>NC_141669.1:138086301-139286301 GCF_028749965.1 Puma concolor | reverse complement strand
AGTCCCTGCTTCAGAGAGGGGGCTGACCGTGAACTTCTGGTGGTGGGAGGGGCCTGGATGCCCCGTTCGCATGGCCACCTGACCAGTGAACTGCACCACCCAGGATGGGACCAGTATCACATCAAGGGAACGTGACCTGAGTTTAGGTCCTCCTGATTCAGGAGCTCAATGTGTCCCCAGACCGGCAGCAGCAGCATCCGTTGGTGGGAGTGGCGGAATCCACAGGCCCTACAGAAATGTCAACGTTCTGAACCCCCAAACCTGTAAATCTATCGCCATCCACGGCCAGAGGGACTTCGGGGATGTGGTTGGTTAAGGGTCTGGAGATGGTCCTGGAGTATCAGGACGGCCCAATGTCATCATAGGGTTCTTCCAGATGGAAGGAGGAGGTCAGAGTCAGAGAGATGGGCAGGTGCTGGCTTTGGAGGGGGAGGAAGGGCCAGGAGCCAAGGCATGCGGGGGCCTCTGGAAGCTGGGAGAGGCCAGAGCAGAGCCTCCAGAACGAACACGGCCCTGCCGACAGGCTGACCTCAGCCCCGTGAGACCCGCTGTGGACTCCTGACCTCCAGCACCGTAAGATGATGGCCTCTTAAGTCCCTGGTTTGTCATAGCAGCCACGGAAGGCTAACCCACTGGGGACTGTTTACAGGGAGAGTTCCCAGGCTCTACCTCAGACCTGCTAGATTGGAAACTGTAGGGATGGTGCCCCCAAATCTGTGTTCTAATGAGCCCCAGGGGCCCAGTGACCCTCATGCCCTTTCTCTGTCCCAGAACCCCACTGAGGCACGGCTGGCCAGATGGTTTCAGACAGGAACTCTGCCTCTCTCTCTCTCGTTTACCTATGGTTTGAGCCCCTGGGGTGGGTGGGTGCTGGTGGGGATTTGCAGGCCTGGTCCTCAGCCCCTCCATGCAGGGCACTGCAAACAGCTCACGGAGCTGGGGATGCTGAGTCGCCCCCAACAGCAGGGACACGAAGGACCCCTGTCACGCAGGGTCACTGGTGGCTCACACAGGGACATAGCCGTAGGCTTAATTAAGCATCACATTTTCTACTCCTGCCCCGATGCACCACATACACCCTGAAAAGACAAACTGTGAAGCACTGTGCCCGCTCCCTAACCAGGAAACCAAAGGTATCGTAACTCAGCAACCATTTGCAAACTCAGACACGGAGCTTGGTCCTGCGGGAGCTCCAAATGCACCCCTATGCCCAGCTGCAGAGGGCACCCCGACTTTCCATGTGCCTGGGAAGCTCTTTTTGGGGGTCTGCAAAGGCAATCACAGCCCTGTGCCTGGGCCTGATCTCTCCAGAAGGACTATGATTTCCTCCCGACCACTGGCTGGTGCCCCATTTTCTCACTGCCCCCTGGGAACGAGGGCCAGGGGGAATAACAGATTCCTTCAAATGTATACGCAGTTATACAGTTCCAAGAATTTTCGAATGCATTTTTGTCACCTTTTGGGTGATTGAAGCCTTATTTTTATGCATGGCAAAAAATCTTAACAATTCACAAAGAGTATTTTGTAGGATTTGGACAAAAGAGAAAATTCATACTGAGCCCTGCAAAAAGCTCCTTAGCGGCGAAGTACTGTGTACAATTTGTAGGTAATTCACATCAAATTACGTCTCCAATTTGCCGGTGTGTGGTTGGAAGACGGGAGTGCGGGTGTGCAGAGTCCTGAATGATGTTAGCGGGTCCACATCCTCTCCCTCTGGTCACACCGTCAAATCATCAGAAGTGGGGTCAGACACAGAGGGCAGGAGAAAGGTCACCGCCCCTACTCCTCGGTTCCCAGCAGACGAGGCCCCTCAGAAGTATCTGAATGGCCCCCGGGAGAGAGGTGACCTCCCCCCGGCTGGCCTTCAGAGGGTGCAGGATAGTGAGGAGCCAGAGACAGGGCAGGGGCCCCAGGGCCTTTGCTGGCAGTGTCGGACACCCTGTGCGGGGCTGGGGGGGGGGGGGGGAGGATGGCCTCACCAGGGTGGTCTACGTCCTGCGATCCCCACCAGGGATGCACTGACCACTGTTTTAGAAATGAGACACTGCCACCATTTCTGGTGCCCTGACCGTCACAGGCGTGAGCGGGCCTGGCGTGGGCTAGCGCTTCTCCATGCCTGCCCCCTCGGCCGCCTGCCCGTCCTCCCTCTCTGCCTTTCCTCCTGATTTCACGGCCTCTGCCTTCGGGGAGGCGATCTCCCCCCACAGCTGGCCTGCTCCAGCAGCCTGGAGTGACGGTCGCTGCTCTCCCCACACCCGGACCCGGGAGGTGGCTCCTGCGGGTGTTCCCTCCCATCCCTGGCCTTTGTCAGAGGAGGCCCTGACTTAGCTCAGTGCAGGACCGGGCACTGGCCTTGGCCTCACCAGGCCCCACGTCTCCGGCAGAAGGAGGCCCCCAGCCCCGTTAGGTGCCCACGTCCCTCAGCCTGGCTCATGCACACGCCTGCACCCAGCACCCTTGCAGCCCCTTGGTCCATCTTGCTGTCAGCCTGGCCAGGCCCACCGCCCTCCCTCAAAGTCCAGGTCAAGGTCTGGCTCTGGCTATGCCACCTGACATTCTGTGTGGCCAGGAGGGGCCACGACCGGCCTGTGATGGGGAGGCCCCTCCTCCAGCCTCAGGCAGGGTAGGGGTGGCGGGGGCCTCCGGGGAGGTGGCACTGAGCTCCCTGGGGGCCAGCTCAGCGTGGTGCTCCACAGCCAGCGTGACACAGTGCTGTCACCTGCTCACTCTCGGGGGCGGCCCTCGAGGGCAGGGGTCCTGCTTCTGTTTCCCTCCTCCCTCCGCCTCTCAGACCGGCACCGTGCGGTGCTCCAGCCAGGAGGGGGCTCCCCAGTGTCTTTCCTTCCCGCTCTTTTAGGGGCCCTACCCAGGGCCTCCCCCTGCTGTGCTTCCCTCCCGGCCACAGTATCGGCCTCCCCTGAGATCTGGATCTAAGTTGTTCAAACACCTGGGCCCTGCTCCCAACAGGGGCCCCAGCAGTGTCTGTGAGGCACCCTCCCATCTGAGACGTGCCGGGGACACACTTGGGGGGTGGAGAACGGTGTGTGGGTGGGGGGCGCCCCGAGGCGCAGAGGGGGCAGGAGTGAGAATCCAGCCCCTCCAGGGCAGGGTACAGCAGGAGCACAAGGCAGGGGGCCCTCCCCTTAGGAGTCTTCAAGGACGCGTGTTCAACCCACAGGACAAGAGTTACGGATGCGTGTGCTTGCTCCCTTGGGCACCAGCGTGGGCTGAATGGTGTCCCCCAGATTCAAGTCTGTGTGGAGCCTCAGAATGTGACCTTATTTGGAAATGGGACTTCGCAGGGTAGAATTAAGGTGGGGACAAACATGTGCTTGCACCGGGACGCACCCGAGTGGCTCAGTCGGTTAAGCGTCTGACTCTTGATTTTGGCTCAGGTCATGATCTCACGGCTCGTGGGTTCGGGCCGCCATCAGGCTCCGGGCTGACAGCCCGGAGCCCTCTTGGGGTTCTGTCTTTCTCTCTCTGCCCCTCCCCACTCATGCTCTCTCTGTCTCTCAAAATAAATAAATAAACTCAGAATTAAAAAAGAAAAAAGACGGGCTCCTACAGGATTAGGGTGGGCCCTAAAACCAACGGCAGGTTGCTCACGGGAGACAGTGAGCCCACACAGGGCTACGGAGAAGAGGCCACACGGCGGTGGAGAAGGAATCGGTGGCATCCACGAGCTGAGGAACACAGAGGACCACTGGCCACCCCGGGAGCGGGGAGGGAGGCGCCGAGCGGACTCCCCCACAGAGGCCGCGAAGCAACCAGCCGCGCGGCACCTCGGTCCCAGACTTCCGGCCTCCAGAGCTGTGGCAGAAGAAACCTCTGTTGTGCAAGCGTCACATCTGCAGTCATCTGCACGGCAGCCCAGAAACTCCTACAGACCCCAGACAAGCGCCCGGCTGAGCAGCCGGCTCTTGTGGTTCCTGACGTCCAGGTGGCTGCTGGCCACACTTCGCTCCTGGGTGCTCACCTGCGTTGTTTATGGCTCCGGTATCTTACTTTTTTTTTTTTTTTTTAACGTTTATTCATCTTTGAGAGATAGAGTGCAAGCACGGGAGGGGCAGAGAGAGAGAGAGAGAGACACAGAAGAGGAAGCAGGCTCCAGGCTCCAAGCTGTCAGCACAGAGCCCGATGCGGGGCTCGAACCCACGGACCGTGAGATCATGACCTGAGCCGAAGTCGGATGCTCCGCTGACCGAGCCACCCAGGCGCCCTACTTACTTCTCATTTGAAGATTCTGAACTAATTAACCAGTTAACACATTTAGAAAATACCGTGTCTGTCTGCCTGTCCGTCCATCTGTCGGTCCGTCGTCTTCCTCTGTCCTTAGGTGGTATCGAGCTAAGCCCGCTTCACTGAGATCTGGCCGGAAGGGGATCCGTCAGGAAAGGAGGGTCCCAACTAGCGAAAGAGTGTGAAGCGTGAAGTCCTGTTGGTTTTTTTGGAAGTAGATGGTTTTATTTCTTTCGAGTCTGAGCGTTCACGCGGACGGCAGCACGTTAGCGAGGATTGCAGTGAACTGGGGTCGTCAAGCAGAGGCCGGGCTGGAAGTGTCCTAGTGAGGGGGCACCCGTGTTTCTCTCCGTGCTTCGTGTCCCTGTCGTGCATTTAGCACGTCTGCTGCCCGCCAGTGGCGGGCGGTGCCGCTAACGTGTCTGATGCCGGTTGTCAGCCTCGGCAGGTTAAGTGCCGTCCCCGTAATTGAATCTCTCCCGGAAGTCGGCCCTCTTCCCCAGGCTCTGTGCCAGCGGCCTGATGGGCAGCCTGTCCCGCCCAGCAGCCGGGCCCCAGCACACCGAGGGAGTCCGCAGTCCACCCTGGGGACTGAGCCGTGGGTGTGATGTGCCCCGTCAATGCCCCTCCTGTCCCAGGTCCCCCGGTCACCTGGCCCTGCTCTCCTCTTCCAACGGTGGGAGCTGGCACGAGGCTCCGCTCGGTTCCCGGGGGGCACAGGGGCACATTTGCTTGTCAACTCAGGGTACATGGAAGGATCTAGAACGCTGCCGGGCATGCTCCCTGCATCCCCTTAGAAGAACAGGCAGACTGCTGAGGACAGCGCAGCCCGAGCCTCCCGGCAGACCTTGGGGCTCAAGCGTCCTCTGCTTGCTCGTCTGCCCCCACCCCATGCCCTGCGCTGAAAGGGAGTCCATCCTGGGCGGGGGGAGCCCCAGGACCCCCACCATTTGTACTGCCCTCCCCACCCTCCTTCCAGGCCTCTGTATGCCCTCCTTCTCAGGTGACGGGGGATTCCCCAGCAGACTCGAGTCAGAATGAGCTCTGCCTCCTTTCAGGGCCACATTAGCCCACGGCCTGCTTCCCGAGCTGACCCCATGGCCCCGCTTCTCCATCTGAGTTCTTGTACCGAGACTGTCTTGTGGTCGCTGAACGGACCGCGGTGAGGTACAGCCCAGCACCCCTGACTCCGGGCGACATGAGCCACACCAGCACCCCTGTGCTCTAGGGAGCCGTCACCCACGCCCACCCTGCCTGCACGGTACTGCGGCCTCCACCGTGTCCTGACACACGGGGGGCCGGTGCTTCCGGGCTCTGTGCGTGGGGAGGGCCAGGTGAGAGCCGGGCCAGCCCGGGTGTGCAGGCGGGCGGCATGCAAGGCACCGGCTCACAGTGGCACTGGGCCTGTCGTGAAGCGCTCTGATCTCAAACCCCGCGGGGCTCGGGCCTGTCCCCTCCCCCCCGAAGTGGGAGGGGGCCCGCTGCTGCCCGAACCTGTGTCAGAGTGGGCCCCCGGCCAGACCCCACACACAGCCCACGCGGCAGCCACGAGGATCCTGGCAAAGAGGCAGCAGGCCCCTCACGCTCAGACCCCTCACGGCCCCGCCTTTGCTCTTAGAGAGACCATCTCCGTCAGGAGCCAGTCAGCAACGTTTTCCACAAGGGGCTGCACAGTAAATCCTGGGCTTGGTGGGACGTACGGTCCCCTTTGGCCACTCCACTGGGACATCCAAGTGCAAAAGCAGACACAGGCAACATGTCAATGACGGGCGTGTGTGCCAAGAAAACTTCACTTACAAACACAGGCAGGGGGCCCAGGTCTGGCTCCAGGACCCCAGTGCGCTGACCCGGGCCTAGGGTCCAGGGCCTCGCCGTCTGGTGAGACAGCCACCAGCCACGTGTGGCCACAGCGCCCGCGAAACCCGGCCAGTGTTAACTGAGCTGAGCAGTCAATGTGAAACGTGACTGGAGTTCGAAGCATTGGCATGAAAAGAGAACGAAGTTTCTCATGGATAAACTCTTCCGCTGACCACGTGTTGAAATGCTGGTTTGGGTACATCGGGTGGATTAAAATTCATTTCACTTGCTTATTTCTACTTTTTAAATGTAGCTCCTCGAAACTTAAAAACTTCACAGGCAACCTCCTGTGCGGCTCTGGTTTGCTTCCAGTTCTGATGCCCCCGCCCCCAGGCCCTGAGGGGAGGGCTCTGCCCTGAGGATGGCTTCTCCTGTTCCCTGTGACTGTCACACGCTCCTCCCATGTGGAAACGCGTGTCTGCCCCGTGTCTCCAGCTTCCTCCTTGGCATCGCTCTCTTTAGCTCAGCTCACTCTTCTGGAAGGCGGCCGCGTGGCCGCCCACTGACCGGCACAGCTGCCCCGCCACTCTTGCCCCTTGTGCTACACACCTCCCTTCTGCGCCCTTCGGCTTCCGCGGGGTCCCCGAGCTCACGTGCGTCTGTCCCCAGCTGACCCGGGACAGCCCGAGGGTGGGGACCCTGTGCCAGGCCCGGAAAGAACGCCTGAGGAATCTCTGTGGGACAGATTTGGAGTCTGCAGGGGACAGTGCGAGAATCGGGCAGCGCTCACGTGTCCACCCGTGCCGGACGGTCCTTTCTGGGGGCTGGAGACACAGCTCTGTCCCTTTATCAAGCCCCTCCGAGGTCTTCCTTTCGTTCCTACTACGATAAACGTTACATTCGGAGCATGGGATCTTTCGGCCCGTGCCATTTGGAAGGGGACCCTCACATGACACAGAACGTAAGCGCCTTCACTTCTTGAAGGACATCCTCCCTGACCGCTGTCTCATTCTGTCACATTGTCTGGAAGAGACACGAGACTTTGATTTCCCCCTTAGCAGCAAGGTAATTTGCGCATGTTATTTGCTCTGTGGGCATCTCCATAACCCGTTCGGAATTTATTTCATGATGTCTCTTGAAACCACTGTGGACCCAAGACACGCGGAATCAAACTAATGACCTCCGTGCGGATCGGCGGCCTCCCCCTCCTGCGAGAGGCTGGGGGAAGACGGGTAAATATTAAGGAGCAGGGTTCTTCTGGGCCCTGGCCACGTGTCCTCGAGACAAAGAGGCCTTAACAGAGTTGCAGATGTTCGCATGCACTATGGGACCTGCCATTTCATCGGAGGCAGAATCGTCAAGCTCTGTAAGAGCCTCTTCTCTCCAGGTACACGGGGTAAAGAGACCCACGCGCTCAATCTCAGGTTTGCACGGTGGCGTTCAGGGTCCCCCACCCCCCTTCACTGGGGAGTTTTAAAAGGATATGGTGGAAAGATAGCTGGAGAAAGGGAGGCCGGTTTTGAGCTGTCTGTCCTCCTTTCTGCAAGGTTAGAGACCCCATCCGGAGCTGCGGGCCCGTGGCTGACAGGCGCGGAGGCCCCGGGGCGGCCGTGATCAACCACATCGTCCACAGCATCGTCCTACAGTTGTCTGGGGCGGGCAGGGCTGCGTCCCCTCTGGACGCTCGGGAGGCCGCCTGCCTTCCTCGGCTCCTGGCCCCTCCCTCCATTTTCAAGGTCGGCAGCACGGCACCTGCCTCTCTGACCTCTGTCTCTTCTGCCTCTTTTTCCCATCCAGACCCTCCTGCCCCACCCCCCCGCCCCCGTACAAGGACACGTGAGGTTGCATTTAGGGCTCACCCAGGTCATCCCAGTCACTCCCCCCTCAGCATCCTTTGCTCACATCAGCAAAGTCCCCTTTACCATGTTAAGGTGACACTTCACAAATACTGGGGAGTGGGACGTGGACGTCTTTGAGGGCCACGCTTCTGTTCCCCACGTGTGGCTTCTCAGACCCGAAGAGTCTGGGTGCCATACCGAGGTGTCCCAACAGGGAAGCCCGTTTGCTCTGCAAAGTGGAGGACGGTCACCTCCCCCTCTCTCAGAGCCCCCTGTGTTTCCCAAGCCCCTCCCTCCTCCTTCAGCACCGATGGCTGGCTGCAGACTCACAAGGGCCCCACCACACCTGAGCTTCCTCATTTCTCCTCTCGGCTCCCCTGCAAGGGCTGCTGTGTCCAGCTGGAGAAGACGGCCAGCTTGGTGGGGTCACCGGGCACCGTCCTCTGAGTCTACCGGATTCTCAGGGGGCTCTGCCATCTTCTTGCTTGTCCTCCACTGGATCCTCTCCAATTCCGCTCAAAAAATACTCCAGTCTTCACCACTGACCCCAAAGGCCTGCTCTGGGCCACCCTCACCCTTGGCAGGTGGCCTTGCCGTTCACCTCCAGAGACCATCAGCTCTGAGCTTTCACCTCTCCCATAGTCTCATATGTTGCCTTGCCTATGGCTATTTTGAGCCATGACTCCTTTTTTCCACAGAGCCCCTACTGCGGTGGGCATGTACTAGATGCTGAAGTGACACCTGTGAAGACACTGTGCAGATATGTGTCACCCTCATGCGAAGTATAGATCCCTGACTGGGAACTCTGTCTGACTTGGAGAAGGGTGCATAAGGAATGGGCCTTTAATTCATCCTGGAATCCCAGTTCAGACACCGAGCATGGTACACATTCTTAGTACATACAGAGCACTTGGGAGGCTCTGGGATGAATATTCCACCCATCCTTCATCCATCCACCCAAGCCATATACCTATCCATCAATCTACCCATCATCAATCTATCCATCCATCCATCCATCCATGCATCCATCCATCATCCACTCATTCATCCACTGACCCACCCACCCAACCATTCATTCACTGATTCATTCATCCATGCATCATTCATCCAGCCACCACCCATCCACCCACCCACCCATCCATCCATCATCCATCCATCCATCCATCCATCCACCCGAGCCATATACCTATCCATTAATGTATCCATCATCCATCCATCCACCTATCCAACTCTCCACTACCACCCATATACCTATCCATCAATCTACCCATCATCAATCTATCCATCCATCCATCCACTTATCCACCCATCCATCATCCACTCATTCATCCATTGACCCACCCACCCAACCATTCATTCATCCATCCATCCATCATCCAGCCAGCCACCACATATCCACCCACCCATCCATCCATTCACCCATCCATCCACCCGCCATGCATCCATCCATCCATCCATCCACCCACTGTCCATCATCCATCCACCATCCACCCACCACCCATCCATCCACCCACCATCCATCCATCCATCTATCCATCCATCCATCCATCCATCCCTCCGCCTATCCACCCACCCATCCACCCACCACCCATCCATCCACCCGCCATGCATCCATCCATCCATCCACCCGCCATCCACCCATCCATCCACACACCCACACACCGTCCATCATCCATCCATCATCCATTCACTAATCCATTAATCCATGTATTCATCCCTTCCTTAATTGAGTACTGACTGTGGGTCAGCATTTGATAAGTATACGTAATTCTTTAAGGGCAAGGACCACAGCTTAAACTTGGACCATCACAGGATTTTTAAGACTGGTCCATTTACTTCTGTCTAACCTTCCAGAGGCCCCTTGTTTGGTGGAGAGGGTCCCAGAGCTCAGTTGCTGTAAAACCCGCTTATAGGCCATTATCCTACTGACCCTCATCCCTTGTCCACTTTCTTTGTCCTCACTGACACCCTGGGTCCACCTATTGGGAGTGGCTGAGAAGTCCTGGGAATCCCGACAAGCCATGCAGTTTTGTTCTTCCTGAGTGGATCCAGCAGCCTCCAAGCACTAAAGCAACCGTTTCCTTGGATAAACGTTCCCCCACCTTCTAGCAACAGTGCCTTGTTGTGCAGGGAGTCACCCCTCCCTCTCCTGGTCCATTTCCGTGGTGGGAGTAACGGCCTCACCATAGCTCCAAAAGAGGGCACGTGATCCTGGTCCAACCCCACTGCCCACATGTTCACGGCCTGGGTCAGGGACGGACCCACCACTGAGGCTGAGTCAATGACAGTCATTCCCAATATTTTCTTGGAAATACAGAGGGAAGGAGAAAGTCTGTCTCTTCATGCTGAAAACTTCCATCCTGAGCTACAAAGATGGAGACCCGGAGGGCGGCAACCGGCCTGGGTGGGAACCTGCGTCGGGACAGAGGTAACCAAGAGAGAAGCACCACCGAACACACGTCTAGCCGTTCCTGCGGCCGGATCTGCCCGATGTTGCTGCGGGAGCCACACTGTTTGTCAGGGTGCTTCAAGCTGTTTTGCCGCGTGCAGTCGAGCAGCCCTGCCTCCCGCCAGCGCCGTGTTTCGGCCACGCGCTCCTATCGTTAGGTCCGTTCCTTCTAGAAAGGGTGTTGCTGCGGTGGGGTGGGCAGAGACCCCCGAGCCTTCCCACGCTGAGCGGCGCTGGCCTCTTGAGTGCACAAGCCTGGCTCAGGCCACTCTGCTCCCGCTGCTCAGGTGCGCCGGCGGCCTTGCCGTGGTGGGGCCCGGAGCCCCTGTTCTGCAGCTAGAGCCGCGTCCTGCATGCATTTATACGCTTTATTTATACTAAGATGTCACAACCATCCTACAGCAGGCGCTGGTAAACACAGCTGCCAGAAATTATTTTCATTAAAGCCTTTTGTGGCTGAGGGGGAAGGAGAGAGGGAGAACACTCTTTGCCATGCAAAAGGAAGGCCATTTAATGGGAAAATGATCACTTTGGCTAGCAGCAGATTCGAATTCCGGGAAAGAGCTTTTCTCCGGGAACCTGAGGCACACGGGGTGACTTTCTGGTGGGGACTTGGGGCTTCTGTTCTGCACTTTCTCACTGCTCCTTGATTCCTCTGGGCTTGAGAAGACGCGCTACAGCATAGGACACTCAAGTTCTACCCAATCTGTGTCCCAGCCTCCTGCTAGAGCCCTCAGTGGCTCCCCAGTGGCCTTGGAGTCAAACCGAAGTCTGCGCCATGGCCTCTAAGGCCGGCGGTGGCCTGTGGCTCAACTGTGATTCTTGCTGAATGTCTCCTGTCGTGGTGCCACCGGCCCCTCAGTGTGGGGACACGCCAAGCCTTGTCCTTCACTGGCCTCTGCACTCGCTGCACCTTCTGCAAGAGCCACCGGCACGGCAGGGATCCACACGACCGGCTGACTCTCTGGCCTCCAGCCACACGTCCTGGGGATGCCTGTCCTAGGGCTATGGGGGGGGGGGACTTGTCTGTGCTCCTTACCTTGTTGCCTGAGAACATGGGTTCCATGAGGCAGGGCCTGTGGCAGGTGCATAATTACCCCAGAACGAAGGAAGGGCCCGCCTGACGGTGTTGCCGGCTCTGGGGACCCGGGGGCGGCCCTGGACCTGGCAGGATAGGGCTCTTCCTGGAGCACCTACCCCGGCTTCCCAGCACGGCCTGCAGGGCAGGTGGGGGGAAGGGCTCGTGCGCAGTGCCGACGGGTCCGGGGGGGCTGCCGGTAGAAGGGACCCAGGTGTGCCGGTGGGCGACCCACATTCTAATTATGTGTTTTCCTCGAAGCCTTTACTTTCTCTCTGGAAGAAACCTCAATCGCAGCAGGCAGTTAGGGAGGGAAAAGTGGTCTGTTGAGGGCCAGCTTGGCCTGGGGACCGGTATCCTGCCTGGGGTATCCTGCCAGTATGGAGCCAGCGGGAGCCTCTCCGAAGCCCCGGGTTTTAACTGGGGCAGTGACACCTGCTTGACTGGGCCTCTCTGACCCCCGCTCTTCTCCCCGCTGTGGTGGGGAGACCACACACGGCCTCGGGGGAGACTCCCCTGGACGCGGAGCCCTCAGTGTGCCGGCGGCTGGGGTACCCTGACATGATGCACATCACAGGACACGCGTGTGCCGGTGTGAGCCCGGCCCCGTGACAACCTCCAGGGCGGGGGTGCACGTTCCACAGGGTGCCTCTGCTTCCAGAAGCCGAAGGCCCTCCCTGCCTCCCGTGGCCACTTTCTGAGGATCATGTACTTTTCTTTCCAGGCTAGTGCATCTTCCGCAGCTCCTGGGGCTTCCCGGGGCTGAAGTCCACACGCCTGTACACACGTGTGCGTGGCTGTCTGTCGACACTGGGACAGACACGCACCTGCACGTCCACAGCCATTTGCACACTCGCACTCACAGCTGCTCTCCCTGCACACTCACAGGCACGGCCCAGAAGTGAGGCTTCCCCAGGATGACAGCCAGCGGACAGCATCTTGAAGGACACGGGGCTTCCCCTCCCAGAGGGCCGGAGAACGTGAACACTGCAAGGACCCACCAGCCCAGGAACGCTGCTCTGGTCGGCACCTGTCTGGCACTAGAAGTTTCCCGTAAACCACCCGAGGCGATCAGCCGGCCGGTGCGCAAGGCAGACGTGCTCCCGGTGCAGCCTCCAGAGAGCACACGGGGTGCACGGCAGCCCCCCCAGGCGGCGTCCCCCCTGTCCCCAGCCCTGCTCACCGCCGGGGTCTCCTTCCCGAGACACAGCTTCCTCCCACCCCCTTCCCATGCTCCTGCTTCTCACATGCCCTTTGAAGCACCTGCTTGGCCAGCAAACGTGTTTGGGACCCGGGGGGGGGGGGTGAGGCCATGGGGCTGAGGGCAGGGGTGCGGGGACGTAGAGCCGGCCCAGAGTCTCGTGCGTCACCCTGACTGTGTCACCCCTGAGCTTGGGCACGTCAGGTGCTGTGGCGGCCACCCCTGCTCCATCGGAGCCGATGGGCATCTCAGCGGAACTCATGGGACCACGGCTCGCACACCCCAAACGTGACAGGTTGTACGTCTGAGGACAGAAGGGTTCCTCGGGGCTCATGCGGTGAGACCCCTCCCCCGGGTGCGCTGGCTGCAGCCGCTGGTGCTCAGACAGTTGGCCCCCTCGGATGGATTCCAGGTCGGTCCGTGGAGTAGCCGCCAGCTCCCAGCCTCTGGTCCTCACCGGGGCACTGACTTCTGGGGACCGTGTGCCACCGCGACTGCCTTCTTTTTGGCCAAGGGCACCAGGAACAGCTTGGCTAGGAGGGCGGGAAGCTGGCCAGCCAGCCGAGGTTAGGAGAGGGCTCCTGGCTCCTGTCTGCACGGTTCGGGAAAAGGCGCCTGGTACGTAGGCCTGGCATCCACCTCGGACGGGCGGGCACGGTTCCCGTACTAACAAGACTCCCCAGCCCTTCTGCCGTCTCAGCCTCCGCCCTGACTTGCGCGAACCGGCCTTGCAGGGTGCCACCTCAGTACGCGGCCGCCGGGGACCCCTCACTGCCGTGTTCTCTGCTCCCCGCCATCAGCCGAGACCAAGCAGATGTTCAGACAGTCCAGGGGAGCGGGGCCGCGGTCCGCGTCGGGAGGACTGTGTAAACCTTGCCCGCAGCTGTCGCCAGCCTGCACATCAGACGCTCAAAGGTCAGGGATAAATGTGATGTTGTGTGACCCGCGTGGACCATTAGAGAGCCCGGCTGCCCTCGGCTCCGCCCACACCTCATCAAAAACGAATACACAGGAAGCCGCCCGGGAGCGCCCGCTTGCTTCCTTGCAACCGTGAGGAACTGTTTGCGCATCTTTCCAGACCCCCTCAGCCCTTGGAATGCACACTTCACGGGAGCATTTGTCATTCGGTGAGCAGACCCAACAGGGATCCTGCATCGCAGAGGACGGGGAGGCAGAGCCCGGGGGAAGGGGCTCACCGTACGCGCGCAGGCCAACACGCAATGCGAAATCGCCCTGGGCCGCTTGCGGACAGGCTTGTCGTTCAGACTCGACCTGAAGACCGAGGCTGGTTTTTGGTCCGTTTTCCTTTAGCATCATCTAGCCGATCACAGATCAGATAGGCGCGTGCGCCATTTGGGGAGTGAGCATTCCCGCTCGGGCCCGGCCAGCGACCGTGTGAGAAACAGCTGCCCGATCACAGGCGTGATGCTGGCACTTACTGGGCTTGGAATCCAAGCCCACCACAAGCCACTGGGATGGCTCCTGCCTTCTTCTTCACGATGTGCGAGCAAGACATTGTCATCAGCTCAACAGAGCACATGCCCCTCAGGCGCTCACATGTGCCGATTCCAGCACTCGGACCCCGCCAGGACTACCCCGAATGCGTTCCACCCCCCGACAGACTTGGCGAACGGCCACCCACCTACCTCGGCGGCGTCTCTGCCTGGCGGTCCCCATCTCTTAGCAACCAGAGATTTGTATTTACTCAACCCCAGACTGATGGGCTGGCAGAAATAATTTCAATTATTGGGCTTGTTTTCTGGGGAGGAGTTCCGTTCACATATGATGGAGACTGTTAATTTCAAGAAACTTCATTTGACTCATGCTGCTGTGGTCTTCCGACCGAGCGCTGCAACGATGAGTCTTAACTGTGGAATGCAATACCCAATGTTGCAACAACAAAGATTCTGAGTTCATGGGTGTCTGCTGATCTCCTGGAAGGCAGTGCCCCCTGGAATGAAGGGACAGGAACCCGGATGTGGAGCTGAAAGCCTGGCCCCGAGCAGATACCTTGTGGATCTCATGGGAAGATCCGAGGGAGATGCCCTTTCCTGTCTGTGCACCAGGGTTGATCTGGGCAGGTGTATTTCGGGGAGGAGTGTGCCAGTCAGATACAGGAAAAGCTGCTCTCTGGTTTCCTGCCTGGTGTGGCTTGGGGTTCAGCCACTCTCCACCTACACTCACTGGCTTCCTGAATCACCTGGGCCTGGCCCTCTGCTCGTGCAGGCAGCTGCATGTTTAACAAGCTGGTTAGGGGAGACGTACAGACATGTGACATTCAGCCAGCACGGGGCGGCAGGTCAGCTCACCCTGTGGCTGTGGCCAGAGCTGTGGTCTCTGCCTCCCTGCTCCGTGCCCCGGCCTGGTGGGCCCCTGGCCGCTCTCATCCTGCTTTTGACTCACATCCAACAGGAATAAACACCTGGGGTCAAGTCAACGGCCCAAGTGCCTGCTGGATCAAGAGGCAAGAGGAACACAGCTCCGGGAGGGAAGGCAGACAGATGAAGGTCCTTTCTGGGCCCTGCTCTCCCTAACGTGCGTCTGTGTGGGGAAGGCACCTCCATCGGGCAGAGGTCCCGTGCTGTGAGGCTGGGAGAAACCACTGCTCGGGCTCCAGACGGGCCCCTGCCGGCTCCCCGTCATCCGTGCCAGTTCACCAGGTGGGCACCACACCAGCACTCTGTGTGCACTGTCCCGCCTTGTCTCGTGCATGGTGCGCCCCTGTGGTCTGTGCTCTGATAGGCCCGGTTCGCAGGTGAGGGCTGGCGATGCGGGGGACAGGGGCTCTGGGTCAGCAGTCACCCGGCAGAGCCCGGTCCTGGCTGTTAGGTCGGGAGGGGCCCCAAGGAGTCAAGGAGGAGCGTGTAGGGCTAAATTGCAAACTGGAGGCTCCAGGTGAGTGGGACTGGCCTCTCGGAAAAGGGGCTGGAGGGGAGGTCAGGGCCCCGTGGGCGGGGGGTGGGACCGCGGTTTCTGGGCCTCCCTGGCATCAGTACCCCACTTTCCTGAGGCAGTGTCCTCCTGCCCTGGCCTTGGTGGAGGCGACACGGACCAGTGGGGCACAGGAAAGGGACGGTGTGTGGTCAGCAGTGAGGCAGGAGGGGGCGGGAGGGCCCAGGGTGGGAACGATGTGTTTGCTCCTGGGTTCAGTGGCATACCAGCGCCCAGATGCTCAGCCGGGAGGGGTCCTCGCCTGACCCGACCCCCACCCCCCCGGGCCATCAGCACGTCCTTCCAGCCTCACCATCTCCAGAGACACCAGCTATGTCCAGGCCACCATCGCCTCCGGCCTGGACGAAGACCAGTCTCCCTGTTGGTCTCCCGGGGCGGCCAGAACAGCTCCCGACAAACATAAGCCTGGCCGGGCACCAGACGCTTCCCCATTTGCGACACGTCCCCATAGTGACAGTTGGTCTGAGCCTCGTCTGCCTCTTCGGGCTGCACGTCCCCAGTTGTCCGGAGCCGCCCCTCCGGCTGGCCCGGTGGTCCTGCCTCTCAGGGTCTTAGTTCCCACGTGGCTCCTTCGTTAACTTTCGGTGCAATGTCACCTCCTTGGAGAGGCCGCTTCTGACCCCTGCGCCGGGAACCTCATTCCCCCCACGAGTTCACTCACTGTGTGTGCTGTCGTGCCCTCCCTGGAGATAGAGCCGGCCATGCGGCATTCATTCACCCGTGCCTCATGGATGGAGGGTGGCATCCAGTGTCCCTTTGTCCCGAGTACACGCTTTAGTAGAGAACCCGCCGTGTGTCTGTGCCATCTGTGTTGGCCTGTAGCAGTCAGTGTCATGTGAGCATGATTGGGGACAGGCTTCAACCGCAGGCTGGCTGGTGGCAGGCTTCCTGGAGGAGGAGGAGGAGGATGGCAGGGCCCTGAAGGATGAGCAGAATCCCCAGCCAGGTGGGTGTTTCTGCCTGAACATGGGAGGCGGAGAGGAGGCCTGAGGGGCTGCACGAGCATGTGATCCGGGGTGGCCACTGGAGAAAGCTGCCACGCCTGAATCACAACACTGGCCCCTCCCTCTGCACAGTTACGTGGTGGATGAACGGACGTTCTGCACAGGGAACGGCACCCTGTTCCCCCCCACCTCGTGCTCCCGCTAGGCCAGCCCTGGCCTGACTGTGCTCTCTTCCCTGTTGACCCTCCCCCAGGCCCCTCCGCGTGTGCACCTCTGTCTCACTTCACTGCGCTGGCTTCTGTCCCCAAGTCTTTGTGCAGCCCCAGCCCCAGTCGTTGGCCTCTCTTCCGAGCGTGAGGCCCACACTCGATGCTACGAACGTGGGCGACAGATTGTTTCATAATTAATTGAATAGCACAGCCTGGACGTTTTCAATCACCTGCTGACAACGGTTACTTTGTGCGGCTCCAGGACGCCGGCAGTGAGCTCTGGAAGCTTCCAGCTCACGCCTTAACCACCTGTCATTTCCACGCGCTCTAAACATGCAATTTGAATCAGGTCTGATTTGGAAGAACCGTTTCCACAGCTTCCCTGAAGGTGAGTGATGACAGTCGTAGGGTGCAAAGCACCAGTTAGGTTGGCAGACGCACAGCATGAAGCCTGCCCGTGTGACCTCCTCCCACGGACGGCATGTGGCACGGACGCCTGGGGCCGGAGAGTGCCCGTCACCCGTCCCGGGGCCGAGAGAGACTCACTGGGACGTGGTCCGCCTGACCCAGCAGGAGCCCCGCCTCCGTACTTTCCCGATGGCCCACAGAAACAGGGGTGGCCACAGAAGTTTCTGGAAAGGTTTCCTAACCCCTCAGACGGCTCAGCTTTTTCTACTGCCCTCAGCACTTCACCGTGCCAACACATCCAATGCCACCTGGGTGCTATTTTTCTTCAAACCAACTCACTTTATTATTGTCTACGCATATAGACACGTGACCCACGTGCGCACACACGTGTCTATACACGTGTGCATGTTTACATATCTGTGCACCCCCCACACCCCCCCTTTCCATCACTTCCTTAAATCTCCCTTAGGTGGAAAATCAGTCTCATCACTTGCTATGAAAAACAGGCCATTTTAGAAAGAAGAGAATGTCATACTGTTCTGGCCAGAGGGGCTCGGAGGCAGGGCGGCATGACGGTCACACACAGCAGCTCCGGGGACAGACGGCCTGGCTGAAATTCCACTCTGGAGATTTGCTGCTGTGTGACCTTGTGCAAGTTACTTAACCTGTCTGAGTCTTGGTTTCGTCGTCTGTAATGAAAAAAAAAAACCCCGGGACATCGAGTCCTGCAAATACATGGGTTTGTCCCCAAAGGACAGACAGTAAGGACATAAAAGTGTTGCTGATTATTTGAACTGCCCCCCTGATCACCTCCGGGCTGGAGCTCTGTGCCCGAGGCCGTCTTGAGAGGCGTCACGGGCACGTTTGTCAACTGGCATTTTCTCCTTGAGGTTGTCAGAACAGGCGGGAGAGCCTTAAACAGAAAGCATTTTCTTCCCGGCGTGATTTGGCTTTTTCACGCAGTGTCCCTGTGCTGCTGTGCGCCCCGGAGTCCCCTCGGGTCCTTGTCCCTCCCCCTCCCCGCCCCCCACTGGGGGGCCATCTGCCTGGAGCCTGAGGGCCGTGAGCTTCCTCGTGGGTCGGTGGGGGGGGGGGTTCCAGAACTTCTGCCATTCTTGGAGCGGCTAGCAGTCAGCGCTCCCTGGACAGGCGCGGGCGGAGAAAGGCCCCTGCGCCTTGCCTTCCTGGCCCTGGTGCAGACGTGGGAGCCTGCAAATGGGGTTCTACCTCCAGATGATAATCTCGCAGGGGCTGGAGCTCCAGCTTCAGGAGCCCCTGTGTGACGTCACGCGAAACGAAATGCCCAACGGGGTGGCTGTTGCAGGTGGGAGGTTCCATGACCTCCCTGTCGTCGGGTATTGTTCCCTGGGAGCCCGGGCGCTGGGTGTCCCCAGAGGGAGGGGACCCTTTGCCCCAGCCTGGGCACCAAGGCTGCCTGGCCAGAAGGCCAGGATACAAAGACAGCTCAAGACTTAAGTTTTGGTTTTTTTTTGTTTAAGATCTGTGACGGCTGCTTTTCACGCCTGCGTCCGGGGACCCTGCGGCAGGGTACGCGGAAGGAAACAAATTAAAACGGCTCGAACTGAGCAGGCGTCTCCTGAATGAAACATCAAAGCCAGCCCCGGGCGGGAGGCGGGTGCTGTTTTATTTATGGTGAGGCCCTATTTACAGACTCTGAGAACTTCCTCAGGCCGTGGGCATCCTCTCTGCGCGTGCACCCGCCGTGCCCTGCACCGAGCCCTCCGGTGTCTCCACACGGGCAGAAGGTGGATGTAGCCGCCCCTCCCTGGACCTGCTCAAGCCCCCGTTGGATGGGCAGTCACCGCAGCGGCAGACTTGGGAGGGGGGTGAGACGGGAATGCTGAGCACCTCTAAGTACTTTACATCCCTGGGTACTAAGCACCGAGCACCCTAGCGAAGGACATAGGCACCCTTAAGTACTAAGTACTGAGCACCTATGCTAGTACTCAGGCACCCTAAGTACTAAGAACCACACACCTCTTCTAAGTACTCAGGCACCTCGAAGTGCTAAGTACAGATGGTCCCTGACCTACGACTATTCAACTTACGATTTTTTGCCTTTACGATGGTGCAAAAGCCATATGCATTCAGTAGAAACTACTCTCAAGTTTGACTTTGGATCTTTTTGCGGGTCAGTGCTGTGCGATCTGATGGTTTCTCATGACGCCAGGCAGCGGCAGCTCCCAGTCACCCACGTGACCAGGAGGGGGAGCGGCCCCCAGGGTACCTATGACCACCCTGCACCCAGACATCCCGTCTGCTTCTCACTCCAGGATGGTATTCAGTACGCTACACGTCAGCACTTTATTATAACGCAGGCCTGGTGTGAGAGGGTCCTGCCCAGCCATGGGCTCAGCTCACACGAGTGTCCTTGCACGGGGAAGGCAGGCGGGGCTGAGCTCTGACGTGCGGGAGGCCAGGCATATGCCTGCATTTTCGGCTGGATGATATTTTCCACTTGGGACGGGTTTATCAGGACATCTCCCCATCGTGAGTCCGGGAAGATCTGTGCCAAGCATCTCTGTGAAGCTCTCAGGCTCCTGAGCAGACAGGTGGTCGGCAACCAGGCAGGACCCCGTTTCACCTCTGGGTGTGACTAATTGTCAGTGGTTGGCCCCGATCTCACTCCACGTGGCTCCGTGGGATGACCTTCCTTCCCCTTCGGACGTCTGTCCCCAGCTCCTGACGCGTGTGCGGACTCAGTCAACGGCCATCTGCCAGCATGGACCACAGCGGACTTAGGGTGAGGGTGGGGAATGGCCGGGGTCCTCCCGGGAGCTCTTGGTAGAAGACGCACAGAGACAGGGCACACAGACACGGCTCTGCACCGAGCAAGACGGGGAACAGGGGGGCGCAGGAGAAGCAGGCTACATGTGTGTGTGCTTGTGCATGTGTGTATGTGCCCGTGCGTGTGTGTCGTGGGGGGGCTGTTCATGGAAGAAAATTTCCTGGAGGTAAGTCCCAGGGAACCAGCTTGGCGAGACAGGTAGGGTGGGACCTTCCAGCACACCTGGGTTTATCAGATTCAGTCTTATTTTTAAAAAGTTTTAATTTTGAAATAATCGTAGATTCAAAGTTGCAAAGACAGTAGAGAGAGGTCCCAAGTGTCATTCACCCAATTTCCTACAAGAGTCGACCTTAGGTAACAGCGGGACAGTAGCAGACAAATCAGATCTCTTACGTGGGAATGACTACGAGGTGTATATCCCCCCCTCGGTGCCTCGCCAAAGACCTGGCCTCTCATAAGGGCTAAATCCGTGTCCCGTGAACAGCCTGCCGACGTCACACATGGTCAGTGCAGACGAGTTCTGTGGCTGGGACATCTCTGCCATAACTTGCTACAAGATCACTATCACAGAAGGCTCCTGAGACCCCTTTCGAAATAGGAAATTGAGGGGCACCTGGGTGGCTCGTCGGTTAAGTGTCCAACTCTTGGTTTCAGCCCAGGTCATGATCTCACGGTTCATGGGTTCGAGCCGCATGTCGGGCTCTGTGCTGCCAGCTCAGAGCTTGGAGCCTGCTTCGGATTCTGTGTGTGTCTCTCTCTGCCCCTGCCCCACTCACGCTCTGTCTCTCAAAAATGAATAAATGTCAAAAAAAAATTAAGGAAAGACTCTGTCTCTCTCAAATAAATAAACTTAAAAAAATAAATTGGAAATTGATTTGGGGGCACATGTGGGACCACACTCCGTGATGTAGATGGTGCTTCTCTCCAGCTGGTCCTTCTCTCCAGCTACTGAAAGAGAATTTCTTCCTAGACCCAACTCTAACATTCATGAAGGTATCACAGCACATCAGAAGCCAAGTTGATGTAAGGTCCAATGAAAGTGCATCGTTTTGTCCTAAAACAGAACTTGGGTTTGTGTGGTGAATCTTTCTCTCCCTCTGGTTTGTGGGGCATGATGGCGTCCTTGCTCCCACACACCGAACGGAAAACACGAGGCTTGTGAAGTCAGGCGTTCCTGCCCAGCTGCCCTGGCCCCCCAGAGGTGGCTCCCTGACCCCTGGGCCAGCCTGGACCCGGACACCCTACCCTGGCTGTCCCTCTCCTTGGCTCCCCCCCAGCCCCGTCTTCTCTTTGGCAGCGGTCTCATAAAAAACACTCTCAGAGTTTTTAGAACTCACCTTCGGATTTTAGGAATCTGCTCTCAGGCAGTCTGAGGAGGACAGGACAGGGGGCCTAGCAGGGCACTCACTGGTCTGGAGCGGGGTCACGAGGCCTTCTGGGCCCCACACAGGGGCCTCCTGTGGTTGCCGCTGGCAAAAATCCAGGGGTTTTGTGAGACCCCTGATTCTTAAATGTTGGCGACTAGTTAAAAAAACCAACTTTTCCAGGCAATCAAGAGTTACTGGTTGCTATTAATATTTTAAACGAAGGTTTCTCTTAAATCAGTCAAAACTGAGAACAGTAAGGGACTTTATTTGACCTCCATCAGTTCCTTCTCTGATCCGAGTGTCCGACCTACAAACCCTCTTCCTTTGCCGTGAAGAACTCGCCAGGCAGGCCTACCGCTGACAGGTTCTCCGGTTTTGTTCGAGAAAGTCTTCAATTTTCTTCACTCTTCAAGGATCTTTGTGCTGGATACAGAATGCCGGGGGTGGATTTCTCTTTCAAACCTCCAGTGCTGGCCCGGTTCCTGAGGGGATGGCCACTGTGGCTCTCACCCCGTGCCTCTGTCCGGAAGGTGCGGACTTTCTCTCTACGGCTCTTCTGTCGCTCCTGACTCCTGTCCCAGGGCCCCGTCGGCACCTTCCTGGCTCTGCAGGTCCCACCCTGGGGGGCCACCCTGTCCCCGGGACTCTGCACGTGGAACCAGCACTCCAAGTGCTGTGCCAGAAGCTTCTGCGTGTTACCGTGCTCACCCTTCACTTGGCAAAGAGAGTCACACGCTCGTCCTCAAAGCGACGCCAAGGCCGGCCGCAGCCCCTGGGAACTTGTCACATGTGACACCTGCAGACTCAGAGGCCCGGGCGCGGGTGGGCGGGTGTCTCTCCCCTCGACATGCCTGAAGATCACACGGGGCAAGCCACAGATAGGCACATTGGCATGATCTTTATAGCATTCGGGTCTCCCACCAGCACGGATTTCACACTATTGATTTTTGGTCTATCTCAAATCCCACTCGGCGCCCCGTTTCACTACGAGGTGAATGCTGTGTTTACATTATTAAGTGTTCTGCAAATATCTTCATTTTGAGACCCTCTCTCTGATCAATGTTCCTCAGTAAAACCCAGAGCGTCAAGTAACCAGCCCGAGACAAGGTGGAGAAGTCTTCCTGTGGTTCCCTCCAAGGAGTGGCTTCTGTTTCCTGTTTTCTGTGACCTTGAACAAGTCACAGAGTCCCTGCCCTGCGTGTTCCTAATCTGGGGACCTGGAAACCACCTCAACCTGCACCTGGTCACAGGTGCTTGAGAAGAGCTTTTTGATAAACAAGAAGAAAGGTCCTAAAACGGTAGTGTGAGACAGGCACTCACGAGCCGCTTAAAAACGGTCTCGTGGGTGTGTGTTTATAGCCCCAACCCCCAGAAGCCACTGAAACGCACCCACGGGAAGTGCACCCATGGAGAACTTCCTTCTCATGGCTCAGGGCCTGCACGGGCACTGGCCTCGCGTTGGCAGTGCTGAGGTTGCGTTCACGCATCAAACACTCACACGGTCCGAGACAGAGACCGGAGGCCCTCTAGTCGGAGGCATGGACGCTCTCCCTACTCAGCCTGCTCGGATCCCCACAGACAACTCGCAGGTGAGACACGGGCCCTGTCATCAGATCCACGCAGACGCAGTCAGGTCCTGCTCGGGCCTGAGAACGTTCTAGGTGCTGGGGACGTGTCCCTGGTGGCCTCAGCCACGTGCTCAGGAGAGGGGCTGCGGGCTCCCAAAAACCTTGGAGGTCCAGGCTGGACAAACATACCAGCACCTAGGCCCAGCGCACGTGAGAGGAACCCGCTCCCCCAGCCTGCCAGTCACCCGCGTCCGGCCTGGGGGTGACACCAGCAAGTTCTTCCTTCATCCACCCGCTCCCTCCCAACCTCCCAGACTCGTGTTCTCCGCTGCAGGGCTGAGCTCTGAGGGCTCATTCCTCCGGGCAGTCCGCCTACCCGTCTTCTGTGACTGCCCGTGAGGGCTGAAGCCTCGCCCTCGTCTCTCCACGCTTCCACAGCAGGGTCACCTCGAGGCTGCGTCTTGCCACCCTCAATGCCTGGTGGCTCTTCACCAGCCGACGGTGTTCACCTGGGCAGTGCCACGTACCCACTGTGTGCCGGGACTGAACCCGAGACTGAACCCACTGTGCGTTGAGACTGAGGCTGCGTACCCACTGTGCGCCGGGACTGAGTCCATGTACCTGCTGTGTGCTGGGACTGAGCCAGCGTACCCACTATGTGCCAGGACTGAGCCAGCGTACCCACTGTGTGCCGGGACTGAACCTGAGGCTGAACCCACTGTGCATTGAGACTGAGACTGCGTACCCACTGTGTGCCAGGACTGAGCCTGTGTACCTGCTGTGTGCTGGGACTGAGCCAGTGTACCCACTGTGTGCCAAGACTGAGGCCACGTACCCACTGTGTGCCGGGACTGAACCTGAGACTGAACCCCCTGTGCGTCGAGACTGAGGCCGCGTACCCACTGTGTGCCAGGACTGAGCCCGTGTACCTGCTGTGTGCTGGGACTGAGCCAGCGTACCCACTATGTGCCAGGACTGAGCCAGCGTATCCACTGTGTGCTGGGACTGAACCTGAGACTGAACCCCCTGTGCGTCGAGACTGAAGCCGCATACCCACTGTGTGCTGGGACTGAGCCAGCGTACCCACTATGTGCCAGGACTGACCCCGAGACTGAACCCCCTGTGCATTGAGACTGAGGCCGCGTACCCACTGTGTGCCAGGACTGAGCCCGTGTACCTGCTGTGTGCTGGGACTGAGCCAGTGTACCCACTGTGTGCCAAGACTGAGGCCACATACCCACTGTGTGCCGGGACTGAACCCGAGACTGAACCCACTGTGCATCGAGACTGAGACTGCATACCCACTGTGTGCCAGGACTGAGCCCGTGTACCTGCTGTGTGCTGGGACTGAGCCAGCGTACCCACTGTGTGCCAGGACTGAGCCAGCATACCCACTGTGTGCTGGGACTGAACCCGAGGCTGAACCCCCTGTGCGTCGAGACTGAGGCCGCGTACCCACTGTGCGCCAGGACTGAGCCCGTGTACCTGTTTTGCTGGGACTGAACTGGGGTGCGGGCCCCAGGGACCCCAGCTCCCTGTCGGGCGAGGCGCTCCGGTGTCTAGGACGAAGCCTGGCGCCTGAACGAGTGAGTGCACGAATGAATGAGCACATGTGACCTGCCTTCGGAGCCAACGCGCTAGTGGAAAGGCCGTGATCTGCTTGGCTAGCGTGTTCCCATCTGCCAAAGCTGGGCCAGCGGGACGTGGCCTCTCCTCCCCAGAGAGGGGGACGAGCCCCTGGTCAGAGGAGCCGGGCCGGGCCTGGAACAGCGGCCGTGTCTCTGAACTGGATCCCATCTGCCATTTCATCCTCCAAAAGGCCAAACAAAAGAGGTGTGCGTGCGTGCATGCTTTTAAAACCGGTCACACGTATACATTTCTTCTGCTAGGGAAGTA
The DNA here is from genome assembly GCF_028749965.1 of Puma concolor. Taxonomy (NCBI): domain Eukaryota; kingdom Metazoa; phylum Chordata; class Mammalia; order Carnivora; family Felidae; genus Puma; species Puma concolor. The sequence goes on along the minus strand of NC_141669.1, from coordinate 139,261,543 downwards.
ACGTATCTATTAAGAAATGAAGGGCACGTCCAGCTGTAAAGCAGACCAACCCCAGGAAGGAGCCTCAGGCGTACTTTCACTTTTGCTTCCAACCCTTCCTCTGCGTTCATACACATGTAAGAACCTGCACAGGTCCGTATGCACACGGTTTCAACCAACTACAGATACAACATATGGAATAAAAGTGACAGTCCCTCCTGGTGTCCCTGTCCCCTGCCTCCCCCCCACCCCCACCGCCATCTTTCCCAAGGAGGCGGGGGGGGGGCGTATCTCTACAAGGACCACGGCTGGGACAGTCCCCGTTGTGTGACCACCACTCTGCACGTCCAGAGCCCCGTCCTCCGTGTGTGATGGCCACTCTCTCAAGGTTCACCAAATGGTGAGACTGTGCTCCCCCAAACTGCACATACTGCTTTTGGTCTAACCTAATTTCACACCGTTTCATGGCATTTTGCTCTTCTGTAAACACTTTCAGTGTTATTAATGCCAAATGAACCTGAGAAATGGATTAAGACACATCCAGGGGCAGCTGGGTGGCTCAGTGGGTTAAGCATCCGACTTTGGCTCAGGTCATGATCTCACAGCTCGTGAGTTCGAGCCCCGCATCGGGCTCTGTGCTGACAGCTCGGAGCCTGGAGCCTGTTCGGATTCTGTGCCTCCCTCTCTCTCTACCCCTCCCCTGCTTGCACTCTCTCTCTCTCTCTCTCAAAAAAAAAAATAAACATTACAAAAAATTAAAAAAAAAAAAACAGAAATGGAGTGGAGCGCCTGGGTGGCTCAGTCGGTTAAGCATCAGAGTTTAGCTCAGGTCGTTCATGGGTTCGAGCCCCATGTCGGGCTCTGTGCTGACAGCTCAGAGCCTGCTTCAGATTCTGTGTCTCCCTCTCTCTCTGTGCCCTGCCTCCTTCCCTCACCCCCCTGCTCACGCGCTCTCTCTCTCTCAAAATAATAAACATGAATAAAATAAAAAAATTTTAAAAAGACCCATCCAATAAATAAAATGAAATAAATTATAAAACTCAAAGTGAAAACATAAAACAATATTGCATATGGATGTTTTGTTAAAAATTTACACTGTTTCCCATACAATGTAAATACACAGCTAATGAACAATTAAAGTTTCTTTTAAATTCTTGACACTTTCTCTGGCATAATTATAGGAAGCGGAATTTTTTTTTCCCCAAATGAAAAATCACCCCACGAATTAATGTCCCAAGCATTACCCTGGGGGCCACAATCAGGTAAAACTGTATTTCAAGGTTTTATGAATTTGAATGGATTTTGGATTTTTCCCAAATGCTAATGGTGGGGAAGCATACAGCGAACGTTTTTCTGAAGGATAATACAGCAGTATTTAATAAAAGCAGTACAGGTGACCCCCCCACCCCCATCATGACCTGATAACTCTTGTTTCACAGCGTATCCTAAGTAGTAAGCAAATGCAAAAATGATGAAGCATGCTCATTACCATGCGGTTTACAACTTTGAAAATCGGAAGTGACCCAAACATCAGTCTTAAGTGCTGGTTAAATCACGGTTTCCCCATAATTGTGGAGTTACTCACTTAAAACGATGTAATTTACAACAGGGAGGGACGTGCGTGGTTTTGTAAGTAAGCAGGCACCCTGCCCTTGACTGAGGGCAGCACGATCCCGCTGTGGTGAACGAGTCTGTCCACCGTGTGCACAGGTGTGAACAGGAGCGTGCATGGCGGGACCGTGTGAACTAGCATGGAATTCTGTGCGGATACTGCGGTTCTGGAGTTTGCTTTTCTGCATTTTGTACTGTTTTCTACCACGAAGGTGTATCGTGTACCTCGAAAAGGTTGAAGAGATGGTGACGTCGATTCGAACCCCGTCCTGTCCAGCCCGCTTTCCCTCCTTCCCATGACTACAGCTCTGGTCCCAGGCAGGGACGTCCTCGAAGGGCATCCCGGAGGACCAGCTGCTGTCTTTGCCCCCCAGAGCCCACCGCTCCTCCTTATGGGGGGTCTCCTCTCTCCGCAGGGCGTCCTCTAGGCAGCAGGAGCTGCCTAGAGCTTTGGTAGAGCTATCGTGGTAGCCGTGCATAGAAATCAGTATGAGGACCATTTAAGAACATCATCATGTGGACAAACAACGTGTGGATGTGTTCATTAAAACCCTTGCCGATGTCTGAATGAAATGCATTTCACGCCAGTGAGGGAGGCTTAGCTAATTGTTAGGTCTCGGAAAAACTAACAAAGTCCTACCAATTTCTGGATTAGCAGCACTGAAGACCTGTAATTATTATTACCTTTGAGTATGGAAATAAATCACTTAAAATACAGTACAAATACAGCATATAAGTGCTCATATGTCGATGTTAAAAGATAGTTTTTCTAAAGGTGAGAACTTGTCTTATTCAAAACTATATCCTGTTGCTTAGTACAGAGCCTGACGTACGGTAGACGCTCGGTAAGTATTTTTGGGGGGTGAAAAGATGACATTTAATCATAGATAAGAAACACAGCATTCATTCGGCAAGTGTATATTGTATATATTGGCCGCTGAGGTGTGCAAGGCGTCCTGGTGAGCGTTAGGAATTCAGCTTGAGCCAAACAGTCCCTATCCTCGTGTGGTGCACACACTCCTGGGGAAATTCGTCTTGAATAAGTGTATAATTACAGAACAGGAAAGGGCATGGAGAGAGAAGGACCAGGCTGCAAGAGAATAATGGATGGGGGGGGGGTCTCATCCCCACTGAGGTGATGGGGCAAGGCTCTCAGAGGAGGTGAGCTCCCCAAAGGTAGGAGAGGACCTTTCCAGGTGAGGGACAGTGGCACTCGAGCAGCAAGGAGCTCTAGACTCTGAGGCTGGAGAGCACATGGCCCAGGGACACCAGGGAAGGTCTCCTGAGGCCCAGATGCAGGGCCCCAGTGGGAACGTAGCCCCAGGCGCAGAGGTCAGCGGCTGCCTGCCGACAGGGGGTCTGGGGGCCACGCCAAAGAGTTCTGATCATGCTACATGTGGCAAAGCCTGTGACGGGTTCTAAGCAAAGCAGCAGCATGATCTAATTTTTGAGCAACCCAAGAGGACAGTGCTGGGGGACCACTTCCTCTGGAACTAGTGGGCCCGAAGACCTGTGGCCGTTACTACCTTGAGTCTGGAGACAAACCCTGGGACTCTGCTGCCCCAGCACAGACAAGGAAGGAAACCGTCCCCCGCGGAGAGCTTCATGGGCGCAACTCAAAGAGCTTCCCCCAGATGCTGTGTGCCCTCCCTCAGCCCCACCGGCCGTCGCTCAGCATGTGGGGGATGAGGCCACCAAGCCAAGGTCCTCAGTCATCCAGGTGTCAAGGTTCCGAACGTAACAACAAGCGAGTCCGAAGCCAAGGGAGCGTCCAGGGAACAAGGGATCACAGCGGCTGCTTACGGCCTGCGTGCCTTCCCCGTAAACAAATCACAGACCCAGGCGCTTCCTTCGAGTGACCCTACATGTCGTTTCCAGATATCCAGTCTCCCCGTGTCGACAGCGAGGCCCCCGTTCAGAGGCGCTGGCGGGAGCTGAAGACTGAGCCCTCCCTGGCAGGTGCCAAGCCGGCACGTCGCCTCTGCCGGCAGGAAGCAAAGCTTTGTCATGAATGCCGAACTCCCTGGTTCCTGGTTCCACTGCCGCAGAAAGTGTCAGCTCTTCACCTCCAAGAGAGGTTTTGTGACAACTTACACACTGGGACCTGGATGTACAACTTCTAGAATCTCAAAAATGAGTTCAATGAAGCGGCATGTGGGAGGAAGATTTTTACACAAGAAGTTAGAAAGGGAGCCAAAAATACAGAATGAAATCTAGGCTGCACACCTCGCCTACAGGGCCGCGTCTCAGCCTCACCTCCCACCCGCCCCTGACCTTGGGCTCCGGCCTCGAGATGGAACGGCCAGTGCAACAGGTGAGCGCACGTGTCCCGTGGACTCTGCCAACAGCCAGTCTCGGGGACAGAAGGCTGCAGGTCCCAATGGCAGACAGACGTGTGTGAGCAGGGGGGCTACCTGGGGCGGGACCAGCCACGTCTGTGACTCTGGTTACGATGGGACCGTCCTGGGGGGGAGGTGGGTTCCACACCCCAGTGTGAGCTCCTTCCGGGAAGACCCCTGAATGGTAACACATGAACAGCAAATACGGGTCTGGCAATTACGGGGCAGGCAGGATGCAAGCACTTCGCACGTGAACTCGCCGGCCCTTCCCAACTCGTACGATCCCTCTTTGACACAGGTAGGAGCTGAGACACCGGTGCTGTGACCTTGGACCCTGGGAGCGTGGCCCGTAGCTACCTTTCTACAGGTGCTACAGGGGCCCTGCCCCTGGTTCCCTAGTTGTAAAGGGAAAACGAGATACTCGCCCGAATGGAGACTAAAGAAGGACTGGAAAACATGGGCTTCTAGCAGCCCCCACGACACCCCCGCCTGGTGGGCGTCACCCTGTCTCTACCATACAGACCAGGGAGCAGAGCGTCAGTGCTGGGATTCGAATGCAGGTCCGCCAGCCCGGGGGCCCGGGTCCTCAGGTTAGTGCCACATCGTGTCTGCAGAGGAGGGTCCTGTCATCACAGTGCCACCAGAGCAGGCTGTGACAATGCAGAGCGGTGGGCAGCCTGCTGACCCTGCTCTGCCCGCCCAGCGCCCACGGTGGGGGGGGGGGCAGCACCTCAGTTCTGAAAGCCCACTCCTGCTCCCACACTGTCAGAAAGACCCAGATAACGAACAGGCACGTGGAACGTATCATCTCCCCTCTGTGCCACGTGAGCTGCTCAGCCAACAGGTGGTGTGGAGGTGGCCAGCGTTTCCTGTCCTTGTGTCCTCAGAAGGGATTACGGCGTCGGCTGGAGCCTGCAGAGCCTCGGCCGCCGTGAACGCAGGCTAATCGGGGTGCTTGTCCTCTGTACCCTGGTGGCCACCAACAGGCTTCCTGTTGGCCAACCTGTGCCCCTCCCGTACACGCCCAGCAGGTGGCAGGGCCAGCACCCTCTGCAGGGGAGCTCCAGCGAAGCCCAGTGGGTGGTGCGGCCGAGCCAGTGACGGGGACATCCCCGGTTTCCCGTTTAACGGTGCACCAGGGCGCTCGCCGTGGTTCTGGCCACATGGCTGAGGTGTCCTGAGCGAAAGCCTCTCCAGGAACAACAGGCAGGGGGGGCACTGGTGGCAGATTCCCCACGAAGCCCCGAGCAACGCCCGGCGCTGTGTGCGCGCGCGCATGCGTGTGGATGTCCGCACACACAGGTGTGTGTGCAAGGGTGTGCGTGTGCACGGGTTAAATGCCTCCACTCTGTCCCATTGAGGTAAGGAAACAGAGTGTGCCCTTCTGGCATTTGACAGTTTATTCACTTAGCAAATCACCCCTCGCGCTTGACTTTTCACAGTACCGGGTGAGTCATGTTTTCGGAGCCCTTGCTCTGCTGACACAGTGGATTTGGAATAAATATTTTGTGCTGGAGAAGAGAAGCTGTATTAGGGCTCAGCACAAGGACGTGGGTCGGCTGGGTGACCAAGGTGCCACTTGAAGCCAAGGGCACTACCAGGGCCGCTCTGGTGGCTCAGGATTTCGTCACATGTGGAATCGAACCCGGGCGCTGCACCCCAAGGCTGAGCCGGACCAGCAGGGAGTTTATCGGGGCCCCTGCTTACAGGGGAGACACCTGCTCGGGGACATATACCGGGGCTCTGCCGGAACTGGATGAAGCCCCTCCCTCCCCCCCCACCCCAGGGGACGGCAAGGGCAGGCTGGGCCGCAGCTGGAGTGTCATCCGCTCTCCCTCTCAGCCTCTCCGTGCCCAGTTTTGCATCGTCGCCTAGAACAACAGGATGCTGTGCGAACTCATGGGAGGTCACACCACGTGGGCGTCCTCATTTCCCAGGTTCCTCCACAGACACTTTCGCAGCCACACCCGCAGTTTTGAGCGGCATGAGTTAATACGCATTCCAGTGATTCAGAATCAGAGAACGTTCTAGCATCATGTGTAAGGCTGGAGATGCCTTGAAATCTGTAGAAACGCATTTCTTCCTTAATTTAATTCACGGCCCTTGGCTGAAGCGCTGTTGCAGAATTTTATAACGCTCTGGGCCTTGGCGAATCCAGGGAGACCTGCCCAGGGACAGGCGGCGGCTGCCTCCCCCACCTTGGTGGGGCGGAGCAGGGAGGGGCCTCGCGGAGTGGGGACACTGGGGCTGGGCACACACCTGCCGCCCTTGCCTGTGTGCACGTAGCAAGTGAACGGGCTCAGACGCCACCCCATTCCTCCGCTAGCCCCACGGCGAGACGCGGACAGACTGGGCGACTCTGCCTGCGGGCACAGCCGGGTGAGCCCAGGGGGGCCTGGTGCCCACGCCTGCACCCGTCAAGCACAGCCCGGCCCGCCGCATGGTGGCCTCACGGGATGGCCCGGCCATGGTGTGCAGATGCCTGACCAGGGCCCCACACGGGATGCTGAGTCCCTGCAGGCTGGCTGGACACACACACCCGGAGGGCCCTGTGGCCCGGGGACCCGAACGACCAGGGGGTTCGAGCCCATCCGGGGCCAGGTGGGGGTGCAGCAGCGTGAGGACGACCCTGCCTTAGGTGACAGTTTCTCGAATGAGCCGACTTCTCAGCGCAAACACTGCAGGTGTGCTGGGCCCTCTGGGGTCCTGAAAAGGAAGAAGATATAATCTGACCCGCCCAGGGGCGACGACACGGCCGCGGGAGGAGGCCCGGCACAGGGAAGGCCTGCCGTAGAACAGAGCTCCTCTGCCCAGCCTTGCCAGGACGGCCAAGCCAGCCTGGCAGCATTGCTTGAGAGGGAGAAAGAGGTACCCATGCCATAAATAACAACCAGAAAGCACAAATCACAAAATGGGAAAAAGCCAGAAATGCCCCCACAGCCACGGGTGGCGGGTTCCAGGGGGGCTCTGCCCTTCCCTGCCCCCACGTCAAGCCGCCCTCCTTCTCAGGCGTCCCTTCTGATCCCGAAGACGTCCCTGACCCCGTGCAGGGCCTCGGACACAGAGAAGAGGCAGGCCTCCTGCTACGGCCTGCGCCCCGGGCATTTCTCGGGTGCTGACATCACACCCGGGGCAAGAGGAGGGGCCTGGACCACGGGTGCAGAGCTAGGACAGCCACGGGTGGGGGTTGGTCACCAACAACCTTCCTGTGGACACGGAAACACAGCCCAGACGCGCTGCTGACTGCTCTGCCCGGCACCCAGCCTGGACGGTCGCTTGTGTCCCCCACGTCGGAGCTGAGCCTCACGGCCCTAAGGGGTTGTTGGTAGAAAGGGACCGAGAGTCACCCAGACACAGACCAACAGCGCAGCGCAAACTCCCACGTCGCTTCGAACATTAATCAGTGCCTCATGTTTAATTAATCTTTGCTGAGTTTGCTGAGTGATGAAAGTAGAATTTTCCATCGGTAGGAACAACACGTATGTATTCAGGGCCCTTCTATAATTCTCTGCCAGAGAGTTTCTGCCAACTCTTAAAGATCCCTCTCCAACCTCCCCCTCTCTTTAATTTTTTTAAGTTTTATTTTAGACAGAGAGAGAGAGGGTGGGAGAGAAAAGCAGAGGAAGAGAGAGAATCTTGAAAAAAAAATTTTTTTTTTTAATGTTTGTTTATTTTTGAGACAGAGAGAGACAGAGCATGAATGGGGGAGGGGCAGAGAGAGGGAGACACAGAATCCGAAACAGGCTCCAGGCTCTGAGCTGTCAGCACAGAGCCCGACGCGGGGCTTGAACTCAGGGACTGCAAGATCGTGACCTGAGCCGAAGTCGGACGCTTAACCGACTGAGCCACCCAGGCGCCCCGAGAGAGAGAATCTTAAGTAGGTCCCACAGTCAGCGTGGAGCCTGACTCAGGGCTCGGTCCCAAGACTTGAGCTGAAATCCAGAGTTGGACGCTCAACCGACTGAGCCACCCAGGTGCCCCATCCAATGCCACCCCCACCCCCACCCCCACTTTTTTTAATGTTTATTTTTGAGAGAGACAGACCCTGAGTGGGGACGGGCGGAGAGAGAGGGAGACACAGAATCCGAAGCAGGTTCCAGGCTCCGAGCTGTCAGCACAGAGCCCGACGCGGGGCTCAAACTCACGAACCGTGATATCATGACCTGAGCCGAAGCCGGATGCTTCACCGACTGAGCCTCCCAGGCGCCCCAAACCCTCCCACTCTCGATGCCTCTCGCCTCCTCCCCATGGGGCGTGACCGGGACTCACAGGTAGAGACTTACTTTCATCTTTCGGCCATAGCAGCACCCCTGTGTTATACTGGCCAATACACCTGTCTACACTCACAGACAGGCCCCCTGGATGGTGACAGGTCTGCCCCACCAGTCAGGTCCGCCCCCAGTAAACACCTGGCTGACCGCATACTTGTCTTCTGAGTTGTATCTGCACCTGCCCAGGGCACGCTCCCACACCACCCCCAGAGGCAGGCCCCCATGCACCCTGGACGGGAGCAGGGCCACGTGGGTCACGGGCGCTTGGCCGCAGACACACACACGAAGCCACTCTGGGTGCCCTCGATGAGCTGGTGTAAACTCTTCCGTGCAGGAAGGCTGACCTGGCTGTACTGTCTGAGCGTCACAAAAACCCAGCAGAGCAAACGATGTCGAGCACACGGCTTCCTTCAGCTAGAGAGAGGCCTTGCTGTTTTCTCTGGGATTCTCTCTCTGGATGTACCACTAAACACCAAAGCGGCAAGGTTTCACGAGGAAGGGCGATCTCTGGCCTTCTTCCTCCCATCAGCTCTCCCCAGTGGACCATCCACGGAGAGAACACAGTAAGACGGCCTATAAGAAAGTAATCGCTTCAAAACAGAACAGAAGGCAACGGTGACAAAACAGAGCTGCGTCTGGGTTCAGCCTCTGCCAAAACAGTTCCGAGGTGACAAAGACGGGCATTTTCACTGCCAGATAGCCAGACCGTTCTCTGTTCACGATGGTATTCTTAATGGAAAAAAAGGACATAAAGTAATTGGCCAGCTGACCTGAAGTCCACCAAGAAATAAAGACGCGGCTCACAGCCCTGAGAGTTACCGAAGCTCGTGCCTTCAGCTCTGCGTTCAGAATATAAATGGCCAGAGGAGACGGAGATGGATCTTTCCGGAAAACAGCCCTTCCTTTTAGAACTTTGCGGGGTTGTGACCCATTTGTGGACAAGCACAACCTTGATTTACCCTGGACTCCCAACCGCCATGTGAAAGCCCAGCACTAATCAGGGTGACCTATCGCCCAATGCCTCTCCCATGACCTTCAAGGAGGTCATGTGTCGAAATTACTATCGAGAACGGTTTCTATTTCAGGTGGAGAAGGGCGGGCACGGTAGGAACGGTGAGCGAGCGCACGACGGAAACGACAGGGCAGCAACGCGACACGATCAGAGAAAGACGTCGGTCCATTCAACGGCACTCGCCATGCTGAACGGCCGAGCTCGGGGAGGGGGGAAGCCCGACGCTGGCCCCCTCCGGAGCACGACAGGGGGGAACGCTCTGGGAGGCGGGCGACAACTGTGGGCACTTAACCACACTGACCATAATTGCACTGATGACCACAATTGAAGCAGCTCAGGTACCTGCATTAGAAACTCATGGGGCGCCTGGGTGGCGCAGTCGGTTGAGCGTCCGACTTCAGCCAGGTCACGATCTCGCGGTCCGTGAGTTCGAGCCCCGCGTCGGGCTCTGGGCTGATGGCTCAGAGCCTGGAGCCTGTTTCCGATTCTGTGTCTCCCTCTCTCTCTGCCCCTCCCCCATCCATGCTCTGTCTCTCTCTGTCCCAAAAATAAATAAACGTTGAAAAAAAAAAATTTTTAAAAAAGAAACTCATGCTCCCCGAGCATCTTCAGTTTACTGCCTGGCACGAGCTTCAGACGGCTGCCAAATACCGTAGAACATCACCTGTCCTGGCCAGACACGTTATCCAGGTGGACGCAGCTGTTTTCCTTCTCACCGTCATTCATTCGTGATTGCGCTCATTCATTCGTTCCCGCGGCGGTAGGGACAGCGGCTGGTGTTTGACGAACACCATGCCGTGAGCTGTGCTCCGCACGAGAGGCCATCCTACTGCCATGACAATGCCACGAGGCGCTTCCTGTCTCATGAACGTGAGGCCTCTCTACGCGCCCCCCCGTCCTTCAGCCAACACCGTGGGAGCTACCAGGAGCCCTTCTCCCCGGACAGCCCACATCACCCCTGGCACCCCTCTCTGGCTCTCCATCACCACTTCCCTTCCAAATGCCCTCAAAGCTCAAACACTTCGTCATATCACGGGCCCCAGTGGTTCCCCTGGCTTCTCACGCCAGGCCCACCCCCCATATGCAAACCCACTGGGTGCTCCACAGAATTCAAGGCTTCCTGTGTGCACGGACGCACTCTCCTTAGAAAGCATATCACAGACCGTGGGTCCTCACCGTGTAGTGGGGAGTAAATATTCGGCACAGCACCGGGCATCGTGAGGTCAGCAGGCAGTCTGCACACCAACAGCTTATACGGGAGGCTTGACCTTTCTATTCATCCGCGGGGGACACTGTTCTCTCCTCATGTCTCTGGCTGCCTTGCAAGCCCCCCAGCCTTGAGCCTCTGGTGGGACCCCCTCCCCTGTCCTTCCACCCATCCATCCCTACGTTCACGGTCTTTCTCCTTGCTCCACGGAGAGCTCCACGAGAGCGCCACGGAAGGGTCTTTGAGGCCATCAGTGATTAAGACTCATGCAACCTCCATGGGTTCCTCTCTGTAACTGTGCCCTCCTGAAGGCTCTGGGTCTACCCAGCACACGCACCCAGACACCTTCTGCCCTGTCACCTGACTTCCAGTCCACTTTCCAAGAAGCCAGAGACACCCCACTCCCAGCTGGGACACAGTAAGCTGTCTTCTGGAAGTTTCTGGAACCTTGATGCTCTCACACCCATCTGAGGTCAGGCCTCCATGTGCCAACTTTCTGAGTGAAACCTCTTCGGGTTTTTTTTTTTTTTTTTTTTTTTTTTTTGCTGCACTTGACCATGTGTCTTGAAGATCCTACTCAAATGCTGGCTACTAAGACGGCCATGCAAGGAGACGAGGAAGTTAGGGGAAAACCAAACACGACTGCCGCTGGCAGGGGGAGGCTGGCCCCCACGGGATGGAGGCAAGAGCTGCTGATGGGCACGTTCCAGAACTGTCTTCATAACCCAGCGAGCGGCGAGCTGAGTGGTTGGACAGCACTGTTACTTGGGCAACCGAGCCGCACATACACGGAGCCAGCCAAGTCTGCGCGACAACGCTCCCATCGCCAAGTTGGCCTGTGAGCTCGGGCGCCTGGCTGGGAGCGAGATGGAGGGTCCGCGGTGAGCAGAGAGGGTGTGGCCAGAGCTGAAGCCACCCCACTGACAGCCTGAGAAACGATCCTCTCTCTGGCCCCCCCGCGTTTTCACGTGCCCTGTGGCCCTGAGGACTTGCCAGAGGATAAACCAGAGAAGCACCTTACGGAGCCTTCCTAACTGTGCAAAGCAAACTTGATCCAGAATCCGTTTCAACGGCGAGCCTCAGAGGAAGCCAGGAAAGGCACGGACGGAGTGGGCCTGGAATTATAAACGGGTGGCAGAGTCCGGATCCTCAGCAGGACTCCCAGCTCCGAGGTGGGAAGGCTGTTCTGGCCAGACTTACAGAAACCAGTTTTAAGGGAAAAAACAAGCAAACAAAACTCTTCACGGTTCACACAGGGAAAAACAAACCTAACTGAAGCCAGATCCGCTGACGCTCAGCCTGAGACGTCATTCTTGCCATGTACACGTTACAGGGGATTCAGGGTCAGCGAGGGACACGGCGGGGAGTTCGGAGACTCGGAGAAGCCGTGAAGTGGACCACGCACTCCCGGGTTTTACAGCCGCAAATCCGGAGGGGACTACTCCCCCAGGGTCCGCCCCGTGTCCCCGTGCACAGGGCAGCCGACTTCTGCAACGGTGCAGGTCTCGTCAACGCGCAGGTTATTCTTATAAAGCCACAGATGCCTTGCGCTGGAGAACAAGGCTGGCATGAGGGTGGAAAGGAGAAGGAAGAGAAAACGAGGACAGGAAGACAAGTCCACACACAGCTGCGAGGGGGCAGGCTCTGAGTCACCACAAACCACTGAGAGTCAGGGCCGGGGAACCTCCGGGGACAGCCCAGCAGGGGCTTCCCCAGGGGACGGATCAGAGGCTGTGTGCCCGCCACCCGCATGGCCCGCGTCAGCCCTGGGACGGAGCTGAGGCCCTGAGCTGAGCGGGAGCCCCCGGAACGGTCCAACGACCGGAGTCGAGATGAAGCTTGCGTTTCAGCTGGCAAAGGAGCAAACTCATTTTTCAAACTAAGATCCTCCTTTAAAACCCCCTGCACTTGCCTTGTTAACGTAACAAGAGTCCTAGCAAATCTCTCTTAAAAGGAAACTTTCTCACTTATTTCTGATGCTTGGAGTCAAATTCTCCTAGATTAAACAGAACTCTACTTACTGCCTTTTCGCTAAGGTTCTGACTTCCCCACGTTTAATTTTGGGGTTTCCGGGGGCCGCTTCTTACTTAGGGGACACACAACGCGAGGTCTAAAGAGAAGTGTGCAGGCGGAGTCTGAACGCCTGCAGCGTCCTGCCACCAGCACAAGCTCTGCGAGGGGCCGCCGAGCTCCTCGTACTGGGAACAGATGGGGCAAGACTCACGAGAGACCCGGGGGTGCACGCCCACGGGCGAGAACGCAGCGCTGACCAGCGGGGACGGCGGGGGTCTTGTGGGCACGTCGGCCGCGCCGGGTCCGCTGATGGGAGCAGAGGGCTCCAGAGGGGGCTTCTCAGAGTCGGAGCCACCTGGGAGCACCCCCGAATGCAGATTCCCCGTGAAGCAGGCACCACGTGCTATGGAACTTGGAAGCGGTTTCTTCCCCACACAGGGTCCGTCCCAGGTGCCAAAGCGCGGGTGGACATCGATGCAAATGCCTGAACACCGTCACTACGGGAGAACCACGGGCGAGGGGCTGTCTTACGTGTCTGCTCATCCCCAGTCCCTGGCTGAGGGTCTCACACACAGCAGGTGTACAAGACAGAACCGCCAGAAGGAGCCGTCAGAGCTCCTTCTCACTACTTGCTGTGGCTTGAATGTCACCTCCTCAGGGAGGGCTTCCGGGCTCTCCTGACCTCTGCCCCTCTCCCATTCCTGCTCACTTCCTTCTTAGCCCTGTCAGCCTCACTGTGGGGCTCGTGTGCCTGCCGCCCCACGGGCATGGACGTGTGAGAGCGACCAGTTTGGTGCTGTAGCCCCAACACCCGGCTCAATGCCCACCTGCTGGGGGAGCAGGCAGTGTTTTCTAAGAGAATAATAGGGCTTAGTTTTCCAGCCACTGCCACCCACTCGTGCTTTAGCTGGGCTTCCAGGAGTACTCGGACCCGGCCACAGAACTGGGATCAAGAGGCGGGTTCTTGCCCATGCTAACCGGAGTTCCTGGGAAGCGTCGTGGGGTCTTGAGGAATTTTAAATCAGAATATAAACTTGTTTCCGGCCAAACGTGAATCCTCGCGCACGGAGATGGGAGAGCATCAAGGCCCCATCAAGGGTAATGCCAAACGGAGGGCTTTGGGACCCACAGGCGGACACCCCGAGGTGTGAGCGGGGGCGTCTTTGGGGACGTGAGGATCCCCTCGAGGGCCAACACGAATCCACACCCGCCTTGGCCGCATGGAGTTTCCCGTCTATGGATCCAGGCTGCCCAGTACTTTCCCTTCAATAGCAGCTCTGCTCATGGCGAGTCTGGAGCACAGCGGCTGGGTGGGTGGGCGTCCGGGCAGAGTGTCCAAGTTCCAACCTGCTCGGTGTACCGGTCACGGCCGCGACGCCCAAGCACATTAGGAGAACCCGGGGCACACCGCACCAGTGCTGAGGTGTGACTGTGGCCAGCGGGGGCTGGAGAAAGTTCCGGGCTGGGGTTGGTGGCCAGGGTTCTCCGGGGTCTGTGGTCAATCCACCTCCAGAGCTCAGCTCTGGGGGGATGTCCCAGGGTGGGGGCTGCCCCCTTCTAGGCCTCTGGGGGCACCAGGAACTTTGCCAGAGCCTCTCACCCGCCTCAGAGCCCGTATCCCTGATTCCGTGTCCCTGATTCCATGCCAGGGCAACCACTGGTGCCCCTGACCCTTACCCCCTGCCTCCATCTGCCCAATAAGAGAGGCAGCGTCCCATCTAAAGACCTGAGGCCATCTAACAGAGAAGCTCGGGCGGCCCACTTGGCTGTGATGAGGAAGGGGACTCGGGGACACAGCACCTTCACTGGGCAGGGCCTGGGGGGTGGGCAGTGTGGCAGATTTTGGCAAGGCCGCGGCCCCCCGGTGCTCCCCCACGGCTCCTGCGGCCGCCTCCAGTGATCATTATTAACAGGGCTCCCTGTAATTGGAAGATAAACCTTCCAAGTTCATAGCTGTCTCAAATTCATCTTTAACTTAAAAAGAAACATCAATAATTAAAGCCAACCGCATGTGCTGCGGCAGCACGTGTGGGGGACAGATAAGGACCCGCCAAGCCTTTGATTATGGCTCCTTCTGCCTCAGGGGATTTAGACCCTGGAGTCCCAGCTCTGAATTATTTGTTTTAATTTCATTTCTGGCATCGGTGAGTGCCGAGAGCCTCCTCTTCCCTATGCCCCCGGCGGCTGCTGGGAGGGACTCGGGCCAGAGGTCAGAGCCTCGGTCAGGCCGGGCGGCCGCAGCCAGAGGGTTCGTCACCTCTTGGTGGCCGCTGCTGTCCCGCTTCCCACACTCCTGGGTACCGCACGTCTGCAAAGGAGCCCCGTGCCCCAGCGTCTGCAGAGAAGCCGTTGGGGCCCCGAGGGACTCTGTCCACTGGGTCAGGAGCAGAGGCGCCCCAGACGGAGCCCCGACTCGTCTGTGAGATGCCTGAGCTGAGAAGCGCACGCAGGTGCACGCTCATTAAGCATTTATCAAGCCCCACTGTATGCAGCGCACCACCAGAGACAAGGCTGGGAGATGAAGGAAATCCCACCACCCTGCCCTGCCGTCGGACCGCGAGAGGGGAGCAGGGCCCCGCCGTCCGCTCAGCGGATGCCGTTACGGGCCAGCACCGAGGGTCAGGGCGCCTCTCCCAGCGTGCTCACTTGCCCCTGTGCTGTCACGCGTGAGTGTGCTCAGTGTGGAGGTGGGGCCGGCCCTGCTGCCCCACGGACGGCT
This sequence comes from Puma concolor, assembly GCF_028749965.1. NCBI lineage: Eukaryota > Metazoa > Chordata > Mammalia > Carnivora > Felidae > Puma > Puma concolor. The sequence goes on along the minus strand of NC_141669.1, from coordinate 139,246,392 downwards.
TCCCCTGTACGTGAGGACTGGCCAGGCCCCAGGCAGGAGCACTCGCTGGAACCTTCCGCCGTAGCCAGCGCCACGATGCAGGAATTCCTGAAGGGTGCCTGATGTGTGGACGCACCCAGGCCTGATGTCCCAGGGAAGGCAGAACGCAGATGAGCCTGTCCCCAGGGCTCCCTGGTTGGGGGCGGGGCCCAACCTGGAGCGCACCAGGGGCCCAGAACCTGCGGCATTTTCCGCCTGACACGTGGTCAGGGGTCACGGGCAGAGGGCACAGAGAGGGGCTGGGGGCCTGTGGGAGGGTCCTCGGCAGTATGGGAAGGAAGTCAGCCCCCCAGGGCTAGTGCCATGAGTCCCTGAACTACACACCAGCTGAGGACCATGGAAGGGTCCTGAAAATTCCCAGTGACTTTGTGCTGCATGAGGAAGGGGGACTGAGACTCCTGGGTGGGGGGGTGAGGAGAAGCCTGGGAGGCTGTGGGCCTAAAGGTGCCATGAGGGGAGAGGCGAGTCCACTGGGGGGGGGCACTGATGGAAAAGGGAGAAAACTAGAATATCTGCTCCCCACCCGCTCCCCGGCCGGCGGGGCTGCCCCCCCATTGGCTCCAAGAGCTGCTGTCCACACCTCTGTGTGACCACAGACACCTGGCTGCAAGCGTGGGCTCCGTGGTCGACAGCCTGGGTGTTCCCCAAAGGCCACCACCCACAGATGACCTTCACGGGGTGGTGGCCCTCACGGATGTCAGCTTTCCCACTTGTAAAAAAACAAAGACAGCCGGAGGTGCCTGGTGCTCGCTGGGTTGGGCATCCAATCCCTGATCTCGGCTCAGGGCACGATCTCACGGTTCATGGGTTCAACCCCCACGCTGGGCTCTGTGCTGGTGGTATGGAGCCTGCTTGGGATTCTCTCTCCCCTCCCCTGCTCTCTCTCTTTCTCAAAATAAATAAACATTAAAAAACACACAATAAAGAAAGATGGACATTATCTACCAATAGTTCTCCTCCACGGGGGAGATTCTGTCCCAGGAACATGTGGCAATGTCTGGGTACATTTGTGGTGTCACAGCTGGGAGAGGGTATAACTGGAATTTGGTGGGTGGAGGAGGGGAGGCTGTTGAACGCGCCCCCCCCCCCCGCCCCCCATACTGCACTGTGCCCAGGGCAGCCCACAGCTGTCAACGGTCCCCGGGCTGGAGGCCTCAGTGTTCCCCGAGGACCAGCACACCTGCTCACAGCACCAAGTCAGCGGGACCAGAGGGGGCCTAGCAGGTGCACGGGGCACAGGAACGACCCCACACCTTGGGCTCAGGGACACAGTGCACAGGAGCCATCATCAGCCTAGAGAGAGACGACCACCACGGCCACGCTTACAGGGATCACGGCCCTGCTGTCCCCCTGGCGTGCGTCCTGAGGGAGGCGGTCACCCCCAGACCAAAGAGCAGCCTCTCCGAAGCTCCGTGACCGCCAGGCCAACGGGTGGGGGAAAGCGGCCCCACTCCCTTCTCTGCTCCCGCCCTGGGGGCCGAGGACTTGGCTCTCACCCTTGTCTGAGATACACTTGCCTCTGAGCGGTCATGCCGCCCCCCAAACCCTCTCCTCCTCACGTCATCGGGGGCTGTGTCAGCCTTGGCCCTTGCTGTGGGACGCTTTCCTCTCTGCTCCTCAGGCCACTCAGGCCTCAGTGACCTTCCGGAATGTTCACCACCCTTAACGCACTCCGGCATCAATCCAATCTCATCTGAAGTGCTCTGTAGGGGTTTACCGGGCTCCCCAAGGACCCACTAGAATTCCTGATGAACTCCTGGATGAAGAGCCCTCGTCGCCCCCCCCCCCCCCCCACCTCAGCGAGCAGCATGTCCTTGGAATGGAGTCTGGGGCGAGAGGGAGGGGAGGCTCCCGGCCAGGGCAACGGCATCGCCCCAGCACCCCTGCACCACACCATGGACTCTGCCCCTCGGCACCCAGGTGGGCATCTGTCTCAGTGTCTCAGGGCAGTCTCAGACCTGATGCCCCAGGATCCCTGGAGGCTAAAGAAACAAGTGGGCAGCGCAGGGGACGCCCTGCTGGGATGGGGCAGCACCTGCGTCACCTGCGAGATGTGGGCTCGAGGGGCCCAGGCACGCCACAAACCTTGTGTGACAGAGGCGGGGCGGAAGGAGGTGGGGAGGCAGGGAGCAGGAAGGAGGGGGTGCTGATAATTAATAAGGAAACTTCTGGGATCCCGAGAAGGAACCAGAATCCCAGAGCCCGGGCAAATCTCGAAACAGGGTCCAGACAGGACGTTCAAGTAACAAGACGTTACCCCTTCCCTGGGACTGGATCTGAAGCCAGCTCCCACAGGAGCAGGAGGTGGCACGGGGGGCTGTGGGACGCTTCGAAGTCTTGGGATACCAGGTGTCTAGATCGACTTCTCTTTTTAAAATTCGCTGCAGCAAATGAGGCAGTGTTGAACGGACGCCGGCAAGAGGAGGCAGGGAAAGGGAGTCGTCACAAAGCAGCAGAGGCTGGGAGGCACTGGACAGACCCGGGCGCACAGTCGGGTTCTCCAGCCCAGAACATTCCCCCAGGTGTGCACCACCCTGAGAGGACACAGCCCTGTCACGGGCGCCGTGACTGGCATCTTGGCAGAGTCAGTCCCCCTCCCTAACTGTGAGGGGCCGCCGCGTGGTTAGGCATCTCTTAGGAGCCGCTGACCCTCTGCCCGAAGCAACGAGCTGATCCGAACCGCTTTCCCCTGAGGTGTCCAGTTCTGCCCACCGGTGCCGAGTCCCCCTGTGTGAGCCGCTGTAGGGGTGCAGTGACTTCTCTCCCCACGGGGTCATGAAGACGATTCAGAATGTGACTTCAGGGTTATCACCGACCCGTCTAGGAAGAGAGGTTTGCAAACGGCGTGTTTTTCTACTCATTTCCCGGCCTGCATTTAATTTTTCTGAACTGTTTTTCTTTTTTTAAAAATTAAAGAAAAAATGTGTATTTATTACTGAGAGACAGAGACAGAGCATGAGCATGGGAGGGGCAGAATCTGAAGCAGGCTCCAGGCTCTGAGCTGTCAGCACAGAGCCTGACGCGGGGCTGGAACTCACAAACCGTGAGATCATGAACCGAGCCAAACTGGGACGCTTAACCGACTGAGCCCCCCAGGCGCCCCTAATTTTTCTGAACTTCAAAATTTTTCTTCAAGTGCCCTTAAAAGAATTCAGGATGCTCTGAAAATACCTGACTCTCTATAGTTCTACACACAGGATAAGGGCAACGGGTTACACATTCTTTCCCACTCTCTTAATGAGAGCAGCCAAACCCTCTATGGTTCACAGAGCCACCTGGGGGCGGGCTAGCTTGGAGTCCCCTCCTTCCTGACCACAGAAGGGATATTCCAGCTCGCGAAGAACTGGAATGGCAGAGCTCTCAGCCAATCAGAATGGAGGGGCGTGGCCAGACACCTGCAAACCCCGGGAGAGCATCGGTCCTGGGGTTCCGCCTCCCCAGCGAGAGGGCGCTTCCCCGGTTCCGTCACTGAGTGTTCAACCATGTGCACACGCCTCCAGAAAGCCTCTGTCCCCCTTCACTTTCCACACCTACGTGCTGACTTTGGGGACACGAGGGTTTCTCCTTCCCGTTAGTGAAACTCACCTATGTGGTGCTCGCACCTGCACACACGCTCTGCTCGTGAGCCCAGGTCGAATGTCAGTAATGTTCTCATGTCAAAGCAAAACAAAAAAAACATGAAGAGTGCACGGAGTGAAGACAGCTGGCATCTTCCAACCGAGATGGGCTTGAAAGGGAGCAGCGTTTTTCTCCTCTGCTCCGACCTCTCCATTTAAAATTGAACCCCTCCCTGACCCACGCTACTTCCCACAGCCCTGCTTCCCTGATATCCTAAGGTTTACTGATTGTGTCCAGCCCTTCCACCTCTACAATGGCCACCTCCCAAGGGGAGGGATCATTGGCTCCTTCTGTCTCCTGCCCCACCCCCCACCTGCCACATGGCAAGTGCTCAAAACACAAGCTGAACGAAGTAATGTCCCTCAGGGTGCAGAGGCTCTGCAAGACCATCCCGCCCCCAGACAGCGTGTCACCAGGCAGGGAATGGTTGACCCACGCGTAGCAGGTGCACAAACACGTCACAGTGCTTTCTGGCCAGCCAAGCGCATTCACGCACACAGTCCTCTGAATCCTCTCTACAAGGTGGGGACAGACATCAGGACCATGCGACTTAGGATCAGAAAACTTGGGGCCAAGACACGGCTCAGCCCCGGGACCACACAGGTCACGAGTCTCCTCTGAGAGGTGGGGGTGATGATCCGGAAGCCTCCCTACTCCGGGGAGGCTCACGAGGCACTCTGCAGTCTGTGACATCATCTGTTCTGAGGTACAAAGGCCCTGAGCCTCTCAACAGTGTCTGCCTCTGTGGCCAAGTCTAAAAAAAAAAAAAAATCCCCGAAAAGCAAACAAAATCCTTGTTTTTTTCCTCTTTAAAATGATGTTGTTTTCACTGCTTTCAGATTTGTTTTCGTTGATCTGCTGATACTTGGTTCTCACAATGAGTAGATGATCATTATTTCTGACCTTAATATAGCCTTGTGTTTCTCATGCTTCCTCCTCCCACACGGTCTTTTTGGAACAAACTATCACACAGGCTGCTCAAACCTGTGGACGCCTCACACACAAATCCTTAATAAAGATGCCAAGTTGGTTCAGCAAATGTCAGAGATTTCTCATGTCATGGGGGAGGAAAAAGTTCTCATTAAATATTTGAAAGTGGAATGAATGTATTAATTAAATACTCAGAGAAACGCGATCTTGTTCAAAATGGTCCTTCCCTCCCCACCACGGAGGGGGCAGAACATCACCACACCACCCGCGCCCGGTGTAGACGCCTCGGGGTCCTGGGCACCGTCACAGGAATCCTGACAGAGGCTCTGGGCGCCACTCGGGAGAGACACGCCCCCTGGCCCCGCGCCCGTGGGTCCCCTTACCGGCATTCGCGCTTCCTGTCAAGGACCTGCCACCCTCAAAAGGCAACGTGAGCGGCCCGGGAAGGCCTCCACGACTCAGGAACAAAAGCTCCCTCAACGTGGGTTCTGAGCCTCACAGCTGATTTACGATTACAGGGAGCGGGACTCAACTCGTCCACTCGGTCGTCGTGTGGCCCTGGCCACCGGGTAGACCCCCTGGGCTTCAGACGCACGGGCTTGGCTCGCCCCCATCTTGCAGATGAGGAAATGCATCCCCAGGAAGAAGAGACCGTGTCCCAGGGACACGGAGGAGGAGGCGTGGAGTCCGGGTGTGAGCCCTGGCCGTCCGCGCTGCGGTGGGGACGCGTCGGCGCCGGTCCCCTCCGGGCTGGGTTTCTCCCAAGAGGGCACAGGTGTCTCCGTCTCTGCTCAGATGCTGCGTGCGTACTGTTTCCTGTTTGCAAAAATAACCTTATGCTCAGTGACTTGTTCAAACAGCACTTACTGTTGATGGCTGGTCCCCAGGGCCACACAGTGACAGGCCAGGGCCTCAGTAAAGATCAGCGCTGGCGCACTCTCAACAAGTGACGCGGATGCCTGGCCGCTGGGGGTGCCCCTCGGATGGCGGAAGTAGGGCGCAACTGCCTTGTTTTAGGTGTTTGCTTTGTTCTAAACCTGCTTCCGTTGAGGTGGTATTTCTGCAAGTTCTCACGGAGGCGTGGTCTGAACCAAGAAGACACAGGTGAACCCGGCACCTTCACTATCTGCCCCACAAGGGGGCTCCACCTGGGACAGGAGCACAAAATGGCCAGGTTTCTCCACGGCGGCGGCCGCAGAACACAGCTTCTGCCTGCTGACCGCAGGACATCCCCAGCGTCCCACTGCCCGCAGGACCACGTGGGCTCGGAGAGACATGCTCCCACTGATCCCCACGTCGACTCGGCGAGGGGCTGCGAGAGCCCCTCATCTTGCAGACGGAGAAACCGAGTCTCAGAAGGATGTTCACTCCCCTCCCCGGGGCCACCCAGCGGGCGCACCGTAGGCTCAGAGCTGGAGCACGGACCCATTTCACCCCGAGTCCAAGCTCTGACCTCGTCCTCCCCGCCCCTGCACTGTCATCACCTCATATGACAGTTGGTGTCAAAGGCTTCCCCAGGCTGTTTGACTGATTTCCTGAGTCACGCGCCGTGGTCCAGGTTCATCATGCAGGTTCATCCCAGGGGTTCACTGTGACAGCTTCCTGGGCCGAGGGGCACCGGCCCTGACGAACCCCACCCCCGCTGCTCGGCCCCTCATTTCTCCGACCTGCGGCATCTGTGCAAGCAGCCGAGCCGACCGTCGTGTCTGGGGTCCGTGTGTGAGACTGAGCAGGACCCACGCCCGAGACTGGTGTTCGCAGAACATGCTTTCCTTCCTTCCTTCCTGGCTGGGGGGGGGGGGGGGGGGGTGGTGCGTGGAGCTTTGATGGGAAGCCGGTTTCAGTAATTACTAGTTTAAACACTTAACCTATTTTTATTTTTAAATTAAACACCTGTGTGTGTTAGGGATCTTTAGACAGAAGCACACACATTTCATTTCAAAGTGGGTTTTCATCTGTGGCAAATTCAATAAAATATGAAATTAACAAATGTAAATAATATCAACAGTCCAAATTAAATATCAAAGCCATCTTGTACCTCAGTGACTAAATGCTACTTCCAAAACAAAGTCCCTGAACTATCAGCCACCCTTACCAGTGCGACGCCCAGCTGTTGGGCGCTCCGCACCGGAATGACGTTTCCCCACGCGGCCGCCGGCGTGTACGAGCCGGGGGAGGGCCCGGATGGAACCCCGTTTGACAGATGCGGGCGTCAACAACTTTGTTACTCTGATTGACTGCATGGTATTTTAGGCAAATTAACCTGTCCAAAAAAATTCTTTATTACTGCGCTCATGCACAGATGGAAATATGAACTTGACAATTCTGGTTACCAGCTTAGCAATTAACTGAAATGTTTCAATAGACTAATGAACTTTCATTCGAGGCATGTTCCCTGTCAGCAGAGGAGACAGGCTGTTGTCTGGGCAGGAGCTGCGGAATGTCAAACAGAGCCCAGAAACCACGCTCCGCACAGAGGGGCAGGCGGGGCAAGTGCAGGAGGACCTGATGGGTAGGAGGTTCCGGAAGGCCCGGGAACTGAGCACCCCAGCCTGGGATGTGGTCCTCTCGAGAGTTCCTTTATCATGTTCCAACTCCACCTGATGGTTGGGTTTTCTACAGAAACCTAGGTTCACGATGCTGACCTTTGATGGAAGAATGTGGATGGTGCCATTTTAAGAAACGCACAAGAGCAAATATTAACAGTATGTCTGGAAAACAGGAACAGAAGCTAAGGATTCCTTGAACTCTTGCAAACAAGTACATTTACAGAGGTGATGGAGTGACCACCCTGAGCTGGGATGAACCCAGGGACGCAGGGAATGAACCCTCCTCTGTGGGACAAGGGCCTCCCACCAGCACATGGTTGGGGAAACAGGGCGAGGTTCCTGTTTGCTAAATCAGGACGGCACACCCAGGAAGGTGCTTTAATTTTGTATCTGGTCCTTATTACAACACTTAAGGCCACTCTCTGCAAACAGATAAACAAACACCTCTCTCCGGGGGGCCTAACAGAAAAGGAGAGAAGTTGGTATCAATGAAACGGACTAAAATTAAAATAACTTAAACATTTTGTTAACGAATTATGGAACACGTTGGTAAATAGCAACCTCATCTGTAGTCTTCTAGCTATACTTTGTGTGTGTACAAATCTTCAACAGGTAAATCTGTGATAGATGCTGTTTATGTGTTGAAGATTTGTACATCTGTCTATCATCTACCTATCCATCCGTCCATCTGTCCGTCCATCCATGTATCCATCCATCCACCCACCCACCTATCCCCATATTCATGTATTCATCCATCTGTCATCTACTTATCTATCATCTATCCAACCATCCGTCCATCCATCTGTCTGTCCATCAGTCTATCCATCCATCCATCCATCCACCCACCCACCCACCCACCCACCCACCCATGTATCCGTCCATCTCTCTATCCATCCGTCTGTCCATCCATTCACCCATCCGTCCATCTATCCATCCGTCCATCCATCTGTCTATCCATCCATCCATCACCCACCCACGTATCTATCTATCATCTATCTATCCATCTATCTATCCATCCATCCACGTATCCATCCATCCACCCATCCATTCTAATGTGATCATGGCACAAAGCACTACATGCCCAAGCCCATGAGGATGCTCTCCCTCTTGAGTATGCCCTCTTGACCCTACCTCTGAGTTGACTCAGCCACGAGCAAGCCCAGGAAGACACACACTGACAGCAGCTGGGATTCCCAGCCTGTCCCCTCTAGGATTCTGGGCTAGAGATGCCACCACCTGCAGTCTCCCTTCTACAGGCATCTCCCAGAAGCTCAGGGGCGGATGTGCCCCACTTGGGAGCTGCCAGCAGGCTCCCCAGCAGCCACACCCCAGCACCTCACTGCCTGCTGTCATCTAGCACCTACAGCAGTGTCCTCCCTGGACACAGTCCTTGAGTGTCACTTGTTCTCCCTTGCCTGTGTGACATCAATGCCCTCGCGACATGCCCAAGCGCCTTCCCATCCTGTGCACACTTGCAAACTCACGTGCAAGATTCCACCCTGTGCACCAATGCCCCAGTTGTGACACAGGTCGCAAATAGTGGACGTGTTCACGGTAAAGACTAAAACCTGATGTGGGACTCTACGCCCTCTGAGATTCAAAGAGCCCCCGCAGGCTTCACGCGGATACCACCATGTTCTGGGGACCAGGGCAGAGTGCCACCCGAGTAGGTGTGAAACGTGGTCCGGGACTGACAGTGAGTCGTCAGCATTCGGTAGAGCTTTTGCTCTGGGGTGAACCCGGAGTTACAATCATCATTTTGTTTTTAGAGACGGTTTTGGTAACGAAAAATAGCTTCGGGTCTGTACAAAAATAGATTGTACAAGCTGGACACAACTTCAAGAAAGCATTTACTTGACAGATACCGTCCTACTTTGGGAGAGTCCAAAGGCTACAGCAGGGAGTATGGCAGCCAGGGCGGTGCTGGGGGGGATGTGGAGGGGGAGGGAAAGGGGATCCTGGGGGGGGTCCGTTCTTGTCCCACGAGTGACGCTGCGGGTTAACCAGTACACATCTCCCCTCCTGCTTGGCAACAGCGCGAAGGCACAGACGTTTGTGCGCAGAAGTGTCAGTGACCACGCCTCACACACGCTCGGCCAGGCCTGCTGGCTTGAGCCCACCATAAGCCGGGGAGGGGCCACGGTGTGCACTTGCTACTCAGAGAGAAGAAGGTGTGTGAATCTGATCCCCCACCCTAGCCTGTGCCGTCCTCTGTCGAGTTAGCCCCACCCCTGCCTTGGTGATGTGTGTGCACTCCGAGCCCAGACCTCCGGGATGAAGGGAGGCTGGCGTGCTATCTGGTCCCCTGGTCTCTGTCCCCTCCCTGCCCCTTGAGGGCAGTTCACCACGTGCCCTCAAGCCTCAGTCTTCAGGACAGAATGGACAATTTGCCCCAGTGGTGCCGGTCTAGTTGGGGCAACAGCAACTGCCCAGCGCCCAGGATGCTCCCAGCTGCCCTGCCCCGGCCCTCCGCTGCAGCCAGCACCTCCCGCCACCCGCCCTGAAGCCCCCTCCGTCCCAGGTGGACATTCCATTGCATGAGTGGGGCACGAGTGCCCCGGGACGAAGGTGGGTCACCACACGTGTGGGGAGGGAGCCCCTTCCGGGAGTTGCTAAGGCACACAGTGTGCACGGGTACAGACACACCCACCCTGGGTCACAGCAGTGGGAAACCGCAGTCCCCACTGGCGAGGTGGCAGGGCAGGATGACACCATCCAAGCCCTGAAGCCTTGTCTCAGGGCGGCTGGTGGGCTTGGTTTGAAGAAAATGAAGAAGCAGATAGGTGTTAAGTCCTGAAGTTCACCTTCTCTGCTCTTGAGAAACGTAACAGTTTGCTAGTTCTGAGTCGCAGGTGGGGGGTTATCCAGCCTGCAGATGGCGGGAGGGCTCTGATGCACACACGTACCTCCCCCTGAAATGCCTTCACCTTGCTCCTTCTGTCCGCTCAGCCACTGGACACGGTCTCTTCCCTGCCCTCTGGCAGCTTCCCGAGGCCCACTGTGCCCCAAAGACAGGGAGGCATGTGGAGGATGCACAGTGGGGTCCCCACCCGCTCCAGATGCATGGCTTAGGCCGTCACAGAGGTGGGTTTCGGGTCTGGGTCTTTGTGCAGAGGCCCCCGAAAGGTCAGCCCCTCAACGGAGCACACTCCGGGCTGCGGGCGAGGACCGCATGATCACCGCGGTTTTGGTCGCAAACACGCCGCGGCAGAACAGCAGGGGGAAGGAGCCCCCCGCGGGTCTGCACAGACGCCACCGGATGCTCTCTCTGTAACAGGGACATTTCTCTCATGTAACCTGCACACCTGCCTGCTGCTTTCTCTTACGCCGGAGGAAAACAGAGTTAAATACGCCTGATGACTATCTGGCCACCCCACCCCAAACCCCCGCAAGGTGGGTTTCTTCTGGGGAGATCTGAGAGCGGAAGCCACTCTCCTGTTACACGGTCCCTCCTCCAGCCTGGTTCGTACTGGGGTTCCAAGACTCACCCAAAGACAGGTGTGCCCGACTCCACGACACCGAGGGAGTGAAGACGTGGGCTCACAGATGAAGTGTCCCACCCCTCGCCCGCCCAGCTGGCACAAAGGCAGGGTGGGGCACATGGCTACCTCCTCGTCCCTGATGAAAGGCCGCAAGTGACCAGCTATCATTTTGGAGATGTTGAAGCCAGGGGGGCTGCCCTCTCCTCCCAACCCATTACCTTCTCCATCAGAGATGACTGTGCAGACCCTTGGTGGCCAGGGAGGAGGTTCGTGGGCTCCGTGGCCTCTCTTGCCCTAGCCTTTCCTAGTTTTAGGTTCGGCCCTGCACCTACTGGCTCAAGCCCGTACGGCTAGAGGGTCCTCATCTGTACAGCAGGGTTGGTATGAGTCCCCACCCGAAAGACCAGCAGGGCAGCGTGTGCGGGGCCATGGCCACGGGGCGGTGCGTGCAGGGCCGTGGTCACGGGGCAGTGTGTGCAGGGCCGTGGCTGTAGGGGCAGTGTGGGCAGTGCGTGCAGGGCCGTGGCCACAGGAAAATGCGTGCAGGGCCATGGCCGTGGGGAAGTGCGTGCAGGGCCGTGGCCACGGGGAAGTGTGTGCAGGGCCGTGGCTGTAGGGGCAGTGTGGGCAGTGTGTGCAGGGCCGTGGCCGTGGGGGCAGTGTGTGCAGGGCCGTGGCCATGGGGGCAGTGTGTGCAGGGCCGTGGCCGTGGGGAAGTGTGTTCAGGGCCATGGCCACGGGGCAGTGTGTGCAGGGCCGTGGCTGTAGGGGCAGTGTGGGCAGTGTGTGCAGGGCTGTGGCCGTGGGGGCAGTATGTGCAGGGCCGTGGCCATGGGGAAGTGTGTTCAGGGCCATGGCCACGGGGCAGTGTGTGCAGGGCCGTGGCTGTAGGGGCAGTGTGGGCATTGTGTGCAGGGCCGTGGCCGTGGGGGCAGTATGTGCAGGGCCATGGCCATGGGGAAGTGTGTGCAGGGCCGTGGCCGTGGGGAAGTGCGTGCAGGGCCGTGGCCATGGGGGCAGTGTGTGCAGGGCCGTGGCCGTGGGGCCAGTGTGTGCAGGGCCGTGGCCATGGGGGCAGTGTGTGCAGGGCCGTGGCCGTGGGGAAGTGTGTTCAGGGCCATGGCCACGGGGCAGTGTGTGCAGGGCCGTGGCTGTAGGGGCAGTGTGGGCAGTGTGTGCAGGGCTGTGGCTGTGGGGCAGTGTGTTCAGGGCCATGGCCACGGGGCAGTGTGTGCAGGGCTGTGGCTGTAGGGGCAGTGTGTGCAGGGCTGTGGCCGTGGGGGCAGTGTGTGCAGGGCCGTGGCCATGGGGAAGTGTGTGCAGGGCCGTGGCCGTGGGGAAGTGCGTGCAGGGCTGTGGCCATGGGGGCAGTGTGTGCAGGGCCATGGCCATGGGGGCAGTGTGTGCAGGGCCATGGCCATGGGGGCAGTGTGTGCAGGGCCATGGCCGTGGGGAAGTGTGTTCAGGGCCATGGCCACGGGGCAGTGTGTGCAGGGCCGTGGCTGTGGGGCAGTGTGTGGTGTGCTCCCTTCCTCCCCGGTGGATGTGCACCAGAGACCAGCTCTGCACGGGTTCTCGAGAACTCCAATTCATCTGGAGAAGGGGGGGGGATTACCATGGAAACCGTGATACCAGCAGAAGAACTTACACAACCTGGTGAACTGTCCCTGTCTGCAATTGCCCTCGCCAGTGGCCTACATCTAGAAATGCAAGATTCACTTGGCCCTGTTTTCGTACATGCTGGTTTTTACAGAAATTGTTAATTCTGCTCTCTCTGTCAAATCCTTCCATTAATAAATAATTATGAGGTCTGTTGGGAAACACAGAGCTAGCTGGGCCCAGATACATACGTTTCCCTTAAGACACTACAAAGAAATGGGGCGCCTGGGTGGCGCAGTCGGTTAAGCGTCCGACTTCAGCCAGGTCACGATCTCACGGTCTGTGAGTTCAAGCCCCTCGTCAGGCTCTGGGCTGATGGCTCAGAGCCTGGAGCCTGTTTCCGATTCTGTGTCTCCCTCTCTCTCTGCCCCTCGCCCGTTCATGCTCTGTCTCTCTCTGTCTCAAAAATAAATAAACGTTGAAAAAAAAATTAAAAAAAAAAAAAGACACTACAAAGAGAGAAGAGAAAAATGCCAAACCGTGAATCGTCAGAGTCAACAGGCAGAGTACGTAACACCAAGTTTCCAACCACCTGCTCTCTGTTAATTTATTTTTCTCTACCTGTTATTAAGGCCAAAAACTTAAAAGTTCGTAACTAACTTACACGGGATCACTTTGAGGTTTAACTGATTACAAATGTTTTCCATTATGGGAAGCTCAAGTTGTTCACTCAAAAAAAAAAAAAAAAAATCCAACAACAAAAACTCACATGAACTACAAGCCTACGTTTCAAGGGCATAAATTCCAACACAGCTGGAAACGCAATCTTGCCGTGAGGGATGGCCACCGGTGCAACTTCTGGTCTTCTCTGGGCGGGCAGAGTCCACTGTCCTCCCACCATGGGTGTCGTGCCCACGAGGGGCTGCCATGGCTCCTGCAGAAGGGCCGGGCTGGGGGCGGGATTGTGCCACGAGCTCCCTCGCTGACACGTGAAGGGGCAGGGGTTCGGCTCTGGTCACCCACAGACACAGGAGGCACTCATTTTCCCGGTGCTCTTCGCTCACATCCTCTGGGGTGTTTTCTCTGGCACCGACCAGTTCTCGAATTCTCTGACACCCGGGTGTCCACCAGCTGGGCCAAGGACACCAACCACGTGGAGTCGGTGCAGGCCCCACGGGTTAGGGGCTCAGTCCCACGAGACTGCGCCCACTTCAGACACCAGTCACCAGTCCCGGGTCGTCTCTGCCCTCCCTGCATGCCACCCCCACCCCCGTCCCCCAGCCCCGTACTTCTCATTGGCTGGGGTTTCCCACGATCCCCTCCTCGGGCTCAATAATTTGCCAGAATGGCTCACAGAACTCAGGAGAACAGTCAGTTCACTTATGTGTATGGTTTATTATAACGGACAGAACTCGGGAACAGCCAGATGGAAGCTACGTGTGGGGTGACGTTTCCTCGCCCTCCCTGGGTGCACGGTTGTCCAGCACCTCCTGTGCTCACAGCCCGGAAGCTCCCGAATCTCACCGTCAAGAGGGTTTATAGAGTTCCATCTCTAGCCCCATCATCTCCTCTTCCCGGAGGAGGGCAGGTGGGGCTCAAAGTTCCAGTCCTGCAGTCACTACATTGTTCTGGTGACCAGCAGCATCCCCAGGCTGCCGGGGGACCCAGGGGACCTCACTAGCTCAGGGGGGTGGCAGAGGCTCACGATGGGTAAGGGACACACAGGAAATTCCCGTCACACAGGAAATTTCAAGAGCGTTAGGAGCCCTGTGCCAGGAAACAGGGACAAAGACCAGATACATTTCTTACTGTACTGCCCATCCCTTCCGGCCGCCTCAGTTGCCTCCACCTCCCTGCGCTGTCCCGCCTCTGCAGGCTGAACAGCTGCACGGGAGGCTTGGTCACCTTGGCAATCACAGGGGCCCTAGAACAGGCACACGCTTAAGCCGCGGCGCATCTGGAAAAGCAAGCACCAGCAACTGCCGTGGGGAAACAAACAAGCTCCTGAAACCGCTAACCTGAGCTTCAAGGATGTTGGAAACAAACATCCTTGTGCAGTGACCACAAGGCTGCAGAGTCCGCTGCTCCCCGGAGCCCGCTGACCGCCAGCCCCAGGATGAGGCCCAAGATACACAGAGAGAAAGGGATGAAGGCAGACGCAGACGCCCCTCGTACAAGCTTTCCTCTCCTTCATTTAATCTCCTGGAGTTAATTATTTCCCTGGGGGTTTAGGTATCCAGCTCACTAGATTTATTTTCTTTTGAAGCCCTTTCTCCCAGACTTTTTTTTTTAGTATCACATCCTGGATTCTGCTCAGAGAAGGACAGTTTATAAATGACTATTACCAACACCAATGTGGAGGTGATGAAAAGCAATGTGTGTTTAACACGGAGGCAAGCGTGTTTCTAGGGAAATATTAAGGGGTGAGAACACTGCCACGTGGCGCTGGAGGTTGGTGGCACTGGAGGGTGCTCCCGCTGGCTGACACATGCAAACGGGTGTCTGGTTGGATCCGTCACGAAGGAGGAGGTCTGCCCCACTTCTAGATGAGCTGCTCTGGAATAAAGCCTCTGGCTTGCTCTGCCTGGAGGGCAGTACTGGCTCCCTCTTCAGGCGCGTGTGCTTTCTGAAGCAGCGGGGCGGAGACAGGGGAGACAGAAAGAAGGAAAACCCCGTTTCTTTCCCCAAGGAAGCACTGGGAGCTAAAGTGAGATGATAAAGAGATGTGAGAAGCTCCTCTCCCTGGGCCAGCAGGACCGGGAGCCACACCTTTACTCGCCCTCCTGGAGGTGTGACGGGCTGTTTTCAGGTCATTTTCCACTCTACACACAACAGAGATACAGGTAAAGCTCCTGGCGAACCGAGTTCTCTGCAGTAGCAATTAGGCAGAAAAGATGGCCCAGGGCCAGAGACTGAGGGGGAGAAGTGAGGCTCCAGAAACAGACCCATGTGGGTATAGTCCCTACCTCACACCAAATGCGAAAGCAGAGTTCTCACAAGTTACAGAGCTCTGTGAAACATGTAAAACCACAGCATTAATGGAAAATGTAGGGGGCTGTTAGTGATTTGGAGGTAGCGGGAGATTCCCTACATAAGACCCAAGAGTCTAAACCATGGCATGAGAATGAAGGATTTCCCTTCCACTAAGTCTGTAACTGACAGAGTCAACCAACAAGTGCCCGCTTGGAGACATCTCACTTTGCAAAATCAACAATGGGTATGATACCCCAAAAAACCTTTGCAAAACCACAAGAAAAAGTCAGGAAAATATATGTATTTTTTAAAGACTGCAAAGGATATGTGTGGGCAGAATTCACGGGTGAGGTAACTCAAATGGCACTGAGGTATGTGAAAAGATGCGAATTCAGGAAAATGCTCAACAAAGCACAAAGAAGCCAACTTTAAGCCCACTGGATTCGAGAACACAAGAGGTAACCAGCACGCCCACTGGTTTGCTTATTCCACATCCTGTTTGAACAGTAATCATTAAGAAAGACAAAATGACACGTCATCCCTGTGAAGGCTTGATGCCACTGACGTTAAGTATGTTTGCCTGCCCCAGACACATGCCCTGAAGCCTGAGAAAGGAAGCCGGCCTGGGATTCAGGCTGGACACGGCTCTTGGTGTTCAGCACTGCCCTGAGACATGTGCGGCACAGCCTGGCCCCACAGCAGCATCTTCATGGAGGGGCCACGGTGCAAATGCCACAGTGGTGGCCTGCGAGGAACGTGGACATCTGCTCTCTGAAGCAGGGGGTCATGCCTGTATCCCAGTTTGGTTGGGGGCATGACGACTTCATTGGCTAGTACTTCCAGTAGTA
This sequence comes from Puma concolor, assembly GCF_028749965.1. Taxonomy (NCBI): domain Eukaryota; kingdom Metazoa; phylum Chordata; class Mammalia; order Carnivora; family Felidae; genus Puma; species Puma concolor. The sequence goes on along the minus strand of NC_141669.1, from coordinate 139,230,354 downwards.
ATCCTGGGACCTGCTGACCACACCCAGCAGCCACAGAACGATGATGATTAAGGGAACATGTTGGACCAGTGACTGGGAGAGCAGCTCATCTGGCACCCAGGTCTGCAGAATCAACTCTCCGAATAAAATAGGGGGAAGTGAGGAAAGCTTCAATGGACCATGTCAGTGACTGGGTCGAACATTCCTAGGCCACAAAGCAAAACTGTGAGCATAAAAGGCAAAGAACAACGTGCTCCAGAGTCAGGCCACAGCTCCAGTGCTGGGTGGGAGGGAAGGGGTTCTCCAGACAGGAGTCCAGAGACCCTGGCTCCAGGCCGGGGGCTCTGTCCAGGGTGCTGCTGGCTCCCGGCCGGGGACTCTGTCCAGGGTGCTGCTGGCTCCCGGCCGGGGACTCTGTCCAGGGTGCTGCCGGTGACCACTGACCAGAGTTCATGGCAGCCCCATCTGGATGATCAAAGAGCCAGCATATTGGCCAGGGAGGGTGCCCCATGGGTTGTGTCCACTGACAGGTTTTCTCTGTTCTCAAAATGACAGCTGCAACTTCCCATTTGACAGAAGCCACTGGGTAAATTTACTGTTAGCACTTTCCAGACATGATCAAGACACCGCCCTGTCAACACACATGGCTTAAAAATAAACCTGCCCTCACCCAAATTATGTGTGCTTGTGGGACTGAGCATCCAGCGTTCTAGAAAGCTGAACACATCAGGGCTGCATGCTGCAGCCCAGGACCCGGCCAGAACATAGCACCCCACGCTCCAGGGGTGGGGGGTGGGGGTGGACTGGGCCAGTGTGGGGGCAGGGGGACAGAGAGGTGCAGGAGGACAAGGCCCATTTTTGGGAAACTCAGTTTCAAGGTGGAGCTCAAAAATTTGCAAGGGAGGAAGACTTCCCTGAATGAGGAGCAGTAGGAGGAAAGGAAGGAGCAGGTGTCGATCCGGGTCTGGAGTTGACAGAGGGGGAGAGACCCAGCACGTCAGACCCAGGACAGAACCAGTCAGACTATGGTCTCCGAGGTGAGATGGAAACTCAGCCAGGGGCTGCCTGGGTTCGAGGGCAACCTGTCCAGGTGAGGAGAACTCTGACCCCAGAGAGGGCCCATATGCTGATGTTCCCGTGCCTCTAGCCTCACAGAGGCTGACAGGAGTCCACGTGACAGAAAAAGCCCTTTAAAAAAAGTCACACATTTCCGCTTGATCTTATTACATTAGCACCGACTTCATGGTTGCCAACCATTTTGTGTGTTCGCCCGCTTTTTCGCACTGCTGGGCTAGGTTTTATGTCCATTTTTAAAAAGTCCACGAGAAAAATAATTTATGAGAAAATCATAAATAATGGGTGTGGGCCATCAAATGTGTTTTCAAAATAGAGCTTTTTCTTCTTAAATGGAATCAAAAAGCTTTTTGGATTAAAAAAAAAATCTTTTCGCATTCCAGAAGGTCATGGTATTACTTAGTGCTTTTATGAAAGGAAAAAAAAAGCAAACAAACATTAAAAAGAAAACTATCTCAGATCATGCATCCGGGGCCCAGGAGAAAATTCCACCTTTATATATGTGTGTATTAAAAACCCATTTGGCCCTCACTTGAGGGGTGTGTTTGTTTTCCATCACGCTCGTATATGTAGCCGAGCATCTGGGTTTCAGTTCATGCGGTGGAGGCAGATTCAAACAGCAACGGCGTTAAGACAAGACCGCGAAGGTTAACAGACCAGGAAATGGACAAATCACTGCTGTGGCCGCGCTAGGTTTGTGGCTCCACCTGGTCCTGGTCCCACCTCACGTGAGACCTCTGGCCCAGTTTCCCGTGGGCCAGTTAGTAGTTTCTGGACGCTGTGGCCCCCACAGAATCACAGCTGGGACCCTCAAAGCAATTTCGGGATGATGGCATCCGGGCGTGCCCTCTTTCCCACACAGCTCTTCAAATAAGGTCACCCAGGGTCACTCAACTGCAGTCCATTAGAAATCCATTTCTCAGGGGCGCCTGGGTGGCGCAGTCGGTTAAGCGTCCGACTTCAGCCAGGTCACGATCTCGCGGTCCGGGAGTTCGAGCCCCGCGTCGGGCTCTGGGCTGATGGCTCAGAGCCTGGAGCCTGTTTCCGATTCTGTGTCTCCCTCTCTCTCTGCCCCTCCCCCGTTCATGCTCTGTCTCTCTCTGTCCCAAAAATAAATGTTGAAAAAAAAAAATTTAAAAAAAAAAAAAAAAAAAAAAAAAAAAAAAAAAAAGAAATAGAAATCCATTTCTCTCCCTTCATGACGCATGGGGCACAGGCATGACACTGGACACGTGCACGTGCGACGGGAGAGGAGGGGAAGCCCCCGGAGACAGCGGGCCCTCCCGCTCCTCGGTGCATCACGTCTCCTCCTCAGTAACAACCGTGAAGATACATAGGACACTCAAAGGAGCAGAGACCCCTCAGCGAACACCCAGGACAGGATGCCTGTGAACTCCGTGAGCCGTGGAGGGAGAGCGTCAGGCTTTGCAAGAGGAGGTGAGCTCGATGGAGAGGCTCGGATCCTGACTCAGACTTTTGCTGCTGTGTGACTCTGGGGGAATTGCTCAGTGTCTCTGTGTCACAGCCCCGCACAGGGTTGCTGAGGCAGAGCACAGGCCGAGTAGCCACTCTTCACCCTCCATCTGCCCTGTGGTTGCATCACCTGGGCTTGTTTCTTCGTCTGTCAAGTGTCTGTGCAGGACCCTCACAGGGAGACACCACGTGGATGGGCTCTGGGCAAGGGAGGGCCATGCAGAGCTTTGGCAGTGCGTTGGATGTGAGGCTGGCCTCAGCCATCGGGGTCTCAGCTTTGGCTGGGGCGGGAGATGGGGCCATTCCTACCTTGCACATAGTGGCACTGGCCTCAGCGGGTTCCAAACGGCCCTCCTGTCCTGGTACCAGCCCCCCTCCCCTAACAAGAGGTGCGTTTGGTCCCAGACATGGTTCATCCTGGACGGCAGATCATGCCCAAGTCCTTGGCAGCACTGGCTCCCTCCCCTCCCCTGCACTTGCTGCTTCGTCTCCACAGAGTGGGGCGTGTGTTTTCACCTCCTGTGCTGACTCCCTCTGTACAGGGATCGTCAAGCTGGTACAACGATGCTTTATCTGTGTGCAAAAGCTGCATCCTGTGTGCAGAACCTGCCAGGTAATAGGTTCTAATGGCATCCTGCTGTTCCATGGGGCAGAGAAGTAAGGAGAAGGCAGCTGGGAGAGAAGTGTGCACATGTGTGTGCGTGTGTGCATCACTGTGCATGTGTCTATGTGTGTTCGTGTGTGCATGCATGGGTGGATGTGTGTGTGTGTGCACTGTGCATCTGTGTGTTTGTGTGTGCATGTGTTCGTGTGTGCATGCATGGGTGCATGTATGTGTGCACTGTGCATGTGTGTATGTGTTCGTGTGTGCACGCATGGATGCATGTGTGTGCACTGTGCATGTGTGTCTTCATGTGTGCACGCATGGATGCGTGTGTGTGCACACTGTGTGCATGTATTTGTGTGTGCAAGCATGGGTGCACATGTATGTGTGCACTGTGCACGTGTGTATGTGTTCTTGTGTGCATGCATGGGAATGCACATGTGTGTGTGCGGGTGGGACAGAGGGAGGGAGAGAGACAGAGAGAGGGAAGGAGAGGAGGAGCACACAGGAAGACAGGGACAAAGACGGAGAATTAACAACACCGAACACCATCCAGGTGGCAGCAGAGGTTTGTGCCTTGCTTTGTGGAGGGGCCTTTGTGACCTGAGCCCCAGGGGCCTCCATCAAAAGCTGAATTTGCTCAGTAGCCAGCGCCTGGCTGCCTACCCATGCCCAGTGGCGGGCAGGACTCATTACTTCCAATAACAGTAACTCAAGCTCATCACCTGACCTGAAGGCTGACATCTTCCCGACCGTGTGGAATTGCATTTCACGGAGAAGTGCAAATAGGCAGGCACGCCCCGGCCTTCCACACGGTTCACACCAGAATTTCTAGCACAAAGCACTCTGGAACCTCACTCGGAACCGACAGGCCCGAGCCCGGCTCCGATTCACAGAAGTGGGGGTGCTGGGGAGCAGGACCTGCCCTGCCAGGGCCAGACCTCTCTCTTCCAGTGCCCATTTCCCCCCAAATTACCCAAGGACCCCTTGTTTATTTCCATTTCTCCCCAAGTGATGCCCAGAGCAACGCTCGCCAGGAGCTTGGTAATTAGGCCATTACTGCAAGCTGCTGGATTGGGAAGCAGCACATTTGTGAAATGCCTCATCTAGAAAAATGGTAGTGAAGAACGCACACACGTGCGCTGGGAGGGGTGGGGGCGCACACGCGCTCTCAAGTTCGCACACTGTGGCTCCTCCCCCACCACATGTACCCCAGGGCAGGGGGACGCTATTCCTACGGGACCCGAAGGCTGGCGATGCTGCACGAGAACCGTCACCGCTCCCGGCTGGCCTCTGGCCCGGGAGCGTGTCCACAGGAGAGGCCACAAAAGCACTTCTTCAGCTGCCAAACGTTCCCCATCCCGGATCCTGTGCTCTCCCCACAGTTACTTAGGCTGCGTCGACGTCCAGGAAGGCTCATTAGGCACCAAGAGGAGCTGCTGCCGCCTGGGGAGACGCTACCATTAAGTCTGCATCGCATCCTCCACGCAGGGGCCTCTCTCCGAGTCTCAGGATGCTGCCTCCCAGCCCTAAACATGCTGTGTTCTTGGCTTCAGACACAGAGGGCATTGGGGAGACAAGACATCAGCACAGGGCCTGGGAGTTAATTCTGTCTAAACATACAGTCTAGAATGTGCAGGTGCGGGGGTGGGGGGGGAGGGGCGCAATGGGACGTGTCCTGTCGGTTGTGGCTGGGTTTTAGGAAAGATTCTGACACACGTATGTGTGCACATACGCATATGCACATGCGCACTGCACGCCCACAGGGATATATGAACACGTCCCGGGGCTTATTATGGGCCCAGTGCTTTTCCCGTGTTGTCTGTGGTCTGATTCAAGCGTCCAGGCAGTTAGGGAGCTGAGTTCTTCACTTCTCCCTCTGGAGAAGTCAGCAGGCCTCCTGGCCCAGCTCAAATGTCCCCTGGACATTTGGGAAGTCTCATGGCGTCCTCTGCACCTTGCACTCAGAACTGCTCTGGGGGCATGGGGACACAGAGGGATCGTGGAGGGGAGAGGGAGGACAAACCCTGGGGGGGGCGTGGCCTCCTTGGGGAGGGGCTGGGGGACGGGATTTCTTGGAGGGAGGGGTGGGAGGCGGGACCTCCTGGGGGGAGGGAGCTGGTGGTTGGGACTTCTTGGGGGTAGGCCATAGGACCTCCTGGGGGAGGGGCTGGAAGACGGGACCTCCTGGGGCGGAGGGGCTGAGGGGATGGGAACTTCTGGGGGGAGGAACTGGGAAGGCCTTTCAGCTTGCAGTCCTTGGAGGCTCCCCCTTGTGTCCCTGCAGACACACGTGTTCCCAGGACGGCCCTGCCACCTCTTCGGTGCACGGCTGGCTTCTCTTGGCTCTTGCAACACCTGCCTCGGGGTTCTCCATATCCAACCGTGCCTCCCTCTCTGTGGGCTTCCTCGCCCAGGTCTGGGTGTGGACATTCCCTCGGGTGACCTCACAGAGGGACCATCGGGAGTGGTGTGGGGCCTGGGGCTGCCCCACTCCAGGACTCTCTGCCCCTTTCTGTGGCTTGATTTTTTTCCCTGGCCCTCTTCACCACCAGATGGAAACACTTCTGCGGCTGCCCGTGGTTTCCTCTTCTCTCTGTGCTCAATCCCAGACCCGTGGAATCAGGGGCTTGCCTGTCCCATTCAAGGTCACATCCAGTGCCCGGCAGGGTCTCAGGCACAGGAGGGCTCAGACAGTTCTCTGTTGCCTCAAAGAACGAAGAGGTGGATAGACCACACTGAGCTTTTTTTTTTTTTTTTTTTTTTTTTTTTTTTTTTTTTATAGATTTGTTTTTTTTTTTCAACGTTTATTTATTTTTGGGACACAGAGAGACAGAGCATGAACGGGGGAGGGGCAGAGAGAGAGGGAGACACAGAATCGGAAACAAGCTCCAGGCTCTGAGCCATCAGCCCAGAGCCCGACGCGGGGCTCGAACCCACGGACCGCGAGATCGTGACCTGGCTGAAGTCGGACGCTCAACCGACTGCGCCACCCAGGCGCCCCCACACTGAGCTTTTAACTTATCTGTCCTTCATACCAGACAGAACTTCCCAGGAGCCCCACTGGGCACTTCTGGTCCCCGGTAACCACACAACCTGTGGTGAAAAATGGTTGGTCCGTCCAGAGCTTCCCTAGTGTCCATGCCCGCGGATCACCTGGGATGTGCGGGACCAGGGCGGGGCCCCGGAGTCTGCATTCCCAACAGGCCCCAGCTGCTGCTAAATCTGGGAACTGTACTTGGACCTTGAAGGCTAACATGTGCTGTTAAGTCAGTGAGCCCGAAGGGTCGGTGGGGGCCCCAGCAGCTCTCTGCACAAGTGCCCACCATGCCGGGCACAGTTTACCATCTGAACGCTGCCCCTGGCCCACCTCTGCACCCCAAATTTTCTGAATAAATGACCGTATGAACGACACAGAGAATGGGGTGCTGCGCACCTCGGGGGATTTTCGTGTTAAAGCACGGGAACGAATCTCCCCTCCCCTCCTTCCTGCTCACCCGGAACGTCCATGAACACTGAAGCTTGCGAAGTCCAACGGTGGCGTCTGTTATCATTGTTGTTCATACTACTCACTTTGTTTTTTGCTAGGCCCCTTTCCCCTGAGCATCTGTCCTGCCTGTCTGTCCATCCTCTGTCCGAGCCCAGGACCCAAGGTTCCGGGCTTCCTTCTGAGGACCCCGACATCCGCCCAGAGCGAGCTGCTTCTGGACAAGCGGGAACGTCCATTTTCCACTGGGGGTGGATCAGGGGTCTGTCTCTTGCTGCACAGGGGCCGTGCTTGAAAGGCAGCGAAGAGAAACCCTGTGATCCAACCAGTGCTTTAGCGTGTCAGTGATGCCACTGGCCGCGTCCACAGCAACCTGCTTCTCCACTAACTGGGAGGACTGCGGTCAGATGGCACCGGGAGTCACAGCCATGATCCGGGCCCAAGGTTGTCAGGCGTGTTTACTCAGAAGCACCCCGTGTGGGCCGGGTGGCCGGGCCTGTGCCGTCTGCCTGCCGGGGAGCCTTGTTCGGGGGAGACGCGGTGAGGTGGGACAGGCAGGGCAGTCAGATGTCCTGCCACTGTCCCTCCCATGACGTGCTCTTGTATCTAGTATTTAAGAAAGAGCTTTCTCGACAACTGTGTTTCCAGCCCAGGTTATGTGGCTGCTGTGGGCTTAGCGTGCGCTGGGGCCACGCCGCTGAACTTGGGCGTAGGCTCACCGAAAGGTGGGGGCGTCTGTCTCCTGCAAAGACTCAGTGGCCGTGAGTGGGACACCGGCAACACACCGGCAAAAATCAGCTGCTGCCGGCGAGGTGCTCCGATGTCTGCTTTCAGCCCCGCCCCTGGCTTGGCTGGCTTTGTCGTGGGGACAGGCGTGGAGGGGGTGCCTGGGGAGGCACAGGGAGGCAGGCAGCAGCAGGGGTGACTCTGAACAGGCCACAGGAAGGGCACAGCCGAGGTGCTTCCCCTTCTGCACCGTTAGCGCTGGCCGGGTGACAGGCCACACGCCCCGGAGGTGCGTCGGAGGGCAAGACAGAGACCAGGGCCGCGTCAGGGCTGTGCAGGTATGGGGCAGCAGAGCAGAGGGGGTCGGGAGACCTGCCTTGAGGAGGGACAAACAAGCAAGGTGTTGAAGGTAAGCATCGGCTCACTGGAGAGCAAGCGGGGCTGAAAGAAAAAAGCCCAGGACGTTATGCTGACTAATGGCTGAAGCTGGCCAAGTGCTTCTTTGGGGGGAACACCATGCCGGGGGCTTCCTGGCATTTGTGTGGCGTATTCTCACTGCAGCTCAGTGGTTCCCGTGACAGAGACAGGGGAACGGAGGCTCAGCCCCGGCCCCGCAGCGAAGAGGCAGAAGATCTCTGCCTGGCACCAGAGTCCTTCCTGCCCTAAGACAGCTGAGCCTTTGCAGTGTGGAGGCTGGCATCCAGCCACTGCCTGTCAAACCTGTCAGCTGCCTGCACCCCAACATCCTTCCCCAAAATTAAACGCCGTAACGCCTGTGGTTTCGCGCAACTCCTGCCTCTCACCACGCCCTCTGCTGTGCATGTCGGCTGTGCGTCCCCGGGCCTGGGCCGAATTCTACATCTTGTCCAATCGTTTTCTTCGTGGCATTCTGGGAGCCAGCCGGTTCTGAGAAGCATCTCAGCACAGTCAGACAGTCTGTTCACACAGAAAGCATTCTTAAATTATAATAAACCCTTCACGCTTTCCCCGTCATTAAAACGGTGTACCTGTCACTTCGACTCAGGAACCGGTGGCATCTCCTCGGAAAGGCTGCTTCTCTATCCTGTGGCTAAGACTCCTTCCTTTCTTTATTTTTGAAGCAAGAGCACAGCAGTGCAAGACTGCTCCTGTGTTATGCATGGTGAACTGAAGCAGGTTTCTGCTTCAACCAGGATCAGGGAGAGGAAGTGTCATCGACAGAAAAGGAGGAGACAGTGGCGGTGAGAGGGAGAGACAGAGCGCCTTTAGGAGCAAGACAAGCACAGAGAAGTTTCTAGATGCTTCTCCACTGCCATATTTGTCACCAGGACGGGGCGCACATTCACAGAAGTCTATGGTCTTGCAGGGACACGCGGTCAGTAGTCATGCCCCGTGTGTCCTGTGGGCGCCTGGGTGAGGCTGCACCCCCGGTTTCCAGAAGCCCCTGCCCGCGTGGGGGTGGAGGGGGCTGCAGGCTCTGGTCGTTTCCCAGTTAACACAGTGCAGCTCTCCACGGAAGAATCAGGAGGGGAGGCCTTTCAAAAGCACTCATCAAACACCTGTGGGGTGCACAGGGCAGGGCACTGATGCATTAACTCAAACGGTGGTCTGCACAGCACCGGAGAGAAGGGCAGAGCCCAGGGCCCGGCGGATATGCCCGCCCTCTGCCCCCTCTGCAGCCCGCGGGGCCCCCCAAGAGAAAGGGAAGCCACAGCTCCACACGCAGCACCTCGGGCCCCTCACCGGGCACATGAGGCTTCCCCGGCCTTCCTCCAGCAGCCCCTGCCCCGGGCTCAGGAAGCGGCATCATCTCATGCTCCTGCTGGAGCTGGGGGACGTCCGAATACCCAACTCCGAAGTCTGTGGCTACTGCCGGGCGAGAACCCGGCGTAAGTGACGGCACGGGCTGCTAAGGTCCCCCCTCCCTGGAAACACCTCAGCTCTTCCAACAGAAGACAGGAGCGAAGCTGGTCTTCGCACAGTACCTCTGAGGGCGCCAGGGGGTGGGTCACACTGGCCCGGAGGGTGGGTGCAAACAGAAAGAAAGGGGCTTCAGGTGATGCCACGCTGAACATGTCAGCACGGTCACGTCAGCTGAAGCGGACACGGGGACACTGGGGCATCCTTCAGCTTCTCCTGTCCCCAGCCGCCTCTGAACACGTGCTCAGTGGCCCCAACATGCTTCGTAGCCTTTCCTGACGGCAACAGATGCTGGAACCACAGGTGCAGGGTCCCCCAGGAACAGCTGGTGCCAGGAGCTGGTATTAGCTGGTGACCCCAGAACCAATCCACCCAGCCGGGAAGGTGCTGGCCACGGACAACCAGCTCAGGCCACTTTGCATCAGAGGTCATTGCGGGCCGGCACAGGACCCCCAGGGAACCAAGTACACATTGGGGCGAGTGTGGAAGAAATGCAGGAATGTGCCCAGATGTTCTGAGCTCCCCAGCCCCCTGCTCAGAGCAGCTCCTGTGCACCCGAGTCACGGATGTACAGACCCCACCCCAGGCTACGTGAAACCGAAGGCAGGGGCCAGCTGGGAGCCCCATGTCCTCCTGACCCAGGTTTCCACGTGAAAGCCCTTCTCACCCCACTGCCCAGTGGCTGCAGGGGCCATCCCACCCTTCGTGGCCACTCAGCTCACCCCTTCCCCTCTGAGGGGGTATGGGTCCAGCAGAAGGGAGATACGGAGGCTTCAGACAGGAGGCAGCCCGAGGTGGGAGGAATGGGGTCCTGGGGTGGGAGAGTCTTAGGGGTGCATGACCTCCAGAGGGGCTCCTGAGGGGACGGTGCCACAGGTCACTCATGTGGCCACAAGGGGAGCCACGTGGCACAGCCCGTGATTCCCCATGGCACACCGCGGTTGAAGACCATCCGAAAGAGCATTTTGTCAGCGCCCCTGGGAGATCCAGCATTTCCTGGCCCACCGCCGGGTCTTGTTACTTAACACGCTAATGAAAACGCGCTTCTACGTCACAGATTTTTTTTCACGTTTCGATAACTACCTGCCAGTGTGATCGCTGGCCTTGTCATGCTGGCCTCAGGTTTTGCATGTGAAGGCACGGCTCCGCTGGGGGGAGAGGCACAGGCTGCACTAGCCGTCCAACAGGGTCAAGGGCAGAAAACGGCCTCAGAACGAGAGGCGCCGAGGCCGGAGAGCGTTGGCGATGCGGGCGGTGGGGGGCTGGGAGGGGGAAGCCTGGGTGGCCCCACGGAGAGTCACCGTCCCCATCCACAGTGTCATTCTGCGTCACTATTACTAAGCAGGGGAGGTCCTGGCACCTGCTCCATCCAGGTCACAACTGCGTCCCCAAACCCTGACCAGAGCTGGTGCTCGAGGCCCAAGAAATGTTTGTGACTTTAATGCTCTCAAGTTAAATGTTAAATGACTTTAATTAAATGTTATCCACTGTTTTTATCACAGCAGCACTATTATGCTCTCTCCTCCTCCACCCACCCCCTTCCCTGCTGACACTTGGGCAGAGTCGATGGACCAGCCCTCCTTCCCTTGATGAGACCCCGCCCGCAGCTCCCGAGACCGGTCGCTTCAGCCTGCACCTCCCCGCACACCCCTCCTCTCTTCAGGCCAGGGGTCGGGGCATAGGTGTCAGGCACCGTTGTAGCGAAGCACCCCCCCACCCCCACCCCGCCTCCAGGGCCGCATGAGCGCAGCACATGCCCTGGACAAGCACCGAGCGCGCTCTGCGCCTGGCTCCTGGGAAGCCCGCTCTCACGTGTCAGCACACAACCCTCTCTTTGCTTGTGGTGCTGGGAAGTAGTCCCAGGGAGCAAAAAAAACCAAAAAAAAAAAAAAAAACCAAAAAACATCATAGGGGCTGAGGTCAAAACTACTTTGTCCCGGTGCTTAATGCCATCTGTTCCCCAGAGACTGCCCAGCGCCACCCACTCAGACCTTCCCGTGCACACTGCAGGATTCGTTTGCTCTGGGGCTGAACTCTGTAATGGAGAGGCCATGGGCTCCCGGAGGACCATTCCCCTGCAAGCTCACACATTCCGGTCGGGAGCGCATGGCCTCTCCTTGCCCTGGGCCAGTGGAGATTGGATTTTTATGGGCAGACGTTATATGGGGGAGGGTTTTATGGGAAGCCATTATGGGGACATTCATAACAACCAAGCCCACGGTCGACTTCTCAAGTCAGAGGCTGGGCCAGGTCCTCGAACGTTCAATCTTTCTCACCAACGCGCTCCTCAAATGCAGTCCCCAGAGTTAATCCACATGGCGTGGTTTTGCTGTGTATAATACACCACGTAGGTTGGACGGTCAGGGACGTCTTTAACATCTAAATGAGCCCCCGCTTCTTCCACTCTCCACGGTGCCTCTTCTAATGCTTTTAAACACTAAAGAAGAACCTACAGAAACATCTTCCTGAGAAAGAAAGGCTAACTCTCGGGTGGCCCCCGTCATTTGCTCTACGGGAGACGCAAAGGAGGACTGGAGTTCCCACCACTTGGCAGGGTCACCATGGAGCCCCTTTATCCCTCCTACAGGCTTCTCTGTGGGGAAGGGGATCTGGACTCAATGCAGGCAGTGTGAGAAGCCTTGGGAAAGGCAGCCCGGCACACACTCAATGTGAGCGCACCTGCTCGGGGAACCTCCTGGGGCTTTAAGGAGACCCAACACTGGGGTCTGGGCTGAGGCTACCCCTGAAGGCCGCCCCGAGTCTTGTCCTTCCCATGTGCATGGCGTGGAGGGCGGGCGAGCTTGTGGCACACAGCTGGGGGCACACCCGGATGGACGCTGGCACCAGGGTCAGTGAACGCAGGAATGCTTTAAGGTTGACCATGACGTCGGGTCTAGGTGTGGCCAAGGTTTAGGGTGGTGGGCGGGCTCTCCCTGGAGAGGCAGGTGGGGCTCCAGCATCTCTCTCACACACCACCCCCCGTGCTCTGTGCTGCATCCATGTTGTTCCAGGCCAGAGCGGCCGTAGGTGTGGGCTCCCTCCTCGCCACCGTGCAGGGCACAGAAAGAAAGTATCTGCACATGATGTATCTGATAAGGGATGTGTATCTAGAATGTACAAAGAATTCTTACAATCCAATAAGAAAAGATAAATAACCCAATTAAAACAGGGCCAAGGACTTGAATAAATATTTCTGCAAAGAAGAGAACCAAATGGCCACTAAGCACATGAAAAGATGCTCACTGTCCTTAGTCATTATGGACCCATCCAGAGCAAAGCAAATCAAAACCCGAGATACTATTCATACCTGTGAGGAATGGGTATGGTCATAATAACAATAAAAAACCCAGAAAATAACAAGTGTTGGTGACTGTGTGGAAGAGTTAGAACGCTCATATGTCCCTAGTGGGCTATAAAATGGTGCAGCTGCTTTGGAGAATATTTGGCAGTTCTTTGAAATGTTAAACACGGAGTTGCCATACATGCCAGCAATTTCACTCCCAGGTATCTGCCCCTAAGAACTGAAAATGTATGCCCACACAAACACTTTGTACACGAATGTTCCTAATAGCGCTACTCATAGTAGCCCAAAAATGGGAGCAACCTAAATGCTCATCCCCAGAATGGATTGGCAGGATGGGATATATTCGTTCTGAATGGCTGTAACAAACGACCAGAAACTTATGGTTCTGTAGGTCAGAAGTCTGAACCAGGTCAGCAGATTCCTCATGGAGGCTCCAGGGGAGAATGTTTCCTTGCTTTCCCAGCTTCTAGGGGTCACCTGTGTCCATTAGCTTGTGGCCCTACATCCCTCTGGCCTCTGCTTCCAATGTCCTATTTCTCTCTCTGACTCTGACCTTCAGCTTCCTTCTTATGAGGACACCTGTGGTTACACTGGACCCACCTGGCTAGTCCCAGATAATCTCCCCATCTCAAGGTCCTCACTTGAATCTCATCTCTAAAGTCCCTTTCACCATGTAAGGTGACATAGACACAGCTCTAGGTGTTAGGCCGTGGACCTCATGGGGGGCCGTTATTCTGTTTACTACTCATCCAATGAGTGTACAATGAAATACTCTTCTTCAGTAAAAAAACAATGAAGTATGGACACACTCTTCAATGCACATGGACCTTGACAACAGTATGCTAACTGAAAGAAGCCAATCACAAAAGACCACATATTTTATGATTCTATTTACATAAGACATCCAGACTAGGCAAATATACAGAGACAGAAAATATACTGGTGGTTGTGTAGAGCATGTGTGTGTGTGTGTGTGTGTGTGTGTGTGTGTGTGTGTGTGTGGTGTGTGAACGGGCAGTGAGAGGGTGGTTAGAAGGAGGATGGGCAGTGGCTGCTAACAGGTGTGGGGTCTGCTTTGGGGTGATCAAAAGGTTCTGAAGTTATATTGATGATGATTGCCCAACTCTGCATACACCAAAAACTGTGAATTTTACATTTTGAAAAGGTAAATTTTTTGGTATGTGAATTTTATTATAACAAAGCTGACAAAAAAGAGGTTATTTGTCTTTTTCACCATGATGCCTTTGCACTGATGGTAGAATGGTGGATGCCATGGCAAAACCCAGGCTAGGGGCTCCAAACAGTAATTGGCACTCAGTATGTTCTTCATCACCGAGTCTTTACCGGGGTGGGGGGTGGGGCGGTGGATCATTTCACTAAAGAATGTCCTGGATGAAACAGACCAGCAGAAATTAGTTTTGCTAAATCTTGACTCAAACACATTCCTTTCCATTATTCAGTGAGATGAATGGGGAAGCAGAGGTGAAGGACATACCAAAGTGTGGTGGGTCAAGGTGCAAAGCACTTGTGTGACTTTTGAGTTACAAGCTGAACTAGCCACTCTTCTCGCAGAAAATTATTTTTACTTAAAAGAACAACTGACAGACAAACCATAGTTAGTCACATTTGAATGTTTGGCAGACATTTGCTTGGAAATTAACAAAGTGAGTCTGTCACTTCAAGGAAAACAACTGACAATATTTATTGCCAATGATAAAATTAGAGCTTTCAAGCAAAAATGAGAGTTTTGGAAAACTGGTGTCTGCCATTGTGAGCCTGAACAGCTTCCCGGCAATTAAATATTTTTCTCATGATACTGATGGTGATATTAATGAGTGAATTTTTAAAAATATTACAAGATGGAAGATATGAGAACTCAGAAAACCAACAATTTCAGAAGACTGAATCCATGTAATCCATGGATTTTGTAATCCATGATGTGACAAAATTATGCATGCCTTAGAGATCCATTCAAAGTACAAGATAAAACAAAGTAGGAAAAGTAATGTGATGGTTTTAGCTTCCATATTGTAGCTAAGCTTTAGGAAACTAACACTTGTTAACTTTTGGTGTAATATCAAAGAAAAGAACCCATCGTTATCTGAAAAGGGCATTAAAATACCTCTCCTTTTCCATTTACACATCTACGGGAAGCTGCTGGGTTTTTTTTTTTTCCCCAACCCAAACAACATACCACAACAGAGTGGATACAGAAGCCAGACATTAAAGAGATTTGCAAAAATGTAAAATACTGCCACTTTTCTCACTAAAATGGTTTTGTTTTTCACAAAATGTGGTTAGTTTTCATAAAATACGCTGTTTATGTTAGCATATATGTGGTTTATTCTATGTTTAAAAATTTTTTTTCATGTTTATTTAGATGGGAAGGGGCAGAGAGAGGGAGACACAGAATCCGAAGCAGGCTCCAGGCTCCGAGCTGTCAGCACAGAGTCTGACACAGGGCTTGAACCCACGAACCGCAAGATCATGACCTGAGCTGAAGTCGGATGCTTAACTGACTGAGCCACCCAGGCACCTCTATTCTTCTTACCTTTAAATGAATTAATTAATAACTATTTTTCAAATGTCTTAGTCTTAATGTCTACTATGGTAAATACCAAAAAATGTCACCCGTATATGCAAAAGGTCTTTGGGCCTTCAAAAATTTTTAAGACTATAAAGGAGCCCAGAGAACATGACGTTGGGGAGGCGCTGGCATGTCTTGTGGGATGTCAGCAGAGATGGAGCCAAGCAGGAAAGAGTAGAAGGAGAGCATCCGGAGCACTGGGCTGAGGAGATGGGCTGCCAGCCAAACAGGGAGGTCAGCGTGGGCCTCAGAGGGAGTGCTGTGGGCTGAAGCATGTCCCTCAAATCTATATGTTAAAGCCCCGACCTCCAGCACACAGGACATGACTGTGTTTGGAAATGGGCCCTTTACAGAGGTGATTAAGGTTAAATGAAGTCATATGAGTCAGCCCTAGTCCGAATGACTGGTGTCCTCATAAGAAGCAGATATTAGGACACAGGTACACACACACAGAAGGATGACCACGTGAGGACACAGGGAGAAGATGGCTGTCTATATGCCAAGGAGAGGGGCCAGGAGGAACCAACCTGCCCACACCTTGATCTTGGACTTCCAGACTCCTGACCATGAGAGAACTCACCTCTGTCATTTAAGAACCCCATCTGTTAAGGGGACCTGAGCAGAGTGATATGGGGAGAGTCACAGAGTGTTCAAAGGGACTGAAGAAGTTAATCAGGTAGATAGGAGGAGGAAAGGTGTCTCAAGTGCTGGGAACAGTGAAGGCAAAGACCCTAACACGGGAACAGCACATGTGACTAAGCTCCAGAGAGGCGGGTGGAACAGAGTGATGGCAAGAGCAGGGGGCAGAGTATGAGGTGAGTCGGAGCCGCTACAAAGACCACACTCTGCTTTGAGTTAAATGTGGACCCTCTGCATGACTGGAGCTGACCAGTGAGGTAACCTGGCTTGAGCTTTGGTAGGATCCCTCAGTCTGCCATGCTGGGCAAGGACCAGGGTCAGCAAACTTCAGCATGCCCACCACCATCTGATTTTGTAAAGTTTTATTGGAACTCAGCCACACCATTCATTTCCATGTTGTCTGTGGGTGCTTCACACTCCAATGGCAGACCTGAGCAGCTGCAACAGAGTCTTATGGGCACCAAAGCTGAATATATTTATTATGGGCCTTTGATGCGACCAGTCTGCTGATCCCTGGTATTGACCATGGGGATGAGTGTGGAGTCTGGGAGATCTGTCAGAAGATGATTTTATCCCTCACGCATAGCGTGCTAAGAACTGCTCTTGGGGAGTGACCGCAGCAAAGTGGTAGAACAGGAAGCCCCGATCCTTCTTTTCCTATGGTGACAATGACTGTACAACAGTACATAGGTAAATCTCCTTTGAGAAAAATCCAAACACCAGTAGGGTAAGAGGTTCTTGCATCCCAGACGAGCCAAGAAGTACTACATCAAAAGTGGTAGGAAAATTCACGGTATTTATTCTTCACAATCCCTCCCCTAGCACAGAGCGATGTGATGGAAAGAAAACTGCCAACTCCTGGGTTGGGAGGGGAGAAGAAGAATGGAACGTAATTCAAGATTCTGAGTTTGGGGGGCGCCTGGGTGGCGCAGTCGGTTAAGCGTCCGACTTCAGCCAGGTCACGATCTCGCGGTCCGTGAGTTCGAGCCCCGCGTCGGGCTCTGGGCTGATGGCTCAGAGCCTGGAGCCTGTTTCCGATTCTGTGTCTCCCTCTCTCTCTGCCCCTCCCCCGTTCATGCTCTGTCTCTCTCTGTCCCAAAAATAAATAAAAAAAAAAGTTGAAAAAAAAATTAAAAAAAAAAAAAGATTCTGAGTTTGGGGTGTATGTGTGGCCGAGAGAATGGTTTTTGTCTTCCCTGAATCTAAACGCTGACATGTATGGGAGCCAGGTTGGAAGGCACTGAGAAGAAAAGAGATCCCAAGGCAGTCTGGCACCAGAGAGGCTTAAGTGCTACAGACAGAATGGGGGGGGGGGGCACATGCTGAGTAGAAATAGATAAACCTCAACTAGGAAATTACATATAGCAGCCCAGAGAAGATGCCCTCCCAGAAAAGGCTTGAGAGGCCTCCAGAATCTCTCTAGCAACCTACACTGGTGAAAGTCTTCTATGTACTAAACCAGATTGTAAAGACTGAGGAAGGTGGTTTTTTTCTCCAAATGCTGAAGTCCCAACGAATGATAACAAAATAAACAACAGAGGGAGGGAGGGAGAGAGAGAGAGAAAGAGAGAGAGAGAGAGAGAGATAAATGTGGCCCAATAAAAGTAACAAGTTAAATCTCAGAAAATTAGCCTTAAAGAACTGAAAATATATAAATTAACAAAGAATGCAAGAAAAAAAACCCCATCATTATCAAGAATAGTCAACGAAGCAGAAGATAGCACAGAAGAACAACTAAATGGAAGCAGGAAAATGATGCATGAGTAAAATGAAATATCAACAAAGAGACAAAAACAGGGAAGAAACAAACAGAAATTCTGGAGCTGAAGAATACGATAACCAAACTGGAAAATTCAATGGAGGCGTTCAGCATCAAACTTGAGAAGGACAGAAGAAAGAGTCAGTGAACTTAAAGACAGGGTATATTCAAAACTATCAACCAGGAGAACGGAAATAAAGCAGAATGCAGAAAAGTGAAGAAACCCAAAAAACTTGACACCATCAAGTGGACGATGACTTATGAGAGCCCCAGGAGGAGAAGCAAGAGGGAAAGGGGTTAGAGAGCCGATCTGAAGAGACAATGGCTGAAAATTGTGAGGGGAGAAATGGACAGGCAAATTCAAGAAACTTAAAGAACTCCAACTAGGATGAATCCTGAAGAACCCTACACTGAGGCACATTGTAATCAAACTCAAAAGCCACAAAGAATCTTGAAAGTAGCAAGAGAAAAGTGACTTGTTGCCTACAAGGGAGCTCCCATAAGATTACCAGTGATTTCTCCGCAGAAACCTTGCAGACTGGAAGGGAGGGGTGTGATATATGCGAAGTGATAAAGGAAAGAACCTGCCAGTTTAATCAAGAAAACTGTTATCTGGCAAAACTGTCCTTCAAATATGAAGGAAAAACTAAGACTTTCTCAGACAAAATTAAGACTTTAGCAGATAAACAAAAGCTGAGGGAGTTCGTCCCCACTGCAAGAAACACTAAAGGGAGTCTTTCCAATTAAAATAAAAAGATACAGTGATACAAATTCACACGAAAATACAAAACTACCTGGTAACGGTGCATGTAGAGACAAATGAAGAAACCCATATACTGTAACGTAGGAGCACAATTCTAGCCTATTATTAAAAAAAACAAAAGCATACAAGGTAACTATAAATCTATGTCAATGGGTGTGCAATATTGAAAAGGGTAATTTGTGCCATGGTCACATAAATTGGGGGGTAGAGATGTAAAAGAGCTTTTATATGTGGCTGAACCGTTACGCTCTTATCAGTTTAAATTAGATTGTTACAACTTTGTGTTGTCTTATGCAATTGAGATAGTAACCACAAAGAAAACACCTATAGAATGAACCAACAGGCAAAGAAGAAGGCAATTTAAGCAGGCCACTACAAAAACTGGGCCCACGGGTGTCTCAGGTCCTATGTGAGTCTCCTAGGGAAGGCATGCAGCTGGATTCTGGTGTTTTCTCTGGTTTTACTCACTCAGCCCATCTGTGTGTTCTCACTCGGGAGTTCCCACCTGATGTGGCTACTGATGGAGAAGGACTGATTAGCGCCATTTTGTGAACTGTTTTCTGAACATCTTGGAGCTTTTTTGTCTCTTCTTTCCTCCCTTGCTGCCTTCTTTTGTGTTTTCCTGATTTTTCTGTAGTGACACATCCTTAGCTAGGCCAAGAATAAAATGAGAAAAGACTCACATAACTAAAATTAGAAGTGGGAGGGGGCGTCACCACTCATGTCGCAGGATTGAAAAGGGTAGTGAGAGAACATGATGAACAGCAGAGCGGATTGCCTGGGGGAAATGAGCGTCTTCCTGGAAACAGCCAACCTACCGAAGCTGAATCACGAAGAGATCTTACAAGGCTCTGAACCGACCTACGACCAGGAAGCAGAAACGTACTCAGGAGAGAGGCGGACCCCCGGCGCCGGCCCGAGGATCCCACTTGAACGCCGCCTTCTTCGAGCTGCTACTCTGACAGAGGAATGATCCGTCATTTCCCAGAGAAGGGCTGTGGGCACAGGTCTGTGTTCAGTCAGAAGGCATCACGTGATGCCAGCCTCCTCCAGGAGCCGGCTGTTGCCGGCGGCCCGGTGCTGTCTGGACGCATGCGCAGCAGTGAGGGGAGATCAAGTTTAGCGTGCTCCTCTCAGGGACTAGGTCTCCAGGCTGCAAGATCTGTCCTTCCAGAACATTCCCTGCTCTGACACCACCAGGGCCACCTGCTGCTAAGAGAATGACGTGATGGCTGCCCTCACTCTGACCCTGGGTTCTGGCCAGCGTGGGGTACTTGCTGTCCCCTCCTGGCCTGCCCCCTTCAGCCCCTGAATTATAAGTGTTGGCTCAGACTCAGTTCCCCATGGAGCTCCAGGGAGTCTAAATGTGTAGCTTCCCGCTTCTGCCCCTTCCCCCCCAGCCACCCTCTCCCCTGGTCGCACCCCATCTCCCCCCCGCCCCCTGCAGCCCTGCTCTCTGGCTCCCACCTTCTGCCATAGAGAGAGTTCTCACTTCTTGGGTTTCCAGCCAGCTCCCTATTGGCACCCATGGGCTCTGTCTGGTTCTTTCTGCTCCTGGAACTGGCCCCCTGCCTACGTCAGTCCTCCCTCCAGGCTGTTTTCCTGGACGTGGAATGCTTTTTGCTTTGCGAAAGCCTCCCTTTCCTTCTGGTCTCAAATTCAATGCTGCTTCCCGTGGGTGCCTCCCCAGGACAGTCACCCCTTCGTCACGCCCTCCTTGCACTAATTTTCCCTGGAGTTTGTCGAGTGGAGCCATTTGCTGAACAACCATCAGAAGCTGCAGGCTTTGGGGAAGGCAGGGAGCCACAGCAGAGTCCCGTACTGGGACCACCCCCCTCCCCCCCCAGCACCAGCCCAGCAGCACAGGAAGACCCCACGTGGCCAACTGCTCTGACAGATTCTTCAGTGAGCAAGTGCTGGGTGCCAGGCAACCCCCTGGGGATAGGAGACACAGCACACCCTCTTGCAGAAGGAGGGGCCAACCGCAAACACACAGGGTCGTCTAAACCTTCAGATCGTGCTGGGCAACACGAGACAGAGCAGGCTGTCCCAGAGCAGGCTGGAGCAGGGGAGGGGGCACCCCCAGGACACAGCCCGGGGGCCCCGGGAGGACTCCAGCTTTTATCCTCAGCAAAGGGAGATGCCGTGGAACCCTGGTCAGAGCCGGGCTTTCCGAGCGGACACCCTGCCCCACCTGCTCTGATGCGCACAGATGTGAACACACATCACGTGGGAGCAGGGCCACGGACGCGGCCGGGTGGAAAGGCAGAGGGGAACAGGGTCCCGGAAGGGCTGGAAGCAGGTCCGCTGAGTGTGTGAGTGTGGAGGGGTAAGTGAGGGACGGTCGCCCCAGAGCAGAAGGGCCGTGTCCCTGGGACTCTGGAGGACGCTGTCCAGGAGCACTTCTGTGTTCAGCAGAGGCAGGGCAGACCTCGACGTTGGGGCGTCACAGAGCCGTGACCGGCCTCATTCCTCAGACTGGGGCCTGGAGACCCTGAGACTCCCAGCCGTCAGGCCTCGGACAGGCTCAGCACACACGGATTTGTTTAAAATGCCACATTTTTAAAGACAAAATACTGGAGACGTATTCCAACAACGTGACAGGACACCATCTGGACGGCGGATGGCGTGTTAACCAGAGTCTGCCTCTGACTCCGGCCGACTGAGCGGAATGTGGAACACGCTTCCCCGGCCCCTCCCCCATATATTAACGTGAACAGAGTCCCTTAGGTAAACGGTGGAGGGGCCGCCCCGAGTTGGCGTGGGTCCGAACGACCGCGGCTGCTGACGCTGCGGAGCCTCTCCTCAGGGTGTGAGTGGAGGTCCCTCGCCCTTCTGCCTGCACCCTCCTGCCCCGGGTGCTGGAAGGCCTGTGGGAACCACCCGCACTCCCCTGCCCATGGGCCGCACCCCTCCTGCCATCACACACAAAGCCAACCTAAACCAGCCTGCAGGACACCCCGCTCGGGACCACCTTCTGGCCTCCATGTTCACCGTCATGTCTGCCCACGTCCTTGAACAGCGGCCGGCCTCCCCACTCCCCCCTACTCCCCCCACACCAGTCTCCCGCAGCAGCCAGATGACCACAGTCACCAAAACCATCAGATCACCAAATTAAGTGTGCTCAAAGCCCCCACGCCTGTGCCTCACCCCGCTGTCCTCTGTCCATGGAGCCCACCGAGCTCCCGCCCGCCCCACTGCACCTGCCTCTCCCCTGCCTGACGCCCTCGTTCTCAGCCCGCACGACCAGCTCTCCCACCTGTAGGAATGTCTGGCCTCCCCTTCAGGGAGCCCTGTTCACCCCACTGGCCGTCTCAGCTCCCGGGAGCCCTCGGTGCCGTGGACCGAAGTTCCTGTTCATGGAGCTGGCTGGCCCGTGGCCCATTTCTCTCCCCCAAGTTCTGGAGTCCCTAGGGCTGGAAGTTCCGTCTTTCCACTTGACCCCTGGATTCTTATGATCTAGCACTTGACCTGTCATCCCACAGACAGCTGTGAAAGAACAAAGTAAGTTCTGGATCATTCTGGTGGGCTCACCTCTGTTCCTGTACATTACCTACTGAATTACATACGCCACAGGCATATTGTCACCAAGAGAAATTTCCCAGCAGCAAAAAAAGAATCTGGGAGTATCTACATTGGAAACAGTTCAACGAGCAGGATGAAAGGAGGCCAGCTACATACGTCCCTTCCCCGAACATTTGAAAACTCAGATGAAGAAATCACTTTGGATTCTCAAATCCAACTTGAACCTCTTTGTTTTAACGTCCCTTGCTGCTTGGGCAGGAGGCTTTGTTCCTAAGACACGATTCGAGTTTTATGTATGCCTCCATGTGAGTACAGGTAACTCCAGGAAGCCTGTTCGGCAAAAGTTAATCGGAAATCAGAGATTACGTTTCCCTTTATGTTATGCACACATTTAAAGTCATGAAGGAAAATTCTAAGCAAATAAATCATGTTTTACAAATTACTAATACCCAAGGAACAGATTAAGATGTGCAATGAAATTACGTTCAAGTCTCAGACGTACCGGTACACACACATCTCTGATCTATTGTCAAACGCTCGAAATAAAACAATTATAGATGTTCGCGTATATTCATCTTCTCCTGTGTTTTCAGAGCCGAATGCCAAGAGTCTGCTCGGAGCCGCACAAAAGATAAAACAGGACGAGGTCTCAGCCCTCGGGGCGCACAATCAAAGTGAGACAGATAAAACAATTCAGACATGAAATACATCAGCTGAAAAGCCTGTTAAAATTTATGAGGTGCGAGGTTTTGTTGGCTTTTCCAGGGAAAGGCAGACCCGCGAGGGGAGCCAAATGACGGAAAGCCGCCGTGGACCAGGGTGATGCAGGGGAGGGCCTAGTGAGAGACGCCGGGCACCTGGGGCCGTGGCAGAGAAAGGGCGCTGGGCCAGCGTGCGGGGCGGCCCGTGTCTGGAAGAGCAGGGACCCCAGGTCAGAGCGGATGACTCGGTTTCCCCGTGGGGAACGTGCCTCGCTCAGATTTATACACAGAGGCACTTGTACCTGGAACTGGCCGCTCCACGCTGAGTTCACGCTCTCCGCTTTTCGTGTCCCCTCCACAGGGCCTGAGTACAGGCTGGTGCTCCGCGTGGGTGCAAATGAACAGGGAAAGAGTCCCTGCTGCCTGGCCCCTCACCCTCACTCTCTGCCCAGACTCTGCTTCTGGAATTCCCGATCGTGGGGCCTGAGACCAAGGCGGCCGTAGGAAGAGGTCTGTCCTCCTCCCAACGGGTCAGCGTTAACGAGTTTAGACCATCTCCGAGAGCCACCTAAAAATCTGGACTTTTCCCAGTTTCCTGGGTCAGCATCTCCCCCGATTGTGGCTGCAATTAATAGGAATGAAAGGCAGCACCTGCAGAACGGCCACGGCACGCACGACGCGTGGCAAAGCGCTTCCCCGTGCGTGTCCCGGAAGGATGCCCGGCGCGTACCGCCATGGACAAGCAAGTTCTGCGTGACGGCAGTACTTGGGTTTCTCAAATGGAAAACAAATCTGCACACTTTCACGTGTGTTTGTACCTGTACAGGAAAGCGAGCACACGAGACTGAAAACACCGGCCGACTCCAGGAGCAATCGATCGCGGGTTGGGTGGGTGTGTGGCGGGGCTTGTGGGTTGCTCAACAATGGGAAATCACTCAAGTGTTACTTGTGCAATTAAAAACGAATTTAAAACAATAAATATCAATGAAAGCAGCTGCTTTCTGCTGCTTAATCTTCCTTCAGAAAAGGTGCTGAGCACCAGGTGGGTGGTGAGGCCGGGTCTCCCACGCCAGGCCCTGCTGGCCGGGGGGTCACAGAACCACCGCCCCCGCTGGCCCCCCTCCCCCCCCCCCCCCCCCCCCCGCTCTCTGCCAGCACTCACTTCTGACAAGATGACTTAAGACCAAGGGCTCGATGGGAAGACGGGAGCCCTCTTCCCAGGTCTCAGAGTCAGTGTTATCTTGGTTAAACTGATTTGGAAATCAATACAAAACTCCAGCAGGGGAAGCACTGTGCCCAGCGGGGCAGGCGTCCCCGGGCCTCTGCAGGCGGGGATGTGAGCAGGAATGAAAGGGGCAGAGTTAGGTGCACCTGCCTGGGCTCTGCCCGGTCGTTTGGTGCCCCCACTTCAGGCTGCCTGGCCTCCCTCACCTTCCTGGAGGATTGCTCACTCTGCCCTCGTCGGGGGACCTGCGTCCAGGTCTCCCCAGGGGCGCCTCTCCTCCCTGTCCCCCCTCCGCTCTCTCCCAATCTCAGTCTTCCTTCAGCAATCAGATGAAGACCCCTGATGCCCAGAAGCTGAGAAGCCATGTCTACCTTCTCCAGTCCCCGTGGACACCCCTCCCTGCACCTCCTTCCTTGGTCGTGGGGCACGTGGAACGGAGGGAGAGTGGATTCTCCCTCCTGCACTCGAGTTCCTCGGAGGATGCCTGCTTTGTCCACTCTTATCCCTAGGGTTATTAGCACACAGTAGGCACTCAGGTCTGTTCAACAAATAAACTAATTACCGCAGCACAGCAGATGATTTTAGTAGTATTTAATTGCTTTGTGTGTTTCTTGTCTCCCATAACCTGGTGAGTTTCCCAGTGGTGGGGTGGTGGGGGACGGAACATGACCTGTGGTCCCAGGCAGCCTGGGTTCAGATTCCGGTGCTGCCACTCACTGGCTGGGCAACTCTGGAAAAGTCACTCTGACTTCCCATGCCCCTGGTTCCCTATCTCAGAAGGTAGATGCTTCATAGGGCTCATCTGTGAGCATCAAGCACATTCACGTGTGGGAAGGGCTTTGGATTGTGCCAAGGGACCCATCAGTTCTGAAGAGTGTTCGCTGTAGTCTTCATCACCATCAATGCCATCATCAACATCGGCATCGTCACCGTCTTCCTCATCACCATCATCACCACCACCATCACCAACATTATCACCATCATCGCCATCACCACCACCACTATCATCATCACCACCATCATCGCCATCACCATCAACATCACCACCATCATCACCATCACCACCATTATCATCATCAACATCTCTAATGTTCCACCAAGTTCCAGAAGGATCCCACAGTTGATCTTCAATAAAATCCTATTGAGTTGAATTTGACCAAACAATCAGAAAGACAAAACTTCCTCCGAATATGAAAACTGAAAATTAAGGAGGAAGCGATACCTAAGTAACGTACGCTTTGCAAAATATAAATGACCTCGTATCAAAAAAGAAGCCGGCACCAAAACAAGACCCTGAAAAACAGAGGTGATTTGGCTGCTGGGTTTATCATCGAGACGACAGACAAAGAAGAAGCGGAGGGAAGGCAAGGGCAAGGGGTATTTCTGCAAGGTCAAAGGAGAGGCGGCTAAAGGCACTCCGACCCGCGATCCGGGCCTCAGCGGCCCCACACAGCATTGGCTCGGGCAGACGGTGTTTTCCAGCAGAATCATTTTGTTGGAATGTTTCAGAGCAGACCCGTGGCTGGGTTCCAGCCCTGCTGCTTACCACACCGGTCACCCTGGGCCAAGATTCCCGAGCTCCGGGCCGTTTTCCTTATCTGAGCCGTGCAGGCAGAGCAGTGGAGGGAGCCCAGTGCCGGCACGTGACGAGCTCTCAGCACTGGGACGGCTGTCCGCAGGTGAGGGAGGGGACAGAGGGTGCTCAGAGGTGACCCCCCAGGGAGACACCATCACTCCTTCCAGGGAAGCTCCGGCCTCACTCAGTGCTCTTCTCACCAAATCTCGCGGTGACCCAAGGGCAGGCAAGTGCGAGAGCCGGAGGCCGGGACATAGCACCTCTGTGCCATTTGCCTTGGAACGCGGGGCCGTCTGGGGGCACGGCGGCCTGTACGGGCTCTGGGTCACTGCTGCCACTGTCTTGGGGTTGTGTTCCCAAACCCATTCCCGCAGCCCCTGTCCCGATCCAAGAGGCCCACCTCTGCCCCCACACACATTCCCACAGGCATCTATCTGGCTTAGCCCACATTTTACTACTGTCTTAGTGAAAATCTACGAGTGCATCTGTTCAAACGCAACACCTCACCACCTTCCCCTTGCAGTGGCCAGGCCACGTGCTATCGCCGGAGACAGAACCACAGGTGACATAGGACCTGTCACTCCCCCTGAGTGGCCATTCTAGCAGGAGAAACAGACTATATCAATCTGCTAACAGGCCAGACAATTAGTGTGAGAAGAGCCTGGGACAAAACGGATGGTGTGACAGGGCCGGGGTGGGCCAGCGGGCATACCAGCCTAGACCTGCAGGGTCTGGTGCAGCTTGGGTGCCCAGAGCCCAGGACAGAACATTCCAGGCCCCGGGAAGCCTAGCTAGAGGGCTGGCTGAAGCTGGACCATTTAGAGCCCTGACAAGGAGTTCACGGCTTTATACTGGGAGCACGGAGGACGCTGCTGGGAGGGCTGAAGCAGGGGCATGTTGTGAGCTGGTGCATATTTAAAAGGTCGCTCTATTATTCTGAAGGCCTCTGTGGTCATATGGTCATTCTGTGCTGCATGTGGGGCTGGGAAAACGAGGAGGGGGCGGACGTATAAGGTGGGTATCACGGCAAGGAGGGGTCGGGCCACCGGGGAGGCAGAACCCCTCGAAAACCAATTCTCGTCTGCTCGTGTTGTCTGAGCGGAGGCTGTGGGTGCAGGCACCAGACCGGAAACGTGATGTGAGCATAAGGCCAGAGGGTTAGGCCTGTGGGAGGAAGCTGCCCTGCATCAGGCGAACCACCCTGATTTGGACAGTAAAGTGCCAGGAGGGTCCGGGGGTCCCTGGGGGGCGGGTGTGGCCACGTTCCACTCGGGTATTTTTAAGGAGCCCCAGAGCATGCAAGACAGAGCCTGTACATGGGAAGATGTTTAAAGAAAGGAAACTGGATGCGAACAGCAGCCCCAGAGTTGACGCTGGCTGCAGGAAGGTTCTAGAATACGTCACTGGCCAGATGGGATGGCCCAGAATGGAGACACATTTGTTTGAAAAGGAAAATACTACACCATTCTACATACTTTTTTGTTCTCTGTGAGATGTTTCCACCGACCTCCCCAGAGTCCCTGGAGACCAGAGTCCCGCAGGTGTGTGGGTTGGAAGCTGCCACGTTAACATAAATGTCATGGGAGAAGGTCTGCGTCCCCAAGTGACCCCCCGTACATGCAGACGTGCCCACAAGGGTCTTCCCTAGAGGGGCCTCAGCGTTTTTTTTTTTTTAAGTTTATGTATTTATTTTTAGATAGAGAGGGAGCACAGTGGGAGAGAGGCAGAGAGAGAACCCCAAGCAGGCTCCGTACTGTCAGCACAGAGCCTGATGTGGGGCTCAAACCCACCAACCGTGAGATCACGACCTGAGTGGAAATCAGGAGTCTGACGCTTAACTGACTGAGCCACCCAGGCGCTCCTGGTCTCAGCTTGTAATCCTGAGATCAGGAAGGTCCACAGAAAGGTTATCAGAGGGATGGTAACAAGTCCAACATGATTCCCAAAGTAAGGAGTCACTGAAGCTCCGTGTCTCCTACCCCAAGCTCGTTCCCCTGTCCTGCCAGGGTGCCCACGGGCCCAGCCTCCCAGCAGATGTCCACGGTGCTGCTGAACCCTGGGCAGACGCTCTACAGGGCAGGGCAGGGTGGGAATGAGGTCCAGACGGGGCACCTGCTGACTACTGCCCTGGGAAAGCTGACGTGCCCTGTCCTGATTTTCCAGGGAACAGGTATCATTTGTCACATGAGAGGCACCCTTCCCTCGTCGCAGGGATTTTTTTTTTACAGCAGGTGCGGTGGCCCACGCGCCCGTCACTCAGGTGCCACGCCTACTCATGAAGCGGTAATAACGCATGCAGGGTTTGTTTGTTTGTTTGTTTGTTTTTTTAATAGCATTTGCCTTGACTTCATACAGATTCCTTTCTTGCCGACATAAGAGTGCGTAAATCAAGGCCTTTACCCTGGGTCGCGTTCTAGCCCAAAAGGGTACGCTCCAGCAAATCAGCTGCTTTCTAGCTGATAACGACGCCGCGAGCACGGAAATTGCGGGATGAACGTCAAGAGCACAGATGCCCATTTCACAGTTTTCTTTATAATGAAAGTGCATGCAATTTAATTAGCCATTTTATTTTACCAAAAAAAAAAAAAAAAAAGTACATTTTGGCTCTAAGAGCTTCTGAAGGTCTCCTAACGAGGAGGGACGCTTGCATTCAGGACGAGCCGCCAGCCTCACACTCCAAGTTTCCACGTGAAGGCAAACGCCACCAGCTCGGCACCGAGGTCTGCAGCCCGGCCCGGCCGGCATCTCCAGGGGCCTGAGCTCTGCCTTGGGCGCCCCGGGAGGAGGGTGTGGGGAGTAGGCCACACGCAGGGGACCTCGCACCTCTGGAAGGGTGGACGTTACCGCGTGATCCGGGAGACAAGGGGAGGCAACGCCCGGTGCAGCTGGCCAGCCGTGGGTCCTCCCGGTGGGTCCGGCGGCCCGGGGCGGGGGTCCCGTAAGCATGAGCCTGAGGCCAGAAGGAGCGTGCTTTTCTCATTTTGTGGCCTCGCACCCCCTCTGGGAAGCCCCCACCCCTATTCTCAGGTGTGGGGTTTGAGCAGGGAAGACCCCCGTGTGGTTGGGCGGGGGGCTCAGACTGGTTCAGGGACCGGGGGATTCGGGGAAAGAGAACCAGTTGCTGGAGGTGTTGTCCTGTCATCCCCTGTGTGGGCGGGACCACCACCTGCCCGGGGACAGGTGTGTGGAACCCCAAACCGAGGACCGGAAACACACTATAACGGGGAGGATGAGGGAGACCGTGTCTGGTGACATCACCTATTGTGCACGGACCTTGAGTTTGGTCTCGTGTCCCTCACACCGCAGACTTCCAGCCGCACGGCAAGTGCGAGCAGGGTGTGCGGAGAGAGGGGTCCCCGCAGGACCCTGGGACGGCCGGCACCGCCTCCTCGGGCCCTGGGCTATGGTGGCAGGTCCAGAGCCACAGAAACGTCCTGCCCTCGATGAGCTACCGTTCGCTCACTGCGCAAAGTTCAACCAGTGGGAAGCGCGCACATCCCCGGGGAGTTTGCATTAATTTACAGGGAGAGCCCGCGGCTACACCCAGTGCGCTCTCAGAATGCTGTAG
Organism: Puma concolor; assembly: GCF_028749965.1. NCBI lineage: Eukaryota > Metazoa > Chordata > Mammalia > Carnivora > Felidae > Puma > Puma concolor. The sequence goes on along the minus strand of NC_141669.1, from coordinate 139,201,465 downwards.
CACAGAGTGTCTCGCAAGGCCCAGCCTCAAATCTTGTAGAAAACCCGGATCTGCTCGTTTCCGCACAGCGCCCACATTCACCCCGCCCGGACCGGCGCCCAGGACAGTGGGGACACAGTGTCTGTCTGGGGATGGGACCTCGGTCCTCCCCTGCGTGTGGTGTTCCATGTGGGGCGTCAGACTGGGAGTCGCTCGGCGGAGGGGCCGGGATGCGGAGGGAGGAGGACCGGGGTCGCCGGGCTGGACAGGATGCCCCACGGTCCAGAGGGGCCCGTGCAGGGAGAGGCCGTGGGAGGACAGGAGCCGGCAGGGAGAGAGGCTGGAGGGAGGAAAGGAAATTACAGGGGAGGAGACGGGAGAGGAAGGAGGGCCTGCTTTGCAGGCTCCCAGCTTCGCCTCAGGCTAGCTTGCTGCTAAGACGATACAGGGAGGGAAGCCAGTGATCAGAAATGTTAATTATGTCAGGACGCAGGCCTCCTCTAGAGCAACTTCTCGTTCTCCCGGGGGCCGCCCAGAGCCACCACCAGGACGGTTTAATCAACCACGGTGGGCGCCTCCTCCCACCCACATTGTAGGCTTCCCGAGCCCGCTAGAACAATAGAACAATAGGCTGCTTTTTGGAAGGCCGCCTGCCGAGTCTGTCCGCCCTCCCTGGGGACCCAGACCCCAGGCCCGTGGCTGCTTCCTAGGAGGCGAGAGTCCTCTCAGCCCCTGTAGACGACGGTGAAGTATCTTCCCGGCACAGGTCCGTCCACACCCAGGACACAGGTGTGGACGGCACAGGTAATGGTGTGCACCTGCTTCTCACGGCATCCACTGCATTTTCCGCGATGACTTTTAATTTCCTACCTCACTTTATGGCTCTTGCAATGATGTCCTTGTCTGGCATTAAAAGTAAATACACCTCAGGGTGCCTGGGTGGCTCAGTCGGTTAAGCGTCCGACTTCAGCTCAGGTCATGATCTCACGGTGCGTGGGTTCGAGCCCCGTGTCAGGCTCTGTGCTGACAGCTCGGAGCCTGGAGCCTGCTTTGGATTCTGTGTCTCCCTCTCCCTCTGCCTCTCCCCTGCTCACACTCTGTCTCCGTCTCAAAATAAATAAACATTAACAAAAAAAATACACCTCCCAAGACCCTAGAGTCCCCAGGCTTAACGAAGTTCATTGTGGATGCACGTTTTCAAGCTTCCAGAGGGAGTGCTGAGGGGCACCCTTGCTTCTACAGAGAGGTGGGTTCCCTCCGCACAAGCCGTCCTGTGCAGCCGGTCCTGGGGAGGCCCGTGGCCAGCGGGGTTCTCCTGGGTGCCGATGCTGGCTGCACTCCCCCGGCAGGGATGGATTAGTGATGCCTGCCTCAGGTGAGGGCTGGGGAGACGGCTTCCCCACTCGCAGCTCTGTCCAGGAGCCCGGCTGGTCCGCAGGAAGTAGGGAAGCCCAGAATGGGGAATTATGGTGGATGGCTGATGCGTTCTGGGCTCAGTACTGTCAGCACCGAGGGGTTCTTTATTCTCTACCGACCCTGACCTGCCAGCTATGAACACTATCAGCCAGAAGAAGGACTGGGGTGGACAGAGTTACCACCACGGGCACAAGACCCAGTGAGGACGAATCCAAGGCGCTGTCTTGCGGGAAGAAGCTGTGTTTTATGTCCACATACGCACACAAAATAAAAGCCAAAGTAAAACCCACACCGAGGAGCCCAGCTCCCTGCGCAGCTTTGGCAGAGAGCCCGCACCCACCCGCCCTGGGCTGGGACCCACCAATCCTGGGGGTCCGCCTTTTATCTTGTCTCCCACTGTCGCTTCTCCTTCTGCCCTCCCTCCCTTTCCAGTCCTGACGGTGCTCCTAACACGGGCACCAATTCTCAGAGCCAAAACCCCTCACCAGAAGGGCGGGTCGCCCAGGGGTGGTGGCCCCCACCTGTCCACCACCCCGCCCCTGCCCCACCTCTTTGCGGGAGTAAATCCCATTCCTTCCTGAGATCTCAGGTCAGGAGCCCCCAGGGACGCGTGTACCAGTCTCCCGTCGGGGTCACTTCCTTTACCATATGCTCTACGGGAATCAGCAAACGCTTCCTGTAAAGGGCCAGACCGTACAGCGGGGCACGCGGTCACTATGGCAATCACTCCACTGTTGTCCTGTGAAGGCAGCTTAGCCAATGAGACCTGCACAAAACAGGCAGAGGAGCGTGATGTGCAGACCCCCTGCTCTGTAAAATCCATGGGGCTCTCTTTCTTCATTCCAACATTTTATTAATGGCAGAGTCTCTCACAAACAGATTTAAACTCCATGAGAACAAATTCATGTCTTTCTACCACCATTACAGCCCATCTGATACATGCTGGTGCCATGTGGCCCTGAGCCTGGCACTAGAGCAGTGTGCAACCCAGAAGCATGTATCCTGGTTAACACTGCCAGGGAAAACCTTTCTCCTTCGCCCTCTACTTAAAACTTGGGGATATGTAGGCTTGAATTGATCACTGCCAGCTTGCTTCCATGAGGGGAGAGCCTGACTGAAAGGAGCCAACCTGGAGGTGGTGGACATAATCATGAGGACCGCCTCAGCCCCTGGATCAAGCCGTACCTGAAGCCGTCCCCAGGATTTCTCTGTTATACTTAAGATTTTGTGCCAGCCATTGGAGTTGAGTGTGGCCACTTCAAATGGAAAGAGCCCTAAATGAAGAACTTGATGAGTAAAACACAGATCTCTGACCCCACTTCAATGCTTTTCCAGTGCCTCATTTTTTAACTTGTAGAACTCTCCATGAGTTCCTTATTACGTTATAAGCCGCGAAGGTTGTCCCTACTCTATCCTGAGAAGATCTTTGCCCAACAAACTCTCCGCCATGTTAGTTTATCCCTCGCTGGAAGGCTGCCCAGGGCGTTTAACTAGCTACTGCTCGGGCATATGGCAGTTGACGCATCTATAAGAATCCTGGACTGGGTCCAAGGCCTTTATGGGTGAGGCCAGAGCCCACAGAGAAGAGCATACAATCTAGTTCTAGAACAGGGATGTGAATACACCCCTCCAGGGAACAGCTGGGCCTTCATTCACAGATTCCTGGCCCCGGGAAAAATGAATGAGACTTTCTCACCTGACCAGAATTTACCGCTTCTCTTGTCTGGTTCAATGACTGGAGCTCTCGGAAATGCTTTTTTTCGTTTTTGACTTAAACTGAAGATTATTTTTCTCTCTAATTAAATAAGATGCACAGATTTCGGTGGCATTCTCAACTGGGAAGAAAGGCAGGAGAAGGGAAGGAGGGGGCGGTGGGGCCAGGCTGAACGCGACAGCGTGAACTGTGTAGAAAATTTATCTCCCGGCAGCGATTTACCGGCTGTGGCTGCCGTTCCCGATGTGCTCCGTGGTTTCCCCCATCACATTAAAATACCTGCATCCATTTTCATTTCATTTGCTCCTCGGGGCTCACGTGCCTTCTCCCCAGCACATCCTCGCGTGCAGAAAGGCAGGCACATGCGTTTGCCGACTCAGAGGGTGAGCGCACAAGATCCCCACAGAAAATATTGACCTTGGCGTGGTTACAAGTGAGGAGATGCTCTTTTGAGTCTAACGTGTGGGCTGGGCTCCTGCCACGAGGAGCAGGGAAGGCACCTTCGCGGCTGCTGCCAGGGCTCCGAGCCCGCGGGCGGCTGGCACGGGGCACCGGGCTGGTGAGAGGCGGATCCTGGAGCGCGGGCCCAGGGCGGTGGTGCTAATGGGCTGCGGGTCCAGCTGTAGCCGGCCGGCTCCCCGGGCCCCCTGACCCGTCAGGAGCTGCGGCAATTAAAGCCACGCCTGCTGCTTCTGCAGAGCGAGGGCGAGGCGGGGAGGCGGGCAGAGCAGCCGCGGGGAGGGGAAGGGCTCCTGGCAGTGCGCGAGATGCTATCGGCACACAGCCTTCCCTCCCATCTGTGCGGGATGTGAGTTCCCCGAGATCGTGTCTGTGTGCAGTTTACCTACGTGCACAGCCGTGGTTGTGCTGTGAGGGGGCCTCTGCCTTACGAGGGCCCGGAACACACAGGCGGCTGCCGCTCCCCCTTTGCTAGTAACACAGGAATCGCACTAACGGCAGCGAATGAACGTGGGGTGTGCGGAGGGCTGGCTCCCGGCTGCCGACTTGGGCTCATGCCGCTCAGCAAACACCAGCGGCCGGGGGGCCCCTTGAACGGTGCGCGCCAGAGGCTCCCTGCCTGGCCGTGGGGGTGCTCACCGCTGCTCACAGCGCCCGGGGCCCCACCCACCTGGCTCCGCATCTGTGATACAGGGCCTGCGGGGTCGGGCTCGCATCCCGAGGACCCCTCGAGTGTGCCCACACGCTCGCCAGACCGAAGCCCCGGCCCTCCTCAGTGGGTCGGGTCCAGCAGCAGCGATGATCTTCCTCTCCCAGAAGTGCCACGCCAGGGGACATGTCTTTGCACAGGGGTCTCCAGATGCTCAAACTTTTTTTGGTTTCTGAAAGGAGCCAATCCCAAGGCAAATGGCAAAATAGTCACGAGCACCGCCTGGGGCCAGGGGCTGCAGCGACGGGGACTTTTCACCCCTCCTCCGGGAGGCTAACAGGTGATGCTCCGTGGGCTCCTCTCTGGTGGTTTCTTGCTTCCCGGGGCCCAGGGCTCAGCTGGAACCAGAAACCCTCCCCTGGACCAGCTCACTCTCCCTGATTCTGCACAACGTCAGGACCCGCAAAGGGCTCCCCCAGCGTGCTGTCTGCCCTGCCTGCCGAACTTCCTTCTTCCTCGGGGCTCTTTAGAAGGTGGTACCCCAGGCAGCGGCCCTCCATCCTCACCGTGTTTAACTGCACGGGACTGTTGTGCTAACCGACGCGCACTGGTCTTCTAGCACCTTCTCACTGTGCAAAACTGGAACTCGGTGCCCACCGGGCACTCCCACCCCACCTCCCAGGGCCTGGCACCCCCTCTGTTCTCTGTCGCTGTGGTTTGGGCTCCTCCGGGGACTTCGGACGAGTGGAATCACACGGTATTTGTCCTTCGATGTCTGGCTTATCTCGCTGAGCATAACATGAGCAAGGTTCACGTGTGTCGCAGCCCCTATCAGAATCCCCTAACTTTTTAAGGCCGGGTAATACCACAACGCGTGAAAACACCACACTTGGTCGATCTACTCAGTGGCCGACGGAGCAGCACTGTGCATTTCTCTGCGAGGGATTTTCACCAGACCCACCCTTCTGGTTCACACGTGGTTTAGGCTCAATCTTCCCCGAGCTCCCGTTCATGTCATGCACAGAAATGACTGCTCTTGGCTGTGTGATGCAGACTGAATAGGGACGAGGGACATACGCAGCCTTTACGGCTAAGAGCTGCCCCCCCCCCCCCGCCCGAGGCATCGTGTGTGAGAGGGGAGGGGCAGCACCCGCCAGGAACCGGCCTGCGAGCGGATGGATGCTTCCAACGGAGGCGGGCAGGACCTGGGGAGCCTCCTGCCCAGGGAGTGGGGGACAGGCTCACTCGGCCGCCCCTTCCGCCACAGCCCTCAGGCCGGGTCAGCGGCACCCATCCAGCCCAGGTGCCCATTCCCAGGTGCTCCCTCCCAGGTACCTGCTCATTCATATTCCCACAACAGCAATGCTAACACACGCTCCCATCTGAGAGGCTCAGCGTTACTCCACGTGGAGGAAACCCGCAGATTTACCACTGCCCGCCGTCCCCTTTACCTCTGGGAACTTGACTGTTTAATTCCAGGAGGGGCACTGCGTCTGCCCTGGGCCTGCCTTCGATGCCTTTCTGGATCGCTCCGAGGGTCTCAAAGGTGAGTGTGCTTGCAGGGGGCTGCACACGGAAGGATGTGCGCTGTGCTCAACGGGCCTAAGGGGTGAAGAGTCCCCAGACTGTGTGCACATTTGGAACCTCAGAACGTGACTGGGGTAAGGGTCTTTGCAGAGGGACTTGAACCAAGAATCTCAGGGCGAGGTCGCCTGGATCAGAATGGCCAACGTCTGGAAAGCAGAGATCTGGAGACAGACATGGGCACCCTCCTCTGAGGCCACTGGGGACAGGTGGCCACGCGAGGTGGGGGAATGGGACGCAGAAGGTGAGGGCAGAAGGAACGTCACCTTGCGCAGGTAGGGGGGCTGAGGAAGGAGCTGAGCTCGGTCCCCAACAGGTCGGGCTGCATGTAGGACCCGCATCGTCTTGACAGGTGCTGAACCTGCCTGGCTTCAGCTTCACATCTGCCCGATGCTACGGCTGCAAAGTGCCTTAGACGGAGGTCATTATGGGGCAAGAGCACACGATTCCACGGCGCCGAGGTGCCTGGGACACAGCTGGGGCTCGGCAAGTGCATTGCCATCGCTCCCCGAAGGAGGGGGCTTCAGGAAGCACTGCATTTGCACTCAGGCGGGGGCGGCCTGGGCTGGGAACTACGGACATCCAGGTTTGTGGCAGCGAGACTGGGCCACGGTTACTCGACCCATCAGGGCCGGGAGAGGACCTGTGGGTCAGATGTGAGGATGGAGTGTGGTGGCGCCCCTAAGGCCCCAGAGCAGACCCTCCGGCCTGCCCTGCTGTGCCCGAAAGGCAGAGAGCAACCAGGAGCGGATGTGTCCTAAGTGCTGACAGCAAGATCCGGGACAAGGCAGGGAGAGGCAGGAGGTACCAGCTGGAGCCTGGAATCTGCAGACTTGCCCCCTGTGGCCTTCCGTGCCCACGGGGACCCCCTTCCTACAGCGTGCCAAGGAACCGAAAGCTGACCCGTAACTCCACAAGCGTCTGCGTTTTGAATGCGGCTGCTTCGCTTGAAGGAGCAAGGGGGCGTCGGGGGTAAAAACAGCTCCACGAGGCCACTAGACAGTGCCAGCCTTGGGTGCCCACAAGGTCACGCCCAGATGTCGCAGGTCAGGAGAGGCTGTGCCTGGGGCAAGGGGGGCACGGCTCTCAGCAAAGCAGGCTGGGCCTGGCCACCCCAGGGAAGGCATCTCCGCTCGGAGCCGAGATGCCCACGCGTGGAGTTACGGCATCGGGCCACGGGGATTCGGCGACTGGGGTCCTGCCGGGAGAGTGCTATCTCGTCAGAGCCTGCATCGGCCACTGGGTGATAACTCGCTCTGCTGCAATTTACATACAAAGACAGCTTATTTAACTTTTTAAATTAAAGCTTAAAAGCCCTTAATTAAAATAATAAATCACAGAACCATTCCCATGGCAAGGTGGCAGTAGCTGGGTGGATTCTAGATTCCTCTCATCAACCACGCAAGGTCTGGATCGCAGCATCATGTGGCCACTCTCCCCGCCCTGCAGCCTGGACCCCGAGCGCTGATCCGAGTTCAGGTCCCGCCGGGATGCCCCTGCTACACAGGGCGCACGTGGCCGGCTCCCCTCTGCCCCTCTGGGTTTCTCGGACAGCCACTGTCCCAATAGTCAAGAAGCCCCAGGACACTGCCCACGGCCAGGCACACCCAGTCTCTCTCCCCCGGCAGCCGGTGGGCCAGCACCTCGGGAGACGGCATTGCCACCACCCTGGTCCCGGCCACTTGGCAGAAAGAGGGAGCTTCAGCAGCCAGAACCCGGAGAAGGGCTGATTCTGGAGCACAGGGAAGGCAGTGTAAGCGTTTGTGGGGTTCTGTGTGTCTGCTCCTCTCTTCCCGCCCACGTGATAGGAGCAGGATCCACACAGGGCGGGCTGCAAACTCTGAAGCACGATTCACCTCTGCTGTACTCGTGGAAGAGACGATGAGGACAGTCTGCTGTGCTCCAAGACCATTTTGTTTGTAAGAACAGACAGCAGGGCAGGTCTGGCTCCCGGGCCGCAGCCAGTGGGCAGAGCCCGTCAGGATAAGGTGCACCTGCCCACCATTCGGTTTCGTGGGAAACACCCAAGGAACGGACCCCCTTCCGTAATTCTGCTGCACACGGGACACGGGGGGATGGGGGTGTGTGTGGGCACCGGAGCCTGAAGCTCTGGGTTTGCATCCCTCTAGCTGTGTGGCCCGGGGCAATTGCACACCTGAGCTGTGACTTAGCTTCTCGGCTGTAAGATGTGGGGCTGCGGAGGGGACCCCAGCGGGCTAAGCCCAGGGGAGCGCTTAGCATAGCTTCGGCTCAATCCCCACCGTACAGGAGTGGTTTACGTACCGTCTCAGGGTCTTTCTCTCTGGTGTCACAGCACACACAGGGGATCAGGATGGGAAGGGAATTGGTACGATTCCCCATATGTACTGTGACATCAGAGACAGAGAATTGTTCGCTGATGAGTCCGAACGCACCCAGGGTCTCAGGGCAGAGGAACAACTGTGTCTGGAAGCAAAGGAAAGTAGGAGTCTTGAAATGCTCGGATACTTCCAGCGACTAACCCCTCGGGGATCTGGGGAAGGGGATGGACAAGTGCCCACAAGTCCCACGGTCCCACAGGTGGGCGGCCTTGCCGTCCCCACCTTCCAAATCAGAAAGTTAAAGCACAGAAGCAGTAGGACCGGCTAGCCAGGGGCGGGCAGCAGCGTGGACCCAGGCAGCGGGGGCCACCCCTTCTGGACGGACGACATCTAGAAACACCCACGGAACAACTTTTACTACAACGGTTACGCGCACTTACACATTTAAAAAAATGCCTGCATTGATTAAGCGTTGCTCCCAAAATACTATGTATTTTTTAAAAAGGCACCCGCTCTTAAAATTTTGTTTTTAGTTTACTTATTTTGAGAGAAAGACAGAGAGAGCGAGTGGGGGAGGGGTAGAGAGAAACAGAGAGAGAATCCCAAGCAGGCTCCGCACTGTCATCGGGGAGCCCAGGACGGGGCTCGAACCTACGAATTACAAGATCATGACCTGAGCCAAAACCAAGAGTCGATGCCTAACCGACTGAGCCCCCCCCCCCAGGTGCCCCAGGCACCTGTCCTTTAAACCTGTTACCCCAGACTTGGTAGAGCACCCAGGGGAGAAGGGGCCCTGTCTGCTGTGTGGATGCCCGTGGGCTCCCAGGCTGCAGCCACATGGAGGTCTTCTGCCGTCTGGGTGATGGGGTCACAAGCACACGGTGTGTGGGGCCGGGCACCTCTTCCCTCAGGCACCGCCGGGGGCTCGGCTGCCAACAGGTGACGGCAGTGCAGGTGAGTCAGGCTGGGAAGCCAGTCAGAAGACGCCACCAGACGACAGGTGCGCTGGTTCAGATGTGCGGGGCCCGAGGGTCTCGGCTCTCCCGGGCGGGCCAGCGTCTGCCCACCAGCACTGCTCTGGCAGGCAGGAGGATCCTGGGAGGCCAGCTACGCGGCCCACGCGCGGCACGGATGACTACGGGGACCGTTAACTGTCCCGTGGGACAGCGACCACACCCCCTCCTCCCTCACACATGCTCCCTCGTGCCGGTGACACACAGGGGTCCTCCCTCCTCTCAGCTCAGGCTGTCAGCGTCCCAGCGCACAACCATGTTTTGTTTCCCTCTCGTTTCCAGGCTGCCCAACAGGGAGAAAAGCATTTAATCTTTAAAGCCACTTAGCACAGCTGGTGACTCATCAGTGAGGGGACTTGAGGCTGGGCCAGCTGGCAGCTGACACACCCATCCAGGCTGCGGCCACCCCCTCCACGGGTCCCCCCGCCCCGTCCACACGCACCCCCGCCCGCTTCATGGGGACTCCCGTCCTCTCCACGGGTCCCCCACCCCGTCCACAGGGACCCCCACCCTCTCCACTGGGACCATCACCTTCTCCACAGGGGCCTCCGCTCCCCCCATGGGGACCCCCACCTTCTCCACGGGGACCCCTGCCTTCTTCCCCGCCCCCGTAGAGACCCTCCCACCCCCTTCATGGGGACCCCTGCCAGCAGGAGACCCTAGAGGTTAGAGGGCCGCTGCTGTGCGTGTGACAGGGAACCTCTATGGGGTGCAGGTCGGTAGGAGTTTCTCTAACCACCTTTACATAGTCAATACTGACTCCAGGTTTCTTCATGGTGGTCTTCCTTCTTTGTGCCTCAGTTTCCTCATTTGTGAAAGGGGAACAGTAATAGTATCTGCCTCCCAGGTGAGGTGAGGATTTGATGAGTTAATGCCGCTCGTAGAATCATGAAAGACATTCAGCGCCGGCTGGCAATGACCTTTCGTTATGAGGGAGTGTTGACATCTGGTGAGGGAAGCGGGAGGGGGGGGCGTGACTCTGGTCCTGTGGCCATGGCACGCTCAGGGCTCCCCAGCGCACAAACGACGCAGGACCTTCATTCATTTGGCACACGTTCACGGACCACCTACCACACTGTGCACGGCACGGTGGGTGGAACAGACCAATCCCGGGGTTACAGCAATGAGGCCTCAGGGGATGGTCGTCCGGTCACAGAGCATACAGTGCCTGCTTCTGTGCCTTCGGCCTCAGAGCAAGAGAGAGGGTCTAAGGGGGAATCTGATTCCCACACTCTGTCCCCCCCCAGGGCCCTGTTTGCACTGAAAATGGGTATGGGGAACAGAAATCGGGCTTTGGGAGCAAGGCACGGCCAGTGTGACCATCTCTGAGAGATGGTCCTGGATTCGGGTCAACTCTTCTCAGGGACATGATTCCTGGCGGGAGTTACTGAGCATCCCTGTGAATCCTGGACACCGCAGAGAACCGGGTAATCTTACGCCAGAAACCACCACCAGCTAGACGGAGTGAGAGAGATTCCGTTTTGTTATTAGCCGATCATCACAGGTGGCCTGAGTATGCTATTACCACACTGGTAAAATTCTGTTCCGAATTTCACAAAAACCAAAATTCCAATCTGGAAACATAACTGTTCTCATCGAACCGGCAATTTCCGAACAAGCCCCGACCCACTCCAAGAGCCACTTTATGGTCACGGCTTGAAATCTGGTTGGAATTACCTTGATAATAATACAGCCATTCGTTTAGCAATGGTGCACCACGTAGCTAATGGATCTCGGAGGCCTAATTTCTAGAATCCGGTGCCGCACTGTTATCGTACGGCGGGAATTAGCGACGCTTCGCCAGAACGGAACGGCCCGAGTTTGTCTCTGTGTGATTAAAACACAGGTAGTCGCGCATTAGTGTTGTTAACAAGACCGTCCATTCCAGCCGGGTGATCCGTCCAGGAAGGGCAATCCGCCAGAGCTCAGCGCTTACCGCCACCTGGAAATCCACGCGCGTCTAGACGTGGGGAGGCTCGATCTGGAATAAGTCTCTACGTGGCGGCTGTCTGGCCCACGGATCCCCGCGAATGTGCCCTCTCCTGTGCTCCTGTGAGCTGTCGAGAAGCTCACCTCCAGCACCGAGCCGAAGTCTAGCGTAAGCAGGCCGCGGTCACGGAGCACGTGAGCCTTGCGTGACCCAGGGCCGTCGTGCTGAAGTCACACAGGACTAAAGGGCTCGTATTCCAAACGTGGAACGGTAGCCCTCAAGCTGCATCAGACCGCCACCCGGCCTGGGGGAAGGGGTCACGCCCACTTGCGAGCTGCTGTCCCCGGCTGCCTCTGTGCCACAGGCCTGAAGTGCTTCCTGTCCGGCCTCTTTCAGAAAACATGCCTCGTCCCCTGTCTCAGACCGCAGCCCCCCCCCCCCCCCCCCCCCCCCCCCCGGGAGAGCTGCCTGGTGAAGGCAGAGCCGGGAAGGAAGGAGGGAAGGGCCTTCGCCGGCCCATCCGCTTGCCCTGTGAAGGCACAACTGTGACTTTTACGGATATTAGCTCACCGAGGGTGTCTGCTCACCCGTGAACACGACACCCAGAGACAGCCAACAGGAAGGTTGAGACTTGATAAAAATTCTCACCAACTCATCAAAGGACGACCTTGCATTTGGAAAGACCCAGAAATAAGTTTCGATTAAATGGAAAATCAATTTCCAGTGACATTTCTGTTCATCAGGCCCCAAATTGAGGCAGAGGGCATGAGGAGGGTGTGGCTGCCTGGTCGGGCCGGCCGCGACTCCCCCCCTCCCCCCCCCCGCACCGCTGCTCCGCGTCTGTGACCCCCGGCCGGCCGCGTCGACCCACCACCCACCGTCCCGGGGCTGACGCACCCGAGGCGCGTGCAACCGCGAAGACCGGTGCTCTGATGGGCAAGCTGCAGACTGCTTGTTCTCAGAGGGGGTGCTACCCACACGCGGGCCTGTCAGATGGCGGCAATGCCGTGTGCCGGACCAGGGGGCTCCCATGCCCGTTTGCTCGCAGTCGTGGCTCAGCTGAGAGAACATTCAAGTTCACGCTTGGACTCCGGCCGTTTCGCTGTAGGGGCCCTGCTCGTATCGAACAGAAGTCTGTGGGAGGAGTGCCCAGGTGCACCGGTGGTGATGACGACAATCTCCGCACGGAGGACCGCATCACACCCTGCCGCCCAGAGTCTCTCTCCAGGGCACCTTTCTTCCCCATCCTAAAAACTTTTGGGTGATTCTCCACCTCCTTCTGGATCCTGCTGTCACAGGAACTTCTAAGAGACCAGGGCTGGCATCTGCCCAGATCTTTCTACACGTATTCATGGAAGAGACCCGATTTCAAAGACTCAGTGACCCCCAAATACACGTTCTTGACCCCAAAGCTCAAGCCATCCCTGGTGAACCGCTGTGGTCCCCTGTCGAAAAGAGAGGGAGGAACATACACTTCCCTCCGGGCAGGGGGGCCGGGGCGAACCCACCGCGGGCGCGACATCCGAGCGAGGGAGCGGGAGGTGCACGCAGAGCCACAGGCAGGAAGAGACACAGGCTGTGTCCCTCTCTAATACCATCTGTAATGTGTAATCGATCTTTACGGGCTGTCCCCACGGGGAAGGAATAATGGCATCAACTCACCACACAACCGCAAGCCATGTGCATCCCGTTAAAAACGGGATTGCATCACATTTCCTGGAGCGGTACTGACGATTCCTTGAGGTGGGTGGGAATTGTTTCTAAAAACGAACGCTCTGTGTGATTTAAAGAAACCTAATATGATAAAGGCATGTGCCCTGCCACTCTAACGAGCCCATAACTCATCGTGCGGGCCCAATCCATCCCAAACGGCATGGCCGTTTATGTGGAGTTTTTGAATAAAGGGTGTGATTTTGTGATTCATCACATCAAACCCGCTTAAGTCTCTGCACAAATGGCTCCAGAGGTGAACATAATAGAAAGGTGGAGAGTGACAGGCTGCTGCCCCTCCAGGTGTGGGGCGGGTGCGGGCCCCGGAGGACCAGCCGAGCCGCCAGGGCGTCTGTTCCAGCCAGCAGCAGGGCTCGTGCTGCCGGAGGTCACCGGGCAGGGGTGCGCCCAGCTACCTGCCCCAGCACCCGCAGCCAGGAGGGCGAGGCTCGCGTCACGTGCCCCATCACTCTGGCTCCTACAAAGCGGACTCAAGGCCCCGAGTTCCTCACCCCGTGAAACATACGTACAGCTTCGTGGACTGACCTCCATTCATACTCATGGAGTCACTGGGGGGTGTCACATGGAGTCCCCTGGGGACTGCCTGGGGCTGGGGAAGCAGAGGAAGGAGCTGCTCACAACGTGCTCCGTGAGAGCACCTCCCCCATGCATGTGCCCTGTGCACACACACATGCACACACACACAGCCCCCTCCATGTGTACATCACACGCACACATGCACACACATGCATACACTCACAGTGCATGTTTGTACACCTGCACGTGAACCCACGTACATGTGTTTGCACACACAACTGCTCCTGGAAGAACAGCCCATGTGCATTGCTACATGCACACATCCTCACTTACACACACACACACACACACACACACACACACACACACACACACACACGTCAGGCCCATGGTGGCTCCTCTGCTCTGCTGGGGGGCAGGTGCAGGACAGGTGGCAGCTTCCAAGCCTCCTGCTTTCCAGGCAGTCGCAGTGGGAAGCTGGTCGGTCACCTGTTACCAGCCAGGGCTGGGTTCTTGCAAAATTCCCTGTTTTTTTTTTGGTTGAGGACCCCCCCCCCCCCTCCGATGGCTGACCTCCACACAGAAAGGTTCCTTCTGGGTCCATCTGACTTTAGGGGGAAGTCAAGACTGATTGGCAGTGGTGATGAGCACTGAGGTGCTGCCCTGTGGCTCCGTGTTCCTCACCACGCCATGCCCGTGTGACAGGGGTCACAGGACAGCTCATCCACTGGCCGCCATGGAAGGCGGGTGTCCAGCCAAGACGTGTGTCCGAAGGAGATGCAGGTCGGGGCTTTGTCCCGAGGAAACAGAGGACACCAGAAATGGGCAGGGGTGTGGTCTGGGGACAGACCCCAGTCTCTCCTGAAGGCCAAGCGGATACAGAGGACTCCATTCCTGGGACCCAAACGGAGATGGGCCGGGCTGCTCCGAGCAACGGACAGGGGAGAGCCCACCCTTGTGCTGGGGAGGGGACCCCTGGCCTGGGCGCGTGCAGGGGCGGCTTCAAAGACACAAGGCAACTGACCCCCCCCACCTGGCTGCCCCGGGACGGGGTTCCCTACAAGCCGTGTCCGAGCCTGGCACTCATCTCGGAGGAACGCGTCTTGGGGCCCCGGCCGCCAGCACTGGATGCACGTGTCCACACGGTGTGATACGGCAACAGCAGCTCAGCATGGGGAGCTGTGGCGAGGAGGGGGAGAGAATGTGAAAAATTCAGTCTCCGCCACAGTGGTTACAACGGAAAGGGAGGTGACACCAAGTGCCAGCGACGCTGTGGAGCAAGCAGGACGTGGATGGCGCTTGAGAACGTCCCCTCCGGAGCCTGAGCGCGTCAGCCTCCGAGGAAGGGGCGCTTGTTACAGATGAGGGGCCGGGGCTCAGACAGGCTAGGCCACCCGCCCAGAATCACGCAGCAAATACGCAGAAAGGCGGTGATTTGAAGGTCCTCAGTGAACCAAGAGAGACCCGTGTGCGCCCTCCGTGTCCCCCTAACACCATCCAGATGCCAGGGACGCGGACGACGTCTTTCCAGTGAGAAGGACGAAGGCGGGAATCAAAAGCCTGCCTTAAAATACACGATGGAAGTTCTGGATTTATAAGTTTGGGAAGAAATCAAGCTGCAGTTGGTGTCTCCCTGGGAGCCTGCTGCACCCCCCCACCCCCACTTCCTTCAAAGCACTGTAGCATTTTTGAAAAAGAATTGCCCACGTTTGCATTTCCAAAGGTTTTCAAAGCGCATTCCTTGAGCTGGGAGCTGGTTCTTGGAGGGACGCCAGGAAGACGCCTGTGGTTTCAGAGAGCCTTCCTGACTCCTTTCCAGCCACTCAAGGCTGGAGATCCCCTGCCTGTGGTGGGGCGTTTGTGATGGGACAGGTGGGAGGGGCCCCCTCTGTCACCGACCGCCCTGCCCATTGGCTCAGCCTTGGGGTCCCAAACGTGTTTTTCAAGATGGAAGGGAAACGACTTCCCATCGGGACCCTGGAAAGCAGGGAAGGACAGAGCTCATCTCTGAGCTGAGGTGTCTCTGCAGAGTCGGGATCCGGCATAACCAAGGATGCTGCCTGGACCCTATCTGTGGGCCTCGCTCTGGCCCCCAAATCTCCATCCCGCCATTGTGACCCCACGAAACGAGGCACGCAGCACCCTCCCGAGGTTTCAGCCCCGTGCTCTTACCAAAGAGCCGTCTCTTCCCGTCAGGTTGAGGATGATATTCCAACCACCTGCCAGTGGCTCCCCTTACCACCTCCTCATTGGGATGCTTCTCCCCAGAACAGGCTTCATGGGGTAAATCTTGCAGTCGGGCTGCGTAATCAGAAGGCACTAAGTCTGCCCTTTGAATTGCTTAAAAACAGGCGCAATTTATTTGCTATACCGTAAGAATTTATTTTTTTCCACCCTAAGAATTTAAATTTATGTAATCATGCTTTAATTTTTTTTTTTAATTTTTTTTTCAACGTTTTTATTTATTTTTGGGACAGAGAGAGACAGAACATGAATGGGGGAGGGGCAGAGAGAGAGGGAGACACAGAATCGGAAACAGGCTCCAGGCTCCGAGCCATCAGCCCAGAGCCTGACGCGGGGCTCGGACTCACGGACCGCGAGATCGCGAGATCCCGCGAGATCGTGACCTGGCTGAAGTCGGACGCCCAACCGACCGCGCCACCCAGGCGCCCCAAGCTTTAATTTTTTTAATAGACATTTCAAGCCACTAAAATGGAACCAGTCCGAATAAAATGATGCCCCAAGAAGTTGGCCCGGCGGTTAAAAAAAATTAAATTTGAAAACATCCTAGAGCAGGTGACGGGGTGGGAATGATGTCAACATCTTAGGCAAACACCTTCGCCCCTCTCCTGGGGTCTCCTGGTGATTTATGTACCGTTTCTCCTCCTCAGCCCGGAGCCTCGGCCTGTGGCCCTCCGGGAGCCCCCCACACCCAGTCCTCACGCCGTACCTCTGGCCGTCCACCCAGTGCACACCTGTCTCCCACCATTTTCTAACTTTACAAGTGCACGGGAGATCCGACCTGGCCTCCTCAGAAAATACGACTTTTCCACAAAACAAACGGTCTGTGAACCTGGCCAGAACAAAGCTGATCTGGGTCCCCTCCCCACGCCGGCCACGTCGGGGAGAGGAGCCCATCCAACCCCAGCCGGGTACCAGCTGCAAATCCGGGTGGGGGCCTTCGGGTCCGACCACCATTTTCTGGCCAGCAAACCAGACAAACAAAACAAGGGAAACCCACAGGTCAGCAGACCGGCCCGTAAGCATCCGCAAGGGGCTGAGACAGGAGAGACGCAAACTGGATGCTCTTTGTTCCCACTGGGCTCCCTCTGGGCTCATCCTGTCTTGTCAGGGAGGGAGGGGGCAGTGCCCGGTGCCCCTCGTGTCGGCCCCCTGCGTCTGAAGTCCAGCCAAGCAACAAGTTACCCAGGAGAGCTGAGTGTGACCTTCGAGGGGCCACGGTTTCTGGATGCCAGCGTCGGGCCCGGGGCCCCTCACCCCGCCAAAGCCCAGCTGTTAACCGCAGTCTGGCCGGTCTCCTGCCAGTCTCGTTTGCAGATGCAATTCATCCACAAGCTGCATTCAAAGCCTTCGTCCTGTGTCCTGCATCTTCCCCGAGCGGCCCAGAGACGCCACTCTGCCAGCGCTGACACAGCCCCCCAGCCACACTCCAACAGCTTCCCTCCACGGCCACTGCCATCAGCCTGTGATACGGTTCTCGCTGCTCACCTGGCCGCGTGGGCCCGGCCACAGGCTCCGCAAGGGGCGGCCGCCCTTGCCGTCTGCAGGCGTGTGAGCTGGGGTGCTCCTCTCACCTCCAGCGGCCTCTTCATCCACGACGGTGGCCCCAGGATGCAGACACAGAGGGGCTGTCCAACCCCAGGCCCCACGGCCGACACACACAGCCACACCATGTCCACTGGGTACATGCAGCGTGCGAGGAACTAACAGAATTCGGGCTGTCGGCGCTGGGGGTTCAGGATCTGGGGCGTCCCTCACCTATCCTGGCAGGGTCAGGGCTTGGGGCGGCGAGCACGTCTGTCCTGCCATGTCTGTGGCCAGGAGCCTCGGAGACGCCCTCCCACAGGTGTCCGTGCAGTGAATCCATGAAACAGTAAATGACGACACGGGGAAGCTAGGATGTGTGTGTGTGGGGGGGGGGGGGGACGGGGGGGCAGCTGGTTTCCCAGCAGCATCGCAGCAGGTGCCCGTCTGCCGTCCCCCAGACCCGCCCCACCCGCCCCGTGTGCCCTGAGCCGGGACTGGGAAACGCCCGGCTCCGAGCTTCGGGGCACCTCTCCGGCCCCCGAGCGCTCCCTGAGGGATGTCCGGCCAGCCCTCCCGTGGCACCTCTTCCTGCAGGGGCGCCTCCTCCGGAGAGGAAAGGCCTGGGTCCCGTGGTGGATTCATCATCAGAGTTTCAGTCTTCTCAACAGGCCGACTTGTCACGTCTGGGACGGGTCTCCAGGCGGCACGCAAACGCTCCCCCAGCTCAGCTTGCACACAGTTGGCGTCCTCGCTCTTGGAGCCAAGAGGAACACACCGCCGCCCATTAGACTCCAGTGGGAAACATCACCCACGAAAGGAGGGGACCCGGAGCCCTCTACGGAACCGCCGAGCGGGTACCGGCCGAGACTGGAAAACGCTGCACACGCGGCAGGTCACGTGTGCCGGCGGCACTGGGAGGCCGAGGGCTCTGGTATCTGGGCAGTGAGGGCTGATGGGAAAGGAGTCCGCACCGTGACTGCGCAAAGCAAACCCTGGTCGCCAGCTGGGTCTTTCCGGAAAGCGGGGGCGGGGGAAAGCGTGGCCCCAGGAAGCCGGGGTGGGGAGTCTGCGTGGCGGTCGTCACCCCTCCCGTGCCGTGCCCGTGACAGACCAACGCCCGTGACCCCGAGGCGAGACGACACTTCGCTGGGACCGGCTGTCACAGTTTAGGACACTTCCGGCAGTGTTCTGAAATGTTCATTGGCCTTTCGCGGAATTTACCGCCACTTCCCAAGTGTACACTTTTTGGACACGGCCTCACTTTTCGCATTTTAAAGGTAATTTTCAATGTAACTTAAGGGAGAACTGCTTGGCCTTTCAGAAAGGCTGCGTTTGTCCCCAGGGTGGTCGGCAAAGTGTGAGGCTCGCGGGGGCGGGGCCTTCCACCTGGTGGCCCCGGGGGCCGCCCGCCAGGACGGGCCCTCGGAGGCGGGGGCCCCGTGTCCCCCAAGCCCACCCACACACAAATCATTTCCTAAGGGCCCCGCCTCGCTCACCTGGAGGTTTAATTCCTTCTTCACGTAAACGTGACTTTACCCAGCGAGCGTATTTGCCAAATTCCAAGATCCCAGTACTAAGTCCTTCCCTAAATGTGAAGTTCGGTTTTATAATTAATAAAAACTCTCCTTCCTCAGGAGCAGGGAGACTGACCAGCTCCCGCGGGTGAGCTGTCGGGGAGTAGGGAAGACGGCCCATGGCCCACGCCTCAACCACCCAGGCTGCACTCCAGCGTCCAACACAGAGAGACACTGTGCCGCCCACCACACCTCCTGCCTGGATGGACACGCACCCCACACGCTTCCCTGCGGGGATCCGATGCCCTGTTTCCCAGACGGTGGCAGAGTGCTCACGGGGACCACAGCAGAAGGTGGCACACGCCCCCTGTCCCGGCAGGCCGGCCAACAGCAGCCTTTCTCTTCTGGGGGGCTATGGACACCTGGGGCTGGGTCCCTCTCTGCTGGGGACACGGGGCAGCGTCCCCCCGGGGGGAGGTCCCACCGTCTGCAGAGACGCAGGCCAGCTGTGGGTCTTGGAGGAAGAGGCCACCTTGCCGACGTGGCACCTGCCACATTCTTTTTAGCTCAGCTGAAACGGCTTCTTGCTGGCGACACAAAGAACCCAGGTCAGAATCTCAGCACCTTCCAGAGCACCTTCCAGAACGCCGAGGGGGCGAAGGTTACTGGAAAGCTGTTCCGTCAGCAGCTCCAGCCAGATAAACAGATTTCTAGTCACCCGCCGCCCCCCCCCGCCCCGCCCCCTGGGCAGCGTTAGGGCAAGGAAGGTACCAACCCTGTCAAATAAACATTACAAAAGGCCCATTTACCCTTGCAGAGACACTTGTAACGGGCACCATTTAGGAGGGGGGCCGCAGCTGCGGTCTGGGAGTGGACGCCTCAGCCCCTCTAGTGTGACCACACCCGACCACGGCCACACCACGTCACGTCTCAGCACCAACACGCCCAGGTGCACCATCCGCGTTTTGCTTTTGACACATTCTTATAACCAAAGTTAGAAAGAAAATATTGCTCAGTTTGGCAATGTTGTAAGTGACAAACGAAACCTATTACGGCTGAGAAATTAGCAGAGCTAAGTGACATTTGCGAATTTAGCAACAGTTTTATTGCTCGACCAAACTTTTACTAACAAAAGAAACTGTCGCTTCTCCAAATCACGGGCACCTGGAAGATGGTTTCTGGAGTCCGTCAGAAGCATCCGAGGGCCCCTGCCAGGTGCTGATGAGTATCCTGGAACCCCCAGTGCACACCCTTCCTGATGCCAGAGCTGTTTACCAAGAGGAACAGAAAAGCCCTTTTAAGATGTTGTGCTTACATAATACGCCTCATGTGTTTCCAAAAATCCACACGGTTGGCGGTTGGTGAGGGCTTTTTTTCCTCTTATGCCAACATGGAAAATTCCCCAATATTGTGCAAAATATGAATTTTCCATGAAAAGGATTGTTACTTGCGTGATCATGGAAAATAATACTTTGGAGCCTCACAACTAACTCTGTATCGTAAAGAGGGTACCTACTGCAAATTAAAGCAATGAGATAATTAACTTCACGCTCCTCCGTCTGGCAAATGTGCAACGTCTCAAAAGCGCTGGGGGGGAGGGAAGGACTCTCCCACCACGGCTGGGACGGCAGGCTGGAACGGCCTTTCTGGAGAGTAAGCGAGCGACAGCAAGGGAATTAAAAACACAACTGCCCTCTGATGCACAAATCCGGGTTCTTCCGGAGTCACACGTGATGCTCTGCGTCACCGCACTGTTCGTAATGACACAGAGTCAGAACCGGCTTCTGTCAGTCAGGACGGGGTGTATTTTGCCGCACTAACAACCAGCCCACAAACCTCAGGAACTCAACCCCAAACGATTCCATTTCCAGCTGGGGCAGCCCTCCGACCGGCTGCCCTGTGGGTGTTGGCTCGGCGTCCCAAGCTGCTTTGAGTTGATGAATTGCCATATGGGAAAGGGCCCCGAATGGTCTCACGTGGGCGGCTGGATGTTTTGACATTTGGTGGTAGACACCACTGCCACTCAGATTCCATCGCCCAAAGCGAGCAGCGTGGCCACACCTGATCTAAGGGGCACCCCCGCCAGGCGCCCTGCAGGGGAGCAGAGGTGGGAAACTGGGGAGAAGCAGCCACGGCCCTGCACCCCACCTCCCCGGGAGAACGGAGAGTGTCCTGTGGCATGTTGGTGGGTGGGCAGCGGCTAAAGGGCACTGGGTTACTACGTGCCAACGAAGAGAGATCTCCAAACAATATTACGTAAAACAGGTCCCCTTCTAGTAGGACGCGGCACGGTCCCATTCACACACTTTTTAGATAAGTCTGTGCAAAATTTAGCATGGCTTCTGTACCGTACGTCATGGAGAACAGAGAAGGTACAAAAACACGGATGGAGAGATGCCACAGGTAAAAGTGTTGCTTCTGGTAAAGAAGGAGATGTCACTTATGGTGTAGTGATCTTCTTTCCGTAGAAGTCTATTAACGTCTGCTGATTCTGGATGGCGGCCACCCCAGTGTTTACTAGGTCACTGGCACTTTTCAGTGCTTTATGGAGTTTTTTAAAGATACAGAACTGGGGGCACCTGGGTGGCCGGTCGATGGAGCGTCCTACTCTGGACTTTGGCTCAGGTCATGATCTCATCGTTTGTGGGATCGAGCCCCGAGTCAGGCTCTGTGCTGACAGCATGGAGCCTGCTTGGGATCCTCTCTCCCTCTCTCTCTCTGCCCCTCTCTTGTTCACACGCATACACACACTCTCTCTCTCAGAAAAATAAAAGTGAAAATAAATAAAGATACAAAAAGTAGGCGGTACGTGCACTGCAAAGAGGAACGCACCCCAGACGGTGGCACGCAAGTGAAGAAACAGCAGAGAGCGATGGCGGCCAGGACCCTCCGATGCTGGTGAGTCCCCGACGGCTCGGTCGCTGGTCTGAGCGGTGGCCTCTCGGGCCCGGCTTTCCTCCCAGTGCTCCATTGATACACATTCAGTGCACGTTAACTCACTCGCACGAGGTATCGACTCCACTGCTATGGCAGCAGATGATGGAGAATTCCACATTTTGATTAATAACCTGAGCAAATACACACAGAATTCATGATGACTGCAGTGTTTAATTATTTTCTGGAGAGGGCGGGAAAGACATTAAGTTTCCCTGAGACACCTTCTGGGCACACGGGGAAAATAGCAGAGAATACGCTATTTTAGGCAGCAACGGGGAACCGTCAAATTTGTCCTCCCACCCATCCTTCCGCTTTTGACAGTCTGTGATGAACACACTGCGGGAGAAACCTGAGGGTGTGCCGAGCCGGTGCGCCGAGCCTCAGCGCCGGGGAGGGCTGGCGGGGGGTTCCAACTGCACACACCTTTGTGCCATGACCGCCTTAGTGGAACGGGTCAGGGCCAACCGCGTCACAGGAAGCCGCCCAATTCTAGTGCTGCCGAGGGAATCAGGATTCCTAACGCTGCCTCCGGCCAGCCTCGAAGACGCCTAAATAAGCCGGCACCCAGCCGTACCACACGATCCCATCGAGGTTCTGGAAAACACCCCAGAGTCAGACACAGGAGTGGGAAGCACCTACTGAGAGCTGTGGCGGCTCTGAGCTCATCTGTCATTACGGGGGACTTGTAAGGTCCTGCCGCCCGTTCCCCTTGTTACAGCCACAGCACCCAGCACTTGGGAGGGTGCGCTGAGCACCGCCTGATATGAGCTTGTGAAGACTGAAAGCCCAGGACCAGAAGCTGACATTATGTGTCGCAAAGCACATTCTCCTGACTCACCCATCACAGGGGTGGGAATTTTCCGTGATTAGATATCAACATCTGGGGTATTCGTTCTTGTGTGCTGTTCTTTTTTCTTTTAAATGTTTATTTTGATACATATATATGTCTACGTCTATGTCTATGTCTATGTCTATGTCTATGTCTATGTCTATGTCTATGTCTATGTCTATATCTATATCTATATCTATATCTATATCTATATCTATATCTATATCGAGAGAAAGCATGAGCAGGGGAGGGGCAGACAGAGAGGGAGACACAGAATCCAAAGCAGGCTCCAGGCTCTGAGCTGTCAGCACAGAGCACGACGCGGGGCTCAAACTCATCAACTGCGAGATCATGACCTGAGCTGAAGTCGGATGCTTAACTGACTTAGCCACCCAGGTGTCCATCACCTTTTTTAAAAAATTTTTTAAAAATATTTATTTATTTTTGGAAGAGACAGAGAGAGACAGAGCACGAGCAGGGGAGGGGCAGAGAGAGAGGAAGACAGAATCCGAAGCAGGCTCCAGGCTGAGCTGTCAGCACAGAGCCCGACGCGGGGCTCAAACCCACGGACCGCGAGATCATGACCTGAGCCGAAGTCGGACGCTCACCCCACTGAGCCCCCAGGCGCCTCCTATATTCTGTTTCAAACGTGGCTCTCAGTGGTTTTGTGACTATTTCTTGGTGCTTCCCAATTTCCAGAGCACAAGCACCGCATTAACTGGCATTTTTTGCTGGGTTTTACACATCTTTTCATAGAACTCTTTGCCTTTCAATAAAGTCAATTTCTTAAATGTGCTACCACATGCAGGATCTTTCTAACTGCAGTTTCTAAAGCTGGATAAGCAATATGTCGCTGTTCATTCGTGTTCCGCCCACTTCCTGAGCACCTGCCCCGTGAGGCCATGTTTGAGGCGCCAGCACGGCAGGGGTGCCAGACCCACACACGTGTGTCAGCTTGGCCTCTGAGGTCCCGCTCGGTCTGTTACCTGCCCTTCCTCTGTCCTCACATCCTCATCTGACCACAAGCCCATCGGTCTCCCATCCTGGCTGAGGTTGCTGGGCAGCAGGGGAGGAGGGGGAGGGGAGGAAACGGCAGGGGACGTACTGAGCCTGTGGCTGCTCTTGGGGTGCCGTTCCCCTTGGCCCCCCAGGGCACGGACGCCCCCCCCCCCGCCCCTGGAAGGAGGTATGGCACGGGAGCAGCTCTGGCCAATGGGATGTGTGCGGAGGAGGCTGTGGCTGGGAGCAGGTGTGGTCTGCTCCCTCCTTCCCTGCGGGACAATCACAGGCACAGGTGACAGGGGGTGGGGGCTGCGGGATGGAACCCACCGAGAACCAGGAGCCAACTCAAGACTGACAGTGGCCTGGGATAGTTTTCTGCACTTCTGGGCGGAATTGTGTCCCCCCCAGATTCACGTGTTGGAGTCGTGACCCCCAGCCCCTCAGAAAGGGACCGCACTTGGAGACAGAATCTTTAAGGAGGTGATTATGTTAATGGGGTCATGGAGTGGCCCTGATCCAATAGGACTGGGGTCCTCACAAGAGGAGGAGATGGGGACACAGAGGAAGACCATGTGAGGACAGGGGAGAGGACGACATCTACATGCTCAGGAGGGAGGCCCCTGGAGGAACCCACCCATGACACCTGATCCTGGACCCCCAACCTCCTGATCGCAAGAGAGAAAACTGGGCTGTGCCCGGTGCCCGGATACCTGGCCCGGCAGCCACCGAGGCCCACGTGGGGAGTGAGCTGCGGCATGGAGCTTGGACGTGGGGAGAAAGGCGAGCAGCAGACACGGGGAAGGAGGTGGTGGGCATTCGCAGGGCCTGGGGTGCAGGGCTTAGGAGCCCGGACTGCATCCCACCTGGGGGGCTGTGGCACGGAGATCAGGACCCTTCCCTGGTCCTCCCCGCACCCCAACAAAATTGGACGGGAGCAAGCTTCACGACGTCGAGGGCCAAGCACCCCGTGCCCAGGCAGGAAGCCGAAGCATCACGGCCCTCGGCATGGGGCAAGTTCAGGGCCTCTTGTGGGCCAGACCCTGTGTTCCAGCCCAGCCCAGCCCGGAGCCCCCGCTCAGCAAATACATGCTGGGTCAATGAGAAGTGGTGTGTCTGCACGGGGGGCTTCCCCCAGTCACGGTTTGACCCAGGCCTGGTGAGTCACTCGTGGTGGATATCAGGGCAACTGCAGTCCTTGTCAGGGCGTGCCAATGCAGCGGGGGAGGGCCTTTGGTTCCCTGCACACAGGCAGACGGGTCGTGTTCACTCTCCCAGCGACGGGCTGGGGCTGACCCGGTGCCCTGAGGACGGCAGGAGGAGCCAGCGACCCAGAAATCCTAGCTGGCCTGGGTGCACCACGCGCAGGGGTCCTGCCCGAGGGGCACGGACAGGGGTGTCCTGGGGGTGAGCTGTCTCCCTGGCTCCCAGGAGGTCAAGGCCACTGAGAACCAAGAGGGCAAGAGGGAGAAGGGATGGGGCCAGAGCTGGGCTGGGCTGGGTTTGGCCTCCAGGTTGGAGCTCGGACTATTAATTCTATCCTTTCATATCCATGCAGAACAAAACTCTGTCTGTCTGTGAAAACACCTCTCAACTCGATTGCTTAGGGGCCTCCCTGGAGGCGGCTGGGTGCACTTGGAGGGTGTTGTCCTCCCAGACGAGCAGGCACGGCCGTAGGTTGGTGGGGGTGAAGGTAACGAGATTAAACCCTCCGCCAGAGAAAAGACTGCTCCAACAAGAGATCCGAAGGAAAATTTGCAGAAGAGCACGGTGCCCACCGGATGCCTTGATACATGGATGTGCCAGTTCTCCCGACACATGGGCCCCGGGTTTATCTTGGCCCACTTGGCCACCCCCCCTCACCCCCGCTGACACGGCCCCCGCAGCCCTCAGCTGGGCGCCAGCTGGGTGCCCAGCTGAGGGCTGCCTCTGTGTCCGTGACCGTGGCCAGCGGCAGGGAGGCACTCGCTGTTGCTTCGGCAGTGGGGGCGGGGGGGCGGGCAGTGAGTTCAGTCTTCAGAGCAAAGCAGTGAGGGGCGCGACCCCGAAAGACCTGGCGGCGGTGACTGGGGCGCAGACACTGCCTCTGAAGGGCTGGTAAGAACAGGCAGGTCTGACAAAAACTCTGCCCCTTTCACGGCCCCGCGATGTCCGCGTCGCTCGCGGGGACGTTCTCCCCGAGTCCAAGTCCAGGGCTGCCCGGCTTCCACCCGGTGAGGCCCTGTTTCATCCTTTGCTTTGACAGGCCGGGCTCACTGTTCCCCACGAGGCTCTGGCTTTTGAGTTTCCGTGCAGAGGAGAGGGGTCTGCGGATACACGGTGGGGACGCCTCACGGAGGGGAGGGCGCGTGGCTGTGCAAAGCCCATAGGCCTCTGCTCCCCTCAGTTCTGGAGAATTCTCCGTTGCTCCAGCCTTCCCTCCTCGGGCTGGCTGGCTCTGCTTAGCAGCGTCCCTGACGTCCACCCACGCGGTGCCGGGGGACCCTCCCAGGTGCTGCAAGTGTCTGCAGGTGCGGGTATGACACACACCTACAATCACCCGCACATATACACAGAAGTCTGTGGTTGGGTATTTTAATGACGCTGTTACTTGTTTTTTAATGGCGTTCACCAAGGAGGTCTGGTGTTTCCCTACTGCACTTAGGCACAGGACTCGGGGAGGCAGGAGGAGACAGTATTTGAGGGGCGAGGGCCAGTCCTGATTTTTGTGGACTGTCAATGCACAAGAGCCCTTCCTCCCCTGTGGGAGCCGCCCTGTCAGTGAAGCCGTGTCCTGGCCTCAGGACAGTCACCCCCACCCCCACCGGAGGAGGGCCCCGTGCTGCGGGGGGAGGGGCGGTGCTGTGGCTGTGGGGGTCCTCTCCCCGGGGAGGCTACATCCCTTGAGTGAATGAATGAAGACTGGCACGAATGCTGCCCTGAGCAGGACTCCCCTCGGGTCCAGTTCTAGCTCTGGCCGGTCTGGCGGTCTGCACCTGTGGGGAGCCCCGGCCGCTTGCTGAGACACCGCTGTGATTTTCCAGGCTCGTGTGGGATGGAAGGTTGCTGTATCTTCTCTCAACAGAATAAGGAGAAAGTGGGAGCATTCACTGGGGGGGGGGGTCCTTTGAGGCAGAAATACCCTGATCCTTCAGGATGTGGCTCAAAGTCCTGGCAGGAATCAGCCTGCTTCCCAGCCTTGAACCCACAGAGGGGCAGGGGTTCTCTGACCAGCAGCAGGTGCAAGGGAAGTTCAAGTGGCCATGTGCAGGGCTCCCAGGAACTCCTTCTCAAGTGCCCCAAGCACTTCACCTGGGCCCACTCAGCCGCAGCTGAGGTCTGTGCACCGGGCCGGTGCTCAGAAGGGCTTCATATGTGTTCACCGCTCTCTGTCACTGTCCTGAAATTCTCAACTCTTTGTGAACAAGGGACTCTGCGTTTTAGTTTGCACTGGGCCCCACAAACTATGTCACTAGTTTTAGACTTTCCTCACATATAATTTATTTCTACAACATTTTACTTAAAAGTTTTTTTGGACAACTATGCATTGATCTTTCTTCTAAGCCTGATATTACGACCATTAGTTTAAATCCAGTTCTGTCT
The DNA here is from genome assembly GCF_028749965.1 of Puma concolor. NCBI lineage: Eukaryota > Metazoa > Chordata > Mammalia > Carnivora > Felidae > Puma > Puma concolor. Next base: position 139,174,545 of record NC_141669.1, on the reverse strand, counting down.
TCTCTGCATCAGCAGAGATGAGCAAATGCACCTGTGGTCCTGTTTCATGGGCCCGTGGATTCAATTTGTACACATGAGGTCGAGCCACGTGGGCCCCTCCAGGGGTGTCCCCGTGGCCAGTGCCCCCACCTGACTCTGCTTACTTCTCTACAGGTTGCTGGGGATCCAGGTGAGTCGACCGGACCCATTTCTTGTCTAACTGGCACTAATTTGCCACTCAGGTCAGTAAACCGTTAGATCATGCTTCTGAGCCTCAGCTTCCTCATCTGTGAAATGGGAATAATTATAACCGCCCAGCCTGGGTCACAAGGTTTCTGGGAGATCAACTAGGGTTGGGGCTTAAGCAATGTGAGCGATGGATGACCCTTCCTTGGAGGAAATTCTCAGACTTGAAGGGCAGAAGCTCTGTGTGTATAAGGCTGTGGTTGTTGGCATCCAAGGGGTGGATGGGATTCATGTCTTCGACTGGCCAACTTCTGGATGAATCCGGGATAAATGCTCCCTTCCTGCCACGGCCACGGTGCAGGCTGCCACATGCGTCCTCTATGGTATTTCGACGACAGAGGCTAGAAAAAGGCCCAAGTGTAGGGAAGGACCTCAAAAGCAGCAGAACCTGATCAGTGTGGAAGCACAGGGCTGTTTCCCCAGCTCCAGACCCCAAGCCCAACCGAACAACAGCCTTGGGGGCTCCCCTCGCTCGCCTGCAGACAGATGGCCAGGAGCTTGGCGGGGTGCCTGGCCTTGGGGTAAGTCTGAGAGCCTGCTGTTTGCTATTTACCAGCTTTTAAACAACCGTATTAACATAGAACACATATGCCAAAACACACACATGGTCACAGAAACCAAGCAAGCAAACACAATTTTCTCCCCGCCTCTCCCATGGGCCACAGTCCAGCCCCACGTGGTTTTCATTCGGCCCCTTTCGCTCCCAGATCTACAGCAAAGTCCCTTAGTGCCCCTGTCTGTACAAGATGCAAGTGGAAAATGAGAAAAAAAAAAATGGAACAATCTCACTAATATTTTAAGCCACAAAGTAATATTTCTATAGCAGAGTGCAAATAGAATTTTACATAATGCACAGAATAAATGCCTCTGAAAATCAATATTTCCAGCTGGATGTACAAATTAAATGATGATATTCAAGTGCAAGATTAAAACAATGATTTAAGATAGAAATTGAGTTATATTATCTCATGCCTGCCTACTGCTGAATATGTTAATAGAACAAATTTGTTAGCATTCAGTCAATTTATCTCCCTAAACAGGAGGAGGTGGGGATTCCTGTCTGAAAAGCAAAAAGCATGGGGAGAAACACCTCCCAGAGTACATTCTGGAGAAAATACTGCCCAACCAGAGGCTTATTTGGGAATTGGGAGGCCGGATGTGGCTTGTCCTCCCCTGTCAGGGAGACTCGGGGTTAATTTTCCAGAAGCATCCTTGGTTCCATCCCTGCAGGTCCAAAGGCCTCGTGAGGCTCCTGCCTCTCCACTAATGCGGAGGGTAATTAGGCCTGGCACATTCGAGGTCTGCAGGGCCCACGCTCCCCACAGTTAACACCCACGGTCACGTCCTCACCCTATTTATTCCCTTTGAAGAGTGGGAGCTGGCTCCGGCCCCTCGGGATGTCTGCTCAATAATGCAGCAGGAGGCACAGCGTTAATGGTCCCTGCACACGAGGCATCTCTAATTGCAGAGAAAGGCGGCAGAAACGAGGGAGCGGCCAGGAGCCCCCCGCCTGGCGTCGGCCCTCTCAGGTCCCTAGGTCTTCTAACACCTGCGGGACAACGGGCCACTTAGTCGGGGCACAGCTTGCCAAGCTGTCCATGCTGCAGGGTCCTGGCACTCTTGGCGATGACGTTGCTGACGACGGCTGAAGCAGCAGGCATACCTGCTCAACCCAGGCCCCCCGTGACCGGCAGCCCCCGGTGTGGGCTTCCTCCCCCCACAGCAGCCTCAGGCAGCGCTGGCCCCAGAGCTGCTCTGGGTCGCCGCGGACCTCGCATTCTTCAGCTGCTTTGCAGAGTTTGCTGCCATGGGGCCTTCTTCCTCCTTAAAACTCCCTTCCCCTTGAGCTCAGTGACAGAGGGTCCCCACTCATCCCCCTGCTGTCTGACCACTCCTCCTTGGAGCTCCTCCTCTTCCGCAGCTGCGGGCTCTCCACAATCTCCAGGGTCCTCACCCTGGGGCTGTCTTTCCCTCGCCCCACCTTGCCTGGGTGGCCTTCCTTGTGGAAGAAGCTACGTGGAAGGTGTGAGAAGGAACTTGGTTCTGCTGCACCAGGAAAGCCTGGGTGAGAACAGGGCGCAGCCCCAGCCGGCACCTGGCTTCACTAACAGAACACCAACACGGGAGCAAACTGCACTGGCATTCCCACGAGCACCACGCTAGGGGACCCTGTGTCCCCAGAGCCTTGACAATGACAGCAAACTTTTGGATTTCAACAGATTGGCAAGCGTGGCCCTCTGGTTTGCTTTAAACGGACTGCAGGTCTTTCTAGAGATGAGTTGCATTTGACACGAGGTTGGGGGAAGTCTGAGGTTTAGGGACCCACTGTAATTCCTGGCTCAGACTCCGTGCATCTAGCTTGGCGTTTGCTCTCATGTTGGTCAGGGCTCAAGGGCCCCTCAGGACAACTTATGGAGCATCCCTTATGTGTTAAGTCCCAGGAAGAGCAGAGAAAGCGGCACATGGTTTAGTCGGGGCACCATCCTTTCTGGAGTGGTGGTGGTGGTGGGGGGGGGACAGAGAGAAAAGCCCAGCGTGCTGTGGCGCTGGTGGAATTGGATTGCCCGTGTGGAACCTTCCACGGGGTCTGGGCTCTGTGAACCGTCCGAGGGGGCAGAGGGTTTTCTGTGACAAGGGATCAGAGTTGGCGAAGTGTCTTCGTTTTGCTCACACACATTTTTATCAGCATCTCCTCCCCGATGGCAGCAAGCCTCAGGACCAGCGGCAGGTGACACTTCTGAGAATCCATCTGACGTTTTTATGGCTGAAGATCCCAGCCAGGGGCCGAAATCCCCTCAAGTTCCCACACTTGAGCAGCGAGGAAGATAAGACCAAACTTTTAAATCCTGGATAATCCTCACTTTACTAATAAGCAGTTTTTATCTAAATCCTGCATTTAAAATTGTGCTTTCCCAACTGATGCTGGTAAAATCAAGTTCCCACATCCAATTTCCAGTCTGCACTCAGAAAGCGCTAACCCCTCCAAAGGCTTGTTGCCGTGCCTCCTCTCAAACAGATCCTTGGTCCCCATGAGCTGGGACTCAGCCAGTGCCGCCTCCACTGTCCACATGCCTAGAAGAACCATGAGGTCCCTCAGTTTCTTGTGGATGGAATTCACTCTTGTCCTCCCACCATGACCCCACCCTCAAGGATGGCCCATGAATCCCTTTTAAAAAATCTATTTAATTCCGAAAATATTTTTTACAGCACACATCGTTGTGTGCCAGACGCTTAGGTCTTTAATACTGATTCTTTCATCCCTGTTAAAACATCAAGGTAGATCCTTTGCCAGGCCCATTTTACAGAATGGGAAAGTGAAGCAAGAAGGAAGGAGGCCACCGAGATGGTCAGTTTGGGAACCTGAACTCAGACACGGCAGTCTGGGTCAGGGTCTTCCTACGTAGCAGCTGTGGGTAGTGAATCCCAATGATGTTAAGATAGGTCGGTCCTATTTCTTCCTTGAGCCACACAGGTGGGGTTCTAGAAACGCACCTTGAGAGTGACTACGTGCCAGCCCGGTGCTGTCCACCAAGGGAGGTGCTGAATATCTGTCTGAAAGATGGAGCTGCTCCCATGTCGTTCAAAGGCAGATTCAGTTCCCCTTGGTGGACAGCACCAGGCCAGCGCCGAAGGATCCAAAAGAAGAAAAAGTTGCAAGATGCTTCCACTGTCACTACCTGTTAGATCAAGCTGAGTCTTGTTCTTAGCCCAGGCGCATATGCTCCTGGGCTCTGCCTTCCCGATATGGTGGAACAGATCTGACTATTTCATGACATTAGACACTCCCAGTGCATTTTCTTCCCATCCAAAAGCATCCTCATTGCCAGTCTGTTTTCAGAGAGGCTCCCCGCCTTCCCCTTGATCGTTCTTGCTGTCTTGCTTTGGCTCTTGTCCAGTCTTCAAAGATCTTTCTGGAGATGCCAGGGCAAAAGGACTGCTTTGCCGGTTCCCAGCTGTGTGGGTTCCAGTCAGTAAATGGCTGTGTCCTCCACCGCACGGACGGTGTTCACTCAGCTCTACTCCACCTGCCATGGGCAGCTTTAATCAGCACAAGAAGACCCCAGATGCTGTCAGAATGAGATTCAAAGAAAAGGGCCACCTTGGGGGCAACTTCCACAGCAGCTAACGACGAAAAATGACGCTATGAACATATTCCACCCAGCAAAACATTTCTTCTACTGAAAGAATCTAGAATAAGAACAAGAAGTTCTGAAAGTAAGCTACAAATTATCAAGGAATCATGCTATAGATTTCCTGCAGATGGATCCCATGTCATGTTATAACACATTTGTATGAGATTATAAAAACCAATATTCACCCCGGGATTGTGCAATAAATAGAATTTATTAAAGTACTTGTGAAATGCCTCCAGTGAGAAATTCATCTTTGATCCAGATTTTAATAAGGATTATATAATCATAATGAGACTGTAATAAAACAGCATTACCTGAATAATCCACTTTATTACCAATTTTATTATGAGTTCTCATTTATTACAATTCACTGGATATTTAAAGCACATGTAAATGATGTGATATAAAATATATGAAGAACCAGAATTATGGTATGTGTCTATGTAAATTTATCTTCCTGATATCTAAGATCTCCAGATTTCCAAAGATTATATAATCAGAAAGGCTCTCAACAAAAGGTTAAAAATGTGGCTTTGGGTCTCAGGAATCAAATATGAATGCCTCGGGGCGCCTGGGTGGCGCAGTCGGTCGAGCGTCCGACTTCAGCTCAGGTCCCGATCTCGCGGGATCTCGCGATCTCGCGGGATCTCGCGATCTCGCGGTCCGTGAGTCCGAGCCCCGCGTCGGGCTCTGGGCTGATGGCTCAGAGCCTGGAGCCTGTTTCCGATTCTGTGTCTCCCTGTCTCTCTGCCCCTCCCCCGTTCATGCTCTGGCTCTCTCTGTCCCAAAAATAAATAAACGTTGAGAAAAAAAAAAAATATATGAAGAACCAGAATTATGGTATGTGTCCATGTAAATTTATCTTCCTGATATCTAAGATCTCCAGATTTCCAAAGATTATATAATCAGAAAGGCTCTCAACAAAAGGTTAAAAATGTGGCTTTGGGTCTCAGGAATCAAATATGAATGCCTCGGGGCGCCTGGGTGGCGCAGTCGGTCGAGCGTCCGACTTCAGCTCAGGTCCCGATCTCGCGGGATCTCGCGATCTCGCGGGATCTCGCGATCTCGCGGTCCGTGAGTCCGAGCCCCGCGTCGGGCTCTGGGCTGATGGCTCAGAGCCTGGAGCCTGTTTCCGATTCTGTGTCTCCCTCTCTCTCTGCCCCTCCCCCGTTCATGCTCTGTCTCTCTCTGTCCCAAAAATAAAATAAACGTTGAAAAAAAAATTTAAAAAAAAAAACAACAAATATGAATGCCTCACCATGGAAATGGCCATTCCGTCCCGCAGATATGAAATCCAAAGTCTGCGGGATTAAATCTTTACTAGGCGCAGAATGTACTCTGGCTAACAGATACTGAAAACGTCACCAGAAAACTCCTTTTACCTTACTCCTGCAATTATGAGTGTGATTCGTGGACACGCGTAATCTTCAACAACCAAGATCAAGATCACGCCTTTGTAAAAACAAAACAAATCAAAAAACAAGGCCAACGCCAACTCCCTTTCCAGAAACAAGGACACTGGGGTAAACGACACCTGCCTTGCCCACATCACATGTCCCGATTGCATCCTGGCTTTGACTGTCTACGTAACCTGCCTTCCATCTCTCGATCTCCTGGCTCTGGCCTCCTCTTCTCTCTCACATTTAGGAGAGAACTCCTCCTTAGCTCCTCCTGCCCTCCCTGATCCTTGCTTTTTGGGTGTGCCCTGTTCCCAGCTAATCGATAAAACCCTTAAGAAAGGGGCGACTCCAGGCTCCACTGTGTCCAACTCGCAGAATAACACCCCGGAGACTGCCAGCATGCCTGATGGCCCAGAGAGGCGTCATCCCTCTCTCCAAAATCCAAGGTGCCACAAAGCAAAAGCAAGATGGCGGCGGAACACGTTTGCTGAGCCGGTTCTAGTGAGTAGCTAATGATGCTCTTCTGCCTTGTTCCACGCCCATGATAAAATGCCACGTCCTACTGATGCGGCCCTCAAGTGTCCAGCACACAGAACGGAATGCCTTGTGTAAGAGAGGGAGCCAGGAACCACGGTGATATATCCTCAGAGCTCTCACTCACTGGAGACAATGGGGCCAGGAGTCTCTCCCTGTTCTTTCACAGACACACGCAGAGCACCATGGGGATGCTGGGACAGGAGAGGACACACGCAGAGCACCATGGGGATGCTGGGACAGGAGAGGAGACACGCAGATGTCACAGTGCCTCTCCGCTCACTGCACATATGCGCCTGTCCTCCGGGAAGGGAAGAACGGATCCCCGCCTGGAAAGCTCTGATTCCTCTTCTGTGAGGACGGAAGGACGTCAAGGATGTGGAACTAGACAGAATGTACACAGTCACGGTGTGCCCCAGAGGCCTGCCTGCAACATGGGGCCTAGAGTTCATTATAAGGCTTCACAGACTCTAAAAGTCTTTGCGAGGGTAGAGCTCATGTTAGTGTTCTCGCCACAGTCACAGGCACACAAAACAACCACAAAGGGACAGAGGGAAGCTTTTGGAGGTGAAGGATATTCACTTCACGATGGATATCGTGACGAAGGTAACACGAGTGTGTACACGTGGGCCAGAACTGAGCAGACCACACATTAATTGTGTGCAGCAGTCTTTGCACCAATTGCACAGTAAGGCTCCGAGGGGGGAGAGCCAAGATCCTGTGCTTTCAAAAGTCGACTCGGGAGGGGCACTAGGGGGGCATCTGCGTGCTGGGCACGTGGTTGTGACTCCCGTGAAAATTCAGAGAGATGTACAGTTTGTCTGCTTTTCTGTTCGTATGTTGTCCTTTCCGCCAAGTCTGAGAAAATGAGCAGAGGGCTCCGAAATTTGGAAATACTGTCAAGGGCAAAGAGCCCCCCCCGAGTGCCCAGGGGGCCCCACACACTGTGGCTGTGGCCTCGGTGGCAGGCATTTGACAATCAAACTTGAGTCAATTTTCAAAGAGCTTTCTGGAAGAACATAATTAGATTAGAACATTACATTTGTTAATTTTTCAGTTGCTCATTAAAATTGACACATCATTTGATTTTGACAGAAACCTTTTTATCTTGATGTAAAGCTGTAGGCATTTTTTTTTTAAAAATAAAGCTATATTTAGGAAGTTCTGAAATACGACAACCACAATCATGAAATCGAACCGCTCTCTCCATCACTCACATCCGAGAATCACAAAATAAATCATCTTGCCCCCATAACATCGGAAAAGAAAAACAAACAGGGCTGCAGCCTTTATTTAAACTTTTGCAGAGATGAGTCCGTTATGGGGCGGGGGCGGGGGCACGTTCCTGACTCGGGGGAGCCGTTCAGGGTGCCAATGGTTAGCCCGCTCCGCAGACGAGTGCCCACAGGACGTGGGTTCTAGAAAGGTCTTTGCTTTCTGTGTCACAACATGGCCCTGCTAGGCCCTCCCTAACACGGAAGCTGAGAGAAGAAAAAGATCCTCCTGCCTGTGTTCAGTGAGGATTCCTGACGAGTCGGAGCAGAACCACCAGGGTCAGCAACTTCCAGAAAGAGGGGGTGGGTGGTAGGAGGCACGGAAGCCTTTGGGGAGAGGCAGGCATGGGTCCAGTCCCCCCTCCCACAGATGAGCCACATGCTCATGGACCTTCTGGTCCCGCATCAATAAAGTGGGAGTAATAAAAGCAGTAACCTTGTGGCAAAGCCAGGAAGCTGACCACCAACGCAGGTGCCTGTCCATGGGAACAGGTGGCTGCTGGGGAGCAGATGCCCAAGGGGGGAGGCTTTCACCTGAGCGGCGCCTTGGGACTCCCCACTACGTGTGTGAGGGGGACAGATGTGCCTTCCCTCGTCTCTCGCAAGCCCGCTGCCAGGTGGACGGGGCTCCCAGGACTCAGAGACATTGGAGGCTGACACAGGGTTCTTCATCTCTGAGCGAGGGTGGGACACCTGCAGTGGTCTGTGACTCAGAGCGAGAAAGGGACGTGTGGAGACCCCGGGAACCACGGAGGCCACAGCGCAGAGAAGGTGAGATGCGGGTCTGGCCATCGCATGGAGCCAAGCACAGAGCACAGATGTTTGTTTCCTCCCTCGTTCTTCCTTCTAAGCAAGTCGCCGGCTCCTGCACAGGGAGAGGCTTTAGCTGAAGCCTGTGGACCCTTGCGATGTATCCTCGGTACGTCCCCGAGGAGCCGGCTGGGGGTGGCCAGATCCTGGCGTTCGGGGCCGCACGCCAGCCCGGGATGCACCAGGCGAGCCCGAATGGGGCAAAGGAAGCAAGCCCTCCACCCTTCTCACTCCCACGAAACTCCCTAAATCTCCCACGAAAGCTCGGCCCAAAACGCAGCTGCGGCCGCCCCACCCCGCCCCCCAAACGTCTGTTGTTCCAGTTTGGTCTCCAGTCACCGGAAACTTCCAACTGCGTTAAATTACACGGGAGACGGCTGAGCAAATGGGCACAGGATGAAACCAGGGAATTCACCCCCTGTGAGGTCTGTCCAAGGTACCACTTGAGCTTTACGACGACAGGGCTATCATTCAGAGACTGACACGCCCTAAGTCACTTCTGACCCGGAATAAAAGGATAAAGAGCTGGCTCTGAAAGCAGCCTTGTAATTTCAACGCACATTTCAACGTTCCCATTAGAAAGAAGGATTTTTTGTTTGTTTGGTTTTTACGAAGGATGCCGGGGGTGGGGAGGATAAGGAGAGGCAGTCGCTTGGTGTGCAAGATTCTGGTTTCTCTTTGTTAAAGAATAGACTGGACAATCTGTTTACAGATACTCCTGTAACGGAATGCTCTATGAATATGGCTTTTTTAATTTTAATTTTGAAGTTATTTGTGACTCACAGCAGTTGCAAGATCAGTGCAGAGTCCCTGAGGATTCCTCCCCCAGACTCCCTGCGGACAGCACCTTACAGAACCCACGTCCTGGACTGCGAGTGGGGATGCGACGTCGGCACGATGCTGGGGACACGGCGCAGCCCTCGTTCAGTCAACACCGTTTCACACACGCTCTTTTAGACCTTGCTGTGAACGTATTCCTCCACCGGCAGGCGTGCGAGGTGGGGACACGGCTCTTCCCAGTGACACTCCAACCCCAGCAGCGTCAACAGAAGCAGCACAGCGACCACAAGGAGCTACTGGATGTATGTTTTCTCCGCAGCCGTAATAAACGTGCTCAGAGTGGCGGGAGGGGTGTTTAGAGACGGGCTGGTGCGCGGTCGCTGGGCTCTGGGGAAGTCCCAGGCTCCTCAGTGCAGGGCACATCATGCCCCATGCTGTCACTCAGGAGGGACAGACGGAACGCCCCTAGCACGGCGGATCCACGCAGCCCCCTAGCGCCAGCCTCCCAGGGACTGTCCCCTACGGCAGGGCCCGGGAGACGCTCAGGGAAGCCGATAGCACCTTCTCACTGAACTGCTCAGCTGCACGGATCCCCAGCCTTTCCGGCCTCCGCACCCTGCTTCTCAGAGCTTTGTCTTTTTGAAGCAAGGAGCCGCCTATGGGAATGCTGCCCACTTCGGGGGTGTGGGTGGGAAGAAAAGCCCTCCCAAACTTAAAACTTTGGTGCTAGTTCTGGAAAACCAGTAAAACCGCGCAATCCACAAACGGTAACCGGGATCCCGCTGCACTTGCTGACCCTGTGCACAGTGGTCTTTGCCTGCTCCCCTCTGCCCTCCAGGTCTCAGCAGCTCCGCTGGCCGCAGGGGGTCCGCAGGGGTCTTTCTGGGCTCTGGGCGAGGCAGACACCCGTCCCTGCCTGGCCCTTCAGCCTCTGAACACAGTTCACCATCTGGAATGGAGCGATTCCATACCTTGCAGGATCTGACAAAGATCCTGCCAGCAGACTTCTGTGTGTGTGTGTGTGTGTGTGCACCCTGTGCACGTGTGAGTGCATCATGTGTGCATCTGTGCGAGTGAATGTGTGTGGAGCACGTATGTGCTCATGCGTGCACACCGCATGCACCTTTGTGTGCAGGTCCGTGTACAGACACGTGCATGCATTTATGCGTACTAGTGCACACACGTGTGAGCACACCGTATGCACGTGTGTGAGTGCACTCTGTGTGTGGGCATGTGCGTGTCCACAACCCTTTGCACCAGAGTTCTGGAGACGCTCTCGGGTCGACCTGCTCTTGTAAGGTGGACAAGTCGGGTCCCCCCTCCCTCTGGCCCAGGGCCCTAAGGTGGGAATTCTTGGTGCCTCTGTCATCGCTCAGAGTGCGGACTGGAAGGTCGAGTCTCCATCGGCTGTACTTAGGCTCTGAGAAGTTCCTGCCGCACCAGTAAACATCTCTGAGCTTCCCTGGGACTGTGCACAGGACACACCTCCTTGCGCAGGGCTGCAGCACCGGGAGGGAGGGCTCTTTCTGCCCCCGGGGCCTCCACCTGAAGGAAGTGCCCTTGCCTCAGGTCCACCTCTCAGGGGGCATTTCAATTAAAATGGCTAAAAGTCACCCCCCACCCCCACCCCAGGCACAAGAAGCAGAGGAGAAGGCTGAGCTCACCAGAGCTGAGAGCTCAAGGTCTGGGCCCCGGGGCCTGTACAGCTTCTTCCTGAATGGAGGAGGGGCCGGTGGGGGCCGGGAGCTGGCAGACAAACCTCCCAGAAGCAAGCAAGTTCTAGATGTTGCTCCTCGGACGCTGGAACTTTTGGAAAATGAAGGCCTGCGGGGACCAGGGCGTTGTCCCTGCCCCTGGGACCACCAGCCCTGTTTCCCCCGCTGAAAACGGGGGTGGCCATCAAGGGTCATAAGGGGCAGGGGGCGGGAGCTGACATGAAGATCCAGGTGACGGCCGCTGCTCCAACCCAAGGATGTGGGTCCTGCGACTCTGTGCCTGCTTCCCGGACGTGGGTGCGGCGCCTTCCTATGGACGGGTCAGATGCTTCACAGCCATGCTGCCCCTTCATGAACCGTTCTCACCCGGGGACGGTTTGTCCAGCCCGCTCGCACCCCAGGGGTGCTGGGCAGTCATGTCCGGGGACATTTCTGGATGTCACAACCGCGGGGGCTGCTCCTGCATCGAGCAGGCAGAGCCTCGGACGCTGCATCCTACGATGCATGGTCCACTGCAAAGATGCTCAGCTCCAATGTCGGTGATGCCCGGGCGAGAAATGCTGACCTATGCCTTCTGTCTCAGACTCTCCTGTGCAAAGATTTCTTAAAAAAAATTTTTTTAACATTTATTTTTGAGAGAGAGAGAGAGAGAGAGAGAGAGAGAGAGAGAGAGAGAGAGCATGAGCAGGGGAGGGGCAGAGAGAGAGAGAGGGAGAGCATGAGCAGGGGAGGGGCAGAGAGAGAGAGAGGGAGACAGAATCTGAAGCAGGCTCCAGGCTCTGAGCTGTTAACATGGCGGAGCCTGACGCGGGGCTCGAACTCACGGACTGTGAGATCATGACCTGAGCTGAAGTAGGCCACTCAACCGACGGAGCCACCCAGGAGCCCCATCTATGCAAAGATGTCTTATCATTACAGCTTCTCACAAAAAATTCCTATTGCAAAACTTTTAGAAATATATATTTTTTGAGTCGTGGTGGTGGGAGGGTCAGAGAAAAGAAGGAAAACAATGAACACGTGTTTCACCTCAAATATTTCCTATTACAGTAGGAATCCAATTTCTTTCCAGTGTTTTTTTTTTTTTTCATTTCTGAAACAGGGAGGGGTGTAGACTATATTTTCCCCCCTTATTTTCTCCCCACGTTTTTTAATAGGCACCCACAAACCCACTGTGACCCAGCTGTGTTTCTCTCCCCTCCTGCCCCCACAAAAGGGTGGGATTTAATTAATTTCTCAATGTGCTTTTTTGTTCCAATTCAAGTTCAATTAGTTGGATGAAATGACATAATGGGTATGAAACAGCTCCGAGAAGAGTTTAAGGCCCTACACACATAGAAAGTGTCATCACCGAAACCATGGAAAACAATTTGTCCATTGTAATTATGTGGCATTTGCACGGGTAAGTAACAACAGCCCGCGTGTTCGTACAACGCCTCAGACTTCGTGGACCCCTTGTGTGCGCGGAGAGAGGAGCAGCGAGTGGTACGCAGCCCTGCAGCCCTCCAGAAGCACCGTGTCTCAAAATGCTTCTCCCTCAGCAGGGAGACTGAGTGCAATGAATCAAGTACCTTCCCCTCTCTCCGTGAGAAAATCCAAGCACAGTGGCTTGGCACGTGTTCATCGGTGGCAATCAGGTATCAATGCTTCCCCCCAACACTAACCATCTTCAATTTTATTTTTTAAAATGTTTATGTATGTATTTTGAGAGAGAGAGAGAGAGAGAGAGAGAGCGAGCAGGGGAGGGGCAGAGGCAGAGGGAGAGAGAGAATCCCAAGCAGGCTCCACACTGTCAACCCAGAGCCCAACACAGAGCTCAAAACTCACGAACCACGAGATCACAACCTGGGCTGAAATCAAGAGTCGGAAGCTCAACTGACTAAGCCCCCCGGGGGCCCCTGATTTTACTTCCGGCATGAAGGTTCCCAGTGATGAAAGGAACCCGCTGCTCACAGGTGACGAGAGTGCTCGGACGCTGTCTCTTCCCCCAGTGGATGGCAGAACCTTGCCCGTCCTGAACACCAGGTGACGGGTGGCCTTGGGGCCCGAGGTGGGGGGGCAACTGCTCTGCACGCGTCCCCCCCAGGGTCCCCACAGCCTGCCTGACCAGAGGGGGAGAATGAATCAATTAATAAAAGCAAATTACCTTTTACCAAGTTAAATAAAAGCTAATATAAATGAAACACTGCGTGTGTGGCAGATTTATACGCGCTATAACCATTCCATTCCAGGATGGAAACGTTTTAATGTGATATTAAAAAAGATCAAATTAAACTTTAATGCACGCAACCCTTGGTGTCAGAAGCGGCAAGACGCCTCTCTCACGTTTGCACGGAGCCCACGGACTGCGGGTCCACTCGCATCAACTTTCCAGAGGTGGGGAGGGGTGTCCGGCCTGCAGCCCAGTGCACCTGCTACCTCCTCCCCCAGTCTGGGAGCAGAGACCCCAGGTCTGCCCCAGCGCCCCGTTACTGGTACACGAGGGCTCAGGTGGGGACAGGAGGTGGCACTGAGGCGAAGCTCGGGCAGAGCTCAAGGAGGACTGCAGGGGACGCAGGTAAACGGGCAGGGAGCACGCATGCTGAGGAGCAGGACAGGCTCTCCCAGCAGGAGACCCCGGCTGGCATTCGGGGGGGAAAGGCCCGGAACCCCTTCCACTCCTGGGACTCAGGTCAAATCCCCCCACAGGCCCGGGAAGCCCACTGCACGCCGCAAAACACAGGCCTTGGCGCTCTTTCGGGAAAAGGATCGCAACTGACGAACTGTCCTCGAACCAGTGGTATCAAGATCTATGCTCCCCCTTCCCAGGAAGACAAACTTCCCGGATGCTCAAGGGGCCACAGTGCTGCAATGTTCCCGCTGGAGAAGGTCCGGGCCCGGCTCTGGGTGGCTCCGCATGGCTCTCTGGGACCTGGGTGGGGTCAGCCCAGTAAAGCCGCGTCTAGTGGGTAGAGATGCCGTTAAGGTCTGGGCTCAGGAACTAGGTACTCCCGGTTCGCGTCCTGGCCCCCTGAGACCTGGTGACTTTGCCTGCTGAGTGTGCCTCATGTCCCCCCTTTGTGACACGGGAAGGTACCTGTTTTTTCAGAAGCCCACCGGAGATCAATGAGCGAGTGCACGCCACGTGCTCGCCGACACCACTCACAGGGATGCGTCTGCCAGAAACTCCACTCGGACCGTCTCAGGACAAGGAGCCGCGGGGGGCTGATGCCCCCTGCGTCTTTGCTGTCCCGCAGACTCACGGTCTCTTCCTCCCCAAGTGCGGATCCTGAGAGATGCATCTGGTCATGCTTTAGAGAACCCCGGTTGTTTTCCGGTCAGGTGGGGTACCGAGGACACGCAAATGGGCCAGGCTGTCCTTGTCCAGCAGGAACGCAGCCGGGCAGGACATGCGGGCACACGCGGGTGGCCCCCGCACACACGGTGCTGACCGCAGAGGGCAGGGAACGAGCCTGACTCCGCTGGATCACAAGTCTTTCCCGGCGACAAGCGCTGTGAGGGCACCATCCTGAAAAGCGTCAGTGAGGGTCACGTTTAATTCCCGATGGCGGCACCGGCCCTTCTCTGCCCTGAGAGATCCGCCCACGTCGCCAGCACGGTGTCCGCCCCACGTGCCCCGCGAGGCCCTGTGGGAGCTGTGCCCTCGTGGATCCTTGCTGACCCCCAGCGCAGGTGAGTATCCCCAGCCCACGTGAACATTTCATTACCCTCGCCATTTTCATGCCACAGTTTGGGTGATCATAATCCTATTTTCCCAACGAGGCTGAAAGCTCTTTCAAGTCAACGAGTTCGAACACGCACAACAGCAGAGTCATTAAGCCTTCAGGATCCGGGGCCGGGAGGCCTGCTGGTACATTCTGTCTCAAAGCTCAGCTCCTGGGCCGGAGAAGGTGGCAAAGATCCGCGTCCCCCCCAGGGCCACTCAGAGGATCGAAGAAGGAAACGCAGGTCGAACACCGATCTCTCGGTGCCTGACCCACGGGAAGGGCCGTGCCAACCGGTCAACTTTACCAGGAGCAGTGGGGACCGGCGGCATATGTGTGGTGCCCATTCCCCGCTGGGCATCGTCCTGAGTGCTTCGCCTTGAGGTGTCTACGCGGAAGGAGCCATTATTGCCTCCATGTCGCAGCCGAGGACACTGAGCCCAGAGAGGTGAGCTAACTTCCTGAGGCCACACAGACATCAAGGGATGGACGTGTGGGCTCTGGAGCCAGGCTCCTAACCCTCATTGGGGGCTGATCCCACCCAACCACCCCGGGAGACACCCCACTCTACAGATGGGAAGAGTGAGACCAGGCGGTCGTGTCTCCACTGACGTGGGCATTTCTGTGGGTGACTGCCACCCGCCAGCTCCCGGCAGGACTACGGAGAAGATCCTTGGCAGAAATGTGTGGCTGGACTGGTGGACGTGCACGCGCGTCCTGAGACCCAATAGTGTAAAACTGTGCCGCGTGGGTCTCTGCTGTCAGGGTCGCGGGATCTCACAGAATGGATGTGGATCTTCCAGGGAAAGGTGGCGGGTGGCACAGCCAGATGCTGGGCAGGTGGGGCAGGCGCTGCTGGTGTGCGTCAGGGGCCTCTAAAACGGGACCGCGAAGCCCTTCGGAGGCGCCTGCTCAGGGGGCGTGAGCACAGCTGGGACCGGCCGCATCAGCTACTGGGTCAAAGAGGCGCCTGCAAAGAATGGCCATCAGCCTGCTGTGACCTGCGCGTCTTCCAGCAGCAGCCGCTGGACTGTTGGCCAGGGGAGTGGAATCAAAGCTCCGGAGGCTAGAAACAGGGGCGGGAGTGCCCAGAGGCAATGGCTTCGTGTCCAGAACGGAGGCATCCCATTTCCCCAAGAGTCACGATGTGTTAGGAGGGGTGAGGTCAGCTTTCGAAGCAGAGAAATGCCACTAAACGTGAAGCCCTGTCCGCTAAGGAATGTGAGAGAAAGTCTAAGAGCCCAGAATCTTGCAGTGGAAACCTCCAGTCCAGCATCACACCTGCGGGGTGATGCCCACACTCAGCCACTTCAGGAAGGTCCAGTGGGAGGCAGTAGGGTTCTAGGAGCATGTGTGCCATGAATGGGTGGATGGTTGGATGGATGGATAGATGGATAGATGGATAGATGGACAGATAGATTCCAGTCTGTCCTTCAAGGGTACTTTTCCTATTGGGGGAGAATTACCAGAGGGAGTGGTTAGGGACTGTCCTCTGCACCTCAGACCGCTCTGATATAATAACACCAGCCACGCGGCTGGCTGTGGAGGCTCCATGGGCTTCTTGGGCTTGGGAACTAGGGATGGTCAATAAAGGGACGATGGTGGTCTGAGCACCTGCCTGGTGCCTGGGACACGTGAGTGAAGAATGAGCACTAGACGCTCGGAGTGACAATCGTTACTTCTTGGAACCCAAAGGCCATATCTGATGGTCCCTGAGAGTGAACAGGTGACAGGTGACATGGGCCATGCCCTCCTGGTGATGGAGAGGGGCCTCAGGCCCCCATCACTGGGGGGCCTGGCCACAGGAAGCCCCACCCTTGAAGCTGTGGTGGCCACACCTGTGCATTCATAGGGAGGAGACCCAGAAAGGTGCCCAGGCTTTCAACTCTGCACAGACCAGAACTGAAGACATACGGAACAGGACTGTCCTGAGCCACGACGGTGGACACGCGGCTGGCAGCACGATGCTCAGGACCAGACACGGGAGGGTCCTGTTCAAGCGCTTTGCTTTCATGGTCTTGTCTGTTCCATTCCCCCCACAGTCCTTTGGGGGGGCATGTTCATTACCCGAACTCTGTAGTCCAGGGGGCTTAGCCACTTGCCACGTTCCAAGGTCAGGAGTGGCAAAGGAGCGAATCACTGTGGAGGCTCGTCCCCCTCCCACGGGCTGCAAATAGGCAGCTCTGGGAAACTGTGTGCAGGCTTCTGCCAACACCGGGCACACACCTGCGCCAGCCCCAGCTGTCCCAGCAGGTGTGCGGGCACAGAAACGCACCAACGCCCACGCCTACGGATGGCCGTTGCAGCCCTACCTCCTGACCCTGGAAATCTCCCCAGCGCCGTCAGCGGGTGGAGGGAAAAATGATCCTGTCTCTTTCTGCAGGGGACAAGCAAATGCACAGCGGACCGGCTACGGCACACAGGACACCGCCGATGGACTCAAAACCCCACGTCCCGCTAAAGGATCGAGCCACAAAAGATCCCGCGTACCTCAAGTTCAGAGTCAGGCAAACTAGTCCAGAGGGTTGGGCTTGGGCATCTGGTCACCCGTCGGGCATGGGATGGTAGCCCTGAGAGAGCTTCCCAGGGGGGTGGGAGATACACGTGATTGGCTCCACGTCCCGGCTGCACTGGGGTCTCGTTTGTGAAAAGTCATCCGGCCGTGTGCTTATCATTCATGAATTTTTTAGGGAGGTGTATCCCAATACGTTGAAGAAGTCCTGAATTATACCAATAGGACTTGCTGTAGGTGTTGAAAGGGTGACCAGCCTTGTGCCCCAGATGGGGAGGCAGGCACGCCCAGGGCAAACTTCTAAGGAGGAGCTGGGCGTGAGCACGGCACTCACCCTTGGGGACCTGGGAACGGGGCCCAGGTGGGAAGACCGAGGTTTGACGTTCCATCCGAGGTCGCGTCGGGCCCTGTGCTGTCACCATCCATCCGGGCTCTCCACTATTCTGACATCTTGCTTTAAAACAGCCCAGCCGCCGGGGCGCCTGGGTGGCTCAGTCGGTTGAGCGTCCGACTTTGGCTCAGGTCATGATCTCGCGGTTTGTGGGTTCAAGTCCCGCGTGGGGCTCTGTGCTGACGGCTCAGAGCCTGGACCCTGTTTTGGATTCTGTGTCTCCCTCTCTCTCTCTGCCTCTTCCCCCACTCACACTGTGTCTGTCTCTCAAAAACGAATGTTAAAAAAAAATTAAAAAAAAAAAAAAAAAACAGCCCAGCTGCCGAGTCGTGTGCCAAATGACCTTGTAAACCGTTTTTCGTGATGCCGGGACTCAGGGACATGCTGGGGGCAGATGCCCTTCCAGGGTGGCGAGAATATAGATCCTGCCTGCCAAGTGCGGTGCAGCATAGCCACTGTGCCTCGGTTTCCCCACCTGTAAAGTAGAGGCTGTTAGCATATCTCCGGGGAGTCCAAGAGACGAGGGGCAGGACGTGATGCCCAGGTCGTGTCTGACGTGGGCTCCACAAACGA
The DNA here is from genome assembly GCF_028749965.1 of Puma concolor. NCBI lineage: Eukaryota > Metazoa > Chordata > Mammalia > Carnivora > Felidae > Puma > Puma concolor. Next base: position 139,156,497 of record NC_141669.1, on the reverse strand, counting down.
CAGGTGTTGTCCTGGGGAGCGAGGGCGGTGGCAGAGAAGGGGCGGAGCGCTGAACGGGCTGCTTGGTCAGAGCAGGACGTGTGGGTCTGCGGGCCTGTCCCTGTTGCACTGAGGGCCCAGGGCTGCGGGAAGAGGAGGCCGGAGTCCACTGCCCAGCGCAGGGCCTGGCAGGCTGGCCGGGAGAGTGGGGACAGCATCCGGGCAAGAGAGCAGCTCTTGGAGGCATCACGTCAGGGAGGGCCAGGGGCCCGGCTGGCAGAGAAAGGGACTCTGGGTCTCGCCCGGGAGCAGGTGGGAGGTGCACGGGGTGGCGTCTCTGTGAAAACTGGACAAGCCAGAGGGGGGGAGGGGAAGGGAGGGAGGCTGTTCGATTAGCCTTCCGAGAGGACGAATACGTCCGAGACAATGATTTGGTCTGCATCTGTCACTGTGCGCGGTGCTCTCTGTTCCCGGCTGTGGTTCAAAGAGAGGTAGGGCCCTTCAGCGGGAGGATGGCAGTGTGGCGCGGAACCCGGGATTTGCTGTGCGTCTGTTCCTGGGATCTCCATGCAGAGTGACGCTCCGTGTGATGGCAACCACAGCTCAATCACGTCCTCAGGAAGGACACCTGGGATGGAGCAGGGACCCCCCCCCCAACTCCTGACAGACAGTGTGTGCAGCTCTAAGAGAGGCCTTGTGAGGAGGGTCCCACCTGCTGGAAAAGCATAATCTAACTGGCTGGCTGTGTGGGGGCGGCCAGGGGACTCCGTGGGCCTTCATGCGTCCCGAGTCCTTCTGTGCTGACCCTGCAGGCTTGAGGTGGGGGTCCCAGGCCATGCCATGAGAAGTGATCGCCCTGGACCCAGGAGGGGGACAGCAGGCTGGGGCACCTGAGATTTTAAACCTTTTCATTGGTTGCTGGATGTAAAACTAAGCAAATTCCACATTGAACAAAACCTCCTTTTTTTGTCACCCGAACACAATTCTGAACCCTGTGCTGTGCCTGACACTTTGAGGGAAGCGTGGGGACAATGGTGTCTTGATTCCAGGGGTAGGGTGGGGCCCAGGGTGTCCACCGGCCCCCTGTCCCCAAGGCTCAAGGCCACGCAGTGGCCAAGGCAAGTTGTTCCGAGGCCTCCACAGGACCTGGCCCTTCCCACCAGCCCACAGCGGCCGCCTGTGGCCTCTCGTCCCCACGTCCAGAAAACAGCATATTTACGACCATCTAAATCCTCTGGGCCACAATATTCCAGACCTGCTCTTGAGATGATGAATATCTGGGCCAAAATTCCATCTGTGTTTCCCGAGGCAAAATAAATCTATCACTCTTAATTCGGCGAGGCTCATGTCAATATATCACCAGTCAACCTCGGGCCCAGGAAATATGTGGCTTCAGTAAACGTCTGGTCACTCAATTAATGCCCTTGCCCCTGCTTGGATGGAAGCAGATGGAGCCTGGGAGGGCACAGGGGTGAGCGGGATGGAGGCAGCTTCTGAGCAGCAGGGGCCTCATCCCAGCTGTATAGATGCCCACCGGTGCCGTTCTCAGAGCCCGCCTGGGGCCAGCTCTCAGGATCTGCCTTCCGCCTGGAGGGAGCCCACATCTAGGGAAGATTCATGCAGGAGGTCTGGACAACAGTCACTGGGATTCAAATGACACGTGAGCCCTGAAAGAAGCGGCAAGGGCTGATCGGAGATTCAGCTATCTGTGCGTGGGCAGAGGGGAGGGGGAGGTAATCAAGTATGGCTTCCTGGAGGAGGTGACATTCGCAGTGAGCTTTGAAGGGAGATGTGAGTGACAGGTGCTGGGGACAGGAAGGCAGGAGGTGGGACAGAGGGTGTAGGAGGCACTGGGGAGAGAAGGGGGGGTGGGGAGGGGGAAGGGCTGAGCGCTGGCCCCCGTGGTGTCACGTCTTGCACTTGAGACGTAAGGACATCCTATTGCCATTCACAGATGCTGATAGACAGCAAGTTTTTCACGCACAGCTGGTATCTCAGGATGTTATGGAGCAAGCATCATATTTTAGGGGTAAGAAAGGAGGGAGAGAGAGAAGGGGCGGGGGGATTTTTCCATATGGTGAAGGTTCTCATTAAAATCAATTGTAAACTTTGCTAATGGCTGGGTTAACATCATTTGGAAATCATTGTAAATATCAGCTGCATCTATATTCAGCATTTGAAATTTCCTTATTGAAAGCCTGGGTAGCTTTGTGTGTGGTTTTCAGTGGAGCGTTATTCATTTAAAGTTGTTTGAAAATCCGATCAGAAAGATCTTCAACCCAGAAATTTAGTGATTTGAAATATGCTGTCTTCTATACTCTCGGGTGCTCCTTTTGAGGGGTGTTCAGAAAGAGGACAACTCCAGGAGTGGTATATGGGGTGCATGCGGGGTTTCCGGATGGGTCTGGACCTTGTGCTCCGTGAGGCTCTGATCTGTCCTTGGGGATCCTGATTTAAGGCATGAGGGGCTGCTTCAGAGGGTTTGCAGGGACGCTGAGTTTCACCTCCATCAAAGGGGGGCGATGGGACACTTATTACCTGAATGTCCTGATCTGCCAGGTGGGCTGGTGAGTCCCTCCTGGAGAGACAGGTCTGTCCCCCATAGGTCCCACTGCTGCCTGGTGTGAAGGCTGGCCACCCTGGTGCTACTACCCATCAGTGCCACGTGATCGGATACCCACCGCTGAATATCTGGGGGATCACGGCAGTGCTAGAAACGCGTGTCCTAAGCTATTTTCGGGAAGGTGGGTTCTAAGAGTGCGAGGCGGCCGAAGATACCGACGGGTGGCGCATGTTATCGAGTGGGCTAGAAGTTTCCTCCGTCTGGGACGATCACCGACCTACACCGTGGCTGGTGGGTGGGTGTACATCCGAATCGCCTGGGGGGCACAGAGACTCCCCGCCCTGGTCCACACTGCCAGCTGGTTTTCTGAGGCAGGGCCTGGAAATCCACATTTGGGGACCCCGGACCTAGATGACATCCTGTATTTTCTTCCATTCCCCTCCCTCCGTCTATTTCCATGCCTTTACTGGGATTCTGCACTGACACACTAAGTGGTGAAGCTCGGGTGTTCTTTTTCTTTTTTTCATGGATACACTGTAGAGTAATATCTGGAAAATTCCTACATGCCTGATAAGATGCTCACAGAGAATGAGTTTCTTTTATCTGCTCTTGAGAACTGCCACGTGTGCCCGCTGGGATGCTGAAATTCACAAAGACACCCTTCGCCGCACTCGTTTATTCTTGTTCCCACCCGTCCAGAGTCTGCAGTCAGGCCCACTGTGTTTGCTGACGCGGAGGTGAGGTCTCCGGTTTCTAAGGACGCGAAGCACTAAATCAGAGCCAGACTCTGCCCCGTGGCCTGGCCGCGCGGGCTGTCACGGTCTGGTCAGCGGAGGCCAGTGCTCTCTCGCGTCTACGATCATCGGGCCGCACCTCTTTCGTGCTCCCTCCGTGGTGGCTGGGCTTGTGCGTGCGTGTGTGCGTGTGAGAGCTCGGAAGGCCCCGTGGGCTTTTACGGCCAGGCCCGCCAAAGAGATTCTCGAACGCAGGGAGAAATGAGCCCGATCACTTAAATTGACCATCCTCTGCTCCGAGCTGCTGCCCATTTGCAGTTTGAATAATAAGCTTCCGCGCATCTCGGGCCCGCAGAACGGCACGTAAAATGGCTGAGTCCGTGAAAACATACATCGCGGAGCCTGCCTCCTCTCATGACCCAGTTCTGCCAGTGCTGGAAACGGAGACCAAAAGTAGGTCATCAGAAGGAGAGGACGTGGGTGAGGGGGAGAGCATTTCACGAGCAATCGCTGAAAAACGCTCCGGTGTCGGCTTCGCGAGAGTAACGAAACACCGGGGCCCTGTTTTCAAGACACGTCGGCTCCTCAATTAGCAGGAAGTGCTGTGCCCCCATCCTGAGCCCTCGCGTGCGGTGCCGCAGAGCCCAGGTCAGCTGCGCCTGCGGTGGCTCCGGGACGCTCATGGTCCTCCCACACGGCGCTCCAGCCTCCCTTGAGTGGGGGCCAGCTCCTCGCCCGCCAGCGTGCAGGGACTCAGCTGCACGAGCACCGACTGGCCGGATGTGGCCGAGGACCAGCTCCCAACAGGTGAGGGCGGCTTCTCCAGGCCCGGGTCTCCGCCTTGGAGCATCAAGACCCCTCAGCGGGGGCCCCTCAGGCTGCGTGGGGCGTGAGGGGTGTGCCACACCGAATCCATTTCTGAGCTCACTTCCACTTTCAGGAGGAGGCGATGTTCTTCCAGAAGGCATTTACTTACATACGGATCTCCCTATTGGTGGACTGATCGGCCACATCGTTTTTAGAGACGCGGGCACGATGCTGTGTTCCCACAACAAGAAGGGGAAACAGGATACGAACTTGTACCCCCCACGTGGTTTCCCCCGGCGAACCCCGGGGCACAGAGATGGCAGAATATACCAGAATATTGCACTGGCCGCGGTTTTGCTCCAGGGGTAGAAGCGGGTGTTCTAATTGATCTTGTTTATGAGTTTTTAAAACGGCCTTTGAAGTTTAGGAAAGTTTTGCATTTACAGAAAAGTTGCAAAGATGGGACAGAGAGGCCCCCCCCCCCCCCACTGCACCTCACTGTGGCGCCTGCCGCTGTTATCACAGCAAGCAAATGCTGACCCACGGTTACAAACTGAAGTCTGTTCACTATTCATTTTTTTAACTTTTTAAATGTTTATTACTTTTGAGAGAGAGAGTGCAAGCAGGGGAGGGGCAGAGAGAGAGGGAGACACAGAATCCGAAGCAGGCTCCAGGCTCTGAGCCGTCAGCACAGAGCCCGATGCGGGGCTCGAACTCACAAACTGTGAGATCATGACCTGAGCCAAGGTCGGACACTCACCCGACTGAGCCCCCCAGGCGCCCCAAGTCTGTTCACTATTCTGACACCCTTGGGACCCCGCCCAGGACCCCACATGACACTTAATCCTCATGTCTCCTTGGGATCCACAGGGCTGGGCTGTCACAGTTTCTCAGACTTGCCTTGTTTTGGGTGACCTTGGCAATTTGGGAATCGTGGCCACATGTTTGCAGGCTGTGCTGTTTTCTGTGAGCGCATCATTTCTTTTTCTTCGAGTGGAAGCTTGTCTCTGAGGCACAGCGAAGCCTGCCTGTGCTGATGGCTTTTCTTCAAACTTCCTCCCGGAAAGCACGGAACTGCTCGGAGGCGCTGCCCTGCTAAGCCCCCGGGCACCGTCCCCATGGTCTCACAAGCTCGCTGAAACCCTTCTCCTCCATTTGGATTCCTGGCTTCAAATAAGAACTAAAAATAAACCAAATCTACTTACAAAATAGATGTTGAGTGAGCTAATTTAACAGCGCATTATCTGAAGACGGTTATTATAATCAAGATGGCTCTGCGTTGTTCTACAATCTCCTAATTAGATGTGGTACCAAAAGCTATTCTGGCTTTTAGAAAAATTACCTTTGGAGAAAATGTCTGTATTTATAAACGTCTGTGTATGTGTGTGTATATATATTTATTTTTAGTTGTTGCATCTGACTTAAGAAACTATATTCTACTGAAAAACTCACACAACATGTTGCAAACTCACTCAGGCAGATAAGAAAACCCAACACCCTCGCAATGGGGTGCGTGTCACTGAAGCCGCGTCGTAGGGAAACTGCATGGTTATAGGACAGAGTCGTGGTTACAGGTGACCTCGCGTCTGCGTGGTCGGACCTCGACGTTCTCTGCGTGTCCGGGGCTTTCTGGACACCGGTCGCCCTGCACCGGTTCCGCCCGAGTGAGAAGAGCGGCCCCCGATGGGTTGATGGGTGGACGGACGGATGGACATTCCTCACTCTGGGGACGCTGGGCAGGAGGTCGGTCGTGGGCCGCCCGCATCGCCACACGCGGGTCTGCCTTGTACCCTGTGCCCTTCCTCTCCCAAACCCTGCAGGCAGGTGTGTCTCCTTCCCCTCGAGGCATACACATGTTCCCGGATTAACGCTTTGATTGGCCAAGTCGCGGAGCAGAAAGATGGAGGGTGTGTCCTCGAGGGGGAAGGAAGGAGTCACGTGGACACGTTCAAGGCCTTGGCAGTTTTCCGCCACATTCCCTTCACTCAAAACACCCCCGCAGGCCCGCCGCGCTCCGGAACCCGGCCGGCAGTGGTAGGAAGCATGGGGCGGAAACAGCCCTGCTACCCAGGGACTTCACTCTTCCCGCATTCAGAGGACCCAGAGGCAAAGGCACAGGTCCCGCGGTGACGGCGTGTGGGAAGGACGGAGAGGGGCCGCGAGCTGTTTCTCGCTTGCACCACGTGTGAGCTGCCTGGCCCCTCCGGGCCTCAGTTTCCCCATCTGCAAAGAGGGCTCGTCCACTGAAGGTGCAGGTTCCTCACTCAGGATTCTGGAAAAGACTCACGTCCGGGACAGCACGTCACACACTGCTTGCTCCCTCCCACACTCGATTTGGACACTCAGCACCGACCGGAAGTCGTTCTCTCTTGGTTCTTATTCGCATTCAGGACGCTGACGGGGAGGGAGCAGGGAGCCCCACAGCCCGCCCTACGGTGGGTCTTTGACACTCCACCCTCATCTGCCTCCGACCCCCCATGTGGATGCCGCATCCGGTCCTCCGTGCATGATTCTTTCCCGACACGTCACTTGCTCGTAGGGAATACGTAACAACGAATTGAAAGGACAGACGGGGGAGCCCGTGTGGGGCCGTGGACTGAGCAGCAGTCCCGCCATGTGCGAGCAGGCAGACGCGGAGCCCGGCCCCCCCGTGGCCCCCGACACCCTGGCCCGTGGGAGGGAGGATACACTCACGTGCTGTTCCCTCCATCTCGCTGTTCCCGCGACAGCTACTTAGCACCTATCCCGTACGGGCTGGATGCCAGGGTCGTGACTCAGGCAACAGCCCCATCCCGGCCCCCAGCCCCGTTAGCACTGACCCTTGAGAGCCACGAACAAGTCAGAGTCAGCTGCCCAGACCCAAAGTCCGTGTTGGGCTCCTCCGGCCGTGGGGTTACCTTCTTTCTGTCCCTGGGGTCACAGGAACGAAGGCAGAAAGTGAGTCACGCCTGAGTTCCTGGCTCCCGGGACCGTGGACTGGATCCCAGAGCTGCTCCCCGCAGGGACAGCGCACTCCCGGCGAGCCAGGGGACGCGGGGCCAGTTCCCGCGTGTTCAGGACCGGCTTAGAGCCTCCCTCCCCCCCGCCAGCCCGCCACCAGTCAGGGCGACAGCGGCCCCTGCCCCTTCCTGCCCAAATTCACCTCTTTCTCACCCTCACCTTGCGGCAGCCGCTGGGACGCCCCCCACACCTCACATCACAGACCTTCCTTCCAGACGTGAATGAAAGCAGGCGCGAACTTAAGAGTAATTTCCTCAAGAAATATAGCCTCAAGCCCTACACCTTCAGCAAAACCTTGCCAGCGAAGCCATGAGTGCTGAGCTGTGTTCTGGAACAGGAGCGCTGTCCCTGCTCCGCGCTCTGAGCACCCGCCCTGTGCATCTCTCCCTCCTTAAACCAGACGCGTCTCCCAAATCCAGGCCTCGGTGGACCTGGAAAGCACCGAGCAGGCACCGTGCGGGGCTGAGGCGGGGCGTGCACTTCCCTCCCGCTGACTCTGGGCCCAGATCAAGGACCACGTTGCCACACACGGCCATCAGGAAAGGAGCCATGTCACCGTGTTTCAGATCAGTCAGATTTACACGTGACGAGGACACCTGGCTGCATCGTCCACGGCGCCCGGCATGCAGGTGACCCTGCGGGTCAGGATGGCTCATCACCAGGTGCTGTGTGGTCCTGAATAGCTGCCCAGCCTCTCTGGGCCTCAGTTTCCCCATCTGCAGACAGCACGCAGGAACCACACAGACCTCCCAGAGTCGAGGCACTGAGCGCCAAGCCCCAGGGACTCCAGAGCACCTCCAGACAGCTGTAAGTAGTGAGGTCCCCGTTCCAAGGACAGCAGTGCCCTGATCCAGGGTGGGACACGAGGCCACAGGGAGCTGGACGCATCCGCCCCAGAGCCCAGGGCAAGGAAGGGGGATTTCCGTAAAAAGCACGCTGCCAGCCCTGGCGTCCTCAGTGGGACCGCGGTATCTCCCTGTGGCGTGAGCCAAAGACACATGAGAATAAGTGGTGATACTCAAAGGGAAGTGGAAGGGTTGGGTCCATTTTCCACAGACCTACCTGGCCTGTTGAATCACATCAAGCAGACGACACGGAAGAAATTTCCCACTTTGTTCAGCATGTGGGTAGTTGGACCCTCGACTCAATCCCCCCACGGTCAAATGCCACATCGGGACTCCAGGTAAAGTGTGACCTACGCCCTCATATGACCCGTGACCTTTGTCCTTCTACAGATGCGGGGCGAGTCCCGCCGACACGGAGCCTGCACAGCACAGTCCGGCGTTCACGATCCCGCGAACGTGCTCACCCGAGGAAACATCCGGGCCGCGTCTTCAAAACAGCTTTTACATTCACTTTTACTGGAATCATTCTTTAGGACCTTTTGTTCTGTTTCTTTCATCCTCTTTCAAAAGAAAGTCCCTCGCATTCACAATTAGGCCTGCACCCTGGGTCCGCCAGCTGCCCACGCTCCGTGAGATCTCCGGCCATGCCCTCCTCCTGGGTCCGCGATGGGCCCCTTCTCCCCAGAGGTCCTCCCCCCGACCGTGCGTCCCATTTCTCAGGCTGGTTACTCCACTCACAACCAACACCCCAGGCCGCCGCAGCCCGGTCCAGCCTTTCCCTGTGCTTCCCAGGGCGCGTACCCCCCCGCTGCGATCCCAGGTTCTCCCTGGGATCCAATCAAACCACTGCTGGAATGTTCATTCGGACAAATCATCTTTGGCCTACACGACATCGGTGAGTTGGATTCTACTGTTATTGCCGCTGTTTTATTAAGTGAAATGGCCAAACAACCACACAAAACCTGGGTCTTTGGTCTAGAAATGTTCCGAATATTGTCTGAAAGGAACTAACTTTCGTAGAAGTCTTTTCCACCGGGAGCAAAAAGGAAGGAAGAATGTTTCCGGCTCATGATGTCGCATTTCCCTGCACTCGCTGGACGCCAGGAAGCTCACAGCCAAACGTGAGGCTCCCCGTAGCACTCAGGAAGACGTTCCCAGCACGCAGGACTGCGCGAGCTCGGACAACGACAACCATCACCCCTGGCGTGTTTCTACTTTGCGCTTGGCCTTGACCTCTTCCCCACTGCTGACACCCCCGCGCGACGCGGGGTGGGTATGGACGCAGGTCACCGCAGGTGCGGGAGTGCCCACTGCCCGGCTTCGCTCTTTTCTTTCTAACAACAGTAACGCGCGTAAACTTCCACGTAAGCTTAGAGCGATAAATCCCTCTCTAAGAGAGCGCACGGCTCAGGCGCAAAGAGAGCGTCTCCTGACCACACCGATTCACGCCACACCCGCATCGGTCTGGATTCCAGGGAGCAGGAGACACCTTCAGCTATTTACCGTTAACATTTCCCGAACCCGAAAACACCTCTGAACTGGTTGCCACAAACAGAAGGACAACCCGAGCCTCGAAGAAGCAGCCCAAGGGGACCCCGCGAAGCAGAAAACGGGGTCCCAGCAGGAGCCCGCACCTCCGGGTCACACAGAACAGACCAGACCGCCGGGCTGCTACGGTGCGAGCGGGTCTGATGCTCTCCCTGGAATCCTGCGCTCTCTCGATTGGACCTCGCAGATTGCACCCCGGTGGAGTCTACCCGCTTTCTACACTGGCTTCTCAAGTCAGAGCGTCCACACCAACTGCTCGTTGGTTCACGGCTTCGCTGCCTCCTCTGCACCCCTCCCCTACGCGCGCAAGTTAGCGACGCCCCCGCAGACCCGGACACGTGACCGGTGTCGCCCACGCACGGCCGCAGCGGCAGATGCGCTCACCACCGGTCTTCGCGGTCCACGCAGGACCTTCGCGCGGCACCCACGGGGGAGCCCCGGGAGCGGAGACACGTCCTTGCGGGCGAGGCGGGTGGATATGGGCACGCGTGTCCAAGCGGGATCACTTACCTAGGAAGAAGAGAACAGAGAAGTTTCGTTAGTGGGGTCTGGCCGAGCTCCCCTGCGGTGCCCTAATGGAAGGCGGTAACACCCACCGGTGTCTCTGCTTGTGACGAGTATTCTGGAACCCCCGTTTAATCTGCATGGCACACATGCTTTCCAGAACACGCTCCTCTCCAGCTGCCGAGCCCCTCTCGAGTCGGGCGGCCAGGGTGGCTCTCTGCGGCACGGAGAGCGTGTGCACAGAGGCGGTGGGGTCAGCGGGTTGAAGGGGGCTCCTGACCTCTCAGCCAGGATTCTTCCCACCTGCATTACAATTATTCCTAACTGACTCTCAGTGCCCGGACAGGGAGCTTGGTAAACAGCAATAATCAGCAGCATTTCCTTGGGGGGCCTTGACTCCGTCTCAATTTCCCTGGGTCCCCCTATGCCATCCATTTATAACGGCTCTTTTGCACAGAAGCCGGACAGAATAACATATTTTCTACATTGTCCTAAGCTGCACGCTGGAAGGAGCCATGGACGCTGGAACTACGAAGCTTTAACATCAGATACGGAGAAACAGCTTGAATCAAGACGCTGGACTGTGGTACCACCTCCCGACTCTGGCTTTCCTCTTGCCCCCAGCATGAGCACCTACGACCCATCTAGGGCACCAAGAAAAACGCGGTTCTGGCACCGACCAGAAAAGACCTTGGAGATCATCCACTACCTACAGGAGAAGACAGTTCTTTCTCCCGATCGTGTTAGTGCCGCCCGCTGTGGACGCAGAGCCTGGCTCCTGGAGAGGCTGGCTCAGCACCCTACTGCAGAGACAGTTAGCTGTTCCAGATGTGCAAACATAAGGAATTGGCACTTCCTGTCTCCACGGCAAGAGGGTTCCAATGGACACCTGAACGTGCCCGCGTCGGGGCCTGAAATTCCCAGGGCACCTCTTGCGCCCAGGACCTCTCAGGACCCCGGGCCATGAGGCCGTAGGACGGGGTGCTTGACTGGCTAATGGTTTTAAACACAACTCGCAAAGATGAAATATGAACATTGACTTTAACAGGAAATGCTCCCGCCTAACCCCACAGAGAGCCTGTCAGAGGGTCAAACTTTTCACGGTAGGCGGGTGCAGGCGCCTCCTGGGGCAGGAACACAAGTTGCAAAATGCAGCCCCTTCTCTCGCTCTGTGCCTTCCACTCCTGTGCGAGCACACAGTCTGTGCTTCCCCCTGGGGACGTCGCGGTCTGAGGGCGAACCTGACGGCCGGGTGAGGTGGGAGACTCGGACAACACGTTTTCTTTCTTTTTTTAAGTTTATTTATTTATTTTGAAAGGGAGAGTGAGCACGAGCAGAGGAAGGGCAGAGAGAGAGAGAGAGAGAGAGAGAGAGAGAGAGAGAGAGAACCCCAAATGGGCTCCGTGCTGTCAGCATGGAGCCTGACGTGGGGCTCAAACCCGCAAACTGCGAGATCACGACCTGAGCTGAAATCGAGAGTCGGATGCTTAACCGGCTGAGCCACCCAGGTGCTCCTGACGCATGGTTGTTATGAGCGAGTCCTGCCTGTGGGCTCGCTCCCATGTGAGCATCTGAGCCCACTCTGGGCCCCCAAGGCAAGTGTGAGTAATGACTCCGTCATCTGTGGCCATCAAGCTGGGGCCTCTAGTGCCCTCCTGTCTTTGTAACTACCGGAGAGCCTATTAAAAATTTAATTTCCATTTCTGAGCACAGCCCGTGCCGTGTCCGTTATCTGAGAAACACAATGGTAATGCAGACAGATTACCGACCCCTCCCCCATGCTGCCGCCAAAGAGGTCCCACGCAGCTGGGAGACCCCACATCACCAACGAGGACACCCTGGTGGCTCCCGGCAGGGAAGTGACGGTCCTCACGCTGCCAGCCATCGTCACAGCAACAAGAGCCATCGTAAAACTAACAGTAATAGTCATGAGGGCCCAGTGACGACTCGGTGACACTTGAGACGGGCCGGTGCCCATCTAACAGCTCTGGATGGACTACCCTGCTGACCCTGCCAACCACCCTGGGGCAGACAGAACCGTCACCCACATTCTGGGGACGAGCACGTGACATGCAGGGGTGCTGCGGGAGCCAGGATCAATCAGAGGCGTCTGGCCCTGGGCCCAGATGAACGGAAAGCAGCCCCTTACCTGGGATCTCACTCACAACCTCCACTCCCTGGGGAAACTGAGGGCGGGCTCTCAGCGCAATGTCTGGGGGTCCCTGCACAAGTGGCAGGGCTGTGGGATGGCGGGCCACCCTCCAGCCACATTGGGCAACCCGAGGACCCTTTCCTGTGCAGCCTGAGACTTGGCTCCTGAGTCCGATCCTCGCTCACCCGTACGCCCAACTCTGCTGTTCCCGGCCCGTGGCCCCCAGGCTTCCATCCACATGGGGAGGAGGTTCCTCCAGAGGAGTGGGGAGTCCTAGGGCCTTAGCTCAGCTGAACTCCACTCACAGAGGAGATACAGCCAGCGGGATGCGTAGGGCTTCCACAGATCCTGGGGAACAACTGGGTCAGTTTTGGGGGACGACCTCCTGGGACCGTCCGAGACTCACCTGCAAAGTGGGGCAGGTGAGGAGGCTCTGAGTTTATCCTAACATTCAACGCTTTTTATATTAAGGGGATTCAAAAATTCAGCAGTTATTAAACTGAATGATTTCCAAAGAGCTAATAAAAACGGGAGCCATGCTGTCCCCCGAGTTTGCTTACCATTAATTATTGAAGCGTCGATATTTACACAGTAAGGAGAGTGACAGTGTACATTTGTGGTCACTTGAGCCAGAACACTCTGAAAGTCCTCTTTCACTGCGCTGTGGACGAGCCAACCAGTGTCTGCTGAGCCCTGACCCCCCGTCCCCTGTGCCCCCAAGGCTCTGCCTCAGCCTCCTTCTAAATGAAACTTCAAGTAGATGGTGTGCACTTTAATCCCCACAGCAGCCCTAAACATAACGTAAAGGGTAGAAGTAAGAATCCAAGAAGTAACGTAAAATTCTAAAAAAAAAAAAAAAATCAATTTATATAAGAGGGAAAAATGAGAAAAAGAAAAGTCACAAAGGGAGACAGACGTTTGACTGCAAGCACATCAGTAATAAAACTGAGAGGATGCACACATCCCATCACAGGGTGCGAACTGTCAGAACTCACAGAGAAACATCGGCACCCAGATACGCACCATCCACGGAGATGCACTTAACACAGAGAGAGGCGTGTGGAGGGGAGATCGAAACACGCCCGCCCCACGGACGGTAAGCGCACGGAGGCCTGGGCCGCTGTCTTGATGTCACATAAAGAGACAACGACCGGGGCACCTGGGTGGCTCAGTCGGTGGAGCGTCCGACTTTGGCTCAGGTCGTGATCTCGCGGTTCGTGGGTTCGAGCCCCACGTCGGGCTCTGTGCTGACAGCTTGGAGCCTGGAGCCTGCTTCGGATTCTGTGTCTCCTCCTCTCTCTGCCCCTCCCCTGCTCTCGCTCTGTCTCTGTCTCTCTCTCAAAAATAAAACAAAAGACAAGACCAAGAGTGCTCACCAGGGAAACGCAGAAAACACCTGCCCACAGCAGGATGTCTGAACGGCCCCAAACGGCCAGCAGCTTCCCACTGCTAAAAGGCAGAACCCAAACCGAGCCTGAGGTGCACCCCAAACAGGTGCACTAATGGACGCACCACGGGCAAGCGGTAGTGAGAAGTCAGAGCAGCGATCGCCTCTGGGGCCGGGCACAAGAGGACTTTCTGGAACGTTCCGTGCCTCGATGGCAGTTTTGGTTTGTCACACTTGCCACGTGTGCATTTTTCTCTCTGGGAACGTCTGCCTCAAGACCGCCAACAAATACTGACGTCTGTTCCGTGAGGTGCACGTGGAGTGTCGGGGCTGTGGCCCCCGTTCATCCGTTCTGGAGTCCAGGCAGCGACGGGAGGGAGGGCTGGGCGAGCGAAGGAGCCCGCGCGGCGACACGTGAAGCGCGGAACTTACGTGGGGGCCGTACGGGTGTTCCTGGCTCAGCTGCTCTGTAAGTTTGAAAGATTTCACAGCAAACACCCGGGAAAGTCCCGCGGCGGGTTTCCCTTACGCGCCAGGTGTCTGGAATGCTCTCTTCCTCTGCCTCCTGCTCTCCGCCCCTGGTTCCCTCGAGTCCCTCTCACCTTCTTTCAGCCTCTAAGTGGCCGTTCCCACCTGAATGAGAATGTCTCTGTGTATTAAAACAGCGAGTGTACCCCCGTGTGGGCCTCCGCCCCTGGCCTCTTGAGTTCGAGTCTCTGCCTGCTGCTCCTGCTGTTCAAGGCTGGCTACCTGAGGACAGCCTCTCAGTGCCTCGGTTTCCCCAGTGCAGACACTCCACTGGCAGGCACACCCCCCCCAGAGAACGTGGATTAAGTGAATACACGTTGACTCCCTTACTTATCGTGTTAGCCGCGCACAAAACGTCCCATGCTTGAACCACGGCCTAGAGCGCTCCACCTTCTAGAAGGCAACAGTAGCCCCAGAGCAAGGTAACGAATTCCCCACGAAGGGAAGAATGCCAGTTTTCAGTAAGTCCCTTTCTCTCCCGTGCCTGTTACCCAAGATTGATGCCTTTGACTAGATGTCTCCAGAAAAATTCTTAACTGCTATGTAATAAAATCTATTAGTGGATAATTCAGGTTCTCCCACATATAGATTTTTGTAGATACAGAATGTTTTAGGAGAATTATTCTCTCACACATGTTTTATTAAAAAGCCTGGCGCTAAACATCGTTCTTCTTAAAACAAAATTACTACCTGCAAGGAAATAGCTGTTTTGGAAAGAAAGGAAGGGGAAAAAAGCCCTTTCCCATTGTGCCTTCCTGTGTTTCATTACGAGCTGTTTATTAAGTATTGAAGGGATAATGGATAACAATGCATTTGTTAAATGACAAAACTTCAAATACAAAGACTCATTTATGGGTCTCTTTCATAGCAGCGTATGATTTTCTACATCTATTCAAGGCTTATAGATTTTAGTGATTTGCACACAGCATGTGAGGGCAGAGACGGGAGTTCGTTATCCAGTTTAGAAAAAGTGAGGAAGACCAAGGCAGCAATTTATGCAAATCTCTCAACTTTCAGGATGAAACGGAGGCAATAATTTTTAAAACAACCGCGAGCGGGGATGAACCTCTGGGCCCCCGGGGCCTCGTGGGCGGAGTCCCGGGAGACCATCCCCGAGGCGGTGGGCTCCCGGGGACCCTGCCCCAGTGACGGGCTCCTCGGTGCAGCCGCGGGGACGGAGCTCGGCCAAATGTCTGTTTTCCGGCCACCCGCTGTGATGCCCGGGGAGTTTTGCCGGTGGCCTATCACAGCGACAGGAGCCCGGAGTCTCACTTCGCTGGGTTTTAGGTCTTGCTTCCGGGGGACACCGAGGGCCACAGGGCGGGACCGGAGGGGCCACCCCCACCTCCACAGCCCACCTGAGCCGGCTCACCTGTAGAGGAGCGCAGGCCGGATCTGCTCTCTCCCCGGAGGGGGGTTCAACCTCCCGGGCAGGAGTGGGGCGGGAGGGGCCGTGAACAAGGAGACGGGCTTAGTGGAGTGGGGGCGGGGGGGGGGGTAGACAGAGCCGGCTAGACTAGTGGTCTGTCACCGGCTCCGTGGACGGGGTGGGGAGCCAGCCTCTACACTGCCGTGGGTGTGCGGGCCCACCGCTCGCGGGAGGCACAGACACGCTCGTGCTGTTCCTTCTGTGCTGGCCGCCTCTGCCGTCACCAACGAGAACAGATGACGGGGCGCACAGGCTTGCGGCCACGGAGGCACTTTCTGCGGCAGTTCATCGGCTCTCGGTATCCAGCTTGTTTTTCCAAAAAAATATTTTCATGGGGGGCAGCAGAGGCCATGACCCCCAGGAGGGAAGATTGCTCTGTGAGAAACACAGACTTCAGAGAACCACAAGGTACTTCTGGGAATCACCCAGGAGTGGGGGAGGACAGATCTATAACCTGAGCAGGGTGCAGGCCGTCTGGGGACCGTGGGCTCCGGAAGGGTCCACGTGGAGTGTGTGCTGCTGGTTTGGAGTGGATCGTAATCAGCTTCCTCTAGAGAAAGGTCAAGAGCTGGGAAGATCCATTCTGGTGAATTTCCAGGAAAGATCTCGAGCTAAAAGTAAATGGGTTTCAACGATCTGCTTGTGTCTCTGGGTGAATTCACATACTTCATCCAATCCTGCGGGGCTCAGGGCTGAATCCAAGCCCTTGGACGACCTCCCAGCTGACGACTGCCAGCGCTCAATGCCGGAAATGATGCTCCATTCCTGTGCATCACACCCCGACGCTCTCCTGCCCCTGCGCTCAGCGAGGGGGTCTGTCCTGATGCAGCCGCCAGCTGCTTCGCTCATTCGTGCGCTCTGATGACCTTCCCTGTTGCTCACCGTAACGTAGCCCAGCTCTGTACCAATCTACCGATGGTTATCACTTTTATTGTGTCCACACACTCCCTGCTTTCTGATACCATCTCTGTGTGGGGACTTGTTCGTCACATGGGTGCCCTGCTCAGATGGGGAGTGGCCTGCACGAGAAGAGGCATCTCAGGGGACCTCTTCGCCATGGCACCTCCGATCCCAGTGATACTTGGCATCCGGTAGACAGCAGTCTCTCCGACAGAGCCTTCCACTGGGAAAACGAGAACTCACAAAGAAGCCCACCCACACCACCACCACCTCCGGTGTCACCACCAGTATACCAAGACCACATCACCAACACTGCCACCACCAATCCCAACACCATCACCACTACCGCCAGCACCACCACACCAACATTACCAACATCATCGCCACCACCACCAACACCACCAACGTCACCAACATCACCAGCGCCAACACCAACGTCGACACTACCACCACCAACACCACCACACCAACATTACCAACATCATCGCCACCACCGTCAACGCATCACCAACACCACATCACCAACATCACCGACACCACCAACACAATCAACACTACCAATGTCAACACCACCACACCAACATTACCAACATCATCACCACCACCGTCAATGCATCACCAACACATCACCAACATCACCAACACCACCAACACAATCAACACTACCAATGTCAACACCACCACACCGACATGACTGTCAGCAAAACTAACACCACCAACACCAACATCCCAATACTGCTGTTGCCAACATGAACACCACCAATACAAACACCAACATGGACACCACCAACACCACCAGCGTCACTAATATGAACACCAGCATCAACACCACCAGCATCGACGCCATCATCACTGACAGAAACGCTGCCAATATCATACCATCAACACCACCATCACCGACATTAACCACACCCCTGCCAGCAGCACCACAGCAACCAGTATCAACACCACCATCACCAACACCAACACTACCACCACCGACATCAACACCGCCAACAAAACAGAGGAAGGACACGCCCATGGGGTCGAAACAACAGAGAAAGTAGCACATTTGTCTTAAAATTGCCCCCAAAGAAGTTCTTTCTCTGTTCTTTAAGATCAAATCACGGTTTTTAACATCTTTAACATTCCGTCCACTATTCGAACTCCATACGTCACTCTGTGCTGTCCCTGTCCTGTCCCTCTTTTTTGCATTTTCTGCTTTTCACCAGCCTGTGGTGGTGGAGTGTGCCAGTGTCAGGAGAGTCACAAACACCCATCCTGTGAGAGGGCTGGGGCAGGAGCTCTACAAACGCGACAAACGTGAGGGTCAGGCCCTACAGTAAACCACACAGGACGGGGCTGCTGGGTCTCAGCCGCCATGGTCCGCCCTGTCGCACGGCAAACACTCCTGGCAGGTGCTGTGCTACCTGTGGGCTTATTCACAGGACGCACACGCGGTGGTTGGGAGACTCGGCGTAAAACCGCTGTGAGGTAACACGCATCTGGTTACAGCCTGTGCCATATGTTGTACGACAAGGAGTCAGCAATAAAATTATGCTACTGTTCTCCAAGGCACTCCATTCCCGAAGACTTGAGGCCGACGGAGTTTGGTAAATAGTCATCCGGCGCAGGCAAGGATTTCTGCCTAGTCCGACGTATCTTGAATGTGACCGTACAAATCTTATGCGAAATGCCTGTTACTGGGCAATTAAAGTACAGTCAACCATCCCTGTTGGCGCTGTGATTATCCTGAGTGTCGTTTTATATTTCTTTAACAGTCAGGGGTATTTTAAGATCCCTGCATTGGACCAGTCACCTGACCAACTGTGCACAGTAGCAGGAAAAGGCCCACTTAGTCCAGAAACACGTGAGAGTGTGATCTCATCATCGCAAGTATAAACACGTGTAGATTCGGGTCACAGGTACAGAAACAATACCGAAAACGTTGAAAATAAATATACCAGAATTTTTGTTGTGCTCATTCCCGGGTGATGACATCCAGCCAATGGCTCCTTCCAGATGGGACGGCCGCAGCCACAGACAGCCCTGTGTTCCTGCTCAGACAAGCAACGAACGTTCTCCTGAAGACTTGTCTCCCAGAACACAATGCCCCCTGATGTCACCTAGTGGCTCTCCTGAAGTGCCATCGGGGAGTGAGCCTACATCAGATATGCCTCGCGGACCATGGGGATGCGGCGAGTGGGGCGCTCCTTGAGCGTCCGGCACGGAAGAGTCACCTGGGCCCAGGTTAAAGAGGGCACTGGTGCCCGTTCTACCCGGAGGCAGGTGTGCTCTATGAGTGGGGGCATGCAAATGCCCCCGAGCAGGTTATAGGACAAGCACAGCGGAACCGGCCAGCAGGCATCCTCACTCTACAGTTACCTAGTCACAGGAAACCGCACTTGGCCTCGCCATCCGTGAAAACTGCTACAGTGACAACATGGGGAGCAACAGCATGCACGAGCTCGATGGACCCAAACCGCACTCATGAGAGTTGTCGTCTGAGCCAGGGCACTGGAGTCCTGGGATCACCCAGCCCCGCCCCCGCCATCTGTTGTTGTTGTTAAAACAGTTGTGGGGCGCCTGGGTGGCGCAGTCGGTTAAGCGTCCGGCTTCAGCCAGGTCACGATCTCGCGGTCCGTGAGTTCGAGCCCCGCGTCGGGCTCTGGGTTGATGGCTCGGAGCCTGGAGCCTGCTTCCGATTCTGTGTCTCCCTCTCTCTCTGCCCCCCCCCCCCCCCCCGTTCATGCTCTGTCTCTCTCTGTCCCAAAAATAAATAAAAACGTTGAAAAAAAAATTTAAAAAAAAAAACAGTTGTATTCACGCCCCAGCGTACACCTCACCGAAGCCCGAGTCACGGCCAGTCTTTGTGGGACGGTCTGTGAGGACTTCCCTCCACCCAGGAATAAGCCGCTTTGGAGGCAACTTCCGTAGCAAGGACTGGGGCTGAAGTGCCCCGCTGGCAGGCCTCAACCGAGAGAGGAGAAGTGAGCCGTTCACCGGGTTCTTGCTGGGGCCCGTTCGCTGCCCCGAACCGGCCAGATGAACCTAAGGCCCCCGTGGCCTCCTAGGGCGGCACCTGCCTCTTGGATCTGGGAGAATTCCAGCTGGCAGCTTCCCGCCCGCACCCAAGTCTAGACTCCACAGGGAAGGCAGGGGGCCCCGATTTCCAGTCCAGCCTCACGGGTGACGAAGCGGCCAGTCTGATCCCCGCCGGGCTCCTGTATCCCAGCGATGGCTGGAAACCTCAGAAGATGGCTCTGGTGCATGGGCACCCGTCAGATTTCTGGCAAGCGGGTGACCATAAGTGACCACCTTGCATCACGGGGCAGCCAACACCTCCCGAATCACCCAGGCACCCACCCCCGAAGAGAGTATTTTAAATGCATGCTCCTAAGAATCTCCCTGTGGGGGCCCAGGGAGCTGTATTTTTCAGCAGTTTCCCCAAATAATGCTGCCGAGGGGCTGCCTTTGGAGACCATTGGGTTCTGACTCCCAGCCCTGGCGGATTAGGTTCCAAAAGTCAGTTGCTCAACCGCCTGCACAGTGTGCTAACCTCTAAATGGGAGTCACGGCAGCAGCAGCCACGTCCTAGGGTTGCCGAGAAAGTAAAAAAGCTTAACACGCACGTGGCGCTTAGTGTCCAACCCTGAAGCACAGGACACACGTTAGGTGTCGGCAGCAGAATCAACTGGCCTGTCGAATGGACCCTGGTGGAGAGCCCCGCTCACCCTTGGCTGTGACTCTTGGCACCTGGAGCTCAGCCCTGGGGGAGCAGGGACGGACAAGTCAGGCCGCTTCAAGTTCAACGCCACTCTGTCCCAACTCTGTCCGTGGCGCAGTCAGTGTGCTGAGCCTGGTCTCGCCCCGTGTCCATCACAGGTGATGTCGGGGGTTCCGCCGAGTATGGCGGTCAAGCCCCCGGAGACGTGCACGAGGGGCGATCACAGCACACAAGACCCCTTTCTCAGTTCTCCTGACCAGGGTGGCCCGTGTTAGCGAGACTGGAAGGGAAGGACAGGAGATGGAGGGATGCCCGGAAGCTTCCAGGCCGGGAGCTGGGAAGTCCCGATTCCACGTGGTGGAGACGGCCAGGGATGATGTCAGGCAACACATAAAAGCACGGAGTGAGGACGGACACTGGTTTTCCAAACTGATGGATGAATAAAAAATAAATAAACTTGACTGGTATAGAACAGCTAGACCCACCGATTCCCTGTCTTTGCATCTCTGGACATGAGAAACGCTTTCAGGTCATGCTGGACCCAGGACATGCCGTGGAAGGCAAGGCCCACGGTCCGTGTTCTGTGTGCACCTACAAATGCTCACGGTCTTTTAGAAAACGCTCCAGGGACAGAGGACAGCGGCAGGAGAATGACCTCTAATTTCTAACGACGTTAAAAACCACTTTCGGCCTTAAGACTCGGGAGACCGAGGAACAGGGTCGAGAAGCGACAGCGCCTGAACCCCATTTGTATTTCTGCCTTCGTCACTCAGCCCTCCAGCTGCCACTCAGGCCCCAGGACACTTTTTACAGACTAGGCACTTCTCGTGCTTTAGAACTTATCCTGCAATTTAAGATAAATCAGCCCCGTACAGATCCTAGCACAGGCATAATTCACTCCAACGGAAACAATCGTAGAGCAATCACCACCGCGGGATGCCTTTTAGCCAAAGCCACTCAGAAGGACCGTTCCACGGGGACCCTTGGGAACTCTAGGCGTTTGTTTACGGAGGCTCTCGACAAACGAGTTAATCTGGAATGCTCTCTTAAGAAATTAGAAATGGCTCTGTTCTGTTAAACAAGCAGGTGTCTCTGTGACAGGGACTGGCGTCTCCCGTCCCCCCGAGGCTCGTCCACACGGGAGCTGACCCCCTGAAACCTTGCTACCACGTGTTCCAGGGCTGGAGCCTGGGGTGTGTGTGGACGCAGAGGAGGCCCCACTGCTAAGGCCGAGGAAACGCAGATGAGGGCTGGACTCACAAGGATTCGTCAGCGGTCACACGCAAACGTGGGGGAAAGTCCTGCCCCGGCCCCGTGCCTCCTGCCACGTCCAGGCCAGGAGTGATCCAAGCCCTTCCTGATGCCATGAGTCCCCACACCCGGCAGGTGATGCAGCCCAGAACTCCCCCCCGCCCCCCACTTCTCTCCTTATTGGTCAGAGGGCATATCCTGGCTTCCTGGCACTCCGAATCCAGGAAAATAATCGTTCAAGTGTGTGAGCGATGCATCCATGGGTTTGTTGGTCTCCACTCAGAGGCGGGTGTAGGAGAGGAAATGTGCTGGAGGGAGAACCAGGAGGAGCCTGGGGACCGGGACCAGAGTGAAGGGACTCAGTGTCTGCTCCCGGGCGCCCCGCCGGCAGGAGGCTGTGTGTCGGCTGAAGCCTGTACTGGGCACCGCGGCAGGCACAGCTCTGTGTCCGGGCACCGTCTGGGCAGCGGCCCGTAGCCTGTGCTCGCTCATTCCACGGTCACTCTGCCTTTTGCCGGCGAGCAGGGGCGTCCCTGACCGTTGCCGCAAGGGCGCTTCACTGAGGCCACGGGGGTGGCCAGTGAGCCCTCCCGCTGCCACCCTGCATGTCCCCAGGGGCCCACCTGGATTGCGTCTGGCGGCCTGTCACGGGGTCTCCCCCAAATGTGGCCACTCTGCAAAGCCGGGGGTCTGTCTCCCGCAGCTGCACGGCCCCAGGACCTCACGCCGTCCTCGCCGAGTGGACGGGCTCAGTGCACATTTGCTGACGGGATCCCCAAATCCCCGTTCGTGATGTGGAAGGCTCTGGGGGAGAGTGTGCTGCTGGGGTCCACACGAGCCGCTCGACACCTGGCCAGAGAGGGTGGAGTGAAGCAGGAGTCAGGCAGGTTTCCCCGACACCCTGCACTTCCATTAAGAAGGTAAACGGAGCAAAGTCCTCTGTCAGGGAGACGTGTCGAAGCCCGTGGCTGCCAAGCCCGTCCCACGAGGAAGCAGGGGCACTGACCTCAGTTCTGAAGGGCCCAACGCGCTGGCCTAGAGCATCGACACGAAGCGTGGTGTGCCCGTTCATCCCGGGGGCCGCGGGCGGCTGGGGGGGCCACCTTCCCGCCTCTTGGCAGGGAATCTGCGCCACACCCACGTCCTCGTCCCCAATGCACAGGTGCTCCCTGCCGGTGCCTCCTTCCCGGCCCCGGGGGAAGGCCCGGACCGCTTCAGGCTCCGGTCTTATCACACCTGCTCCCCAGACAGAGGGGGATAAACACGCGCACGAGGGGGCAGTGGGGTAGCGGTCGGGGGAGGTCGGGAGCTGGCCGCACACACTCACGACGCAGGTTCAAACCCGGCTGGGCTATTCGGGAAGTCGCGTCACCTCTCTGCGCTCCAGGCGAACGGGGTCACGACGGCTCTCCCGCGCCGTTCGTGTGACGAGAACGGACACACAAGTTCCCGGGATGCCCGCCAGGGTGGGCGCACTCCACGAACAGCTTCCGAAGCGCAGCGAGGACAGCTATCACCTGGGAAGCTGTTGGGGCTCTCGGGCTGCTTGTCACCCGGTCGTGGTGACAAAAGGGCAGAGAGCCAGACGGCTGC
Source organism: Puma concolor (assembly GCF_028749965.1). Classification (NCBI taxonomy): domain Eukaryota; kingdom Metazoa; phylum Chordata; class Mammalia; order Carnivora; family Felidae; genus Puma; species Puma concolor. The sequence continues at coordinate 139,133,571 of NC_141669.1, read as the reverse complement.
CGGGCATCTAACGTGGCCCGTTAGCAGGAGACCGGCGGTACGGATGCGGCGGTGAGCAGGATGGAGGGACGGGGACGCACCCCAGCCACCGTGCCCTCTCATGGCAGACGCTCCACCAGAAAACACGCCGCCCAGCAGCGTGGCCTTTGGAGGCTTCGTGGAGAAGCCAGGAGTGGAACCTCAGGACGGACAGAAGCGCACAATTCTGAGGAGTGTTAGGGGCACGAGAGTGAGACCTGGGGATGTAGCCGGCACGGTGGCAAGTCTTTGTTCTGGGAGAGGATGGAAATGGGGGCCTGGCACGTGGCAAGTCTGGGAGGCCGGGCGAGACCGGGCTTTGGGACCTCAAGAGTGTTCTGGGCATCTGCCTCGTGTCCCTGAGGCCCGGGGGACCTACAGGGTAGGACAAGGTGAAGGCTGTGTTTTAGGAACGTGGGTCTGCAGCAGAGAAAGGGGAGAAACATCCAGAAGCAGGTCTGGAACACGGAGGATGCCAGGGGAGGGAAGTGCCTGAACACGAGCAGCCAGGAGGCGAGCGGGGCATCAGAACGAACGAACGAGGGAGTAAAGACGAGACGCGGCAGGACGAAAGCAGGGCTCAGATGCTTTGGTTTGCGTGGGCTGCTCCCCTAGACCCTCGTGGGCCAGAAACCCCGAGGGGCCTTCAGCAGCTCTTGCCTGGGGCCACCTGAGAAGCAATCAGACACCCGGTCGCTCGGCCGCACGCACCCAGCGGTGAGCTGTTGGGGGCGGCCTGGGTTCTCCTTCGCAAGGCTTCCGGTCGGCTTGGGCTCCTTCACACCCCGATCTTAGGCCCCCACCACAGTCAAGGAGCTCCCAGGCTCAGCCCGCTTTCAGCCTCAGCTCACGGTGTGTGCCCTGACGTCCCACTGGCTGAGGCCACCCTTGGAGGGAGGAGCACCATCACAGTCAATAGGGTGCATGGGGTGGGGGATTTCTTGTAACCGTCTCTGAAAGCAGCTGGCAAGATGGAGACAAAGGTAACGACAGGTGGGGACAAAGCCATGGTCTTGCACTTCTTGATTAGATTTGAACCGTTTGCCAGGAAAGCCACAAATGCAGTGCGAATGGCTTCAGCTACATTACTGAAGGGGGCAGTAATGTCTGGGGTACCTTCAGGTACAGCTGGATCCAGGCACGCAACTGTTCCATCAAAGATCCAGCTCTCACTTTGTACCTCTCAGCTCTGCCTTCCTCTGCCTGAGCTTCACTTCCTGTTCCACCTTCCTACCTGGCTGGCCCCCAGCAGTGGGCTCCCAGATCCAGAGAAAAGAAGGCCACTCTCTCCCAAAAGTCTGTGGCGGCAGGAAAGGAGTGCTTCGGAGCAGCTCGGTGCTGGGGCTGACTGACCGGTTTCGTATCCTGGCTCTACCGGTCCCTAGCTGTCTAAGTCCCGTGCCTCAGTTTCTTCATCTGGAAAATGGGGATGGTGATAGCATGACCCATCTCAGGGGGTGGACTTGGGGACAGTGTTTGGCATGGGATGGGTGCTGCATGGGCGGCTGCTGTTGTCCTCAAATCAACCACGTAGGCAATGGCCCATCCCTCCAGAGAGAGCTGTCAGTGCAATGGTCACGTGCACTGGATGGCTCCAGGTCACATGACATGTGCCCCCAGCGTCTGACCACATGGGCGGATGGTCAGCTGAGCAACGTCCAGGCCCTGTTTGCAGAAGGGCGGGGAGAGCGTGAGTGGCAGGCTGTGAAGAGAGCTGAGTCCTGGCCGAGAAACCAGCCGTGGCCCGCCGCCTGCCCCCAGAATGCACGAAGGCTGCGCTGACCACAGTCCGTGCTGCTGAAATGGGCCGTTTGCTTCCAGAAGCATCTCCTTATGGGTAACAGAAACGCACACTGGAGACAGACATTGCCAGCATCTTGAAGAACACTGGTACAAGTGCGTTTCGGCATCGTTCTGCCTCCAACTCTCTGATGACACCTGGCATTTTCGGGGCCCTGCAGAATCCTTCCTCTGGGAATCCGCATTTTGCAGAGAATTCACGTATTTGGAACGAGCAGGAGCGATGGAGCCAAAGGAGAGGGAAGTCCCATGTGGCGGCTTCCGGAAGCAACAGGGCACATCTGTGCCCAGTGTGAACACACGCACACTTCATCCTGAAAGATGAAGCCGTGGGCCCCTGGCTCAGGACCGTCCAGCTGAGCCCGGCAGGGAGGAGTGGAGAGAAACAGGAGGGCCATGGATGTGAGGTGGAAAACTTATCATGAGGGACGTCGCACGAATAAAAATTTAGAAGCATTTTACTGCATGTGAAAATCATTTTCTGAAGCAGTTTCCTGGAAAAAAAATCTCACATATTCTGATGATCTTTTCTATGCAGAGAAGCACCAGGAGCTAGAGAATGAGAGACAGGGTGACTTCTAACTCGTTCTTGCATTTTTCACATCAAGTTAGCGCTGCCTGTGGGTCTGGTACTGGGCCCTGGAAGGACAGGCGCCTCGGGAGGGAGTGCTTGCTCACCCCAGCCCTGCACACCCTCGAGAAGTCTGTGCTGGGACTCACCTGTTTGAGTGCACAGGTGACAGAGGGGTTTAAAGGCATGCATTCTTCTTACACTCACGGAGACACAGGCGGGAATGAGACCGCCAGCACACGGTTGTGCCCTGGGAGCGGACAGGAGGCCCTCCGGCGTTTCCAGACTCATGCACGGACAAGGGCGGGCTAAAGGATTTCCACCTTGGGCCCATTTCCCTGACGTGTGTGGCCAGACTGTGCTTTCCTGCCGTGGGGCCACCCTGGGCACTGCAGGGTGTAAGCAGCATCCCTCGCCTCCAGCCGTTAGGGGTCAACCGCATTCCGTCCCCTCCCCAAGCTGTAACAAAGCGTCTCCTGATCTTGCCTGGTGCTCCCAGGGGCAGCATTTCCCTGCAGGACGCCGAGCGCAGGGGAGAGGGGACTCAACCTGCCATCAAGTGACTTGAGTTCCAGACCAAGGATGGTCACTGCCCAGTTGTGCGGCCGATGGTAATGGTGTTGACTGTGTGCTCCACTCATTCATCTGTAGAACAGAGTAGACGCTCCCTGCTTCCCTCTCCTTTGCCTCTCCCAGAAGTCCTCTGAGAAACAGGCAGAAAGACAGATGTGAACACGCTCATGGTCCTCTGAGAACCGAGCGGAGAGATCAGTGTGAACACGCTCACAGCCCTCAGAAAACTGGGAAGACTGGTGTGCACACACTCACAGTCCTCTGAGAACCGGGCAGAGAAGTCAGTGTGAACGTGCTCATAGTCTTCTGAGAACCGGGAGGGAAGATCGGGTATGAACATGCTCACAGTCCTCTGAGAACTGGGCGGAAAGATCAGTGTGAATCCACTTACAGTCCTCTGAGAACTGGCAGAGAGGTCAGTGTGAACACACTCACAGTCCTCTGAGAACCGGGAGGGAAGACCGGGTGTGAACACATTCACAGTCCTCTGAGAACCAGGCAGAGAGGTCAGTGTGAACATGCTCACAGTCCTCTGAGAACCGGTGGGAAGACTGGTGTGCACAGGCTTGCAGTCAGCAGCATCTGAGCTGCATTCACTTTGCGACTCCATGTGTGCACAGTGTGCAGGATTTGCCCCAACATACAGGCCACCAAACTGAGGTTCAGAGAGGAGAGGCGTGACCTCCTTAAATTCAACAAGTCGGTTCCAGCACTAGACGACTGAGCTCACAGTGCTGTCCGTGGTCTTGGGGTGGTGCAGGGAAGAAATGGCAGGCAGGCAGACCTGATGTCCTTACGTGTCCCCATGGCACAGCCCGACACCCGCACAGAACACTCCTGGGGACCCTGCCAGGGAGCAGCTCCTGCCTGCCCCCACAGGGCTCTGTCCTCCCCACAACATGGCCCTGCCTCCTGCACCTTCACCACCCCGGTGCCCAGTCAACCCCCAAGATCTGATCACTACATGGATCTCTTGCTCTTGGGGAGAGTATGGCGAGGCCCCCGAGGATCTAGAAGATGGGCACCAACTCTACACTTGCCTCTACATGGCACATCACTCCAATAGGGGTCTTCCCACTGAGATGGGGTCACAGGGCCCAGACTGACCCACCACCCAGCTCAGTGATCCGTGGAGAGGAGAAATACCGGGCAAGCCCAGGACTGCCCCCTGCTCACTGCCTGGAGAGAGTTTCCAGCATGGGGTTCTGGGTTCAAAAAGCCAGGGGTTCCCTGGGCTGAGAAGATGGAGTGAGGGTCTGGGAGGGGACGGGGCTTAGAAGTAATGAGGCAGAATATACACCCGAGAGAGAGCTATAGAGCTGTGGAGGGAATTCCCTCAATCTTGGGCTGAACAGGATCAGAGGACACATGTGAGAAAGCACTGTGGTCTGGAAGCATCAGGGGAGCTCACCTAGGGCTGGAAATGGTGTGTGTCCCCACCAGCGGGGAGGGGTTTCAGGCTTCACGGCACGCTGAGCAGACAGTCAAAACAGGAGCAAAAAGAAAAACTGCCCCAGTCCTGGGACACACTTAGCCCTGGGCTGAATACTGCTCTGATCTTCCATTAACAACACAGAAGAGCGAGATCCAAATGCATCAGTTTCCAAGTAACTTCCCCATGTCCTAGAGCAGAGATCAAGAATATTAACAGGAATACAGAAATGCTTACGCACACAGAAGCAAAATTCCCAGTATCTGGCACTGCATAAAAAATGCCAGGCGCACAAAGAAGCAGAAAGATATGACCCATAATGAGAAAAAGTGATCAATAAAAAAGATCAGGAGGAGAGAATTAGCGGACAAGGACACTGGGAAATTACTACACCTCTATCCACATGTTCACGATGGCGGGGGAGCAGGATCGTGTCCTGCATCAAACTTGTGTGGGGGAAAGCCACAGCACCTGAGATGCGGAGTGAACTGGGGTCGCTAGCAGACCAGCCGCTGCAGGAGAAAAGAAGCTCCCAGACTGGCAGACACATCAACAGCAGGTGTCCCGATGAAGTACACAGAAAAAACATAATTTGAAAGAACAAAGAATCGGTGAGGTGCTGGACGCCTTGAAGTGACCCATTAAATTTGTAATTAGAATTTCCACAGGGGATGGGGGCAGGGGAGCAAATGTGTTTGAAGTAATGACTACAATTTTCCAAAGGTGATGAAAACTATAAATCCAAAGACTCAAGAACCCAAACAAAAGAAACAACAAGAAAACCAGGCCAACACAGTTTAGGATTAGATTGCTTAAAACCAGTGATAAAAAGAATTCAGGGGTGTCTGGGTGGCTCAGTCAGTTGAGAGTCTGACTCTGGACTTTGGCTCAGGTCATGATCTCATGGTTCACGAGTTCAAGCCCTGAGTCAGGCTCTTCGTTGAGAGCGCGGAACCTGTTTGGAATTCTCTCTCTCCTTCTCTCTCTGCCCCTCCCACATGCATGTACATGCATGCTCTCTCTCTCAGAATAAATAAACTTAAAAAAAAGAAAGTCTTAAAACCAGCCAGAGTTGGTGGGCAGTGGGGGATCCATTATGTACAGATGAACAAAGTTAAAGACAACAGATTTCGTCTCAGAAATGATGCAAACCAGGAAATGCTTGTGCCGTATTTTTAAATCTTGAAAGACAAAACAAACAAACAAAACCCCAAACCAAAAATTTTATACCCAGCAAAACTATCTGTCAAAAAATGGCAAAATAAAGACTTTCTCACAACACAAAAGCAGAAAGAATTCATCACCAGCAGATCTGCCCAATAAGGCATGTTAAAGATCTTCCAGATAGAAGGAAAATACAACCAGATGGAAGTCTGGTTCTACACAAGGGAATTACAAAATTCGGAAATGGCTGAGGGAAGACAGAGCTTTCTCTTACATCATTTCTATGAAGTGGTAAATGAAACATAGCTAATCTCTGTTATGCATTTATCACATCACGACAGCTTGTTGTTTCTCTGTCTTCTTTTTTTTTTACATTTATTTATTTTTGAGAGACAGACTGAGACAGAGCAAAAGTCAGGGAGGGGCAGAGATAGAAGGAAACACAGGCTCTGAGTAGGCTCCAGGCTCTGAGCTGTCAGCACAGAGCCCGATGTGGGGCTTGAACTCACAAACTGTGAGATCATGACCTGAGCCGAAGTTGGATGCTTAACCAACTGAGCTACCCAGGCGCCCCTGTTTCTGTCTTCTATGTTCTGGTCTTTGACCTTGACAGATGGAAGTAATGCGTATTCACTTTGTATCCTCAGGACACACATGGCACTTAATAAATGCCTGATGCATTAGCACACACTTGTTGTAGGCTACATGTACATCCTGGTGGGCAATAGTAAGTTGTGTCACACCTGGGTCATCTGCTGGATGGAAACCAGATTCAGCTCTGGGTACTCATCAATCATGTTGTTATGGACCGAATGTTTGTGTCCCTCAAAATATACATGTTGAAGCCCTAACTCCCAATGTGATGGTATTTATAGGTGAGCCTTTGGGAGGTGATTAGGAATAGAGGAGGTCAAGAGGATGGAGCCCCCGTGACAGAATTAGTGTCTTCCTTTTAAGAAGAGGAAGAGACACCAGAGCTTCCTCGGTGCCATGTGAGGAAGCAGCCAGAATGTGGCCACCTGTAAGCCGGGAAGACATCCCCCCTCAGGACCCAGATCTGCTGGTGCCCGGACCTTGGGCTTCCCAGCTTCCAGAACTATGAGGAACAAGTGTCTGTTATTTCAGCCCCCGAGTCTGTGACAGCAGCCCAAACAGACTCACACACAGGAAAGTAGGTCCGCTGTTGTGAATCAGGATTGGGTCACTCTTAAAACACAGCAGAGTCCCCAAGCTGCTCTGATGTGTCCACAGCTGTCCCCAAATCAGGGGCCACTAGGTAAGCTCGTTTTGAGGGTGAATGCCCATGCCTGGCCTGGCTGCCCACATTTTTCCATCCTGGCACCCCTTCTCCTCCAGGCTGCACCCCTGGGCACACACATGCTTGTGGTCCAGCAGCGTGCACGGCATCTGGACCCAGGCTCTCTGGGTGAGCCCCCTGTTGTCTGGGGTGCCAGTTACTGTTCCCGATTTAGAGGCATATTCTTGTACTCAGAACAGCCACGGTCCCTGCCAATAGGCTGAAGGAAATGTCACTGCTCACACAATTACAGACAGCTCCAGCTCTTCTCTTACAGAAGTTCTATTTACATCTCATAAACTATGTTGGTGCCTTTTTTTAAACAACGAAAGCTCTATGTCTGTGTATAAGATTGGGAGGAAGGGATTATTTCCCAGCCTGTGAAACCTTCCTCAGGACGGAAAGGTTCTGCTTCGGAATACGACCCCCTAAAGCGCTCACCCAGCAACAGGGTCGCGAACGGCTCCAGGAGGGGTCGTCCTTCCCCCAGGGGGATACGCACGATCTTCTTAGGGACCAACGGGCTGGAAGCAGGGACCGCCGCTCCTGGCAGTCCTGCTGGGGGAGAGCAAAGTTTCCCCCCGGGCAGCTCGGGGCCGTCGTTCACCGTGTGTTAAATGCAGGGTAACAGGGGTCCCGCCAAGAAACACAGGAGCTCAATGTGAGGCTCCGTGTGAGCGCTCCAGTGCCTGGAGGTCTCTAAGTTCACCCCAAAAGTCGTAATCTGATTGTAAAAACTAGGTGAGGGTCATTTTGGAGAAGCACTGAACTGGAAATCCTTTTTTGTAACAGGCTATTTTTCAGAGCAGTTTCAGGTGCAGAGCAAAATGGAGGGGAAGGTGCAGAGGGTTCCGGAATGCCCCCTACCTCCACCCATGCACCGTCTCCCCACCGTCGACACCCCTCCGGAGCTAAGCATTTGCCACAGTCCATGAACCTACGTGGGCACGTCGTCAGCACCCCAAGTCCCTGCTTTATCTTAGGGCCACTCTCAGTGCTGGGCATCCCGTGGGGCTGGACACACGCCCCAGGACATGAAGCACCCACACAGCATCCCACAGAAGAGTTTCACGCCCGGTAAGTCTCCCGCGCTCCACCTGCCCCTCCCCCTCCCCAGCCCCTGGCAAACACTGATCTTTTACAGTCTCCATAGTTTCATCTTTTGCAGAATGTCATATGGTTGGAATCACACAGTGTGTAGCCTTTCCAGACTGGTTCCTTTCACTTAGTAATTTGAATTTAAGTTCCCCCCATGCCTTTTTATGGTTTGGTAGCTCATTTCTTGTTAGTGCTGACTGATATTCCATTGTCTGGATGGACCAGACAATGACCCTCCCACCCGCCAAACGACACCTTGGTTGCTTCCAAATTTTGACAACAACAGATAAAGCTGCCGTAAACACCGGGGCAGGTTGTTTCGTGCGGACATTAAGTTTTCCATTCCTGTGGGTAAATACCAAGAAACATGACTGATGGAAATCCTGTTTTTATATTAGAAACTTCCTCCTAATTGAAAAGCATTGAATGCCACTATCAAAGTCACCTGCCCAGCACCCCTCCGGGGGCCAGCAAGAAGTAGAAGGGACATCTGAACGTTGTCCTGTCCAACAGAAACTTCTGCGGTGACAGGAGTATTTTGTAGTTGCCGCGTCCAGTATGGCAGCCAGCAGCCACATGTGGGTACTTGAAACGTGGCTGAGGAGTCAACGGTTTCCTCGTATTTGATTTTACTTTACTTAAATGGCTACATGTGACGAGTGGTTGTGATGAGGGACAGAGGTGAGCTCAGGTGTGCTCGAGGTCTCCCGAGGCATCAGGCGTGGGTTCTGTCACCCAGGGATTCCTGCCTCCTGAGCATCATGGCCATCACGTGGGCCTCTTCCCCTTTCCAGTGGTCTCAGGACACAGTGGGTTTCCCACACTCTCTGAAGCCCCTCATCTGCCTGTCCTGTCCCTGACCCGCACTCTGTCCTCTGCCCCTGACCCGCACTCTGTCCTCTGCCCCTGACCCGCACTCTGTCCTCTGTCCCGGACCCGCACTCTGTCCTCTGCCCCGACCCGCACTCTGTCCTCTGTCCCGGACCCGCACTCTGTCCTCTGTCCTGGACCCGCACTCTGTCCTCTGCCCCTGACGTGCACGCTGTCCTCTGTCCCGGACCCGCACTCTGTCCTCTGCCCCTGACCCGCACTCTGTCCTCTGCCCCTGACCCGCACTCTGTCCTCTGTCCCGGACCCGCACTCTGCCCTCTGCCCCTGACCCGCACTCTGTCCTCTGCCCTGGACCCGCACTCTGTCCTCTGCCCCTGACCCGCACTCTGTCCTCTGTCCCGGACCCGCACTCTGTCCTCTGTCCCGGACCCGCACTCTGTCCTCTGCCCCTGACCCGCACTCTGTCCTCTGCCCCTGACCCGCACTCTGTCCTCTGTCCTGGACCCGCACTCTGTCCTCTGCCCCTGACCCGCACTCTGTCCTCTTTCCTGGACCCGCACTCTGTCCTCTGTCCCGGACCCGCACTCTGCCCTCTGCCCCTGACCCGCACTCTGTCCTCTGCCCCGGACCCGCACTCTGTCCTCTGCCCCTGACCTGCACTCTGTCCTCTGTCCCGGACCCGCACTCTGTCCTCTGTCCCGGACCCGCACTCTGTCCTCTGCCCCGACCCGCACTCTGTCCTCTGCCCCTGACCCGCACTCTGTCCTCTGTCCCGGACCCGCACTCTGTCCTCTGCCCCTGACCCGCACTCTGTCCTCTGCCCCTGACCTGCACTCTGTCCTCTGCCCCGACCCGCACTCTGTCCTCTGCCCCTGACCCGCACTCTGTCCTCTGTCCCGGACCCGCACTCTGTCCTCTGTCCCGGACCCGCACTCTGTCCTCTGCCCCGACCCGCACTCTGTCCTCTGCCCCTGACCCGCACTCTGTCCTCTGTCCCGGACCCGCACTCTGTCCTCTGTCCCGGACCCGCACTCTGTCCTCTGCCCCTGACCTGCACTCTGTCCTCTGTCCCGGACCCGCACTCTGTCCTCTGTCCCGGACCCGCACTCTGTCCTCTGTCCCGGACCCGCACTCTGTCCTCTGCCCCTGACCCGCACTCTGTCCTCTGCCCCTGACCCGCACGCTGTCCTCTGCCCCTGACCCGCACGCTGTCCTCTGCCCCTGACCCGCACTCTGTCCTCTGCCCCTGACCCGCACTCTGTCCTCTGTCCCAGACCCGCACTCTGTCCTCTGTCCCGGACCCGCACTCTGTCCTCTGCCCCTGACCCACACTCACCCCCCTCGTGGCATGTGCAACCCCCATCTCCCTGGCACAGCTGCCCCCCGGACCATCGCCCTCTTGTCTCCTCTGCCTCTTTCTACTCAACCCGTGAAGCCTGGTCCACGTCCCCTTTGTGGACAAAATCTGGCCAGAACTTCTTCCCACTCCCTCGTGCCGCATCTCCCTGTCTGCCCTGCGGCCCCATCCCTGCCCTCTCTCGCCCTGGACCGTAGTGCAAGGAGCTGACGTTCCAAGCCCTCTCAGACTGACGGCCAACAAGACTTGGCCAGTGGAAGGAGGTGCGGGGGCAGCGGCTGGGGCACCTGTCCCTCACCAGGGCCCAGCACCCCGCCCTGCTTGGGCCCCGGCCTCCAGCTGAGAACAGGTATGTCTTCGGGCCTTCACTCACCTCTAGCTGCCCCTCCCCCTGCTTCCCTCGATGCTGCTCAGGTCTTCTAACACGTGGGTCCAGGTTCTGCATTCTTTCCTCTAGGAGGGCCCAGCTGTGTTTCTGTTCTGAGACTCAACTTGGCCCGTGACCTCACCTTAGTGGCCCTGAGCATGGTCCCGCCCGTGCCAGTGAGCAGACCCAATCTTGTCCCCAACGGCATCTCCTCAACCACCCTCTGAAATGTTGTTTTGTTTTGGAAAAAGCTTCTGAACACACGGCTTAAACTCACGGTCGGTCTCACCCTGCCTAGTACCTCACCACGGAGCCTTCACCTCACACAGAGCCCTGAAGGGGGCGTTAGGGCAGCGCTGGTGCCCGGCGGGCGGGGTGGGGGTCGCGGTCACCACCGTGTCTCACTTCATCTCTGAGCCTCAGTTTCCTCGGCCGTGAGACGAGGAAAGTAAAGAGCCCACCCGGTAGTGTTGCCGCGAGAATTAAATCTGTACATGTAGGAATTTGCATATATACACGTGTGCGCAGGGTCCACGCCTAGAGGCACACACACAGCTGTACGTTTAGGACACACGATCAGAGCACACACACACGCTCTCTCGACTGGTCTGGCAGGCAGGGACGTCCTGCAAATTGTGATTTTGACTTCCATCCTCCCACGCACAGGAACCAGCACTCCACCCCCCCTGCTTTTCTGGAACTTTCCTATTTCAGGACTCAACGCAGGGCTGAGATTAACAAAACATTTGTGGATTAAGAGCTTAAAGAAACTCCAACAAAATGTTGAGACCTGAGTCAGAATCACATCTGCTGTAAAAATTGTGTGTTTGGTCTTTAACTCCGATTAATAGTCCAGCGAAGAACATCAAGGGTCCTCATTAACCAGAAAGCGTTTCGAGTTTTCTCACATCACTTCCAGGGGCTGTAGCACTGTCCACCCAGCAATGCTAATTACCACCAGTGCCACTGCCCCAGTGGTGACGACACCAGGCCCCCTCCTGCCCCCGAGGGGCTGGCTCTTCCTCACCTGGACCACATTCGGCGTCGGTACCGAGGCATTACCTGGAATTCTGTCTCTGGCCATGACACCCACAGGCAGACGCAGGAGCGGTGCCAAAAGGAAGATTTCCTGCAAAGTCAGTAAGCCAACACGATGCAAATTTATCTCACAGTGGTGTTCGTTTGCAGTCCATGGCAAAATAGCAAGTGTGCAAACATTTCTAGACCGCCATGAAAGCAGAGGTGAGGTTTACTGTGAAGCATGAAGCTTCAGGGGAGGAAGAGGGAGGGAGGGAGGGAGGGGAAGGGAGAAAGGGGAAGGGAGGGGGAAGGAGGGGAGAGAGAGGGAGGGGAAGGGAGGGAGGAAGGGAGAAAGGGGAAGGGAGGGGAAGGGAGGGTAAGGGAGGGAGAGAGGGAGGGAGAAAGGGGAAGGGAGAAAGGGGAAGGGAGGGGGAGGGAGGGGGAGGGAGGGGGAGGGAGGGGGAGGGAGGGAGAGGGACAGAAGTCCTACAGCAAAGAAGGGGAAGGCAGGAGGGGCCGGGGGCACCGACCCAGAACACCATGTTTCCGGGAACATCCCCTTTTGGTGGAATGGGATTTCAGATTTCAGATCTGGGTTTCTCAGGGTGTGCAAGTCCGAGGGAGGCTCGGGACACGTCTAATTTCTCCCCAGACGCTCCGCATCTTCCCTGGCACTTTTTAGCTCACAGTAGTCGGGGTGGGGGGGGGGGTGGCTGTGCATTACCGACCTCATAACACACACATCCCCTGTCTGGTGAGTTTCGTAGGTGGTTCATATTTGCAGGCTTTGCAAACAGAGCGCCTCCTGCAAGACGTGGGACGGCTCCAGTCACAAGCATCACAAATGACAGGGGGGAACGGGCAGATTCTCCTCGTGCAGTGTTTGCCTGGAGTATTTAATACTTTCAGAGATCCTGGCAACAAATGATACTAGGAAGCAGATTGCCTAGTGGCAATGAAAACCCCAAAGTTGACAAGCAAACCCTGCAGCCTGCACTCCAGATAGAATGTTCTGAAGTCCTCAATAATATGCTCTAAAACCTCATCCAAGGCGGAAACAACAGAGTGCTGGTACCATCAGCCACAGCAGGAACTTTCTTAATAGAATATATAAAAATGCCCCAGGCAGTAAAAAAAAAAAAAAAAAAAAAGGAAAAAAGAAAAAAAGGAGGATATTTCCAGAAAGAAGAATGTTGAAAGCAATCATAATTATGTCTTAAAGAGAGGGTTTGATTGCTTCACCCACGTCACCCAGGGCATAGTGATTATAAAACTCATCTCTCTTCCCATCGGAGGTAAGAGAAGCCTTCTTAATAATCTAAAAAATATTGCGGACTCTCTCCCAACCTGTGGGAATTGATGATATTTACGATCCCTAAGGCACTGCATTTCTTTCGTATCAAGGAACACCAATAATAATGTACTATTCCATTACAGAAGAATGTCTCACTGGGTGGATGTGTTCCAAGGATCCAGAAAATGGAGGAAGTTAAAAAGTCATCCTCTGTGACCCTCGACAAAGCAGCCTGGATCTATACAGAGAACCAGGGTGGTCCGATACTCTCCGATGCTTTTTCCAACAGAATCCAGAAGACGCGCCGTGAAAGCATGAACTGGTACACAGTGAAGCAGACGAGAGAAAAAAAGGACACAGGGAGCAGCCATGCATTCAGAGCTGGGCACCAAAATCAGCAGCGTTCCCTCCTCCCGGCACGGGTGTAAGAGAACATGTGTGCGTGTGTGTGCAAGCCACTCGGTGCTCAGTGCCTTATTAAAGTTGCTTTAAGAAAACCATACAGACATGATGGGCTTTTTTACCCACAATGTATTTTATTACAAGTGCACAGAACCAAGAACTGTAAGCAATTTGCTAAGTGAACCGGAAATTCAACTCTCTGCTTATGAATTAAGTTATGGGGCCCGTTGGTTAAAACGCGAGCTCCTAAAATAGGTTATTTCTGCAAATAAAGACTTCGGCATGGAGAAAACAACATGCTGGCAGAGACGACGTGGGAGACGCTTGGCTCCTCAAGGGAGGGACTGGCAACCCCTCGGATCACGGCCCTCTCGGCTGCGGCGGACTCCTATTGGCTCGATAGAGCCTGTTCCTAAATACCCAGAAAACGGGTCCTCCTGCTGTTAAACACAGACACTGTTAAAAACTAAACAATACAGGGGCGCCTGGGGGGCTCAGTCGGTTAAAGGTCCGACTTGAGCTCAGGTTATGATCTCACAGTTCATGGGTTTGAGCCCCACATCAGGCTCACTGCTGTCAGCACAGAGCCTGCTTGGAATCCTCTGTTCTCCCCTTTGTGTCTCTGTCCCTCCCCAGCTCTCCTTGAGCACTCTCACTCTCTACGTATGTAAATAAACTTAAAAAAAAAACACTAAATGGATTACACTCACAATTAATATATTATATTAAAAACGTGCGTAATGAATACTCAAAATTTCTCACTTCCTAATTATTTCACCACGTTCTACTAACTTGAATGCTGTCGGGTTATTCAGGCCTCTTGATGCCCAAAGGCAGAAATCCCATACGATGAGGTGCGATTTTCATCTCTCCCGAGCCCACGGTCAGTGCCGTCACGTTGCAGCTCGAAACAGGCCACGGGATGCAGCCCAGTAATCGGCAAACGCCAGGATCGAGGCTCTGCGCCCCCCACTCTGTGCCGTGAGGTCAAGGCCTGGTGTGAAGCTGCCGGGCACAGACCACCGGTTTCATACCGTGTCATACTTTTGTATTCGAAGAACGTTCAGTAAGAACAACGTTTTACCACGTGACCTAACTGTGTGGGGAAGTAGCTACGTCCCTTTCCCAGCAAAAGGGAAACAGGGGATTCCCATTAGGTCACAAAGCAGATATGCGTTCAATTCTGCCTCCTGCAAAAATGTAGGCCAGCGGCAGTGTTTGCCGAAGAAACTCATCAGTAGATGCCGCGGACGTCACGGAACCGACCACAAGCTACCGAAATTACAACAGCTTCCCGCGAAGTGGCCGAAGGCAGACCGCGGAAGTCTTGCACTCACTTGTGAAAGTCAAGCCGGCCTTGGCCCTCCGCCCCGGGGGGACGTCCTGCCTGATGGTGTCTTTCTTTGCTGGTGAGGAACTCTGCGATGTGGACTGGGGGCTCTGGGCCGTGCTGTCGGGTGGACCCCCAGAGGGGCTGCAGGCGGGGTCAGCCATGGGCTGGTCTGCGATGCCTCAGTGACAGAACTCACACCAAGATTCTGGACGCCTGAGGGAGCCCATTTGGTGCCACTCTATGCATGCCGTCACACAACGGTGCTGCCGTGCCCAACAGGAGAGGACAGTGGACACTACCCCGTAGCGGTGCCTCCTGGGCTCCCCCCGTGCGTCTACCCACGCAGTCCCTCCTGGGCTCCCCCTTGACTGATTTTAGTCTGGGTCCTTTTGCTGGAAGAAGACTTCTCCATCACTCATGGGTTTTAGTGAGTTCTGGGAGTCTCCGCGAGTTATCGAACCCTGAGGGTGGTCCTAGGGACCCCTGAGCTCTGCAGCCGACCTCAGAAGGGAGGGTGGTCTTGAGGCCGGTCCTCAAACTTCGAGCTGCGTGCGCACCAACGGCTGATACGCGTCTCCTGGCAGACACCCTGCGTCCTGCACACGCGTGGGCTGCTGCTCTTGGCGGTGCCACAGCAGGGCTAGCGCGAGCGGTGAGGGCAAGCTCGTGGTTTCTCAGTGCACTCGAGACGAGGCCTCAGAGACTCGGCCACAAGAATGGCACGTGGGGAGAGTCACCAGCGCATACACATAAGCTTTCAAAAAACAAGCAGCAGAAACGGAAGGCGGTCTTAGCGTTTAACAAATGTTGGCTTGGTAACAGCACACGAGACGTTCTTTGTTGGTCGTCAGCGTCTCGGTCGGGCCTGATTTAGGTCAACTGGCCGTGGCCTCGAGAACGAAGAGAGCGTGGCCTTGGGTGGCAGGGCGCCTCCCGTCTCCCCCGCAAACCAGACAGGTGGCCCCCGCGTCCCCGCAGGCTGGGTGTGGGAAGCGGACGGAGAACTCACTAAAGAGCCCGCCACACTGTAGGCACTCGCAGAATGGCAGATATTATTAAAATACCCGAAAATATCACTGCTTACGGGGAGAAGAGAGGTACAGATGAGAATTTCAATCTTGAATGAACGTCTTCAGCAACTTTAAGAAAGGACAGGGTGACTGGGGAGCCATCCGGGCCACTCTAACCAGGGAAGGACTGACCCTGAACTCATCGCCCTGTAGCTGGGACCCTGTGGCATCTCATTTGGGGAGCAAGCACGTTGGCCCCCACAGTGGTCCTGGGACCGGCCTGAGTCCTGCCTCCCGCACGGTTCTTCCTCTCCGTGGCTCTCTGCTCCCTACTACAGCCCAGGCTTCCCCTTCGTAGCCATTTTTATGAAAGGAAAAAAACAAAACAGGGAGGAGAATGATATCTGATAGGACTGCAGCAAAATCAACTATTTTGGTCAAGATAATACAGCTGTGTTCACATATTGTCAAACATCTGGAGAGAAGCTTAAAAAAACCCACTTGAATCTAGTCGTCTTATGCTGGGGCCTCGATGCGTATAGGCGGCCTGTTCTTAGCAAGTGTCCAATTTCCCCCGTCAGTCGGCTGCTGTGGTGGCAGAACGCTGGCCACGGCGGAGAGAAGGAAGTGGAAATTCAGGTCTCCTTTGGTGGATGACACGTACTACATGCGATTCACATGCTGAGCTATATGCGATGAACTCAAAACGCAAGCCCATCCCAGGGGAGGATTTGATTTTATCTCCCTGCCCGTCCCACATAGACACTTCCTTCATCAGCGAGCTCACACAGGCAAAGTAATTTGGAAGGTAGTCTATGGAGAACACAGGAAAGTCCAAATTTGTCCTAAATAAATAAATAAATAAATAAATAAATAAATAAGGCTGTATTTTAGTCCCCATAAACTAGTACACCAGACTTGAGAATCTGTTTTTCTGGCTTACAGTTATTTTTTTTTTTTTGTCTATTTATTTTTGAGACAGAGAGAGATAGAGCATGAGAGAGAGAGGGAGACACAGAATCCGAGCAGGCTCCAGGCTCCGAGCTGTCAGCACAGAGCCCGATGCGGGGCTCGAACTCACGAACCGTGAGATCATGACCTGAGCCGAGGTGGGACACTTAACCGACTGAGCCACCCAGGTGCCCCATGGGAATAGGAGAGTGTAAAAAAAAAAAAAACCCTGGTTTGATATCCACCAGCCCCTCCCCGTTATCGGGTCTCCCTGAAAAGTCTTTTTCTAGTGCATAATCCCACATAAATCCCATTCTTCCTGGATGCTCGGATAAACACTGGAAAGCAGCAGGTAAGCTATGCCCAAAAATCAAAATGCAGACTCTCCAGCAAATTCTATGATGAGCCCCTTCCTCGTTCCCAGAGGGACAGAAAACACACACCGCGCTGCCCCTTCAAGAACTCCACACGCCTGACCCAAGTCCCCACTGACAGTCACCGCGGATGTTCGGACACATCTTTTAAGTGTGTGGGCATATAAAACTCACACACACTCTAAAGAAACTCGACATTTTCAGACTTTTAGCTTATTAAACAGGAAAGATGTTAAGAAGCGTGACCTGGAAAGGAGAGTCCTCCTTCGCGCTGAGCCTCTGGTTTGCAAGCGGCCTCTTTGTTCTAGTGAAAATTAGTTTGGTAACAGCTCGGAGCCCACAGTGAGTGGCGAGCCCATCCCCCACCAGCGGCGGGTCCTGGCACGAATGCCCACTCGCTCGGGAGAGGATCTGGGCTCAGCACATGAAGGCTGAATTGCTTCTCACCCCAAGGACAGCAGAGACGTCCAAGTTAGTTATTGGACTGTTAATAAAGCCCATCCGAGGGACCCCTTGGTCCAGCTGGCTCCTCCAACCTCCACTCCAGGATCCAGGGAAGCCATTTGTGTCCAAAATTGCCCAAATCAATTAACCTTCTCTGGTATTACTCACCACTCAGGGACAGAATTCTGTGTGCAAAAGCAAAATGATGTCTTGGCCCATCATCAGGCCGGGCCCTCCGAGGTAATAACAAATGAGGATATTCTGGTCAACTGCCCAATGTCGGACTGTCATCTCTCAACTAAATTACAGGGGTGGCATTAACTTCTTTTACTACAACCTGAAAACGGCCCAGAACATACTCCAAACACTCGCTCCTTATATTTGTTCCGGGTTCCAAGTGGAAGTCAGTAAGATCCCATCTGTAATAATTACAGCTGGAAACAAGCCTACTGGGACTGTTTAAAAAACATAATACGCAGGGACGGCATTAACTGAATACTGCTTTTCTCTGTTTGACCGTAACAGGGCTTACCCGTCCTTCTGGGACTGTCTTTCTGACACCAGTCGAGGCCCCAACGTACCAAGTTCCCCAAAGAGTGACGTGTCTCAAAGGAACAAGTTTTATGAGAAGAGGCAGCACTGGCCCCACTAACTTCTAAGCTCGTGGACAGGGGTGGCGTCAGCATGGAAATCAACCACCAAGAGGAGGGCCACCTGTCCCGGCTTCCTGCCAGCCGGCTTGAGCTCCAACCACACCTTGCCATTCCCCGCTGACCATGGTCGCGCTCCGCTCAGCTCGGCAACTTTGGGGCAGGAGTGTCGTCCTGACTACGGGCCCGACCTCCCTTTCTTAGAGCATCTGTTTTGGAACATCGCACTTGTGAATCCTGCCTCTACCCAACCAGGAAGGACTCCCACCAGGCTCCACGGAGCAGGCGGGGCCCCCGCCTCCCAGTCTCTGTGGGCGGGTAGGAGCCTACCTGCGGTGAGCTTCGATCAACAAACGCCAGTGGCCCAACTCACAGCACCGCCCGCCCCGCTTCTTCCAGTTCCTTCCTGGCGCTCACCCCCGTGTGAACGTCTTCGGTTCTAGCGGAGCTAGGCGCGCTCTCTGGTCCCCGTTACGGGGATGTTAAGATCTTGCTTGCCTGCTTCGGGGTCTCTTTCACGGTTCTGGTGCCGTGACTCAGACAGCTTCATTGCTGGGCCCTCAGACTCCTCACCTGGGACCCCAGGTGTGCACGGTGGAAGCCTCTGTCTTCACTCCGGGCCGACTGGAGGGGTCCCCTGGTGAGCCCCACCCCGGAGCAGCCGCTTGAAGCTCGGTCGGGACACCTGGGAGCTCGGGCGGGGTTGGGGTCCCGGGCCGCTGTGTGGGCGAGGCGTCACTGGCGTCGAGCACGGGTTATGTTGCCGAGATCTCGCCGGGCGGGGCTCTGGCTCTCCAGTACTTGGCGTGTGCTTCTTTCGTGGACGAAAGAAGCTGTGACCCCGGTGCCCGCGTCCCCCCAGGGAATTCTCACCCGTCTGACTCTCCTCCCCTGAAGACTCCTGCTCTGTCACCAGCCGTCCGCTTCCATCCCCAGTGGTGTGATTTCACTGAGCACGACCTGGAGCTTCAACAGAGAACGGAAGTTCTTTTCAACAGCAGAGAAGAGGCCTGTTCCGTCTGGGCTTTGGAAAGTCAGCCCACGACAAGGACGGTGGCCAGAGCTGAAGCCGTGGTCCCGGCTGGCGCGGGGCTGCCTTCATGCAGTTCGGTCGCCCGCCCAGGCAGGTGCTTCCTGCCGGCGGAGGGAGGGGTCCACGTGGCACCCGGAGCCCTGGGCTCAGAGGGAGCAGGTGGAGGGTGTGACAATCGTTAGGACCTAGCTCTGCTTGGGAGCCAGGGACGAGCTCAACAGGGAGGAAATCTACGTACGGATTTACTTAAAGTGAACTTATTACTGTCAGGGTCCTGGGGGGCTCAGTCGTTAAGTGTCCGACTCTTGATTTCTGCTCAGGTCATGATCTCAAGGGTTTGTGGGACTGAGCCCCATGTCAGGCTCTGTGCTGAGTATGGAGGCTGCTTGGGATTCTCTCTCCCTTCCTCTCTCTCTCTCTCAAAATAAATAAACTTAAAAAAAATGTGATTTTACTACCTTTAGAATATAGAAGCAGGAAAAGATTAAGGAATCCTTAGCCAGAACTGCAGGGCCCCCTTATTTAACAAACAGGTAAAGGGGCGCCTGGGTGGCTCAGTCGGTTGAGCGTCCGACTTCGGCTAAGGTCACGATCTCACGGCTCGTGGGTTCTAGCCCCACGTCGGGCTCTGTGCTGACAGCTCGGAGCCTGGGCCCTGCTTTGGATTCTGTGTCTCCCTCTCTCGCTGCCCTTCCCCTGCTCATGTTCTGTCTCTCTCTCTCGAAAATAAAATAAAAATTACAAAAAACCCAAATAGGTAAGAAAAATTTTACTAAAAATACCAACTGTTTGCATAAAAATGACTCTCCTCCACCTTGGAAGACCCACAGCTACTTTGAGGAGTCCTTGGCCACGGAGGACACAGAGGAAACCCCAGCAGGTCATGTTTGCAATCAGGCAAAACCTTTTTGTGCTGCTCAGCAGGGATTCGGAGGGAGTGGTGTCCAAAGTACGGAGTCCTCAGGGTGTTTCTGTCCCAGAGGACCCAGTGAAGCGAGGCACAATCCCCACAGAAAGTTCTAATCTGCAAGGAGGTTTTGGAAAGGCGGACACGGAGATGCCCAAACACCCTTCCCGTCACGGGTTTCATCAGCTGGTGCTGCAGGGCCATAGCACTTTCCGGTCCTGGGTTGATCTGGGGACTTGCTCATGAGTCCAGCTCACCCCTCCTCCTCAACAACTTCCTGGTCAAAGAGCCTCACTGTCGCATCATGACCTCTCGTGCACACGGGTGCCACCCTGGGGCCTGAGCCGGGAGGGCCGGACGCACCAATCCTTTGTGTTAACTCGATGTTTAGCGGGCATCTTAATTTTTCATGGATTTGCCACTGGGTTTCACGTTGACCTCCGGCCCTGGGAGCTCACGCGGCTTCCAGCACCTTGGGCAGCAGATGCCAGTCAAGTGCAAGGGCCGTGTGCTCGTTCCGTAAGATTCCTCTGCAAACGGTGTGCATCCTGGCGGGACGACTCCAGGTCGGTGCACAGGGTAAGCGAACAAATGCAGAAACGACACAGGAGGACACGACACCAAGTGCAGGGGAGCAGGAGTTTAGGGAAAAAGCAGCCAAGCCCCCACCCCCACGGCAGGTGCCTCCCCTCCCACCCGGGGTGGCGGGGGGGCCTCTGTGCTTCCCAGGCCTCCACCCCTGCCCTCAGGAGCCGGCGCCTTCCCTCCGCCTGGAGCCAGCCACTTCCACGAAGACTGTTGGAAAAGATGCCTCGTCACCGGGCCTGCAGTCTCCCCATCCTTCCCGAGCAGGGAAGTCACCTGCAATTTCTCCGAAGATCATCTATGAAGGTGCTTTCCCACCGCCGAGGCGTCAAGTCTTGACCGTCCGCATGTTATGTTTCGGCGAAGGAATGTAGTTCATTAATCCCGCAAACTGACAATTAAGAGGCAGTGCTTGCCAAGTGCTGCTTTGCTTCGTGCCCCTTTTAATTGCGGGGGAAGCGGAGGGGCTGTAGCAAGGCTGTCTCCCTCCCCGCTGAAGTCCCGGCTTAGGGATTTTGTGCTTTTCTAATCCAATTTGCTCCTGACATTGCCAATATTCCCTTCCTAACAACTGGCACAAAACCGGGGTAAAGAGGGGAGATAACGACACTCACTGTTCAAAGTCGGGGGTCTACACAGTAGGTCCGGTTCTGCGTTAGGAACCTGGTCCTCCCCCAGTGTGCACTGGTAACGACTCGGGAAAAAGCTGCAAACAGATCGGGGCAGGACCACCGAGGCGCAGGGGCCCGTCCCCCGGGGGGTGTCGGGAGAGCCGAGGCAGCGGGCCCAGCTGCCAAGCAGGCCAGCAGGGAGCAACAATGCTGTGTTTCATAGTAACAGTAATAGGTGACCATGGCCATTTATTGAGTCGGTGGTGAAACAGAAGACCTCATCGGTCTCCCCAGCTCTGAGACGTGCACCGCCGCCTTGAAGCCAAGTTCAGCACCCCCTGCTCCCTTCCGCGGCGAGACCCCCTCTCTAGGAGAGACAGCCAGCTCAGCCACCCCTCAAGGGCCCCAGGGTCACCCACTCAACACGTTCCCCTCCCACAGGGGCCGCCTCACCACCTGCTCCTGGGAACAGCTCCATTCACACCCGGATCGGGGTGGCCTGGCCACTTCCATCCTAACCCCCACGTGCAGACCCTATAAAACCAGGCCCCCCAATGGCAGGTGAGTCTAGGGCTCTGAGCCCCCTACTGCACCCTGTCAGAGCAAAAAGCTGAGACCCAGATCTCCCAATCACATCATAAGGCCAAACATCAGAAGAACCGGCTGGCTCCCGGGCCCAAGTGAAGGAAGCAGGTTTCACCTCCGATCGCCTGGGCTCACCTTGTTCCTTGCAGGACAAGACGCACCCCTTCTCTGCTCCAGAGCCTTGCTACATCGATCACAGGCTTCCCTTCCTTGGCAACGGAGCTGGGGTGCCAATGAGCAAAGACAGAGCTAACAGCAGGGCGTGTGGTCACTCAGTGCTTATTACACACCTGCATGGGTGACGTGCTCCTGACCCCTCTTCTCCTTGAGATTTACACCCATGCACATTCATCCAGCAAACGTTTATTGACTTCCTACTAATGGAGAATATCGACTGACTGGCACAGCGCCCTCTCGGGCCCTGGTGTCGGCCACCTGCCTGATACGTGGGCGGCTTCCTGACCTCCACTCGCCCAGCGCTTCTAGACTTTGCAGGTGGTTGCTGGCCTAGAGATCCCCAGAGGGAGGTCCCTGTGGGCCCCGGGGTCAGCGTGCGCCGAAAACCCAAAGTTGAAACTTTCGGCAGACCACTAAGGTTCTGTGTGTCCCTCTCCCCACCTCAGCGGTGTGACGTTCAAAGAGGTGATTTCAGACAAGGGCACAACACGGTCTCTGAAGGCACACACATGCGGGAGTCAGGGACATTATTTCTGCCTCACAGACAAACGAGAAGGGAGCTTTGACACATTCTTGGTTCATAAACATGAAAACACAGGCTCCACTGTGTGCCCCAAAAGGAGTCGCTGCTGAAATGAGATGGGCACCCCCAGGATGGGGTCCCGGGATTGCCGCTTCATGATGCCCATTCCTTGTTGGGGACCTAACAGCCCCTCAAACCCTGACCCCATCCTACAAGTACACACAAAACTCTGGTTCAGGGATTCTCAGTGGTGACTTCCCACTAGACCTGCACAGGCCAGGAACTAGGGGACAGCGATGCCTAGTGCCCGTATCTGCTCTCACGTGGCTGACCTAGAGAGGGTGATGGCTGAACAGGCCAGAGAGAAGCTAAGCCTGTGCATCAGGCAATACAAGTGTAAAAGGGCACTGAGATGGCGAAGGGGCACTGGGGAGGCTCCAGGGGACAGTTTGGGCTGCAAACTGACTGACCAAAAGGAGACAGCCAGAGGGAGATCTGGGTGAAAGACTTCCAGAGAGAATAAAAAATGTAAAGTCCCAGGTGCTGGGCCAAGCTTGCTGGTCCCCAGGATGGATGGACTATGGGACTGGCCAGAGCTCAGAGGCAGGAGGTGCAGGGGAGGAGCAGGGGGAGCTGAGGCCAAGAGGTGTGTGAGATCACTGGTGGGGGGCAAGTAGGGCCAGAGGCCTGCTCTGCCGACCCTGATACGGCTTCGGTCATCACCACCACCACCATCACCATCATCACCATCATCGCCACCACATCATCATCGTCACCTCCACTGTCACCACCATCATCACTACCGTCACCACTGCCACCTCCACTGACATCATCACCTCCAGCACCATCATCATCACCATCACTGCTACCTCCATTGTCACCACCATCATCACCTCCATCACCTCCATCACCATCGCTTCCACCTCCACTGTCACCATCATCGTCACCACCATCACCATCATCATCACCACCACCAACATCATCAACATCATCACCACCACCATCATAACTGCCGCTTTCATCGTCAGACCACAGTCACCAACACCACTGTATCAATACCATCACCAAATTTTGGCTGCGTTGCTGGTCAACTTTCTCAGAATAACCGTATATCCTAATGTCTCCAGCTCTATGTTTGGGTTACCCTTACCAGAGTTACTTGAGGGAGGATAAAACAAGTCACTCCCTCACTCCGGAGATGCTGCGGGGCGATGTGAAGCTCTAGTGAACAAAGAAACTAATCGGAGGTTTTGCCCACCTCTAAGGTACACAGAGAAACTGGCTGCGGCGGCCATAGCGGCAGATGTCGGCAACAACTAATTGTTTCCAAAATGGCCCGTGTGGTTACTGCAACAAGGCGGCTGTCTGTGAACTCCATGTAGGTCCTCATTGTTTTCAAATGGCTCTGTCCAACAGAGACAGTAAACACAGGTTCGCTCTCTTTTAAGGAAAATTCATGCTCTGAAAGGAGAGCTCTGGTACAAAGCACCTCTCGCCAGTCAGTAATTTTCTGACAAATTAAAACACCGAGTTTTCTTTGTGCGGCAAGTTTCCGTTTATTACCCATTGTGAATCCAGGCTTCTCGTTCTCTGTCTGTTAACTTGCTCACCCCCAGGAGAAGTTTTCCTATTATTCTCAGAAGCATCACTGCATTTATAGAACAACTGTGTCTCCACGTAAGTATATATAATCACACTAATGACACATCTAACATACAGGGCGCACCCTCTGCTCTGAAGACACCCGGAGAAACGTCCTTACAGAGCTCATCCCTGGAGCTCCTCCCCCACGTCTCTCGTCTTCTGTAGGTGCTCTTTGTGCATCCATTTTGTTCAAGGCTGTCTTCGATATTCCAAAAATCAATTAATTCGCATTCCAGTAGCTTAAACGTAGTACAGCCGATCACCTGGGGCAGAGTTTCTCAATCCCAGCACTTTGACAGCCTGGCTGGATCCTTCTTTGTTACGGGGGCTGTCCTGGGCAGGTGGGATGTTTCCTGCACACGCAGGGCGTTTGGCAGCATCCCTGGCATCTACCCACTAGATGCCAGCACAATCTCTGAGGCTGTGACAACCAAAACTGTTCTCAGGAATTGCTAAATGAGCCCCGGAGAAAAAGCAAAACCAGCTTTGGGAACCACTGACGGACAGTAAAACCTCAGATGCTTACATAACTTAGTGTTCTCATGACAGCAAAATATGGTTTTTACTCACCAAGTTCCCAACATATTCTACTTAGGGGTGGAGCGGTCCACTCATGCTAATGGCCAGAGATGGTGAGCTCAGCACATATGCTGGAGAGCAGGCTCCTGAGGGTACTTCAAGGACAGTGATATTTAAGAGCCATCCCCCTACCCATCTCTCCATTCATCCATCCATTCATCGATCTATCTGTATCAGCTATCTATCCATCCATCCACCCATCCACCCATCCATCCATATTCTCTCTCTATCCATCCATCCATCCATCCATCCATCCATCCATCCATCATGCTTCCTTCTTTCCTTCCTTCCATCCATCCATCCATCCATCCATCCATCTCTCCATCTTCCTTCCTTCCTCCCTCCCTCCCTCCCTCCCTCCCTTCCTTCCGTATTATCCATCCATCCATCCATCCATCATGCTTCCTTCTTTCCTTCCTTCCTTCCTTCTGTCCTTCCTTCCATCCATCCATCCATCCATCTCTCCATCTTCCTTCCTTCCTTCCTCCCTCCCTTCCTTCCTTCCGTATTATCCATCCATCCATCCATCCATCCATGTTTATTTGGCTACTTCACACGAGCCAGGGCCCATACTACAGATGAAGTGTAAGGACTAGCTACAGGGTCCATGAGGAACTCCTAGTTGATCACAGTGGCTCTCATGGGGATGGCACCATCCCAAGGAGTGGTTTTGACAATAAGGGGGGTACATTGTTGTTATCACCACGTCTGAGTGCCTTTAGCATCTTGTGGGCAAGGACTAGGGATGCCAAGTCATCCTGCAAAGCATGAGAAGTTCCATGTGCACAGCTGATGTGGCTTGTCCTGTAAGCTTAGAATTATTTGGGCCCAGACCTTAATTGTGTCTTACATGTAAACATCACCTGATCTGGCAAGGATTCAATCTGCAGTGAATTTTCCCAGGAGGGACATTATCACATGAAGAGAGGGGGTGTCGTCCCTTGTGTTGTTCAGCACTTTCCAACAGCTCTTCATCGTTTCGGAGAGTCAGGTCCCCAACTGTCCCCAACCTCAATGCCCACCTGAGCCACTGAAGTCACCAACCTAGCTGCGTCCGACACAGCAGCTGCCACCCACCCAGGGGGCCCAGCGATGGGCCACAGGCCCCCGGCTGGGTCTTCTAGTGGAGTCCTGCCCGGGTGTGGGAACCCTGTGGGTGGCGCATGCCGTCCTTGTGACACTCCTTTATGTCACAGGGATGCCAGAGAGTCATTTTAAGTGTATGCCTTGGGACACGAACCACTCTTCGGTTTTGATTGTGGTGGTAAAATAACCTACATGAGATAAAACTACAGACAACCTTTGGGGGTGATGAAGTTGCCCTGAACCTGGACAGTGGTGGTGACCGCGAGAGTCTGAGAACACTAAACGCCACTGACCTGCGTTGAAAGGTGTGTGCGTTATGTCACGGCGAAGCTGTTCCGTGTACGTGGTACGTATACAGCCCCAACTCCATCCAAGTCCGAGCTTCCTGCCCTGCCCGCAGCCTTCCTGATGTGGGCCCCGCCCCGGCACGCTCCTGAGCCACCGCCCCACTCACACTGGGGGCACCCAACCAGCCTCGTTCAGGTTCTGACCGGGCCACAGACCTCTGGGCTCCGGGCGGCCTAAACGCCCCTCCCTCCCACCTGTGCCCAGCGAGCCTTGGCCTCCGCATCAAGGGATTTTCACTAACACCCGCCACGCCCGACTTCCACACAGGTGGCATCTGACCATTTCCTTGCCGGCTCCCGTTCTGGGCCACCAACTCCACCTCCACCTTGGTCACCTCTGTGTCCCCAGCAGCCAGCACAGAGGCCGGAAGAAAGGGCGGGCACTCTCAGTGACCACTGGTTGAGTGAGTGTTTGGGCGTATTTCTCATCAGAGGCAGAAGCTGATGTGAAGCCGTCAGGAGCTAGGTGAAGAGCAGGCTGGTCGGTTCACCTTGCGCTAAACAAGCGATCACACGCTTTAAAAACCGCGTGGAACCGCACACACGCACGCCCAGGTGCAGGACTGACGGCTGACGGGACAGGCTTGGGCGTGGTACCGACTGTGATACCATCCCACGACGTCACTACTGGAGGCAAGTGGATGAAAGGTGGACGGAACCTCTCTGTACGGAGCTGTGACTCTCTCTTTATTGACAAAAACCTTTTGAGCACGTCCCACGGGTGCGCCCTGACCCCCAATGGTGCTCGCGGTCTAGACGTGTAGAAAGCATCACACAAGATAGGAAGTCTGATACATGTGCAATGGGGCAGCGTGGGGGGTGCCACTGAGAACGGAGACCCCACCCCGGGGGGGGGGGGGACAGGCGAGCGGACGGAGGGTCCACGGCTCCCGAAGAAACAGCAGGGTGCTCCCCACAGGGTGGCCCTCATTCTCTGCCCCACGGCCGCCAAGCTCGGTGCCTTCTTGCACTCATTGTGCGAGAAGGCAGAACCTTCCGCCCCCAAGATGTGAGCTCCGCGGACAGTCTGCCTGTTCGGCCCCCACAACAGCCGGTACATGGTTTTTATTTGATGGAAGCTCTTTTACAAACTTCTGAGGGATGGATGAGCGCTCTGCACGCGGCCACAGGCAACGCATTCCAGAACACTGGAGAGGCGCATGCAACCCCGGGGCCTGGCGATTAGGCATCTGCGGACAAAGACGGCGGGGGTCACACAGGCCACCCAGCCCGGGCAGAGGGCCTGGCTGCCAGGTGTGGGATCCCTGAGGCAAGGTCAGGGGCCGCATGCAGGCCCAACGGCTCCCGGAAAAGGCCTCCTGCTGTATACAGAGTTTCCTTGGGGCCTACGATGGGTGACGGGAAAGCCTACGATGCACCTGCTGAGCCCATCACCGCTCCACCCTCTCCAGCTGTGTAAAATACATGTCCCCGGACATGACCAGGCTCGAGAGAGCAGCTGCCTCAGGGGCCAAACACCTGGCTGCGCCTCAGAGGTGCCCTCCACCCTCTGCCCCCCCCCACCCCCCACTGGGGTGTCAGGTGGCCCCACAACAGAGACAGATTCTCTCGCCAAGGACCATGCATGGTGCTGACAGTGACTATGTGGCCCTGGCTCCCAGAGAGCACGTGTCCTCTTACCTGCTGGTGAAGCCCAAAGTCTAGTTAAGGGTGGGGCTTAAACTCTAGTGCCCTGGAAGGAAGTCGCTGCTGATTCACATTTGGCGGGGATTCTGAATGGAGGGTCTGAGCCCCCCGAGGGTCCCCAGGGGACAGACGAGGAGGAAGGGAGCTGAGGCCCTGCACACATGCTTGCCACAGGCCAGGCCCGCAGAGGCGTCTGTGGCCCGGAGGATGGGATCTCTTCTGCAAGGGTGACTGGCCTGTGTGTGGGGAAGGGAAGCATTCCCTTGGTGTCATTAGCCCCACGCTGTAAACGGAGGCAGGACCATTCAGGTGAAGGTCGTGGGACCGCATGCAGGGCAGTGACGGACATTTGGTGTTCCAGATGGCACCCTGTGACTCTACTAAGGAAGATACGCCAAAGTTTGGGTTTTAAATAAATGAAAACAAATCTGCCGCCCACACCACCTTTTCTGTGTGGTGCTGAGCGCCTCCCGAGACCCGGCCCCCACAGAACACATTCCACACTCTCCCAACGGCCGGGGAAGTGGGCGCCGTGGATACCTCTCTCTGCAGGGACCCCACACCGACCCGGGCTGACAGAGGTCCAGCCACTTGCCAGGGCCTGGTGGTGAGCCAGCTGGGGAGGTGTGTGGGCGGAGACCCCCGTGTGGGGCGCTCTCCCCTCCCCAACTGCATTTCCAGAAAGAAACTCGAGCTCCTTCCGGGAATACCTGGAGACACCTGGATAGGAGTCATCAACACCACCACCCGCCACGTGTGACAGTGCTGAGACCCACACACTGTTCGTCTTCCCAGGTATCAAATGACGACGTTAAAATTACTTAATTGCTTCCCAGAAGTTCGGTTTTCACTTTTACATGTGCTTCATTTTTAAAAAATTGTTTTACTTTAATGTTTATTTTTTTATTTTTTATTTATTTTTTTTTTAATTTTTTTTTTTCAACGTTTATTTATTTTTGGGACAGAGAGAGACAGAGCATGAACAGGAGAGGGGCAGAGAGAGAGGGAGACACAGAATCGGAAACAGGCTCCAGGCTCTGAGCCATCAGCCCAGAGCCCGACGCGGGGCTCGAACCCACGGACCGCGAGATCGTGACCTGGCTGAAGTCGGACGCTTAACCGACTGCGCCACCCAGGCGCCCCAATGTTTATTTTTTTTTTAAACTTTTTTTTTTTTTTTCAACGTTTATTTATTTTTGGGACAGAGAGAGACAGAGCATGAACGGGGGAGGGGCAGAGAGAGAGGGAGACACAGAATTGGAAACAGGCTCCAGGCTCTGAGCCATCAGCCCAGAGCCTGACGCGGGGCTCGAACTCACGGACCGCGAGATCGTGACCTGGCTGAAGCCGGACGCTTAACCGACTGCGCCACCCAGGCGCCCCCCCAATGTTTATTTTTGAGAGAGGGAGGGACAGAGAGAAAGAGAGAGAGAGGAGGGGCAGAGAGACAGGGAGACACAGAATCCAGGGTCCGAGCTGTCAGCACAGAGCCCGACGTGGGGCTCGAGTTCACAAACCGAGAGATCATGACCTGAGCCGACGTCGGACGCTTAACCGACTGAGCCCCCCAGGCGCCCCGCATCTGCCTCTTATTAAAACCTTTTTCTATGCAGTGAGCTTGGGAGGAGACATGGCACTGGTCTGACTTTCAAGAAGTTGCCAAGATTAAATGACACACTAGCTACGCTGTTTCCGAAGTGTGTTATTACAGGGTGCTGGGCGGGGGGTGGGGGAGGCTGGGTGAAGACTGGGGCCCGGTGGGGCTGGCTGGGAAGAAAGGCAAGGGACAGAGGAACGGTCGCTGTTTTTCTCTTTTCCTTGAACCTTGAACTCAACACCCACCTTGGCTGCCAGGGACTGCCTGTTCATGGGGTTACCTCCCCCTGGGGCTTATCCACTACAAGGCCTTTGCTCGTATTAAAGAACGCGTCCAGAGGATTAACGGCAAAAAAATCAAATAACGTATCTCTTGCTTTCCCTGCCTTACTTCTTACAAAATGTAGGAAAACTCTCCAACAATCCTGGAAATTTAAAAGCCGAATAACAAAACTCCAACAGCAAGCCCACCAGATAAGACGCTTCAACAACCATCTGTACCTTTGAAATTCATTAACGAAGGCAATTTACTGAGCCTGCCCCGGAATGCATTATTCACGCGAGAACAGCGGCACTTGATAAATATGGAAGGCTTGACTGTTCTGCAGGGTCTGAATGCTTTTACATAAATTCCCGCTGGGATTAGCAATCTTTCCAGAAATCAAACGACACCTGTAAAGCTACTTAAAGTTGGCTTTTCTTCCCCATCAGGTGGGGTAAGGAAACCTTTCAGTGAAGGACGAAGATCCATTACGGGCGGAATCAGGCATCATCTCAAATAATTTTCTGACACGTGACAGTGACTCCGAAGTTGCCGGGAGCGCCCCCTGTGAATCTGCCGCCCGACTGCAGGCGGGACCGGGAGGACAGAACGCTATTACCTGATCACAGCCCGAGCGCCACACACGACAGCCACGGAACTCGCGATCAACCGGCCAACCCGCCAGCAAACAGACGGAAGCAGGTGCGGGAACGGCCGGTGCCAGGTTCTGAGGCCAGGGCCAAGGCCGTTTCCCACGAGCGGGGCCGACCGTCAAGCTGACGTTTTGTAAAGTGAACTTAAGTGGTAGACAATTATCTGGATAATTAATTTTCAAATGGTTTCTGCCTAGACCATCTGAACGCCTGTGAATGAGGGAGCAGCCGGGGGAGAAGTCCAAACTCCCTCTGGATCTCAGCCGGGCCGGTTTGTTCCTCAGAAACAAACGGCAGCACGTGTCACCGTCCCCTGACCACGTGATCACGGAGCCTAATCTGAAGACACACGTGGCCAGAAGCCCTTCACGTTCAAAAGTGAAGAGTGAACGTCTTTCTTTTTGGTCAGACCAGTGCCGGTGGCTCCAGTCGGCCGGGCCGGGGTGGGGGCCGCTCACTGTCTCGGCCACGCCCCAGTGGGCAGACCAAGCTCACGGGGAGAAGGCGGCCCCGAACAGATCCTGCTTGTGAAGTGTCTTTGCTGTGCTGGGGGATCTTGGACAAGGGTCCTGTCTGTCCCTCTGATCCCCTCATTACCCGTCTGCAAACTGGGGGTGGGACGCTAATGTCTCCTACACGCAGCACAAGGACGGGGATTCACACGGAACCCACTCACTCCAGGTTCCTGTTATTTCTTTTAATTTTTTTTTTTTCAACGTTTATTTATTTTTGGGACAGAGAGAGACAGAGCATGAACGGGGGAGGGGCAGAGAGAGAGGGAGACACAGAATCGGAAACAGGCTCCAGGCTCTGAGCCATCAGCCCAGAGCCCGACGCGGGGCTCGAACTCACGGACCGCGAGATCGTGACCTGGCTGAAGTCGGACGCTTAACTGACTGAGCCACCCAGGCGCCCCTTTTTTTTTTTTTTAATTTTTTTTTTTTTTTCAGGTTCCTGTTATTTCTACTGATGGAGCAGAGCAACCCTGTTGGGGGGGCACCCAACCTCCTGACCAGCCCAGGGGCCGAGGAGCCCCCTTCTGCAGGCTCCCACCCCCAAGTCGTCTGGGTCATCCTGTCCTGACACCCTCTTGCATCCTGCAGGTGTCTGCACCCCAGGCCTGGAATGGGGGGCCCTGTCAGGGGCCACGAGGGTACGTGTCTCAGAACCCCAGGTTCACCGGGCCTGGGGGTTGGGGGGCATCGGGGAGGGTGAGAACCGAGTGGCCACGGTGCTGCTGTCACCCCTGTAAGGGGCCCTCCCTTCCCTGCTAGGTGACAGCCCAGACCGCCCGACTTCCAAACAGCGGGGGCGCCCAGGTTTTGATGTGAAGTCTCGCGATGGTTAACGGCGGGCGGCCCGCTCTGTCCCACAGACGCTGCAGGAGTGGAGCAGAATAAACCCGGGGGAAGCTCCTGGTTCCTCTTACCTTCCCAGCCTCACACCCTTTGCCGCCACCTGTCCGCTCACCTGTCCAGGTGGACAGGTCAGGGACACGATGCAAAACCGGCCCTCAGGGCCAGGCCAGGAGCCACCCCGTCCACAGCCGCCTGGGTCCTGAGCCGACCTCGTGAGACCCCCCTCCAGGGCCTCTCGCTCTGGGACAGGGGTGGGGGCAGGCCCCGCCTCAGGCCTCACGGGTATGGTGACCCGACTCTGTGACTCTGTCTGTAAGTCGGGAAGTGACTGTGGTTTCGGGACTGCTTTACAACCAACAGCACAGAGCAGCGAAGACCACGGTGTTGCGTACAGGAGCTCGCTAACGTGCCCGCCTCGGCCCTGTCCCCACCTTGCTGTCCTCCATCTGGGGCTGAGCTCCCAGGACCCAGGCTCAGGTGATGACTGTCCCTGCCCAGTGGCAGCAGGGTGGGCAGGAAGGAAGGGGCTGTCTGGGCTCACCGCCCTCCTCTCTGCCTGGACACCACCTTCCCAGCCCCCTCTCCTCTCCTCTCCTCTCCTCCCCTCCCCTCCCCTCCCCTCCCCTCCCCTCGGTGGAGCCCTACACCTCCCCCACTTCCGGATCCTTCCCCCAGGAAGCCCCCTCAGCCTCTCAGTGCTCGGGGCGACTCTCCTCGACTCAGTACCCAGTTCGGGCCACCGGGTCCTGGGTTCTCCCTCCAGGCGAGCAGGAGCCCCCTGGGAGGGCAGGAGAGAGAAGTGTGAATGCAGGTGCGCATGCTCCCTAAAGCTGCTAGCTCCCCTGTGTCCCAGGAGCTATGACTACAGCTTTTGTGCAGGTCAGGAAACGGGGGCTTTATAGGGATTATACAGTTTAGCTTCTACGACATGGTCACACTGGGATCTTCACTATGTCGCGGGGCAGAGGCGGGTGAGACGCCGCGATGTGGCTCAGGGGGGCCCTTTCCACGGCTCCCACCCTGAATCTGTGGCCTCCAAAGGCAGGTGCCACACACGTACCTGCCCGGCACGGAGCGTGTGGGTGAAAGTGCACCGAGGGCCCAGGAAAAGGCAGGTGGGGTGGGGAGGAGTGGGGAGGGAAGAATCTCAGAAGACGTGCGGTGTCTCTTGATGCAAACCCGCTTCTCTGCTGACCACGCCAGTCCCCTCTCTGCGGGGGCTTGTGACCCTGATACGTGGAACGTGTCCTAAGTGAGCTGTGTGGGATCGAATACAGATACAGGTCTGCCCGGCACTTCCCAGCGGCTGGGTGGCGGTCAGGACACTGGGGCGATGCCAGGGAGAACCCCACTGCCCTTCAGGGGTGGGGAGGCATTCATGCAGCCAAAGCCCGCTGCTCTGGACAACTGTGCCCAAATAACCTCCACCAAAGCACCTTCAGACACCGCCATGGTTTGCTTGGCACAATGATCAGGGCACTGAGATACTGACACTAACAGACCTGCTCACGTTCCGGCCGTGTTTTCACAACTAACTGTATTTCCGTGTAAAAGTTGGCCTTGAGTCTGAAGCCCCCCAAGCAAATCCTCTGTCGAGTGAAGAGTCAGCTGACGTGAATCAGGTCTCCAGACGTTAGAAGCTGGTGTGACCCGCAAAGCGTCCTGTCCCCGCTGCAGGGAAAACTGACGTAGATGGACAGTCCGGGTGCAGATCCGGCCCTTGGTCCTTGGCCCAGGGTGGCAGGGGAGGGTGCTGCCACGGGCCCTGCACGTGTGTGTGCCTCCTGCCTCCGGGTCCTGTTAGCCCCCCCTGGGAAGCATCTTTCCCCAGCCCCAGCTGGCCCAGAGGCCTGCAGCTTGGGGTTCCCCCAAGGCCCCGTCCTGGGGGATGCCCCCCTGAAGGGGGGCTCATCCCGAGACAGCCCTGACCCACAGACTGGGGTTTCACATCCACAAACAGGGTCCACGGAGGATCATCCAGGAAGACTTCCAAGCATCCACCTAGACAGCTTTGATCATCATGCGCTCATCATCAACACCGTAGAAACAAACACGCCCTCACTCCCATTCCGGGTAAGGGTCCCGGTCAGTGACAGGTGCAGAGAGCCGCCTGGCTGCTGCAAGCTGCCCAGTCCCCTCACACGGGACCCAAGCCTCCTGCTGGAACTGTCTTCCCTTTAACGACAGGAAAACTGAAATCAAGCACGCTCTGAACTGGCTACGAAAACTCCTGAATAAACAGAGTACCGCGAGTCCGTGCACCTCTAAAACCAGCGCAGAAAACTACATATGACACAGAAAGTAGCTACAGTCTCTGGATGAGGCGGGGGCCAGCCAAGATTATTTGGCATAGTTTCATTTTTGCAGGCTTAACAAGAAAGGGTAGAAGGGATACGCGTAGCTCAAAATACCTAGAGTGGCAATTTGACGTTCTTAATCTTCGCCCACCTTCATTAAAATCTTCTATCAACGTACGCTGTGAAAGTAATGTTTAGAAAGCAATGAACGTTGAAATCCCTTCTTCTGGTCCTATTAGGGGACTGTGCAAAGCCATCATTTCTGCAAGATGGGCTGTACATTTGGTGAAAAAACGTCCTCTGTGTCTCGTGACAGGCAGCGCGTGCAAAACAAAGAGGACGGGAGGGCCTGGGGGGCAGACAGGAGCACAGGAGAACACGGGCAGCAGAGAATACGTAAGGAGCGGCTTTAATTCCCCCCTGCCTGGCCGTCCACGTGGCCCTTGCTGCCAGGTCCTGCCCGGAGCGGACAGGGGGCCATACTGCGGGCCTCCCCAGCCAGCCTTCGCCAGGTTGGTGCCGTGCCCTTGAAGCATCACTGTCCCCGGCCATGGGGCAATGCCACAGTTGACAGACGCACCCCAGTCCCCATCCCCGCGCACCTCCTGGGGACTGTGAGGGCAGTGACACAAGTTAATGTGAACCGGGTTTTTAAACCGGTAGAGAAATCCTCGCGGGCTGAAGACCTATAGCAGTGCCTGAAGCCATGTGACTGCTGCGTCCTCCTGATCAAACTTTAAATGCTTCAGGGCCTTTAGATTTTGTTTTTTGTGTGTGTGCCATTATTGGTATTCCTCCATCACTAAACTCGAAGATTGGCTTAAGAAAGAAAGACAGAATAGCCTTTTCAGAGCATCAAAAAGAAGTCCTCGGATGTGCAGGCCTATTTGTAGATTCATTGTACGGAGCTGTGCGTCCACGCGCGGAGAAGCTCACCATCACCAGGTTCGACACAATTGCGATTTCTGAGGCTTGGTCTATTTCGGTCATTTCCTGCAGCGGGGCGCGATAACGCAGGCCGCGGAGGCCCTCCTGCGCCTATCAGAGCCCAGAGCTGGCTGAATCAGAGATGCCTTTGTCCATTTAAAGGCACCCATTATCTCTCCGGAGAACACAATATGTGTTTATTTTACAAAAACCCCCAGCACAAATGGAAATTAAAAAAAAACACACACACATTATGGAGGAGATTAGAGGGACCTGCTCCATGGTGTACGATTAACCACATTCCGTCAGGTGCGAGCAGCAAACATCGCTAAACAATCCAACTTTCTAGCATCTTTTTTCTCCATTGATTTCTACATTCTGCTCATAAAACGTTCGCATGATACCTTTCTGGTCTGGCGGAGTGCGGGTTTGCTTAATAAAAATCTCTAATGGAAACTATAAAAAGTCCTTTCAGTCAACAGGAGGTAAAACAAATCACTCAGCACCCACGACTCCGGGGACACCGAAGGATCAGGTGCAGACTTGTCCAGGCGTGGCTGCTAGGGGCCCAGCCAGCTTGTCCCCGCGGCCACTTTTAAGATCCTTCCGGTCCCGGCCCTGAACTGCTCCAGGGGGGACGGAAGGGCCCCAGTGCAGGAAAGGGAGGTCACAGCAGGCCCGCACGGGGACCTGGGGAAGCCTGGGAGTTTACTCCAGCGGCGGCAGCAAAACCAGGGTGAAGAAAAAGGAAGGGAGAAAGGAATCGGGGAAACACAGTGGGAGATGGTAAGGAGTCCGGGAAGAAGGTGGGTCACAGAGAAAGGCAGCGGGTCACGAAGGGCAAATAAGGGAAACGCATCGGGGGAAAGACAGACGTGGTAACAAAAGCAAAGACGTCTTCAAGTCGGCCGGCACTGCGGAGATCTCCGAAAGGCAAGACAAAAACGAGGGATATGTCTGCAGAGAGAACGGGGCAGGCAGAAAGCTTCACAAATGGCACGCAAGGAAGTCTTCCAAGTTGGAGAGCAGAATTTCAGTGGGAAGAAGGGAGCGAACAAGAAAACAAACCCCTGAAGATAACAAATTCAGCAAGAAAAAGCGAAGGGTCCATAAATTAGGGGCAAGAAAAGTTCAGCTTCACTGACTAAAAGTGTAAAGAGCCAACAACAGATTTTCCCCCAACAAGCTGTACTCATTAGCGCAGGTGCGTAAGCGTCTTCCAGTCCCACCTCCACACCGGGTGACCTCACAGGTCCCCACAATTCGTGAACATGCCACACGGCAGGGCTTCCGGGAGGGTGGAGGGGCGGTGCATCTACAAGCCTGAGACGTACCCCGAATCTTCACTCCTGACTGGCCCTGCGGGCAGTGTCAGAAGGTGCAAGGGACACACGCACACGAACGCCCCCTTCAGAGCCACCTCCTGCGACAAGAAATGGAAACCAGCTGACCTTTCAACATGAGACGTCACAGTTCAACAGCCATCAGCCAGCCCTGTGATGGAACATTTACGTGGCCGTGAATGACGGCCGTGACCGATGACGGAAAAGACTGTACGTGTGAGGGGCATATTCATAGCTTTTGTTCAAAAGCATGGCCACCAATTTGGCTTAAAACTGTTTTCATCGAAGACACGGCTGATTGAAGTGCAACATCTTTTTGGGTTGGAAAGTAACTTCCGTAGGCTGAACAATCAAACATACTGAGGAGGGCACCTGTTGGGATGAGCACAGGGTACGTAGGGAAGCGACGAATCACGGGAATCTACCCCCGAAACCGAGAGGCACGCTGTATGCCCTGTATGTTCACCGACTTGACAATGAATTATATTACAAAAAATAAATAAATATATAAGACACCAAAGTAAATTTATGGAAATAAGTTTTGTAGAAAAATAGTTGGCCGTTTGCTCTAAGAAGTGTATGTGAAATGATCATCTTTGGGGGCGCCTGGGTGCCTGAGCTGGTTGAGCGTCTGACTCTTGATTTCACCCTGTTTATCATGGTTCGTGAATTTGAGCCCCGTGTCGGACTCTGTGCTGACGGTGCGGGATTCTCTCCCTTTCTCTCTCTGTGCCTCCCTTGTTCTCTCTCTCTCTCAAAATGAGTAAACTTAAAATAATATATATGTTTAAATGATCATTAAAAAATTTTTTTTAACGTTTATTTATTTTTGAAGGAGAGAGAGATAGAGCATGAGTGGCAGAGGGGAAGTGAGAGAAGGAGACACAGAATCCAAAGCAGGCTCCACACTGTCAGGGTAGAGCCCAACTTGATCTCAGGGACCATGAGATCATGACTTGAGCTGAAACCAAGAGAATGTTCGACTATTTTTTTAAGTTCAAAAAATTAAAGCTAAATAATGTTTAGTAAAGGAGAAACACGAGGTAATATTTTAAAGCAAGGGAATGATAAACATTAATTCAGGGTAATGTATACGGGGAGAGCACAAGGTTATTGGTAATCTTCAAACTTTTATTTTATTTATTTATTTTTCATATTTATTTTTGAGAGACAGAGAGAGAGGGGGGCAGAGCATGAATGGGGGAGGGGCAGAGAGAGAGAGGATGACACAGAATCTGAAGCAGGATCCAGGCTCCGAGCTGTCAGCACAGAGCCAGACGTGGGGCTTGAACTCACGAACTGTGAGATCATGACCTGAGCCAAAGTCAGACGCTCAACCGACTGAGCCACCCGAGCGCCCCAAATGATCTTTGGCCGGTGGCACCGTCTTCTCAGCTAGACCAAAGAAGTCTGGGTTTCGGATAATCTCAGTAAAACTCTCCCTTCTGAAGGATCACCCCCACATACCTCCGGTCTTTCTGGGAGTGCTGAACATTGCAAGCTTTGTGTTCTGCAAGCACATATCTGATTAATTGTTTTGCCTATGAAAATTACTTCCCCAGTCTAAAGACCTCTAAATGGTAATCGTCTTTATGTGGGCAAAAAGAGCTTCATCATTAAAAAAGTCTGAGAATTTGTGAGCTTTCATTTATTATTAGTCTCTCTTTTTTATAATCCAGAATGCAATGGCAAAACGGCATTAAATGTATCTGCCTCTTTCATATTTTATTTAGGTACATGGAGTCCACTGTTTTTATGTTACTTGTCTATTACCTTCTGTTAAAAGAATTTGAGAAGTAACTGGGAATAACTGACAAATTGTATATATTTAAGGAGTTAACAGTCCTTCTGAGAGCAGACTTATGACCCAGTGTGTTTAAATTAGGTGCCCGAGGTCCCGTCTGGTTTCAGTCCTCCTGCCCCTCTACTGCATCGAGAACGGTCACCGGAGCCCGTGGGGACCAGACACGTGACATCAGGGTTCTTCTGGAGGAGAAAGATGCCAGCATTTGCCCAGACTCCCTCCGCGGGGGACGAGGGGCACGGGGATCCACCCCACCCCCACGCCAAATTGGGAACGTGTGGCTTTAACACTGGACCCAGGGAACATAAACACTGCAAGGAAAGGAAACATCCTGCAGTTTGCAGGAACTGAATTCTGCAGTATCTCCCCACCCTGATTGGGAGCACAGGAGCCCGGCTAAATATAACAGAACCAGGCGGATTTAAAGCTGGTGACAAAACCACATCTCTACAGCGAAAGGTAACACTGCCATGGTCCCTGAGCCCGCTGACTTGCAGGAGGCGGGGAAGAGGGAACGGAGGGCATTTTCGGCCCTCCTGAATTCCGCCCCTCCTGTTGTTAGCACTCGCTCTGTCTTTTAGGGATCCCTCACTGCGTTCAGTCTTGGCATGGGGCCCACTTTGGGGGACATGCCCCCCCCCCCCACCCCCGCCCGGCAGCCGTGCAGAGCTCAACTTGGGCTTGGCCGACCGGACCCTTCCTGCAGAGACAGAGTCTTGCACACTGATGCTGGTCCCCGGTGGGGGCACGACGTGAGGCTCCAGGCGGGCCCCCTTGCTTCCCGCCGGTTGTCCAACTGGGTCCTCCAACTCCATTGATACACGGGGCCTCCCTGATGGGCTTTGCACATACGTTCCTGTGTGCCAGGGATGGCCGGAGTTGGGCTGTGACTGTCGCGGTCAGGAGCAGAGAAGGGACAGCAGGACGACAGTGGCGAGAAGCGTTCCCGATGCCTTCCGCACGCGCGCACGCACGCACATGCAGCCCAGTCCTGCCGCCAGCCCGTGATATAAAGGAAATGAGTTGTAGCCTTCAGATCCGTTCATTTTAATAACTTAGCCGGCAGTCTTCTCTGGAAACGAATATCTGCTCCAACGGCTTCCAGCTTTCCTTGTAAAAATAATGGCAGTTAATAGGGAAAGGCTGTCATGTGTTCCGACTCCAGGTACCGCCGGCATGACAGCTGTGTGATCAGACGGAAGGTACGCTGAGACAAAAGGAATAATTAAAATGAGCCACCAGAACCAG
Organism: Puma concolor; assembly: GCF_028749965.1. Classification (NCBI taxonomy): domain Eukaryota; kingdom Metazoa; phylum Chordata; class Mammalia; order Carnivora; family Felidae; genus Puma; species Puma concolor. Next base: position 139,094,373 of record NC_141669.1, on the reverse strand, counting down.
CCCTGGATTTAAATGTTTAAATGTTTTAATTTAAAAGAACAATGGCACCGGGAAAGTCTCCTCGCATCCGGTACTGACAACCTGCCATTTATTAATCAGTGTTAAATACCAGCAGCTCTGGGTTTGACACCAAACAGCAGATGATGTGTGACGATCCCTAAAATAGCAGCCGTGTCTCAAAGCTGATTTCCCAATGACTCTGGCGTAACAAGAAGGCTCTGGAATATTTACTGTACCAATTAAACAGCATTAACCACCCCTGCGGCAAACTGAGAGTCCCGGGCACCGATACTAAACGCGCAGAGCCCTCCGGGCAAACCGAGGTGCTTTTGCATGTGGCTCACGGTGTCAAGTCCGCTCAAAAAAAGCAAAAAGCCTATTACGAGGGCAGTGGCTGTCCACCAGGGGCCCCTTGGTCTGCGGGAGACACTTGGCAATGTGTGCAGACACGTCTGATGTTCATAACTGACACTCAGGGAGGCGGGTGCTATTGGCATCTCGTGGGCATGGTCACGGCTGCTGCCGGACATCCTCGCGCACAGGACGCGCCCCCCCTCCCCCCCCAGAACGATCTGGCCCCGACGTCAACAGCACCGAGCTTTAGGGACCCTCGGAGTAAAAACATCTACTTCTGGGGAAACAGGGCTCAAGTTGAAGAAATGTGTACTCACACACGTACGTTGCTTTTCAATCAGCAAACAGAGGGTCAAAGATCTGCTTGTTACTTACTTTATACAAGGAGCTGCATCTCAGGAGTCCGGGAGCCTTCCCGACTGGCTGACTTGACTTCCGTCTGGAGCCGAGGCCCCACCAAACGCGGGTCAGTGTCTAGCCTGTTGTATCTTACTTCCTGGAATGCAAACTCCCGCTCAGGACCGCGGGCGCCAGAGACAGTCTGACGTGTGACCCCCCCAGGGCAGCCCCGACACACCCCAGCGGGCCGGTCAGAAATGCCACGTCTACTTAAAACGGTGGTTAGCTCTGCGTTTTCTTGGAGTTCCCCACACCTGCTATAATTTCTTTAACCACAAACATTTTCACAGCAGGATGTTAACCGTAGAGATGGTTCACTTCGATCCGACAATGCTGATGCTGGTTTAAAACTACGTCCTGAAGGTGATGTGCTCAAAGGTCCCCCTCTCGGGGAGACCCGGCCCCACCCCACACACTGGCTTTCAACCCCAGCCCAGCCAGCGTTCCCGGTGTCAGAGCGCCCCGACCTGCCTTTAGTGCCTCTGGGATGAACGCTCGCGAACTCGCTCGGCTCAGCAGAGCCTGAGGAAAGCCGTCCTGCCGACTGCGGGCAGCAAAGACGACACTAACGGTCCTGGAAGGCAGCTTGGGGCTCTTTGGTCGGATTCAGGCTGGTTACCGTCACCAGGAGGACGCGCAGGTACACAAACGGGGTTTCTGAAACCCTGCGGGACTTTCTACCTCGGCGGGGCCTGAGCCCGGTTAGTCAAGAGAGGCGCCTGTGGGGGGGGGGGGGGGGCCTCGAACAAACACGCCCTGCAAAGCGAGTAGTCAGTGCCACCTGCCTCTTCCTTCTCGTGGACCAGACGGTGGTGCACGGCAGTGGTAAGAGGGCGTGGCTGGTGCCAGCGACTGGAGTCCCAGCCCCAGCCGGCAGTGTGGCCTGGCTGGCTCTGTCCCGGTGCCCACTCTCGGGTCAAAAGGCTGGTGAGTGTGTGTGTGTGTGTGTGTGGGGGGGGGGGGGGCGTCCCTTCCTTCAAAAACCCCCCTTTCTAACGCTTAGTCCCGTCTCCTTTCAGTTGTCCCAGAGAATGGGCCCTTAGGCTCCCGTGGTGGGCAGGACACCGGTGGGGCTGAAGCTTCGACGCGGCATCACAAGTCTGAGACCGCGGGAGAGCCCCGCGGAAGCTGGCACAAAGCTTGCCAACTCCAAGTCGCTCCCGACTCGGAAACGTGTGAAGAACTGTGTCTTTGTCACCCTGAGAATGAAGCCAGAGAGAGGAGATGTCTTTGAAGTTCTATCTGAACTCAGCGGAAACTTCTACCTCAGACCCGGGTCTCAGTGCTGATCGTTCTGACGCCTTTGCCCACGGGCAGCCTGCCTGCAGATGTGCTCCTGGGGCCTCCCGGTGACTACATCCCCGTGAGCAGCCGCGCTCAGGCTCCTGACACGGATACCAGGCCTCTCCCGCTCCTCCGCCCATGTCAGCACAGCACCGTGGCGAGCAGGGGCGCCAGGACACCTGCTGGAGGGCGCCCGCGTGAGGGCGTGCTCCCCGAGCTTGACAGGCGAGTGGGAAGCTGCACTCTCAACCCTAAGCACCTGCGTTTAAGCCTCAGGAGATCCTTGTCAAAGCAGACGATCCAAACTCTCGGACAGACACAGAGTACAGCCGCCGAACGCCGGAGCGAGTGACGCGAGTGAAATACTTGATTAGCGCTGTATGTCGGGAAACAAAACCAGAACTTACTGAAGGTACGTTTATTTTTCCTAGTGTTTAATAAAGTTTCGGTTCTAACGGCGACTGCACGCTAGCGTTTAGAGCGAAAGACCGAGTCAAGCAGCCTGTACCTGCACACCTTCTTACGAACCAAACACCCTGAAGCCCCGATAGGATGTTCCTTTTACAGGTGACTTTAGAGCCCTTTTCTACACAGTGATTTTTACCTTTTTTTTTTTTTTTTTTAAATTTTTTTCAACGTTTTTATTTATTTTTGGGACAGAGAGAGAGACAGAGCATGAACGGGGGAGGGGCAGAGAGAGAGGGAGACACAGAATCGGAAACAGGCTCCAGGCTCCGAGCCATCAGCCAGAGCCTGACGCGGGGCTCGAACTCACAGACCGCGAGATCGTGACCTGGCTGAAGTCGGACGCTTAACCGACTGCGCCACCCAGGCGCCCCTACACAGTGATTTTTATAAAACATAGTCTAGAATTCCATGGATTCTCAGAAGGTGTTCTCTTAACTATCGGGCGTCTTAATAGTTCTCTCGGGTGAACGTACGTTATCATCGGCGAAACGCTGATTTCTGCCTCTTTGATGACTGTCTGCCTGAGCCCCGCCCTGCTCTGCATCTGTCAGGATGCCTGGGCGGGATTCCTGCCATCGTCCAGCAAGGCGCTCATCGTCTGCACGGAATTCTGTATTTGTGCACTATTTGCACCTCCACTTTGCAATCATTTGACACGGCATTCGGGGTTTACCGCGGGCCCGCGGCAACACTGGACGATCCGCGGAGAGTGAGCCAAAGAGGCGCGGTGTGCTGGGCTGAGATGCGCCAAGCAGTGAGCAGAGAGGCAGGGGCCACTGGGAACTCCGTATATGGGTGGTCTGTGCACAGCCACGCAGTGGGAGTGATACAGAGAGTCACAGTGTGAGGAGCCACCCCTGGGGCTGTGGTGGGGGGGGGTGTCTCCAACGATGGTGTCACTGATTCCTTCCTTCTCTGTACTTACGGGCTCCTCTTCCCACCAGAGGGAGACGCCAATCTCCCCCCCCCCCCCCCCCCCCCCCGTGAGTGTGGACTGGCTGATGACCACATTGACCAATAGACTGCAGTGGACAGATGTTCTGGGACTTCTACCGATGGGTCACACGACCCTCTGGCTTCCATCTGGGCCCTTGGAATGCTCTCTTTCGGGAGAGGCATGTGTTTCGGGACACATGCCTCAGAACTGGTCCCCGAGCTCTGGGAAGCCCAAACCACGTCTAGTCTGCAGTCTCGACCAACCTCCCGGCTGATGGCCGCCATCTACTGCCAGCCACGAAGTGCGCCATCTTGGATGTCCAGGCTGCTCATGGCCTGGGATGACTCCAACCCCAACCACTACCAGACCACAGGTGCATGGAAACCCCAAGACGAACCACCCAGCTGAGCCCATCTTTGTTTCCACAGAACTGAACAGAAGTATCGTACTGGTGTCTTACTCCTCTGAGTGTTGGGGTTTGTCATACAGCGACAGGCAAGTGAAACATGTATGCCAACACCCTTCTTGGGGGCTGGCTTTTAAAAGACAGGCCCACATCTTCCAATAACACAACTTCCAACGCCGAGATTGTTTTGACCATTTTGACAAAAAGTCAAACTATTTTCCAGCTAAGAGACAAGTCTTTTAAAAGTTAAAAATGCAATCAGTCAGAACAGTCAACAGAGAAGACATATGCCTCTCGGAGAGGAAAAATACAGGAAGTGATGACAAGCCACACCCGGTGATTTCAAGGCATACATGTAACAATGGGACTTCACTGTTTCGATGTTTTTAAATGAGTTGAACCTTTTCACTAAGTTTTTACCATTTGGGATGCTGAAAACGCATTGGGCTTTTTCTCAAGGACTTCTGGGGATGTTATCGATTTAATAAGATGGCAAGACTTGGTTTCTGTCAAGGATCTATTTCAGGACACTCTGGGGGGTGCTTTCTGTGGGTAGAATCCTATCAATACAGCGTTGCAAAGTTTTTGCAGAAGTTTTTTTGAAGCATATATATGCTTCTTTTTCATATATAATGTCTTCAGGGAAGCTTTTCCCCACCTTATCCACTTAAATAAAGTTCTGACATGCAAATAAATTTTGCATAAGCAGAGATATACGACACCCACAGTTAAGGACTATGGCCAACCAATTATACCCATGTGTCATTTTCGCTTTTACAAACCCCTGATAAAAGAGAAAATCTTAAAGAAAGTACTTCACACGTAAAATATTTCTTTTATAGCAAAATGTGTCCAATTGATTTATGAGGTCCTCTCAAGGAGAACAAAACACACACTATAAAACTGAAGCTCGCAGAAAGGTTTCTTGGCTTCTCTAGAAGAAACACTCAAATTGTACGGGGTACGGATTTTCATACTTCCTAATGTGAATTCTTCACGGAAGCCGCGGGGCCCTACTGGTGGGTGTGTTATTTTTATGATAGTAGACGTTTTCAAAAACAGTAGAGCTTCTCAAGCACTGGGCCTTTCATTCAGGACATAATTGGTCAAATTTGGTCCATGGGTTAGGGAGATGTGGGGTACAGCCTGCCTGGTTTAGGACTTTGAGCCAAGACCGTCGAAGGGGATGAGCTTGGTGCCCACCGGCCAAGTGTGGCCCCGCCGTGGAGAGATGTCGTCGGGGTCCAGACGGCTCATCATGGCGGCTCTCCTGCTGTGAAGGCAGAGCCGTATGGGTGCAATGGAAGGACGGAGCACAAAGCCGAGGACATTCGGCGTCTGGCCCTCAACAGAGCCAGTGCGGTGACTTCGGGACTGGCTGAAAATGGCCAGTCCCTTTGGGATGATCAGTGTGGTTTTGCAGGTCACCGAAGATGGCCCCTTTGGCGTGAAGGTTATTCTCAGCGGAAGGCAGCTGAGACCCTGCGGGCTCAGAAGGAACGTCTGCCCCTCCCTTAACTCCATCAAAGAATCTAAATTGCAGGTTTTTCCCAAAAGAAAGGTTACTGGCAGAGATGCATTTTATCTGGGCGACCCATCTGTGTGGCAGGACCGATATCTAGTTCCCTGCTCTTATCTCCATGTGAAGGGCACTGCTTCCCTCTCAAGTCCCAGACCCCGTCCCCCTAGTTCAGGTCACGTATGCCTCATTTTGCCTGACTGTCTTTGGAGTTCCTGTCTGCGTGGATTCCCGGTACGCATGCCATTAAATGTGATTTTCTCCTGTTACTCTGCCTCATGTCAATTCGATTCTTACTCCAACTAGAACAACCTTTGAAGGGGACCGGAGTCCTTGGTCCCTGATGGCTTCTGCTAAGGAGACAGGTGCAGGGCTGGTGGACCCCCTACTGGCCTCGTGGGGCCATCAACCCTGCACCTGTCCCTACAGGATCCCGGTGACCTCCCGCCTCTTAAATGCAGCGCAAAGGACCTGAGTTACACAGCAGAAGCCGCCAGGCAGTGATGCTCAGGAGCGACAGGAAATCCCTCGTTTCCTTGCAGCCTGAGCGCGTGGATGGCCCGCTTGTAAGGGCACCGTGGGGTCACGGCACGGGCTGTGCGGGAGGAAGGAACCCGAGAGCCCGGCTCTGCCATCGGCACCCGCACCCCCGCTGGCTGAGAACGCCAGGCTTCCAGCTTCCGGAAGGAAGCGAGCGGCCACCTGACCGGCTAAGTGCCACGGTTTGACACACGTTCCACAGGAGACAGGGATCCGACCGGAGAGAGTAACACACACCGAGGGGGAGAAGCACATCAAGGTCAAGAGATTCCTCCTGCGAGCCCAGGATGTGCCGCGAGAGCCACGGCTGCGGAAGCTGGCGGACGGAGCCAGGGTCCGGGAAAGGCGTGGGGCCCCTGCTCCTCACACGCACAGATGGGCCGGGGCCCGGCTCTCCTCCAGCCTCCTCCGAGCCCAGCCTCGCTCACACGACTCCCTCCTCCAAGCATGGCTACTGCGGGAGCCCCCACCCCGAGTTCCAGGCACGGTGCTGGGTGCTGGGTGTTGGGCAGGCGGGCCCCCCCCAGGCGGGCCGGGAATCGGGTCTTTGTCATGGCCCCTGACACCGAGCACCTAACAACCCTCAGGGTTTCCTGAATGTGGGGAGTTTCTGTCATGCTCGTGAGGCCCCTCGTTTCAGGGGGGGGGCGGCTGTCACTTGAAGCCTCAACTGCATACCTGGAGAGTTGGGGATTGACCCAGCCTGACCTCCAGGGGCCAGGGACAGGAGGGGCGGTGACACAGCCAGTGCCCGAACCAGCCGTGCCTAGTGACGGGCGCTCAGGAAAAACAGCACGCAGAAGCACAGGGGACGTCCCGATGCCACTCTGCTGCCCCCGGGGACAGGAGCGCCGCCCCGCTGCCCAGGCCTCTAGGGACACTAATCAGAACTGTGGCCTTTTGGGGCCCTGTGGGTCCTTCTCCCAAAGTATCGAATCTGAGGGGGGTCACGGGGAAATCTGGAGCCTGTAACCCGTTGGTCAGAAGTACGGCGGTAGTTTGGAGGAATTTGCCTGTAGCCTGTGGGGCCTGAGCTAACACTGGGCAGCCAGTGTCCGAGTGGAACAGCAGAAGCCTCGGCTGGTGTGGGACGGGGTTGAGGGGAAGTGGAATCCACGGGGACCTGTGTGAAGGGCACGTTGCCTATCACCGTGTTTAACAGAGGGACGGGGTAGGTCAAGGCTGACGCCAGGAGGGCCTGATGCGGCCGGGGAGGTCAGGGGCGGCTTCCTCGAGGATCTAACCAGGCCACGAAAGGCTGAGGAACAGCACGTGCAAAGGCCTGTGGTGAGACCAAGTGTGGCCAGAGAACAGAGAGCTCGGGGAGGCCTTATCACAGTGGCTTCGTGGTCACGGAGGACCTGTGGTCCAAAGCCCTGGGAGCCCCCTTACCAGTACCACGGGCCCAGAAGGCCCCTCCTGACATGACGGCGGCTGGGGCTCTCATCCCCACCATAAGAGCCTGCAGCCGGTCCCTGGGACTCATCAGAGAGCACAGGGCTCTGCCAGCCCCTCCTGGGCACACCTTCAGGGGCTGCCGAGGGCTGTGAACACATCCCTGGGGTGGAAGCCTCTAGAATCAAAGTGGCTGATCCATTTAAATGACTGGGCTCAGCATCTAAGGCCCTGACAGGGGTGAGGAAGCCATCAGTCACCGGGATAACAGAGCGGCTAGTTCAGAGCAAGACGGACAGAGGCCAAGTGCGGCCTAGGCAGCGGATGCCCCCGTGTCCTGTGGGTTGAGCCGCAGGAGGTCGCCTGGGCAGCGTCAGGCTCCACACCCGGCAGCTGGGTCTCCCGGGCGTAAGAGGGCCCAGGGGCCATGTATGGTGAGGGCTCGGCCCTGCGTCAGCTGCACACAACTCGGGGCACCCCTCCTCGCGGCGCCTGGTCCCGGGTCCCTCGGTCTCCCCTCCCCTGCCCACTCGGTTGAGAGCTCTGTTCTGGGCTGCACCTTCTGCAGCCTTCCGTGCACCCAGGCGGGGCCGCCAGAAGAGGCTGCGTATCCCCAGAGCCGGTGGGCCCCCAGGGCCTGCTGGGGTCTCCGCCCCAGTGAGAGCCTCACAAACAAATTCCCTGGAACAGCTCGGGCAGGACGCAATCCTCCTTGCTACGCTTCCGCCTGCCTGTCGAGGGGCAGCCTCGGTTTCCTGTCAATGAGCCCAACACGGAATCCAAACCCGCAGGCATTCTGCAGATTCACAGATCACGCACACGCAGTAAGTCACGGCAACTACGAGGCCGATCGCCGTGAATTTGTGGCTTAACGGTCTCAGAAGGAAAGCCAGGTTTGCCTACACAACCCGGCCTGAGCACAGAGCCAGTGACTTCAGCTTCCTATGTGTGGGTGGGGCTGGCTAAGGCTGCAGATCTGAGATCCAGGCGCTAAGAAAGAGAGAGAAAGGAAAACACAAGGGGTTCCACCCCTTTACGTCGCGGTGGGGGTCCGCAAAGGTAGAAGGATCAAGTGCCAGAGTCACTAACAATCAAGGCTTAGGAAGAAAGGGACGGGGGAGAGAGCAGGGGGGGGGGGGGAGAGGGGCACAGGGGTGGGTGGGGAAGGACCCCGGGGCAAAACGGGCGGTGGGCAGCTGGGGGGGAGCACCGGCCCGCACAGCGCATGCTGATCACAAGCTGCCACTGGCCCGGCACTGCCCTCCTGCCCGTCAGTCCGGGGAGACTGTGCTTTCTGGTGGCCTCCGTGTGACAGCGGAGGAGGTGGGGCTGGGCCTGGAAATTAAGCACACTGGGAGGCACTTCAGTCCTTATGAAGTTCTCTGATGCGCCCACAGGAGCAAGAAGCAGGCGCTTACTCCCAGGACCACTGCGACGGAAGCGATTTCCACTGTGGCTTCTCATACTTAGCACTCAGTAAAGCTTGCGTTCTCTCCCCAAAGGAGAGCCAGATTAGGTAGGGAAGAGCCTGACGTCTCTAATGCAACCTGATCTGGCCTCGCCGTGCGCAGGGAACGTGCAATCTATCTCATAAATGCATCGCAATGTTCCACAAATCACCCACGTTTATCCCCCGAGACGTCTTTAACTCGGGGCTTAGAGTTACAAATGAATTCTCCTATGGATCTATTATTCTCTCAAATAGCAGAGAGAGAGGGGATGGGGTTGCACAGCGCTTTCACAGAGCTGGGCTAAATTAGATCATGCAAAACCTAATGAGGATCATTCAGAAAAACGATGGAACTAGGGCAGCCATGAACTGCAAGCCGACTCCTAATTGGGCACTTAGCCAAGGATCAGATGTCACTGGTGTGTCCGCTCCGTGGGCCACGTGCCGATCTGATCCCTGACACTCGGAGGCGGAAGTCACCGAAGAGTGGTCGTGTGGCATGAGCCCCTACTTGGAAGTGGCTGGCGAGTGCCATGTTCCAGCGGGTACAACCTCCTTTCCAGAAGACACCGCACCTCCCACAGGGTGGGACAGCCATGGCTGGGGCAGGAGAAACACCCACTCAGACAGGTGGGTGGGTGGGTCAACAGCCGGGCGGAGATTTAAACCCACCAGCACTGCGGCCCACGTGCTAGGTGCCATGGTTCGTTCCAACCCCTCAACAATCAACAGCTCTTTCTACACTTATCAAAGTTGACGAGGCCGCCAACAGCGTTGTGCTACCTGCCCCGCAGGAGCATCCCGGACCCCTCCATCCACGGCTCACTCCTGGCCAGCTACAGCCGTGGACGGAGGTGTGCATGGCCGTGGCCGGTGTCGAGATGTCCTGCAAGGGCACGGACATCAGGGCACAGTGTGCAGGCAGGGGGACAGAATCTGACAAACAGAACCACACACAGGGGGTCAACTAGTATTTGACAAAACGGAGCGATTTAACAGGAAACGGAAAGGCTTTCCAAGAAACGGTGCTGGAATAACTGGACCCCCGCGTGGAAAACACACTGATCCCTACCTCACTCCACACACAGAGGTTAACTCAAAACCGCGCACAGATCTGAATACAGAAATGAAACTCTAAAACATGCCAAAGACCCAGGGGAAACCACTGCTGGGGCTCTGGACTAAGAAGAGATTTTGGAGACAGAACGTACAGAGCGTGACCTGTAAAAGGAAACATCGACGAACTAGCTTCTTGCTCTTTGAATGATATTCGCACGAAAACAAGGCAAAAGCCACCGATGGCAGAGAACGTTTTCATTATAGCCATCTGACGAAAACCTGCATGCAGAATATACCAAGATCGCTTGCAACTCAACAATAAGATAAACAACAACAATATCCCAGAATCAATAAACGATTTAAACAGCGGCTGTGCAAAGGAAGACACACCAATGAGCAATGAGAGTGTCCAATGCCATCAGCCTGTAGGGAATGGATATGAAACCACAGTGAGGTTTACACACTCACCCAGGGGCCACAGTTCCAAGCACTGGGCACACCACCTGCAGGAAAGGAAGTGGGGTTCTCACACGGCTGGTTTGGAAAGCTGTCCGGCAATGTCTAGGAAGTTAAGCACCTGCGTCCCAGCCGCTCACGCCAGACAGCTGACACACGAAGGACGCGGGCACAAACGTTACGGCAGCTTATTCACAGCAGCAAAAACCTAGAGAAGATCCAGAATGCCCACCAGTGGGGGCACAGAATGCATGTCTCCGTTCAGGGGAATACCAGCAGGCAACAGTATAGTGACACACACACAATAACGCGGACGATCTCTGAAACGTTCAACAGGGCAACCGAAGAGTATGTGCCCCTTGACCCCGTTTCTTCAGAGCTGCAGAAAATGCCAAGTGATTCACGGTGACGGTAGCCTGATCACTGGTGCCAGGGGTCAGCAGGAGGAGGGTCCACTGCACAGAAGCAGAGAAAGCTTTCCAGGGGAGACGGGATACTTGGAATCTTGCCCTGGTGCAGGTGTCATGAGTGTATGTATCGGTCAAAACTCACGGAGGGGTGCCAGGCTGGCTCAGTTGGTTAAGCCTCTGACTCTTGGTTTTAGCTTAGGTCATGGTCTCACGGTTCGGGGGCCTGAGCCCCAAGTCGGGTTCTGTGCTGACAGTGCAGAGCCTGCTTGGGATTCTCTCTCTCTCTCTCTCTCTGCCCCTCCCTGACTTGTGGTCTCTCCCGCTCAAAATAAATAAACATTACAAAATATTTTAAGAGCTCATGGAAGTATACACTTTAAAGGGGGTACAGTGTATTGTACATAAGTTTTACCTGATAGACTTGATTTAAAAAAAACAAACAAACAGTAATCTTGACCAAGCGAGATTTTCTCCTACACGGGAACTTCAGAAGCCAAGATTCGTTGAACCGAACTTCCCCATAGAATGTTTATGATTTGAAATGGGGGCGAGGTGAGGGGAGTTTTGTTTGCTTGGGTAAAAGAAATGATTTCAGCGACGCTTTAAATACAAGGTCCCCTCTATCCCTCACTGACGCGCTGCCCCTGGGTCGGTGGGGCCCAGCACGTGTCCAACACGGCCTCGGTCCATGGAGGCAGCGCACTCCGGCCGAGCAGGGAAACCCACCCCAGAGCACCTCTCGATCCACGCCGAGGGCAGCGCCTCTTCAGGAGGTGGCATCTCGGGCGCCGTGGAGCGTGGGCAGCCCACATCACCCAGCTGCCAAGGCGGCTTAAAACCCGGTTCTGCAGGGGGGGCTGGGGCCGGGGGCCGTAAGCACAAATGAATACCCGGGCTTCCTTCTCTGTCTCTCGGTCAGTAGGAAATAAAGAATACACCTTCAGCTAAATGAGAGCTGAAGTGTACTGGAGGAATGCTATAAATTATATGCAGGCCACCAAATAAAATTCAATTTTCAGGTAATGGGAAGGTGTAATGCGTCTGGAGAAGCTGTTTTGCATATCACACCAGACAGCAGGTAATAAGGAGGGAGGCCGGGTTCGCGACTGATCTGTCACAGGGCCGCCGCGATTGTCCCAGTCCCTCCCTCCTCTAATCACACCATTGCAGTGTTGATTCAGAACACCACGGCCCATGAAAAATGTCACCGTTCTGTCGATGGCGCGGATCTGCTGGCAATTCCGGCGAGCAGCCGCTGCACATGAAGGTGATAAGGCGCTCTATCCTGCCATGCTCAGCAGGTTTCTCGTTTCCTCCTGCAATTACACATCAAACTGTTTTAGCTTCACACGCTCTGGCACTATAAATGGCCTCGAGGCAGAAGGCCGCCTGGCGCACTGAGGAGCGGGCTTCAAAGCCGAGTGCAGACTCCCGATCCGGGGAGGCTCTCCACACCCTCTCGGCCCCTTCCCTGCGTGCACACACCCACTCTGCAGAGCCCTGAAGACATGCCCCAGAAATCATCCTCTCATTATCTCTGTGTAGTCCAATTAACAGAGGGCTCGGGGAAACATTATTAAGTGTCAGTGCAGGAGACACGGCCCCAACGGAACTGGAGCGCACTTCATGCCCTGGCCTCTCCAGCGTGGTCCACGGTCTAGCAGAGCAGCACGTCCTGGGAGCCTGTTAGAAATCCAGCGTCCCAAGATCCCTCGGGGACCTGCTGGCTCATAATCTCTAGAGGTGGGGCCAGGAATCTATATTGATGGGGCATCTCCAGGTACGAAGCCCAGCCCCAAGCTATAATCATTCAAGCCTGCCTGTATCCCTGGTGCTTTTCTCAGGAATCACTTACCTGGTCTCTGATCAGACACCACACAGGCTCAGAGGGGGTCTTCATAGGGCATACTTTTTGGAAATTCTATTCATCTACCCACCCATTCATCCATCCATCCATCCATCCAGACACCCACTCGTCCATCAATTCACACATCTATCTATCCATCCACCCATCCACCCATCCAAACATCCATCCATCCATCCATCCATCCACCCACCCATCCATCCATCCACCCATCCATTCACCCAACCATTCATCCATCCATCCATCCACCCACCATCCATCCATCCATCCACCCACCCACCCACCCACTCACCCATCCACCCATCCACCCATCCACACATCCATCCATCCATCCATCCATCCATCCATCCATCCAACAAACAGATACTGGGCACTGCCTCATACTGGAAACACAGGGATGAGAAGCTGTCCCGGGTGCTGAGCTCCGTATGTATCAAGCACATAGCTGGCCTTAAACAAACTGACACCTTCATCACTAGGAGAGGCAAGAGAGCCTGACGGCTGGAGTACATGTGGGTGCTAGAGGCTGGGAATGCTGCCTCTGCCCCTGACCAGCTGTGTGACTCTGGGAAGCAGGATAGTCTCTCCGAGGCTCAACTGTGTTGGGTCTGTGAGATGGAGATAATAATGGTCTCTGCCTTGAGGGCTGTTTGTAAAGATTAAATGAGTTAATAAATGGAGACCAGCATCTGGAAAGAGGAGTCAAACATAAGTGGCCACTATTATCATCATGTTATTGTCACCCCCGAGAACAAGGAACCCACAATCTGGAAAATGCAAACAAGTACATTATAATTTCTTTCGAAGGGATAGAAAAATACGGACTGAGAACAGGGGAGGAATAGACCTGTCTATGTAGGACTGTCCCCAGGACATAGTAAACAATCTTCCTCATTCATTTACTCTCTGTCTCTCTCTCTCTGTCCCCACCTACCCTCCTGCCCATCCATCATCCACCTACTCAGCTAAGATTAATATTACGGTATACATATGGCAACACGTACAAATCACAAGTGCACAGCTTGATGGGTTTTCAAAGTGAGCACCCCCAGCATGTGGCCAGTGTCCAGACTGGACTGAGAACATCGTCAGGACCAGAGAAGCCGCTCTCATGCCCCAACCCATCGCCCACCTCCAAAGGCGACCACTCCTCTGCCTTCAGTCGACATCTGATCTGTGATGGTCACCTTTGGTGTGCATTCTTCAGGAGGCTGGATAGTATTCTGCTGTACAGATATCTCATGATCTACTTATATATTCTATTATTGATGTCTCGATGGTTTCTAGTTTGGGGGACATAACGGGTGACGTGGTTAAGACATTCCTGCGTTTGTCTCCTGGTGCCCATCTGTATGCGTCCCGTTAGGGATCTGTCTCACGGTGGAGCTACCGGGACACAGGACACGCCCACATTCAGCTTTGGCGGGAACTGCTGACACTTTTCCTAGCGGTCGGGCCAGTGTCCATCCCGCCACCAGCATCCCAGGAGCTGCTCCATGGCTCCCCTTCAGGGGACTTGGAATAGCCTGTCTTCTCGGCATTGAGAATCAACACACCACATGCCTTCCCACTCCGTGCCCTTTCTCAGCCCCCGCAGGTGCTTTCTGCCCAGTGTCTCCTCTCGCCCGAGTGTCTCCTCCATCACAGCCTGAATGTCAGCACCCACTCCAGCGACCGTGCCCCCCCGTGAGACACCGGCCTCTGTGCCCTGTAGGTCTCTTTTCTCTGGGATTTTGGCCTCTCAAGTCCTAGCTGCCTTGGGTGTTTTCTGGTGTTTTCGAGTCTTTCCTTCTTCCTCTGTTTTTCCCTTGTCCCTCCCCCCTCCCTCCTATCTACGCAGGGCAGCCATTGGTTCCAGACCAGTCTGAAACCACCCACTCTGCCCCACTGAAACTAGAGGTTCCGGTCGGCATGTGTCAACAGATAGATGGCCTGGTGGGGCCGTCCTGGCGGGGGACAGCTGCTGGCAGAGACGTGAATAATGACCGTCATGAAAACCGGGGGTCTGGAGGTGGCATTGTGGGCAGAAGACAGAGCAGGGGCTGCAGGCCCCCGGGGCTCCAAGTACGTGCTCCTGCTCGGGAAACGGGAAGAAGGCGCTTTGTTGTGGTGGAGAATGAATGATGTGCAGGGGAGGAAAGGGTGCGGGAAGGTGACACGGCCAGAATGACCTCGGCTGGGGGACAGTTCTGATGAATGCAGGGTGGCGGGAGGCGGAGACTCAGAGAAGATGGCGTTCTGGTTCCTTGAAACAGAACCTGAAGCCCCTGCAGGAAAACGACTCACGCTCCTGGCCTTGGACGTGTCTGTGCTGGAACTGAAACACAGCCTCTACCCTGGCCCACCGAGAAACGGGCCGCCGAGCCCCATCCGCGCGCGACAGGGCCCCGCCGATCAGGGTCAGCTGTCCACACGCAGGACGGCGCCCCTCACATGCTCAGAGCCCGTGGTCTCTGCAGCGCTGGGGACACGGAGCCACAAGGAAGGGCTCAGCAAACACGCGTGCATCAGGCTCCGTGTTTAAACACGCAGCGGGGGAGGGAGGGGAGGGTGGGTGATGGGCATTGAGGAGGGCACCTTTTGGGATGAGCACTGGGTGTTGTATGGAAACCAGTTTGACAATAAATTTCATATATTGAAAAAAAATTAAAAAAAAAACACGCAGCAGGGAGCCACACTCTTGGCTTCAAGGTTGTTTTTAATTAACTGCTTGTTCCAAAGACGCCAGCCTGCGAATCACTTTCTGACTCTTCTCCTCCCTCATTAGACCCTGAGTTGCTGTCCTACACGCGCTGCTCACTTGAGTGGTAAGTGAGTGACACAAACATTGCGAAAGAAAACACCACCTACCGGGAACACGATACACGATTACAGAAAAATTAGCAACAATTAGCCCGGACTCCGCGCTGGTGTTCCATAAAAGGTCACAGGCAAGAAGTTCGTTTAGAAGAACATCCTGAGCGTCCAAATGGAGCCCATACACCCTGTGCTCCTGAGACAACCTGCGAAGACAGCACGGAGGGAAACACAGCCTCAAGGGTCTCCGGGAGTTGCCGTGACCGGTGCCCTCTGCCACGTGCACTGGCGCCCACGGCCCAGGTCCCCTTGACCACGAGGCACCGCTGTGGTCTCAGTGTCCAGGACCCTCCTGCCCCACACGCCCACGCCACAGCACCACCAGCATTTCTACAGCAATCACGACTGGGGGCTATGAGTCACACACACACACAGACCGGGGACGGACGGGAGGGGGCCAGAAGGCCAACGATTCCTGCAGCCTTTGATGCTCAGAGCCGAGAACCCGACCCGAGATTCCGCCGTTTTCCACGAAGAACAGCGGAGTCCACCCTGCCCCCCATCCTACCAACGCCGTGTGAACGTGCGCTCCCTGAACTTAGTCACATGACAACGTGCGTGTGGGTCCCAGATAACACGCTACAGCACGTTAACGCCACTCACTGTAACTTTCCTGTGTTTCTCATCTTTCATATACAAAGCCAGGGTATTTTCCAAGCAAAACCGCTATCGTAATCAGCCCGATTAAAACACCTGCTGTCAAAAACGGAGATTATTCCTTCACCTGCCAGATTAAAAAAAAAAAACCAAAACGAGCCATCTCCACTAAATACATTATGCATTCCTCTGTCCTATTTATTTCACTGCTTTTCCCCCCGTAACACGAACACCTCTTCATCACTTTTTAAACAGCAAAGACTGCAGAGTAAACCCCGCAGGGTCTCTCTCCAGATGGACCGTTGCTAATTGTGGTGTGGTTTCGCCGCATTAGCGGAGAGCGGATGCGCACAGGCTTTGGTTCTAGGGATGGCCCAAGGCCACCGATGACATCAGCGGCTGACATCTCCGCCTGGGCAGTGCCCCTGCGCTGGAACAGGGAGGCTTCCTGAGGCTCGTTGGACGGCCTTTCTGGAAGGCATGGACCCCCACCTCACCTCCCAGCAATCACCGCAGCGTCGACCCTGGTCAGCCGGTCCCTCCTCCCTGGCTTGGCCTCGAGGACCACGTCCCACTCAGGTGCCGGCTGCAGACCTGGATTCTGCTTCCTGCCCTGTGTTCACCCGGGAGCCCCCATCCCCGGTCCTGAGGCTCCCTGAGCTGCTCCCTGCCCCGTCCTGGGTGCTCCACCCAGGCCCTCGCTGACCCTCCCTCGGCAGACCCCCCCCCCCCGAGTGCCCAAAGCGGGCTGCTCGGGGTTCAGCTCAGGCTGTTGTCCCAGCCGCCCTCCTCCAGCCCCTCACCTGCCCGCAGTGAGCGTGGCGCTCAAGGGACAGGTGTGCCGCCCGTCCGCGGGGGCTGGCGCGAGCTCCGCTCTGCCGTCCAGGCGTTGCAGACCTCACTGTAAGACGGGGCTGCCTGCAGGACCACAGGGGCGGCTGAGGGTCCGGCTGAACCGTGTGCTGGGTGTCCCCTCCCAGCCAGCCCTCCGGAAAAGCAAGACAGCTATGGCTCCCATCACGGTAGACCGCTTCTGAGCTCCGGACGATGGGAAGACGGGGCCGTACTCTTGCTGGCGGCGGCTCTCGGGGATGCTGTGCTCACATCTGTCCACACCTCGGGCTGGGGCAGCACAATCGCCCTTCATCCTTGCTGTATGCATACCTCACGTGTGTGAGCGTGCCCTGATTTGTTTCCCCATCCCACTGCAGATGGACATCCGGGTCGTTCCCAACTCTGGACCGCCGCGAACCTTCTAGAACATGGCTTTGAGGCACACCGTGCCCTTCTGTAGGGTGTAATCCTACAAGGGGAGCAGCTGGGCCACAGGGAATGCATGAGCAGCTCTAAAAGACCTGCCGTGTGGTCTCCTGAAATGATTGGGGCTGTTTATTTTATCTTTGGTGCCCCCCCACCCTGCCCTGGCAAAAATCACTGTAAACAGAAGCAGCAGTGAGACTTTCATCGTCTCATCACGTCCCACGCGGGGCCGGCTGCCCTGCACTCTGGTGCTGTCAGGACAGAGGTGACACCTCTCCCTGCTGAGACCTCTCATTCCACAGTTCTGGCGATGACGTCATGCCTCCAGAGTGAGGGGGCACCTGCACACAGTCACGGCCTCCCCTCTGGCTCTCACCCCCTTTCAGCTCCAGCCCCACCAGGCCTGGTCCTGACCCTGCCCTGCTGGGTCCTCCGTGCAGGGGGAGGGGCTGACTGCAGAGGGAGGCTTTTTCTCAGAGACCGGGATTCCCGTGGCCGCCCGCACTCCTGTGACCCGCGCTGGCCGAGGCTGGTGCTCCTGGACTGGGCGTCAGACACTCCTGGGTTAGTGCCCGGAACCTCCTCTCCAGCAGTGGGTCTGGACAACTCTTCACCTGTCTACACTCTCTGGTAAAATGGGGCCCACCGACACCCCCTCGGAGGGCCATGGTTAGAATGTGAGAATACACAGGCTTTGCCAACAGCCTTCAGCCTGTGCCTCCTGCACGGGTGCCTGTCGTGAAGCTATGGACAGTCATGTCCTCACCATGGGGATGGGTGACACCGTGGCCGTGTAACTCAGAGCCCGACGATGGCACGCATGTGGAGAACACACAGTAGGGCATCGGTCAGGCACAGGGTGCTGGGCAGACCTCCACAGGGTGACCCTTCAGCTGAATCAGCCAGAAAAGAGAAAGTGCTCATGCGTAGAAGGAACAGGATGGCAAGGGCCCAGAGGGGTGAGCCTTGGCGCGGGAGGAGAGGGACAGCCAGGACGGCCCAAGTGAAGCAGAAGCAAGGACAGCAGGAGGGGAGCCCAGGGGTCAGCAGGGCCACACGTGTGTGGCTGGGAACCGTCAATATCCCTGGGCTGAGCGTGCCCCTCCCTTAGCGCTGTGCTGGGCCTGGTGAACAGCCATCCGCCGACGCACAGTCTGGGATCTCCCCTTCATCTCAACGGCCCCCGGGTCTTCACGTCCCCCGGGTTTGGGCTCCAAGGCACCGCTGACCAGTCTAGGTTGTACCAGTTATGAGGCAGGAGGCCCTAAGGGCCCCAGCGAGGACCGTCGGGGAGGCCATCATCAGGGCACAAGAGAAATCAGAAGTCGACAGGTGAGGGCAAGAACCGACCCACAATGTGCTGCCCTCTGGGCACAAGGTGGCCTCGGCTGTACCTGCCACGGGGGACGGTGGTCCAAGCTCAAGGCACTTCTGTACTGAGCCCTCGCTGTGGCCAGCAGCCCCGCCAAGCTGCATGCGAGGTCCTTCTCCGGCGACAAAGTGTGGATCCACTGCGGGGGACTGAATGGTGCTCCCCCCAAAACACAGGTCCCCTGGGACTGTGAGCGTGACCTCGTTCATTAAAAGGGTCTTGGCAGATGTAAGTAAGGATATGGGCCCTTGATGAAATAGGGCCCTGGATCCAGGGACAGGAGAAGAGACAGGGAGGAGGCACACACGACCCACAGAGAGGCCACGTGATGGCTGAGCAGAGACGGGGCGTTAGGACACTGAGGGTGCTGGCGGGGCAGAGAGCAGAGCACGGCCTCTCCCTCGCCACCCGCACAAGGAGCCAGCCTGCCGACACCACGACCCCAGCCTCCCGGCTCCCAGACCGTGGGGAACCACATTCGGTTGCTCTGAGCCCCCGGTGGCCCATCCTTACAGCAACGGGGCCAGTGACACACACATACACGGTCTCACTTGGCTGTCACACGCGTGCTGTTCTTGGCCCACTTTATAGACGGGAAATCAGAGGTTCAGGGAACCTGACCGGGGTCATCTAATAACCTCTCCTAGTTAAAAAAGAAAAAAAAAAGCCAGGGGGTACCTGGGGGGCTCAGTCGTTGAGCGTCTGACTTTGGTTTAGGTCATGATCTCACGGTTCTTGAGTTCAAGCCCCACGTCGGGCTCTGTGCCGACAGCTTGGAGCCTAGAGTCTGTTTCAGATTCTGTGTCTCCCTCTCTCTCTGCCTCTCTCCTGCTTGCACTCTGCCTCTCTCTCTCTCAAAAGTAAATAAATGTTAAAAAAATTTTAAATGCCAGGGTTTAAACTTGAACCATGATGTTCACTTCAATCTGATGCCTACGATAAGCCTCGAGACCAAACGGTCAGTAAGAAGCCAATGGCATCTTCATTTTCCTGATCAGCATTTACTATTTCACAGCAAAACAGCAGAAGCAGGTGAGTTCTCCGTGTGCTCTGTGAGCGGATGCGGCTCCCTTCTGCACACGTCTTGAGAGCCAAGTACAGCCCCGCGAACAGACAGACGTGTGCGGACAGGAAACCTAATGGATCGACGGCGTTCTTTCCCCACACGTTTTGACTGTGAAGACGGCCTGGCTGCCAGGCTGCTGACCAGAAGCTCTGTGCACAGGAAGGTAACACCCCCGACCTGGGTCTGGCCTCTGGGGCCCAGTCAGCTGGATGCCGGTGCCACTGTCCTGCCCCTGCCCTCCCTGTGCAGCTCTGGTTGTTTACTGGGGTCTGCAGATCAGTCATTCTGAGCCACAAACAGCTAGAGAGTTCTCCCAAATCTCCGCGCTACTTATCAATATATAAACACACTCCAGCCGGAGATGGGCTGGGGTGTGTTGACAGTTGTTGATGATAATCAACTCAGGAGGGAAAATGTTCTGCTGGCCTGACTCCTTGCACCGGAAGGTGCTGTGCACACTGGCGATATTTTTAGAGGTAGCACCTGGCACTTCGACGTGGGGCCCACACCCCACAGCTGGCTCAAGGTGGAAGAAACAACCTCAGCAGATTTGCAGGTACAGAGAGAGGGAGGGAGGGAGGGAGGGGGGAGAGGTAGAGACAGAGAGGGAGGGAGAGAGGGAGGAGAAAGGGGAGGGGTAGGAGGAGAGGGGATGGGGAGAGAAACAGAGAGGGAGGGGGAGTGAGGGAGGGGAGAGGAGGAGGGGGGAAGAAGGGGGAGAGATAGGGAGAGAGATAAAGAGGGAGGGGGAGAGAGAGGGAATAGCAAGACAGGGGAAGGGGAGGGGTGAAAGACAGGGAGGGAGATAGAGGGAGGGGGAGGCAGGGGAGGAGGTGAAGGGAGGCAGGGGAGGAGGTGGAGAGAGAACACAGGAGACTTAGTGTCTTTGGATACCTGGACGGTGTGGCCCCTGACAGAGGGCTTTTCCTATAAAGGAGACAGGCCACAGGATCTGGGTCTCATCTGAAAGGCCCCTGGTCAGCTCCGAGGGCCATGCTGTTTACCGAGAACTAAGGTCAGGCCGGTCCTGCTGTATTCTGAGTGAGTGTTTGCACACACCTCCCCAGAGCAGCCCCTCCTTGGGTGCACGGTCATGTCCATCCAACACCTGGGCCAACCACCCCCCACATGCACCCCTATGATTGTGTACAGACATCCAATGCTTCCCAAGGGCAGGG
This sequence comes from Puma concolor, assembly GCF_028749965.1. Lineage (NCBI taxonomy): Eukaryota > Metazoa > Chordata > Mammalia > Carnivora > Felidae > Puma > Puma concolor. The sequence continues at coordinate 139,073,503 of NC_141669.1, read as the reverse complement.
AGTCAGGAAAACACTGTCCAAAGACTTTATCGCTTCAAAAAGACTGCCTTTTATTAAAAAGCATAAGCCCCCAGTCCCCAAAATGGCACTCGGTAAACTTTCCGTCCAACATCCATTCATGATAAAACCTCTCCACGAAGTGGGTGTAGACAGGACGCACTTCAGCACAATAGAGGCCACAGCCACCATCGTGCTCGCCGCTGGCAGACGGGGAGCTTTCCCCGAAGATCAGGAATGAGACAAGGTGCCCACTCCCCCCATTCCCCTCCACACAGCGCCCCAAGTCCTCGCCCGAGCAAGCAGGCAAGAGAAAGAAATAACAGGCATCCAAAGCGGGAAAGAGGATGTAAAACTGTCTCTGTTAGCACATGACATGAAATTGTACCTGGAAACACTAAAGACTCCATCAGAAAACTTCGAATAAACGAGTCCAGTCAAGTTGCAGAATACAAAATCAATGCGCAAAAATATCTGTTGTGTTTCTACATACGGATAACGAACCATCAGAAAGAGAAATTGAGGAAACTATCCCATTCACGATTGCATCAAAATGAATAAAACAGCTGCTAATAAAAAAGCGCCGAAAATCACGAGGTATCCGTGAAAGAAATGGAAGGCGACACACACGAATGGAGAGATGCTCCATGCTCCTGGACTGGAAGAATAAAGACCGTTAAAATGTCCAGCCCGCCCAAAGCAATCCACAGGTCAGTACAATCCTTCTCAAAGCCCAATGGCATTGTTCACAGAACTAGAAAAAGCAATCCTAAAGTCTGTATGAAACCAAAAAGGACCCCAAACACATGGTGTGGACAAGTCTGGACGGCCTCATGCAAGAGTATGAACCTGGTCCCCTCTCTTACACCACCCACAAAAATCAACTCAAAGGAGATTACAGACTTGAACATAAGACTTGAAAACATGAAACTCCTAGAAGTCAACACATACGGTAAGCTCTCTGACATCAGTTTTAGCAATAAATTTTTTGATTTGTCAGCAAAAGCGAAAATGAACAAGTGGGGGGCTCAGTCGGTTAAGTGTCCAACCCTTGATTTTGGCTCAGGTCATGATCTCCCTGTACATGGGATCAAGCCCCGCATCGGGCTCTGTGCGGACGGCACGGAGCCTGCTTCGGGTTCTCTCTCTCTATCCCTCTCTTCCTGCCCCTTTCCCCAATAAATAAACTTAAACAAATAAGCAAGTGGGAGCACATCACACTAAAAAGCTTCTGCACAGCAAAGGAAACCATTAACAACATGAAAAGACAACATGCAGAATAGGAGAGAATATCTGCAAACCATCTGATAAGGGGCTAAGATCCAAAATATGTAAAGAACTCCTGCAACTCAATAGCAGAAAACCACAAACAATCCAATTTAAAAATGGGCAGAGGAAGGGGGCGCCTGGGTGGCTCAGTTGGTTAGGCGTCTGACTCCGGGTTTTGGCTCAGCTCATGACCTCACAGGTCATGGGTTCAAGCCCCACATCGGGCTGTGCACCGGCAGTGCAGAGCCCGCTTGAGATGCTCTCGCTCTTCCTGTCTCTCTGCCCCTCCCCTGCTCATGCTCGCTTTCTCTTCCTTTCAAAATAAGTAAATAAACTTAAAAAAAAATTAAAAGGCGGGCAGAGGGTCTGAATCGATGTTTTTCTAAGGAAGATATGTAGGCGGCTAACAGGTATATGAAAATATGCTCCACACCGCCCCTCATCAGAAATGCAAATCACAACCACGACGAGATCCCATCTCACCCCTGTCACAGGACCATCAAGAAGAAGACAGCACGTAACTAATGCTGGGGAGGGTGTGGAGAGAAGGGAGCCCTGTTCCCACTGGTGGGAATGCAAGTTGTTGCGGCCACGACAGAGAGCAGGACGGCAGTTCCTCAAAAGATTAAAATGGAACGACCGTATGATCCGGCAATCCCACTTCTTGGTATACATCCCAAAGAGTGAAAACAGAATCTCAGAGAAATACCTGCTCTCCCAAGTTCGGTGCGGCCTTATTCACAACAGCCTGGCGCCCCGCATCACATAAATGGGTCTGACCATGCGTAGAGTAAGATTCAGCCTGAAAAAGAAAGGGCGTGCCGACAGCTGCTACCACGGGGGTGAACCTTGAGGACACTACTCTGAGGGAAGTGAGCCAGTCCCAAAAGAACAAATACTGTGCGAGCCCGCTTACACAAGGGACCTAGAGCCGTCACATTCACAGGGACAGAAGGTCGGATGGTGGCTGCCAGTGGGGGTGGGGGAGGGAGGGAGAACTGGTGTTTCGTGGGGACAGAATTTCATCTTGGGAAGATGAACAGGTTCTGGAGATGGACGGTGGGGACGGCTGCCCAACAGTGTGAATGTTCTCCGTGCCACAGAGCCTACACTGAAAAATGGTTAAGATGGAAAATTCTATGTCATGTGCATTGACCGCATTAAAAATCATCCTCAACTTTTTCTTAATACCTTTTCTAATGTTTTTTTTTTTTTAATTTTTTTTTTTTTTTTAATTTTTTTTTTTCCCAACGTTTATTTATTTTTGGGACAGAGAGAGACAGAGCATGAACGGGGGAGGGGCAGAGAGAGAGGGAGACACAGAATCGGAAACAGGCTCCAGGCTCTGAGCCATCAGCCCAGAGCCTGACGCGGGGCTCGAACTCACGGACCGCGAGATCGTGACCTGGCTGAAGTCGGACGCTTAACCGACTGCGCCACCCAGGCGCCCCTTTTTTTTTAAGTTTATTTAAGAGAGACAGAGACAGCACGAGGGGGGGGGAGGAGCAGAGAGAGAAGTAGAGAGAGAGAATCCCAAGCAGGCTCCACACTGTCAGTACAGAGCCCGACGTGGGGCTTGAACCCATGAAGCCATGAGATCACGACCTCAGCTGAAACCAAGAGTCAGACACTCAACTGACCGAGCCGCCCAGGCGCCCCTCGCCTGATCGGACAGTTCTGCAGGCCTACGTGACGCACACCTCCGTGCCCCGAGGGTTCTGATTCAGCCGGTCTGGGGGTGGGCTGACCGTGTGTCTCCAACACTTTCTGGGGAGATGTGGATGCCACTGGCCTGGGGATTTGGGGGCCTGGAGTAGACCCCACTTCCAGATGGAAGTCCTGAAACTTGTGGATGGCAGAGGGCCCAGCCTCTCCCTGGCTGAGCTGGCAGAGCTCGAGGAGGGACACAGGACATCAGTCCCCACCTGGTCTCGGCTGCTGGAAGACACCTGAGCACTGGGTGCAGGTGCGATGGGCGTGGTCTCCTGCTGGGAGACCTTCGTTGATGGGGCGTTGGGTCCAGCCTGGCCGCCCAGCCTCATTTCCACAAGGAGGTGAGTGGACTTCAGCAGGAGGCCAGCAACCGGCTTTCCGAAGGGCTTCAAATTCCTCTCCCGCTGGGGAAACCACCCGACTGCGGCTCTGGTCGGAATTCCAATCCTGGGAACCGACACTCCCTTCTGTCGCTCGCTCCCGTGCTTGCAAGGACCGTCATCAACAGCGCTGCCAGGAGGACCACGAAGAAGCACAAGGATGCCGTGGGGCTCCGTTCGCTACAGCCTGCTGGCCCCGCGGCAGGACTGGCCTCTGCAGGAGCGCGGGCTACACAGGCAGCCGCAGGCTGGCCGCCCTCCAGAGACGGCCCGGCCCGAGCAGCCTGCACCGACCGAGGGCGGGGGAAGCGCACCGGCCCTGCCTCTGGCGTGCCCACGGCCCACTGGCATCAGGGCCTGCCCCCCCCCCCCCCCGCCACCCAGGGCGCGGTGCCTTCACGCGCAGGTGACATGTCTGCATTAAGCCGGCCACTGGGGAGCGTCATGTCAGACTTCTGGCCCCAGGACCTCAGGATGTGGCTGTACGTGGAGACGGCATCTTTTGAGAGGTGAGTACATTTAACGAGGTCACCCGATCCGACAGGCACCTTCACAAGAGATTAGGACAGAGACGGAGGGACAAACACATGAAGATACCGTCCACAAGCCAAGGAGAGAGGCCCCAGGAGAAGGCCTGCCCCTACCTTGACCTCTGACCGCGAGAAATCTCCCAGCTGGAGCCCAACAGCACAGGAAGGGCTCCCGGGAAGACCCACTTGGACCTGGGGCGCTCACATGGACGTGGGGACCAGGGACAACACCTGTCACAAATGAGGGACCTCGGTGAGAACCTGTGGCAGACAGGCCCTGGCGCCGGGGACGTGCTCAATCAGTGACGACTGGAGCACTGACTGTGCCGGCCATGATCGCACGAGAGCCGCAACATCACGGCAGTGACAGCCACGATGGGGGCTCTGCTGTGACGCGGGCGTGGGGCAGCCTCCATCCGATCCCCGCCGTGGTGCTGTTATGTCCCCAACCTCCAGGTGAGGACACAGCCTGCCCACAGACCCAGGTTGCTGAGAAAGTGAGGAGAGGCCAGCCCCCTCCCAGCCCAGGTGCTCCCCACCCCGGGGCACGGAGGTCAGGTGCTGTGCTCCCTCTCTTGCTCACCCCCTCGCCCCAGGACCACGGCCTGCGCTGGCAGCTGAGGGGCAGGTTGAACAACTTCGCAGTCGCCCGCAGCCTGGCAGAAGGGAGGCAGGGGGGAGGATGCTGTCAGTGGGGGTGCAGGGCAGGCAGGAGGGGCAGGGGGGTCAGCTGCAAAGGAAGGAGGGGGAAGGCGCTTGAGAATGATGGCTTAAAACCATGGTCGACACAGAGGGCACCCTGCATGGAAGTCACGTACAGACAAACAGCCAGGAGCACCGAACCGAGAAGGGGTGGGTTCAACGCAGTCATTCTTAGAGGCAGAGGGGCACTGCCAGCACGCGTGTCCTGTCCTTGGGGATCAGGCCCCAGCGTCCCTCTGCCCTGGCTCCCGAGGTTTGGGGGGGCTGCCTCTGCCCCTCCAGCTCAAAGGATGTCACAGGGCCCAGGCCTGACCAACCAGAATGTTCTATTTATTTTCTTCTCTTTTCTTGTTATTTTTCTTAAGAGAGATAGTATGTGAGCAGCCAGGAGGGGCAGAGGGAGAGAGAGTATCCAAAGCAGGTTCCATGCCCAGTGTGGAGCCTGATGTGGGACTTGATCCCACAACGCCAGGATCATGACCTGAGCTGAAATCAAGAGTCAGATGCTTAACCAACTGAGCCACCCAGGTGTCCCACAGAACATTCCATTTAGAGCCACTGCTTCAAGGGGAAAAGAAGAGGTAGATTAAGCCAACCAGATGCAACCCAAAGCTCTTGCTAGAGCTCCTAGCTAAGAAAAGCTGTTTTGCTGGGTTTGCTGATTCCGTGGACCCTGTCGGAGCTGATAAGGCGGCGGGAGAGGGAGCCAGCCTCGTTCGAGGACACAGTCCTCAGTCCCTGGACGTATCTCTACCAAGACATGCCATGGAAACTTCAGTTATATGAGCCAGTCAATCCCCACCCCAGCCTTCTCTCTTGTTCTGAAGCCACTTTGAGCTGAGTTGGGAAAACAGGAGGGGCCTCGAATGCCGTGCTAAGGAATCTAGACTTCAGGATTCCAAGCCAGTGGGGCGCCGGTAAACGCGGAAAACCGGCTCTCTGGGAAGGACACTAATCTGTAGCATTTGCCAAGTTCCAAGGCCACTCTCAAGCCCCCACACGCCAAGACTGATGGTGCCACTGGGGGCAGACCGCTCAGTTGGCTCGGGCAGCAGTCAGGAGCCAGTTCCAGCCATCCTGGGTCATGTCTGGGGGCCCAGATCTCAGCAACATTCACTGAGATTCCCCTTGGTCTGTCTCGGTGTAGATTAGACTGAGACAGACATTCATCTACCTACCAGGATTCAGTAATGAACCAGACACGGGCAGTCCCAGAGGAGGACATGGCTGCTGCCTGCAGGGGACAGCAGATTGTATCAGTGGCCAAAAGGCATCCTTCATCGCTCTCAAGGGCCTGCCATAGCCAGGCACCCCTGCTTTAAGGGTGGGGAGACTGCATTCACCTCTTTCTAGAGGAGGCGGCTCAGTACTCACGGTCCCATGCTGAGACGTGGCGTGGCCCCCATCGTGGCCCCCCTACAGGACCACGCTGAGGAGTGAGCATGGTGACAGGCGCACATCCTGCGGGCACCAGCAGGTGCCTGGCCTGAGGCTTTTCTGTCCAGCCTGTCCACACCAGCGGGCCGCCTGCCACGCTCTGCCCACGGTGCCGACACATCTCCACCCCCACGCATCCCCCAACGCACACACAGTCCTTCCTTTCTGGCACACATTTGCTCCCTTTATTTTTATTTTTTTGAGCTCCAAACTTGCTCTGTATCAGACAGAGCTCAATGAAATGAGCTGTTCAATGTAGCTGCTGAGCATATGGTGGGCCACATCTAAGGCATGACTGTGGTGGCGTCTTTGAAGTGGGTGACACAGTGCAGCCCAGCTGGTGGCTGAGCCTCCATGTTGATGCTCGGCTGTCTGGCCCTGTGGGACGCTGCCCACTTGAAAAGTAATACAAGAAAGACAAGGAAGTCTTACTTGAGGTTGTGCCAGCCAGTCATCCAGGCGCCGTCTCTGCTGAGGTTGTTACATTGAGAACGCAGCTTTTCCTTGTGTGAGGGAGTGACTAATGTGGTTCTGAAATCAGACCCCCTAGACGGGCCCCAAGGCGGATGCTTGGGGCGGGGAACTCCTGAGGACACAGCGTGGTTCCCCATTTTGATGACAGTGTGGGACGGTGAAGAAGAATATCTGATCTATGAAAGCAGGGACCTCATCAGCTTCGTTGGTCATGGAATCCCCAATATCTAGGAAGGAGGGATGCATGCGTGGGTAGGTAGGTGGACATATGGATGAGTGGGTGAATGAACAGGTGAGCGCATGCGTGTGTGAATGGGTAGGTGAATGGATGGGTGGCTGATGGATGGACGGACAGGTGGATGGATGAACAGGTGGATGGATGAACGGATGGATGGATGGATAGATGAGTGGAAGGACAGATGGATGGACGGATGGATGGATGGATGGATGGATGGATGGATGGATGGATGAGTGGATGGACAGAGGGATGGATGGATGAGTGGAAGGACAGATGGATGGACGGATGGATGGATGGATAGATGAGTGGGTGGATGGATGGATGGATGGATGGATGGATGGATGGATGGACAGATGAGTGGATGGACAGATGGATGGACGGACGGATGGATGGATAGATGAGTGGGTGGATGGATGGATGGATGGATGGATGGATGGATGGATGGACAGATGAGTGGATGGACAGAGGGATGGATGGATGAGTGGATGGATGGATGAAAAATGGATGGACAAGTGGATGGACGGGTGAGTGGGTGGATGGATGGATGGATGGATGAGTGGATGGACAGAGGGATGGATGGATGAGTGGAAGGACAGATGGATGGACAGATGGATGGATGGATAGATGAGTGGGTGGGTGGATGGATGGATGGATGGATGGATGGATGGATGGACAGATGAGTGGATGGACGGAGGGATGGATGGATGGATGGATGGATGGATGGATGGATGGACAGATGAGTGGATGGACAGATGGATGGATGGATGGATGGATGGATGGATGGATGGACAGATGAGTGGATGGACGGAGGGATGGATGGATGGATGGATGGACGGATGAGTGGATGGACAGATGGATGGACGGATGAGTGGATGGACAGAGGGATGGATGGATGAGTGGATGGACAGAGGGATGGATGGATGAGTGGATGGACAGAGGGATGGATGGATGAGTGGATGGATGGATGAAAAATGGATGGACAAGTGGATGGATGGGTGAGTGGATACAGGATCACAAGATATTCTTCTTTTCCTTAATAACTTACAGGAAAGGCATTAAAGTGTCACTGGACTTTCCTACAGCTCCAGCCTGTCTGGTCTCAGTATAAAAACCAACACTCCTGAGGTGCAGCTGGCTGTTCTCAGGACTTTGACTGGTTTGGATCCCTGCTGAACCCTGAGCTGTGCACCCTCGGGCAAGTCCCTTCCCTCCCCTGAGCTCATTAGCTCTCATCTGGGAAAAGAAGTGAAACTACATTCACTATCGGGTCTGGTCCAGGATGCCCCGTGGCGCTGCAGGCCCCCCGACGTTAAGTATGACGATCAGATTTCTAAAACTTTGAGTAATCTCAGCCACCAAACGGTATATTGTTAGTAGCTGTGACTGAGCCTCTTTCAAAGTTTCCACGCTGGGAATATTAAAAAATGAGTGACATTTCAGGGCGACAGTGAGGATGCAGGGTTAAAGGCTTGCCCACGTCTTCCTGGAATGATCCTGGGGACTTGCTTCTCTCACTTACAGCAGCTTCCACCTGCTTAAGATATGCTTAATAGTCCTTATCCTATTTCCTCTTTAAAATAATTCTAAACCACACAAAGTGAGACAACAATACAGAGTCAGATTCCCTGCCTGTTGGTAGGGACTGTGGGCCCGATTTCCAACCATGCACCAGCTCTAAAGAGCATCCAAGCCGCTCCTGGAGGCCCCAGTGAACCCTCGCGTTTTGATGTTTAATTTTCAATTTGCATCTTTAAAAAGGTAACATTTGATCCAGATGAGTTGGTCTGGTCTGAAATGTTTATCTATGAAGAACACATTTTAGTTCCTTCTGGAGAAGGAGGAAACCCCTTTTCACGTCGTAGTTATTTAAAGAGTGTTAGGGAGGCGTAGTGTGTCTGTCTCCGAGGCCCAGCTGTGTTGATGCGTCTTTGGCGGTTCTGATTCTGGTACCAAATGAGGGAGAAGCTCAAGGTCAGGGACGCCGCCTTGCTGGCCGCGAGCCCTCACCACTGCTCCAGGGGTTAGGAGGCAATTCCGAGCCCAGGAACGGGGGGCGTGGTGGGGGGGGGTTGCTGAGCAGGCCTCTGTATCTGTGCCAGCCCACGCGGGGCCTTGGAAGGCAAGAGCATCTAGAAAACGTTGCTGCCTTCCTTTTGGCAAAATTACCGGCAGCTTCCCGAACTGCTCAGTTTCCAGAGCCTTCAAGTGAATAAGCCTACAAGAGCCAGACACACGCTGACAGCACCCGAGGACAGAGCGACCTGGGGCCACAGCAAGCAGCGTGGGCGCCTCCAGAAACCGGGAACAGCCAGGAGACAGATTCTCCCCCAGAGCCCCCCTGGGGGAAATGACCCTGCTGAGAATACACCTACGCTGTTTAGGGCACTGAGTGTGTGCTGATTTGCCACAGTGGCCGTAAGAAACCGGTGTTCGTCTGGCCTGTTCGCAAACCTCACAGAAACGCAAACGAAAATGGAATGACGCGGCGTGCAGCCTTTGCAGTCCGGCTTCTCGTGCTCAACAGAACGTGTGTGACTGTCATCTATGTCGTGCTGGCTCCTTCCCACTGTCACCATGTGTCACCCTGCAGGGCCGAGCTGCGGCCCTCTTCACCCATCTTCCCGGGCGTGTGGGCTCAGGAAGCTGCCTTGTGGAGCAGGTCAGCCTGAAGCTTCTAGGAAGAACATTCCTGAACATTTTTTTTATTATTTTTATTGTGACATGTGTCTTGGGAATATACCCGGGGGCAGAGTTTCCGGAGAAACGTCAGAAAGAAGTTTCTGTCTAGCTTTGTGAAGAGACAGAAAGTTGTGCAAAGGGATGAAGTGCAGCCCACCGCTGTCCACGAGCCACGAAGACGAGATCAGTGGCTCCCCACCTTCCCCATGGCCTCCCCGTGCTTCAGTTAAAATTCTACCGCCAGCCCCCTGAAAACGGTGTATCTGAACAGTGGCCAACTGCTGGGGTCCGGGTGCTGGGATTCGGGGCCCTCGCGGGTCCGCCGGCCACCAGATGAAAGGGCCCCGCCACACAGGCCACCAATGGTGAGCACAGGAAGCTGTGCACGTGGGGAGGGGACGGGCGTTCCCATCGCAGGGTCGCAACAGGGGGTGGCCTCTCGAGGGAGCTGCCGTTAGGGTGGAGTACTGAATAGTGGAACGGGGCCAGCTGTGTGAGACAAGGGGGGAAGAACCTTCTAGAAGGAGGGAGAAGTAACTGGTGATGGCAACTACTTTTTGTTGTAGGCGTGTTCACGAGGGTCTCGGGGAGCCGGGGAGGGGCGCCCCTCTGGGAGTGAGCACCGTGGACGGTGTGTCCAGGCAGAGGGCAGGGGCCCCAGGATGAAGCCGGATATTACTGGGGAACCGGGGCCGGGGGAGCGGGGACATCTGACCCTGGAGGCTGAGGACAGAACCGCCCTGCTGAACCCCAGTGATGGTAATGCAGGTGGGGCCTCTGGGAGATGATTAGTAGTAGACGAGGTCATGGGGCCCATGACCCCATGATGGGATTCGCGCCCTTAAGAACAGAGGAAGATCCTACCTTCCCCCATGTGAGAACGCAGCCGGGGCAGGGAGGGGGCAGGGCGGGGCAGGGACAGGTGCTCACCAGGAACCAAAGCTGACAGCTCCCTCACCTGGCACTTCCAGCCCCTGTAAACGTCTGATGCTCGACCGCATCTTCGTACAGCAGCTGGAGTGAACACTGCCTTCAACACGCCTTCCCACCCCTTTGCTGGAATATTCCGTCGCTGTCTCCTCCAGGCTGGCTCCTGGATGCTGTCCAGCCTCAGCTCAAATTTTTCTCCCGGTCAGAGAAGCTGGCGGTGGCCCCTCAACATACAGTGACACCCCCTCCTGTCAACGTCCCCAGCCCCCCCCAATACATCGTCTTCTGACAGCAAAGGGTGTGTTCCCCCAGATCAGCCCCGGCACGAATCCACAAGCCAACCGTCTCCTGTGCTCTCCACACTGCCAAACACCAAACCACCTAAGATCCTCCCCGAGAACTTGGAGCCCTGGAGGCAAAGTGCACTGTGTTTTTTTTCTCCAGGTGAGGATTTGGGAGATTTGCTGCAAGCCCGGGGGGGGGGGGGGGGGGGGGTGCGGTTTAAGTGATGAGGGACAAGTGCTCGCAGTGCAACCTCATGTTCATCACAGAGAAGATCTGTTGGAGAGACCCTTGGATTAAATCCACATTTCAGCCTCGGCTTTATTTCCCCCTCGGTGCGGACGTGAGGATACTGACCAGTTAAACAATGTGAACGCGGGGGATTGGGGCCATGGCTGAACCGTGTGTGGTCCTGCCACACGGACTCCGTGAGCGGCTATCGTTTCCCGTTCTTTACCAGCGTGGGGGAGTCCCGGCCCCGAGGTCGGATGTGGGCACCAGGGTCCGTCTCATAGACCAGGGGCTGCCCCCACGCCTGAAGCATCGGTACCACGGGGACGAGCAGTTTCTAGAGTGTCTCCCAGCACAGGCACAGTGTGGATGCGGCATGGTGTCTCACGGGGAATTGCCAGCCCCCGGCGGGCGGGGAGGAGGCCGGCTGTGGCTTCCGAGGGGTGGGAGGGCTGAGGCGAGACGACAGGGTGATGGACAGCTTTCAGTGTAATCTCGAGGCCCCCCCCCCAAAGTCAGCAAGGTGATGTAACTGACATCATCCAAAAGAATGCACGGTCTTCTTAACAATGTTCATCCTACAAAGAACAAAACAGCCATCTCACCTCCAAATCCTGGGAGCCCCTGGGAAATTGGCATCATCCCCAAGAAATGACTCCGATTCAGGGGAGGTGTGACTGAAAGAAAACGGTGCCGTGTCCCCTCGCCGGCCCTGCCGTGAGGTCCCCGTCCCACCAGCTGAGCCACGCCGGGAACGCCATGCCCCCTCGGCCGTCACGATCCCAGTTAAGTCCCGCAGCCCCGGGTCTGAGCCAGGTGCGTGGGCCGCTTTCAACGCCACGGGCAGTTTCAGGGAAGGCAAGAAGCATGAAATCTACCTGACGCTCTGACGCGAAAGCACTCCACCGCCGGGAGCAGAGTGAAAGGTGTAAAATTAGACAAATTAACCCAACTTCCCAGAGAAGCGTGGTGTTCAGGACTGGAGCAGCTGTTGCCGCTGTTTCTGGAAATTCAAACAAAGACAAGGAAGCCGAGGGATGTGCCGAGGGGCCTCCTTTCCCTGGCGGGAGGGGCACTGTGCGCGAACAGGTGGCAGCTGGCGGGGGGCGGGGAACGGCTGCCCACCCGTCTGCCCATCCCCCCCAATGCCGTGCCTTCCCGGTGCCAGCCCCTGGGACGCCCGGCCACCCCGTCTGATCAGTAGCACGTGAAAAGACATGGTCTTCTCGTTATCACTTAACTGAGGTTGTCAGTCTCCTAATTGCTTCAATAAAATATAATTAATTAAGAATAACATGTGGAGATACTTACATGAGCTGGAGATTGCACATGGCAATTTCTAGATTTTTCCTGATACTCTGTGTCCTGCTGCTGCATTCAGACAAAGGGGGAAGCTCTCCAAGATCAGAGACGATGCTTTCCCGTTTGCCCTTTGGGTTTAGGAATAAAGGCAACTGAAACGGCATCCCATGAGGCATGGGGAGCGTGAGCTCGAGTTGCTGGTAGGAAGATGCAGACACGGGAAGGTGTCAAGTCGGCCCAAGTGGCTGCACGGCCACCAGCAGAATAGCTCAGAAGATGACACACCCTGAGGTGCAGGCGGAACCGAGTGATGTGCACGGGGACCCCTTCTCTTTCTCTGGGTCCAACTTACACGTTTCCCGTGAGAGGCAGTGTTTGGAGCCACTGCCCCCATGTGGAAGTAGGGGTACAAAGTGGTCACTTTCCAGAGTGTCCTGACTTCTAGGGAGGTAGCCACATACCTCAGAGTATGACAGCAGCCGATGAGTGAGGCCACACCTGGGGGCACCCCACCCCCCAGCACACACACTCGTCATGTCTCTGGTCTGTGTACCCGTGGCTTCTACCTTCAAGGTCACCTCGTGGACCCAAGGTAGCTGCTGGACCTCCAGCCATCACTTCTGTGTTCCACATAGGAAAAAGGAGGAAGGAAGAAAGCCGAGAGGGAGGCAGAAGGGAAAGTTTGCAAAAAGAAAAAAAAATTTCCAGAAGTCCCCCAAATAATTCCATGTATTTGCACTGGGTCAGAACTTAGTCATGTGGTAACACCTAGCAGCAAGGGAGCCCGGGCAACAAGCCTTTTGTTGAGGAGATTGCTTATCCCGAGTAAACGTGTGGATCTGTGAAGAAAGAAGAAAGGGGGAACAGGAATTTCTCCAACAGATTCCACTGTGGTGACCAGTGGGAACATCGCTAACCCTTCCGTTTTCTCATCTGTAAATTGGTCTAACACTTCCGGTCAGACACGCATGTGCTTTAAGAGTAAAGCTCCATGCAAATATTCATTAGGATGAAAATGCATTCTGCGCTAAAGAGCTAAACAACTGGGCAGATGTTAGGGCAGGTTTCCAGTCGTGCAGGCGAGCAGGGCCCCCAGCTGAGACCCTCGCTCCACCCCTCACGCGTGGAAGGCCGACGAGGAGCCATGTGAGAACCACGGGCTCAGGGGACACTGGGTACACTCGCTGCTCCCGCACCCTGGGCGACACCGGGTGAGCCTGGCCCCCAGCCCCTGCCTGGAAGGTCCACGCACCCTGGAGGGCAGGGTCAGTCTCTCCAAGACAACAGCACGCACGTTAAGACCAGCTAAAACATCAGCTTACAAGCTGGCGATGCTTAGGGACGATGCCAGATGTGAGCCAGGGGCACGCTGGCCTGTGCCAGTGCCCACAGCGATGCCCCCCAGAAAATGACGACCAGTCTGATGCCCTGTGCTGCTTCTACAAGGAAGACAGGCTGTTTTGGGGACAGATGCAAAGAACCCATGTGGGTGGACAGAAGCTGGTGGGGGGAGATCTGGAGGGGTTGGGATTCAAAAGTTCTCTCTACTTTTGAATATGTTTGGCATTTTCGATTAATAATCTATTTTTTAAAAAGGTTTATTTATTTATTTTGAGAGAGAGAATGAATGAATGAATGAGTGGGAGAGGAGTAGAGAGAATCCCAAGCAGGCTCTGCACGGTTAGCGCAGAGCCTGATGCAGGGCTCAAACTCAGGAACCATAAGATCAGGACCTGAGCCGAGATCGAGAGGCGGACACTTCATCGACTGAGCCACCCAGGAGCCCCAAACTTCCATTTTTTAAAAAAGATCATTAATGAGGGTGCCTGGGTGGCTCAGTCGGTGAAGTGTCCTCCTCTCGATCTCGGTTCAGGTCATGATCTCCCGGTTCCTGAGTTTGAGCCCCGCGTTGGGTCCAGACTGACATCACCAGAGCCTCCTTGGGGTTCTCTCTCTCTGCTCCTCCTCTGCTCACGCTGTCTCTCTTCCTCAAAATAAATAAACATAAAAAAACCACAACAAACTCTGTTTTGCTTTTAAATAATTGAAGATACTGTTTGAAGAGTCTGGTGTTTGAAGAGGTTAGTGTGCATAAAGATTTGGGGTTCAGTTTACAGCAAACTCAGCCCAGCCAAGCCCAGTGCGATGCCCTCACAAGAGGCCGCACAAGCTAGAAACGCCAGCTCCCGGGAGGCAGCTTCACCAGGCCGGGCCCTGCTCGGTCACAGTGTGAGGGCTGCTCTGTTGTGGGGTCTGTTCCTGTGGCGCGTGTTCCAATCTGGGCGCTCTGCTTACAACTGTGGGCTTGACTGAAGGGACACCCAATGGCTGATGCAAGCCGATTACTTTTCCCAGACACGAGGAAGTCACGGAGTGGAGGGGAAGGTTTCCCCCGTTGCACAAGGCTAGCCCGACTGAGATACAAACACGGCCCCTCTTCCCTGTTCAGAAAAAAGGCCGGTGTGGGGTGGCGGGGGGGAAGGGAAGGGGTTGGGGCTCAAAGTCCAACAGTGGACCCTGTTTTCCTGCAGCTCCTGGTTCGGGGTCGGGGGGCGGGGCGGGGGGACAGCCGAGCTGAGGCGGTCTGGTTAGGACCCAGAGTGAGTGACAAACCATCTCGAACGCCCTTGCCGTGTGACTCAGAGGACCTGACTTCACCACCCAAACCCATCGCGCTCGGGAACCACGGCTGCGGATCCAGGGCTCACTCGCAAACACAAGTGTGTGCAACAAGTTCATGACAAGAGAACCAAACAAGGAAATGGACGGCTTCCAAGCCTGTCCAAGAGCGGGACGTCACGCGGCAGGAATGGTCATCAGGAACATGTCCAAACCCAGTGTTTTTCTGGAACCTGTGTCTGAGTTCATCGGGACAGAATGTACGATGCCCAAGAAATACGTCAAAATAAATCCCCACTCAGCTGGGTTCCACTGGCCCAAGGCACGGTGCCCAGCCCGCGTGGGGCATGTCTCTCCTGTGTGCGTCACCGGGGTCACCGCTTGGGGGCATGGTGACACTCCTTGGTGCCAACCCTCCTTTGGGAGGCTCAGAGTGCATGAGTCCCAAGAGGAAGCAGGGCAGAGGAGGAAGGACATGCGCATGTTTCTAATTTCTTGCTTACTCCCCACGGAGAAACTACGGGGCGGACAGTAACAAATGGCGAGTGCCACTCTCCCCCGACCCAGCGGGTAAGATTCATTCCATTAAATCTAGTCGCATTGGCTCACGTAGAACACCACTGCCTGCTTCTCTCAAGAGGGAGGTGGTTCCCCCAATGGTGCCCATCAGCGAAGCCATGGAATGACCCCACAGAGCCCACGGGACCCAGATACTTGCTCAAATACCAACCTACCGGTGCCTAAAGGCCCTTGAGTGATAAAGTTGGTATTTAAACGAGTAGACTTTCAGTAAAGGAGATCGCCTTTCACGATGCGGTGGGCCTTGCCTAATCACTTGAAGTCACAACAGAAAAAAGTCCGAGATGCCCCGAAGGAGAGGAGATTCTGCCAGCAGGCTTTCTTCCTACTCAACTGCGATATCCACTCCTCCCCGAGCCTCCAGCCGGCCGCCCGCCCTGCAGATTTCAGACATGCCAGCCGCACAAAGTGTGGGGCCTGTTCCTTCCGGTGCATCGGTCTCAGTATGCACACAACCTATGGGTTCTGTTTCTCCGGACGGCCAGGGCCAACACAAGGTCCCTCCCGCTCCCCTTCCCCTTATAGGCGATAAGTCTCAAATAGCGTTATTCTGTTCTTGTTCTTATTCTTTTGTGTGCAAGCATGACTCCTAAGAACCTCATCTCTTGACTCCATAAGTTGTAGAGACCCAGAGTGCAAACCTATCCTAATGCAAAATCAGGCCTCCGTAAATATTTAACCCTCAGAATCTTTCAAGTGACATCATCAATGCCAAGGTAAATAATCAGGACTGATAACACTTCAATGTTCACTCAATGCTAACGTGAGAATGTAAGTGAACGAACGCAGAAGGGGAGTCCCACAGAAATACGGTCAGCTCGTGCCCTGACGACCTTCCTTCCACTCTGCAGTAAACAGCATACACAGCTCGCCATGTGCTCCCCACGCTCGCTGCTCAGCGCCTGGGTCTCTAGCACACAAGTGAGCCCTGCCCCCCGGCAAACGTCCATCCTGTGGACGGGGCGTGCTTAAGAGACAGTAATGCAGAGCAAGCAGGTATTTAAGGCCAAGTCGCAGAAACGCTGGTGGTTCCTGGACTCGTGGGGAGAATCACATCTGTTCATCTGTTCACTCCACAGGCCCTTCCCCTCCCCACGTACAGGTGCTTTGCTAGGAGTGGGCACCCCAGACACCAGTAAGAAGTGGGGTCCCTACCCAAGTGGAAATTGTTTGTTTTTCTAACAAAAACTCTGACATAACTTAAATGTTTATATCTCATTTGCCAACACTTTATTTTGAATTTATTTTTAATGTTTATTTTTGAGAGAGAGAGAGAGTGAGAGCATAAGTGGGGGAGGGGCAGAGAGAGAGGGAGACACGGAATCCGAAGCAGGCTCCGGGCTCCGAGCTGTCAGCACGGAGCGCGACGTAGGACTTGAACCCACGAACCGCGAGATCATGACCTGAGCCGAAGTCAGAAGCTCAACCGACCGAGCCGCCCGGGCGCCCCAACAACGTGACTGTGTCATTCTGAAGAAAACGACAGGATTTACGAAAGTACTGACGCACACACGGCAGGGGCCTCCCCCAGGAACGGGACACAGGTTTCAAGTTCCATCTTGTCAGCTTTTCAAGGTGACTCTGGGTCACCTGGGTCCACCCTCAAAAGCCAATGCTTAAAAATATACATGTTTAGGGAATCATACAATCCCTGCAGAAAAGCTGAGAAGTCACAGGCATACAGTCTGATAGATTTTCACAAAGCGAACCCCCCCTGTAAACCTCCACCTGGACGGAGGAAAGGACGCGGACAGCCTCCTAGGACCACCCCTCCTTCTCCTCCCTCTTCCCAAAGCAAACACCCCGGGAGAGGCCTCGTTTTCACAGACTTCTTCGTTGTTCCCTTCGTTGTTGAGTAAGTATTTTTATCGAAATAATTTTCCCGTAAGGATTTAAGTAGAACTAAAAAGTGTATCACAAAACCCACCAGACGTCTGTCACACCTTCCCTCTCTGTAGGGGCGTCCAGTCCGATCCCAGGGCTGACACAGGGTTACAGGTGCCTCCGTGTGGACCTCAGGGCTCTGAGCCTGGAAAACTGGGAAGGGCCGGGGCTCAGGTGTCAGAGGAGTGAGAAGGCAGGCCGTTCCAAGTGGGTGGTGTGGACACTCGGGCCTCGGCCGCAAAGGTCCGAGTGCACACTGGCCATTGCCACGGTCAGCGGGATCCACCACGAGACCAGAGCATTTTCTAGATTCGTGCTAAACCTGCTCTTGGCCATCACAGTGACCCAAGGAGCTCATTAAAATACAGACTGGGTCCCTGCCTGCCAGATTTCCAAAGGAGGAGTTAGCCTCTGGATCCTCAAAAAAGTCCCCTGGTGGTTCTGGGATGGGGCGTCCTGTGTTTGAGAACCATTACTTTTTCTAGAAAGGCCCGGTTGATGGATATTTTAGGCTTTGAGGGCCCCATGGTTTCTGTGTCAACTACTCAACTCTGCTTTTATATGAAAGCGGCCACAAAGGAAATCTAAGGAACAGGTAAGGAACAGGTGTGGCCGTGTGAGGATAAAATCCTATTTAGAAAACAAGCAGAGGGCCAGACACGGAGGCCCCGCCTCTAGTCCTAATCCAAACGGTCTGTCAGACACATTATGAGATTAAAGACCATGGGGGCCCTAAGTCGCTCTGATGAAATCATCCAGCGCATCTGATGTTACTGAGGCTACGCGAAATGTGGGTCTGTCCACACTCTCACTAGTGAAGGAGCTCATTCTACGAGATCACTGTGCCTTGAGATCGCAGCACAACAAGAGAGAGAGTTAGCGAGGCCTTTAAAAATTAAGTGTTTAGGGTTTGAATAACGTTATTAATAACACCAGATGTGTATTAGTAATGCCATATATATGAGCACGAAAGCTCTTTTAATGCTAACAAATTAAGTAAACATTTATTTGTTTCACCTCCTAACACACCCACGTATGTTCACTGTGTGTCCTCACTCAGTCGCAGCAAGACGGGGGCCCCTGTGCATAATTTAAAGGATAACAAATGTCCGCCTTCTGGGATTAAGCGGTCAAATCTTTTTTCTCTGGGGTTTGGAACCACGGATGGAGGGATGCGGTCCCCAGAAACTTCTCTCCTCTCACAAAGCCTGGAGATTTCCGGCCTCGGAAGGGGTGAGGGCCAAAGGCCTGGCCTCCCAAGAGGAGAGCCAGCGTCCGATCAGGGGCTGCCGCGCCTAGCGCTCTGGGGTGTCTGCCCTCCGGCCTTGGGGCCCATGGCTGGGCGGCCAGGCAGGTGGCTCGGGCCTACTGGGCAGATCTTCGTGCCAGGCACGGAAGCTTCTAGAACATGGTGGGTGTGCAGGAAGGCCGGACATGGGCGTGCGGGCACTCACGGTCTGATGGCTGTGGAGACGTCCTAACTGCACACGTGCCTGATTTGGCCTACGTGCCGGCTGAGGAGCTCTCTTTGTGTTTTAACATGACGCTTCTGACGTGTAAAAATGGAAAGATTTCACATAAAAGTCTGGGTTTGACTCCTTTTGGGAAGTTGGCAGGTGTGGCCTCTCTGGCTCAACAGGCCGAGGGCCGGGCGCGGCCTGACTGCTGTGGGGGGAGCCCGGTCACCACTTTGCCGCGTCCTCGCCCCTCTCCGCTGCCCAGCACCCGACCCCTCCTCACGGCAGCGTCCGGAGGTGCCTCCTCCCTCTTCCCTCCTCCCTCCTCCCTCCGCATCTCCATCAAGGTGCGGGCGCGGAGAATATGCTCTTCCTTATGGAGGTGACGTAGTTCCCAGAATGGGGCTTTGTCCCTCCCTGTCCTGAGAGACGATGGGGGCGGGACGGCCTTCCGGGGGGGGGGGAAAAACGCCGGAGCGGAGACTTAACACGGGGAAGCCGTCAGGGAGGAAGGACACGTCTGAGATGGAGGGGGACGGAGGTCAAGGGCAGGGGTGGGTGGGGGGCCCAGAGGAGGGAACACCCTCCAGGAAGTGTGGCTCCTCCCGAGACGCAAAGCCGAGGTGACCGGGGTGTCCCTCGGGCGAGACGACCCCCGTCCTCTCCCCCGTGAAACAACAGCCAGCACTGTCCCAGGCGGCCGGCACGATGACAGTGCAGTACCTGCAGGAGGGCTTCACGTAACGCGTGTGAGGGACAAAGGCCACCAGGTCACACGGACACAGTCCAACAGGTGCAACCGCTGTTACCAGCGAGGACGCCGATGACAACGGACCCATTTTCCGGGAGAAGTGAGCTCCGTGAGGCTTGGCAGCAACGGTGGAAGCCGCGGGCACTGCGGCACAACGGATCTCGGCACAATCCACAGGTTTAGACAGGCTGGTTTTGAATCCCAGCGCGGCTGCCCCTTAGCTGTGGAACCCTTGGGCAAGTCACTTAGCTTCTCCGGGCCCAACGCTCTCTGTTACGGGTACCATGCGAGTACCTACGATGCTCTGGACACTGTACGTGCTAATACCAGAGAAGCGTTGCTTGGATCCCTGCCTGGCACGTGCAAGGATTTAATAAACCTTGGCATTTGCCGTTGGTGGCGGTGATGATGATTATTAATTATCGAGCACTTATCCCTGCCATGACGCTCAGCTCAATACGTGCAGTATCTCATTTAATCCTCAAAAGAACGCAGCAAACTGCACACTCTTATTCCCCTGATACCACGGAGGAGTTTGAAGCCTGGAGTGATCGGGCACACGGCCAGGAAGTCCCCTGAAATCCACGCCGGCACGGTGATGCCGTGGGTCTCTGCTGCTCGCAGCTGGACGGCCGAGCCCTAACACGGGGCTCGGTGGTGGGAGCAGCAAACGTCTGCTAAGTGACAGAGGGGCTCGACAAAGACTTCCGGGCCGGGCAGTAATGCAGAATGACTTTCGCCAGAACAGCGTGTTTCAGGATGTTCCTCGACCCTGCTAATTAAAGCGTCCCGGTTCGATCGTGCCAACGCCTGGGGGTCCTCAACATCAGAGGGCTGGTGGCCGTTTATCTGTGCATCAGACACTCAGGAAGGAAGGCTTCTCACAGGCCCCCCACACTGATGGAAGACCGAAGGCTTGCCCCGCGTTTCTTTCCAGAAACACGGGGTCCACCATCGGACCTCTTCGCGGTGAAGGGAAGACAGGGCTCCACCCCCGCCCAGGCCAGCCTGTGTGAGGACCCATTAGCAGCACGGTCACTGCCACCAGGACTGTGCTGCAGGATCCGGCAAAGGCCCTCAGTCAAATCAGGTGACAGAAAGGATATTCCTATAGAGATCCAGAAGGAAATGAGAAGTGGAAAAGAAACAGCTTTGATCACAGACCGGGCCAGCAGGTGGCACACGGGCCGCTGTCCCCACGCTCCCTGCCCGGTGGGTCCTGTGCCAGGGGGCCCCCCACAAGCTCCTGCTGCACTGGGGAGGCTTTGTGTCGGTCAGCTGGTTATTAGAAGTCAGGTGACACGGGAAAACAGCATGGGGAGAAAGGAAGGCTGATGCATTTGACATTTCTAGAGAACCGTGGGGGGCAAGCGTTCCTCCCCCAGGAAATAGATGTGCCGTACTGGCAAGTGCTGCGAACAACGGTCCGAGGTCCTTTGAAAATGTCAAATTTAACAGCACGGGAAAATGTCTTTTGATTCGGAAGATGAGAACTCAGGGGAGTTGAATTAACAACGGAGCAAACATTTTACCAAGTAATAGGGCCTTAGTGCCCTGGCACGGGGCACCGCGAGGGGCAGCCTTTAATCTCTGGAGTTTAATGAACTTTGAAAACTACTCAGTAAATACTCCAGGCCTGGCAAGCGCCCTGGCAAGATAACACCAGCCCCACTTCAACGGCCTGTGTCATTTTTGTTATTAAAGAAGGTTAGTTTTCATATGCAAGGAACTCAGTTCCCTGGAAAGGAACGTCAGGGCGGCACGTTCCGTCCCGGAGGTCCCTGTGCTGCCTGTGCCTCGCGGAACCGGGTTCTAGAGACAGTTCTGGGTGAGCACCTGCCTGCACGCGGGTTGGACCCGGGAGCAGCAGCCACGTTCCGCAGAGGCAGTGGCCCCGGCTCAGTGGGCCCGCCAACCGCAGGGGGCACGCCCGGCCTGTCCTGGGGGCGTCACACTCCCCACCGAACACAGGGAAGGGGGCCTTGGAGACACGGCGCTGTGTTCATCCGGCAGCCCCGCCCCCCACCGCATCCACGTCCTGCAGCACGACCTGGTCACCACCCAGAGTAAACGGGCATTTGTCAAAGCCCAGCACGAGTTTACTGCGGCGCTCGCCCGAGCCTCGCACCGGGCTCCCACGCATGAGAGAAGTTCGCACGACAGCTTCCTCGCCAGCCAGGCCTGGACAAGCCCTCCCAGCCGGCTCGCCCCGATCTCGTCCCCGCCCTGGTCACCGAGAGCTGCTGCCCCCCACACGCTCGTCACTAGCTCTCTGCTCGGCGCCGGGAGGGGAAGGGTGCCCGACAGACCCGCCCGATGCGGCGGCCGATGCCCTCCTCCCGCACCTCCAGGGCCGTGCACCCACGGGCGTGCCTTAGGAGCGCTGCCCAGCGAGGGCAGAATGGAGGCACGGCCATAATTAGGGACAGACGGTGTCCTCAGAGGACAACGTGCCAATGCAAAAATACACTTCCCCTAGGTTTTTTTTTTTTTTCCTAAGGGTCATTCTGCTTCTACCCCCGAGGCAGAGAGGAAGAAAGTCGGACCAACCACTCTTACGGCCCAAGCACAGACACGCCAGACCCAGGGAGCGTCCCCGGAAGGAACACGGGCGGGAATAAACACACCTCTTTGCTGCTCAGGAATGAGCCTCTGCTCAGGTAACCCCAGAGCCCTCACGCCAAATGGGGATTCCCCCAAAAGGCTGTGGGAATGGCGTTCAGAGGGACAGGGGCACAGGTGCGGTCCAGACGGCGTTCCTCTGCCCATAAAGCGCTTCAGCGGGGTGCACGGGCCACGACAGGAGCCGCTGACGGGACACCAGTGAAAAGCGGCTGTCCTAGACCTCTGTCTGCTGTCAGGGTCATGTCTAGGGTGACCCCAGGCCCGACCCAGTCCCAGCCAACGGCTTCCAGGCCCCCCGACACAGCAACACGGCGGCTCAGCCCCCCTGTCCCTAAATGACGCTGAGTCTGTCCGTTTGGGTAAATTGTTCCTTCCTGGGCTCACCTACCTGGCAGATCACAGAGTGGACACATCCCAGGGGTGTTTTCTAGAACACCCCCTGAGCTTCCGAGGATTCTGAGGCCCGAGGGCACGTGCAGCTACCCAAGCCGGCACCAGAAGTTTCCCCAGGGACAAAAGCTAGCAGGGAGGAACGGCGTGCTGTGGCCACACCACTCCCACGAGCCACACTGCCTCTTCATCCCCAGTCTGCGCTAATTAAAAATACCTCTTTAACCAGCGATTTTTAATTACAAAGTTACATCAGAGAATTTGCAAAACTGATACAGGGAAAAGGAAGGATCTCCCGAACACGACCAGGTTTCTCACACTTGGCACTCCCAACGGGAGGACCATTCTCGGCCGCGGGGGCCGTCCTGTGTCTTGCAGGGTTGTTCGGCAGGGTCCCTGGCCCCCAGCAGATGCCAATAGCACCCCCCCCCCCACCAACCTGTGGGAAACCAGAATGTCTCCAGACGCCGCTGAGTGTCCCCTGAGCCCAGGTGAGAAGTCCGGACCACAGCCCCATGCGGACACTCTGCCCACACTCTTTCTACACACGCATCAAGTCAGGTATTCATCCCACGGGTACTTGCGAGGCACCTACTATGCGCCGGGCATCGGGATGAGGGGAGACGGATGTTGTGGTGAATAAGAACGGCAAGGTCACATTTTTAAGGGAACAAACAGATGCTGACAAGTTGTGCAAAGCCCTCAGCGCTCATCCGACACAGACGGGGCCATGTGATCACGAGGGGCTGGGACGGGCCAGCCTGGTGACCGGACGGAGAAGCCCAGCACTGAGGGAACGAGGCTTGCACCTCCCCGGTCCCACCAAACGCCACCCTCGCACGCCACGGCATGTGCGCGAGACCTGGGGCCGACCGCTCTGCCCTCCTCCGAATGATCTCTGTGGCTGCTTTCTTCCTCAGGAAACAAAACAAATGTGGGGGGAGAGGGGGGCACGCCGTTTTCTCACGTTAGTCCTTCCCTCCGAAAACTAAAAATTCTCACTAAGTGGATGTTTTCGTTTGTCGTAAACTGCTGGGTTGAGTGCGATGGGCTAATTATTTCCGCACGGTCTAAAAGAGGCCCAGAATAATCGTCTACAATTTTCTGCATTTGCTTTCTCCCAAAGAACGTATTTTTCTTCCTTAAATCTCAGAGCCTGAGCTCCTGATTGGGCCCTGGTGATATCATCTGTAAATCAAGGAGGCGCTCCAATCAAACGTCCATCACAAAGCGTCCCAGCGACCCTTCAGGGCACAAGCTGGCAGCCTCTCGGACAGACAGATCAGGGAGGGCACCGGCCTCCGACACCTCACACCGGCCCCGGCGTGAGCAGGGCTCTTGCCTCCCCTCCCTCCAAATCTGAGATGCCGCCTGCCGAGTCCCACCTAAGCCTCCCCTTGCAAAGCACCCTTCTGAGTCCCCATCTGCCACGCTCAGATGGTGACCGTGTCACCCGGTGCGGCTTGTCGTTTTCAAGAACTTGCGAGATCGTAAAGGATGACCCTCCAGCGTTTCCACCGCATCCGCGTTTGCGCCCGTCTTTCCCTCGTCGGGAGAGGCCTCTCGAGCAGGTACAGGGCGCTCAATTCTGAGGTCACAGAGCCCAGACGCTGCAGGTCTTTGCAGAACCCCAACCTTTCCCTTTGCCAAAGCAGTAGTAGGCCTCACACCCCCTTCTCTCACCGCTAAAAATCTCCAAGTCGTAATAACCATGCGGGCTGCCCATATTGAGCCACTTAACAGTTCATATGGTCTTTAAAATGCATATCGTGTGACAGGCGATCTGGACTTGTGAATGACAGCTTTTTATTAGAACTGCCTTGCATCCTCAGGAAAGATATTATCTTCCTGTCTTTGCAACTTGCCAACAACATCTTGAAGGATTCAGGGAGGGGCACAAATGGCGGGGGGGGGGGGGGGAGGAGGCTTTGCAGGCTCCCGCGGTTGTGGACGGGAGAAAGGGAGGGCGGCCAAGAGGGCTCCAGCCGAATTGCTGGAGTTTGTGCGAAACAGGACGCGCACCTGTGCACAGATTCCCCATCGGGGGCGGTGATGGCGACGCTACCGAGAGGTGACCCGGGACCGGGACGAAACGGAGACAGGTGCGACCAAAGCACGCACGGTGTCCAATCCACCACGGAGGCGGTAGCAAAGGCATTAAGTTAGCTGCAAACATTAAATGTGTACAGCAAAATGGATTTTCTTAACAGTTCAGCGTGGCATAACCTTAACGCAGTACATTAAAATCATTCATTACAACGAAGAAATAGCTTCATGAGACTGGAGGATCGAGCCGTCTCCGTGTAAGCGGGTGATGAAGTAAAGCAGGTGATAGCTGTCACCGAGCATAAATTATGCAAAAATAATACCCTTAATATCATCTCTCCAGCGCATTGTTGCTTTTGTTGAATATTCAAAGGGACGGCTTCCCAGGACAATATCAAATTAGTCTGTGTAATTAAAAAAAAAAAAAAAAAGTCTGCAACAAAATTATTTACCCAACCCGCATCACACTCCACCTTAAACACCAGCCAATTACCGTCTGATTTTCTCTGAACGATCTGTCCGGGCTCCACGCATACCACCCGACTCCGAGTGAGTTTCTTTTTGTTTCAAATTCCTGAAGTTAACGTTTCCCTTCTGAAACTTGCAACGGGAATTTAAACAAAGAACGTTCAGGCACAGAGGTGGTTCGGCAGCGGGAACGGGAGGAAACGGCACCATGATTTCTCACTTGCCCTTCAAAGGGTTCTTACTCGACGCAGTGCCTTTACATGACACATTCCAATAGCCCCCCCTCCCTTCTATTTTAGGTTACAAAATGTGGCAGCCATCCCGTAAAACGGGGGCAGCGGGGTCGACACAAAGTACCGGTACTCAAAGCATTACCACTGCTCTCAGCCAGGAGGATGAGGTTCCAAATTTCCTCAGTGACCCGTGCAGGATTTTGCCACACAGGCTCCCATGCTGAATGATCTTCCATGACTATAAAAACCACGGCTCTAGGGGCGCCTGGGTGGCACAGTCGGTTAAGCGTCCGACTTCAGCCAGGTCACGATCTCGCGGTCCGTGAGTTCGAGCCCCGCGTCGGGCTCTGGGCTGACGGCTCAGAGCCTGGAGCCTGTTTCCGATTCTGTGTCTCCCTCTCTCTCTGCCCCTCCCCCGTTCATGCTCTGTCTCTCTCTGTCCCAAAAATAAATAAACGTTGAAAAAAAAAAAAATTTAAAAACCACGGCTCTAACCATTCCCTCCTGTTGGGCGCTGGTGGTGAGGAGCGCAGCGTGACTTTGCCCGGCTGACGGCCGATGAAGGCCGCTGCATGCTGTGGGCTCACCCATCGGTGCCCGGGCGCACAGCGCTCCGCCCGGACCCCACCGAGACCCGCCAAGGGGCTCACTCCAAGCCCTTTGCGTGTTCCGCGTCTCATCTCCAGACCCTTCCCAGGAGCGGACCCAGCAGCTTATCCTGTGCCCGAGCCCCAGCTTGAATCTATTGAAAGGAGCAGTGCTCACCACGCGGGGGGAACGCGCCCGGTGCTCCAAGCACTCACTGTCGCGGCCACCATGTCTGTGGTTCTCAAGCTTCCCTTTCCGTGGTGGAAGGCGGAACCCTGGGCGGATGGTGAGATCCGGCCTGAATCAAACGGCTTTGAAGGGGGCCTGTGCTGTATACACACCTCTCCAACTTGAAATCAGACCCTCAAAAGACAATTATGCCTAAAATCTGTGGACTGTATCGAGGTCAGTTTGCTGGGGGTAACTTCTGGGAGTTAGACCGGGAGGGGATGGGGTCAGGGGGCCTTTCTGTACTATGCTGCAACTTCTTTGTAAATCTTTGTTTCAAACTAAAAAGTTCGTAAATTATGCTAAACCATACAGAACGGTGCAAGGAGGGTTGAATGGTGACCCCCAAAAAGAGAAGTTCACGTCAAATCCCTGGAACCTGTGTGCGTCACTCTATTTGGAAGAAGGAAGTTTGCAGAAGTAACCGGGTGGAGATCTTGAGATAAAGAGATCAATCATCCTGTTGGATGGTCTGCTGGGTCCCTAAATCCAGTGACCAGGGTCCCTAGAAGATGGGTCCCTAAATCCACTGACCAGTGTCCCTAGAAGAAAAGGAGAGAACCGTGGGAGAAGGGCAGGTGATGTGTAAGTGGGACAGAGACGAGGGACGTGGCCCCCAGCCAGGGAGCACCCACAGTGTCAGGACCGGGAGGAGGCCGAAGGGTCCTCTCGCTAGAGCGTCCGGAGCGAGCGCAACCCTGCCCACACTTTGATCTCAGACCGAGTTGTTAAAGCAGCCACAAGATCCCAATATGCTATCCTTTCAAACTTTTCAAGGAACAAAACCTGCATCCCAAGGAAACCATTAGAACTGCTTTTCCGGAATATGTTTATCAGATGAAGCAAAATCAACACCACGTTAAAAAATCTAAAAGGACAAAGTGGTCACGTTATTCGTTATAATTGGGGGACGCGAGAAGATGTTGGGACTGCCCGCCCGCTCATCACAGGGGCCGCGTGGGTTTGCTATTCAGCCCGTCACAGGAGTTGACCTTACAAGGTCCAAAAAGCCTACGACGTCAACACGGGGGAAGACGGGGAGCCCCTCACCTGGCGCTGAGGCCCATCCCATCACTTTGAACTGTGGTTCTGACGTTGTAGCGGCCTGGGACAGCCTGGTTCTGAAGGGGACTTGACCTGAGCCTAACGCTGACGTTCTCCCTGGGAATCCAGTTCACGCCCTTCGGACCACATTGAAGACGCGGAGGCCGCCTCCCCGCTAACGTGGTTGGTGGACTTCAGAAAGCCACGGTACATGGGGTTTGTGTTTCACATCTGAGAGGCAGAAGACCCGCTTCCCTCCGTTCCCGACTGAAGGGTTCAGACGCTCTCAGAATCTGCGGGATGTCAGGTTTTCCCAAACCGTCACGGGGCCTCGGGGCTCTCGGATGCGGATGGAGTCGGTCCCTGCACGTGCTGGAGGACCAGAACGACAGGCTCTCTGTGCAGGGCATGGAGTGCGCGGCCCGCGGTGTGGACGGGTCGGCTCGGAGCTGGGAAGGGGCCCCCGGGCCGCATACCAGCTCAGCGTCCCCAAACCCCCAGTCTCAGTGACACTCGAAGGTCACCTAACGACCACTTCTCGTGCGGGCCGTGCGCGGCAGGCCTGGCCCCCAGAGGGTTTCGCACTCAGGCCAGGGACAGGAGTGGAAAAGAGAGGGTGGCAGAGTGGAGCCCAGGAGGGGAGGCCCCACAGAAACCCTCAGCCACGCAGCCACACAACTCCTCGGCCACCGGCTGATGCTCACACGTGGCACACGATCCTCTGGATCTGTCACGGGCCGGGAGCACCCAGAGTGGCATTTTCCAAGGGGACCAGAGCTCCTCGCCCGTCACGCCATGAGACGCGGCCACATTCCCTGGAGCCCCTCAAGCTCCGGACCTCCGTCATTCTAGACTGAGCCACAAAGTCTTCCATGATTGCAGAGTACTGCTGGCAAAACGTGTCACTGGGCGGTCCCTTCCGAATCCCCCGTTACCGTGGCAACGCAGACGTGCTGGACAACCTCCCATCACGTTTCGGTGGTGGGAGCGCATTCGTAGTTTGATCCTCCTGCAGCTCCCAGCTCGCCTCACCGGTGCTCACGGCCTGGGATGAGAGAGGTGTCCCCGATGGCGCACGGAGTGGGCTTTCGCCCCAAGAGATCCGCCCATCCTGTCGGAACTAAGAAAGACTGTCAACGGGATCTTGGCCCAGGGAACTTCCAGCGAGGAGAGGCGGTGTGAATGGGGCCTCACACTGCGTGGGATCCTGGACACCCTCACCTGGGAGGCTCCAAGCGGTCCCGCCACAACCCTAAGCCCATGTCCTTCACCCGTGAAATGGAAATATGAGTATCCCTCCCAGGACTTCCCTGTGGGTCTGTGCTGAGACACATGGTAGGAAGGGCAACAGTCCTAGAAGGGGCCAGAAGGAGGGGCTCATGCCAGCCACACACCAGGGGGAAGAACACAGAGGAAGTGGCAGGTTCCAAGGCTGGCCTTCGCCCCACTCCCCGCTGATCTAACCTCTGCTCTGGGTATGGCTCTTCCAGGACCAGAATGTTCCACGTGCAAGCGTCCACTCGAACCCCACGTTCTCGCTCCGTGCCCTTCCCCAGGTTCCTCCTGCTTCCACTGCTGTGAAGTTGCCATTTCTCCAACCTGGGAAAGCTGGCCCGAGGCTGGCTTCCTCCAAAAGGGTCCCAGCTACCCACGAGCTCCCTCTCCTGAGATCTTTGCCAGTAGCACTCACATTCCACACCATAGCATTCTGGGGTGATTCACTCCGTGGCCACTTTCTCACGTCACACAGTCCATGCTCATGTTGCCGACACCAATGGGGCCCAGGTGACAGACATCATCACCGCCCTCTCTGCTGTCAATGTTGGAGGTTTCACTGCTGATACCACCGTCACCACCACCATCATCACTACCTTTTCCATCACCACCTCCATCACCACCTCCATCACCACCATCTCATCATCACCATCATCACCACCATCTCCATCACCACCATCATCTCACCATCACCACCACCATCATCACTACCTTTTCCATCACCACCTCCATCACCACCTCCATCACCACCATCTCACCATCACCATCATCACCACCATCTCCATCACCACCATCATCTCACCATCACCACCACCATCATCACTACCTTTTCCATCCTACCATCATCACCACCTCCATCATCACCATCATCACTGTCACCATCATCACCACTACCTTTTCCATCACCACCTCCATCACCACCACCTCACCATCACCATCATCAACACCATCTCCATCGCCACCATCACCGTCATCATCCCCATCATCTCACCATCATCACCACCATCACCACCATCCCACCACCTCACCATCACCATCATCACCACCATCACCACCATCTCACCATCACCATCACCATCATCACCATCACCACCACCTCTAACACCATCTGATCATCTCCATCACCACTATCACCATCACCATCATCACCATCACCATCATCATCACCACCACCACCACCATCACCATCTAACTGTACTGAGCACCTAGTGGGTGCCAAGCACTCTTCTAAGCACCAGCCTTAAAAAGCCCCTCTGAGCTAGGCACTACTGTTATCCCGCTTTACAGCTGAGAGAACGGAGGCCCAGACAACATAAGCAATTTGTCCGAGGCCACAGGGAAAGCGCACAGAGGAGCCAGCACCCGAGCCCAGGCAGTGTGACTCGAGTCGGCTCTCCTAACCACACCCCAGACTGTCCCCCGACCCTTCTCAGGACCCCCTGGGAACTCTGTAGGCACACCACACATGCCATACATGAAGGGATGGCCCAGTTGACCTCCTCTCTCACCCCCTCCCTACCCTGGCCATCTCTTCCCCTGTGCAGCCTTCCTGGATTCTGTGTAGGGGTGGGGGTGGGGGGGGTCCCGCATCCCCACCACGTCACACGCACCGCGCTCACGTTCCCACATCTTTGTCCCCTATGAACACGGGATCCCCTAAGGAGCGACCACGTTTCACTGCTGTCGCCCCACCAGCACCAAGCTCCGTGCCTGATCCCTGACGGCTGTTTGACAAGCGTTTAAAAACTCAGAGTAGCTGATCTGCCAAAGCTTGTTGACTCACTACCGTCAAGGAGCCCACGCCCTCTGTAGCTGTAAACTCTCCCCGAGCCGCATGTGAGCCACCTCCCGCACCCCGGCCACCCTCCTGCTCCGTGTGCGGCAGCTTCCGCGCCACTCTGTGTCATTTCTGAAGAGGACGGAGTGTCCTAGACGCTAAAGGTGAGCGAGTCCAGAGTTCACGCGGCCACGCACGTGTTTCCGTTTTCACATCACCACACACCCGAACGAGTCACACTTCGCGTTTATGCGACCCTCAGCGCTTTCGGGTCACTTTACGGTGTGTTCAAGAGCTGATCCAACGGTGTCCAGAAGTGAAGCATGAGCACAGCGAGGTCACAGTTCACAAAATGGCCCAGCGCCCGCACCCGCCGGGCCGCGGTGGCAGGACGATTCGGGGTAAATCTGGTACCGGGTTTCAGGGTTTTTCGGGGCGGGGGGTCAGACACAGCGAGGGACGTCTACAGCTCTCCCTGCTGCTCTCCCTCCGCTAAGCCCCAGCGTCCCGAGAGGCCCCGGACGGCATTCGTCACAAGAAATGCAGCGGGAGAGTGCGCGTCACGTTATCTGCAATGAACACAGAAGATGATCGCTGGTTTCAGAATAAAATGCGCCTTGAGCGAGGCGCCGGGCACCGAGAGCGAGCAGTCAGAAGGCACAGCCCACTGCACTCAGGTCTTGCGGGACCGCAAAACCTGCCTCCCGCTCGCGGACCTGAGCGGCTGTGGGGCCGGGAGCTCGGAACTGTCTTGGGCCCCGGCGGGGCTGCTGATGGCGGCCACGTGCAGGAAGGCACGCGATTTTCTCTCAGGCTTCGGGGCCAGACGGGAAAGACGGGTGCAGGGTCCCCGGCAGGAGAATGTGCCAGAAGGAATGGGCTCCGGGCAGCCAGAGCCTTCGGTTTGTTAGGAATCGAGGCGGAAATCGCGATTTTTAAGCAAGATAGGAGTGAGCACTGACACATAAAGAAGACAGAAGTGGGAAGCATCGTGTGGGACGGATAAGAACGTGTGGCCGGCATCTGGGCTGTAGGCTGGTTTATGATGGCCCCCGTGGCTGCAGGTTTGACGCCGTTAACCCCACTTCCCGGCATCACCAGCATGCACGTCCGGCCTTCCCACGGATGTGGAATCAAACTTTCCGATCCGGTGAACACGTTCTGTCACCACCGAGGTGGCCGTCCTTCCACCTGGGTGAGCGTGACCGTCACCTGGCTGGCTCATGGGTGGGGGGGGGCGGGGCAGTCTGGCCGGGGCTCCCCAGGGGTGGTCGCCGCTCCCCCCCCCCCACTGCCACCCGGGTGTGTGAGAGCGCCGGCAAGGCTTGGGAGCTGCTCCTGGTGCCGCTTTGTCATTGACGAGGATACCTCGGTGCACCTGCGAACAGGTGTCCACAGCTAAGGCAGCACCACGGAGCCCTGCAGCCCAGCACGGACGTGCTGGGTGGGAGCGACGGGCAAGCGTGCGCTCAGAGACGGTGCCTCGCTGGTCTTCTCTGGTCGTCACACCGGGTGGGAAGGGCTGGGGTACCGCCCCCCATGCCGCCGCCCCCGTGTCCACGTGTGACACGGGCCGCGGCACCACTGCGTGACTTCAGGACCAGCGGCCGGGTCGCACGTGCGGGACAGGCCAGGGACGGTCGGGCATCCGAGGTGGTCACGTGCTTACTCCGGGGCCAAGACGGCCGCCCGGCAAGAGGGGCCAGAGGGCGAGACGGGGTCCCGGACGTGGAACAGACGTGTCGAATTCAAACAGGATTCACTTCAGCGGTATTTCCTGGAACCCGAAATGGGCAGTGTCTGCAAACACAAGCTGCCCGCCTGTCGTGCGACCAAACCCCACTTCTGAGTCATCCTCACGAGGCCGGGCTTGGTATGAGCTCCCCAGACGACAACAACACATGTCTGGCCGGGGCGAGGGGCGCAGGGGGGCCAGGAGGAGCAGATGACAGATCCGCCCTGCGGAAGGGCCCGCCCCCTGCTCTCCCGGCCCTTCAGCCAGGCTCGGCTCAGGGCTGCCCTGGGCAGGACCGGGGGGTCCCATGGGAACGCAGCAGGCCCTCTCCTGGGCCAAACGCAGCGACAGAGCTGGACCCAAGGGGCGACGAAGGTCTGCCCGGCCCTCTGGCGGTGAGGGCAGGGGCCGAGGGGGTGCTGTTGTTTAAGGGCAGCATGAGCCGGGGGCTGGGAGCCCCAGGGAGAAAAGTGTGGTTTGGAGAACAACCAGATGGGCCTGCCCACACGACCACCAGCTTGACGGCCTTTCCCGCCTGGCCCAGAGCCGACAGGATGAACGCACATCCACGGGGTCTCCCGGTTCCTGGGTGGAAGGGAACAGCCTTTACTAAGTGCCTCCTGGACACCAGAGGCCATCCCAGGAGGAGCCCCCGCGTCTCCAGCTGCCCCCAGAACCACAGGGCCCCAACGCGGTCTGCCTGGAAGACGCCGCGGGACCACAAACGATGGCCATGACCTCACGCCCAGAGTGGAGGAGGCCCGCCAGTGCCCAGGGCGCCGGCCTCCTCTCCCACTTTCCCACCCTCTGCTGCCTCACTTCTGCCAAGCCCTGTGCAGCCCGGGGCCAAACCAATCAGGGCAGCTCCAGAGGCTTCTGCGGGGCTCAGAGCACAAGCTGCAATCAGATTACACGCTCCAGCGCCCAGCCCTGCTCGCTCCCAGCAGAACGGAGCCATTCATCAACACTAAGGCCAATTAAAAAGTAGGCAGGCTCCCAGATAAAACCGTCCCCAAGCTGTGCGTTCCCACCACCCCAAGAATCCCACGGGGTGACCACTGCCCGTGCAGCTTGCGCCCTCGAGGGATGGACCGGACTCAGGACAGGGAGGAAGGACCGAGGCGCCACTGGCTTCCCACGCTGCCAAGAGGGTCGTCCCTCGGGGGCTGGAGCCCCTCGACTTGAACACAGCGCTGAGCCCACCGCAGCCTGCTCCACATTTTGTGTGCTTTTCATGGAGTCATTTTGTGTACTTCCATTAAAGACCTTAATATCCAAATGACGGGGGGGAAAAAACCCAGCCTTCTCATTATAGTCTCTGTAAAAACAATATTGTAAAAATTTACCACTGAGTTATTTACAAAGCAAGAGATGTAATCAGTATTTAAGCACCCGCTGGAACGATGGGTCTTTCGCTGAGAGTCGCAAGCCCCGGCTGGCAGCGAGTGTTTGAATCCTTTTCCGGGACTTAGAACCGAGCGATGGTCTGTCCTTTGAGGCGGACACATGCCTGTTCGTGGTGGAAGCCACGACCCATACGAGGCCCTGGCTTTGGAGAAGGCCTCTGCGTATGCCACGGGCATCACCATGCGTACTTATCTCAGAGCCAGGGGCCCCCTGGGGGCACGGAGAGGCGTCCGGCCCGGCCCTCCACCCCCCTGAATCCGGTGACACCACAGCCACCCAGGTGCTCAAGGTGGAAGAACCGGGCCACCTTGGAGCTCCCCAGGTCCCGCCAGGTCCACCACTACCCTCCATGCCCGCGCCCCTGCTGGAGGCTGTCTCCACGGACGGAAGGGTACCTCTAGCTGTACAGTGGCAATGGCCTCGGCTAGGGGGGCACCTCCAGCCCTGCCTCATCAGCAGCGGGGAGGTGACGGACCAGCGCACAGAGCTGGCTGCGGGCCGTGCTGCTCGGGAACCTTCCCACAGGCTCCCGACACCTAGAATGGCATCCACGCCCTCGCTGCCCTGCAAGCCCCCGGTGTCCCGTCCCTGCCCCCTTCCCACCGCTCCCCCCGCTCCTGCGTGCGGCCCCACGACACCGAAGCCTTCCTGCTGTGGCGCCTGCACCTCTGCTCTCACCGACCCCACTGTGCGCGGCCAGCTGCTTCTCTTCCTCCACGTCTCAACTCAAATGACATCTCTGCAGGGGTCTTCTCTGACCACCTGATCTCAGCAAAGTGCTCCCTGGACTCCCACCTCTTTGGGCTTGCACTGCTCACTCGTTCTGTAATTCTTGTTTTAATAGCCTCCCAGACTCACAGAGAAGTTGCAAGACCATGCATGACCAGTCATGCCTGCAGGTGGATTTCCTCAACCCCACATGCTTGACTGCTAACACATCCCCCAGTATGTATGTCCTAAAGCCAAGGACATCCTCCTTCGTATCCCAGCTCAAACATCAAGATCAGGGCAGGAACAACTGACACGATGCTACGATCTCATCTACAGACCTTTCCCAGATTTTTCTAACCACCCCAGGAACGTCTTTTAGCAAAAGAAATTCCCAGATCAGGCACGGAACTCCGCTGTCCCCACTCAGGTTTTCTTTCGTCAGGTTTGTGACCTGCGCATTATTTCTTAAGTTTATTTATTTATTTTGAGAAAGAGAGAGCAGGATAGGAGCAGAGAGAGAGGCAGAGAGAAAGAATCCCAAGCAGGACCCACATTATTAGCACAGAGCCCGATGTGGGGCTCGAACCCAAGAACCGTGAGATCGTGACCTGAGCTGAGATCAAGAGTGGGACGCTGAACTGAGCCTCCCCCCCTTTTTCTATACAGTTTATTTATTTCGTGACTTGGGCATCTTTGAGGAGTGCACTTTGAGGAGTGCAGACTGCTCCTCGGTTTGGGTTTGTCTGAGGTCTCTCGGGAACAGATCCGGGATCCCTGGGGATCAAGGGCTGTGTGCCAGCAGGCACGCAGTTTCCACGTGTCCTGCTACCGCAGGTGCCGTGGCTTTGACGGCTTCACAAGGACGCATCTGCCCCACGCCCCACGTGGAAACTCACCTTTATTTTCCCCTTTATAACTGTTAGGAATCTTTAGGAAGATGTTTTGGGTCCGTCTGCCTCTCTACCCTCCTTAACTCTCGCCGACCAGACTCACCACCTACGGAGGCTTCTCGCCTGCATCACCTGCCGTCAACGCTGCGTCGAACGGCGCATTCCTGGTTCCGTCGGTCACGCCTCACGTGCCAGCTGCCTTTCTTTCTGCTGCAAGGATGCCCCGCCCCTTCCTCACCCCCAGTCTTTTCTGTTTTCTGTCAACGTGGACTCACACATTCTTGCTCTACTCCCCAGGCTACGAGCCCCACCGTCTTACTTATTTCTGACTCTCGCACTTCCCCAGATCGGGCTGGTGGGGGCCAGTCAGGCTGCTTCCTGGGTCTCTATGCCATGTCTCCACCATGGCTGGGCACTCCCTTTCCACACTGTTCTTCTCCTCACCGTCTTCACTCTGAACTCGCTCAAATTCTGAGGCTTCCTCGTGTGTCAGTCTCATTCACTCACCCCTGTCCTGCTGTTGGGCTCCATCACTGCTGTCTCTTCAGCTCCAGAATGCATCTGGCACAGGGCAAGCCCTTAGCCAGAGACAAACACCAGACGTGTCAGGACACGGTGAGCCCGGGGGAGCAGGTGTCCGAAGGAACCCGGTGGACACGTTGGTGCCCTGCCCACGGCCCCTCGGCCCCCGGTGGGGCTGGCGTCTTTGATGGCCAGTTCCTGCCTATGTGGCTCTCCCGGCCACGAGCAGTTACCAGCCGGCCCCAGGCAGTGAGAGGCGGGCACTGATGGGTGAATGCCTGCCTCCTCCTTCCTCGCGGTGGGTTCCCCGTGGTCTTGCAGGGGGTCCCCAGAGGGACTGAGCTACACTTGCCCGAGGCCGTGACCTCCTTCACAGGCCCTTTTCTGGTTTTCCTCCTTAGACTGTCTCCCCTCATCAGCTTTCCTGGCATCATTTTCTCAAAGAGCTGCTTGCAGCCCTTCCTGGCAAGGTCAACTGTTAGGGCACTCGGAGCTAAGACAGCAACCTCGTCCTGGGATGAGCCCCAGGGCTGCAGAGGCCAGCTGGAAGCGAACTAAATGCAGGAGCTCAGGAACATCTCTTTGGAGGTTCAGCCTTCAAACCTGGAGGAGTGCAAAATGCAGACGCAGGCATTTCCCCAGCAAAGCCCGCGCTCCAGTTCTGACAATCTGTCCCCACAGGGAGCCCACACTCGCCCTCCATGCTGCGACGCCAGGGAAGCCGGGAACGGCGAGAAACCCTCTTGTCCGGATCTCTGACGCCCGGGCTCGTGCCCGCGTGCCCACCCGAATCCTGCACGAAGGCAGCTTGCCGGTTTCGGTTTTATCGCAGCTCACGTCTGAGTGGTCGTTAGAAAATAGCATCTAATCCCTCCCGGCTCAGTAGAATTTGGTCTCGTTTAGTTATTTGGGGTCTGCCTTGGATCTGTTAAATAAAAATTATGCTGACACTCGTTAGAGATGGTTAAGGAGGACGTCATTAAATGGGGACCACTGGAGTGGGGCTCTGCAGGGGGAGGGAAGTGGCTCAAATCTCTGAATGCAAGGACAAGCGGGTACCTGTAGCCAAGGGGCAGGGATATGTTGCCCGCAAGTCCCCAGGGCTCAGTTCTGATCTGATGGCTCTCAAAAGCCACCTGCAGGCGCCTGACAACTGTCTTTCCAAAAGCGGATGCAGGCACGCCCTCAACGCAGCACAGTCGATGAGCCTCAGTCTCCCTGACGCTCTCAACATCGCTGCGTCAGGTCGAGTTCATCTTCAAAGACACACAGGCCTTGATGGGGTCCAGGTGCTGCTTCCGTCCCAGCTACGCCCCCTTCTTGCTCCCCCACCCCTAGCCTACCCTCCAGACTCAGCTCCGCCCCTTCCCCCTGACTCCAGCCAGGAAGACTTTCCACTCATCGGACCAAGGGGATGCTGTCTCTACGACCCCGCGGCCCTTGCGCTCCTCCACAGCGTGGAGCTCATCGCCATCTGCCTCTTGTCGAACAGGAGCGGCTCGTGAGCAGGGGCTGTCCGCTTCCTGGCAGGCCCCGCCACCGCCCCGCACTTGACGGCGTCCTAGCAGGTGCCTGCAAGTTCCAGAGAGATGCTGAGCCCTGGAAAAGACCCTGTTGGGATGACGATTATTTGCAAGAACTCACAGAAAAGTTGGGAATCCTACCCAAAGGATACAGAGACGAAGAGACAGTCCCCAGACTGGAGGACGCCGTTGTGCAGAGGCTATCAGCGTGAACGAGGAGGACAGACGCACAGCCCCCAGTGGAAGCTGTGACAACCGCCGTCACCAAATTCCCCAGGCGGCC
The DNA here is from genome assembly GCF_028749965.1 of Puma concolor. NCBI lineage: Eukaryota > Metazoa > Chordata > Mammalia > Carnivora > Felidae > Puma > Puma concolor. Next base: position 139,036,304 of record NC_141669.1, on the reverse strand, counting down.
CCAGACGCTCCTCCAGTTCTCACTGGCCACGCTGTCCTGGAAGTACCCCCGGAGGTGGGGACGGTACTCAGACTTGGAGACCACACGTGGCCATGCCAGGACTGGAGCCCAGGGACACTGCTGCCTTTCAGGACACCAGGGGACCCGCCTAGGGGCTTACCACAGTCACAGTGAGCTAGAACTCAGGAAAGGGACTTGCCAGCTGGAGGGGCGGCACAGGGTGTCTAAGCAGGGAGAACAAAAGGATCCTGGGGTTCCTCACAAGCCACATCCAGGGCCGGGCCCAGCTGGGACCTCGAGCTTCTGGGGCTGCTGGCAGATCTGAGGGAGACGCTCAGCAGAACAAGTGCCTCCGAGGCATTCCTTTGTCATTCCAAGACGCTCACTGAGCCAGAGTGAGCGAGCCAGTGAGTCACGTTTCGGCACTGGTACACTCTGGTGGGGAAGATAAAGGAATGAAACCCCGATCGACTGGGACGGTGCTCGGCCAGAAACCAGCAAAACGCAAAAGTGGAGACCCTAGTGGCGGGGGCGGGGGAACCTCCCACGAGCAGGTGGTCAGTGCAGGTCTGTCTGAAGAAGTGACGTTTTTACCCATAGCTGAGGGACGAGAAGGTCTTGGCATGCAAATAGAGGACAATGTCGTGGGCGGCCAAAACTACGTGCAAAGGTCCTGGGGCAGGAAAGCGGTCCACGGATTTAAAAGTTAAAGGCTGTGAAGCTGAGGCTTAGTGGACACTGTGATTAGCAGAGGCCAGGCCCTCCTCTAGCCTGGGTTTCAGAAGAAAGGTCTCAAGCAATTGTGACCTGGTTTGTATTTTCTCACATCCCTCAGGCTGGTGAGTGAGCAAGGGAGAGGCTGGGATCATTAAGAGGTGACTGCAATCGTCGAGGTCTAATTGCTTATTATCTGGGGCTCAGCACAGTGGATTTACCTAAGTTGCTGGGGAAAAAAGTCACAATCAAGGAGACTTTAGCTCTAACAAGGTGGATGAGAATATCTTCCTGGATCATCACAGGGTTTAACAACAACAACAACAACAACAACAACAACAACAACAACAACAACAACAACAGGAAACCCACGCTTGCCCGTAGCCCACAAGTGAGTTGCCCGTCGTATACTGCTCATCCTGGAAGATTTAGTTCCTCATAGTTCCTGAGCAGCAACTCCCTGCGTGGTCACGTATGCATCCGAGACAAGGTGAATGCCTCACAAACGAAGAAAGTTTCTGCGTGGAGCGCAGGGCTTGCCATCACAAACCACAAATGTCACCCAAGAAGTGGGATGTTCAGGGAAAGAAATCCCCGTCGTATAGATGACCTTATAAAAAGTAAAGATTTCTATTTTTTTAATATAATTTATGGTCAAACTGGCTTACATACAACACCCAGTGCTCAGCCCAACAAGTGCCCTCCTCAATGCCCATCCCCCATTTTCCCCTCCCCCCCACCCCCCATCCACCCTCAGTTTGTTCTCTGTATTTAAGAGTCTTCTGTGGTTTGCCTCCCTCCCTCTCTGTTTGTAACTCTTTTCCCCCTCCCCCATGGTCTTGTGTTCAGTTTCTCAAGATCCACATATAAGTGAAAACATACGATATCTGTCCTCTGACTGACTTCACTCAGCTTTTAAAAAGTACGTAAATAACCAAAATCAACTTGGTAATAAGTAGGACACCCTATGGTTCTCTAATCATCTAAGAAAACAGTGTACTTAATGTTCATACATACAGGCACACACATATGCACACACGTGCGCATGCATGTATGCGCACGCGCGCACACACACACACACACACACACACACACACACGGCCTGGGAGATGTACAGGTAAGTTCCACCCAACAGTCAACAGAAGATTTTCATTTTGTTCAATTTCTCCCAGAGATTAGAACAAGAAGGGCCAACCCCCGTCCCCATTTGGTTTTATGAACCTAGTGTAACCTCAATGCCAAAATCAAGCCAGAAAAGTACAAGGAAAAATTATAGGTAATCTTACTTTGGAAGATATAAAAATTACTAATTATAAAAATCAGTAAAATAAATCCAGCAAGGCATACTAAGGTTGTGTCTCATGACCCAGCAAAGTTTATCTCAACAACGCAAGTTTGTTTATTAATGCAATTTCCTATGTGAACAGATTAAAGAGAAAAATTATGAGACTGTCTCAATAGAAGAAAAAAATTGCAAAACAAAGTCATGGTAAACTAAGAATGAAAGAGAACTTTCTAAACCTCATAAAGAGTATCTTTTAAATCTACAGCAAACATCGTACTTAATGACGAATTATTAGAGCCACTGCCTTTTAAATCAGGAACAAGACAAAGTTATCTGATATTAACATCTCTATTTAACACTGACTAATTAGCAAGAAAAGAGAATCCAAGGTACAAAGAAATAATTAAAAATGGCATTATTCATAGATGACAGGATTATCTACATGCTAGAACCCCAAAGAATCTATAATTTATTAGAAATCAGAAACTGAACAGATTGCTAGATACAAGATAAATTTACGAATGTGCATGGCACTTCGATACTCTAGAATGTGTGGAACATGTAATTTAATAAAAGATGGCATTACTGATCATGCACGAAATATCAAGTACTGTAAGTAACTCTAACAAGAAGTGTGCAAAAATTTATGGAGAAAATTGTGTATTACATCATCCATTTGCGCAATGGAGCAATAAATCTTAGGGGTAAATATATCAGGTTCTCTCCCCATTGGGCAGTAGGTTGAAAAGAATTCTAATGAAAATTCCAGAATATTTTTGTGTTTTCTGGAAGGCGTTTCCAAATTTCTATGGAGGAACAAAGGATAAAGGACAGGCAAGGAAGTCTTGGTGAGAACCAGGTGGGAAACTGCCCCGTCTACACCCCAGGCTTAGAACAAAGCCGAATCAGCATAGGGTACTCCTACAGGTTTTGACAAACAGAAATCCAGAAACACACTTGCACGCGTGAGAAATTCCTATATGAAGGACTTAAGTGTTAATCAGCAGAGACTAGAAGGGTTACCTGAGGCACCATCTCAAACAGTCAGCCTTCCACACGGAATGAATGAAGTGAAACTGTATTTGTATCCCACTCCATTTACAAAATCAGCTCCCAGAGGTTGGAGGACTCAAATGTGAACTTCTGGAAACATCTGAGAAGCAAATGTACCAGAGTGCGCTTATGGAGGCACTTCCTAATGCACACGAACAATCCATAGTTGCAGGAAACAAGCGGTAAGCTCCCAGCACTCAGAAACTTGTGTTTACCAACGATGGCACGAAGAAAGCTGAAAGAAAAGATGCTAATTGGGAGAAGATATCTGCTCCCTTCAAATCTAATAAGGAATTCACAGCTAAGGTACCTAAGTAACTTTTACAGATCAGTAAGAAATGACAACTTAACAGAAAACTGAGTGAAAGACTCAAACTGAAGTTTAACAATAGAAAACCAAAAAAAAAAAAAAAAGAATGTCAAACACATGAAAAGACGTTCCACGTCATTAAGAATTTTGGAAATGGAAGTAAAATCATATCCGCAAGCCAGAAGTTTTTTTGTTTGTTTCTTGTTTTGTTTTGTTTTTTTTTAATCTGCTCCAAACCTTTGAAAAGCATTTGAAGCCATAGAAATTCTTAGACGTCACTCACAGGAAGGTGAACTTTTCCAAGCACTTAGAGGAGCATGAGATGTTTCCCCTTAAAAGGTGAAACAGTCCTATTCCAGCAGGCAGCAACTGCACGTGGACCTGTGCACCGGGGACACCCTTGCACACGGAATCAACAAGTTCGCAGAGGTCGCCTCCGTAACAGGAGAAAACTGGAAACAAGTCCACATCCGTCCGTGGCAGGTGCATAAATTCTGCTACGTCCCTCCGACAGAACCGTGCGCCAGGGAAGGAACACACGGCAGCCACGGGGCAGCCCCACGAACGGAGCCCAGAAACACAACGCATTTGTGAATGTGAGAGACTGCGCGCCCAGCCAGAGGCACAGCACTGTCCCCGACACCGCGGAAACTCACCAGGGAAGGAGGCCGTACAGGCGAGGAAGCTCGGGCACAAAGGGTTTCACGGGCTCGCTCCGGACCGCAGGCTCAGGGCCGGGTCTCGAACCCGACAGCCGGCTCGGGGGTCGACATCGCTAGCCCTGTCGGTGCCGGTTCTCGGTTCAGAGGGCGCATCATAGGACTTCCCGTTTCCAAAAAGCTCAGTCAACACACAGACACCAAACAGCGCGTTGGAGGAAATGATGGAGACACAGTTCAGCAGAGCGCCTGCCTCTGGGGGGGCTGGGGGGGGGGGCTGCGATGGGCAGGGTAGCCGGGGCTTCCCCTGCCTGGATGGGGAAGGTGCGGTCTTTGTGTTGGGAGCTCCTTTTCTTAGGTCTTAACACATAACTGTTTGTGTTAATATTTTACCTATTGTTTAGAAACTATCGCAGGGAAGATAAAAAAAAAAACCTAAAGTAAAAACACAAACCACAACAAATCGAAGGAGAAAAGACCCCAGCCGGCTCCCTGATCTACGTGGACTGCAGCCCAGCCGAGGCGGAGGACGTGGCAGGTCTGGTGCGAGGGGTCATGTGGCTCCTTGCCTTACTGGGCATCAGGAACCCCCGGAGGGCTAGTAAAGACACCACCTCCGGTGTCTGAACCCCTAGAGTTCCGGATTCAGCAGGTCTACCCAAGAATCTGTGTTTCCAACGGGCGGTGCTGATGACGGTGGTCTGGGGCCACGCTCTGAGAACCACTGGGGATCACAGAAGCCCCTGCTCCTCATGATCTCCATGGAAACAGGCTCACTGTGGCCTGGGGTTGAATGGGAGATGCGTCCCTCATTCAAAGTCACTCAACTGGAAGCAAGACAGAGGCTACGTCTTCATCCGGGGATTCTAGAAAAGCAACTTTTTTTAAACTTATTTATTTTTTTTATCTTAAAAACAGTGGGGTGGGGGGGGGCAGAAAGAGAGAGAGAGAGGGAGGGAGAGAATCCCAAGCAGGATCCACACTGTCGGCACAGAGCCTGACATGGGGCTCGATTCCACGACCCTGACAGCACGACCTGAGCCAAAATCAGAAGTCGGACACTTAACCAACTGAGCCGCTGAGGCGTCCCAACAACTCCCACTCTGGGGCCTGAGCACATGTTCACGGCAGGCATGTGCGCCACGTGGATGTGCACACGGGCCTGGAAGCCGGGGAGAGGGTGGGCCCCAAGCCCCCCCGGGAGCCCCTTCTGAGTGTAGAACACGGTCGTGTGAGCTCGGGCTGAGCTCTGCACGAGCAGCGGCCCCGCAGAAACAGCCACGTGAGCCTCCCGGAGGCCAGGCCGCGAGGCGCCTGGAGCTTCAGTGGCCTGTGAACGAACAGTCACGCACCTTGTGGAAGGTGTGGGGGGCCCACCGCCGCTGGCTGGGTCCAGGGGTGCTGCTGCGTGGCATCCTGGGATGCACCACTCGGGGGTGCCCGCCACCAACAGAAAGCCCCCGCGAACCAGGCGGAACCCTTCTTTCCCAGGCCCTGCTCCAGGGGGGTAATTCACGGTGAGTGTGGAAGGTCACGTGGAAAGGCCGGCCACGGGCAACTCAGAAGTCACGGTTCCAGATCTGGTTGTTCTGATTCACTCACCCGAGAAACATTCACATTCTGAGCTCCGGCCACGTGGTCCCCATGCGGCTCAGGAGCTGCCTCGGGCACCGGCAAGGAGCTGCTCTGCCCTCGGGCCCCGCCTGGCCACCGGCTTGGCCACGAACCCCCGAATTACCCGCCTGTGGGCCCGGGATCTCTTCATTACATTTGTCAGGATTTTACTTCTGCGGCTGCGTGTGTGCATGGGCACGTGTGGGTGAGCACGCGGCGAGAGGGGGTCTCTGATGCTTCTTGAAAGACTGAAGCCCCACAGGCGGAGGGGCCGTCTGTCCTTGGCCAGCGCGTCCCCGTCACCCAGCTCAGCACTTGGCAAATGCCAGACGCTGGGCGAGACATGTCTCATGCACGAATGAATGAGCGAGCTAATGAACGTGTGGGCGGGTCGGGGGAGTGAGGAAACGCAGGTCACACCGGCTGGAGCAGTGGGCGCCTGGAGCCCCAGGGACCCCAGGAAGGAATTGGGGGCCCCGCACCCCCTCACTTCATGGATGAGACCATCAGAGCCCCCAGCCACTCCTGCACTCAGGCAGGCCACGTATCCAATGTGTGACCAGCAAAGGGACACGTGAGGCAGGTCAAAAGGCTTCCCGATCAGTTTTGAAAACTTCCCGGCGAGGCCCTTCCAGTCTGTTCCGTTGGCCAGTCGCGCACGGTCTCGGTAACTTCCTCCTCCTTGACGGCATCTTGAGCCAGCGCAACCTCGTGATCCCGCCCCTCCTGCCCCAGAGCTGTCCCGGGCACCCCTCGGGGTGGGCCCCACACCCAGCCGGGCTCCACCGTCCAGACCCACGCTGAGCCCGCGGACCAGGGTCCCCTTCCCCACCGGCAGCTTTCCTCGCTCCAGCCCGTGGCCCGAGTACCCAGCGCATCCCTGCCAGGCCCTGCACCCGCCGTGCCCTCGACCTGGACGCTCCCCTCCCGACACACTGCCTGCCTGGCTCCTTCCTGCCTCTCAGGACTCGGCCCAAATGGCTCCTCCTCGGGGACCCTGTTTCCCTAGCACCCGCCCGAATGGGCTCCGAGCTGCTCCTACTGGCCAGAGCACTGTAACCCTCACTGCTTGCCGCCGGTGCCCTCACCGGCCCCTGCAGACTGCGCCCGTGCTGTGCGGGAATCCCCCGTGCCCGGGCCATGACGGGCAGCCGGATGCTGGGCTCACCTCGCTGAGGGCAGACGCCACCAGTGACACGTCACGGTGTCCCTCCGGGTGCCCCGGGCACACGGACGAGTGGACGGATGGAAGCCCCTGCCCCCTGACCTCATGCCTGCTCCGCTCCCCGGCCCTGGACGTTGGCTCCCTGTCCCCGCACCCTGTGCTGTGTGGGCTCGTCACTGCCGTTTAGCAGATGTCCGTTCGAGGAAGGAATCGGAGCGAGCCCCCCCCCCCCCCAACACGGTCGTCAGAAACCGAATCACAAGGGCAGCCTTCTCCTTCTCGGAGCGACAGACGCCGTGCGGATTAGAAGGAGGTCCAAGCGGCGTGTCCGACTCACGTGCTGTGCTCGCAGCAGCTGCGTGGCCTGCCCCCGGAAAACCACAAACACTCCCAAGGACTCAGCAGCCCCGATCACCTGCGCTTGTCCCCGGGCTCGCTTTTCTCTTTTTGACACGCGTCGTCACGAAAGCTAAGGAGTGATTTTTCTCCTCCTTCGCCCCGACCCACCAAGGTCAGGTGAGCACGTGTCTTGGCAAAGGGAGGTGTCCCCTGTTGTGGCTGGAAGAGTCTCGAAGGTCTAGAAGGGTCTCCGGAGCCCAGGCGGCCCCACGCTGCACACAGATGGAGATGTAAACTCTCAGTGGCCTCCTGTCTGTAATTTATCAGCAGGACAAACACCCCGCGAGCTCCTGGACAGAGCTTCTCCACTGCTACCTCCTGAACTCTGACGCTGGCCGCTCCCCGGCCTGTGTTCTCGGAGCAGCCAGCCCACAATGGTGGAGCAGAGGTCCTGTTCCCGGGATCCGAGTTCCCTGTGTCTTTCCCCAAACTCCTCCTGCTGCATTTTTAAAAATTATTTTTATTTTTTGAGAGAGAGAGAGAGAATGCAGTGGAGAGACAGAGGAAAGGAGGGGGGAAGGGAGAGAGAGGGAGAGAGGGAGAAAGAGGGAGAGAGAGACGGAGGAAGGGTGGGAGGGAGAGAGAGAGGGAGAGAGAGGGAGAGAGAGGGAGAGAGGGAGGGGGGGGAGAGAGAGAGAGAGAGAGAGAGAATCTCAAGCAGTCTCCATGAACAGTGCAGAGCCGGACATGGGGCTCGATCCCACGACCCTGGGATCATGACCTGAGCCAAAATCAAGAGAGGCACGCTCAACCGAGGCGCCCCCTGCTGCACCATCCTGCTGTGCCTTCGCCTAGCCTTCTGCCGAGATGGGAGGAGCCAGGCTGCACTCTGCTTGGGCGCAGGCTTGGAGCCTCAGTTCACGTGTCCACAGCCCTTACCGATCAAAACCATCTTCCCAAAGTTGGGGTTTACATGCCTCTGAGTATTCTGGCCATTTGTCAACAGATTCTGTAAAGTGGTGGTGGTGGTGGTGGGTTTTTTTTTTTCTATTTCGTGCTAAGTGTAGAAACCCTCATGATTCCCAGGGCCCGATATCTGGTCCAGAACTGAGCCCTAAGGTCTATCTTTGTGCCCTGACTTCCCTCTTCCTGGAGACCCTCTCCAGGTGGCCTCTTTCTGCCCCAGTGACATCCCGCCTGGGCCTTCCTCACTGTGGTCACCATCCCCTGCATTTGAATCACGGCACCCTTGACCGTGGGCTCCTGGGCAGGGCCCTGTGCCTGGCTCACGGTGAACAGGAACAAACGGCAACCACTGAGAATGAGCGGCTGGCGGAAGGGCTCGTAACTGAGACGCAGCCCTGAGCTCCCTCCAGCCCCACTGGCATCTTCTGCTTCCTGTTTCTGCCTCCCACCCGGCACCCTTCTCTCTGAAAGCCCCTCAAGGGTAAGGAGCTCACTCGTTCCCCAGAGCACAGCCCCGGGGGCGCCCGGCAGCACACTCGGGGTACACGTGAGCATCGTCCGCTCTTCCCAAGCCCAGAGCCCATCTGCCTGGCTGTGGCCGCTTCTGCAAGGTACTGACATCCAGAGACGGCCTCACAGGCAGCCTGGCTCGGGCTTTAACGACGCCGGTTATAATGTGGGTTCAACGAGAAGAGAAAGCTGTGTGTGGCAATTACTTCCCTTTAGAACCAGGATCTTGCCAAGAGTCCCAGATTTCAGCTTGTGGATGTTATTTGTTATTCCTTCCAGAAAGTCATCGTCTCTGTTCACTTTCCTTCCGAGGATTTGTTTGATCTGTTGTCTTATCTGAGCTTATTATGGCTAATTACTCAATAAAGAACTTCCTTCCTAGGCCTTTCCCTTTAAAGTGTCATCTCGTGGGGGCGAAGTCACTGTCTGCCTCTTTTGATTTCGCTCCATCAGAACCCGGCTTTCATCAAGACGCTCCACAGACTCTGATGGGAGCAGTTAGTGCAAAACGCAGCCTTTAGATTCCTCCTTCCCTCTCGCCTCTCTCCCTAACGCTGAGAGATGAAACGTGGGAACGGAGAGGGTGGCTCTAAATCCCCCCCCCCCCCACTGAAGGCACCGAGGGCCTGCACTGCTGGGGACGCATGCCTCATTGACTACTTTGTGGGACAGAACAAAGACCCCAGCCCAGCCCCCTGGAGCCCTTCGAACCCCCCGCGCTGGGGCGGCGAGAACAAATCAGCCTCCGTTCACGGGCCATCCGTGTGCCGGGAACCAGGCACTCTCAAGGGAGATGTTTCTAGAGCGCACGTGGCCTGCGTGCATTTAACTGCAGAATTTCCCTGGAAAGGGAAGGGGGGAGCGCGTGCACACGGACCCTCGGACACGCGTAAACACGGACGCACGCGCGGAACACAGGATTCTGGGGGCAGGTGCGGAAGTGACCCTCGTGACGAGCCTCCTCTCGTCCCACAGAAAGGGCGCATAAGACACAGAGTAAGGAACTCACCGGGCTTAAGAGGGCCCTTCCCAGGGTGGTGATGTGTGAGTTCATTGTTTCTTTACGAAAAGAAAGCCAAGATGAGAAGTCACTGACCCAGAAACTTCCCTTGGAATTAATGAACTCAGGCTGCCAGCACGTAAAATACGGCACGTCTCCTTGCTGGCTGATTTCTGGGCACCTTTGCCTTGCGGCCTCCACATCCCGACTTCCCCTCCTGACCTTGACGGGTTTAAGGATGTACATGTGGTGAACACTCTGATTAGAAACGCCCGCCTCCCCCCCCCCCCACGTTTCCATGTGGGGTGTCCCGCAGCCCAGGGCTGGGTGCACCACGGAGGAAACGTTCTCCCTCCCGCCGACCCCCGGGCGGAGATTTATGGGGAGCACTTGGTGGCAGAACTCCCTGCCGGGCAAATGGTTTTATGTGTCTTCCTCTCCTTCAGCTCCCGCATTAATGGGATTGTTCCCTCTGGTAAGAATTACTGTCTTCGGCCCCAGGCCAGGCTCGCTGTTGCCTTAAGCCTCCAGCACCCGGCCCTCCAAACCCCCAGCGAAAGTGTTCTCAAGGCAAAGTCTGCACAAGCGAGGGTTCCAAGGGGAAACAGAGTCTGACCCTCTCCCAGGGGAACACTGGGGCATCTGTTCACAAGGGACTGGACGGACTTCAGATCTCGCTAATTGACAGTATAATGCTGCGGATTGAGAATGCCCTCGCTCGGGCGGCGGAGAAACGGGAAGGGAGCTGTTGAGAAAGCCACAGTTGGCTCTGCCTTCATTCACGGAGTATTCATGGGGCGCCTGCTCTGAACGGCCCTTCGGGAGGCCTTAGCGCAGGGAAATCGCGGGTTCCCGCCGCCCTCCTGGAGGGCACAGTGAACAGGAAACACCTGGGGGCTGTGGGGACAGCCTGACCGGTGTCCTGGTGCGGCGGGCGCAGGCCTGGGGCTGCGGGGACAAAAAGGCGGCAGGATCGAGTCCCCGGGAGCCCTGTTTGGTGGGTTGTGAAGATGGAAACAGACACCCCTTATTGTCCCAGCTGATCGTCCAAGGAGAGACTTCAGCCGTGGTTTTGAGGCCTTCGCACGGGAAACACTGGCCCCGGCTCGGCTCACGGCCCATCTGTCACCCCGGCGGAAGACAAGAGGACAATTCCCAGGCATTGACATTAGCACGTCTTATTGTAAGTGGCAGTTAGAGCACATACGTTTGGGAAAAACCAAGCACGAGGTAGAACTGTTCTAAATTTTGAACCTGACAAAAACAAACACCATTTTTCTTTCCAAAAAAAAAAAAAAGATTCATAAGCAACTACCAAGTGGCCAGTTATGTCCGTGTTGCAGGGGGGTTCCAGGGAACAAAAACTCGAAACAAGGAGTCCTAGGTCCTGCCCTTGGGGACCACAAGATCAAGGTTGGAAATGACTCAGTGGCTTGTAGTGCTTGTTGGTTGTTGGCAGAGGGATCTGCGCGGCGGGGCCCGCGCTGCGTGTCGGCAAAACATTTTAATTAGCTGTCGATATTTGAAAACGGGAGATTGCACATTTCATTCCGGCTTCCTGGCTTCTTGTGGAAAATCTGAAGGTCTGGCCGCACTGGGCCTTCATTCTGAGCTGCCGTGAGCTCGCGCTGGTCCCCTACTCTGGGTCACGAGCTGCCCGCTTTGTCTGGTTCCTCCCAGGGGACTGTCCGGCCCCTGTATGGATGGGAACACGGGGCCATGACAAGTGGGTAAGAAGAGACGTGAAGAGATCATCACCACCGGGGTGGAGAAGAACCCACACAGGAGGCCCCGCGGAGGGGAGGGACGGCCGTGGGGATCGGAGAAGCCGAGGGGTTTCCTGACCGTCCACCTGTGTGGTGGCAACATGGCAAGACTTAGCTTTAGACCTTAGCCAGCCACCTTCCGTCCTTCTGTCTCACTCAAGCTCTCGGACAAAGCCACGAGAGACGCTCAATGTCCAAGGGGAGGCACAACGTGAGGGGATGAGGCGAGAGGGCAGGTCACAGCTCAGCACAGGGAGGATTTCTAACGGAGCGGCCCAACATGGCGGTCTCGGCCATGCCTCCAGTCGCTGGGGGTGCGCAACCTGGGGATGAGGGCCACGTGCTGAAAAGGCACCCCAGCATCTCCCTGGGCGGAGAGCCCTTCGCCTCTATGGAGGGTCCTAAGTCAAGACACCTTGAGGAATCTGGACCTGCCAGCAACCTCCTTCCTTTCTTAGAAACACGTGGTCCTGTCAGAACTGTCTCTCCCTTCCAAGCAGCTGCCAAAGGGAAGAGTGAAAACCCGAACAACCTCTTTGAACTAAATTTCACATTTTTCAAATGTGTACAGTTAACCCCAACCGAGATCCAATCTGCTGACTTTAAAGAAGTATCCCAAACTGGCTGATTTTCAGTTGGTTTGGCTTGATTTTTCTTTTTTTAAGGGATATTTTCTAATAGATGAAAAAAAAATTCCTTTTCATGCTTCACTAATGCAAAAACAGCTGAACCAATTTAGCTCAAAGTTTCTCAATAGCTTGTTACAATCCTAATTAAAATATTCACATACGGCACAAGCTTTGGGGAACATAAGATTGCACTGTCAGTCAAATTCTGGCTGAATATTTACAACCAGCCGAACAGAAGCAACTGCTTGGATTTTACTCTTTGTTACCTCTTGAAGAAAATGCAGCCAGACAATTAATGGTGAGGGGATTAGAGCGAGTGAGGGGCACTGCGTTTCTCCGCTTGGCCGGACTCGTAAACAATTGGGTATAAAGACTCTCAGGGCTCTTGGCGGAGCTGGGGTGGGGTCAATGCCAAAGACCTCATTTCCCCAAGTCTCCTGGGAGACGGTGGCTCTCAGCTCAGGGAATGGCCGTGAGGGTAGGCGGGAGGGTGTAAGTGCCCGAAGAGAACAGAACAGAACACATTAGCACCCAGATGTACCACCTTCCAACTGCAGGACCCCGGGCAAAATGCTAAACCCTCTACCTAGATAGGTTCCCCATCAATTCAGCGGGAAGGACGATACCCCCAGGGCGAGAACGCATGCAGAAGTCTTAGCTCACCATTGGGCACACAAGGGATGCTCTATAAATGCCGTTGCTATATTTTATCAATCTGCCTCAGCAGCGCGCCCAGGCAAAGACAAATTCTTCAAGTACAAAATTCTGAGGAAAAAAAAAAGGTATAGCCATCCTGGAAACAAACTTTTAGCAAGTGCATGATAAGCTTCATTCCTTCTGAAACACCAGGATGCTCTCCTGACAACCCGATCATTTCCAGAACAATCCATCAACGTCTTATCCCATAGACGTCAGTGTCCTTTTGGGCTGTGAAGAACACAGGGGATTTCCCAAACTCCCTAACACTTTCCAGTTCTTATGAATGCTGTGTATGTGTATGTACTGATGCATACGTAGATGGATGGATGGATGGATAGATGTGTAGATGACAGACACACAGATGATGGATGGATGGATGGTGGAAGACCGACAGAGGTGGAAGACGATACATACATATACACATACATATACATATACATATACACATACATATACACATACATATACACATACATATACATAACACGCATGGGTAGATGGGTAGATAGAAGACACATGTGCAGACCATGTGTGTGCTCGCACACATATGTACATGTCTAGGGGATTTTTCCCCATCTTAGCTATCAGCTACTACTCCTCAGTGTCCTCTGTAGGCCTGTCTCTATCAGTCCCCATTGTTTCTTCTCTTAAACCGGAGCAGATGGCTGACGTGTGTGCAAGACAACAGTCTTGAGAGGGCTCGTGCAAGAGCTCAGGCTGGACTCTGTCATTCCCACTCTGGAGGCACCTGTTCTTTTGCTTCGCTCTTTGTGTTTGTCTTAGACCCAGAAGCCTCCACAAGAGGAACACTATGTGCACCCTGCCCCACCCGCCTTGGTCCTGCCGGGGTCACTGCTGAGCCCCGAGGGTAAGGAAAGGCCCCAGAATGGCTGACTGTACCTCGGTTCCATCCAAACACCCACTTTTCATGTTGGCAAAGGCAGAACGGACTACAGCCTTCCGAACTTCCCCTGTGTTGGCCATCTCCCGACTCAGAGCTCCGTTCGGGGCCTTCAGTCCTCCAGGGAAGGTTTGCTCACTCTTTATTGCCTGGACATTAAAGGATTTGGGGGTCTCTCCTCAAAGAACTGAAATGGAGCGTTTTCCTCGCTACTCGATGATACGGCAACATTTGGGGAATTTTATCCCCACAGTGGCTGCGTCAGATGTGCTGAGCGTGAAGCCAAAACCCCAAAGCCAGCAAGAAGTACGTTGGCTTCGCTTTTCTTTATGAGAAAATGGCCTATAAAATGTTAACGTGCGACTCCCGATGTGGCCAACGACGCCTAGTTAACAGGGCCTCCGTAGGTAAGGGAGCCAGGCACGGACAGCCAGTGGGGGACGGAGGCTCTGTTGTCCCCACAAAGGCCCGTCCTCACCTCCGTAGCATACTTCTGGCCAGCTTCACGGAGACTAGGAGCGGGGTGGTCAAGTGGGGACAACGGGTTGACCGAGGCCGGAAAAGCCCGGCGCTGGCGGGAGTCGAGGTCAGCTGTCCCGGCTGCCCCCGCTTGTAGCCAGGCCAGAAAGGAGGGTCTAGCAGAGGGCAGACGGGGATGAGCAGCAGGCTGGGGTAGACGATGTGTCACATCTGGGCCCCGGGGCAGGCAGAGGTCGGAAAGCCGCCCTCTCTTCTCCCTGAATTCTGATCTTTGACTTATGTCAACAACAGCAGTGTTGGCAACTGCCTCCTGGGCCCTGGCCACTTGCAGGCGTCTGTTGAACTCAACCACGCATTCTGATGACGTTCGCAAAGACCCAGCTTGGTGGGTACTCCTCTCCAGCTGGGGTACCAGGGAGCAGGCTCAGGTGCTGATGTGACGGAGGCTTGGAACTCAAGCGACAAGGGTGTGGCCCCCTGGAGCCCCTTCCGGCCAAGCTCGTGCTCTCCCCCGCCCACCACTATCTGGAGAACACCCCAGTTCCACGGAGCAGTGGGGTGCCCACGCCCCGTCCTGCTGACCTCGGGGTCTCGGCTGGGGGGTGGGGGGCTTCCGCAGCCCTGGAAAATGTTCACCAGCACCCCTGGCCCGTGTGCACTTGATGCTGGTGATGACACCCAAAAATGTCCCCAGACACGGCCAAACGTCCCTCGAGGGCACGATCATCCCCGGGGGGGAAACCAGCGTCACAGAATCTTCGGTTACCACCGTCGCCGTGAATTCTTTACTCCCCACACCCAAAAGCAGGAAGACAAAGTCTTCCAACAGTAAAACTGAAAATGAGCCCCCTAAACACACGGCGGGGCTGACATCACTGACATTCTCTACCATCCTCAAAGAGAAGCTCCCCAAAAGCAGCCTAGCTAAGTCGCAACCTCCTTTTCAGATGTTTCTGAAGTGGCCCATCCCGCGCCCCGGTCTGCAGGGCCGCCCGTCCAGCGGGAGGCGAATCAGGACACAGCGTCAGCTTTTACAGGCCAATCAAAAGTTCTTTTAAGAAATGAGAAGAAGAAGAAGGTGGAACCGCCCTGAATGCAAAGCCGGACGGCAGGAGGAGTGGCAGGTGGGAACGGCGTCCACGCTCACCCCCAGGGAACAGCATCCAGCTTCATGTGAAGACTAGTCCGTGAGGCCCTGGCGTGCGGAATTAATTTTACCGGAGGGAGTGACGCTCGCTTCAGGGAGAGAGCCAGTGGCTGCGTGGTCCAGGCCTGGGTGCCTTCAAACCCCCAGGGGCCACACCCCAACTGTGAGCAAGCCCCTCCCACCAGCTGACCAGGCTTTGCTTCCACTCGTAGGAGAAGCAGGTTTGTCACTTACGGGCTGGAGAAACCCACCAAGAATGAGGGCAAAGTCCAGACGTAGAGCTCGGTGGGGCAGAAAACCAGAGAGACCCAAGCAGGTTAAGAAGCAGGGGAGCTCCAAACGTCTGGCCCTTCATTTACTCGGAGTTGGGTGAGAAAAGGCAGTGCTCTGTCCCAGAAGCAGTGGGAGAGCATGAGAACACAGTCGGGGTCCCCAGGGGCCCGAGTCGAGCCTGAGCACCTGGCAGTCCAGCAGGACACAGGGAGACAACTCCTCTCCTTGGCAGGTTGCTCTGTGAAGTTTCGAGGTTTCCAGGGTCCTCCGACATGTGTGTCTGAGTGGAAAATAGGCCCCGTTTCTTGCCCTCAGCATTTCACACATTCATAGGGTGTCAGGTTACTCGCTGAGCTGTTCAGAAGAACGGAGAAGACCAGAAAAAAGCCAGGCAACAGACTGCCAGAAAACAAACATAACATGTGTAACAAATAAGGAATCAATGTCTAGCATATATAAAGAGCTCCTACGAATCAATAAGAAAAAGCCAAACCGCCCCAAGGAATATATTCACCTATGCAGAATTACAAATGGGCCATATAAAACGTGACATGTTCACACCTACTAGTTATCAGGGAACCAGAAATTTTAAATAATATAATGCTTTAGTTACCAGATGGCCAGAAACGAAAAGGGCTGAAAGTACCAAGTACTGGAGAGGCTTCCCAGAATGAACACATTCATGTATTCTCAGTGGGCATTTAAATGAGTGAAGTCATTTTTAAGGGCAATTTAGCACGTGTCTCCCATTTTTAGAGGAGTTCACCACAACGGAGAAAGACATCAGTCTAATAAGGAACAAGGAAGGCAACAGCCTTCCTATCGATGTCCTCAATACTAGTTAATAAATTAGCAGGATACTCGACCGATGGGATACCCTGCAATTTTTAAAAAAAAGTAAACCCGTATGTTCTGATAACGCATGTTCTCCAAGGAGATTTAAAAAGCAGCTTGCGGAAACGCACGTATAACAAATGCCATTTGCGCTAAAATATTTACCTAGGGTGATGTACCTGTGGAATACCCTACCCTGGAAAGGTGCCAAGGGGAGCCGATGGGGGACACGGGGAGGCCTTAGGGTCTGCCTGACTGCATGTCTGACAATGACGATTCAGTCTCCTACTACTTGTGGGGTGCACCAGCGAGAGAACAGAATTATTCCATATCCTACAGGTCAAACCCCCGTGGGGGGTCACATGTCTTCATCCTGGGATGGGAACCCCCTGAAAGGACACGTACTGTGCCCGGACACCAGCCAGGGACGTGTCACCGAACTGAGGCCACAAACGGCCGATCTACACCCTTCTCAGGTCTCATTTCAACTGCGTGCTGTTTCTTTGTTTTTAAAGAAGCTGTAGTCACCCTTTGGATAAAGTGGGGGAGACGTCACTTCTCACAATGTCCAGAAACTCCCAGACAGGCCTGCTCCACATCTGTCTGCTTCTTCAGAGTTTAGCGACTGTGCGTGGTTTTGCAGCAAGCCTTCGAGAGGCGGCTGTTCAGCCCGCGGCCCTGAGGACGACCAGGAGGCTGAGCCCACGCCGGCGACCCAGGTGGCGGGCAGACAGGGCAGCTCGAGCCCAGATTCCACCCGCGTGTGGCCTGGCCCCTCCTGTGTCTGAAACGGACGTGACCACAGTCCCTGTCATGGGGCTGCCGGGGGACGGAGGGGACGGGAGGCGGCAGGCTTACTCACGTCGGACCCCCGGAGCCCCTCCACCAGCAGGGCCACCACCACGGCCACCACAGCAGGCCCGGCCCAGGTGTACCGATGTCTCTCAAGGGAACAGGGTCTATGCAGGGAACACCTCAGGCTTGAAGCATGTTCTCTGCCTTCTGTGACTCACTCCCCGGTTCAAACAGAGTTTCCTGTCAAAGTTACTTCTAGAAAATACAGAAGACCAACAGGCAGGTTCCCAACGTCACATCTCCTATGAGGACCACAGGTTTGTGCACTCGAGACAGGGCCTCTCCTGAGGCCACATGAAGGGAGCCCCTCAGCAGAGGGCGAGGGCAGTGGCCTGGGGCAGGGCTCTGCTGACCTCGGGTGGAGACAGCATGGGGCGCGGCTGTCCCGGCTCAGAGGTCCCCATCTCCTCTCTTAGACCACGGTCCCCAGACAGGGCAGACAGGTGGTCAGGTCGACTCCCAGCACAGGGGGCGTCCCACGCGGGGCCGGGTGACGGCTCTGCCGGGCTGTGTGTGCTGCGTCCCACTGCAAAGTGCCCTGATGCGGTGGCCCTGTCCTTAGCACGTGCTTCATTTTGTTTTTCCCAATTCCAAAGGGAACGTTTATTAGAACAACAGGCTCAAGAGTAACCGTCAAGCTGATCTTTCTCAAGCTTAGCACGCGTAAATTACTACGACGAGGATATCAGCCACATACTAACAGAACTCGCTAGAACAAGTTCTGATGTAGGCAAGTCCGCCACCTGGGACGCATCTGCTGTTTGCTCTTTTATACAGGATACTCGTCAACTACCTTGTTACCAACACGCGTCTCTAAGTTTCAGTTCTCACCTGCATTCCAGAACAATGATAAAATAATGCCGTTACTTCAATTACAAACATTAAGAAGCACGTTTATTGACAGTTACCACTTGTGAAGATCAGAATGCGCTTCGCCGAAAAAGAAAAGGAGAAGAAAGTCCAGACAGGCGACGATGGGGAAACCGACTCTACTGTTGGGCAGCGGGAGCGAGAGGCCAAAAAAGTCACCAGGTTCCGTGATGTCAGTCAGGTAAAGGGGAGGCAGACCTCCGTTTACTGCCTGAAGTAGAATTACATCACCCAAGAGGTGACCCGAAGAGGCCTCCTACGCTGGCTTTTATTCCAGCACGTGCTTCGTGTTGGAGGGTCTCACCGCGCAGTCCGGTCGGCAAGGCTGCCCCACTGAGTCGTGCACGAATGTGACTGCGGTGCTCCCCCCGACGGGGCTCCCCGTCGTGGAGCTCGGAGAGCCGCAGCTCCTCACCCCGCACCCCCCCGGCGGAGGTGTCCGCACCCCGAGTCTGCCAGCCAGCCAGCCAGCCAGCCCAGCACCCAGCCAACACCGCGGCTCCCCACGGCCAACGGAGAGGTGCGACGGCCTGGAGGGATCTGTCCTCACCCACTGTGCAAATTAACTGGCTCACACCTCAAGAGGGTGTCTCGTCCCTGCGACTCAGTTCACAGCAACCATGAGCCAGCGCTCAAGATGGTGCTACCTCGGGACACGGGACACGGTACGTCCCACGCGTGGCGGGAGCCTGCGAGGCGCTGCTCTGAAGACAGGAAGGATGGGTGCATGCTTAGCTCTTTATCCCCAGAGCCACCAACTGCACCCGTCACTGTCTGCAATGACAACACTTTGTCCCTTTGGACCCAGGCGGCTTCCAGAGAGGTGGTGCATGTTCCGTGCAAGAGGCACCCTGCCCCGTGACACAGTATGACTTTTTATGCACAAAATCCTGGAAATCCTGGATCCTGGATGCCAGGGTTACACCACACGAACGAAATATGCAACAGAAAGACTGTGATAAAGTGTGGCCCTCCTTCTCCCCTCCTCATTCACGGAAGGGCCTGGGCAGCCAGGCCCTGTCGTCCCAGGGAGGCGTGGGCCCCACATCTCTGTGCCTTTTCTCCAAAAATGCCGCTTGGAAACAAAAAGTAAAAACAAAAAACAGGAGTTTTTAGGACCCCGTGTCAATTATATAAAAAAATCCAAACTGTTTGCCCTTCCGCACCAGAAACGAGAGGCAGTTACTAGCTGTCGTCCGCCGGCTTATTTGAAAGCTGGGACTGTCACCTCTGAAATGACACGTCCTTCTCTATTTCCTGAAGTCTCACCCCACACTCGTCCACCCTGCCCCGGGGGAGTCAGTCTCCAACCAAAAAACAAAAACAAAAACAAAACCAAAAAAACAAAAACCACCATGAGGTGCAAACGGATTCTGGATTATTTAAATACAGGAGGTAAAAGGAAACAAAAGAGAACCAAAATGATGCTGTCACCGGAAGGTCTGTTACAGAAAGTCTGGGCAGAATTCAATCTTCCTACATTTGGCAAGAGAGGACAGTTGTTAGTAACTCCTCTGTGGTGAGGACAACCAGCTTCCTGCTGACTCAGTCGCTTCAGATGCACAAATATTTAGCATTAAGGTGGAAAAATGGGGCAGTGGGAGGCCACCATACCAGAGGGTCAGCCGTACACAGAGGAAGGTTCTCCACAATAAGCACGTACGTGGGCGTCCAGACTCCTCTTTAACCACGTGAGGGGTGACCTCTAGTTACGGGATAGCCGCGGGATAATCCGATGACCGTGTGCACAATGTGAACACCCGTGCCCACACACCGCAGATACCTAGGTCCCAGCTCCCAATCGGCCAAGTCAGCCGCAGCGGAGGAGACCGGCGGCTTCTTCCCAAACCAAGAGGCTTTCTTGGGTCCCAGGGCTACACGGCATAAAGCAAATACCTAACAGAAAGACTGTGATAAGGCATGAGCCCTCCCTTCTCCCCAAGAGACTTTCTCAGTTTGGAAAGGGCCCCCATTCTCCTGTGTTTGCACAGCATATACAACTGTGCTAAGACAAAGCGAGGTGAGCAGATGCTTCACGGACACCCAAGCAGGGTTCGCTTTGCCCTGTGAGCACCTGTGGGTCTCAACTTGGACGAGCGGCGGACTGGCAGGTGAATGACCGGTGGGAGCAACCCTCAGGGCCTCTCTCAGAGCTCATACCGCAGGAGACTGGAAAGCTCTAGTTCATCTTAAATAACACTGACAGCTGCCATTAACACTCCCTTCTGAGATTTGTCATCATCCTGAGTCACCACAGGAAAAATCGTGGGAGTAGATATCCTGTTACATTTTCTTCCTCTTTGGTAAAGTATGGAAAAGGAAAAATGTGTTGATAGTTGGTGTTTTTTCCTTCTTTTAAGCAAAATCCAAGTAAGAACATTTAGAACAATCTGAAAAAGGCGGCTGCTC
Source organism: Puma concolor (assembly GCF_028749965.1). Lineage (NCBI taxonomy): Eukaryota > Metazoa > Chordata > Mammalia > Carnivora > Felidae > Puma > Puma concolor. The sequence continues at coordinate 139,015,826 of NC_141669.1, read as the reverse complement.
ACCTGATCACACGTATACTGCTAAAAACAGGTAAGCTATCACACACGGACCCCACTGGCACCACTGAGGTGGGCCCACGGAGCTGCGAGGTCATGACTGGTTTGCCAAAGGGCCCTTCTACACTAAAGAGAGGGTGCTGGGGCCACGCAGGGGATGAAGCTTTGGGGTTGGCCCCAATAATGTCGGGGTCCAATAACCAGAGTCAGTGAGTCAGGGGTGCTGTGGGTTCCTACCACGAGGCCAGGATGAAACGGGGTCCTGGAGATGAAATGTTAGGTAAACAACCATGTGATACGTGGTTTTTTACATGCACGTGCCCATCTTTGGGGCAACAAGAAAAGCTGGTGAATTACTCCGTCTGGGACGTGTGATGGAGAGGAGGGGGGCAGGCTGGCCAGCCACCTGGCTACGGAATGAACAGGACTTCCGTCCTCTCCCAATGCACTCACCATGCCTCCCACCTGCACGAGACTCTGCTGGTGAGCCTGGCTCCCTGCTCCACTCCCGCTCCTACAACCCAATTCTCTGCAGGCAGTGGAGGCATTGACATGCCTCCCAACTAAGCGTGGACCCCAAACTCCTTGTCGGTCTCTCTATCTGTGGACAGGCTCCTTCCTCTGACTCACTGTGCCCAGCCGCTGGGACCGCCTTGTCCCTCTAGGACTTCTGGTGCACCCTCTGCCTCTGTTCCCTCCTCCAGAAACGCTCAGCCCCAAGGCCTGACCCCGCCCCCCTGTCCGGACCTCAGGTCCTGTCCGGACCTGTCCGGAGCTCAGTCCTTGGCAGCAAAGCAGTCCCCATCACACCGTCCTGCTTTATTTTCTGCATAGCGCTCTCCTACATGAAATCATCTTGCCTGTGTATTTACTTGAGGGCTTTTGCCTCTCCTTCTGGAAGGTGACTCCACGAGCAAAGGAGAATACAAGCAGAAAAGCCTAGGGAAGTCCTGGGTCCAAAGCAGGAGCTCAGTAAACTTTTGTTGGATGGAAGCTCAAAGCTTGCTGAACGGTGACCCTGAAGAAACAAGTACCTTGGAGAGCACCTCGCTCAGTTCCCAGGTCTTTCTTTCCAGCCTGGAGCCCACCCTTCCCTACACACAGAGCTGACCCAGAGTGCAGGGGCCCCTCCTCCAGAAGGAGACGCCAATGCTTGAGGCTCTGGCGGCCGTCTTTCTTGCTCTCCAGTTAACTCCCAAGCATACGGATGACTACTGAAACCCTTCATGTAATTGCAGTGCAAGCTGAAAGTGAATCGGGCAGAGTGGGCTCTCGGTCGAATGAGATGTGTGAATTATCAGCAGTGTCCCAGTGAGGATGCCTTACGTTGCTGTTACAGATCTGACACCTGGGGACTCCATCAGTAATGGCTTCTTCGATGACGCAGACCTCTTTCAGCCCGTACTACATTAAGCTGAGTAAAAATTAAACGCTGACCATTCAGTGACACTTTATATTCCCAAGGAAACATGGCTAGTGAATTGTAGGGGCTAACACTGTGTTTAAAAACTGGAGACTTCGGGTTTCACTATGTTAGAAATCACAAGGTGGTGTCACTGGCAGTGTTAAAGCTAGAAACAAAAGAAGAAAATGATGCACCTGTCGCCCACTGTCCGTTTCACTGGGGTAGAAATGCCACCTGGATGGACGAATGCATCCACTAATGTGTCAACAAGAAGGGTAACAAATTAGGACCGGTACACAATGCACACACAAATCTACTTATGTTTCTCATCAGGAGAATGTTAATTCTCAGAAGAATTTGATTGTTCACCAAGACGTGGGTAGGAATCAGAAAGGACAGAGAAAGCACTTCTGCTCCCAGCATCACTAAGCCAAAGGCGTTCTAGCCTCGACCCTTAGTCTAAACAGTCTTTCTCGTTACCCAGCAGAATCTTACACTAACTCGTGCTGGGTCCCTGTCCTACCCGTAAATTAGTAGTGATTACTACCAGTGATTAAGTGTCCCATAATTCCCCTGGTTTTGTCCCTGACTTCGTATTACCAATTTTAAACTTACAGAAAGCCTTATTCTGAGGGGGTGTCTATGAATTTGTGTTAGCACTGTAGACATAACCAAGAAATTAAAATATTAAAATTGAACACAAGACGCTAGGAAGCAAGGACTCAGCCAAAAACGACAATGAAAACCTAACACGAGAAATGTCAGGACATATAAAACTTTATAAATTAATGAGCCACAGGAGAAGCAACCCCTTCCTTCTTCGTGAATTGGCAGAGTGGCCCCTGGCTACCTTGTCACTGGGAAAAATGGCAAACCTAAAACCAAGAACACTGGAGGACATTCACAAGAAAGGAACAGACACAGAATTTCCCTGAGTTGTGTCTTCTCTCTCTTTCTCTCTCTCTCTCTCTCTCTCTCTCTCTCTCTCTCTCTCTCCATTTTAACAACCTCAACATATATCTGTGTTTTATAGCAAATTACATCAAATCCTTTTGGAATGTGGACAGAAGACTGACAAACAAATATGGAAACCCGACAGACTAGCTAAGCAATTCCCAAAGCAGGACAGACGTGCACATTGAGAGCGTAATCAGTGGGCTCTCCCTCGCTGTGATCCTGGGGAGGGGGGGACCCTGAGAGCAGGACCCTTCAAAGAAGAGCACAAAACACGGACAAAGAGCAAGGCACCATTTGGCGGGTGCACCCCCTGTCCTACGAGGCCAGCATGATCTCCTCTCCCTCTGTCAGGCCCTCCCTCTGCCTCCCGTTTCTGCTCTCACAGAACTTTGGGGAAGTCCTTGTCACCCGCTAAGGTCTGTCATGCGTCCATGGCTTCGCCCAGAGTCGTTCTTCCTCCCGGACTCTGCTGTCTTCGCTCTCCACACAGACACACTGCTTTACATCTGAGTCGAGTCTGTGTCTCAGGGAGCCTCTTGCCGTTGGGGTATTTTTCATCTCTGCCCCTACAGAGTCTAGCCTTGGGCACTCTTCCAGCCAGTGTGACTGTCACGGCAGTGATGGGCACTCTGCCACGTGACGTGGACACAATGGCACATGCCATCTTGGGTCATAAAGCCTAGGGATCATGCATCCAAAATCAATCCTCAGCAAGTCATAGTTACAAGAACAACGAACAACTTCGGCCAGGATGCCACAGTGGAGACGACACGAAGCGGACCCACAACAAGTCTGCGAGCAAGACAGACACCTTCTCCTCGGGACCGAGTGGGGTCACGTGGTGGTCAGCCCCAACTCACTGACGCCGAGCGATACGGGAGCGATCGAAGGTTTTTATGCTGGAATGGGGCGCAGGGGGCAGGGAGACTGGGGAATAATTACGCAAGCTCCTGCCGCAGGGTCTTACACGCACGTATTAGCTCCCTGAACAAGTCCCACCTGTTGGATGCGATCAGTCTAGGTTCTCACACAGACACACGGCATCCGTACGCGCACACCTGCACACGCGTTTTCCCACAGAACCGTTCAAGAGTTCTAGTTAAATATTGCTCTTCTCATGTTCTTGGCTCCCAGCCAAGCTCTTGATACAATCTGAATGAAGATTCGTTTTTGGCAAGGACGGCTAACCTGAAGTTTCTTTTACCTTAATTCATAACCATTTTGGGTCTCACGTTCCAGCCTAGACCAGACACTCAGCTACTTTTCCACGTTACACTTGCCGACAGAAAACACTCCTCGAGAGCACCGTGCCTTCCAGACAAGCACAGTCCGCCCCCGCCCCCCAGCAGAGCCCTACGATGACACCACACCCCAGTCTGTGTGCCCCCCAAGGAAGCAGGCAGGGCAGCACTCCCGTTTTCTGAGGGGTCAGTGAGGTCCTTTGTGAGGGCCAGAGAAAACGCAAATCTGACAGCGTTGGGTCAAGGAGGGAGGACTTCAAATATTCAGGATCCTTAAATTCCTTTAAAAAAAAAAAAAGGCTAACTGTACAGTTGGGTAAATTTCACTTTACATCTGGCCAGGAATGCCAGGCAGAATTTATCCACCCGGGAATTTATCCGCTGCTCCTAACCGGGCGCCCACAGGCCCCGTGGTTGTGAGGGAAGTGCTTTCAAGTTCAGAGATGACCAGAGGGGTGGTCGTGCGGGGCCGTCCTCCCTCCCCGTCCATCCTTCCACCACGGCAGAGCAAACAGTCTGAACCGCACCGCCCGATGGTTACAATCCGCGCTCTCCCGGGAAGCTGAGGCTCGCCGTCCCTCAGACCCGAGGCGCCTAGCTGGTAGTAATCCGTAATCCTACACAACGTCACCACTGCCAGCAGGCCTCACAGACGGCGGCCTTATGCATTTTGAAGAGTTTTATGAATTCCAGATCCTTGGATTAAGCAATCAGGCTTCAGTGTGCACCCTGCCATCCACCAGCACCCCAGGCAGGAAAAGGCACCGCTCGTCCCTAGAAAACACTTACCCCGGAGCCTGCTCGGATGAGGCTGGCGTGTCCAAGCCTTGCACGCTTGGTCTCCGGTCCGTCGCTATACAGCCTTCTCCCTCTCGCCTTGAAGACGCCGTGCATGAAAAATGGCCCTGAACACGCAAGCAACGTATGGGTTTACGAGACCTCTGCCAGCCACTTCTGATTACTCGGCCTCCTGTTAACAGCACACAGCCATCAGCCCACAACCGTGTTCACCGTCGTAGAAGAAAGCGCGTCGGCTGTGGAATGATATATTTGCCAGCGGACTCATCAGCCAGTGTCCAAGACGGCTGAGAGTCCCGATCTCCTTCCTTAACCTAAGTTTACGTTCGACAAGATACATCGCGCCCAAGCGCGTGCAGCCTTCTCCTGACAGGTCACACACAGCAGCAAGGCCATGTTTTGGCTGTTCCCCAGCTCTCTGATTTGGTCAGTATTTCGCCGGAAGATCGTTTTCTTGGTCACCGGGGTCATGGATGTCTCCAGTTATACAGCTGAAGTTAAAGCTCGATAAAAACAGTGACAATGACTGACATTTACGGGGCACAGCGATGTGCCCCATTTCGTGCTGAGCACTGCCCCCCACCGATCAATCACTGCCAACGGCAGCACCTCCCAGCGAGGTCCTTCCTCGGAAACATGGGAATGTGCACGGAGGCGCCCGTAATACCAGCCACTCAACGGGGAGCGTCCGCCTGGTGCTTCCCCCGCGTCACCCTGAGCACAGACGCGTGTCAAGGGATCCTGCCTTTCTGGAGAAGGGGGCGGACAGACCCGGGGTTTACCCCACTCCCCTTCACGGGACCACCTCAGGCTGCTGCCGCCCGATGGGAAACTCTCTGGTCCCATGGAAGACACAAGAAGCATCTCAGAGTTCACAGTCTAAACCCGATCACGCAGCTTTGGCCAGTGCAGCCCTCACAGGGCCACGCACTAGACGGGATGATTTGTACCCAGTGTGCAGGGCTTTATAAGGAAACAGCAGCAAACATAACCAAAAAGGGCAAGGAACCATGGTTTCCTTGATGGCATATTCTAAATTCCTGGCCCAGCAGTTACCAAAGGATGAGTAACTTCAATACACAAGTCTGCGTAGAATCAGTTCTAGAAAATCCAAAATGCCATCCCGCGGACAGACCCCTCTCACGATATCCCCAACAGATGGGCGCCCGGCCTTGGCTCACAAGCCCAAGTGAGTTCCTTGGTTCCTTGTGCGGTCGACTGGAGCGTTGGCGTGTGGCCCACACCGGAAGGCTCTGGTGTGAGTGACTTCTCTGTACGTTCGTGGAAAACCATCTCCTGGACGTCGACTGCTGGCTTCCACGACCTCGGGGCCAGAATGGGTCTGTGCCAACCTCCCACCCTCCTCCACAAGCGGCTGGCCTCCCTCCCTCGCTCACTCTTCCTCCTTGCCCCTGGACCCTCTCGTTGGGATTACTCGTATTGTACAGTCACATAGTATTTTCCAGTCTCCCATTCAATTTCAGGTTTTAATGATGGGATTACACTTACCTGGGATTTTAAATTATGTCAAAGAGGCTTTCTGGGAATTATGACTTCTTAATTAACTCATCTTCTTAAACTCGGTTAATACTCTTTATATTCATAAAATGAACTCAGAAGCAATGAGATGGCATTTAAAATCTGCAAGCAAATAACTCTTTAAAGGTTGTGACTAATTCAGAGGGCTTTTCCCCTCAAACATCCTGCATTGGTTGCTCTAGATTCACTGCTCTGATCCAGCCTGGGGAGGGGCCCTTCTCAAATGCTGCATCAGATGATAAATCCCCGAGCCGTACGATGCCCAGCTATGCCTGGCAGGAAAGGGGTCTGAGCTCGAGGAAGCCCCAGGGTGTCCCCGTAACAGGTGTGGGGAGAGGCAAGGACCCGCAACGCGTGTGTCCCAATCTGCTTTGGAATCCTTTGCGAATTCCCACAGTCTGCCTTGTGGAGTTCAACATGAGCCAGTTTTTATCTAGACCACTTCTTCTGAGAGGGCCTCTTGTTCAAGACCAGTTACATAAAATCTCTTCAAGTCCGTATCGTTTAACGATGAAACACTTCAAAACCAAAAAAAAAGTGTAAGAAATAATCACACACACGCACACACACTCACCCCACCTAATTGAACAAATGAGGGCACAGGCCATATGCACTTCAGATCTCCAGGAACGATCACACATCCCAGCGGGAGCTCCCTGGGCCCACCCTCCTCCGTCCTGGCCTCTTCTGGCAAGGCAGAAACCACCACTTGGAAATTGGTTTGTGTCTCCTCTCTTCATTCCCATGCTTTTGTTCCGCATGGACATATAATCCGAACATATTTGATTGAATAGATCAAATATATTTGAGGGTATTTCAAAACATCATCTAAATGGTACCATTTAGTCAATATCATTCTGCAATTGTCGTATGCCATTATGTCAGACATTTATCCACGGGGACACGGATACACAGTTTATCACAGAATCACACTGTTTGAATGTATCACAGTTTACGTATTTATTCTCCTATCATCAGACATTTTGGTTTTCTTCTGTTTGCTTTTGTTCCCCCCCCCCCCACCATTTTGAACAATACAGCAGTAAATACCCTGTGTGTTCTCCGTGGGATGTGTTCAAGAATGTCTCCAGGGGATACACCTGGAAGCAGCGAATTCGCTTTAGGACTTCCGTGCACATAAAACGAAGGATGAGATTTCCTCTAAGATGCTCAGTCTTCCGATGCTGTTATGTTGGCCCTAAGGATAGCTTAATGGTTAAAGAACAAACACTTTCTGGAGAACCGTTAGTGTAACTAAAAAGTCTCCCTCCAATTTCAACTAAAACCTTTGGTGTTGTGCAACTCTTGAAATGATTATTAAAAATGAACAGTAATGGTCAGTGAGTGTGGAGAGGCACAGATGACTCAGCACTGGGCAGACACGCCGGGGTCTGCGGGGGAGGGGCAAATGAAACCGGAAGAGCCCAGCCCTGAAGCCCTGTGGTGGCCTGGCCAATTCTCCGGTCCCCATTCTTCAGGAGGGACACGAATTCACGGTGAGAAGACCTATCATCCTCGACCTCCTACTTTATTTCTTGCCCGAGTCTTACAACCATTCCATCCGTCAAGACCGAATGTTCTCCTCTGAGGTCCTAGGTGCACAGACTTTTCTGGTTCTAAACCTCTGATTTTCTTCTCCTCGACCTTTCCCCGACATCTCTCCTTGAAGTATCTCGATAGCTTGAACTTTTGAATGAGTTTTGAAGCAAAGTGCATAGAAAGGCAATGGTTGAACCACTGCTCTGCAAAATGGCTGGTGTTCTTCTCCTCGGTCAAACCAAAAGGGTGAACCTAGCCCCGTGGCGTTCTTGGGGACAGCCAGAGGTGATCCCAACGATCAAATCTCTCCTTGTCCGTGGCTGCCCTGCAAGCCCACCACCCTCTCGCCCAGCCCTGTGACCAAAACCTTGCAAAAGACCCCAACGAGGAATAGGAGTCCTTGGATATTTGCCCAGTTAATAAGAAAACTATAATGGTATTATGAGATAACCAAACTAATTAACCCCCTGCAGTTTGAGAAAACTAAAAACTCCGGGGCAGAAACTCACACACACACTGCAAAATTACCAGAGGAAGGAAGGAAGGAAGAAGGAAGTGCCATTCCTACCCTCACAGCAGTGCAAGTCATCGATGCAGCATGGGTTGAGAGAGGAGGAGAAAGCACACACAGGAAGGGAAAACTCACAGCTCAAAGAAACAGAAATATCCAAGATGACAGAAGTCACGGAATGGGACGTCAGGCCTTCCAAACGGGGAGCACGTGGTGTGAAAGAGTGGAAGGGACACCCTTCTATCTATACACTGTCATCCCCATCCCCATCCCCATCGTTATCATTAGCGTCTTCTTTGTCATCGTTACCATTATTCTCTTCGTCACCCTCCTCATTATCATTTTCCTTCTCATCCTCACCTATATCATCATCACCATCACCACCCCCACCACCACCCGGCAAAGCAGTGCGCCGGCCATAGCCAGGAAACGACGCATCAGCCTCTCAGGCATCCCTGGGAGGCATTTTCCTGGACCACCCCCCCTCACAGTGGAGCCCTGGCCGCTCAGAGAGCAACGGTGGCTCACCCAGGGCAAGGAGAGTGGAGCCGGGATTCCACCCCTCACCCGTTTTCTCAAGCTGTCAGCCTCAGAGACCGAAGGGGCGTGGCTGCTTCCCATCGGCCCGACTGAGGCCAGAATCTCCGTGCCCCCCAGACCACTTGCCCTCACCTCCACGTGTGAGTGGATTCACCGCTACAGGGTTTTGTTGCCACGGGAGGAAGGGAAGAGAGACCTTTACCTACAAGGTCTCATAGTGAACACAGGGCAATCAGGCCCTGGGACCTCAGAGTCAGCTGAGTGTCAGTGACTCGGGGCCACCTGCCCTCTGCAGAAAGGAGTGGAGATTCCACACCGACAGCCTCCCCTGGTCCCTGTTAAAAAAGAAGCCGGTCTCCGCATGGACAGAATCCCGGGAGGCGCTCCCTCCTCCCCCGCAATACTCAGTGAGGACCTACCAGGCACGCAGGATGGGCACCACCAAGGGAGACGGGAAGAGGCCCGTGCAAAGGCCTTCCTGGAAGGGGACCAAGAAGGGACCCAAGAAAGACCACGTGCTGTGCTGGGGAACAGGTGCCAGGAGGTAACAGACCCCGAAGGAGACAGGGTGGAGCACTCGGATTTCGCCACACCACTGCTGATGCTGGAGGAGGCAGGGGAGGAAGCACACCTACTGTGTGCCGGGCACGGTGCCATGTGTGATGCACACGTCACCACACCGCATCTGCAAGCTGACCAGTGAGTGAGGCGGGTCCTGCTCTAACCCCACCAGAGAGAGAACACAAGGCTCGGTGAGCTGACACGATCCTCTGGACCTCACAGCCGGGAAGGGTGTCCGTTTGGGTCTCGTGGGATTGAGGCAGGTGGCGACGGGGGGGGGGAGGTTTCCCGAAAAGGAGATGCCCCCAGTGGGGGTGATCGACAGAGCAGGACCTCCTCCCAGGACGGCATCAGAACTGGGCCAGATAACGAGGAAAAGGCAGACCTCCTCACTGGCAGGCAAGTTGCTCGGGGGCAACCGTGCTGGGGGCGGGATGGAGTGGCTGCTTTTATCAGAAGACAGATTGACAGACTGAGTCGGAGCCGTCTGTCCACAGACACCTGCATCTACCTCGAGGACTCTAACCAGATCGGAGAGGTAGAGACAGAGTCACCAGCAGGGAGAGACAGTGGCCGGTGGCCAGCCACTACCAAGGTCACCCTTTAAGGAACCAGACACAAGAACACTTTACAGCTTACCCCAAACGCTGCCAGGAGCAAGCCGTGAGCCCCGGGCTCCGGGCCCGGGAGGAGGCGCAGGTGAGACTCACTGTGCCCTCCAGGAACCACACCTTGTACATCACAGAGAAACTGCGATTAAAATTTCTCAATATCAAACCAATCGATTCGTCTGGAATCTTAAAGAGCTTCGTACGCGCCTTACTCCTAAGTTTTCGAACAAAGTGAACGTAATTACCTTCGATCTCCCTTGGACCAGATAGCGGCAACTCAACCGTCACGGGGACCACAGACAAAATCGCTGACCCGGCCCTGCTCGTCTTGGCACGCTGGCTGGGCCGCTAGGGGGAGAATCGATAGAAATACGTCGACATCTGTCCACAGCCACGCGGCCTCTGCTCTCGGCCCTCACGGAGGTGTCACCCCCACGCGAGAGGGCATCTTCAGATATGCTTGATCTCATCAGCTTCCCGCGGCAGCACTGTCGCGGCCACCGTGCTTATTAAGAAGACGCGGAACGCCTCTCGCCTCTGTTGACAGGTCTTTGAGACTTAACGGCGACTGAAGGCTCGGGCAGCCCCTGAGCGGACTTCACGCGGGGAGGGCGGTCTGGGGGACCCTCCTCCTTGTCCTCCGGGAGTGTTTCCTGGACGCCGTGCGGTCTTTCGCCCTGCACCAGGAAGGCACGTCTCCTGCCACACCCCAAGGTGCGCGCCCCGTGGGCAGCCTCAGAATCCTGTCCGAGGCGAGACAGGCACGTCCAATGCTGCCACTCGGTGCCCATTTATCCAGCACGGTTTGGGTACCTGCTGTGCGCCAGGCACTGGGTGCGGAGCCGCGAGCCAACAGATGCCTGTCTGCTGCAGAGTGTCCCCTCCCGTGGAGGGAGCAGACAGCAAACTAGTCAACGAAGGGGGCAGTTTCAGAGGCTATCTGTGCAGGGAGCAGAGCAGGGTGACCGCTTCAGACAACTGATACCCGGAGAGGTGGCTCCTGAGCTGAGACCCGAGAGGAAGCCAGCTTGGTGGGGGCGGGGGCCAAGGGGGAGGGCACACAGGCGCCATGCAGAATCACCGGGCAGGGCGCCAGGGGAGGAGAGCAGGGGCGAGACGGGCAGGGGTGTGAACGTGAAGGGGCCTGGGGGTCCCCTCCTCATGCAGTGGGAGCTGGGGGCCTGGACACCAGGCTTTCTTCCCAATGGCTTAATCGAAATATAATTTATATACCAGACAGCCCATCCATTGCAAGCACAAGCCACGGTGGTTTTTAGTTCATTTCTAGAGCTATGCCACCATCACCCCCACCTAATTCCAGAACATTCCACCATCAGAGTCACTCGCCATCTCCCCACACCCCAGCACTGGTGACCACTGAGCTGCCTTCCATCTCTACACGTCGCCTGTTCCGGACCTTTCGCAGGAACGGGACCCTGAACTGCTGTGACGCCTGCCCGCACTGAGCCTAGTGTTCTCAACTACAGCCGTGCTGGGGCGTCTATCGGACTCATCCTTTTTATGACCAAATCACGTCCCCCTGTATGGACTTGCCACCTGTTGTCCACCCGTTCACCTGCTGACAGGCGTCTGGGTGGTTTGCACTTGAGCTGATGTGACCATCATGCCCAAGTCTTTGCCCGCCCTTGGGCCTCCTCCCCTCGGGAGCACACAGGGGTCACAGGGGCTCCGGATCTGCCCTTACTAAGCCACGTTGGAACAGGAGCTCTGGCTGCTGGGTGGAGACCAGCTGTGGGCAGCGCACAGGGGGCGGGGGGGCCAGAGCCCTGCTCAGAGGCTGAGAGGGTGTGGCTCTCAAATGCATTCTGGGTGTGACGCAGTTTGCGGGGGGGAGGGGGGGAGATGAGGGAGAGTGAGGCATCGGGACTGTCCTCATGTGTGAGCCAGCGGGTCCTGGAGGCTGTCCCACCTCCTGCTTCTCTAGTCCAGATGGGCAATTCCAGGGGGCATCCAGGGTGCACGTGTGTGTGCACACACATACACGTGCACGTTTATACACACACGTGATGGGCACGTGCACACACTTATACACACACATGTGCACATACACAAATACACAGCATATAACACACATACACATAGATATCCACGTACACATATACACGTGCACATGCACACACACACGTTTACACACACACACACGATGGACATGTGCACACACATACACACACAACCATACACACATATACACACATATGTGCATATACACACATACACACAGATACCCATATACACATGTACACATACACACAGGCGCACACACACACAGACGCATAAAGATGTACATACCCACAAGCACACACACAGAACACACACACACACACAAACACACACGTGCACACACGCACCCAGATCCACCCCTAAAGATCTCGGACCCGGAGGCTGTGTGAGCATCCTGAAGTGCACGCCGTTGGCTTGTGAAGCCCAGCCCCGCATGGGAGTCACGTGCCATCTCTCAGGCAAGGACACTGATGCTCTGGGGCCATGGGACGTCCCCAGACCGCCCCCGTCCCTGTGACGTGCTGGGTGAATGGGCCGTCCAGTCAGCCGAGCCTTTCCCTAACGAGCCCACAGCCTTTAGGACATTACAGCTGGCAGCTTGGCCGCAGAGCCAGGCGGGGTGAGCACACGGTGTGTCATCGGGCAGGGGGCGTGTAGAGGCACGGGGGCATCCTGAGGAGAGGAGGGGAAAACTGAGGGAGATGGCAGCGAACGGGGGCTCCCGCCGGGCTCATCTGCCCGAGGCTCTGGGAGAGAGGTCACCCCCGCAGCCACGCGAGGCAGGCCTCCCGGTCACGGGACACATGGTCACACTCACGAATGGAGCCGCCGGCCCCCGGCCCATCAGGCGGGAGCAGCCGGCCGGGGGCTCTGTCAGCAGAGAGCACAAGCCTTGAGCGCAATCTTAAACGCGTTTGTGCCGGTCAAAAAATACTGGCAGTCAAGAGGTAGGACTGATTTTACTAGAGTGTTTTATTCAGCCCAACGCAGCCAACGTGGTATCGTTCACACACGTCCTGTATACGGTGCTGTTAGCGGAGGCCCTTCCCTCTCTCCTGCTGCGTCTCAGACGCCAGCCTGCACGGCGCTGACCCGGTGCTCCGGGAGCGTCCCTGGAGGCTGGGCCCCCTGGTCCGGGAAGACGAAGGTTTCGAGCTCGGGTGCAGAAGACTCCACTGTAAAGCGAACGAGGGAGGGGAGAGTAGCCCTTCTCGGCAAATCTGAGCGTTATCGGCCCCGGTGCCTCCCCGGAGCTGCAGGAAGGGGGCTGAGGTCACGAAACGCGAACGCCGATGCCCGTTACCGGCCGTAAGGAGCGCACGCGTCATGGGTTACCCGAGCAAGGGCAGGAACGTGCCACTGTGTGACCTCGCGTGGGGATTTGACCCTCGGAGCCTGAATGTCACCTGCAAAGTAGGGATGACAGCTGTGCCCATCTCTCAGGGTGGCAAGGCTCACGTAAGATTACCTGTGACACAGCCAGGGCCAGACGGGCTTTGATAATGAGCAGGACGCGGTTTCAGCAAGGGAGGGCAACAGGAGGGAGGCTGGGCTGGCTGGACAAAGGCTCGGGGGGGGGGGGGGTGGTGGCCCCAAAGGGCGCAGTCCAGAGCACGTCTTGGGGTCAGGCCCATCCTGGGGGAGTTTTGCCTCCCCTGCCCCTACCTTCCCTCTGGAGCCCACCTGTGCCCTGAGCTGTGGCCGGAGCCCCACCCCCAACCCAGGCTGCCCCACCCCCTGGCCAGGTCGGGCAGGCGGAGTCCTCCAGAAGGGGCACGTCCAGGGGCAGCGGCCAGGAGGCTGCCCTCCCGCCTAGCAAGGGGCCCCGCGTCCAGCCACTCATTCCCAAACGGCAGCGCTGCAGCTTCTATACCGAGACCACCCCAGAAACAGCAGGCAAGGTGCCTGCCCCCGGCACTTGCCATCTAGGGGAAGAGGACCCCAGAGAGGAAACGGTGACCACAGCAACTGCTCCAGGGCCGAGGACGGTGCCCTGCCTGCAGGTGCCAGTGTCTGGGGATGAGGGGGGCCAGCCGGAGGGCACGGCTGTGGGCGGCATTCCAGAAGAAGGGAACAGGGAATAGAGCGGGTGCAACGGCAGCAAAGGCGGGAACGTTCCACCTGCAAGGGAGGGGTGGGAGGCCTGCCCCCTCGCAACGCTCCCCCAAACGCAACCAGAGGACAAGCAACCCAAGGGCCTGTGGAAGGGCAAGGGCCCCCGAGCTGGGCGCAGTGAACCCAAGCCCCATTCGGTCTCTTCAGGTCTCAGGGGCCGCACGTGCTGAGCGGTGGTTCAGGAGCCGTGTGGAGTTATGTTTGTTTTCGCAGCAGGCCGTCCAGACAGCACAGACTTTAATTCTGAGCCACTCCGACTCAGGGGCAATAAACCACGTTATTACACGCCTCGCCTGAAATGTCAACGCAGGGCTTTGGCAGACACACCAGGCATCTGAGCCACGGAAGGTGGCTCCGCTCACTGCAGTGCCACGCAGTGGCCCCCTTCCCGTCCCACCACGGGCCCCGGACGCCCCAGGCCGCCTCCACCCGCACACAGGCCCACGTACATGGGCAGGGCCACTTTGGGCCACGCTGATCTCCTCCCTAACTGGCCGCAAGCGGCCTGGCCCGGCTGTCTGGCCGCCTGTGCAGTAAAAAAGCCACTGCTGGGGTCTCCTGGAGCCAGAGTCTCAGGAGCGCCCCTTACGGCCGCACCCCTGCAACGCCCACCCTGGGGGACCGTAACTTTGACTCTGCGAACGTTCAGTGTGCGAATGCAAATGGTGACCACGCCTGTGCCCGTTTCTCTTCATCAGAGTTGTGCGACGCCCCTTAAAATAACCCCCGCTCTCGGAGGGCCGGCCAGCAGTCTCTGCCCCGGGAGGCTCGTGGGAGTGAAGCACCAACACCCTTTACAAGTACATGTCCAGCCTGGGCCAAAAATAAAGACACCCCAGCGCGCAGAGGGAGAGGCCGAGGCTTTGTTTCAGGATAACACTGGGCAGGATCGAGGCCTGGGAAGGGAAGAAAATCTCAGATCTGTGTGGCAAAGAGCACTGAGATCGCAGGCTCGTCCCGAAGTAGCTGGGCATCTGAGAGCACGGGGGAGGGGGCCCAGGAGGGCTGGGGCCACCGGGGGAGGGGGAGGGACAGCCCCTGAGACAGGGCATCTCTCACGGCAAGATGCACAAGAGCAGAGCCCAGAGCATACAAGAGGCACGCAGGGGCGACAGGTCAGAGTGCCCAAGTTAGCCACAGACGGAGCCTGTGCGGGTGAAGAGCCTCTGGGGGCGACCCCACCCGGCGGCCTGAGGGTACGCAGCCTGGGCAGACAACGCAAAGACACACGGACCACTGGTGGCCCAAGGGACCCACCAGGAATCGCCCCGTTGCCGGCGAGACGGGAAGGAGACCCAGGGGTGGTGCCCCCCTCATGGCTCAGGGAGGCGCACCATGCTGCGGCCACGACGGGGACATCTGACCCCCACGCAGGTGCTCTGGGTACTCTGCTGTCTTCCCCGCCCAGGGCACAGGAGGGAGCACCTGGCATCGGGAACCCCGCCTGGCGGGCCAGCATCGCGGGAGGGGTCTCGGATCCTGTGTGGACACAGCTGGCACTCCCAAGCCACCACCACGGTGCAAACCCGGTGCCGCCCCGCAAACACGGGGTCCCCCTCGGCCACCAGACATGCATTTCCCAGGCTTCTCGCCAGAGAAGCCCTAAGACAGGCCCACCTTCCGTCGGGCTCTGCTGTGATGAGAACAGTTACGGAAACAGGGCCGGTGGAGGGGGGTGCGGTCGGAAAGGGCTGGTGCCTGTTCAGCGCGTGTCCATCTTACCAGCCACGACTGGCCCCTGCCACTGGTCATGAGCTCCTCGGGGCCGGCCCGCGCCCGGGCCTGGCCTTGGTGCTGCAGATGCGTGGCAGGGAAGCAGACAGATAGCAGCACCTTCCCACGTGGGGCTTCTAGTCTCGCTTCTCTCTGAAGAGTCTCTTCGGGCCCTCCACAAATGCTTACCAAGGGCTCCTGGAGCCGGGCACCATTCAGCGCCAAGGACGACAGCCAGGGCTCACGGTCCAGGGGGATGAGAGAAATAATTAAGCCAGACGGTTTCTGGCAGGGATTACTGTCAGAAATGAAACCACGTGGCGAGCCAACACCTGCTGTCATCTGGGGCTGGGGCGTCGGCCGAGATACGAACAACAAGGACCACCCGTGGCCAGAGTGGGGGGGGGGCATTCCAGTTCTTGAGGACAAGCTGGACAAGTGTGGGGAACAGACAGGACCAGGTGGCGGGCACGCAGCGGCTGCGGGGAAATGTGCCAGGGCCGGGCCAGGTGGCAAATGTGTGCACGTGTTTGCCAAGCACGGTGGGGCTGGGCAGGGCAGGAACAGGATGGGATTCAGGCTTTTTAAATGACCCCTCAGACCAGTGTGGGCAATGGATTCGGGGGGCAAGACGGGATGTGCTGAGGGGTGTGTGGTCGTCCCAGGGGAGGGGAAGCGGAGACAGTGTAGAAGTGGCCACGGCAGGATGCAGCCCGCGGTAAGCTGGGAGGGACGGGGGCACAGATCTCTCCTGCAGCGTGCCTCTGGAGACTGTGGGGAGATCGGCCCTTACACACATGTTGCTGACAGTGTAAACCACACAGTACAGCCACAGACAACATCCACCCAGACATAAAAGGCACAGGCCCTGGGACTCAGCCGTTCCAATTCTGGGAAGTGATTCTGTGAGATGTTCCTGGATGCGCAGGATTATTTCTACAAGAAAACTGGTAATAAACGACTCCCTGTCTGGCAGGAGCCGCCTCAGGCACGGGCAGAGCACCCGCAGGACCGGATGCCAGGCAGCTACTGAAGAGAATGAGGCAGAGGGGCGCTTGGGGGGCTCAGTCAGTTAAGTGTCAGACCAGCTTAGGTCATGATCTCACGGTTCATGAGTTCAAGACCCGCGTCGGGCTCTGTGCTGACAGCTCGAAGCCCGGAGCTGGCTTCTGATTCTCTGTCTCCCTCCCTCTCTGCCCCTCCCCCACTCGCACGCATGCGCGCGCGCTCTCTCTCAAAAATAAATAAATATTTTTTAAAAATTAAAAAAATTAAAAAAAAAAAAAGAATGAGGGATAATTGTATGAACGGCCGTGGAACTCTGATCAATAACTCATCTTAAGTGAAAATGGCAAACTCACAAGATGACGCATGTCGTGACCCCGACTGTGGGGACGGCGGGGGGGGGGGGGGGATGTTCTGCCGGAGGGTGTTTGTCCTGTCCACACAGGGGTTTGTCCAGGCAGCACCATGCGGCTACAGCATAACCACGGGACCCCACCCCAGGCAGGCAGGCTGAACTGAGCGATCGGGCATTCTTCCTGCTCTGGTGACAATCAGATGGTCACAAGTGACAGTCCGGGGTGCGTGGAGTGTGAGTAGATGATTTCCAGGAGGTTCTGACACCTCAGGAAGAGCTGCCATTGGAAGAGGGACCATGGGTGCAGGGGACAGAGGGGTCTCACTGTCCCCTACACGGGGGCTGCACATGCACGGGGTGCCAGGAAGCACTGTGACCACTCACCCCACAAGCTCGAGGCCACGGAGGGCGTTTGGGAGCAGCACGCTGTGACACATGTGGATGCACTGGAAGCAGAACACACGAGGTATGCGGAGACTTTTATTACGCACAAAGTATAACAGGAATTCTGTTCGTTTGCACCTGACACAAAAGGCTAACTTCCCCTTTAAGCAAACTGTCGTTTAAATTAGCAATTTTATTAAAAAGCAATTTAAGGCCACCACAGATATCTCGTGACAAGAAGTAAAAACCCCGCCTCACACTGCTCCCCGCCCCCAAGCCAGAGGCAATGTCACCTTTCCCCACATCCCCCTAAAAATGCTCTATGAGGGGTGCCTGGGGGCTCAGTCGGTTAGGCGTCTGACTCGGGCTCAGGTCATGATCTCACGGTTCGTGGGTTCGAGCCCCACGTCAGGCTCTGTGCTGACAGCTCGGAGCCTGGAGCCTGCTTTGGACTCTGTGCCTCCCTCTCTGTCTCTGCCCCTGCCCCATTCCCCCCCCCCCTCAAAAATAAACATAAAAATTTTTTTAAATGTTCTATGAATATATATAAGCACAAATATTACCTAACATAGAGTCCCTAACAGATATGTTATCTCGCAAATTTG
The DNA here is from genome assembly GCF_028749965.1 of Puma concolor. Lineage (NCBI taxonomy): Eukaryota > Metazoa > Chordata > Mammalia > Carnivora > Felidae > Puma > Puma concolor. The sequence goes on along the minus strand of NC_141669.1, from coordinate 138,997,929 downwards.
CTTTTTCACCTAAGAGTAGCTATTACTCAAAATTCCGTGGCCATTCGTAGAATTATACCTCATGCTTTGTAAAGGATGCCTGGTTTTCTGTTCTGCACTTGGCTGAGACAGCTCTCGGCCGATCGACAGGGGTGGCGTCTCATTATAAATAACCGTCCGGTGAGTGCACGTGTACACCGGGAGCAAACGCCAGAGTGAGTTTCTAGAGATGGAAATGCTGGATGGAGGGGTGAGTGGACGTTGTCAAATGACCGTCCAGAATGTCGGCTATAAATCCCACCCCCACCCCCGCCAGCCACATGCACGAGCATGGATTTCGCCGCACATCCCAACACCGAGCGTCACACCTCTTCACAACTGCCAACCTAATTAATAAGAAAGTTTTATTTTCCATCGAAGTGAGCGTGAGCACCTTGAAATGCCTCTCCGGCACCTAAAATCCTTCTCCTGTCAACTGCGTGTTCACCGAACGCGGCCACTGTTTCTTCACACCCCCCGCCATCCACGCCAATTTGAGCTCTTCTCATTGATTTCCAAAAACTCTTTACTTATGAAAAGAACTGTCAAATGTAATAAAAACGTTTTCCCCAGGTGTCTTTTTTCTGTGAAGTTTAAACCGTCTGCTTTTGACAGGAACTTTAATTGTTACACCCTCAGACATAATTGTCTTTCCTACGTGGCTTTCGGGCACACGAATTTCTCGGATAAAATAGGAGGCTTCCCGGGGACCATGCCAGGCGGCACCCACAGAACCGCTCAGGGAGAGGGGAGGGGCACGGCAGCCCCCTCTCGCCTGGCCGAAACGAGCCCTACGCTTTCCGGCCAATAAAAATGCACCCGACCGGCCAGCTGTTTGGAAGTGACCCCCAGGAAGGCAATGCCAGAAACGGTTATGTTGTGCGCCTCGAGACACCGCGAGGCCGAGCCCGTCTCGGTCCTTCAGATGCTCTCGGATGACGGAGATGAAAAGTCCTAAGAAGCAGCACATCTTGCATTTAGGGCCTTCTCACCTCCGGAGGTCAAGTAAAAGTTTCCTCTTTGGCTTCCAGCTGACAGAAAAGGCCGTCCTGTGGATCCTCGCCCTGAAGCGCTCCCAGGAAGCCCGTCCGCCCACCCCACAGGCAGCAACCCCTGCCCCCCTGCGCCGGAGGCTTCCAGAATGCCCATGAGGCCTCGGGATCAGAAACTTCACTTTATACGGTGCAACCTGAACACGAGTTCTGCTTTCTCATACGGAACCTTAGAAAGATGGTCACTGATGGGTCAGGACGTGCTCGTGCCCCCCCACCCCACCCCCCCGGAGCAGCTGAAACCCCACACCCTCCAGGCTGGCCACACAACAAACACACCTGCATTTCCGCGGGCTTCCGAAGCCACACAGCACACGAGAGAGGTAAGTGTGTATTTCACAAGAATAACCCTTTTTCTCCCTCAGCTGGCTTCCTCTTACGCGAGGAATTTCGTACGAGTGAGCCGAAATAGCTCAAAACCTGCCACTCACTCACTCATTCATTCAGTATGTATTCATGGAAGCTTCCGTGAGCTCAACTTTGGGCTAAGCCCTTTCTAAAACAAGTCACGTAAGTGAGGCGTCTGGAAGGGGACTACTAATTACCTGCCTAAGTAGAGACTCCTACAAAGAGACGCTAAGGGGAAACGCCACAGAAACACTATATTTGTCACCTAAAGTTAGTGTCTGGAGACAGAAGGGAACAGGAGGGGACAGCTTAACTATGGCAAGTTTCCTTCAACTCCTTTTCTCTCCAGGATCTGTCCACTCGGAGCGGCAGCCTCTACTTTCCTGATGGGTTTGCAATGGCGTCACCGGCACAGGGGGAGTGGGACGTGTGGGGACCGGCACTGCGTTTGAGGCCAACCCGGTGGAAGAGGAGACCCGGCCCATTCGATTAAGCAGCCGCCACAGCGGCACAGATCTTGTCCGGGTTTTCCGATAACCCCCTGACCAAGACGGCTGACGTTCTGGGAGGCAGCTGGCCATGGAACGCTCTCCGGAAGGAACCACGTGGACAAGAGAAGACCAGCACCGACGACGCCCTGCGGGCACCGATGACACCCGCCTTCCTGGGCACGCACCCCTCCCCCAGCCCGAGCCAGCCGGCCTGGGCGTCTGCCTTTACTGCACGGAGCACAGACTCCGTCCATAACTGCCTCTTCTCTCCCAGCCCCAGCTTGTGTGAAAGGCTGCGTCCCACCTGCAGCGTCCTCTCCCTCCCAAAATACACGCCTCCCCGGGGCGCCTGGGTGGCTCAGTCGGTTAAGCGTCCAATTCTTGATTTCGGCTCAGGTCACGATCTCGCAGGTCGTGGGATCGAGCCCCGCGACGGGCTCTGAGCTGACGGTGCGGAGTCTGCTTGGGATTCTCTGTCTCCCTCTCTCTCTCTGCCCCTCCCCCCGCTCAGTCTGTCTCTCAAAAATAAATAAATATTTTTAAAAAACACACACCTCCCATGCTGACACAGCTCAGGAAAGACACAGGTCCTAGTTTTCTTTCACCTTTTGTTGGAAAAATGAGAAATTTCGAGGCCCTGCTCTCTACAGATAAGGGAACATTAGCGGAATTTAAAATAGCAAATTCACACCTGAAGGGGAGGATACCTTGGAGACCCAAGATTTCTATTTAAGGCGAACACTTACTTACGACCCACACAGGACAGCAGGGTTACAGAAGCCAAAACACAAACCTGCTATCTCTTTGCTGACAGTTGACTCTGGGCCAGGCACCAGGCGAAGCCCCGGCCAAGAACGACTCCTTTATCGGTGGGGGCGGGGGGGGGGGGGGAAGGACGGTGCTCCTGCGGCTGCGCCCCTGCCCTGTACCGCGTGAGCAGGTGGGGGGAGCCAGCACTCACCACTGTGACCCCAGGGACTTCCTCCAAGTTTAAGAGAAGAGCTCTGTGATGCTCCTGCCGGCCTGTGCCCACCTGCTGGCCTCCAGAGAGTTTTCCGCCCCAGAGCTCTGCCCGCAGGAGCAGCCTCGACAGCGAATGCGTAGACCCCGTCTGGGCGCGAGCCGTGCTCCCTCCACCCCTCTTCTGCCTGCCCCAAGGATCAGGGCGCAGGGTTAACAAAACCCCCCTAAGTTCACGTGTGCCTGAAGACTCAGGACGTCTCTCATCTGTAAACACAGCCTTTGGAGACGTCATAAGTGACGATGAGGCCACACCAGATCAGGGTGAGCCTGAATCTGGAGACAGAGGGAGATGTGGACGCAGGGTCTCCTCAGACACACAGGGAGGAGGCCGTGTGATGAGGGAGGCAGGGACTGGAGTCGTGGTCACCAGCCCAGGGCCTCCTCCGGCAGCACAGGAAGCCAGAAGAGACAGGGAGGACCCTCCCCCGCAGCTCCGGGAACGTGGCCCTGCACACACCTTGATTTCGGATGTCTGGCCTCCAGAGCCCTGAGACAGAACACGTCGGTCGTCGGAAGCTACCCAATTCGTAGGGATTTGTTATGGCAGCCCGAGGACACTCATGTGATCAGTTCCAATTTAGCACCCAGACTCCTCCAGGAAGGCCTCCTGGGTTGACAGCACAGACAGAGCCCCCATCAGGTTCCCGGCAAGGCTTGGTGCACAACCGCCCCTCCGTATCCATCCCCCGGGACTGGCACCTGGAGGTCAGGGTCACGTGGGGACATCCTAGAGCCTCGCACGGTCTCACAGGTATGGATTTCCATGCAAAGGTAAACGGAACCGCTTCCAGGTCAAGTCCCAGAGTCCCGGAAATGACCTCTGTGATCTCCCCTCAACGCGCTGACATCAGAGCAAATACTGTCCTGTAATTTCAGGAACGAGGGCCTCGTCTGGGGGCAAGTCACACCCTAACCTCCTCTCTCTGCCTCAACATCACAGAGCCTTGAGTTCATCATTTCCCCAGCAAAGAGGAATTAATTCCAACAAGCCTCTTCGATGCTCCGAAGATCTACAACAGCCACAGTGTGCGTGTAGCAAAGGTCACCACGTCTCGTTACCACGTGACAGGCAGACCGCGCCTTCCCGCCAGAGCCCCTTTCTGGGACGGGGACCCCACGACCTCACCGTATCAACTCAGCCATCCAGAACGTGCTCGGATCGCTTCCCAGAGTTGGCGGCTTGGCCCGCCTGCACACCGGCTAGTTCAGCAAAGTAGCACACGAGGCGCGGGGGGCGTCGGGGCCCCGGGAGGTGGGACCGATGTCGACGGGAGCCAAGCGCCGCTGGTCCGCACTCAGAAACGTTGCAGTATTGTGCCTTCCAGGTGTCACCTTCCCCGCGTGGGCTCGGACGGCAGGACAGACCTCTCCTGGCCGAGTCCGCAAGTGCAGAGGGTGTGGGTATCACGGCTGTCGCTGCGCGAGGAGCCCCCGTGGCGTCAGGCTGACGAGCTCAAGCGGAGGCCAAGCTGAGGAGGGGGGCTGACCTTGCCGTCCGCTCGGGTCCCCAGACCTGCGGCCAGGGATCCCGCAGGAGACCCGGGGATCGCAGTCTAGCCTCAGACAACCCAGCGTTGCCAGGAACCTTCGCCCAGTCCTGGCACCTGCTTCCACTGCCGACTGTTGTTGACATTTGAATTCGGGGAGGCGAGGGGCACACTGGGCGGCGGGCGGGGGCGGACGAGCTGGGCTCCACGACACGGCTTTCAACCCCACCCCCCGCACTCGCAGGATGGCCACGAGGGCCCCAAACGACGGAGCTCCGTTTCTGTGAGCCGAACAACATGAGGAGACCTCCCGGCAGCCTGGGGGGCGCAGAGAGGGTGACGTCCACTTCCCGGTGCGTGGAGCACACTCAGGAAACACTCTGAGCGTCTACAAGCCTCACCGTCACGCCTGCCAACGGCCTTCCCAGCCTCCTGTGGGCACGTGCACTGGGAGCTCACCGGGGCAACCCCCCTCCTCGTGCTGTCCTGTCTCTCTCTGCAGGTGAGTGCTCTGTTCCAGAACCCTACCCTGGGTAGCTGCGGGGGCGAAGGCAGCATCCTGTGTGGCTGGCACACCGCCACGTCTGGAAGGGATGTGGGGACTCTGGGAACCAAAGCCACTCCATGCACAGCTCCGTGCTGCCTCAGCACACACCAGCATCTTACCTACTGCAGGGACACACGGTGGGGAGCCAGGTGTGCAGCGGGGGGGGCCAGCATGCACCCCAGGACTCACCCTGAGGTTGCAAAGGAGAGGAGGGAACCCCCCCTTTCCCATCCAAGCAAAGAAGGGAGAAAAGGGAGGGGAAGGGAGAAAGGGTAGGTGGGCAGGGGGAGAAAGGAAGGAGAGGAGGGGGAGGAGAGAGAGGAAGTGGGAGAGGAGGAGGGAGAGGAGGAGGGAGGGGAGGGGAAGGGGGAGGGGAAAAGGGAGGGGAAGGGGGAGGGGAGGGGGAGGGGGAGGGGAAGGGGGAGGGGAAGGGGAGGGGAAGGGAGAGGGGAAGGGGGAGGGGAAGGGGGAGGGGGAAGAGGGGGAAGAGGGGAAGGGAAAGCAGGTGAAATGTCCCATGTGTAATAAACATCCGGCCTTTCTCTGTCCTGTGTGTCGTTGCGGTCCGTGGAGGTGAGGCCCGGACCCGGAAAGCGGGAACACAGCAGGTGTCGACTGCATGCACCTGGGAGGACCACACGCCGTCCCGTACCTGAGGGAGTTCAAGGACCCAGAGGAGGTCCTGGCTCGACCTCTGACTAGCCAGGAACCTCAGGCCAGTGACTTACTTCTCTGTGCCTCGGTTTCCCCATCTGTAAAGTGGGGGGACTGCTGCTGCTGCTGACAGACCCCCACCAGGTCACAGAGAGGACTGGGTGAGTACCACGGGGGAGCCTCCCTGCCGGTACAGACCGCTGTAACCGAGGTCATGACAAGTCCCCGGCACATCGAGTCACCAGGGCGTATTGCACGTGGACCAGAATTTGCCAGGGGCCACCAGGGAGGGGGCTCTGCCATCAGAAAGTGGCGACGGCTGGACGCAGCAGAGCCAGGGGGCCCCAGCTCGCAGCTCTGTAAATGCCCAAGAGGGAGATGACGTCACGCACGGTCTCCCGAATCTACTCACCCTCGGGTGGAAATCCCTACATTCACAGACACACACGCACACACACGCACACGCTCACACCTGAATGCACGCACACACACATGCACACACACTCAGACACACACATGCACACACACTCAGACACACGCATGCACACACACACGTGCACACACATACAACTATTCGTGTTTTTAAAGCATTAGCATTCCAAAGCCCCCATCTTAGAAGACATCGGAAACAGCCACAAAAGCAGCGACGATCCTGGAGCTTCTGGGTCAAAAGGTGCCCTCACCTTCAGAATTCACAATATCGGCTTTGCTTCCTCTCCGCGCTCCTCGGGGAAGGCGCGGTTCCCTAGATCGACGAGCAGACTGTATTCATTTCCCAGGGAACTAACTGGTCTAATTTGCAGAGTTAACCAAATATTGGAGCTCTCTGACCTCGATCAACTGCTAATGAGACCACAGAGCCCCCCCACCCCCACTCCTCTCTCTTTCTCGGAAAATATGCAGGGTGGCTAGCTTTATTTTTTTGACCACTGGCCAAAGGTGAGACCAGCCGGGTCACACTGCCCTGTGGAGAGCCTTAGTGTCAGATTATCTTGGAGGACCCAGTGGTCAGAAAGCTGGAGGCACACAAGACGAGCACGCTGGGCAGACCACAGGCCACGTCCCCAAAGGCAGGCAGTAACAAGCCCCCACCCCCGTGCCTTTCTCAAACCACAGTCTGCCCACCCCTCCAGCCACCTGGCCATTTCTCCTGTTCCCGTTCAGCCACGTTCCCCTGACCACAGGACCTTTGCACAGGTTGCTCCCTTTTCCAAGATACTTGCTTCCTTCTTCACTTGGTTGGCTCCACTCATCTCTTGGATCTCAGCTAAAGCCAGGCTTTCTGAACCCCACGAACACTTTGTGCTGGATAATTCTGTGTTGAGGGGCATCCCGGCGCTGCAGGATGTCAACCAGCAACCCTGGCTTCCACCCACAAGATGCTCACAGCCACCCTCCCCCACTTTGACAAACAAATGTCTCTAGGTGTTGCCAAGTGTCCCCGGGGGCAGGCCAGGCCCTGAGCCCCTGGAAGAGGCCATACCCTCCAGGTCCACTCTTCCTCCCATCTGTTCCAGCCCCAAGGTCTCCGTGGTCCACTCGCCAAGCTCAAATCTACCTTGAGCTGGTGGTAGGTGATCAGTGCTCACCCAGCCTCTGGGCTGTAAGCTCCCAGGACAAGAACCACCCAGTTAGTCCCTGCGCCGAGCACAGTCTGACTCGTAGGAGCTCAGAAATGCTGGCTGAACGAATACATGAACGACCACAAAACAGAACAAAACAACAACACAAAATACAGGGAACCAGAAGGACACCTGTGGCGGCCCCCAAGAGGCTCAGGAGCTGTCTCAGGGCCCCTTCTGGAGCCCTCCGGTGCTGTCCTATCAGCTACACAGGGGTCCCAACCCAATCCAGGGATTCCCCTTGCCCCATCCCGGGGCGCCCCCAAATCACCCCAAAACATTCAGCACGAGGTCTACTCTCCCACAGGTTTGTAAGCGGATGACAGTGCTGACCACAGGCACAACGTTGTGCGGCAGAGTTCCAGAATATCACCGTCCTGCGCAACTGTGCTCTCTACCTGCGGACAAGGGCTCCGCACCTGTGGACAGGAGCTCCTCACTTCGCCTCTCCCCCGCCCCTGCGAGCACCTACCATATGATCCAGCAACCCCACGTCTGGGTATGCGTCCAAAAGAACTGAAGTCAGGATCTCAAAAGACATCCACACTCCCAACGTCCCCTGCTGCCTTATTCACAACAGCCAAGACCTGAGAACCACCCAAGTCTGGCCCTGGCTGGATGGCGAGGGCAACTTAAAGGCTGCCGCTGTGACACTAATATTGAGATTGCAATCTAGCCCTACCTCCCGGCCGGGCATGGGGAGAAACCTGTAACGGCAGAACTCCCCGACTCGGATCATCCTGTTGACCCTACGCATGTGTCCATATGTGCATGCAGATCCAGCTGTGGCTAAATGAATGACCGTGACCTGGAAGGGGTCTGTTGCTCTGCCCTCCGCCTTACTGCCCGCGTCCAGGGGCAGGCACACGGACGTGTGCCCCCAGTAATTGAGGGTATAGAGGAAAACAGGTCGGACACGTTTCTCGACCTTAGGGGGCTCACAGGTTCCTGATCAGGGGCTACGCACTGAGTAGCACCCTAACTCAGTGATCACGGACCCCAATTCCCCCCTGGGCTCGGGAAAGTCTCCTGCCGCCCTGGATCCCCTACACCATCCGTCCCTGCCACACCCATCCATACCCGCTGCCCGACTCACCATCCATAAAGCTTCGAGGACAGGACTGATTCCTCAGGAGAGAGTCGACATTAATTCTAAGAGATAAAAAAATGGGCAAAGAGGAAGGAAGAGCGTCTGTCTGGGTAATCTTCACACACCTAGGTTTTTTACGGTTCACAGCAGGAAATCTGGACAGAATCGGACTCGGGGCAAGGCTGCTTCCCTCTGCGGTCACTGCTGGTCACTTCAGAGCTGAGTCCTGGAGCTTCACCCCGACGAGCGGGACAAAGTCCGAGGCCGACGGAGAACCACTCTCTGAACAGCAGCTGGTGTTTTCACCTTCATTAGGGCATCAGGCGCTGGTTTCTAGGGCGGGCAGAGGAGCCCTCAGCCCACACTCAAGGTTTCGACAAAAACTGCAGCGAAGAGGGCGAGGGTCCTCCTGCGGGGCAGCCCCAGGCCTCTCAGACTCGCGGGGAACAAACCAACCGGCAAGGTGCCCCCCGCATGACCCCCAAGGGTGCCAGACCGGCCTACTTTTTCCCAAACGCCACGGGGCATTCCACTTCTCCCTGCCTTCTGACGGGTTCCCTTGCAGAAGAACCACGCAAATTCACCCTTGCAGCTGGACAGACACCCACAAGCAGACACGGAAAGCGCCCTCCATGACCGGCCGTTGGAGGAGGTCACCTAGCCCGCCGGCCGAGTGGGGGAATCGGCGGCTCCTGACCCCTTCCTTGTCCCTGGGAGGTGGATCTGCCCACCCTTCCCCCACGGAGAGTCCTTCCAAGGAGTCAACCTCGAGAGGGCGCGAGGCCCAGAGGCCATGGGGGCCGAGCAGTGATGGAGACCAGTTGCGGCCTCTCTGTCAACACGAGGTTCCACAGGCAGGGGCAGGATCTCCTCAACTCCCGGCCGCCCCACTGGCCTCACAGGGAGGTCCCCTTGCTTACGAACCCTGCCGCCTACCCAACCACAGGGGCCTGCACCTGCCATCTTCCCTTACTTTGCACAGATGGGGCCAGTTTCCGAACCAGCACTGGTCCTGCATCTAGAGCTGTGGTTCCCGACCAGGGGGATCTCCTACCCCCCAGGGGACCCGGGGCAACGTCTGGAGGCATTTCTGGTTGTCACACCGGGGGAGGGGCTGCCACGGGCACGGGGCGGGAGGAGGCCAGGGATGCTGCTGGGCGTCCTACAGAGGCACACCCACAACAAGCACCATCCCGGGGCCGCCGGGTGGACAAGCCCGGTCTAGAGCAAAGACAGGGGCCTGGGCCGCGGGGTGGGCTAGTGGGAACACACTGCGGCCGCAGCCTCCCCCTGCAGGTCAAGCACGAGTTGACAGGATCCACAGGGAAGGCGCCTGGACACTCGGCCACGTGGCCACCTCCTTCTAGAAGAACGGGCTCCCCGAGACACTTACAGCTGTGAAGGTGCAGGGGAGGCTCCGTGCCCACCGGAGGGAGGCCTGAGGACCCGCGTCCAGGCCCCGTGGGCGTGGTGGCCGTGACCTTCCCGCTCAACATTGGCCGTGGGAGACGCGGGCGGTGGTGCCCGGGCCCAGCAGCAGCTCAGAGAGCCGCCCGCGTGTGGAGTGGAGCCAGGGCGCTCCAGCGACAGCGGCTCTCCCATCCCCTTCCACGCGGTCGGCGCCCGCTCGGCTCCCATTAGCCCATCTGTCTGATCAAGCCCCACTCCCGGCAGGCAGCCACGTTTGTGGCCTACTAAATTAATTGCACTGAAAAGCATCCACTCTCCCTTTAACAGACAAAGCGATGCCGCTCAGAGGACGCGGCATAGGGCAGACGGCCAAGGGAGAGGGGCGGAAACCCGATAAGGCGGTGCTGACAGCTCTACTCCCCCTCGAAGCCCAAGGTTCATCCTGCCCCCTGGAACAGCACGTGTGTTTCGCTGCCTGAACCTGATTTAGGGGGACAAGTGGACTTTTTCAAACTCCTCCGAGCCTCCAAATTATAAACTTGGTGAAGCACGGGCTCCATCTGCAAGGGGCAAGGTCTTTTCCATCGCCGATGTTCCAGAAAATTAGATTTTCCCGTTCTTAACCTCTCCCGATGGAATGGATTTTGAAAAATGCACATGCGTCAAAAAGCCTATCTGAAAACACCTTCCATTTGGAAGCTGAGCCCCGTTTCGTTTCACGGCTTTCCTGAAATCCGCCAGCCCCCACCCACCAAAACCCGCTGGCGGGAGGAGAGAGCGTGAGGACAGGAGCGGCGTGGCCTTCACCGCCTCCGATAACCCCCCGCTGTCCGTGGCCTCTCTCCTGAAAGCGTCCGGCCTTTCCCAAGCACTGACGACAGCGAACTAGGAACAGGCCCAGCACGCGGCTCCCTCGGCCGGACCCCCGCCGCCTGGCCCCCCGGGAAGCTGCAGGCATCCTTCGCTGTCCACCCCCTGGCGTCTGTTTCTGCAGCAGGAACGGAGAAACCAGACTCCGGCTAGCTTCGCGGGGCCGGTGTGCTTCTGCGAGCCCGGAGTCAGGCTGCTTCCATCTGAGGTGGCCACCTGTCCCCAGGGCCAGCTTTCTCTGTCACCTTGAGCTCTGTGCTCCCCGAAAGCACCTGTTCCCGGGGCTTCTCTCCTGCCTGGCGTCCGGCAAGAGCTTCTTACCCAGGAATCCGGAAGCTGGAGCCCCTCGACGGTCCTGTCCCATCACAGGCCCACCCCCACACCACCCCGTGGCCCCAGGGAGACAGACACTGCTGCACGCGGGCGCATCCCATCGGCCCTGTGAGCACCCGAGCTGGGGGACCCTCCACAGAGCACATGGGCCGGGCCTGGGGGCTTCCCTCAGACACAAGCCGAGGCTCTGTGACCAAAGACTGGCAAACGGGCCAGGGACAAACAAACCAGGTCCCCCCGGTCCCCAAGGAGCACTCAAATTCCTTGGGGTCCAAGAGCTAAGTTCACTGCCCTCCACGGAGCACGGCCGCTACAGCCAGGGCATCGGTACCTCCTGGCTCCCTCCCTCTGTGGTCTTTCCGGAGAAAACCAGGGACTGTTAGGTTTTCAAGAGCGTCCTCTGGGGCCCCCAGAATAAATGCCCTCCTCCCACACACAAGCGGTCAGCTGGCACTCATCACCTGTTGTGTCTGGAAGGAAGAGACTCATCTACTTAAACACCACCTCCCAGATCTGCCACGGCCTGATGGGGGGGGGGGATCTCACGTGGCTGCAACGGTCCTCCCTCAATTTGCATGTGGAATTAACAGCTCCCTCTGTCTGGTTCTAAAAACATAATTACATAGAGGTTTATGCCCGTGACAAGTGACTGGTGGCGGCCCAGCAGGGTCTGTCTGTACGAAGCACAGTGTGCCGGGGGCAATCCGGCAGCAAGCTAACAAATCCGAGCGAAGGGCGCCCCTCGATGAAGGCGCTCAGGCGGCTGTGCAACCACCTGGGACTGTCCCTTCAACCCCCTCCCCAGCCCAGCCCCCAGCCTCCGGGCCCTGAGCCCTCGCTGGTGCCCTGGGTGGTGGGGGCTGAGTCACCACCAAGCACCAGGAACGGGGACGCCTTAGCAGGCCTCTTAACTGACCCTCGGGCTGAGCCAGGCCCCATGCAGGACACGGGATTAAGAAGGATGAAACGAACAGATTTTAGCCACGACCGGGCCTCGATAGGCCACAACACGAAAGGCATCCTGGGCAGGGCCAAGCCTGGAACGTGGATTTCCTCCTCACGTGATTAGGGTCCCGTCCCTTGAGCGTGGGCCCTGCGTTCTGTCCTCCCCAGGTCTCAGTGCAGCTGGAGGGGGGGAGACAGGACGCAGGGGACCCAAAGGAACGCCAGGCGTCCCTCGGGCCACGCTGGGGTAGGGTCAGGTGCAGGAGAGGCCACGGTGAGCACAGAAGGCCTGCGCCGTGCAGTGCCTACTCCCCTGCCTGGTGGGGGGTGGGGGGGGAGGCGCATCCTACCCACACCCCCGATGTCTCTCTTTAGGACTGACTAGATCCGGAGTCGCTGAGTAAAAGCGCATGACCATTTCTCCGGAGCTTGACGGATTCTGTCACTTTCCTTTGTATCTCAATTTAACATCTCTCGCGACCATGTAAAAATGCCAACTCAACAGGTGATTGGCTGGTTTTAGGTAACACCGCTCTAAAGGGGAAGGAAAAGTTTATTTAATTGGTAGGACAAAAGTGGAAAAGTCCCATGTTCGGGTCATTTCCTTGGTTACCAGTAGGAGCACATGTTTTCCCCGCATTAGTCGATATGGGCTGCTTACACTCAACGGGTTCCCACCAACCTGCATCACCTCTTTGTATTTAAACGTGAGAAATTCTCCATCACATGTATCACAATTCCTTCTCTCAATCTGTTTGCCTTTCCATGTGAAAACATTTCGTTAATAAAAGGATTTTTTTAGGGGCGCCTGGGTGGCACAGTCGGTTAAGCGTCCGACTTCAGCCAGGTCACGATCTCGCGGTCCGGGAGTTCGAGCCCCGCGTCAGGCTCTGGGCTGATGGCTCGGAGGCTGGAGCCTGTTTCCGATGCTGTGTCTCCCTCTCTCTCTGCCCCTCCCCCATTCATGCTCTGTCTCTCTCTGTCCCAAAAATAAATAAAAAACGTTGAAAAAAAAATTTAAAAAAAAAAAAAAAAGGATTTTTTTAATCTTTTTTTTTTTTTTTTCTGACCCAAGCCTCTTTTCCTTTCTGGTTCCATCCCAGGCTTTTCTGTTCAGCAGGGATGTTTCCCACCCTATTCAGACAAACACGCGTCCCTCCTATTTCCTGGGTGTTGGTTTTTTCAGGAGCCAACTTGAAGTGTCTAACGGTCCATCTACAACTCAAATAAATATTCATCTGATCCGGGGCATCATCTGGCCCTGAGCCCCCGCAAAGCTGCTTCGCCGTGAGTCTGAGTCTGACGGACACAGGACAGGTGCCCAGACCCCGGCTGGGAAGTCGAGACACTCTCTCCCATCCCTGTCGGGCGGTAGGTACCTCGGGAGAGCCATCGCGAGCTGAACCGTCCTTCCCCCTGAAAAACTGAAGCGCTACCCCTCAGCACCTATGACTGTCTTTACGTGTAGAACCTTTAAAAAGTAACATAGGTAAAGTGAGGCCCTAGAAATGGCCTTCACGCAAGGGTGGCAGGTGTCCTTGTAAGAAGAGATCAGGACACAGACACGCACAGAGGGAGGACACGGGGAGAAGACGGCTGCCTACACACCAAGGGGAGGGGCTCGGAAGAAACCAGCCTGCCCACACCGTGGTTTTCAACTCCTAGCCTCCGGACTGCGAGAGAAAAGGTTTCTGTCGTGTGAGCCCCCGGCCTGTGGTCCTTTGTGGCGGCCGCCGAGCAGACTCCCCACCTGGCTTGCAGGACGTGAACCTGGCTCCCTAGCGAAGAGCCCGGACTGCCAGCAGGCTTGGGGCTGCCCCACCGCTCTGGGCCCCACTGGTTCAAGGACGGGGCCGTCCTGCAGGCTGAGCTCCATGAACAGTCGGGGTTCGGAGGCGGGCAGGTGGCCTAAGCCATCCGGCTGGCATGAGCCTTAGGGTCTTTGCACAGCTGGTCCCGGACAGTGACCGCGGCCTCTCAGCCACACTGAGATGGCCCCTCAGGGGACCTCCCTTACACACCTCAGCCCCACTCTTCTCTCCAGGGGACGCCGAAAAGCCGGTCTGTAGTCACCACACTCAACCCCAGGATTGCTACGTGGAGTACTCATCGTGGGCAAATACCAGAGATCTTTCTTGGATTTGTTTTTTGTTTTAAATGTTTACTTATTTTTGAGAGAGACAGAGAGAGACACAGAATCTGAAGCAGGCACCATCCAGGCTCCAAGCCGTCAGCACAGAACCCGACGCGGGGCTCGAACCCACGAACCGCAAGATCGTGACCTGCGCTGAAGTCGGACGCTTAATCGACCGAGCCACCCAGGGGTCCTGAAGCTCTTCCTCATTTTCCAACCAGGGACCCCAAGTTTGTTACCAGGCCCACAGATTTGCAGCCAATCCTGGGCCAGCAAGGGCTGTCAGAAGGGGGCAGTCTGGGCGTCCACTCACCCACCGGAATCCAGATCCAGCAGGCATCGGTCCTCCTGCCACCAGTGGGCTGCAAGCCGGCTCCCGTGGCCCGCTCCCGTGGCCCAGCCTCCGGCTGGGTTCTGAGCACCTTCCGACGTACAGAGGGCCTGTTTCAGGCCTGGGGACAGGAGTCTGGCAGCGAAGTCTCACCTCCACACGTCGGAGGGCCAGCCTCTCCTCCACCAGCAATCATCAAATTCACTTTCAAGTCAAGTGCCTGACCTGGTCCCCGTTAGGCAATGACAACCAGGCACTGGGTAACTGTCCGCCTCGCGCCACGCGGAGAGCCCTGGCCCTCCCCGCTGCCGCCTGCCCACCACCCCCCCCCCCCCCCCCGGCAATTATTCCAGTGAACAAAAGCGGCAGCCGCTTCCCCAGAAAAATCTCGGAGGCCGCTGGCGTGTCTGGCTTTTGCCAGGATGTGCAGGTGGACAAAGATCAGCCGTGCAGCTTTCCTGCAAAACGGGGCGGGAAGGGGGGTGTCAGGGACGCCACCGCTCCCCGCCCCCTCCTCCCCACAAGGACACTGGATCCCACTAGCTCAGCCCGCACAAGACCAGTTCCGCCCACCCACCCCTGCGGCTCAGAGCGGTTCTGTGACAGCTTTGCTTGAGCGTCTGCACACATAGGAGTGTTGAACATTAAAGAACCCGTCTGCAGCGTCCTTGAACGTCACACGCCCCTGGTGGGGTCCGTACCTGTGGAAAACACGCCGCATACACTTAAAACCAAGAGGTTTGTGGAACACCAGCTGAAAGGTGCAGAAGACGTTGGCATTTCGTTTCCCCCCAGGGAACCGAAGTTCAACCCCGACACACTCCACTGTCTCAACCCGTATCGTGCTCCCAGAATTCCGGTCATCCCACCAGCACATGGGATGTGTTCCCAAAGGCCAAAGGCCACCGCAGAGACGCGGCACGAGCCATTCAGGGGGCACCAGCAGTGTAGACAGGGCGCGAGCACCTGCGGGGAGCAGGCTGCCTGTCGACGGGAAGGAAATCAGAGCGCACACGGATGACCATCCGAATGACTCCGAGGTGGACCAGAGAAGCAGATCCAAGAGCTTAGAGGCCACGGGTTTCCACTGACCTGAAGTTCACCATCAGGTAAAACGGGGGTGGGGCAGACGCCTGCTGGAGCAGTAATCCTAGCAGAGGGCCCAGAGGAGGCTTCTCACTCTGCCCCTCCGTAAGCTGGTGCTACGGCAGGCTCCATTTGGGAGGCTTCGTCATTTGCACACACTCAGGACTCACATCCCTTGTTTTTGTTTTTTTTTTTTTTTTTACCTTGCACATAGTTACACGGCAATCAAACATTTAAAAAAAATTTTTTTTCAACGTTTATTTATTTTTGGGACAGAGAGAGACAGAGCATGAACGGGGGAGGGGCAGAGAGAGAGGGGGACACAGAATCGGAAACAGGCTCCAGGCTCTGAGCCATCAGTCCAGAGCCGGACGCGGGGCTCGAACTCACGGACCGCGAGATCGTGACCTGGCTGAAGTCGGACGCTTAACCGACTGCACCACCCAGGCGCCCCGGCAATCAAACATTTTAAAAGCGTAATGGCGTCACGGCAACAGAGCAAATGAAACCCTTCCTGTAAACTGCAGTTCTGAAGGAACCTAGGACGTTTTGCCTACAGTATTGTACGGCAACTTGCTTCGTCCAGATGCACAATAATCATCCTTCCCGATAACTCTGAAAGACTCTCAAGATCAACAGGTGGAAGGAAACCTAAGCAATACTCTGAAAGAGTGACAGCCAGGGACGAGCAGACACACAGCACCCCCGCCTTGGGCCTGGAGTCGTATCAGAGCGGTGGCTGTGTCACAAAACCATCAAATGGCCAGAGAAACAGAAGGGGTGCCGTTAGATACGGCTCAGCGGTAATTACAGGCGGGTCTATTTCTTGCCCCGTGGGACCGGTCTGTGGCCCCAGTTTCCACACCTGAGGCCAGACGCAGACGCACATCTTCAGCTCTGGCCTCCAGGCATCTCCCTGCTGGAACGTTTGCCAAACCCACGTGGGATGGGGACGCACCCTTCGTTCATTTGTTTCCGTCTTCCTGACAAGCGGAAATGACGACGCCAGACCGTAGCGGCTTGTTCCAATCCTGACGTGACATCAGCCACACCGTTGGTTCTGAGCAATCCGACGGCCATTCAAAGCGGGTGCCAACGCATGCCACCAACACCCTGAGACGCTCACCGACCAAAGGGAAGAGAAAAACTGGTAAACAGGAGGCAGGAGAGTTGGAGGGAACCGAAGGGTTTAGTCACAAGCTCCTAGAAACCGCCGTGGGGGCTCGGGATGACACAAGGAGGTTCGCGTGCGGGACCCTTGCTCCACACAGTGTGGTCCTGAGTCCGTTAGCTACAGCGTGGGGGCCTGCAGACCCTCGGGCCCCAGCCAAGACCCTTGCGATCAGAATCAACACTTCACACAGGATTCTCATGTGATCCGTGGGCACACGACCTCCGAGAAGCCTAAGAAAGTACGGTTGTGGCACTGGATGTCCACACTCAACAAGGGTCACGGATACAACGCTCCTCTCCCCCCGGGACGAAGGGGAAGCCTCGCGAATGAAAAGACAAGTTCACGTGCAAAACGCAACGCATACTCATGGGCGGTCAGGCTCAACGGCACACGTTGCTGGAAAACACACACGTACGAACCACGCCCATTTAACACGCGCACCCCTGCGCGCACACACAGATCGCCTCCTGCCCTCCAGGGGCTTGTGGTTCAGAGGGGAGACAGGCAGTAAAAAGACGTAAATCTAAGGTAATAAAGTGTCACAGGCTCAGTTCCAGAGTGATTTAAGGGGAAGGAGGAGACTGCACAGGTCACAGTCATGACCTGGGGAAGCTGTCACACAAGCACCCTCGCTGAAGGCAGACTGAGCTGTGTGCTCGACTCCATCCCAAATCCTGACTTGTAAGAGATGGGGCCTCGGGCTTCCCGGGGAAAGTTAAAGGAAGGGCGGGGCTGACCGGATAGTTCCTGACCGACCTGCAGCTGACTCGTTTCTGGAGAGACGCGCTTCCCTGAGTGGCTCCCACGACGGGGGTGGGGGTTGGGGGCGGCACCCTGCTCGGAAACAGAGCAGGGCCCTGGCTGAAGGCCTCCAGGACCAGCGGGGAGCCAGGGTTCTCTTAAAGTTCTGGAAGGACAGCCAATAGGCTCGGTGCCAGAGCGGCCTCTTTGTTACTGAAGGCGGATGAACAGCCGCCCAGGTTAACAGAACAGAAACGGCAGCGCGTCCATCTGAACTCGCGAGATCAGGACCTCCTCCTCCAGGCAGGTGCCCTGAACACCCGCGTCGCACCATGCCACTCCCGAGAACTTCCGCCCGGCCCCTCGACACCCCCGTAGGCAGCCGCGGAGCCAGGGTCAGGGGGACGGGGGACAGACGGAACTGGCGAGGGAAAGGAGGGACGTCAGGTGGCCGATGCCTGGCACAGCTGGCTCGCCGTCCCCGCCGCTGCCCAGGCGCTGGGAAGGAGCCCGAGCCCCTCTCACGGGACAGCTGGCCGGGCTCTCGTCCTGCCCGGGTGTCCCGCCGGGCATCCTCCCCCCCACTTCCCAGAACGCAGGAAGAAGCAGCAGGGTGAGGACTCGGGCAGAGGGAGGAGGGAAGGGTGCGGCCAGAGACGCGGAGAGACGTGAGCCTGAGCAGAGATGCCTCCCCTGGCTCCCCCGGGGGCCCTGCGGCGGCTCGCAGGGAAGGGGCCTGCATCACCTCAGCGGACCCTCCTCCCCCGCGCCCATTTCACAGGCGAGGACACGGGTCTCAGAGAGGCACAGCGGCTTGCTCGAGGCCACACAGCTGCCCGGCTCCCCGTGACTGCGTCACACATGCTGCGGCTGTAGGCGACACGCACAAACTACCCTGTCCATCGCAGCTCCCGGGGAGATGCTGTTCCTGGCCTCTTCCAGCCTCTGGAGGCGCCTGCACCCCACCTCCATCACCTCGACCTCTGCTGTGGGCGCCTACCCCCCCACCGCGGACACCGCCTCCCTCAGCGTCTCACCTCCGTGTTCTTGACGGAGTCCCATCTGTCAAGTCCCTTCTGCCCTATGGGTGGAGAAGCAGGTGTGTCCCACATGGAGCCCAAATCGTAGGCTGATCCCTCAGGGTGCACAGGGCATGACACGGGGGCGCGTTAGTAACGCAGATGCCCGGTCCCTGCCCCACGCTCAGTCAGACCCTCCCAATGGGGACGGAGGGATCCTCCCACGCTTGGGGGAAGAACAGGGCTGGTGACGCCCCCGGGTCAAGGGAACACAGGCACGTGAACATCCTGCCCCCGTCGTGCCTAATCTGAAGTCATACCTGAAGCTGCCTCATCACTCTGGCTGGCTTAGTTTCAGAAAGGCCTGCTCGCAAAGTCGGGGAAATGCGTAATGAACCGACAGACCGCAGGCACATCCACATGTGACGATCAGCCGTGAGCCGCACGTGCACTTACAAGTCCCCAGAGCAAGCTGTGTGCTCCTTAACTGAACCCGTCCCCTGGCCGAGGGTCCCCGGGCTGGGGGGCGCCCAGCCAGCGGCCCCCTCTGCATCCCTCCCTCCCCCCCGAAAGGTGCGCTGACTTTGGTGGGCTCTACTTCTGTCAATTGGATCTGACGGGAAAGACGAACCAAATCTTCTCTTCCCTCTGCGTTATCCTCTAAGTACTTAAGTTTTAATTATACCTAAATCTACCTGAAGATGTTCGGTGAAACTTCCAATCCTGGGCATCAGCAGTGGAATGCGGTGTAAAAGCACATGTAATTTCCAAACCCCTCGTTGTTAATGAAATCCCAAACATTCAGATTTTAATTGAACTAGATAAAGATTAAGCAGCTTAGCCCAGCTGGCATCACGAGTTAGTTCTCAGCAGAGTTTTATGTTGTACGCTAAATCATTGCTTTTGTAATCGTCCTAAATTGTCCTTTATCTTGCTAATGCAGATATGATTCTCAGGGAGCATCAGGCTTCCCTGTGTCCCCGCCGCCTGAAATATTTTGATGTGTAAAGTCTTAATAGTAATTTTAATAATATTGTGATCTATATGTGTGATGTATATTCAATAAATTCTTACACTAATTAGAAAAATACTCAAGCCTTTTATGTGACCTATTTTTAGAGAGGAGGTTTATTGTCTGAGAATAATCCCTGGAAAGAAGGGGCCAGAACTCTCGGGGGGGGGGGGGGGGGGTCGCGTGTCCAAGGTGAGGGGTGCGTCCGGAGCCGCAGGGATCAGCCGCCAGGTCTGCCCCCGGTGTCAGCGTCGTGCACACCCCTGGGCAGAGGGCACCCGTGGTCCCACTTGAACTAAGCTGGCAAGTGTTTCCGGACGTCGCTGCTGTTCTCGCACGTGGCCCGGTCTGTGCACTGCGGGCACGCAGATGCTGTAAAGGCGCCACTTTCTCCCCATTCCCACGTACCCATGTCCCGAAGCACTTGCAGGATCATCGACAGAGACGGGCAGGCTCAGTGTTGTTCCGTCACAGTCTAGCGGTCACAGAACCCTGTCTGTAAAGTGGGCTGGGGGCGGTGGGCTTGGGACCCTCTGGTGACACACCACAAGTGTCGCCCTGGGGGCCACGGCCACGATGAGGCCACGGTGGCCGGCTGCCGTCACCTTCCTCCTCCCCGTGGAAACCTTCCAGGGAGGTTAGCGGGGTTAAGAGCTGCAGGAAGTCCGTGGCTTCCCAGTGGCTTATGTGTGCAGGTGGGAGGGCCCTGCCATCAGTCAGCCAGAAAATGTTCTAGAAAGAAGGGCACGAAGAGGGGGGGTTGTTTCCCTGGGGAACCCGCCTTCCCGGAGGTCCTGCCAGAAAACCAGGGCTTTTCCGCCTGAACGAAATGGTACGTAGGCACCGGAGGACGGCCTGCCTCACCCCTGCAGGGGTCCCTGGGTCTTGGGGGAGAGAGGCAGGGGCCCTGAACCAGGCCAAGAGCTGGGCATTCTCCCCATCCAGGTAGGCACTGCTGCAGAGAGAACCCACAGGGGCCGGAACCCAGGCGTGGCCCATTCAGCCAAGGCCCCTGCTCTTAGGCACCGAGGGCTCTTGGCTGCGGACTGAGGGAGAGCTGGGTCTGGGGCAGAGGAGGCCTTTGGCTCAGCGCTCCCCACCTGCATGGGTCCACCATAAGAGGCTCTCTGCCTGTCCCCTCTCCTCTTGTAACTCCTTTTGTCCTGACCACTTGGGGCTTCCTTCTGTTCCTGGAACATGCCCAGCTCAGGCCTGCCTCAGGGCCTTTGCACGTGCAACTCTCTCTGCCCAGGACACTCTCCCCTTAGATCCTCATGTGGCTGGCTCCTCTCCTCCTCATCACTCAGTTGTTCCCCCCCCCCCCGCCTTTTTTTAATGTTTATTTTTTGAGAGAGAGAGAGAGAAAGAGACAGAGAGGGACAGAGAATGAGTGGGGGAGGGGCAGAGAGAGAGGGAGACACAGAATCCGAAGCAGGCTCCAGGCTCCGAGCCGTCAGCACAGAGCCAGACGCGGGGCTCGAACCCATGAACCGTGAGATCATGACCTGAGCTGAAGTCGGACACTTAGCCAAATGAGCCACCTAGGTGCCCCTCAGTTGTCCCCTTAATGTCACTTCCTCTGACAGGTGCCCCCTACCTCCAACCTCTCCGGTTGTCTGGCTTTGGAGCACCAGACTCTCTCCCTGAAGCTTTTTTTTTTTTTTTTTTCTTTCTTCCATATTGAGATGTTATTATTAGGGCAAGTGTGTCCATGGTCTGTAACTGATTTCACCCACCAGCATGACTTCTCTCTCACAGATTCGTGTCATTGTCAGCCCTGCCCTTCTGCACTCCGTGTGTGCTCCGAGCAGGCAGGAACAGAACATCCCCGTCACCAACTGTCCACGCCTGGACCCGCCCATGCTTGTTTGGTGCTTGAATACACACGCGTTTCCCTAAAACAAATGATTTTTAGTAACGTCCCTTTTTAGTAACGTCTCTTTGTAAGAACCAGTCCCAACCCGGTCATCCTTCTCAAACTTCATCTCGAACATTCACACGGATGCTCGCTACAAGCCAAGCCCCAGGGGGATGATGCTGGCCGACGTACTGCTGATTTCCAAAGGGCCCCTGACACTTTCCATAGGCTGTTTTTGTCTTTACCCCTCGCTCCTAGAGCACGGTTTTACGAGCCTCCTGCAAGGCAGGGTAAGAAGGTACAAAGCTGAGGAGGGCAGGGTGGGGTGCTGTGGGTGTCTGAGGGGCTTTGGGGAATAACCTGCATCTCGTTGGGACGCCGGGAAAACCCCACGCAGGTCCTGGACGGTAACCCTGCGGCTCTGGGCTGGGCAACCGCTGCGTCCTCACGGGAGCTGGTGACAGAACAGTCACCCAGGGTCACTGTGGGACTTGCTGAGGAGGCAAGTCAGCAGTGCACGTTGGGACCAACACCCTTGTTCTTGGCTTTCCCCAACCGCCACGTTCCTCAGCGTCTCGGCGCCCTGGCACCGTGTAACCAAATACCACCGCGAACACGGCGGCTTCAAACAACAGAAAGCCACCGTCTCCCAGCTCCGGAGGCCCGAAGCCCGTATCCGGCCACGTCCCCTCTGACGCCCGGAGCGGGGTCCCTCCTGCCCCTGCTGGGGCTCCCGGGGTTCCCTGGTTTGCGGACACCTTACTCTGGTCTCAGCGTCCACTCCGACCTGCCCTTTCCCTGTGGGTCTCTTCCAACCAGACTGGGCGTCACCTTCCCCTCTCACTGGGGCACCACTCACAGTTCCAGGGCCCATCCGAATCCAGCAGGACTTCATCTTAACTTGAATAAGTTTGCACAGATCCTTCTCCCCCCAGATAAACCTCGCTCACAGGGGGTTAAGACTGACACAGCTTTCTGGAAGCCTGGGTTCGACCCACCGTCCTCAGGGACGCTCATTCAAATTCCCGCCAGCACGACTAAGATTCTGCTGTTGTCAGAACCAACTCTGTCCTTCCCGAGCATTTTTAGTCCCAGAATTTCAACGGGCTGTCATGTTAGCACATGCTGTTTCTGTCGTTATCATGAACACAGGGGACTCTCACCACCTATAATCTCAGACTCCTCTGCAGCTTGACTCGTTAACAATTTTCTTTAGTGCAGGTTCTTGTAAATGTGTTTAAAAACAATTTTTTTTTTAGCGTTTATTTATTTTTGAGAGAGGGAGAGAGACAGAGTGCGAGCAGGGGAGGGGCAGAGAGAGAGGGAGACACAGAATCTGAAGCGGGTTCCGGGCTCTGAGATGTCAGCCCAGAGCCCGACACGGGGCTCGAACCTATGAACTGTGAGATCGTGACCTGAGCCGAAGTCGGACGCTCAAACAACTGAGCCCCCCAGGTGCTCCATAAATGTCTTTTTAATTAATGCTTTGTTTTGGTTTTTGGCAACACACAAGGACGATGTTTCCTGCAGGATTTGAGGGCAAGGTGGCTGCCAGAGGCTCACGGTGTCTGTCGTAAGTAACGTGTGATTTTTCAAAGAAGTGATGAACACCAGAACCTGACCCCCAGACGGTCTGCGGCAGGCAGGCCTGTAAGGCTCGTGAGGGCAGAGAGGGACCTGCTGGATGACAGTGTTCCAGAAACACAGTCCGGGGGGGGGGGGGGTGGCAAGGAAGGGGCGAGTCCGGGGAAGGGGAGGGTGGTGGGGAAGGGGCGAGCCCAGGGAAGGGGAGGGTGGGAAAGGGGCGAGTCCGGGGAAGGGGAGGGTGGTGGGGAAGGGGCGAGTCCGGGGAAGGGGAGGGTGGTGGGGAAGGGGCGAGTCCGGGGAAGGGGAGGGTGGTGGGGAAGGGGCGAGTCCAGGGAAGGGGAGGGTGGGAAAGGGGCGAGTCCGGGGAAGGGGAGGGTGGTGGGGAAGGGGCGAGTCCGGGGAAGGGGAGGGTGGTGGGGAAGGGGCGAGTCCAGGGAAGGGGAGGGTGGGAAAGGGGCGAGTCCGGGGAAGGGGAGGGTGGTGGGGAAGGGGCGAGTCCGGGGAAGGGGAGGGTGGTGGGGAAGGGGCGAGTCCGGGGAAGGGGAGGGTGGGAAAGGGGCGAGTCCGGGGAAGGGGAGGGTGGTGGGGAAGGGGCGAGTCCGGGGAAGGGGAGGGTGGTGGGGAAGGGGCGAGTCCAGGGAAGGGGAGGGTGGGAAAGGGGCGAGTCCGGGGAAGGGGAGGGTGGTGGGGAAGGGGCGAGTCCGGGGAAGGGGAGGGTGGTGGGGAAGGGGCGAGTCGGGGAAGGGGAGGGTGGTGGGGAAGGGGTGAGTCCAGGGAAAGGGAGGGTGGCAGGGAAGGGGCGAGGGAGGGAGGCGAGCCAGGCCTCGGGCTGGGCCGCGGATCCATGGTTCTCCGGGGGAGAGCTGACTGTCTAGGGCAACTGATCAATGAAGCCACGGGCTTCAGTCTAATCCTTGTAACTCACACACAGTCAACTTAATTGATCTCGCTGCCCAATCAGGGCCGGCAGCGGGGAGGCCTGCGGTGGCCCGGGGCTGAGATGCCGCTGTGCTGCTGTCCCAGGCCAGGCCGCCACCCAGCATGGGCCGGGAGCGCGGCTCTGGGACAGACCGCCCTGCTCCAGGCCGCCTTCTTCCACTTCTCCGAGCTCCAGCGAGGACCGGAGTTCCTGGCCTCACCTCGGGAGAGCCAAAGCCGTCGGGGATTCCCACACGGGCATCTCTGTGCCCCCGGCGCTGGCCTGACACCCCAAGCCCAGGAAACCCAGAAGGAGGCGGGGCACTCTGCCAGAGCCAAGACCCTCACAGCCACGAGTAGCACCTCCTGATTGTCATTCCAAGTGCAGCACCGCAAAACCCTCCCCGGTCTCCCCACAGACTCATCAAAGTCCAGCCGGGGGCACGCACTTACTGGATTAAAGGAACATTCTAAAACAATAGGAGAGCCCTGGCAAAGGGTCTGACGTGCACTAACATCTCCATCACACGCGAGGAGGGAAGGGAGCACGTACTGGAGGGCTTCCGGAATCTAGCCTTCACAGGGGGGCAGGGAAGACACGTTCCTTCACCGGATGGACAAATACTCAAGTGTATGCTGGGCGCCAGGCGCTGACCTTGGCACCGGGAATATCAGCCACCAAGGCTGACAAACCCCTGTCCTCAGGGGCTGGCCTGCCCGTGGGATGCCACGCATCTGCCCAGTGACCCAACCTGATCACTGAAGATCACCTCCTAAGTGACGCTTTACGGTGAGCAAGGCCTCCGCCCACAGGGCTATTTGTTCGACATGCACACAGGACGCCCTCCACGGTACAAGGTCAGTGCTTCTCTGAGTTTTTAAAGAGAAGGACCCCCGTCAGGAGCCCCACAGCGCACCGCACGTGAACAGAGAGGAAGATGCTTCAGCTGACGCTCGGGGGGCTTTCTGGTCCTGCCCACCTGACTCAGTACCCCAACGTGCCATCCCAGCAGCTCCAGAAAAATCTGAATAACCATCAGGAAGAAGCTCAAATTAATCCATCCCACCCTCCCTTCCTCTACGCATCCCTCCACCTCCTCGCCCATCTATCCATCCATGCGTGTACCTATCCACCTACCCACCTGTCCCCCTTCCTTCCTTCCTTCCTTCCATCCATATTTCCTACCCACCCACTCACCCTTCCTTCCATCCACCCACCCATCCATTCATCCTTCCTCCCTCCCACC
This sequence comes from Puma concolor, assembly GCF_028749965.1. Classification (NCBI taxonomy): domain Eukaryota; kingdom Metazoa; phylum Chordata; class Mammalia; order Carnivora; family Felidae; genus Puma; species Puma concolor. The sequence continues at coordinate 138,972,932 of NC_141669.1, read as the reverse complement.
TATACCCACTCACCCACCCATCCACCTGCCCATCCCCCCACCCACTCACCATCCATTCATTTCATCCACTCATCCTTCCCCCTGACTTAGCCTGAAACCGCTTAGCTTAGCCGCGTGGAGTGGCCCAGGGAGAAGGAAGCATCTGGAGTGTGTGCACATAGGTCCAGCCCCAAAGCAGACTTAGTCCTTCCTGGGCTGGGGGACCTTGGGCAAGGTTCTAGTGCCTCCCCAGACCACCTTACTCACTCACAGAAGGAGTGCAGCTGGCAGGGGAGAGGTATAAGGGCAGCGATTTCCCCCTGGAGCACTTGGAAAGATGCGCCAAGCGGGCTGTGGAGGGTACAGGGCCCTGCGGGACTCTGCTGGCTACGGGGATATCCCAGTGCCACTTGTGGTCTCACAGGACATCACCAAGCAAGTCTCAGACGTCTGTTAAGGCAAACGCCGAGAACACACAGGTCCCTCTCCAGGCACCCTCAGCCCCCCAGCACCACCCCCGCACCCCAAAGCGCTGCTGGCTGGTGAGACCCTTGTGCCCTGTGCTGTAGGCGTGCACGGGCAAAGCCACAGGCAAAAGAGGCTGAGAATCAGCCTGCCCCCGAGGAGAGGGAGGCCTGCGGGGGGTGCAGAGCTCAGCCAGAGTCACCCCAGAGACTGGAGTCCCCACCCCCAGCGCCCTGAGCTGCGTGGAGGAAATGAGAAGGCAGCCCTGGGCACGCTCACGGCTCAGTATGTTCCAGACCCCACTGGGACCAGCCGCTGCTAGGACTGGACAAGGCCGGGCAGGCAGGACAGGGTGCAGGGGGTCACCCCTCCTCCTCCCTTTCCCCCATCACCCCAACACTGCTGGGGCCTCCGTGAATTCTCCATTTGGCCTGGGAGCAAACCCCCCCCCCCCAGAAAGGGGCTGTCCATAAACCCCGCTCCCACTACAATGGCTGGGAGAAAGGAGTTCCCCGCTTTTTAAATGTTTTTTGTCCTTTCCTAATAGGATCTGGATAAGCCATTTTCCTTTTAAGCCCAGTTTGCTTGCAAGGAGCCAGAGTCTGTGACTTTCGCCGCAGAACCTGATGATTTTATTATCGCCTGAAGACCGTGAATCCCCTTGAACGGCCGACACAGATAAAAGCCGTGTGTTGTGGGGGCCGCGCTGCGTCCCGCGAGGGGCAGCCCCTAATGTCAGCGCCAGGCGGGCGTGCTTCAGTCGTCAGCGCCTTCACCCGCGGTGGCCGCCGAGTCCTGCTTCCGCGTCACCTGTCCCTGCGGCCCCCGGGCCCGCGGTGATCACAGCTGCACCTGTCGCCGGGCCGAGGGCAGCAGGGGGTTGCTGGACCAGCAGGATCATTAATTAGGAGCCGCTAAGCGCCCACCCCCTTTTGCAGGGGCTCCTGGCCGCTCTGGGCGGATGATGTGATCAGCGGGCAGCTCGCCTCCCCCCACCCAGGCCCCTGTGAGACCTGCCTAAGTGCCTGAGGGTCACCCAGGTCACCCCACAGTGCATGGCCACAACCTCCGACACCGGTGGGCAAGAGAATCAGGCTGTCAGTCAAGGGGGACAAATGTGATTTTTTCTGCTAAAAGAGGTTACACAGTTCAACTCTGGGGGCCTGAACCAAAGATCAGGAAAATCCCATTTTCACGGATCAGCTAGGAACTGTGGCCACTCCACGCAAGGGGGTTTTTGCGGGAACACGTAACCAGAGAACTCCACCGAGGAACGCATTCTATTTGGGGAAAACAAAATCACGAGAATAAAAATATGCCCGAGGCTTCTCTCAACAAATGGATTTGGATAAATAGATTTTTTTTTTTTTTTTTAAGGCTGATCACTGTCCTTCCAATTCCTATTGGCTGCGATTTTCTTTGATCCTGTGAAACCCGATCTCATTGAAAACATGTGGCGCCCAAATGGTGTTTCCCCACGGCTGGAGGAGCAACTGTGCACTCGTTTCCAGACAGACATGGCTCAGTGCCAAGTCACCTGCCCGTCCGGGCACCCGGGCATCTCAGCACAGCTCAGCTGCTGGACCGTCTTTCCGAGCAGGTCGGGAAACCAAGGTCTGTCCCACGGTCACGCTTTCCTTGTGGGCTGCTGTGGGGCGGGGTGGGGGGGGGTTTACCCAGTAAGCCTCACCTGCCGGGGCAGGGGGGTGCTGGACGCAAGGACAGACACGCAGGCCCAGAGGCACGCCCAGGTACCCAACGCACAGTTCTGGAAGCCGCCCCAGCGAGCGTGGGGAGGATGTGCAGGGAAGGCAGCTTCTCAAGCAACCTGGGAACCAAGCCCGTGGCGTCCACCCAACTCCAAGCTCTGACACGCACCAGATGCCCCGCAAGGGGGGGATTGCGCTGGGCGTCCCCGAGACTGCAGGCTGCTGTGGGAAGCGAGCACAGCTCACAACCCCCATCAGTCCCCTCAAGTGTCTTCGTTTTCACGAGCTACCGGGGGCTGAGCGACGACCATCCACCAGCAGGTGCGTGGCGAGGGCACACATTTCACTTCTGGACACCGAGGCCACTGTGGCTCTCCCCCCAGGGTGCAGCTGAGAAGGCAGACTCCCAGAGGGTACACGGCATCAGGGCCACGGAGCGGGGGGTGGAGGACCCCGGCATCCACGGCACGTGTGCAGATTCTGTGTCCCATCTAAAGTGGCCGTCTTACCACACACGCATCCAGTGTTCTGAGAGGCACCGTGGAGAAGTCTGACGTCAGCCGTGTTTAAAATGACAGGGCTGAACTTTCCCATCCTCCCAACTGGGCTGGCGGACGGTAAGCCTTGGGCAGATGTCAGTCACAGAGTGCAAGAAAACAAGCCCAGAGGACGTCTGAGTGTTCACAAAGCAGTAACAGATGCAGTTCTGAAACTTGCCCGTAAACCAGTGAGAATGAACCCGTCAGATCCTTCCCTGCAAGCTGGCACACACATCCTTTCTCATTGTTTTATTTTAGGGTTTCAGTGTCTTGTGAACCAGACCAACATGCAGGGCTGTTAAGAAGCGTTTATACTGTCATATGTTTGTTTTCACAAAGTTGCCGAGCAGAAGTGTTTGCTCATAATTTCCCTCCTTGAGGAAAAGCATTAGCTACCAACCGCTCTTGGCTTGTGAACTGTAACCAGCAGCCCCTCCCACCTCAAGTGGGAAGGTTCTATCCGATCTGGAAGGTTCTATCAAGTCGTGCGCAGAATGGCTGGAAAGGCTGGCCTCGTAAAGTACCGCCGTGGGATGTCCAAGCGTCATTGGCCGCTGCACCCCTGCAGCAGGGCTGGAGGCCTGGGGGGAGCGCGCCCTCCCCGAGGGGCCCTGGGGCAACACAACCCAGGCGGCTCCCACCCCCTGCTCTCCACGCAAAAGCCCTGGGAAGGAGACCACGGGCCACACGCACACAATCTGGTCAACATGCCATCAACCTGAACACCGGTCTCTAATCTCTCGGCGCCCTGCCGGGATGGTGGGCGGGTAAGGCGCCCACATCACTGCCAGGAACGGCTCCCTCGGGCTCCGTACGGCCGCCCCACTCTGCCCCCAGGCACGTGCGACCCCACCGGCCGGGATGCACTAGTTGTGCAAGTTCACGGCCTTGGGAAGAGGAGCCGAGAGAAGGGGTGAGGGCGCGGGAGGGGAGCAGGCTTCCAGCCCCGGGGACGCCCTCCCCGTGAGGGCGCACAGGGCCCTGCGAGCACCTCCCGAGCAGGTGAGCTGAACAACAGCACCCCAGCCGTGCAGGCTTTCAGGGGAGTCGCACCCGTTTTTCTCTAATGAGGCAGAACATTGACATTTGGATTCCACGTCTCTGGAGTAATCCTGTCCTTTCCTTATCTGGGATGAACAGAGCAAAAAGGAAGTGGGAAATTGGTTCATTCTTAACCCTAGATTTGCAGTTACAGGTCATTAAATTGGAAACTGAATACACTATCCATCAGCGGTTAATAATGTTTCATTTCCTTTATCTTTCACCGTTACGGCCGTCGTTATGGGTGTCATTACCATCTGCCCAGCAGCGAGCGCTGGGCGGCGGGGCTGAGGGGGCAGGCCGGGCTCTCCACAGCTGCGTCCCCGTGTCCTCTGCGTCCTCTCCAGCCGCTCGGGCCTTGGGGGCTGTGGCTTGCAGGCACGCGCCCCAGCCTCTGGCCCCAACGCCGGACCCACGCCGAGCTGCACTTAGGCGGGCAGCCGTGCGTTCAGCGTGACCTTGGCGACGCCGTCTCCGCTTGTTGGCCTCGGTTTCCTCATCTGTCCAAATGGGCGGACAACACCACGGGTCATGTGCTTGCACGAACGCTACGGATCGATGCATTGGGAGCAAGAGGCCTCACCCAGGGCCCGTTCTCTCCCGCATGTTACAGAGAAGAGCAAAGCGGAAGCGGGGGGATCTGGCAGAGGAGTAGAAGATGAGGCTGTGTGCTGCGTGGAATCCGGCCCACAGCCTGGAGTTGGGGCACACAGCACCCCTCTCCTCGCCAACTGTCCATGGCTGCTTTTGTGTAACAAGGGCAGAGTCCGGCACGTCCCGCCGTCCTCTGCCTACGCAGCCTCGATGATGACTGTGTCAGGCCCTCTACAGGTGGACGCCCTGGCTCCCCAAGCCGTCTAAACCCTGGACTCCAGGCCTTAGAAAGTTCCGCTGACTTTCAAGGAACCCGTGTGGGGGCTTCAGCCAATTTGGATGGGTTTTGCGCGCTCGTTAATACAAACAAATGGCCCCTGGACAGACCGCATTCCAGCAGCCACGCACCTCAGCACCCGGGCAGGGCACACATTAGGGACACGTTAGCACCTGCTAAGCACTTAGGGATGACTATCACCGGGCACCTGCTAAGCACTTAGGGATGTTGGGAGGAAGTGATGAATCACTGAATTCGGCTCTGCTGTATGCTAACGAACTAGAATTTAAATAAGAATTAAAAAAAAAAAAAAAAAGAATGCACCAAAACTACCTGAAAAAAAATCACAAAATTCCCCAGAGGGGCGTCAGCAGCAACTGGGCTCGCAGAAGTGCACGGCCCTGTCGGCTGAAGACAGATGTCGGATTTCCCTGATGAATCTGCAGTTTGCATAGACCACACCTATCGCCCCTGCTAGGAACGCTAACAGGCTCCAACGTGCAGTTTGCAAGAGAAAAAGAGGAGGGTGAGGCACATTTTTTGAACACCCAGCCTCTCGACGGAGGACGCCGGTCACCCCGGAACATGGCTTTAAAGGAACGGCCGCGGAAGGGCCCCTGGGCGTGAGGCGCAGGGACACGCGCATCCCCAGCATCCTCACCGGGATGCAAATCAGCGCCACCTCCTAAATGAGCGGATCCTGAGCCGCCCAAGGAACACGGCCTCTGAATCAGCAGTTCTGAGTTCCGCCCCTAGGGATTCGTCGTGAGAAGTAACGAGAGACGGTCCGTAAGCTGGGTTCACAAAGACTCACCACGGCACGGATTCCAGCAGCAAAGATCCAGGGAAGTCCTGTCCCAGCACACGCACGTCACATCCACACGTGTGCAAACACATAAGCACACCACACAACCACATGCTTGGGCACCTGCACACGGACACGTCACACGTGGACACCCACTTACACACCCACACAAAGCACGTGTGTGCACATACGAACACAAGCTACAGGTCTGCATTAGATCGCACCCACGTGTGTGGTTGTGCACACACACAGGAGTCCCGTGCACACTCACACACACTGCATACATGCACGTGCACCTGGTATAAACAAAAACCTTTTAAAGGTCACGTAAAGTCAACAGTAAGTATATCTAGGGGTGCCTGGGGGGGTCAGTCAGTTAAGCCTCTGACTTCGGCTCAGGTCATGATCTCACGGTTCATGAGTTCGAGCCCTGCGTCGGGCTCTGTGCTGACAGTTTGGAGCCTGGAGCCTGCTTCGGATTCTGTGTCTCCCTCTCTCTCTCTCTGCCCCTCCCCTGCTCAAGCTCTGTCTCTCTCTCTCTCTCTCTCTCTCTCAAAACAAACAATAAAAAAATAAAAAAGAAACCACCTTGTCTAAAGTGTGTTTGCAGAGGTGAATCCTTGCTCTGTTTCATCACTAATTATGCTCCCAAGTGGCCCCCACGCCAACCGTCTCAACTCCTCTGAAGCCTCTCTGCAGAGCAGCTGGGATTCTCGAAGGAACAAACACCAGAAGCGTGGCCGGAACCTGCTCAATCAAGATGCAGCACGTCTGTCGCGTTTATCGTGTCGGCAGTCTGCCTGGCGGAGCTGACGGGGGGCAGGGGGGCCCGTGGCGGGTGCACAGGTCCGGGGTCAGTTCCCTTACGTGGGCTCCAAGCACACGGCCCCTTCGGCTTCGGCGCTGGCTGCATGGACGCTCCTCCCCCACGCGATTTATGGGGCCCACGTCCCGGAGGGGGTGACCGGGCACCCGAGGCTGCACACCGCTGCCTGGAACCCGGGGCGTGAGGGAGAACCCTGCCCGCCACAAACCCGGAGCAGGGAGGCCGACGGCTTGGAGCCACGTGTCCGAGGGGTGAGGATAGCGTGCGTCCTGGGTCCGCCCCATCTGCAGACCCTCGGGACCGTCGTCGCTTTTCTTGAAAACTCATGACTTGAGCGGGAAACATTTCATCAGCACGGGACAGGCAGCCAGTGGCACTTACCGTCCAGAGCGATGGAACCACAGCCGCATGAGACGGGGCCCGGACGCCGCCGCCCCCCACCCCTCGCTCAGGGGAAGGGAGAGGAGGTCGCACACTCGGGAAGGTCGTCCAGGCCCCCGGCCGCAGGCAGAGCGACGGGCGCACGCCTCAGGCACGGACGCCACGCGCTGTGGTCTCCCCTCGGCCCCCTCGCGAGTCAGACCTCCGCTTCTGTTTTAATGGACTCCTTGATTTTACGGAAGCACGTGTACTTAACAGGCAAATTTATATCAATGCCCAACATGGCGCTTATAAATAAGCACAGTAAAAGCGAAGCAACGCCACTAAATCTCTGCTTCATACCTGCTGCTTGCTTTCTCGGTGAAATATCGAGATTTGCGAGAACTGGGGCGTCCTGGTTCCATCCTGAGGCCTGGGAGACAGCATAACAGGGTCTCTGTCACTGCAGGACCCCCGGCCCAAACGCCGCGTGGGCCCTGGGAACCCCGAAGTCCTCCAGACCTACCGCAGACACCCTACCGCAGGAGACCATGCGGGGCCTGACTCCCTGGTCCTCAGGCACCGACAGCCCGCGTTTGGACAAAGTGCCGTTAAAACCCACTTGCCCACCTTCGTGGGCATTCCGTCTCCAAGTAAGGTTCCTTCTGCCCTGCTCACCTGCACCTTCCTGCACCTTCCCCCCACACCCCCTTCTCACACCCAGCCCCAGGGAACGGCCACCCCACCCCACCCAGCCCCAGCCCCAGCAGTCAAGGCTCATGGCCAGTGGGAGGGTGGGGCCGTCGCCAGACCTGCCTCGCCAGTGGCTACCGATAGGCGTGGAGGTCTATTCTTTTACACCAGGCCCAGCCTTGACCTCCTGGAGCTTCGCCCTTGCAGCCACGGGCCCTGACTAAGATGCCCCCCTTCCTTCCGACTACCTGTCTGCAAGGAGTGTCTGAACCTCCTGTTAGCGTGGGCCTCCACACAGCCGCCCTGTTACTGGAAACGGCCTTAACCCGCCATCAAACTCGGAGTCCAGCCTGGCAACCGGGGTGCTGGACTCACAGAAGGTCACAAGACTGGAGTTTTCACATCAGGGTTTGCACTGCTCACGTTTCTTGGGCACTAGGGGTGCAGGCCGAGTCTGCGTCCCCACAGGGCTTAGGCAAAGGCACCGCCCTCGCGGGACGCAGGCTCCCCGGTTCTCAGACCCCTCCCACAGTCTCCCTCCACCATCAGGGCGCCCCGGTCTAGTCTCAGGGGCAGGCTCTTTCTTCCACCCAGGAATCCAGCAACCGTGGGTGCCTGGCCCCTGCAGGTGCACGGGGAGGAGGGGAGGAGATCCAGCCGCTGACCTTCCCAGGCTGAGTCCCAAGGCAGCCCCATGGCAGCCGAAGCACCCTCCCCACGGGCAAGGGATCCTAGCCTCCGGTGGGGGCTCTGGAGAAGACCGGCCACCAGGGGTGAGGGGAGGTGGGAACCACTCAGGGAAGGAAAGCAGAGAAGAGGGATAAAGGGCCGAGCAGTGCTGGCCGAGAGGGAGGGAGGGAGTCAGGGAAAGTGGGACAGTCACACAGGCCCCACTGGGCAGGACACGCCCCATCACCTGGTCAGCGACCAGCCCCAACTGGTCCCTCTGGGCCCAGCCTGCTCCAGGCCTGGGGGCACAGCAAGAGGCAGGTCTGGGAGCCCACGGGGCGGTGGAGGGAGGGCGCCAGGCAAGAAAACACTGCCGTCGGCTCTGGACAGCAGGGGAGAAGCAGAGGGGCTGGAGCACAGCTGGTCGCAGAGGCAGGGTGCCCAGCCCAGGAGGCGGCCCCGCAGAGGCCCCAGCACAACGGGAAGCGGGAGGTGCCGGGCGCTCGCTTTTGCAGAGTCTCGGGCAGGGCAGGGTGAGGAGCGCGCGGGGCTTTGTGGCAGCCGCAGAGCACTGGGCCCTCCAGCTCGGCTTCCGAAGCTGGTTGTGGTGTTTCAGCAAAGGGTGCGTTTGAGAGCGACAGCTGAGAGGCAACAAGGCCCTGGGAGGCCACGCCCACCCGTGCCAGCCCCTGCCCACCTCCTGGAACGTTCCCGGACCTGCTCCTGGCCACAGTGTCTTAACTTTGGAGGGACAGCTCTTGGGAACAGCAGTCACGGCCTCGTGACTTCTCACCCTAGATGTAAAGGAACATGAGGCGGTCCTCCGAGGGAGGCAGGGGGCCAGAAAAGAGATCCCTGCCCGGGCCTCGACCCCGGGCTTTTGCAAGTGGCAGCATATCCACCGGCCTCGGCTGCTCCCAGGAAAGCTGCCGGTCGATCTTGAACCTCCACCAGGAAGGGTCCCTGCCGCCGGGATCTGAAGCCAACCCCCGCTTGGGAAGTGAAGTTCATCCCATCAGCACCTCTTTGATCACTGACCATGAGACTCTGGGGTACCGCTCTTTCCCGGGGGCCTCTGGCTCCCCACAGGCCCATCATCAGAGACCCCGCAAAGCCTCAACTCCATGCTTCTGAAGGAGACAGAACACGCTTCGCGGCCTGTCCCCACTCCCTCCCAAATTCCCTTCCAAACTGCCTCCGTCTCTGATTCTGAACTCCTCCTCTGGAAACAATGATTACGCCTTGCATGTTTCCCTGAGGGCTGGGCATCCCCTGCCCAGGAGCCGCCACCCGCGAGTAACTGCAGGAGGTGATAACACACACACCCCTGGCCCACGAGGAACACATCGTATCATTTCAACATCTACAGCGAGAACCTCCACAGCGCCAAAATACCGAAGCATCACCACCTCACCTGGGGAGGCCTCCAGCTCGCCAAGACCGGGAGGAGAGTTGAATCAATAAAATGTTATCAGCCAAGCAGCTTGACTCCTGCACGTTGAGGCACGCAGACACCTCCAGATCGCCATTCCCTGAGGTCAACATAACTCTACAGACCTACCCAAAGCTCAGCAGCGGAAGGATCCTGGCAGACAGGGCGCCCTGGTGAAGGGTGGTGGTGGCAGGGAGGGAGACAAAGTCAAGTAATTTAAAAAATGAAGCCCCCTGGCCCCCAGGTGAGAGACCACCGCGTGCCTTGCCCATGCCGGGACCAGCCAAACAAACCGGGAGTTAAAATTTACCAAAGGGCAGAGCCCATGTGCCTTTCTGCCGGGTTGTAACACAGGCCCTGAGTCAGAGGGGCACCAGGGGCTGAAATGTGCGGACCAGAGCTGGAGGAGTCATTCACCCCTGCCCCTCGTCCGCCAAGACTCTCGTGAGCCGTGCTGTGCACACAGCACACAAAGAGAGAGGCTGTCCGGCCCTAATGCTCCCGATGCAATCATCACCACCGTCACCCAATTATACTCCGGACACCTGAAGCTAATGCGGTCCACAGAGGGCCGATTTCATTAGACTAAGACCCACTTGCCTTACTTTGCTTTGATAACGCCTCAATAAATACACCAAGCGCGGGGCGCCTGGGTGGTGCAGTTGGTTAAGCGTCCGACTTCAGCCAGGTCACGATCTCACGGTCCGTGAGTTCGAGCCCCGCGTCAGGCTCTGGGCGGATGGCTCGGAGCCTGGAGCCTGTTTCCGATTCTGTGTCTCCCTCTCTTTCTGCCCCTCCCCCGTTCATGCTCTGTCTCTGTCTGTCCCATAAATAAATAAAAACGTTGAAAAAAAAAATTAAAAAAAAAAAACAAATAAATACACCGAGCGAGCCCCAATACAGAGGTGCAGAATGAAAATACTTTGACTCTTCCATTTTATGTCTGTTCTTCTCTGGTTTTCATGCTTTCAAATTCTCATGCTTGTCAGTTCCAGCCTCTGCCCTTCCAAGAGGTGGGAGAAAGCTCATCTCCTTTCCCTGCAAAGATTCCTTCCCGGGAGGGAGGCTTCACGGGTGACCCGGGCGTCAGCCTCGCCCTCCAGCTCCCTAGCACACATGCTCCCTCACCTCTAGCTGTAACGCCATGCACACGCACACGGTGCAACCACACTCGGGCAGACGTGGAGGAGAGTACAGTAAACACTACATCATCACACACTTTAATAAAGCGGTGAGACAATGGAAGCAATTAATCTCACTTAGCTCAGGCAAAGGGATGGGAGTAGGCAGCAGAAGGGGGCTCCACAAAGAAACAGCGCTTGAGGCGGGAGGCCCTGGAAGGTTCCCACCGATCACAGGGCAGCTGGAGGGGCAGCCAAAACAGAGGGGCAGAGGGAGGAAGGAAGGGCTGGCAAGTACTCGTTTCGGCACGTGGCTCAGTGCCCGCCAGAGGAAGGGGTGGGCGTGGCATGGGGGAAAAGGGGAAAGGGCACTGGGAACGTGCCATGGAGGGCTTAAGACCCTCTGGGATTTGTGGCCGACGGGCCAAAGAGTGCCGCAGCCGCTCTGGTATCTAGGAATCTGAAGACTCACAAGCGCTTCCGAAGCAAGACGTCACCACCAAGCGCTAAACAGTTAACGGGGTGTCTTAACGCAGCGTGGCGTCTGGCTGGACCCCACGACTTTCTCTGTCCAACAGCCCCTGACCCCACTGCTGTCTCTGAGACGCTGTGACAGAGTATTAGGCCCAGCCTCCGTTATCCAGCATCCTGGGCCTCCACGGACGCCCACCCCATCAAAACAGACGTGGCCACAAGGGAAACAGCGGTGAGCGAGAGGGCCGGCGTGGACACCAGCCCCGTCACTGTCTGGCTGGCGAGAGGAAGATGGCAGAATTATGGGATCACTCCGATCCACGGCGCAAGTGTGGCCTCTGGTTCTCCCTCCCTCAGTTCCCAGGCAGGACACCAGGATTAGCGCCTGGATCAGGAAAGCGCCCTACAGAGCAAGCTACTTACGCCGAGTCTAACCAAACACGTCCAATCTCAAAATCTGAGATCCCTGAAAAGCAAAAGGCAGAAGCACCTTGTCGGTACAGAGCGTCTGGAAATACGTTTAGTGCCCAACTGCACACACGCACCTCTGCCCCACGGTCCGGCCTAAGAGTTCAAACAGAAACGAGGCTTTGATTCACGCTCAGGAAAATAAAAAATACGTTAATAGGAGGCGAGTCGAGCCGCTGGGAGAGGTTGGCTTTTCTGTGCCAAAAGACAGACACTGCGAGTTTCCCTAAACAGGTTATCATTTTAACATTGTATAGCACTAGACTTCGTTTTTAAATAGCAGAACCACAATTATCTCCGCACGCCCGTATCGCCACTCTGCAGAGCTCCTATGTAACGAAGCAACTGTCAGTGATACGGGCAGGACGCACATGTCTGTGCCACGCTAGACGGCCAGCCTTATCAAAACCCAACTGCATTAATCCTTTCCTTACATCAAAAATCAAATAACTTTCTGGAGAGAGGCTCCAGTCTCACGAAGAGCAGTTCCACTGGGAGACGGTGAGTGGAGATTAACCGCACAATATGGTCAGAAATACATAGATAAGCACCTGCCTCCTCCCCAGCGCCTGCTGAACACTCGGAACCCGGGACTCTTTCAGAAAGACACACACAAGTGTCCGCAGCCACACGCGGCCTCCCCGTCCCATCTGTCCTCCTCGAGACCGACCAAGAACTCTGGCAATAAATGAGACACCCGTCCGTGGCGCCATTTCCAACAACAGCAGTTTTAACCCGCGTGGCATTTAAGCAAGAAGGAAATAATATTATTTCAAAACTGATAAGGGAGAAACGCAATAAAACAATTCCTAGATAACCGCGGGGAGGGGATGCCTTCCTGATAAAATACCTTTCAGAGTGAGGGAACAATGTGCTTTTCTGCCTGCACAGAGGGCACACTTCTGTCCTCCTCATCTTGGGAGTCGCCCCTGCTCCCCTGTGCTCACAGGAAGTGATTAATTAGAGCCTCCTTGAAGCGGCAACCTTAGAAAGCCACTGGGGAACTTCATCTGCACGTCACAGGATGCCATCCTCCCAGAATCCTCCTTTTGGAGCCCGACAACGGGGCCTATCTCCGGCAGTCCCGGGCACCCGCTCCAGGGCTCCCAGAGGACAGAGGCCTGGCTTAGAAAGGCCTCTCCTCTCGGTGCCTCTTCCGTAAAGGGAGGAGAGATGCCACCCGTGACACAATTCCAAACACAAGTGTGATGTCCTGCTCCCAGCTCCCCGTGCTCTCAGGCCGCCGCCGTCTTCCGCCCGCCCCCGGCCGTCAGCTCACGCAAAGAAACCCAGGAGGGCCGGTCCCACAGTCCCCACCTGCCTCGGCCCAAACCCTGGCTTGTCGGTGTGAGACCCCAGCTCCCCTTTACTGTCATGTTTCCACTGGGGAGAGGCACGAGTAAGATCCCCTCACACCGTGACAGAGCCGTCCAGCTCGCATGGCACCTTCGCTCAGGCCCCTGGGGGGCGCGGGGAGCGGACGACCTCCAGGCCGAGGGTGCCGGAAACTCACATCCCTATTTTAGGTTCGCGTGGCCTCACGCACCGGACGAGGGGGACAGGTGAGAGGCACTGATGCAACATCGGGTGAGCAGGGGAGACTTTCAGAATCCACACACAGGCACATGAGTCTCTTTGCTGCAGCCCGTTGTTATGAGACGCCAGAGCCAAGCCCGCGGCCCCGTACCAGCCCCAAGGGGAATTTAATCCTGCTCACCAAGAAATTAGGAAGGCAGCCCGCTGGCCCCTCCATCACGCTGACTCAGCACAGCTGGGCGTAAGGACGGTCTTCTGTCACTTAGGAGGAAGGGGTGTCCTTGTCAAGGGGCTCAACTTAATACAGAAGGTGCAGGATCCAAAGGGCACGGGGACAGTAACACACCAGGAGCGCTTCCTTCCCAGGCCGGCCCTACGGGTTTTCTCTAACTGCTCGGTCACCTGCTCTGCACACTCAGACTCGCATCCAAAGAAGGCACGCAGGACGGGAGAGGCGGGCAGACTAACCTGAGGAGGCCCTTGTTTTCCAGTCCCCCAATTTATCCCTGTGGAGCTCTAGAAAGCTCCCGAGTCTCTGTGCCCTGGAATTCCTACCTAAAAAGCGGAGACAGGCCCATTCTAGTTTTAGGGGCTGCCACAAAAGGCTGCCACTGTCACCGTGTTTAAAACCCAGAGACTTGTAGGCAATACCACGCTTAACAGCATTTTCCAATGCAAATCCCCAGAGCAGGGCCGGCTCAATGACCCACAAACACAGGGCAGGTTTAGCGAGGACTGAACTACCGCAGTAAAAATTCACCTGCAGTTTCCGGGACTAGGAGTCCGGGGCATTTGTTCAACGTTTGAGCCAAAAATACCCGGGAGAAAGACTCCTCCTCTCTGGAGAAGCTTGTACCTGCCTTCTCCATCGCTCAACCACCAAGGAAAACACTTGAAGCTCCCACTACACTCCCCCCCCCACCCCCATTTTCAAAGGATCCGAGACTTTAAATGGATTTCAAAGGCCCCTGTAATTCTGCCAGCATGACATTTTATGTCTCATAAGGTACTTTTATTAGCCAGGATTGTAGAAAATTGTCGTTTACCAGCCATTAACCTTTCAAGCATGTAACTATTTTTTTTCCCCACGTGGAAGTCTAGCTCACACTTCTCTGCAGATCAATCCTGAAGCTGTCCAGCTCCTTTAAGGAAAAAAAAAAAAAATTCATCGAAAAGCCTCCCTGTTCTGAAGAAAACATTAAGTTCTGTAATTTCACAGACGTCTGATCGCAATTTTATCACCTTCAGCCCTTCCTGGCATTCTGGTTTTTATCTTAAGATATTAAGAGCTAGTTAAGACAAGTGATCTAACCCCTCCTTCGCACTGAGGGAAGGTGGGAAAGAACGTCCAGCTTTCCAGAGGGGGAACTGGCACCACGGCCACACTCGACGTAGCCTCTGACCCCGCGGGCGCGTCCCTGCTCCAGCGTCAAACGCGACCTGACACCATCCGATCACCCCACAGCCCTGTTCCTAAACAACCACGGCGAATAACTCACATTCCCACCTGCCTCTCCAGGAGCCCACAGAGCTTGAAGGAAGCCACGCCTTTACTGACTGCATCGGAAACACACGCCCTCCACCAACAGGTCTCTGGCCACACGTGACAACGCCAAGAAGTCCCCACACAAAACCGCAAAAGCCCACCGGATGGAGCTGCCATCTCACAGAAAAGCTCCCGCCTCGAAGGCCGGCTGCCCGCATCTCGGGGCTCGACGCTCAAGGGGAGCGTCCGAGGTCCTCCGCCGCCGACCGAGGCGCCTGGAGAAGACAGGGGCCCGCGGCCCACCCCCCCCCCCCCGCCGCTCACGCATGGGAATGAGTCCACTTCCTGCTGGGGCCTGGACGTGGACTGCACCCCCCCAGCCTGGGGAAGGGAGAGAAGCAGGGCAGGGGGGGGGATACCGTGGGGCTGAGCAGGGCCAGCTGCACTGGCTGAGGCAGTAGCACCGTGACCCGGTGACCCGGGGCAGCTCAGCCGCGCCCTCAACAGGCCAGTCTGCCTCCCGCTCGCTGTACGTCCGCCTGCAGGGCCACCCAGACTGCCCCGCGAGCCCAGGGCTCCCGTTCATCTCCTCCCACGGCCAGTGCGACAGAAGGCCACACAGGTCACAACATGCACCTGGGGTCACAGAGCCGCGACGGGGCACTGGGTCTGGACACCCCGAAGCCGAACAGTCCCGGCCCTCCCACCCGGAAGATCCGGGACGGCGGTGATGGTCGGGGCAGGGGGACGGCGACAGGCGCCAGTCGGGGAGCGTGGACGCGGGACCCCGAAGAGTCATGCGTCAGCAGCCCTTGCTTGGTAAAGAGGGGCTGGTGACGCGCCTGCCTCTTGGGGTCGGTTGCGCAGATGCACGCGGTTGGCCCCGGGGAGGCGCCCAGCACAGAGCCCAGCTCAGAAGAGCCGCGGTCACCACACGAGAACGACCGTCCCACCGTGGCGTGCCGGTGCTCGCCGAAGGGGGCTGCACACGTGGCCCATCCTGTTCACGGCGCTCAGTAATCAAACGCCCGCGGGCGTCCATCCGACGGGCCAGCCCAGGCCCGCTCTCAGTACCTCGCTGAAGAATAAAAAAGAAAGGAAGAAGGGGGTCTTTCTCCCGGAAGTCCCCTCCGAGTACAAAGCAGCCCGAGCGTCAGGACCGAGCCACCAAGTGGCTTACCCAGCAGCTCCGGCCACCAGAGGCAAACGCGGCCCCAGGGCCCAGCTGGGGCGCGACTTGGGGACCCCAGGCATCCTGCGTCCTCCCCTGGCAGAAACAGGCTGCCCACCCAGACCCTGGAGGAGTCAGGACGGCCGGGCTGTGGGACCTGCGGCAGCAGACTCCCCGCGAGGTACCCGGGGCTCCCCGGCAACCGCTCAGGGTACCCTGCGACCATCCCCGGGGACACGTGAGGCTGCCCCCAACGCAGCTGCAAAGGAGCAACGGCGACAGGGGCTGGGCCCTTGCAAACCGCCGAGCGGCTGCTCCAGGGCAAGCCGGCTCCCTCTGCTTTCGGAGGCGCCGAGCAGCCGGGCGGGAACACCCTCGGAACGCGAGGAACGAGACACTCGGAGACGGAACTCACGCCTTTTTGCACCGGCTTCGCAAAGCAGCCCTGGGGGGAGGACAGGCACCTTGTACCCACGCCTCCCTGCCCGAGAGCAGGGGGAGCGAGTGGAGACATGCGCCATTCCCAAATGCACACCTGGAGAGTAACACGATATTTACGACGCATCTACGCAATATCACCTGAGCTATCATCCTTGTTAAGATGGCATCTGACAAGGAAAGATAACAGGAGGAGAGCCAACGTCCCACATACATTTTAATTCCAATGGAACCCTCTGTGTCACGCTCTGGAACACGGAATGCTGTGTCACCGTGCTGAGGGGCCTCATCTGCCGTCCTGGAGACACGGATGCTCACGGCCTTGTTCCAACCACCCCACCCCCCCGAGGCACGCCTTCCGATGCTACCCCCCCCACCCCCCCCCCCACACACACCCCCTCAGGGAGAACACGGTTCCTCATGAGGGATGCTGACCCCTGGGGTCCTGAACCCTCTAGACCCAAGGCCCTCAGGCTTTAATGAACATCAGCTTCCCCACGAGACACATCAAACAGGCAGAGGCCCAGGCCGCATCCCCAGGATTTCTGATGCGGTGGGTGTGGCAGTGTCCCAGGGCACCTGTAACAAATGATCACCAACTTGGTGGCTTCAAGTGACAAAAATTTATCCTCTTGGAGTTCTAGAAGCTAGAGTCCAAAGTCAAGGTGTGGGAAGGGCCCTTCCTGCCTCCCCTCCTGTGGCTTCTCCCCTGTGTCTCCTAAGGACGCCTGTCACTGGATATAGCCCCCCTCCCCCCGGATCATCCAGGAAAATCTCATCTCAAGATCCTTACTTAATTATACCTGCGAGAGCCTTTCTCCAAACAAAATCAGCCACAGGTTCCAGGGAGATGTAGCTTGTGGGCCCCCACCATTCAACCCAGGCCGGAGGGTCTGGGGGGGGACCCGGGGCCTGCCAGGTTTCACAAGTGCCCCCCAGGCAGGTGGTTCCTCGGCCACAGGTGGACGTGCTAGGTCTCTGCTCTCCAGGTAAGGAAACTGAGGCCCAGGGAAGGGAGGGCACCCCAGCTCAGCCCCCCTCCCAAGAATGCCCCTGACTCTGAGCCTGTGCTCTTCTATGAGCCCTGCTATGAGCAGGAGCCCGGGGCCATGTGTTCAGCAAACAAGGGGTCCCCCCTCAGCTTTCCAGGCAGGTCAGTGTCAACAGTGTTCAAACTCACACTTGGGTGGAAAAACCAAAGCAAGACAAAAACCCGATTTTCTTCCGAGTCAGGTGCACAGGCACACGCACGCGGTCCTGAGGGAAGACCCAGAAGGAAAGCCTCTCTCTGGTTCGGAGACAGAGAGAGAAGGATCCTTCCCGGCAGACACAGGTCTGCACACGCCCCACCCCGGGGCTGGAACTCAACTGAACTGTATCCAGACCAGGCCAGGAACACCTCCCTCCGCACCCGTGGCTCCCTCTGGTCCCCTCCCATCCTCCGGGAGGACCGTCCTCCTAGAGACAAGGCGGGGACTGGCACTCTTCCGCCCGTGGATGTTTATCTGTCGCTGAAGGCTTACCTTAATCCTTCCCAAATCCCCACACACTGTCAGCGAGAAAACAGTGAAACCAAACAAGGCAACGTTGGCAGCAGCCAGACCGGAAGCTGCTCTGGGCTTGGGAGCCTCCGCTTACCCTTCACACCCTCGAGTGGCAAATCACATCTCAGGACCCACGAGGAAGCTGCCAAACAGGGTCCCAACTACAGACACAGCTACGGCAGGTGGGGGCCCCTGCCAAGAGGCAGGACTGGATGAGGGCTGCGTGGGGCGTCCAAGAGCCGGACCTCTTCACCCTGCCGCGTACCGGGTTTCCTCGGTCACCCTGGGCCCCCGCTTCCCCCGCGGTGAACTGCTGAGGACCCCTCGGAACCGCACGAAGGAACATGAGGAGGGGATACACGTGGGAGCAGGAAACGACCGTGTGTCCCTCCTTTATAACGCCTGCAGGAGGCCCCAGGGATGCCTGGAGTGTCGCCTCACATGCACACGGGTCTGCGCAGAAGCAACCTGGGGATGATTATGGATCTCGGGTCATTTTCCGGGTGAGCCCAAAGCCGTCACAAGGGTCCTCCTAAGCAGAGGCGGGAGGCAGCCAGGTCAGAGGTGGTGATGGGAGCACAGGAGAAGGTACGGGCAGAGGTACCAGGGTGGCCGTGAGGTCAGAGCCTCCAGATGGAATCAGCCCTGCCCAACCGCCCCCCTGCAGACTGAAGCCCAGAGGACCGGCCCCTGTTGGAGTTCTGGTGTCCAGAACAGCGAGAAGATAAATTTGTGTCCGTTAAGCCACCAAATACGCGGATCACTGGGCTACACTAAACTAACACGGTCCACGACCTAAGCGGACTCCTCCCTGGAAAAGTCGTGCGGGGGATGGAAAGTCACAGAGACCCTTGCACAGAACCTGGTGGGCCGGGGCGTGACCTACCAACACCCTGAGCCCGCAGGTGTCTCGAGGGCATTAAGTGAGAGGGCAGGTTAGCACGTGGCGAGGACACCGGGTTGAGGATAATCAACTAGGTTTGCTTTGTTTTGTCTTCTTTCCTGTAAGAATGGAAGCCAGGGAGCCAACCTGAAACAGTGCCAGAGGCCACCAGGAGAGGGCAGCCTAGAGCGCGGGCAAAAAGTCCCCCAAATTCTGAGCCTTCTGACAAAAGGAAAGGATGGCACCACCCCCGCTTGCAACAGGCCAGGCCCCCCTCTGAGGACGAAAACTCAGAGGCAAGTGCCCTGAGGTTTCACAAGAACACACGCGGGAGAACTTTGGACTCTCGACGCAAAGAAACTCACATTAGGGTATTGTTTTCTTTTTTTATGGTGAAATCCATTTTAAGTAAAGATTGTTCCTTCAGAAAGTCAGAATAATCAGGACATTCTCTGGAAAGACGAATGCTTGCTTGTCCACTTGTTCTCAAGTTCTCAAGTCATGATTAGTTCTGGCATCTACTTCAGTATGCCGCAAAGAAAGGTTGGGGAGGAGGAGGAGAGGGGGGAGGGGAAGGGGGAGGGAGAAGGAGGGGAGGGGGGAGGGGAAGGGGAGGGAGAAGGAGGGGAGGGGGAGAGAGGGAAAAGGAGAGAGGGGAGGGGAAGGGGGAGAGAAGAGAAGAGGCGAGGGGGAGGTGAGGGAGAGAGACGGGAAGGGGATGGGGGGGAGGGAGGGGAGGGGAGGGGAGGGGAGGGGATAGACCTGGAAACCTAAAATGGGAGGCCCCTGCAAACACCTGGGACCCCAGACCCAGGGTAGAAAGGACCACGGCAGATGGAAGGCACACACATCCGGCCAGGAGAAAGTGCCAGAAACCTCCTTCAAGCCATGGTCTGTGGCCCCCCTGGCGGTCCACGATCCTAGGCCTCCTCACTGTCCCCAGTGCCCGGGTCACCCATGTCCAGCTTCCAGGCTGCAGGCCTCGCCTGGGGGGTTTCTCCCGGCCTCCCCCAGCGCTGGCAGGGCTCAGAGCCCCCTGAGCACATGCCCTAGGCCGTCTGCTACGTGCCCAGAATTGAAGACTCCCGTTGGCCTCACGGAATCCTGGCTCTGCTGATCCTGGGGCCGGTTCTGCAAACCCAAGGTGTCCACAGAGTTTGGGCCCACTTCAGATGAGCCCTCACACATCAGTGATGCCCATCCAGCACCTCCTGATACACTGGGCTTCTGTTTGTTGCAAACGTCCAAAACGGGAAACAATTAGCACGTCTGAATGCTTGATAATTACTAATTTTCTGACGGTGCCCGGAACATCTGGGCTATCCTATGTGCACGTGACTTTAGCGCTCCGGAACCATCTTTGCGCACGGCACGTGAGAGATGTCAGTGAGCTACAAGTGTGGGTCTGGTCAGACAGGGAAGGCACAGCAGATCAGTGCTTTCTAGCCAAGCTCCCGACTTGGGTCTTTGGCTTCTGATCCACGAAACGGGACCAGCGCTACTCATGGGCAGAGCTTTCGCGAGGATCACAAGGGCGGTGTCCACGGGGGCCGGCAGGCAGCGTGGCCCGAACTCCGTGTTGTTACGGGACAATCACGCAAGGCCTCCCGTTTCTTGAGAGGCCGCTAGAATACGCGGTTCTGAACAGCAAAACCTTCACCTTTTCTTTTTTTTTTTTTAATTTTTTTAATGTTTGTTTGAGACAGAGAGAGACAGAGCATGAACAGGGGAGGGGCAGAGAGAGAGGGAGACACAGAATCCAGAGCAGGCTCCAGGCTCCGAGCCGTCAGCACAGAGCCTGACGCAGGGCTCGAACTCACGGACCGCGAGATCATGACCTGAGCCGAAGTCGGACGCTCAACCGACTGAGCCACCCGGGCGCCCCTAAAACCTTCACCTTTAAGCCACAGCTTCCACGAGTGCATCATCCTCACGTCTAACTGGCGTGTGAGCTCTCGGCACTGAGGGTTTTGATTTGGTGACAGGTGATTATACACACGGGGTAGAAGTCAGAAGACGGGCACTCCCGACACACTGCCTCAGGGACCCGGTGCGCAGCACCCAGTCGGGCCACGAGGGCCGCGCCCACGGGGGCGGAGCTCACCGTCGGGGCGCGGTCCTGCTCTGCGCCCACTCACCTCCACCTAGTGGAGACCAAGGTTCCCCAGAGCCGGTCGATATCGCGGACAGAGACGAAGTCCCAATGCCCGCTCTCCTGGATGAGGACGGCTAAGAGAGCCCACGGAGACTGTGCACTCCACGATGGGAGGGGCAGACACGTAAGGACTCATCCACATCCTGGCCACGGACTCGAACGTGGTGCCCGTTCATTTCATCTGCCCAGCAAACACTTACTGAGTGCCCACGGCGTGCTCTCGGCTAGGCGTGGGTACTAGCCAGGCCACTAAAGAGAGACGGAAATCAGGGCCCAAGGAACAAAAACTGAGCAGAAGGACCCCCAAACCTGGGCACAAGTCAGAGGATGAAATGTACTCCAAGCTTCCAGAGACAAGGACAGGCACTAGCTAGGGTGCACTGTTTCCCTAAATCAGGAACTGCGTTCGGTCACGTACGGCAAGAAACTCAACTGCGGTGTGTTAGCCTCATTCTTCTCATCTCTTGGGGGACAACGAGCCCACGGGTTATCTGGATGCCCTTCAAGGACGCCACCTAGGATCCAGTTCCTGCTCTGCCGTCCTCACAGTCACAAGATGGTTGCTCTGCCTCAGACGTCGCATCTGTCTTCCAGGCAGGAGAAGGAGGTAAAAAGCAAAAGGCAGAAGGCGCGGCCAGCCGAATCTGTTCCTCTTTACCAGGAAGAAAAGCGAACAGAGCCACACAAGACCCCCTTCCCAGAAGCGTCATCTAGCAGCATACCCTAATGAGGCCCCACGGCTTGAACCGCCACCTTGGTGTGAGGGCGTCCACCTGCCGTGTAAGCATCTTAAGCAGGACTCCGCGTACGCCAGGCGGGTGGGTACAGAAGGGGCGTCACCGAGGAAGAGGGCGAGGCGGTGCTGGCCGGGCAGCCGCTCCTGCCGCTTCGAAGCGCACGTGGCCAGGGGTCACCAGCGCCATTTACCCGCTCGCTCACGGCAGCTCCCGCTCCCCCGCGACTTAACCAGGGCGCCCCAGACGCACCAGGGCGTCAGCGCTCTCGGGCTCCTTTGTTACTTCTTCATCCGAGACGAAAGCCCGCGTGCGGCCCGCATGCACACCGGGCACGAAGCCGGGGGCGGGAGGGCTCGCTTACCTTCTCGCGCGCGCCTGGGGCTGCCTTCTGCCCCGGCAGGAGCGACCTGTCCACACGGAGGGGACAGGGCGGCTATTTTCCACGTCCTCGTCCAGAGAAGGGTACTCGTGGCCGCGCCGATCACATCGTGGCAAATGCTCGCTTGCTGACCGCAAACGCCTGCACTTGGACGGTCTGGGACCGTCCCGCCCTCTCCCGCCTGGTACGCAAAGGAGTCGCTCATCCCACGACGCGGCAGGTAGGGCGCCGGCAGCGGATGTCGCTGCTTGTCTCCCTGCGTCCACCCCTCCCTTCCTCCTTCCGAAAACAGAATCCCACTCGCTCCGAGGACACGGCTCTACCAGGTGGGGGATCGTAACAGCGCTAACCCAGATACGGCGACACAGCCCTCTCCTTCCCAGCGTCCCCACCCCTCACGGCTGGGAGCGGCGGGTGACCAAGCTCCAGCCGACCAGAACAGCGAGCCACCTGACAAAGTGCTTGCTTTCCCGGTACAGGGAAGGGATGCGGACGGTGCTACCCCCTCCTCGCTTCATCCTGCTCCAAACTCACGTGCGATGCCCGGAGCTGCAGCAGCCAGTTTACAACGATGAGGCAATAAACCGAACTGACAAAGTAAAGACGGCAGGGTTAAACCAGGCAAGTGATGACGCCGCTGATAAGCCGCCGCCCCAGCCCTCGACCACCTCTCTCCTCCTTCTGAACATCCTGAAATGATCTAAAATAGTAAACTGGAGTGACAGGCTGCGGTCCTCATGAAATTTCCGGTTTACGTAAGAGAGATGACTGAGCAGAGAACAGAAGTCCTCCGATGAGGGAGCAGAGTGTGGCCCGGGGTGCACACAACGGCCCCACGCTCACGCAGGAGGGGAACACAACGGCTCGTCATCGAAGCAGGCTCCTCTTTTCCGTGTCACTTGAGCCCGCTTCCCCTAGGTAAGGCCCAGACCCCTCCGGAGGTTTCTACACACACACCGCCTCCTTTCCAGCACCCGGAGGAGACAGGACCCGTGCGTCGTGGGTCCCTGCCACACATCCTGTCACCCTCCCATCCTCGGGCGGAGCCGCTCTGGGTTTTCCAGAACTCTGCCCGCCACAACAGAGCAATGCAGGTCACCGCATCAGCTGCGGCCTCCTCAGCAGGGCTGACCGTTAATTATTAACAAAGCAGAGAAAAAGACACCGGCTCGGCAACCGGCCCCCGCTCAACCAGGGCTCCCAGAACGTTCCATCTGGGCCCAGGGAGAAACCGCTTAACCAACCTACTGTGGGTATTACCATGCACCGGTGATGGCGGCCGTAGTGAACTACCCTGAAAACAAAACCGCAGCTAAGAGCCCATGTGACCACACGCATGTGCTTGCCGGAAAAAGCAGACACAGGAGACAGAACTCGGAGGAGATCTAGGGATCTGGGAACCAGCGGGGCACTCGTCCCACAGCACGTTCCGCTGGTCCAAAGGTCCACAGTACCATAGTATTTGCTATCCTATTGGGGAAAACTATTTTAAGCCTAATTAGCATCAAATTTTTAGAACGGAAATGCTTTTCATTTAGACATAAAACAAAATGCCACGACATTTCTTCCATCCACTTATCATAAATAAGTTAATTACCATGTAACAAATCGCTCCTTCTGGAATCTGGAGGTTCGGGGCTGCTGGTAAGCTGACTCAGGCGGAGAAGGAGCCACCGAGCAGTCGTTAATGGCTTACGGCGTACTTACAATAAAATGGGGACGCCGTGAAGCTTTGCTCGTCAAATGAAGGTTAAGCTCTCTCCGTTGGAGTAACTCAATTATAAGGAGTCATTATCAGCTTAACCTGATTCCTACCAGAATAACAGAAGTGTTGTGCCATTATCTTATCTTGGACCCACACATCTTCACTGCAGTCTTGTCACTTGCAAAGTTTGTACACAGAGACATTTTTATCTGTCCTGGTTTGAATGTATGTCAGCGTTGGCTTTTGCTTCCGTATCTGCAACAATTATTTCTGAGATAGAAAACATCTCTCTGTCCCTGAGAACGGCATGGTGGAGGGGGACGGAGGCAGGTGCAGGAGAAGCAGGGGGGCTCCAGCCTACCCCAGAGGAGGGGAGGAGCAGGCCCCAGTGACTGGGACACAGCTCCCCTCAACCTGGGCTGCGCTGGGCCACATCTCAGGTACAAGTAAGGGCCCAGAAAATGAGTCCCGCATCCTCAAAGCCTGTCTGCTGGTCCCAGTTCGCCCACCATGGTGGGCTCTTCGCCCCACGCTGGGTAAAAACCATCTGGGCTCACGGGCCAGGCCAACATTCAGCCAGCGATTGTGACTTCCCCACCACGCAGGCCAAGAGCGGAGGGGCCAGCTCTCCACCAGGGGGGAGACCAGACGCCTATTAGAAATCCCACGTTTCATCATAAGAGGTCTGAGATTCTGCCACTCTTCTGTGGTAGGTAGTACTTATTACTAAAACAGAGGCCTTTTTTCTGAAATTCCAAGATCCCATCAGGTGTGGCTCCTTGCCCAGAGAGGCACAAGAAGCCAGCTTCCAGATCAGCACACGGGGGCACCACAGCGTCCCTGTTGTGTGCAACAGGACAATGCACTGAGAGTAGAAGAATGTTCCAGGCCTTCCCTGAGGGCACACAGGGATGCTCGGGAGACCAATCCATCCTGAAAGAGGGTCTACCCTCTCGAATTCTGAAATGACACGCACGGCACATTCACAGAGCATCTCCTAAGGCTCTCACCACATATGCCTACTCATGCAACACGCCCATTCTGCTTCCGGGCAACTGCCGCGGATTTTTGGGGGGAGGGAGGGTGGGTAATCCATGGAAAGGCTCCACAGATGATGCCCTTAGCAGGTCAACGCAGATGACAACAAACAGGTGAGGGAAGCTGCACTCAGCCCCAAATAAAAATCCCGTTCACGTAACCAAGAACAAACAAGATAAGTGACCGAGCTCTGTCCCCGAGGAAGAGAATCCGAAAAACCCCCACCACCGCCCCCCTAAGGAGCTGCTGTCAGCTCTTGAGAATCTGAGATTCCCTGAAACCCAAAGCTGGGGAGAAAGTCAGCGCTATGAGGATTATTTAGTCGTGAGTGCTGAAATTTAGCTCTGAAGCCTTATCCAAAGTTTGCTCCCTCCGTCACTCCGAAACCGGCTAAAAGCTGCTGCTTCTGGGAAGGCGCTCAGCCACGGTGTTCGCGGTAGGACTTGGAAACCTCACAAGGAAGGCCTGATTGATCTCCCCTCCCGTACACATGGGAAGTTTAATTAGTTTGTCTCGAAAGGGAAACGGATCAACATACAGAATGATCTCCTGTCTCTTGACTTTTGAAGCTGCCTCTGACGTTCCCATCACAAACGCGGATATAATCCTACAATTACGATAAAGCTAATTGGTAGTTCCCTCCTGCATGTGTGTTTTCGTGTTATCAGTGGGGTAGTAATGAAAATGAATACCACATTTGTGAACAGAACGTCTGTGGGTTTATTTACCGCATTTCCAACAACATCGTCTGCTTTATCATGCATTTCAAAGCAGGGATAATTTAAGAATCCAGAATTTCATACATAAAAATACTTAGCAAGAAAGTCTCTCTCTCTCTGCACATTATTTGGGTGACGTTACATCCGAATTCCAATTTGTTGCCCAGGAAATGATTCACCTCGCTCAAAAATGACAGGCATTCTGAATCATTCACCTGGGATGCAAAATGCCTTTGAGGTCCACGGAGGGACACCTCATTGACCTCACAACCATCATTTGGAAGACAGCCTGCCTCAAAGACAGCCCCGACCCGCCTTTTCCACAGAAAGGTCTCCCCAGTCCAGAACACAATGTGCAATTTCTTCCCACCCCCCACGCCCCCCTACCTTTGAGAAGCTTCTCTCCTTCCAGAATATTCTCCGAGATTAGTGCCGTGTAGTCTTCTTCAGAGAATCCAGCCTTGCAGGTCTCCCGGGCTGTAAGATCCCCATTATGGGCCTGAGAACAGAAAGAAAAGAGGTCGGGACAAATGCGAAGTTGGCAGAAATTTAATCCAACCCCTTGTTTCTCAGTGGCTGCCGCAGGCAGGGTCTGGCCTCTGGCTATGACAGAACCACCTGAGCCACAGCCTTCCCCCCTAAGCTCCCCTGCTTCCGTGCTCTCAGGGACTCACCTGGTCCAACAGCACCCTCCTGGGGGGATTCCGTCCCAGACCCCACGGAAGCCCGGAACCGCCCAGCACCCAACCCTGTATAAAGTCGGTATAAACCGCTTTTTCCTCGACACACACCCCCCCACCCCCGTGGAGCGCGGTTTATAAACCGGCGCAGTGGGAGATTAACAATAACGATGAAACAGAACACTTGTGACGTGTCCTGTGACTGTGGTCTCTCTCCGGGGCACCTTCTTGTCCTGGGCTCACCCTCCTCGTGCCCAGGTGACGGGAGGAGATGCCCTGCGCCATGGGATGGACGTCACGTGAAGGACGCGGCACGTGACGCAGCGCCAGGCTGCACCTGACCTTCTGACCTCGAGTCAAGGGGAGGGTCCTCTGCTTCCCGCGCGGAAGCTGCGGGAGCCCAGCGCGGGTGAGGGGGTAACTGCTGGCTCGGCCTGGGCACGGAGGTGCAGGTGGGGAGAATGGCTCGGCCTGGGCACGGGGGTGCAGGCGGGGAGGAGGGCCAGAGGATGGCAGGGCTGCGGGCCTCGGAGGGCCTCTCTGTCCCCGCAGGAAGCAACGTCTGAGGAGTGTCCGAAGACAGCCGAGGAAGCCACAGAGAGGAGGGAGGTGCAGCCAGCCGAGGCCCTCTCGGCCACCGCCCCTCGGGGCCCCAGAGCTGGGCTTCTGTCTTCTCTGTGGGTCCCCAGGGAGGGAGGCGGCGGCAGAGCAAGAGAGGAGGTCCTCCCAGAGGCGGCTCAGCGCTGGGCAAGGAGGGAGGCTCCCGACGACGCGGCTCCACCCTCCAGCCCTGGCACCTCCACTGGGCTGGACACTTGTCCGCCCGTGGAGCCCCCATCTCTGGCCCAAACGGGCGAGACAGCTGCCCTGACTGACCTGAAAGGGTGGGTGTTCTCGGGTCTTGCCCAGCGGGAGGGGCTGGGGGACGAGCGGGGAGCCCCCCGGCCAGGCTGCGGGGGGGCAGCAGCTACAGGTCAGCCTCGAGCGGAGGGGAACCGTCGAAGAGACAGCGCGCGCGGCAGGACGCTGGGCCGAGACGTCGGAGCGCAGCGGCCCCTCTCCCCCGGCCAGCGCTCGCCGGCAGCAGGGGCGCAGCCCGCGGTCGTGGCTTCGCGGGGCCGCCGAGCGGAACGCGCCTCCCGCCGCGGCGCCCGCTCCAGACCCGCGCGCCGCCGCCGCCGCCCGCCCGCCGGGCCCCGGCACCGCGCCGCCGGCCCGGACGCGGACGCCCTCCCCACAAAGCGCCAAGGGGAGAGCGAGGGGCGCGGGCTCGTTCCTTGGGAAAGCTCCAAGCCGCGGCTCCGCTCCTCGGGAACCGAGCTCCACAGAGGACCGGAACCCCGGGGGCGAACTCGCCCGGGAAAGTTTCGCCCCGCCCGGGCGAGTGGCGAGCGCAGTCGGAGCGCCCCGCAGCCTCCGAGCGGGCCTGGGGGCGCCGCACTTGTTTATTTCGGAGGCTGCAACCGCGCTGCCCGGAGGAGCAGCGAGGCCGATCGGCCACGAGAGGGGGTTCCTGCAACTCCCGCGGCCCCGCCGCCTCCCCAGGGGCGCCACCCGGCGCAGCCCCGCACGCCGCCCCCGGGGCCTGCACCCGCCGCGCACAGCCGGTCTGGGGGCCGAGCTCGCGGACTCGGAGGGAAGGAGGCGGGCGCCCGGACCGCGCTCCCGGGCACGCTCACCCCGCGCCCGCCTGACTTCCCGGCCCCGCTCCGAGCGGCGAGGGCCCCGCCGGACACCGGCTCCAGCCGCGCCTGGGGGACTCCGCGGCGAAGGTGCCCCGCGGTCCACATCCGCCGCCCACCCGCAGCCGCGGTCTGGGTCAGCACCCGGAAGCCCAGCACGGAGGAGGCGCCGCGCCGCGAGACCCCGGCCCCCGGCACGGGGCGGCGAGACCGGGTGTCCCCAGCACCCTGGTTCTTCGCCTGCTGCCGCCGGCTCCCCCGCCCGCAGTCCCGGCCCGGGCTGGGCTCGCCAACTCCGGAGGCGCGCGGCTCCCGGGCGATGGAGGGCGCGCCGGCTCCGCCAGCGGGCAGCCTGCCCAGGCGCGGGAGAGCCGAGCTCCGAGCGGCGGCCGCGGACCTGGGGCGGCCGAGGGATGCTTGGAGGGTCCCGCTTCGGGCAGAGCTCTCTGGGCCCTCCACCCACCCGCACCGCACCGCGCTCCGCACCACGGCTCGCCTCTGCCCCGGCGGCTCCCCGCTCCTGCCGACCGCGGGCGGCTTCGCGGAGCGCGGGAGCCTCTGGATGCAGCGGTGCGCGCGGCGGGGGCGCCCGGGAGAGCCCCTCCGGGCGAGTGCGCGCCCCGCCGGCTCCGGGGGCGGCCCCGCGGTGCCCGGGGCTTCCGAGCAGCCGGGACGCCAGGCGGCAACTTACCCGGAGCGCGCCGGAGAGCGAGAGCAGCACGAGGAGCACGCCGGAGCCCGCGGTCATCTTCCCGCCGCGCCGCGCCCCGGCGCCCGCCCGGAGCCCGGCGCCCGGAGCCCGCTCCCGGCCGCCGCCGCCGCCGCTGCCGCCGCCGCTGCCGCCGCCCCGATCGCGCAGCTCCGATGGCCGCCGCCGCCGCCGCCGCTCGATCGGGCCCCGCGCCTCCAGCCCGGCCGCGCCGCCGCGATCGCCGCCCGGCTCCGGGAGCCAGGCCAAGTCGGCCGGCGGCGCGCTCCCTCGGGCCGGTGCGTCCGCCGGCCTCGCAGCCGCCCGCGCCTCTGTTCCGCGCGCTCCGAACTGCAGGTGAAGCCGCGCGGCCGCCCCGCCGAGGCCCCGCCCCGAGCCCGGCCCCTGCGCTCGCTCGGCCTGACGCGGGCCTTAAAGGCGCCGCGCCCCCCGCGCCGCGCCCGCGCCCGGCGCCTCCTCCCCGGGCCCCCGCCCCCCACGGCGGGGCGTCCGAGCCCGGGTCGGGGGAGGGGAGGAGGGCGGGGACCTGAGGACTGAAGGAGGCACAGAGTCTCCCCTCGCCCCACCCCCACATACCCTGGGCGCCCCCTCTGGATCGGGAGCCCCTGCTGCTCAGGCCAACTTCCTGCCCGGCCCACGGTGGGAGGGCGCTCCCCTTCTGTTCTCCACGTTTAGGGTGTCTTCGCACCGACTCCCGCGGCCCGGGCCCACCTCACGAGGGGGCCTTGCACCTACGCTCGGCGGGCAGGAGTCAGCCCCGAGAGACCAGGCGGGCCGTAGCGAGGGCGCAGCGCGGACGGGCTGTGGTTCCGCCTGCAGGCTGTGCTGACCCTCCAGCGCAGTGCAGAGCCCTGGCCGCGCTGCGCCCCTAAGGACTGGGGACGGGACTGATTCCTGGTCGTGCATCAAAACACGCTGCTAGGCCTGAGAGGCCGGGAAAGAAATGAGAGGCCCCGGGAAAGAAAAGGAAGAAATTTTCCGACAGGAGAGCTGTGTCAGGAATGTCCGCGCCGCCTGTCCAGGCCGGCTGCGTTTGCTCTGCTTGGGTGATCTGTGAGCCGGGGTGGGGGGGGGGGGGGGGGACGACACTTCTTTCAGGGATCCTCGAGTGAAAATATGTGCGGCTTGGAAAGTGAGTAAATGCCTCTTGCACGTTTCCTTTTGGCTTGGAGATTGAGAGAAAGTGGTTTTGTTTGCTCAGATATTTGAAATTTCTTTGTCTTGGTTTGGAGAAGCTCTGTGTCCAGAATACATTAGTTCTGGTTTAAGAAATGCGCCGCAAAGGAGGGAGAAGAGGACTGAGTGCAAGTGTGGAGCCCCAAGGTCAGAGCCAACTTGGGCAGGTGCGCGAAGAGCTGAAGAGCCGCAGAACCGCCTTTTCTTCTCCCGCAGGGGCCCTCCCACCTGGGCAGGGCGGTCTGTTGGTTAGTGCGCTGCACGTTTCAGACCCCAGGTGATCAGATAAGCCAGGAGGAGCCGGGTTAGGCCTAGATGCCGCCCCACAAGGTGGCGTGCATTTTCTCGCCCTGCAAGCGTGTGCAGCTAGTAAAGGAGACGGCACATCTGTACCAGCCTGCCACTGAACCTCGCCCTGCATCTGGGCACATTCCTAACCTGATGGGGAACGAACATCCCCGAACGTGCCTGGTTTATCAGGGTCACACTTGCACAGAGGTCCTGCGTCACCAGTGAGGTTTCAGGGATAAATCTACCGGAAATCCACACGGGGGGGGGGGGGTTGCATTCCTCGGCCATGTGCTCACACCTCTGAAAGACCCCTGCTCCTGCCCCCCCCCCCAATGTACCCCGTCACTGCCTAGAGAGCCCACACAGGCCGTCCTGAAATGTGCATCCCGGGCCCTGCCTTTGTCTCTGGAAGACCAGAGCTTGATAACAAGTGTTCCTCAGGGGACGAGTTCCAGAGCAGAGCATTTGCTCTCCTGGCTCTGTAACCCACTGGATTGCAAACAGGCATGGCCACTTGAACTGCAAGAACGGGGGTGTTGGGTGGGGGTCCCGAGGCCCAAACACTGGAGGATACGCCGGCCACTGAGCGCCTGGGAGTCATGAGCCACCAGAGCTGCCTCCACTTGCAGATGGGGTATGCGCATCCTGAGAATACCCGCCTTGAGTCAGGCACAGACGGACTGACGAGCTTCGTGGCAATTAACTCCTGGGGTTGTCCTCACTCCGTAACTGGGCTCTGTTCACACCCCCATCCCACGGCGGGGCGAGGGGACTTAGAGAGATGCTTCCGGCTAGCCCAGGCCCCGCAACCCCCACAGCGCTTCCCCAACTCGTTTGATGGAGGCAGCCCTTCCACACGGCGTCTGATGTCTTATGGGAACTCACATTTTCAGGAAGACAGCTTCAGAGGCCCTGCAGTAGCTGGTGTGAGTCCAGTAGAGAGCATTGGTTTATCAGGCTTGCCGCGAACGAAGCAGTGAGGATACATTAAGAGAGGAAGGAAAACTGTGATCTAAGATACACGGCAGTGGAGTGAGTCTAAAGGATGGTCTCCAGCCAGGTCGCTTGAAGTGTGACCCCAGACCAGCAGCACCAACAGCCCTTGGGAGCTCGTTTGAAATGCAGAACCTTGGGCCACGCTCCAGATCCACCACCTAGGGATCTGCGTGGTAACCACCTCCCCTTCCTCTCTGCCTCGGCCCTCAGATCATCTGCTTCAGAATCCGAGAGAGGCTCGTGAGAAGCTCAGCTCCTGGGCCCCACCTCCCAGCTGGGGCTTTGGGGATCGGGGCCTGGGACCCGGCCCCTTGCCAGCCTCTTGGGTCAGTGTTCATGTACCCTAGCATTTGAGAACCACCGGCCGATCCCGCAGGTAAATAAGCTTGTCCTGGGAGCCTCATCAAAATGCTACTTCCTGGGCCCTGCCTTGGATCTACTGAAGCCGGACAGCTGGGGGGCAGAGCCTGGGAATCAGCAGGAGGAAGTTGGCCAAACCCTGTCCCAGGGGCCCTGAGGGAGGACTGCAGCCAGCCCTGCTCTGCCTGACCTCCATCCTTCCTCTGGGGGCTCCAGCCCACCTGCAGGAGAAGCTGTGCTCTCTACCTGCCAGATAAAGAACCCTAGAGAAAAGTGGGCTTTTGTTTCCAAGAGAGATTAGGAAAACTCATTTGGGGGGGGGGGTAGCATGTGAGTGACTGCTTCCTCTCGACACCTGTAAACTGTTGACTGTAATTGGTCCACAGATGTTTGCTGAGCACCCTTGCTGAGGTGGGTCTGGGAAGGGGCTCGTCTTTAGAAGCAAATCAGATGCTTGTGTCAGGGCCGCGTTTCCCCGCGTTTTTGTCTGCTGCTGATTTGCTTTTCCCCAGTTACCGTTATTTTCGAGGCACGTCAGTGTTAGATAAAAGCTGTTTTGTAAAGAAAGCAGGGTCATGCTATTAAAAGGTGTGTTCCTAGAATAGGACGGAACCCTTGTGGGCAGCTGAAGGTATTCCAGGCACAGTAGAAGTGAATGAAACAATGCCGACACCCAGCCCGAGAAACCCTTCCTGCGCGGAGCAGAGAACAATCCTGAGGGAAAAAGCAGGCGAGAGACGGGCTGGGACACAAAGCTCTGTGCTTCAGTTCCAGCGACGCTCAGCCACGAAGCCCGTTGCCTGTCCCTGTTGTCACCAACATCATCATGGCTCCCTTTTAGCATTTTCTGATATTTACTGTGTACCAGACCTTGCCCCAAAGGTTGTGAATCATCATCTCACGTCCAAAAGACGCAGCGGTTCCTGCGGACGGAAGGCGGGCCCGAGCTGGCGTGTGGCCAGGCTGTGAGGCTGCACTGGGCAGCGTGACTGAGAACCTGGGGGCCACCTCCAGACTCTGCTGCAGAAGCCTAGGAGGAAAGCTACAACTGCCCCTGCCCAGCCCGCACCCACCTCCTTCCTTTTCCAGCCTTCCCCAGGTCAGGCCGGCCCACCCCCCGCCCCACCCAGGAGCCTGACCTCCGACCCCACCAGGCTGGCGCATCCCTCCCGGCTCCTGTGTGTCTGCCCTCCTGCCCTCTGCCAGGACACCGTCAGCCTTGGGGGAGGTGGCGCTGCTCTGTCACTCACATCTCCCTCTCTTCGGGGTCAGCACCTGGCTTTGGCTGCTCTGGGACTTCCTGCACATGTCCGTCTTCTCACTGTCACACCGCCCTGGCACTGTGCTCTGCACGCTTTCCCTGGGACACTCGGAGAGCCTTGCGGGCAGCGGTGTAGTATTCACCCCCCTCCACGGAGCCCGGTGTCCAGTGGGCGGACGGGCAGGGCCACGGCAACAGTGGTGGCCGCCAGGGCAGATCCCATGACCGTCTGGGCTGCACCCCGCACCCCTCCCGGACCCAGGGCAGAACACTGAGGAGCCTGACCCGGAACCCGGGGCTGCCTGAGTCCGGACCCACACCCTCGCCTGAGCCAGTGCCCCCAAGCACGGGTCCCGCCCGTGCTCTCAGGGCCACTGCTCCTCTGGGGCTGGGGTTGGGGACAGGGGCTAAGTAGGAGAGCAGCTGGGAAGGGAAAGGGATCAGGACAGCACAGTGTAAGGGCGCAGCTGTCCGCGGCCTGGGACCTGCTGGAGGAAGAGGTGCGTCCCGGCCACGGGAGGGGAAGGGCTGCCTCGGGACCCCAGCAGTTCTTTTCTGTGCTCATTTGTTTCCTGTCTGCTGTAGGAAGAGGGGGAGCTCCGGTGCTGGGAGCAGGGACACATGTCACCAGTAACAGAGTGCTCACTCACGACCTTGCATGGTGTCGACTTGTCGGCTGCGTTTTAGAAGCAGCTGACAAAGGAGGAAGGGAGGTCAGGTGACCTCGGCTGACGCGGGCAGGCTGGTGAATGTCAGCGACAGAGCCGCTGCGCACCCGTCCGTGCGTCCCCGGGATGCCCGGGAACGTGGGTGCCCCGCGCCCCTGCTCCCTGGCACCTCCTAAGCTGGGACGGAGCTGTGCCCGTCCGTCTCTTGGGTGCCCTGCATCCCCGGGTGGGATCAGGGAAGTGAGTGCGTTTTTTATCCATTTACTTTCTCCTTGTCTGGTGGTCCTTCTCCCGAATCGTATTGCACGTGTGTCTTCTCCCCTCTACCCGGGGACTGAGGCCTGTCACCTCTCACCCCTACAGCCACCTCCTCCCCTCTGCTCTCCCTGCAAACCAGGCCCTGCAGGGCCCCCGCTGGAAACATGAATCCGAGAATGTCACATCACGCCCCCGCTTCAAGCCCTCAGGTTGGACCCTCGATGACGTGTCTGTGGCTCACCAGGACCTATGCCGTCTGGTCCCCGGCCCGACTCCACTCCTCAGAGCTGCTTCTTGCATCCAGGTCTCTGTGCTTTCTGTTTGGAACATTCTACCCCCGCACCTCTGCATGGCTGACTTCCGCTCAGGGGAGAGGCCGTGCAGACCCCCGCCCCCCACAGGCCTGCTCACGCACCTGCCACTCAGCCAGGACACCTCGCTCCTGTCACTCTGATTCTCGGCTTGTCTGAGGTGTGTGTGCAGTGGGACAGGGGCAGCCCACTGTGCCCCTGCTGTCTCCCAGTGCCAGGGACAGTGCGTGCCCCGCCCAGCACTGAGCAGATGAACAAGAAAGGTGGGGATAAGGCGGGTCTCCTGAAACTTAACCTTGGAAGAGTGAAGAGGGCCCCTCGATGCTGCAACCACCTGAACCCTTGCCTACACCTGGAAGAGGCTTTTCTTGTCTGTTCTGGAAAACTCCAGGACAGAATCACAAGAACTGGGGCCAGAGGAGGCAGCTTGAGCAGAACAAGCTGATGACAGGAGGTTCCAGAAGGCAGGGGCTGGGGGGTGGGGGGGGGGGGGGTGGGTTGGAAGCAGGATGATGAAAACAAATGTCTGAGGAGAAGGAAAGAGATGATACAGGATTTAAGGGAGGGAGAGCGGGCAGGGGGACGTTGGAAATCTGAGCAGACCAAGAGTGGCGATAAAACACAACAGAGACCAGGAACACGGAAAGCAGGTGAACGCAGGCTTCGGGTGTCAAATCAGCGCCCAGGCTGTGACACTGCGCTGGGATGACACCCCGTGGCTTCAGTGCCCCGCCGCCCCCACGCCTGGCGTCCCCGGGGCCACGGCTGCCACCTGCTGAGTGGCTGGCTGGATCCTTTCAGGTTACAGTCACCCGGGTTTTGTTATCCAGCTTTGGGGGATTAGTGCCCATCAACTCCCCCAGGGCACAGGACGCAGGCCCCGGGGCTGCTGGGAGGTGGCCGGACTCCTTGGGCAGTGGCAGGAGATCCCAGCCCCGTCCACTCTGCTCAGGTACAGCTGTGGAATGGGCAGCGAAAGCCTGAGCGTGGCGCTGTGCTGAGTGTGGGGGCCAGAGACGCACGTCCTTCAAGAAGCAAGCCCTCGTGTTGCCTTCCGAGCAGTGCCTCTGTCTCCTTCCCCTTTCCGGGTCTGTGGTTGAATGAAGCTTTACCCGGAACAAGCCTCAGAGGCAGATGGGGGAAGCCTCCTCCCTAAAAACATGACCCTTACCCGTTACAGATTCACTTCTTTGGGGTAAGGATGCTTGGACCCCAGCCCAGCCCAGCCCCGTAGATTCAGGTGCAGCGAATATCAGTCAGTGCCTGATCAATCTGTTCTCAGGGTTTCCGGGGTGACTCAGAAAGCACACCAGTGGCTAAGGCATTAAGTCGCCTCCAAAGCCTTCCATCTTGAATGTCCTGTTGTGGCTTAATGTTTGGTACTTCCCCAGTAAGCGGGCTGCCTTGGGTTGAGCGAACAAATTCCCTGTTTGACGGGCGAAACCGTGGCGGGTGGCCAGAGTGGCGGTGATATCCCGTGTCCCGGTGGACCATGAGAGTGCGATTCTCGGGACTGCTGGCAGGGCCCTCGAGGCTGCTGGGCGCTGTGTGTGGGAAGGGGAGCCTTGTGGAAAGGAAGCGGGGAGGAGACGTGGTCGTCCAGTCTGCTCGACAGGCCATCCAGCCCTCAAGCTAACACTTGTGGAATTGGTGATTCCTACGAACAGGAATCCCCCCCCCGCCAACACACACACATAGCAAATGGCCTAGACCTGGGTCTCCAGCCGCAGAAGAGGTGAGTCCTGGTGAACAAGTAGAAGCAGGTGCTGGGGCATCAGGAAGGAGGCAGGAGGGCGCGAAATAACCCAGTGGGTGCAGAGCCCTCTGCCCCCAAGGCTGCAGAAAGGATCGCCCCGGGGCCCCCACGGAACGTCTCCAGCCAAGGCTGGGTGCTGCAGAGCAGCTTTGAGCTGCTTGCTGGGGGCACCGCGTGGACCCTCGGGCAGCACCCTTGTCTCCCGAGCAGGGTCTCGGGCAGCACCCCATCTGCTTGTTGCAGCCCCGTTTCACTGGGGCTCCGGGAGGGACGTGGCTTGCTTCACATTGTGAAGCTCACCCAGAACAGAACAGGGAGGTGAGCACAGGTCTGTCCACAGGTCCTGGGGCCTCTCTGGGGAGCATTTTAATTTAAAAAAAAATTTTTTTTAGTGTTTATTTTTGAGAGAGAGAGACAGAGCACGAGTAGGAGAGGGGCAGAGAGAGAAGGAGACACAGAATCCGAAGCAGGCTCCAGGCTCCGAGCTGTCAGCACAGAGCCCAACGCGGGGCTCGAACCCACAAACCTCGGGATCATGACCTGAGCGGAAGTCGGATGCTTAACCGACTGAGCCCCCAGGGGCCCCTCTCTGGGGGGCATTTTAGCTCCATAGCTACAGCACAGAAAGCAGCTCCTTCCGGAGTGTTCCCAAACTGAGGAAGAAGAAGAGAGACAGCGGGAGGTCTAATCCTGATCACAGCTGTTTCCGGGAGACCGTGTGGGCGGTGCTCCCGGACCGCAGGTGGCCACCCCATGAGACGGGTGAGGAAGGCCTGTTCGCTCCAGAAGCCGGGGTCCTCGCTTAACGAGCTTGGGCTCGAGCGCACGGACTCCCTGACTGATTCGGGTTGAACAGGTACTGTGCTGCGTCCCAGGAGACCCGCCCCTGTCCCCGCGGGTCTCACCGTCCCACGGGGAGGTTAGGTCTCACACCAGGGCCGGGCCAAGGCCGGGGGGCTCCGTGAGGCGCGCACAGCAGCAGTGTCTCATCTCACCCCTGTACACCTGCCGTTCCAGCTCGTCCTGGCCGCCTCCCTGCTCCGGAAGTGGGACTGGCAGCATCGGCCTCCATTTACAGGTGAGAAAACGCAAACGCTTCCCTGGGGTTAGGACACAGGTGCCATCCTCTTCCCGGAGCCCCTGTATTCGGGGTTCTGGGGGCTGTTGTTCCAGGACAGAGCCAACTGGGGCTTGTCGTGCCAAATGCATCCACTGTCACACGTCGTACGAGCACTCGCACTGCCCTCAAATCCCCCCATGCCCTGCCTGCCTGTCCTCAGCTCCCCAAGCCCCTGGCAACCACCGGTCTTTGAGTCTCCATAGTTTTGCCTTTTCCAGAACATCATACAGTTGGAACCGTGTAGTGTGAAGTCTGTTCAGACCGGCTTCTCTCAGCAGCACACACTGAAGATTCCCATGTCTGTTTAGCACCGAATGACGTTCCATCGTCTGGATGGACCACGGTGTATTTGTCCATCCACCTATTTAAGGACTTCCTGTTTGCTTCCAATATGCCTGTTTTATTTATGTTTATTTATTTTTAATTATTTTTAATTTTTTCAATGTTTATTTTTGAGAGAGAGAGAGAGAGAGCGAGCACTTGGGGGAGGGGCAGAGAGAGAGAGGGAGGCACAGAATCCGAAGCAGGCTCCAGGCCCTGAGCTGTCAGCACAGAGCCCGACACGGGGCTCGAACTCGCGAACTGTGAGATCATGACCTGAGCCGGAGTCAGACGCTTAACCGACTGAGCCCCCCAGGCGCCCCCTGTGCCTGTGTTTTTAAACAGTAAAGACTACAGGCTCTTGCCCTAAATGAATTTCAGGTAAGTTGATGGCCTCTCTCCTGACTTCCATGGTTCTTCTTCTTCTTAATAGAATTTATTGTCAGGTTGGCTAAATACAGCGTATACAGTGTGCTCTAGGTTTCGGGAGTAGATTCCTGTGATTCATGACTTATGTACAACACCCAGTGCTCATCCCAACAGGTGCCCTCCTCAATGCCCATCCCCCATTTTCCCCTCTCCCCCACCCCTCCATCCACTCTGTTTGTTCTCTGTATTTAAGAGTCTCTTATGGTTCGCCTCCCTCCCTCTCTGTTTGAAACTATTTTTTCCCCTTCCCTTCCCCCATGGTTTTCTGTTAAGTTTCTCAAGATGCACATATGAGTGAAAACGTATGATATCTGTCCTTGTCTGACTGACTTATTTCACTCAGCACAATACCCTCCAGTTCCATCCACGTTGCTGCAAATGGCAGGATTTCATTCTCGCTCACTACCGAGTGGCCCGGGATCCCAATCTCGGAGCCTCCGACCCAGGCCCCGTCAGGTGGGTTGGGTTAGTGCCCCAGCCTCTGGCTGCGAGGCACTGCTCAGGGCGTCTCCCCCCCACCACTGCCGCCTCTGTGCCGACAGCCCCCCCTCCTCGCTGTCCTGGAGCCGAGCTGGCCGCCTTCCTGGCCTCTTCTGAGTCCTGGGGAACACCTTTCACAACAGGATTGTTAGATGCCAATTAACCAAGTTGCCCTCACTCTCTCCCACTTAGGTACTCAGGATTCTGGAATTGGCAAGGATGAAGCACTCTGCATTTATAAATAGTCTCCTGCTTTTTGGGATTTCAATGACTATTATGATTGTTCTCCCTCATTTATAAATTATTGCTGGGAAAGGCACATTCTCAAATGCTCATTGCTCTTAAGAGATAATGATCTGTGCTGAGCGCCACAGCCTTCCCCGTGCAGGAGCCGCTTTATTGCACTCGAGAGTCAGCGTTGAGAGGAATGTGGTGGAAGGTGCCAGAGAGATACGGCAGCTGGAAGAGGGCGGGCTGGCGTCGCCGGGTGGCTCTGGCCCACGTGCTCCGGAAGCGCCTCTCCAGGTTGGACCAAGGGAGAAACAGCCACCTTCCCCACTGACCTGTTCAAGGGACGGAGACGCAGCTTTGGGGCGTGATCCCACTTTATTCTCAGGCCCGTGTTCAAAAGTGGGGCCCATTACTATCGCCATCGGCTCAGGAAGAATCGAGACTTGGGCAAGAGGTAGCAGCCGGGCCTGCGGCAGAGGAAGGATGGCTGAAGATCCTTTGTGCCTCTTCCCGCAGGGCGCTGAGGCTCCTTGTCCTCCCGGAGTGAGGGGGGTGAGGCTCCAGGCTGGCCTCAGCGACTCGCTTGGCCAAATGTGACAGAAATGACGTTTGGGGAGACATACCAGGTCACAGGAGGCCGTGCAGCCCCCAGGGGGTGCCTCCTCTCGCAGCATACTCACCGGACCCCTGAGTGGCCAGGTGCACAGTCTCACCACGCTGAGGCCACCATGCGGGAGTGGCCGGGCACAGGGTGCCTTCCGCTGTCATCGTGCACGTCTACCTTGAGAGTGAAGGTCTCCAGGACCCTCCAGACCACTGAGTCACCTTCACTGGCATGTGTGGAACAGAAGAATCACCCGGCTGAGTCCTGTCCAAATTCCTGAGCCACAAAACTGTGAGATACAATTGGAAGTGGATGTTTTGGACACCAGGCTGTGGGACAGTTTGTACACAGATAACTGTTACCTTGCCCGGCTTAGGAGGCAAGAGCAGACTCAGACCCGCACGACTGTCTCTGCAGCCTGCTCGCGTAGCTAGTCACGGCTAAGACACAGGACGGAAACCCCTTCTCACTTCCATGGTGCCTTTGATACTGACGAGCTGTTCTGGGCAGCCCCCGGTTTTGCAGGGGTGAGAGGAGGTGTGTTCCCGCAGGTGCCCCTGGGGAACCAGCCGACCCCCGGCAGCTGGCTTGGCCCAACATCTAGTTGATTTCAGCGCTAAACACAGAGCTTGGGGCTGGAAATCCCAACCGTGTCCTGACAGGTTTGCCTCTCACCCAGCTGGAAGGCAGGGGCGTCCCCAGGAGGCCC
The DNA here is from genome assembly GCF_028749965.1 of Puma concolor. NCBI lineage: Eukaryota > Metazoa > Chordata > Mammalia > Carnivora > Felidae > Puma > Puma concolor. Next base: position 138,933,647 of record NC_141669.1, on the reverse strand, counting down.
CGGCTCAGCGTGCAAGGCCCTTCCACGCCCTCCCTTCACACACGGAATGCGTTATTCTGCTCACACTCCCAGTTTGCAGGGGAAAGCAAGACAGGAATCGGGCATCTCAACTCATGTTTTCTCCAACGCCAGAAGGAGGCAGGGGGAAGGGAAAGACAGAACAAAACCAGAAGAGTGCAATAATGCATCTCCGGGGACGTCCTTCCTCGGGCTGCGTGGCCTGGGCTGCCGCGGGAGGGCTCCTGGCAGACGCGGTCGGCTGCGCGTGCGTTAGGTTCACCGCCGTCACGCGAAGGGATGGTGCCTGGCGCCGCGCATGCGTACACGGAGCTCCGCAGGGGAAGTCGGCGGGGAAAGGGAGGGGAACTGAGGCCAGGCACGATGACGCCGGCCCCGGGCCTCCGCCGAGTGACGCTGCATTGCAGGGGTGGCCTCTGCGAGGCTTGCTCCTGGATGGTCCAGATGTACACGGAGAGCCCTCTCCCCGTGAAGACGGAACAAAAGAACAAACCTTCCAAGTCTTCTTGGTGGAGGGGACTTGCCACCCTCACCCCCCAGCAGGAAGCTTCCCGGTCTGGCCCTGCTCCACAAGCTCATTTTGCAAATGGTTTGGGATGTGCGATTTGCTAAACGCAGCCCCAGGGCCTGGAGGAGTAGCTGACGCACCTCTCCAGCCCAGGCCAGGGCCCCCTTGTGGCCCCAGGGCGGGTTCTGCTCTGAGGTTGTGGCTCCCGCTGGGTCACATCTCTAGCAGGCACTGAGCACCCAGGTGGCTGCCTGCATCAAGCCCCGGAGGTCCCTCCTTCTGCCTCCAGGGCATCCTCCACCCCTGCACAGGCTGAACCCAAAGCACATGTGTGTGTGTGCGCAGGGAGGGAGGTCAGGGTGCGGATCTCGCCTGGGGTCAGCCTGCCTCCGGTGGTGGGTGGGAGTGAGCGGGTTAGTACCCCGGCTCCTCACTCTGGTAAAGCCAATCTCTCAGGTTGTCAGAGTGCAAAAGTTTCCGCTTGTATGGCAGAAATCTGTCGTTTAAAAGCGAACGGAGGGCGGCACTTTTCTGGGCCGAACCCCAGGTGCCCGGTCAGTAACCAGCTGGTAAGTCACCCTCCACCCTCCCTGTCTCCCACCTCCTGAGAGCATCTGTACGGTTTTATGAGTGAGAATGCCTTCATTCATTTATTCTTTTACTCTGGTAAGAACGGTTGACATGAGATCTACCCGCGTCACAAAGCTGTAGGAGTGCAGTTCGGGATCGTTAACTATGGGCTCTAAGCGGTACGGCACATCTCTAGAACTTACCAAACTTTACACCCGTTGAAGGACAGCTCCCCATCCCCCCCGCCACAGCCCTCGGAAACCACCATTCTGCTCTCGTTTCTAACTCTATTTTACCTACCTCACATAACAGGGATTACACATTTTTCATCCTTCTGTGTCTGGCTTGTTCGCTCAGCACAATGTCCTTCAGGTTCATCCCTGTCGTTGCAAATGGCAGTTTTTCCTCCTTAAAGCTGAACAATGTCATGTTGTTTACATACACCACGCTCTCTCCATCCACCATCAATGGACGTTGAGATTTTTTCCCACCTCTTGGCTCTTGTGAATAACACAGCAACGAGAGGGGACTGTGTGTGCCTTGTTCTGAAGCACATGGGCTGTTCCTCAAGACAGATCCCATCGTAGGTGACAGAACTAGTCTTAGCACATTTAAGGAGAATTCAGATTGTATCGAGTATCTTTTCCCGTCACAACCAAAAGGAACCACAAGTAAAATAGCAGAAAGAATGGGAGAAAATTCACAAATACATGGAAATTAACCCCCTCTTGCACAACCAACAGGTCAAAAGAGAAACCAAAAGGGATTTTAGAAAATATCTTGAGACAAATAAAATAAAAACACACCATAAAATTTGCAGGATGCAGCCAAGGCAGTTTATAGTGATGCAGCCAAGAGGGAGGTTTATAGTGATAAGACGCCTACATCAGGAAGGAAGAAAGATCGCAAACAAACGACCTGATGTTACACCTCCAGGAACTAGAAGAAGAACAAATTAAACTCAAAGTTAGCGGAAGTCTCGAAGTTAGCAGAGGGAAGGCTTGGAGTTAGCGGAAGGAAGGAAATAGTAATGATTAGAGCAGAAATAAATGAAGTAGAGAATTCAAAAAAATAGAAAAAAAATCAACAAAACTGAGCTGATTTTTCTGAAATATAAAAAGATTGGCACGACTTTAGATAGACTAAGAAAAATCTAAGAAAAAGAGACTCGAATCAGAAAGAGAAGACGTTACAACTGATTCCACAGAAAACAAAGGATCTTAAGAGGCTGTGGGCAATTTTATGCCAACAAGTTGGACAACCCCAAAAAAATGAATAAATTCCTAGAAACACACAACCCACTGAGACTGAATCATGAGCAAAGAGAAAATATGGACGGACCAATCATGACTAAGGAGAGTGATCAATCAGAATCCCTCCCAAGGAAGAATATTCCAGGACCAGATGGCTTCCCTGGCGAATTCTATCAAAACTTAAAGGAAAATCTGCACACCCATCCTTCTCAAACCTTTCCAAAAAATTGAAGAGATCAGAACCCTCCCAAACTCATTTTATGAGGCCAGCGTTACCTTGACACCAAAACCAGAGAAAGACACAGGAAAATTACCTTCACCGGGTGATATCCCTGATGAACGTGGATTAGCAGACTGAACGCGACACCACGACCAGGTGGGGTTTATCCCTGGGAGGCAAGGTGGTTCAGCAAACACACATCAAGGAGTGTGACGCCACATTAACAGAACAGAGGGTAAAAAAGTCGTAGGATCATCTCAATAGATTTGGAAAGAGCATTTGACAAAATTCAAGTGTCTTCATCAGAAAACACTCTCAACAGGGGCGCCTGGGTGGCGCAGTCGGTTAGGCGTCCGACTTCAGCTCAGGTCCCGATCTCGCGGGATCTCGCGATCTCACGGGATCTCGCGATCTCGCGGTCCGTGAGTTCGAGCCCCGCGTCAGGCTCTGGGCTGACGGCTCAGAGCCTGGAGCCTGTTTCCGATTCTGTGTCTCCCTCTCTCTCTGCCCCTCCCCCGTTCATGCTCTGTCTCTCTCTGTCCCAAAAATGGATAAACGTTGGAAAAAAAAAAAAAATTAAAAAAAAAAGAAAACAGTCTCAACAGGCTCGAAATAGAAAGAAACACAGCTCAACACGACAGAGACCACACAGGACAAGCGTCCAGCTCACATCACACTCAGTGGTGGACAGCTGAGGGCTTTTCCGTGAAGCTCAGGAACAAGATGGGGACGATCGCTGTTGCTGCTTCTACTCAACATAGCACTGGGAGTCAAAGTCAGAGCGATTGGGCAAAACACAAAAAGATAAAGTCATCCAAATTGGAAGAAAAGAAGTAAATTGTCTCCCTGTGCATATGACATGATCTCCTATGACGAAAGCCCCAAGGACTTCACACACACACACACACACACACACACACACACACACACGTAAAGGTTGCAGGATAAAAAAAAAATCCACATGCAGAAATCAGTTGAGATATCCTTAAATACACTGTCGCACCCAAGGCCCTGTCTCATGCTCTACTTTCAGGAAGTCCATCTGAGACCAGAGGACCCGTGGATTTTCAGACGGGACCTCCTCCCAGAAGCACGCCTGCATCAGGAGAGACGGGCCGGGGTCTTGCACAACCACGTGGAGGGGCTCCGGAAAACCATGTGCGCCGGCTGCCCCGGGAGTCACTGGAACACGGCACCGGGGCAGGAGGCAGACAGAAAGTTTTAGCCACATTTATATACAATCAGAAACCAAGTCCTGGCTTCCGACCTTGCCGCTGACACTGGGCTTTTCCCTTCCAGCATCGTCCGAATCGTGGAAAGGTCCCGTGCAAAGGGGAGTCCCGGGGTCTCCAGCCCAGACAGTGTTTTCCACTGTGAGCAGAAATCCAAGGATCTTCAGAGCATTGGCCGTTTTCCCAAGGTCTAGAACAAAGTCAGGGCTCGGGTCACCCGCGTTACACGATTCAGTGGGGTCCAGCCACATCGAGGGGGACAGGTTTGCATAGCCTTCTCGATAATTGTGTGTATTCATTTACATAGATTTTCCTGTTGCGTTCAAAATGCCATTGACTCCAGCTGTGCAAAATAAAGTAACGTTAATAGTTCAACGTAAGTCAAGTGCATGCACACATGTTACTCAGGGCCACTGGGAGAGGGGGCCTGTGGCAGCCCAGCTGGGAAGAGGGCTCAGCCATCTGCCCCATGTCTGAATCCAGGGGCGGGAGTCGGAATAGCTGGGACTAACGGCTGGCTGGAAGCCGGAGGAATCTCTGGCTGCCTCTAAAGCAGTAAAAATGTGGGCTGGGGGCACCACAAATGCTGGAGCGGGCGACACGCAGTTTCAAAGAAAAGACCTTGGAGAAAACCCGCCTTTCCGTTTTCATTTTAAAATGATACATTTCCTCCGTACAATCGGATCACTTCGCACTCTGACAACCTGAGAGATTGCTTTTACAAAGGATAGCACTTGAAGGAATTCAAAGACTACTATTAACTTAGAATCCGACTCTTGTGGTTGCAAGGAAAGGCGAACAATTGCAGAAGGCGATGGGGAGACTGGCTCTTAGTATTTGGGGTCCAAGTTGTATTATCAGGATATTGTTTTCCACTTAGAAGAGGGTGAATTCCAAGTCGTACTGGCTTATGTTAAAAAAAACAGAATACTGTATATTGGCTCAGGTAACCCCAAAGCCAGGACCTACGTTGGCTTCAGGCATGGCTGGACCCAGGTGCTGAACAGATTTCTTTTGACCGCTGGCCTTGGTCCCCTTCTGTATTGTACATGTTAGCTTCGTCCTGAAGTAGCTTTCTCCTTCTACTAGTGAGATGGCCGCTAGCAGCACTTTTAGACCTGCCTTGTCAGTAACACAAGTGATAGGAGACTTGACCTTACTGGTCATCCGAGTAGAAGGCCTGGAAGGAGCCTCATCGGGCCAACCTGGTCCCTGCAGCCTTCTGAACTAGTGGCTGTGCTGGGATGATTCAGTGCTCCGATTGGCCATGCCTGGGTCACATGACCACTCAGGCATGGAGTCCATGAACTTGCGTCTCACTGAGGAGGGAGTGGAATCCCCCAGTGAGAACTGAGGGTCTGTTACCAGGAGGAAGGGCTGGGTTGGGTTCCGGGAAGGCGGAAGCCACAGAGATCCATGAAACAGGTAACGCTGAGCCTAGCACTGCAGCCTGGGCCTGGGGTCTTTCCTTCAGAGGCAGGGAGCTCCTTCCCTTGAACGGATGTCATCGCTGAGTGCAATGTCATCTCCCTTGAACGGATGTCATCGCAGGTACACCTGCAGGGTCATCTTCGGGAAACGGTGCCATTGTCAAAGGGTCGGTGTATAATGTTCCTGGGTTCCGCTTTCCCTTCTTTAGATGCAGCCTTAAAGAGAAATAAAAGGTTTGCTCTATGCGAGCAGCTTGCCTCTTTAATTATCCAGACTGGGGGCGCCTGGGTGGCGCAGTCGGTTAAGCGTCCGACTTCAGCCAGGTCACGATCTCGCGGTCCGTGAGTTCGAGCCCCGCGTCGGGCTCTGGGCTGATGGCTCAGAGCCTGGAGCCTGTTTCCGATTCTGTGTCTCCCTCTCTCTCTGCCCCTCCCCTGTTCATGCTGTGTCTCTCTCTGTCCCAAAAATAAATAAAAAACGTTGAAAAAAAAATAAAAAAAAAAATAAAAAAAAAAAATTATCCAGACTGTCATGACCCCAGGTCACCTTGGGGCGCAGCGTGGGAGTGGGGTGCCTCCTGTCCAGGGCTGCCGCTGGGCCTCCTCCGGGGGTAGCCCTGCCTCTGTTGACTCACCTTGCGCGGGGTGAAGCGAGTCCTCCCCACGTCGCCGAGCAGGACCCCACAGGAGCCAGAGGCTTACAGGCGACGCTTCTAAATCAATGTGACAATGACGCGGTGACATTTCACCTTCACGCGGCGCGGCTCCAACAGAGCCGGCTTTGAGCAGTAAGATTGAAACTAAATGGAATTTCAGGGGTGATGGTGGCAGGGGCCGGGGGTGGCGAGGCTGTCTTTGTGGCGTAAATTCATATGCATTCTAAAAAATATTGCCCGAATCGAAAGAACTCGGCACGGGTCCAGGAGACGAGCAGACAGCAGATTCGTGTTTACCCAGCATGCTTCAGTAAACTTCCAATCTATTTACAGGTATGCATGACAAAGTGCCTTGAATGTATGAGTTATTGGTTCTGCTATAAATGAAATTAATAATATGAGGTGATGGAACTGTAGTAATAACACATCACTGAAGCCGGCTAAGCTCGGAGACCAGAGATCAGCTTTCAAGTGAGAGGGGCCTCCAGCCAACTGTGGTGCATCGACAATTGACCTGGACACCCGTGGGTTATCTAAGCGGGACGAAAAGGCACTGTCTCGCACAGGTGATTAGCTAGTAAATAAATCCGGGAGGACGGGGGGGAGGTTGTAAAACAGAATCACATCCCTCCATCGCGGTGCCGTCGGAGGTCCTCCATGCCCCGTCCTCTTGCCAAGGGGGCTCTCGCAAAGCCAGGAGGTCGCCCGTGATTTACAGACAGACAGTCACAGAGACGCTGACGGTGGGACGCGGGCCCGCCCGGTCTTGCTCCGTATTGCAGATGGTCTCCCGGCCGCGCCACCGTCGGGGCTTGGTCCGAGACTGAGCGAACGGCGCATCGTGGTCTGACCAGCCCTTGAGAGCAGGCAGATCTCCGCCCCCCACGCTCAGGGCAGTCGGTGTTATCATGACTGTTACTGACACTGATGATACGGATGAGGCTCGGAGAGATGGGCAGGTGTCTCCCGGGGAGCTGGGTCCCGCCACCCGGCGCTCTGCCCCGCGCACGGAAGGCCCGCAGGAGATGCTGCACAGGAAGTACAAGTGGGGATTAGCAAAGGGGATGTGTGTTTTCCTGAAACACAAACACACACACGTAGTTCTGTGTTCTCCACAGGCATTTTTTCCCCATTCATCAAAACGCGAAACCTGAATAATTCACCCCAAACTCACATCCAATAATGTAAAACCTCACCGAGATTGACGGGGCTGGAAAGTGAGTAACAGCCTGCCAGCCTCTGGATTTCCCATCGCTCTGGGCAAACACAAATTAGGAAGAGCAGAACCCACCAGGGAGGGCGAGGCCCGGCTCTGATGCCATTCTCTTTCCCGGCTCTGTCGGCACGTGGGAAGGCTTTCCGTTCATTTGTCAGAGGCCAGGGAGCTTTATAATCATTGGAATAGAGCCGTGGTTTGAAAGTGATGGGGAGTAGTGAGGCCTTGGCCTCACCACCTGCTGTTAGCCGAGCTCGTGCGCCCCGGGCACGGCTTTCGTCCGGGAGGCTCCTGGGTGCTGGAACAGACTTGTGTGCTTCTCACGAGCCTCCAGAGGCCCCAGGACAGGAGAGGGCTGGGCCGAAGCTGCAGCTCGTGTGTCTGGACATCAGCAACCCATTTCCCAGACGGCAGCGTGGCCGACGCCCAGGCAGGGTGCACTGAACCAGGTGTGGCCGGATGTGGCCTGGGCTGGTCTGGGGTGACCTGGGCTGGCCTGGCTTTGACTGCTCGCCCTGGCCTAGCCTCCCTCGACAAGGTGGCTCAGAGGATGAGCCAGGGACCGGCCAGGGGGCCACACACCCTTCTCTGAACACACCTTGAAAAGCTTTTTGGGTGTGCATGGGAGACGTTGGGGGGTCAAGCACGGCCACTGGCATAAATATGAATCTGAGGGCTGTAGGGGCAAGGCTCAGAGTGAGGGCTGGGACCAGCTGGGGCATAGGAGGTGCCCCGGGGAGGCGTGGGGGGAGGGGAGGGGGCACCCAGGGCACACACGTGGAGCGGCCTAACTCTTGAGCCTGGACGAGCAGGGGCTTGGCCCTGAGCGGGTCAAGAGCACCCTTAGGTGCCTGGCCTGCCTCACCCTCTTCTCGGGCCGCCCAACACCTGCCTCACAACTCATGAGAAATGACGAGCGGTATGGCCGTGCGGCAACCCTCCCCTCCCCTCTGCAAATCTTCGATTGCTCCAGAAGGAGATTCTAGGTGGACCCGAGCCAGGCTCGAAGCCCCTCACCAGCGACCCACGTGCTCACCTGCCCGCCTGCTGACCTGGGCCAGCGTCACGGCTTCTCTCAGCATCAGGGTCCCTTCCCATCTGCACTTGGACACGTCCTGACTGGGTGTGGGTCCTCCCAGTTCCTGCGGTCGAGACACTGACGGCTTCAGTGACAGTGTTGTCCACAGGAGGGGAGGCACGTATTTGTCCTTCTGGAGACTTCCAGAAAGGCTAAGGCATGAGTTCAGTTTTCTGCCCCTTGGCTTACTGGCTGTGTGACCTTGAGCAAGTGTGTTAACCTCTCTGAGCTCAGCTTCCCGTTCTGTAAAGAGATAACGACAGCCCCCCTCGCGGGCAGATGGGGAGGAATGGAGAATTTGATACATAGGAGGCAGTGGTGAGTGTGCCCCGGGGGACATTTGGCGAAGTCGGGGGCTATTTCTGTTGTCGCAACTGTGGTGAGGGTGGGGACAGGTGGGAACGGGTGGGGACGCTACTGGTATCTTGTGACTAGAGGCCAGAGGTATTGCCGGACATCCCACGGTCCCCAGGACGCGGCCCCACCCGAGACGCTGGCTGGGCTCCAAACGCCAAAGTGTCAAAGCGCGGGGGTTGGGAACCGCTGCTGAACAGCACACGTGTGGGCGTCACCCACGCGGGCAGAGGTGATCGGAGCTGGAATAGCTGCCTCACCGCCAGCTAAGGGCCCAGGGTGATGGGACGTGCCCAGCCCGGAAGGGAGTGGTCCCGCAGCCACTGGACAGTGGGGACTACGCTAAGAGCCCCCTTTCCCCAGTTCAACACAGGCCACTTAGGCCTGCGATGCATCTGGCGTGTAGGGAGACAGCAGATAAGGCCCGGGGGGCTCACTCGGAGCTCCGTTCCAGGGAGGATGCAGCGCAGGCAGGGGCACATGCGCCTGGCGATTTCCTAGTCGGAGTGCCCACGGAGTGCAGAGAGGACGGGACTGCGGGTGCAGATGGGCAAGGAGGAGACTCAGAGCATCTCAGGCAGGAGGAGCGCCCAGGGCCAAGGCCCGCACGGACCGCACGAGGAGACTGGAGCCCACTCCTCTGACCACGTGACCCGCAGGAGCACTCCCATTGGCCGCGAGCAGCCGTCGCTGTCCTGTCAGGGGCTGGAATGAGACCGGCCTCAGCGGCTGGAAGCCCGCAGGGCACGTGACGGGCATGGGGCAGAGATCTGTCCCGTCTGGACCAGGGGTGACCAGGGAGGAAGCAGATGTGAGCCAGCGGAGAGAGCAGGGGCCTGACACTGAAGAGAGAGGAGAAGCGTGGGTGTGACGGTCAAATCCGGGGCTGGAGAGAAGACAGTGGTCCAGCGCCTCCTGAGAAGCGGGATGGCCGCCGTCGGCCCGCCGTTCACAGCCAACCGCTTCCAGGCCCACTGGACCACCTGCCTGGGAAGAGGTGAGTCTCTGTCCCCACGGCACGGGGACGTTCCCCACCCCCACCCTTGTCAATGCCTCGGGTTGTCTCCGGACACTGAGGCTCTCCACACTGACTCTGCCAAAGCGTCCTAAATGGAAAATTCATGCAGCTAGACTCTGAATGTGATACACACTCTGGGATAAGTTCAAGAGGGTGAGGTTTTACTTTTTCTCAAATACGTGATCGGTATTTCTGTGAAGCGTGTGCATGTGTGAATACGGACAGGGACAGACAGGCAGATGATAGACCATAGCTAGGTGGACAGAAGATAGACAGGTGATGCCAGACGGAGCTTACTTCCGCCCCCAGGTCCCCATGCACAAATATTAGGTTGAACACCAGACCATTTCATCCCGTCATATGGCTCTGTTGAATGCATCGATATGCGTACGCATCCCTTAATTCACTCACAGATTGCTGCTTTCTGCAAATTCCAACAGAGCTCTCAGATCCAGAGAGCTCTCGGGACAAAGCGGAAACGTGACTTCTGTGAAACCCAAGTTTTTCCTTATCACCCAAACTCCTGCGGACTCCCAGCAGGGCGCGCCTGTGGCTCACGGCCACTAAGTGGCGCTGTGTGGCAGCTTGGCTTCCGGCCTGCGGGGCTCAGAGGGGCCACCACGCCCGCCCTCAGGGGGATGACAGGTCCAGTGGGCAGCGGTCCATCCAGCCCTTCCCCAGGCCAGGCCAGCAAGGAGCAGGGGGCATGCCCTCCAAAAGGAAACCGAGACACCACGAGATGTGCACGGGCAGCGGACGGCCCGGAATCTGAAAAGAGGCAGGAATTTTCTTGCACAAACAGTGAAGGCTAAATCAAGTATTGAGATGGTGCGGTGTGAATACAAAGCCTTTGGTTTTCTCCCTGGGAAGCAAGAAGGAAATGGAACAGTTCACATTTCAGAAGGCTCGGGCGTGTGGGAATGAAACCTCTTTCCGGCGGGGGTGACGGAAGAATGCCACCGTTCCCAGCACCGTCAAGGGACGGCACGGGGCGAAGCGGGACCAGAGGTCCAGGACTGTCTTGTCATTTGGTTGCTCCCTACACTCAGCTTCTCCTCCGTCAGCAGAGCCCCTGCCAGCGTGACCTGCGTGCCACTCGCCAAGATGCCTCCCCGGGGTCCAAGCCGGTGCAGCCTCCGGGGCTCACGAGGCTGACAGAGCTATGGGGTCATGAAGAAGGGGCACCTGGAAACCATCCGGTCCACTTGCAAGCAGACGCTCTAACCTGCAGGCCCGTAACTCTGGCGAATACTCTGTAGTAAAGCCTTCCGCCTGCACGGCCACGCTTTGTGTCCTCGCCACCCTCGTGAATTCTCCATTGTGCATTGCGTGGCACATGGCCCCTTCCTTCCTCTCATCCAACCGTGGCTCACGCACGTCGGGTACCGGCAAGGAGCCGGTATTTCTCTGTGCAGGACCTCATTTAACCCCTAAAGCAATGGTGTGGAGCAGACTCACCAATGCCCCCGGCCGCAGGGCTCGGGGAGTAGGCATGGGGGGCAGCGGGGACTCCAGAATGGTCTGTGCTTCCTGCGGTCGCTGTAGCAAATCAGCACAGACTTGTGGCTTAACACAAGCGTACCCCCTCACAGTTCTGGAGGTCAGAAGTCTGAATCGGGTCTCACCGGGCTCCCTGCGGCCATGGTCCCTTTGGAGGCCCCAGGGGAGAACGCCTTTCGCGCCTTTCCCGGCGTCTGGAGGTGCCACACTGCTCGATTCAAAGCCAGCGACAGCGGGTGAGGCCTTTCTCGCGTCCGTCTCTCTGACATGCCCTCCAACTTTCCGTGCCTCTTTCTGACCACAGCTGGGGAAGGCTCTCTGCTTGTAAGGACTCATGGGATCAAAGTGGCCTGACCCAGACGATCAAGGGAGACCTCTCCTCTCAAGGTTCTAACCGTAGTCACAGCTGCAAAGTCGCTTTTGCCGCGGAAGGTCGTGTGTTCTGAGGTTTGGGGCACTGGGAGGTGGAGGTCCCGGGGGCATTATTCTACCAACCACAGGAGCCCACAGCCGCCCTGCGTTGTCTGCGCAAGCCCTCCCACCATCATTTCCGGTGCCAATGTCCCTTCCTTTCCTCTTTGCCCAGTGTGCCCCTCACCCCCTCCCACCGGCATCCGAGTGTCTTCTAACTTCTGGCTACAAAACAGATGCCTCCAAACACTGCACACATTTTTCACATTCTGAACAGACAGCATCCTAAACCCATCCGCTCATTCAGTCTCTTGACGTTGTTGAACCGCTTTGGTGAGCGGCTCGTCTCTATCACGAACTGAAATCCAGAGCGATAAGGTGAGTGGGACTTCTCAGGGCCAGTGCTGAAAAGACAGCCCAGGGGCCACCGGCTTCCTCAGTGATCTGACCCACACGACAGGTTACGTGTGGCTGAGCCAGTTAGCGTGGCTACTTGAAGCAGGAATTTACTTACGATGTTAACTCCCTTTAAGGCAATTTCTGCCTGATCTGATTTAATTTGCTCTGAGTATGCGCGAGATAGATTTTTAAACAGGAACTGCCGCATGGATCCTGAACACGTTCTGAGCGGTAGACGGCACGGCCTGGGAGTGGCGGGCAGGGGCCCATGGTGACGTGAAAAGGGACCCGCTTCTGCTAGGACCTGGTACTCCCCTCTGAAGGTGGATGCTGAAATGAGAGGTTGTCTGAAACGCTGCCCCAGGGGATCGGGGCAGACGTCGTCGTTGTGGGCAGGAAAGAGCTTGGGCTGGATTCTGTCTGTGGGCAGTTCTGGCGGAATGTACCAGCAGGTCAGCGTGTCCCTAAGAGGGAGCCTTTGTTAGGGATGCGGATTCCTGGGCCTCTCCCTCCAGGGGCGTGGCTTCCAGCTGGGTGGCGCCCAGCCGGTTCTGATGAGCGGGAGACCAGATGGCCCTCACCTCCTGGTCAGGCTCATGCTCAATGCTTTCAGCCAACCTACAACCTGCTGAATTCTGCAGGTGGCTGCCCAGTGCCCGATCTGCCAGGAGCACTGGGTTCTGGGGGTATGAAGGTTCTGGGTATGAGGGCCGCAGGAAAGGCTGGTCCTGCAGAGAGAGACGCAAAAAAGATACGGAGGATCGTCCTCTCTCTTTCCCCCACGGACACACACACACACACACACACACACACAGTAATGAATCCTTTCTCCCCTGAACACCAACACATGTGCACACACAGACACAGTCTCATGAATGAATTGTTTTGGCTTTAAGAGCGTAACATCTTGCAGAAGAAAAAAAGGAAAAAGGTAGTTCCTTGCAATAATGAAAGTGATCAGACTTACTGTTTCCACATGTTTATTTAGCGTTTGTCCAGTTGTTAGACCTTGTGTCAGAATGAAGGATGCGTCAGTAATCAAAATGGACACGTCTGCTCACCTCCTGGCACCTTGCGAGTTCATTAATTTAATTAACCCTCCCAGGCAGCCTGCGATGTGCAAACCTCCCCATCTCCTAGGTGAGATTCCTCTGCACTGAGACAACAGGTGTGTAAATAGGCCTAGAACCCAGGCCAGCTGGACTCGTCTCTCCCCTCCCCCAGAAGCTCATCACTGAGCAGCGTGCACATGAATTGCCCCACAACCTACCCTGACCTTGGCTGTACCCAAAAACGAAGCCACAAGTTCTAACAGTGAACGAGGTCACCCACCAACTTCAAGAGACAGAGGAGCCCGGGTGGGAACGGCCGCTGTCCTGGCCACAGCCCTGGGGAGATGGGCGGATGCTCTGGGACGCTCCGGGACGCACCCGCCCTCCTGGGCTCCTGGTGTCTTGGGCGGGGCTTGGCTATGGCACACCTTCTATAGACAACGATTGAATGAACGAGATTTGTGGTTTCCTGGTGATGGAGAGACTCAAATTGGGACTCTGGCAAGGGGTGGCTGCAGCCTTTATTTCTTTCCGTCTTTCATGCCCACCTCTTCCGTGCCAGGAAGGATCGCGAAACAGCAGTGATGACCGGCACCGGACGGTGTGCCAGTCCCCAGGCTCAGTCCTTGCGGACACGGACTGTCCCATCATACCACAGTCCCGGGAAGAGGTCCCACAACACCACGGCCCCGGGAAGTGCTCCCACCGGCCATGGCCCTGGGAAGTGCTCCCACCACACCATGGTCCTGGGAAGAGTTCCCATGGCACCACTGTCCCGGGAAGTGCTTACCTTCCCATTTAAAGGTGAGCCAAGTGAGGCCCAGGGGAATTAAGTGACCTGTCTCGGGATACACGGCTGGCATGTGGTCAAAGCAGCTGGACCCCAGACTGAGACCCGATCCCACCTCTCAACCCTATGCCCCTGCGCCTACCTTGCACGCATCGTCCACATTTCAGACCAGCTCCGTCCAATCAAAATGTAACGAGAGCCACGTGTGAAATTTAAGCTTCGCTAACAGACGCATTAAAAACAACAGGTGAGCACTGACATGGTATGTAAGTGATGAATCACTGAATTCTACACCTGAAACCAATTTTTACCATATATGTTGACTAGAATTTAGATAAAAACTTGAAGTCAAAAAATACACAATTATTTATAAATTTAAAAAGGTGAAATTGACTTTAATGATATATATGCAAAACATTATCATTTCGGGGCACCTGGGTGGCTCAGTCAGCTAAGCATCTCACTCTCGATAATCGGCTCGCGGTTCGTGAGTTCAAGCTCAGCGTCAGGCTCTGTGGTGACAGTGTGGAGCCTGCTTGGGCTCTCTCTCCCTTTCTCTCTGCCCCTGCCCTGCTCTCTCTCTCTCTCTCTCTCTCTCTCCCTCCCTCCCTCTCTCTCTCCAAATAAATAACCTTGTGAAAACATCCTCATTTCAACGTATTATTGATACAAATACCATCCAGTAGGCATTTCTGTGCCTTTTCTGACACAAAGTCTGTGAACTGGTGTGTGTTGTGCCCTTGAGGCCCAGCTGGGCTCGGACCTGCCACGCTTCAGGGGCTCCCCAGCTCTGTGTGGCCCGAGTCTGTGCAGGACGGGCACAGGTGTTTTCCTGGTCTGCACAGGCGATGACACAGGCCACCCAGAGATTCATCTCTCTTTTCCCAAAAGGCTTAAATGAGGCCAAGGAAGGGCTTTGAAGCGGAGCAGAGTAAGCGAACACTTTTTGTTATCACCAAGGCTACCAAAACATCAGGCCGCCAGGCACAGACAAAGGTCCTGTGGTCTCTGAGCCCCGGGAGACATAATTTTGTCTGCAGAGCATCTCGCCTTGTGCCCGGCCCACATCTGGGGCTTTTTCTCCTGGTCCCACACAGGGGTTTCCTCTGGGAAATCAGTCCACGCCCAATCCCCGGTAATGTGGGGCCGAGGACGCCCTGATTCTGGGAAAGCACATGTCAGGTCAGCCCTGTGACCACCAGGGAAGTGTCAGTGACACTCAGGGCCTTGGGGCCGAGGGGAACACAGGACCCTGTAGATAGTTGTGTAAAGTGTGCTTGATCTGTTTTTTTTTTTTAATTAAAAATAATTTTAATGTTTATTTATTTATGAGAGAGAAAGAGAGAGAGTGTGTGAGCTGGGGAGGGGCAGAGAGAGAGGGAGACACAGAATCCGAGGCAGGCTCCAGGCTCCGAGCTGTCAGCACAGAGCCCGACGTGGGGCTCAGACTCACAAATAGCGAGATCATGACCTGAGCCGAAGTCGGCCGCTCAACCGACTGAGCCACCCAGGGGCCCTACCTGGTCTGTTTTCTTATCTCCAGCTCTGGAAAACCGGCAGGTAGCCCCTGCCAGATGCTCCTCTTAGGAAAACATTCCGTCCACACGTGTGGACATGCCACACGTGTGCATCCGTGGAAGGACAAACACGGACGTGGCTACACCCTGGAAACACCACAAAAACATGATGCTGAGTGAGGGAAGGCAGACACAAAGGCCAGGCGTGGAGGTTTCCCTTGACAGGAAGCGTCCAGGGCAGGCCAATCCTCAGAGACAGAAGCAGACTAGTGGTGGCTGGGGGCTGGGGGCCGGGGGCCGGGGGGCGGGGGGGGGGGGCCCACGGGGTGTGGGATTTCCCTCTGGGTGACCCACACATCTTGGGACTAGATGGAGGTGCTGTTGCAGAGCATCCTATGTGCCGAATGCCACTGAGTTGCATTTTTAAAAATGATGAAAACGGTAATGAGAAAAGAAACCATGGTGGGGAGACTGGCTTTGTGGTTATAAAACATACTTTGGAAAAAGTGAAGTATATCTTCTCCTGCATTCAAAGAGGTTGCATATTTTTTCTAACCCGTAGACTTTTGACTAATATCCATTATTTTCATTCTGTAGCACACAGCTGTCGCTCGCCAGAGAAGACAGTGGTTCGGGTCATTCTGGGTCCTTCCTCCGGCTTCCTTCCAGAGAACCCGCCTGGCCTCGCGTGGAGCCGTGGCTGGAGGGAGCGTCAGCGCCTGTCTCCTTCGAGAAGTTGGGCAGAGGAGGGCAGCTCCCCCCTCCCTGCCCCGCTCCTCCGTATTGCCAGCCCGCTCTCTGGGAATTCTGACCTTCCAGCCTGTGGCTTGAAGGTGGCAGAGACCGGGCATCTCTTCATTCCCTCAGACAGACCTGGCTGTGGACCATCCTCACGGCTCTCAGGGGCTCCCTTGTCTAAGCTGCTTCCCCAGCCACCTCCGACAGGGAACTTTCTAGACCCACAGTCATTGGTGTCCAGCCCTCGTACCTGAAACCCGTAACCTCCACCCAGAAAGTATTAGATAATTGAATCTGTGCTCCAGGTGGTGGAATTTTTTTTTTTTTTTTTTTAAAGCACAATGTGGGGCTTGAACTCATGACCCTGAGGTCAAGACCTGAGCTGAGATCAAAAGTTGAATGCTCAGGGCATCTGGGTGGCTCATTCCACTAAGTGTCCTACTTCAGCTCAGGTCATGATCTCAAATTTAAGATTTGAATAGTTAACCACACCATAGAAAATATATGAATGAGGGGCGCCTGGGTGGCTTAGTCAGTTAAGCATCCGACCTTGGCTCAGGTCATGATCTCACGGTCCGTGAGTTCAAGTCCCACATCGGGCTCTGTGCTGACAGCCTGGAGCCTGAAGCCTGCTTCGGATTCTGTGTCTCCCCCTCACTCTGCCCCTCCCCTGCTCACGTTCTCTCTGTCTCTCTCTCTCTCTCTCTCTTTCTCTCTCTCAAAAGTAAACAAACAAACAAACAAAAAGAGTTCAATGCTCAACTGACTGAGCCACCCTGGTGCCTCCAGGCACTGGGATTTTTTTTTTTTTTTTTTTAACGTTTATTTATTTTTTTGGGACAGAGAGAGACAGAGCATGAACGGGGGAGGGCCAGAGAGAGAGGGAGACACAGAATCGGAAACAGGCTCCAGGCTCTGAGCCATCAGCCCAGAGCCCAACGCGGGGCTCGAACTCACGGACCGCGAGATCGTGACCTGGCTGAAGTCGGCCGCTTAACCGACTGCGCCACCCAGGCGCCCCGGCACTGGGATTTTTGAAAAATTTCCATGGTGTTTCTAATATACAGCCAGGGTTGAGACTACTCCAAAAAACTTCTCCCCCACCCCCTCCTTTTTTTTTTTTTTTTTTTTTTTTTTAATGTCGTTGGAATCAGCGTCTGTTGACTTGTGAACGACGAACCATCGGGCTTGGAGCAGTGTGCCCAGGAGCACACAGTGGGAACCCTCGTTGTACCTAAATGTGAGCACCTTGGAAAGCACTGATTCCTTCTTGTTTCTTTGTTTTCCCTTGGGAGTGATTGATGTTGACTTACTCATGCCCGTAATTCACAGCGAGTGGCCTCCTGTGCCTGTGCAGAGGCCCCTGGTTGCCTTCCGCAGTCTCGGGGAGCCCGTGTGACGGGCCGCAGTGTTTGCTCTGTGCCCTTTAACTGGCTTTAAGAGCAGAGGCGGCTTTAGCCGAACAAATATTTAAGAGCTGTGTATGCTGCATGTGCAGGGGCTCACTTCGAGAGATCACGTTTCACCAGGACCTCCAATCCCCAGTGATCGATAAAATAACTTCCTAGCAAGTACGCGGACGGGCATAGGAGCTCTCAAGGAGAAAAGGCGATATTCTCCTATGATTTCAGGCGGCTAATTTCGGCGATCCCGTAGCTGGGACAGGATCCCACCGGCTGTCATTTTCCCAGGAAGCCCAATCAGCCAGCATTCCTACAGAACACTTGTCAAATGTACAGTTCTTAGTATGAGGATCAAAATGCTGAAACTGGCAAGTTAATCTATAAATCTTGTTTTCCTCGTTTAAAAATGTCACTCAATCTGGATTATGGTCTGGGAGTTCTGAGGCATCTGGAGGTATCTGTGACTGCTGAAGGGAAGTTGGAAAACGTCATCTCGAATGGTCTTTATCGGGCCCAAACGGCAGGGCTACGAGGATCTTTCGTCAGAGGATTCTGAGAGTGGGCTGTGAGGACCAGTCCTCCCAGAGCACCAGTCCGGACAGCAACACCCAGGACCGTCCTTCCTCAGCAAGACATGTGTCTACGTGTGGTTTTGTTAACTCCAAAAAGTTCAAGGGCATTGTTTTTATTGTGCACAATATTTTTCATTGGTGGCTACAATGAGCCCTTTATTAATTTTGCATGTGCAATAAAAAAGCACCAAGAGCGGGCCACCCCAGGGCATGCACTTCGGTTGAGGGACAACGTGTAACTTAAATCGACAGGTACAGTAACCAAAGAAATAGATACAAGACATGCAGACTAGAGGTCTTTTTCAGAAATGGCAGGATGATGGATGAGCGAGCATGGCTTTTCAGGGAAGGATTGTATTTCTAGATTCTGGAGGCTGGGATGCGCCTGTCCACAAGGCTGCCCATTCCAAAGCCAATGGCTGCCAGAATGTCATAGACACATGGACACGTTCACAAATGTGTCTTCAGTTCTCTACCATCCGAGACAAGAGCCACCAGCCAGATGAGAGCATTTAAATTTCTTGAAATGAACTAAACGTAGATATTCAGTCGCCCAGTTGCGCGAGCCACATTACACGTGCCCGGTAGCTGCCTGTCCCTAGAGGCGGCCGTATCGCACAGGGCAGATACAGAGTCCTTCCAGCAGCACAGAAAGTTCTACTGGACGGTGAGAGCTAACTGCCCCCTCCGTGCCATCATGCCCTTTTATCTTCCCTTTGAATCTTTGTACTTTTATCTTCCCCCAGGGTCATAAAACGGGCAACCGCCGACACAGGGGAGAATTTCTCATCTGTACATACCACTGTTTTGGGTACGCTCAAGACCCGACCGAAGCCTCCCGGCGAGCTAGGAGCCGTGGGCCACTGGGTAATGAGTGGGTTGCACAATCGTTTGCACCAGAAAGGCTGCTCTAACAACCGAGACCCCCTCTCGGCTTTACCACATTGGTGACTCTTTGCGACCACGAGCCCGGCGAAGTGATCCAGAGGCCTCGTGTTTATTCTTCTGCGCCAGAGATGGATTTTGATACAAATTCCAGACCTCCTTTGTAAGAGCCGTTACCAGGGATGGTGCGAGAAGCAAACCGCGAGTCGAGATGGGTGCTCGCCACACAGAAGGCTGATGTTCAGTCGCTTTGCAGCTTAACTGGCAATCCGGGACTCCTGGGACTGCGGGACAGTGGGCAGAATGTGGCTTTGGGTTTGCACCCTGCTCTCGAGGGCCCTCCCGAGGAAGGGCTCTGAGCCTGTATTTAACCCGCTAAGTACCCGTTTTCTCAGCTCTAAAGTCAGGCAAAACCTTCCTCAAAATCAAGCCGGGGCGAGGAGAGAGAGATGGTCTATGAGAGGGCCCAGGAACACGCCCTGCACCTACAGTGTTGGCCTCTGCTCCTGACTCTTTTTCTCTGACACGGACCTCCCCCTTCTGCCTCCTCCTTCCACTTCCCAGATCACGGTGATGACACCAGGGCAAGCTCCTTATCTTAGGGTCAGCGATTAGCCACCTCTGTGCCACCTGTGACCTTAGTTTCCAGGGCCACGTGGCCTCATCTTCATGGGCTCGGGGGACCTGGGTGGCCATGTTTTAGGAGAGCGTAACCCCACTGATCACCACTGAGAACAGCATAGCGAAAGTCAGGAGACAATTGCACCATTTCCCTTTACGGTGCTGCAGCTTCGACTGCTAACGTAGAGCGTCCTGACAGGGAAAGGGGGAATCGTCGAGATACTCCCTTGCGTTTTCCATGGTTTCCTACGACGAGGGAGGAGGGACAACTGGTAAATCTCCCTTCCCCCTTCTCTCCCCAACAGAACATCAGGGTAATGCTTCTCCCAGAGTTCACGTCCCTCCCCCTGCCTGAAGGACCCAAGGTGGGTGCTTATGGGTGTCTCCTCTTTCTGCTTTCCTTGGCTTCTGAATTCTCTCTCCTGAGGTATCTTCCAGACCTGTTCACTCTCGACTTTGCACCCTTTAGGGGCACCGTATATGTGGTGCCTTGTTTATCAATTAATTCCTTCTGCGACAATTACATCATGGCCGATGACAAACCACATTTGTTTAATGATCGTTTTCCAGTATGATAGTTAAGGAGATGATTTAATGAGGCTGAAGTCAATGGTACTTACCATTGCATTACTTACCATAACATTACAGCGTTATTTAATAAAACAAATTTTAAAACGATGCTGGGGAATTAGGTGCATAACTCTCATTATTGTTAATGGTTGTTGCATACCTAATTCCCTGCTCGGTGCGCTAAAATCTTGGCTTCGGCTCCTCCTCCTATGGAAATGAGCTGACGAGCATCTGCACAGAACATACCGGCCCCAGGTATAAATAACCGCGGTGATGTTTCTTGGTGTGTGCAGAAATTAGCCCTGACCCCAATAGAGGCAGAGCCCGCATATGGATTCAGTTCAACAATCAGTGCCGTGGAAGGGTCATTACCAAGGAAATGAGGTAAACATCTAATTAGTTTTTATTGACTTACACACTCAGAATGTAAATCTTGGGAATAGGTAGGACTCACTGCCTTCTGGGGTCTTAGTACTGGCATTTATGCATTTTAACAAGACGGTTTGTTCATTGAGTGGGCAGCTGGAGAATGGGCAGGCCCGTGGGTGGTGCCAGAGGACGGTGAAAGTGGGCAGGGGCCCGGGGGAAACGTGGCCGTGTTCTTTCAGACAGACCAAGGGCATGGCCGTGTGCCCTGCCCTCTGAAGAGACAGTTACGGAGGCCGCCCAAAGAACTGGCTCGTTGGGATTCAGACCTTAGGTAGGAGCACGTCTGGATCAGAGTACAGCTTTGTGAACATTCCCCCAGACCGGGCAGCACAGGATGGCTGTGGCGGGCTGAATTTGACCATTAAAATCATCCCTGTGGGAACAGGGGGCATGCTTACCTTGTCTGTGCTGGGGCTCTGTGCTGGCTATATGGCCGGAATATAGCAAGTGCTCAATAAATAACCGTCAAACTTCTGTCCAGGACAGTTTTCCAAAGATTGAAGTTGAGGGGTTCCTGGGTGGCTCAGTAGGTTGAGCGTCCGACTCTTGATCTCGGCTCAGCTCATGACCTCGCGGTTTGTGAGTTTGAGCCCCACGTCACACTCTGTGCTGACAGCACGCGGAGCCTGCTTGGGATTCCTCCTCTCCTTCTCCCTGCCCCTCTCTCCCTCAAAAATAAATAAATGATCTTTGAAAATAAAGATTGAAATTTAAATGTGAAAGTAGGTGTTCAGACCCCTTTTGCTGGCAAGTGGCAGAGAGATACAACTAACACCGGGTTGAGCAAAAACAGTGAGCATTGGTTCACGTACAACTGTGGAGGCCCTTAGACTTCAGGCACGGCGGTTTAGGTATTCAAGTTACTTTTCGGGATTCGCTTCCTCTTTCTTTCTTTCCTTTCTTTCCTTTATGATGGCTCACCAAAGTGGAACTGCCCCAAACAGAGTTCTCTTTCCCAGTGATTAATTTCCAGCCAAAGTCCTGTGATCATGTCTCATGGGTCTGTCTTAGGTGTGCAAGGAGCTAGTACGGCCAGAGTCTCCCTGCCGGGGTCTGGGACCAGGCTCACCCGAACACATGGACCCAGGATGGGGCGAAGTACCTTCCCAAAGGAAAAGAGTGTCCCAGTGAAGCAGGCACAAGTTGCCGCCTTCTGTGGGAAGGGTCACCTATCCCACAGCAAAGCCATGGACACGGGTAAAGCCAAAGCCTTTATTTTTTTTTCATTTTTTTTTTTAATTTTTTTTTCAATGTTTATTTATTTTTGGGACAGAGAGAGACAGAGCATGAACGGGGGAGGGGCAGAGAGAGAGGAAGACACAGAATCGGAAATAGGCTCCAGGCTCTGAGCCATCAGCCCAGAGCCCGACGCGGGGCTCGAACTCCCGGACCGCGAGATCGCGAGATCCCGCGAGATCGCGAGATCCCGCGAGATCGGGACCTGGCTGAAGTCGGACGCTCAACCGACTGCGCCACCCAGGCGCCCCTTTTCATTTTTTTTTAACGTTTATTTATTTTTGAGACAGAGAGAGACCGAGCATGAACGGGGGAGGGTCAGAGAGAGAGAGGGAGACACAGAATCCAAAACAGGCTCCAGGCTCCGAGCCATCAGCCCAGAGCCTGACGCGGGGCTCGAACTCACGGACCGCGAGATCGTGACCTGGCTGAAGTCGGACGCTTAACCGACTGCGCCACCCAGGCGCCCCTTTTCATTTTTTTTTAACGTTTATTTATTTTTGAGACAGAGAGAGACCGAGCATGAACGGGGGAGGGTCAGAGAGAGAGAGGGAGACACAGAATCCAAAACAGGCTCCAGGTTCTGAGCTGTCAGCACAGAGCCCGACGCAGGGCTCAAACTCACGAACCGTGAGATCATGACCTGAGCCGAAGTCGGACGCTTAACCGACTGAGCCACCCAGGTGCCCCAAGTCAAAGCCTTTAAAGACGGGTAGGAGCTTGGTCAAAGTTTTACCACCGGATGTTGTGATTTTTTTTTTTAAACCGTCTTCATTTCAATGCAGCTGATGACATTTGCTCTGCCTACATCAGCAGGCTTCTGGGAGGAGTAAGGGGGCTGATATTGTCCAAGATGGTATTTTTCACTGCAGGACACAAGAAACACAAAATGTGCTGGCGGGCCCCATAAACAAAGCAAGACAAATTTGAATTTCAGATAAACAATGAGTGATTTTCTAATACAATTATGTTTCCTGTAATATTTGGGACATATTAACACGAAAAAATTATTTATCACACGAGACACACATGTGCCAACGCTTCCTGTGATTATCTGACATTCAAGTAACTAGCTTGTTTTTTTGTTTTGTTTTGTTTTTTTTGCTGAACCTGACAACCTTCCTATAGTCATTACATAAGTCCAACACATTTAATTTTTTTAGTGTTTATTTATTTTTGAGAGATAGAGAGAGAGCGTGAGTGCGGGAGGGGCAGAGAGAGGAAGAAGACACAGAATCCGAAGCAGGTTCCAGGCTCTGAGCTGGCAGCACAGAGCCCGATGTGGGGCTCGAACTCACAAACCGGGAGATCGTGACCTGAGCCGAAGTCGGATGCTTCACCGACTGAGCCACCCAGGCGCCCCCCCCCCCAAACATTTAATTCTTATGCACAATGAGTCTCCTTTCTTGTCCTAGTGTCCAAGAGGGTGTGGTCTGTACATCTGGACACTGTCTGCAGTGCTGGCCCCCAGGGCCCAGGGAATCCTCAAAGCCGTTACCCCAAAAGGGAGCAGAGAGAGGGCCGCTGCAAGAGACGGGCCCAAGGGATGAGTCACTTTCCAAATGAAAAGGTCAAGGGGACATGAACTAAATGTATTTAGTCAGGAAGCAAATGGAGAGGAGGGAGAAAGGAGAGTTTGTTTTCAAAATCCCAATCCCCAAATTCCGGAGGTATTTTTGTGCAATCTCAAGAAAATTGTCTTAGATTAAATAAAGGAAGTATGATTTTATGCAATTGGAGTTAGACGTGTGGAAGCCATTTCTTAAGGGCCCTAAACACACATATGTGCACGAAGAATTCCAACTCACTGGTGTGTTCATAAATATTTATTGAGTGCTTCAGGCGTATCCCTGTGTGGCTGGACCCGGGGAGGTAGACGCTTCCTGGCCTGTTGAGGACGCCACTGAGTTCCAGGTAAGGAGGAAGCTGTGGAATGCCCGGGACACGAGCCAAGTGCCGATGCTCTCTGAGACCCGTGAGGACCGAGATTACATCTACACCTGTCTGCACCTTCACCTCCACCTCCACCTGCACCTGCACCTAATCTGCACTGACACCCACACCCACATACACCTGTACCACTTCTACTTCTGCGCTTATATCTACGGCGACATCTACGTCCACACCTACACCTATACCTACACGACTTTACGGCACGCCTTCTTTATGCACATAAATAGATATCAAAGCATAAAGACCCTAAAGAGAGAACTTCTTCCGACGAATACATGCTTGCAACCGTTATCTGTACAGATGCAGAACATGATCGGCACCCAGAAGCCTCTCCTCTCTTAGGAGGACAATTGACTTACAGATCGAAGCATTGGTCGAAATTGACCACTAAAGATGAATCAAAAAGGGCACGCTTGGTGAAGGAAACAGTGAATCTTTGAGCAATTATGTAAGTTGATGAAAGCCTTGCAGCTAATTCTAAGGGCAGCTGGAGGCTCGTCCCCACGGGGATGTGCTGTGTGTTGTCAGGGGCTAGGGGTGGCTGCTGATAAGAGAAATACCCTCCCCCTACCCAGAAGCAGTGGTTCCAAAGGGGTCAAAGTCGGAATCTCCCAGGTAGAAGCCTGGAGGGAGGCATCCGGGGTGTGGTGGAAAATAGTTCCATAGGGTCGTCTGGGATTCTGGCTCCCATCTTTCCGCCCATCAACCCAGCACAGGGTTTTCATCTCCCACATCGGCTCCTGGTCCAGAATGATGCTGGAGCAGCCACTGCCAGACCGAGCTGGAGGCTGGAGGAAAGGGAAGGCCCTCGGGGCACCGGCTGTCATCAAAGTCCCACATCACACCTTTGTTCCTCTCATTAGTGAGAACACAGACAGGTGCGGGGTGGGGGGGTTGCTGACAGCCGTCAGGTTTTCCCCAGGAAGGAGGTGGGCAATGGCTGCCTCGTCCTCTTGGGGGAGTAATTCTTGCGTAAGAAGTCGGCGGGTGGGAAGAATCGTGGAGTGGGAGACAGCTCAGCGAGAGTGGACGTTCACACAGCAGGGAGGGCGAAGGGAAGAATGCAGTGTATAAGGCATCTCTGGAGTCGACTGGGCAGAATCCGGTGACCAGAGACACTGGGTGACCGAGAAAGCAGGTGGCACGTTCGAGTCTGGGAAGCGGGTGGCGCTGACGTCTTCAAGTAAAGGGGTGGATGCCCCACGTCCGCAGGGCTGGGAGGGTGGCCGTGTCTCCAGGCGTCAACGGCCGGGCCAGAGCTCGGGAGACAGGCTAGCATGGGAGGTGCTGGCGTGGAACTGAGAGTAGGGATGATCACTGGGGCCTTGGGAGCGGGTGACGTCATCCACGGAGACACTGGAGGAGAATTGCGTTGGCGTCCCGGGAAGGACCAACATCAAGGGACGCATTCAACACAAGCTCAGAGGCAGGAGCAGAGCTGGGGGAAGTGGCGGGAAGTCAAGGGGGCAGAGTGTTTCAGAGAGTGAGGGCAGGCTCCAGATCGCATCCTGGTAAGTGGAACCGGCCCGTGGGACCCCGTGGACCGGAGGGCTGGGCCAGAAGGAGGAGCTGGAAACCTCTTCCTCGTGTGTCCGCACTTAGCATCTTTGCTGAGACGGAGCCAAAGAGCCCTGTGGCTTGAGGGCACCATTGGCCAGGCCCAGGGAAACCTTAGCATCAAGGTGAAAACGACAGGGACGGGTTACAGCACATCAAGCATAAGAACCCATGAATCCACACTCCCATCAATGACAGAATGAATGATGGTTTCAAAAGTTAGGGTACACGAGAAAGCTATTCTTTACAGAAAAATGTCAATTACTCAATGTAGAGAAATAAAATGGGGAAATCATCACTTTACAGCCTCTGTAGTAATGACTGATTCAGGCGGGAACCATCAACGGTCACTCACATCACTGGATAAAAGGCCGTTGGTAAAGAGGGTGTCCACATTGTCTCAAAGTCTAGGATCGCTTACGAATCGCTGTGGGCACGTGATAGCTTAACGAGACAGAAACCGGCAGACACATCTCAACCAAAAGCTCAAACCTAACGAAGTGAAGGGTGGGGAAAAGCGATTCCGTGTAACCCCCCAATGTGATGCACCCGGAAGGATACATTTCCTCCGGGGTGGTTTGGCCAGAAGTGATTATCCTGAACCAAATCAGGAGGGAATGATCAGATAAACACATCAGAGGGATTCTCTGCGAAATAACTGCCCAGCATTCATCGGAAGATCCATGCCACGAAAGACAAAAATAAAAATAAAGTCTGTTCCAGATTAAGAAGGGATTAAGGGAATTTTAGGAAACGCACACTGATACGTTTAGTGATGAAGTGTCCTGACGGCTGCATGATTCACACGGTTCAGTCAGTACATACTGTAAATATATAGATCACTGTCCCTTGGTGTGTGTGTGTGTGTGTGTGTGTGTGTGTGTGTGTGTGTGTGTGTGTGTGTCTGAGGGCACACGATCACCTTACTAGTTTGCAACTATTTATTTTCCAAAATAAAAAGTCAGGGGGAAAAAGAAGGGGCAAATGTCCCCACTATGAGACATGGCAGGTGTGTTTGTGAATCAAACTGCCTGCGTGTCTATAAACACACACACACGCACACACATGCACACACACACACACACACACATGAACACAGCCGTTCTGATATTTTGAACCCATGCTACAGAAATGAAAGCACGCTCATAAAGATGCACACTTAAGGAGTCTTTCTACACCAGAAACAAACAAAAACATTCAGAAACTGACTATCCATCCATTAATGACTTAAAAGTGGGACATTTATAATGTGGGATTTTATGCAACTATTAAAAAGAATGCCTTCTGGCAGAGTCGTACGATGGATATACAAACTCCCCCAGTGACACAAAAAATGCTGGATTAAAAAAAAAAAAAGCTTTAAAATGCATGATGTGCTGGCAAGAAAGCAAATTCTCCTTGGAGGCCAGCAATTGATTATTGCTGGGAGCCCCGAGAGGTGATAGAGCGGGGAAGCGGATCCTCCCTTGAGGGTGCCTGACCGCCACGCGTGTCTGAGCTTCAGTGTTACGGCCTGCCGATGCAGGGACCCAAAGCCAAGCTCACGATCCGTCCAAGGAGCCAAGCCTGCTACTGCTCCCCCTCTTAAAGCTGGGCCCGTGCTCCCCGATATAAGGGGGAAGAAACAGATCCCCCCCGAGGGGCTGCACGGACACTGTCCTCTCAAACCTTGAGGCAGATTTGAGACCTGAAACTGATACCCGAGAGTTCAGAGTCGTGGCCTGAGTTTCCATCAGCACCTCGCCTGCAAAACCCGAAGCCTAGTTGAAGGCAGTCCTCGCTGGTCATGTTCTTGGAAGCCTACAGAAGCAGAAGAAATAGTCTCCCCTTCAACAAAGGCTGAAAGCAATTTCAAAGATGAAGTTCCAAGTAGACAGAAGTTTCATTCAAAAATCATAAACTCATTGGGGCTCCTTGTTGCGGGGGGGGGGGCTCCGTCGGTTAAGTGTCCGACTTTGGCTCAGGTCATGATCTCACAGTTGGTGGGTTCGAGCCCCGTGTCGGGCTCTGTGCTGACAGCTCGGAGCCTGGAGCCTGTGTCTCCCTCTCTCTCTGCCCCTCCCCCGCTCACGCTCTGTCCCTCTCTCTCTCAAAAATAAATAAACACTAAAAAAAAAAAAAAGATGTAAACTCACAAGGACACATGTGTCCAAAGGCTAGAATTTTCCAGAACCGATGAAAGACTCCAGTTCATGGATTCAGAAAGTGCAGTTAATCTTAAGCAGAATAAAAATAAATCCACACATAATACATACCACCCTCCTCCCCCAACGAACTCACACATCTACACACATTTTGGTGAAACTACAGAAACTAAAAATAAGACCCAGTCCTCAAGCAGAAGGAGAAGAGGGGCAGCTCGCAAGTTTATGACAATTAGATAAGCGATTAATTGGCTTATCAATAGTGACGCCACAGTCTCCTCCACAATTTCCTACATCTACAGAAGGAAGTGCCTCACACATTTATCTCTGTAACCCACATTGAGCGGGTTGCTGCGAATGATGTGAGTTACACACGTAATTCTTTTTTCCTGCAGGAAAACCGGGTTACTCCGTCATCCTTTACTGAGAACTGCACCTGTCTCCCCTGGTCCGCTCTGCCCTGCCAGCTTGGTGGCAGATGAAGTGTCCACGGACATCCGGTTCTGATTGTTTCCCCTTTCACTGGTCTATTGGGTGATTCTCAGGGCCCTTAATTACTGCAGGAAGAGCTCTCCCTCCTCACATCTTCTTCCCCGTGTAGACGAAGACGTCCGTGTCCTTGTGCGCGGCTGTTTACGTGGTGCAGGATCTTACCAGGTCACCCGCACACGTTGCTATATCGGGGTCTTGGCTGTAACTGCTGTAGCAGCACGGACTCTCTACGTCAGTTTGGAGAGAATCGACGTATTTAATTATAGTGAAGCTTCAGATCCATTGATATTGTGTATCTTTTTATTTACTTGAGTTTTCTTCGTGCATCAGTGAAATTTAATAATCCTGCGTCATATAGGTGTTGCCGAGCTCTTGTTAGATTATCCCTGGGTCTCAGCATTTGGGTGCCTTTGTAATTAACGTGCACTCGACTTTCATTTCTGTTTGCGGCTTGTATGGCGATAGGAAATTAATTTCGTGGAGGTATATATTTTTTCCGGATCTCTGAATAAACTGTCTTATTATTTCAAATAATTTACCCAGAAATTCTATTCACAATTATGGGTAGTTTTTTGTTGTTGTTGTTGTTTTCAAACTTTTCACATGTACTATTTCTTCTCGTTTTAATACTTTCTGTTACATGATAGCATCCCTTTTTATTTATTTCATTAATTTCTGTTCTGACATGTATTATCTCTTCCTTCCTTCTCCTGAATTTCAATTGAGCCTGTAATCTTTTGATAATGTGCCTGATAGCTTATTTATTTTCAGCCTTCCTTCCCTGCTAGTGTGACAATTTAAGGCTAATGTAGCCTTGCTGCCTCCATCTTTTTGAGGTAGGATTTTTGTTACTATTCAGTTCTAAGTGGTTTTTAATTTTAAGGTTTAAAACTTTTGCTTTTTAATTTTTATCATGACTTATTCTTTGTCAAAGAAAGAGTGAAAGTTTGTCAAAAATTCTTTGTCAGTGAATTACATTCAAAATATTATACATTCAAAAATATATAGGCATATGACATTTTAGTTATCTTTCAAAATTGCCGATTTCTATTTTAATTGCAGATAATTTGATGTGTGCAATACCCATCCTTTGAAATACATCAAGGATGTACCCTCAATGTATTTCATGTCGCATGAGCCTCAGCAGAGCTATGGCTCAGGGTGTGGTCACTTCGTATAAATGTTCTTTGCGTCTCTGGAAAGACTACGTGTCCGTGACAGTTGCACACGGTGTGCCCAGGGAGGCACGAGGACATCTGGTTGATACGACATCCCCCGTGGATGGCGATGTGGACAGTGTTGGGAAACCCAATCGTACCAAACCGCCCCAAACAGCCTCAAAAGTGGGACACAGAATTCGCAACACATCAAACTGAAAGGTTCAGTGTTTAAGATATATAAATAACTCCCACGACACACTTTTCAATAAAATAAAGATAATCCAACACGACCTGAAAAGACATTACAGGAGAGGAATTGTGAATGGCCAATAACTACAAGGTAAGTGTTGGGAGTTGTGAACCACAACCCACCAGACCGACTAGCGTTCCAGCCGCGACAAAGCCTCTGACGAGAGTGCAGCCCTGTGTGGATGTGGACCCATGGGTGACCCGGGAATCCAATGGAGGCAGCATGAGTGGACACTAACACTCTGGGAAAGTACTTGGTGTTACTCAGTAACTTCGGAGATGCACGTAGCCACGGGCCCAAAACTCCCCTCCCAGCCCCTCACCCCAGAGAAGCTCCGGGCCCACGGCAACAGGACGGGCCAGCACGTTCACAGCGGCGTTGTGTGTGATACAGAACAATGGTGGAAACAACCCAAATCCACCGAGGGTGGAACAGAATCAACGTGCGGGGTGCTCCCGGAATGGAACATCACGTGACACTGGAAAGGACGACTTAGAACTGCACGCGGTCAGACAGATAAAGCCCAGGAATAGACTGTTCAGTGGAAAGACAGGTGAGAGGAAAATACATATGGTGTGTTTGGTTTAAAACGTGGAAAACTCAAAACACGGGAAAGCTGAGGATATATTGGTGGAGACGCAAACATTTACGCAAGAGTGCGAGAGCACAAATTAGGGGTGACTTCCGAGGGGAAGGGTTGGGGGGGCAGGCTGGCGGGACGCCTCCAGTGTCTTCAAAGTTCATGAGTTTTTTGGGAGGGGGGGATGGGATAAATGGGTAAGGGGGATTAAGGAATCTACTCCTGAAATCATTGTTGTACTAGCTGCTAACTAATTTGGATGTAAATTAAAAAGAAAATTAAAAAGAAAAGTTCATGGTTTTTTTTTCTTAATCTGTTGCTGGGATCTGGAATAGTGGTTTTGCGATCCTTTACATCTTGTAATCACATTACAAATAACCTTTTGTAGACGCCTGTAGACTGTCTCTTCCAAATCCATTCTCCAACAGCATCCAGAAAGTTCTTGCCAACATGAAGATTTGATCAGAACGTGCCTGTGAAGGTTAATTTTATGTGTCAACTTGATGGGCTGCAGGCACCCACCTATTTGGTCAAACATTTTTCTGGGTGCTTCTGTGAAGGGGGTTTTGGAAGAGGCTACCATTTTAATTGGTAGGGTAGAGGAGATTGTTCTCCCCAATGTGGGTGGGGCTCACCCAATCAGTTGAAAGCCTACAAAGAACAGACTCACCCTCTCCCAAGCAAGAGAAAATTTCTCCAGCAGGCGGCCTGCAGCCCTCCCCCAGTGCCTCTCCTGGGTCTGGAGCCCACCTGCTCTTAGAAGAATCTCTTTCCGTGTGTATATACACCC
This sequence comes from Puma concolor, assembly GCF_028749965.1. Lineage (NCBI taxonomy): Eukaryota > Metazoa > Chordata > Mammalia > Carnivora > Felidae > Puma > Puma concolor. The sequence goes on along the minus strand of NC_141669.1, from coordinate 138,903,045 downwards.
TATTGGTCCTGTTTCTCTGGAAAATCCTAAAACAACCCCTTTTAAGAAAATCTTCCTTTGGCACCATTTTATCTCCGGATCACTGTCGGTCCCCGACACATCACACAGGTGCTTAGGTAGACTCATCTCTGCCACCTCTTGCTAGGACCTGGGCTCTACTCTGAGCTACGGCCCTGCCAAGGCCCAACACTGATCTGATCTGATCTTTCTGCTTGAAGGATATGTCCCCCGTCCCCAACACTCCGTCCTCAAGATTCACCTCCAATGTGTCGCCTTTGTGAAAACTTCCTCTCTCCTCCAGGCCACACAATGTATATCTCATACCTTGTAAGTTATACTATCATATCATGTTTTACTTCCGTAAAGACCTGTGCACGATAATGTCTTTGGAGCCAGACAGACCAAGACTTGAACCTTAGCCTTGCATCTTCCAACTTTGTGAGTCTGGCAGCCAGTAGGAGTCTGAGGGAACCAGACAGACATTATTCAATTGGAGAAAGACACCACTGTTGGGGCATCTGGGTGACTCAGTCAGTTCAAAGTCCGGCTTCAGCTCAGGTCATGATCCCACAGTTCGTGAGTTCGAGCCCCGTGTCGGGCTCTGTGCTGACAGCTCGGAGCCTGGAGCTGTTTCAGATTCTGCGTCTCCCTCTCTCTCTGCCCCTCCCCTGTTCACACTCTGTCTCTCTCTGTCTCTCAAAAAGAAATAAATATTAAAAACATTTAAACAAAATAAAGGAGAAAGACCCTACTGTCCTCTCAGGCTGGAGCTGGACGGCCACATGTCAAGGGACACATCAACAGAACCAACCGATACTGAACCGTGGCTTTATCCACAGTAGTGGAAGGACTGGATGAAACCACTGTCATTTAACAGCCACGCCTGTGGCACCAGAATTAGTGCCCATGTGTGCCTTCTGATGTTGGCCGAAACCCGGGGATGAGGATGTGCCATGGCCTTTCCCAAGCGGTCTGACTTCACGGGTGTGGGTGGGCCCAGCACTGGGGTGTTTTCAGAGCTCCACACCGAAGACCCCTTCTAGGTACCCACCCGTGCCCGTAATTTTGCATACGTAGGCGATCGTGACAGAAACTAGCTCAGTTTAGACAACTCCCCAGGTATCACCCGTTTCACATCCTGCAGCAAGTGTCACTTCAATGTCTGCTGGTGACAGCCCTGAGTCCCCCCAGGTGCTCAGCAGGGTGAGGGAATGAGCTCTCCAGCAAGAAACGAACAGAGATGGCATCTGCGGGGTTTTCTGAAGCGTGGAATTTTCTCAGTGTGCACGCCTTACAGAACCAGAGCCCCGTCACTGCCCACTTTTCTCCAGAACCTGAGGTTTGTTTTTCTGCTTCATTTTGCTGTGGTTGGGGACTGTCATTTTGCTAACTTTTCTCTTACGACGTGTCGGGGGGCTGTGGGGGGGGGATTCCTATAGGCCACGAGTCCCCTTCCCTCCTAAAGGAGGCCCACTAAAGTGGCACCTTGGCCAATGAATTCGTAACTAGAGTGTTCTGTGGCTTCCTGGAGGTAAAGGAGAGGCTTTTCCAAGGCTGGGAGACTTTGGGGGTGTGTTAGGCTTTTGTGAGAACACTGCCTCTCAGCTCAAGTCCCGAGGGTAGCTTTCAAAAATAGACTCACGTGCGGGCCTGTCCCTGGAGATTCGGGTTTGGTTATTCCATGTGGTATTTCCACAAGCTTCCAGGTCGCTCTTACATTGTCCACCCCTCTACCTCATGTTTTGAACACACGAAACATAGTTAAATAACTATATTCATGTCTTTTTCTGGTACTTAATGAATTGCTTTTTATGTGTATTCTTGTGGTTGAACTGAATCGTAGGCTTGGCAAACAGGCACGCACTGGTTTTCGCCCCCTCCCCAAAATGTGATGCTGCCTTGAAATCAACAGGTGCTTATTACGGTGTCTGTGGTTCTTGACCAAGGGAGAAATGTGACATCAAAACATAGGGACACATGGAGTCTCTTCCTAGCTTTTGATTTTCTTTTTCTTTCTTTCTTTTTTAATGTTTATTTATTTTTGACAGAGAGAGAGACAGAGTGAGAGAGAGAGAGAGAGAGAGAGCGCGCGCGCGCATGAGTGGGGGAGGGGCAGAGAGAGAGGGAGACACAAAATCTGAAGCAGGCTCCAGGCTCTGAGCTGTCAGCACAGAGCCTGACGCGGGGCTCAAACTCACGAACCGCAAGATTATGACCAGGGCTGAAGTTGGACACTCAACCGACTGAGCCACCCAGGTGCCCCCCTAGCTTTTAAATTTCAATTGCGTAGATCCCTGGGCAAACAAAAGACCTGGGAATAGTCTGTAGACTTGGGAGGAAGCCAAGGGCAGACTCTGTTACCCTTGGACGAGGCAGGCATCCTTGGGCGGATGGGGAGTGGGTGGTGGATGGTCTGAGGGTCTAGTCACTAGCGGGCATTGTGGAAATGGGCCCTGCTTCCTGAACTAAGCACCAGGGAAGGAAGCCAAGCCCAGAGAGGCATGTTCGGTCCCAGAATACAGAGAAACGATGCCTTTCTTCTGGGGATAACTTAGAAAGAATGTGGCTGTTCTAGGGAGTGGGGAAGTTCCGAGAGAACCCTACAGCATATCTGTGGTCCTAGCCCACGGCAGGAACTAAAGAACATCCCCATGTGATGGGCCTGGTGGTGCAAAGGAGGGTGTCTCCAGGGTGGCCCCTGGGGCCAGGACGAGGGACGTCTCAGTATCAGGCTGTCGGCCCGGCGTCGAGAAGCATGTGAGTCCTTGCCTTCTCTCTGTCTTCCCACTCGGTAGACTTGTAGGACTCGCATCCACGGGGCGAAGGAGGTGTTCAGAGTTACGCAGGCTGAGACTGAATTTCGCCCACCTCTGTGGAATGGAGTTTGGGGGGTGGGCTGAGTTGTAAATAAATGAAGACAGTTTCACGTTAAAATATCTGTATCGGTCGGCTGATTTTCATACCTGCCCCACTCATTTTGCCACATGCCACGGATCGCCACGTGAGGCCACGAAATCTCAGCTGCATGTAAATTAAGCATTGGTTTCTCGTGCGTCTGTGTGTGGGCCGGGGCGGGGGCGGTTCGTGGACCCTCGTGGGCTTGGCTTGGCGGCTGGAAGCTCCCATCCACGGCCTGACACCAGCAACCCTGTCCCTCCTGCCCACGTTGCATCGGCCGGAAGGAGTGTCCCGCCCACACAGCAGCCTCGGCTTATGCCAGTCGCCTCTCTGTTAGCGAGAGTTGCTGAAGAGCTACTGGGCACGGGCACAGATTTGGGACAGGTGGGAAGGAGGCCAATTTGCCCACCGGCCACGGAGGTCCACGGGCAGAGAGAAGCCCATGCACACGGAAGTCTGGAAGGACATTCACAAAGTCGAGCAAGACTGGACATTGACGAAAGAACAGAGAGAGCCGCACGGAATGGCGTCCCGCGGGGGGGGGGGGGGGGTGGCCCCGACAAAGTGTCGGCGTGAGACACCTCGAAGCCACGCGTGAGCAGCAGCGACTGTGGCTGCACCCTTGTTGTTCTGGAAGTGATGGGCAGAACCTGAGCTCTGTGGACCCAATGGCAATTGACACTTTTCCATCAGGACGGGCGAAAACGGCCGCTTGATCTTTAAGCGAATATAATTTTCCAGAGCCCATAAGGTATTATTGGTTAAACAGAATAAAGGGGCAGTAAATTTCCCAGCAGGAAGCACTACACTTCTTCTTTTCGGTGGGAAATAAATACCAATCCTAAGTGGTATTTTCGGATGCATCCCTTGAGAAGCTAAGTCAGCTATCCCCCCCCTCCACTGTGTCTCGCGTGGCTGATAGACAAGCGCTGGGTGACCGTGTGCCACGGGTCGTTTGGCCACCCACAGCCTCGCTCTGCTCATTGAGCATTGGGAAATCTGCACACTTTTGCAAATGACTTAGAATCTTGGCGTGCGTGTGTCGGCCCCTCGGACACTGTGGAGGTCGTGGAAAGAAATCTTTGTTAAAACTGAGCTGAGGAGCCCTGAGCGAGGAGCTCCAGAGCGAAGGGAAGACACGCCAAGTAACCAGCGCAGAAAACTAGCGCGGGCCTGTTTGTCCGGGTGCAGCCAGTCTGGCATCGCACAGCTGGACGCAGGTCTGGAGATAATGACGTCATGCCCTCGCTCCCTCGTAGCAGATAACACTGCTAACACTGCCACATATCCCAATCATCATTGGGATATGTGATGCCACCATCTCCACCAATGGTTCCAATGCAAGTCCAGCGGAATTCATGGCAATGTGACCAAGACAGGGCCAGATGCCACTGGTTCTGCACACTGTTCCATTCCAAATGACGCATGACCTTGTGCCAGCCGGTTTAGGGTTTGAGACGTGAGGTAACAGCCTGAGAACCGGCCAAGGAGGGCTGGAAAGGGACACACTGAGGATTCTGAGGCTGAGATCCCAGACGCGTTCCTCAAGAATGTTGGAGAATGGGAAACCTGCCTGGAAGCCGAGACAAAAGGAAGGAAGACCCAATGACCAACAGCGTCCCCTCCCGTGCAGTCCTGCCCCGGACCACAGTGGCTGCCCCGCCCCCCCCCCCAGCTGGTTTCCTCTCTCTGTGGGTAAAGCCAACTGGAGACGCAGCTCCATATTTGCTAAAGGCACAGGCAATCCAGCTCCCTTAGGCAGATTTTGGTCATGGTTCCAGGAGACGGAGGTTCTCGGAGTTTGCTCACTGACCAGGAAGGCGGGAGGATGACCTTTCTCCGGAGTCCCCAGTCATGTATTGGGCTCTTTAGTTACTTGCTGAGTCTTAACCTCTTTCACACGAAAAATCAACTCAAACTGGGTTAAACAATAAAGGAAATATGCCGGCTCATAACTGAGAAGTCTGAATGAGGCGCTGACTTCTGGGAGAGGGTGATCCTCCCATGACATTCTCTCCTATTAACCAGCAATCGTCTGGGGGGGTCACAACATGGCACCACCAGTCTTCCACACCTCGTCAATCTTTCACAGAAGGCTTCGAAGACTTCCGCCATTTTGAGGGTCATTCTGGGTCAGTGGTTTTCCGTTGAATTGGCTGGTTCCCATTACCTATAATGATCACTTTCTCGGTGATGGTTACCTGTCAGTGTCTACCAACACCCCCTTTGGTTAGCTTTCAGTTTTTGTCCTTTTAATACTATTATCAAACTTTTAAAGAAAGGATTCTTGCTTTCTGGCAACAAGATGTTCCAGGATCATCTGTACTTTGCCCTTCCCTGGACATCAAATCAATTGCTCTGCGAGGAGCTAAGATTCCTTGTAGGGGAGACTGGTTTTCAGAATCAAAACCTAGATGTGCCAGGATGCCTCACATGAATCCCCAGGGCTCCTTTGCTGACATGGAGAAAGTACTTACTGTTTAAAACGTAAGTTCACAATTTAATAATCCCATCTATTAAACACATTATATTCTAATGTGGAAAAGGGTGGGTGTTTTTGCTGACATATGCCCTATAACTGTACTTATAATTCTTATGTGGGCCATCGGCCCCCGTGCTGTGGTCACCTTGTTGACCTGGTCTGCTCCTTTCTCATTGGCCCAAAGCTCCCTCATTGTTTCTTCTGGAAGCCCTTTGTTGCAGGCATAGAGCTACATCCTGGGAACAAACACTGAACGAGACAGACACAGGCTGGACGTTGCAGAGTTTATGATTCAGAGGGGGACGCACAAAAAAGTGCTTACGGAGAACCACGAGTAGCACAGTGACGTGTGGCTGTATCCTGGCTCTGAGCAGAAGTAGGAAGTCAGGAAACAGAGCCATTCCTCAGGCTCCCTGAGACCCCACTGTCACCCACACACGTACTGCTTTCTGAACCCCCGGTTCTGTCACCTATGGTGAGCGTGAGGTCCAGTGTTATGTGGGTGGCCCTTCAGGGCTGAACGGAGACAGGTTCTCCAAGACAGGACTGTGGTGGCTGAGGAGCCGATGGCTCGTGCGTCCACCATGACCCCGCCAGGGGTGCCGTGGTCTGCAGTCACAGGTGCTCGGGAAGATCACCCGTGTTTTTCCGTCTGCCGCCCGTTCACGCCCCAGCCTGATCGAGGCCTCCTGGTTGTGTTAGGACAGTGCCCTGACCTCACACAGGGGACCCTTCTTTAAGAGGGGCCCATTCCCCCACAAAGACGGTTAGAAGCTGGGGACCTCGAAGAAAGGCCCAGGATTCAGGTGAGATGATAGAAATGTCCCTAGACATTTTCAAGAGGGCAATAGCTACCTCCCAGACACTTTTAGTGATGGACTAAATATGTATAAGAGTATGAAATGTAGCCCCTGGAGTCCATGGAACTGATTGACACATGGCTCCAGAGCTTTAAAATTTTTTTAAATGTTTATTTATTTTTGAGACAGAGCGAGACAGAGCATGAACGGGGGAGGGGCAGAGAGAGAGGGAGACGCAGAATCCGAAACAGGCTGCAGGCTCTGAGCGGTCAGCACAGAGCCCGACGCGGGGCTCGAACTCACAGACCGTGAGATCATGACCTGAGCAGAAGTCGGACGCTCAACCGACTGAGCCACCCAGGCGCCCCAACATGGCTCCAGAGCATTTAAAGGTGGTCTTCAAACATTTGAGACAGATTGGCTTCTCTCTGAAACATAGGCTTTGTCAGTTAATGGACTCATGTCAATTTTTCAGGATGTTTTATTGACATGTTAAATTTTAAAATAAGTTTAAGACAAAACTTTCTTAAACTATTTGTCAGGAATACAATAAAGCAAAAAATAACTCCCCCCCAAAAAATCTTAAAGTGCACAACCCCCCCCCCCCAACTGAGGGAACCAAACAACACAGAACCACAATAAAAGGAGAGAAAGAAGTCAAGCCATAAATATGCCAGGCAGTAGATGGTCTTCTAACAACTGGGTAGCTACAGCTGCAGAGAGGAAGAAACAAGATGTTTGTCGGGAACAATTACCCTTCAAGCAACTTGATTCTGGAGGATTTGCTCAAAGAGTCAATCAGAAATGAAACAGCTGCTTTCAATGGTGGGGGGAGGGCGTCGTTGCCTCGTGGAATAAGTCATGTGGGGGGGGGGGGACCAGAGCGGGGACCAGAGGAGAGCAGAAGGAGCCGGGATGCTCAGTGAGGCGCAGGGCCCCGGGCGGCCCGACCACACTCCAGGGAAGCAGCTGGCAAGCTCCCCACATTCTGATGCGACAACAGACTCCGGATAATGTATTTTCCGGAAGGTGTTAAGTCTAAGCGTACACACGGAAAGCTTTCCCATGAGTACCCTTGACTTTCCTTCAGAAGCTCCTGCTAGGAACAGGATTCCAGAGAGTTTGAATTATCTGGGGCATTTCTTTTTTTTCCCCTTCTTTCCTTTTTTTTTTTTTTTTTGGGGGGGGGAGGACAAGAAGGACAGAGAGAGAATCTTTTTTTTTTTAGTTCATTTATTTATTTTGAGAGAGAAAGTGCATGAGTGGGGGAGGAGCAGAGAGAGGGGGAGAGAGAGAATCCCAAGCAGGCTCTGTGCTGCAGCAGAGAGCCCAACATGGGGCTCATAGTCACGAACGGTGAGATCATGACCTGAGCCGAAGTCAAGAGTCAGGTAGATGCTCAACCGACTGAGCCCCCCGGGGGCCCCATGCTGGGCCGTTTCTTAGTTTGGCAACAGGAGGCTGAATCCCATTGAATACATACTATTTTGATTGAAGGTGACCTATTAATTTCTGCTTCATTCCAGAAAGGCCTGACTGTTTGATGGGATCTGAGCATCTAAGCACCAAATGTCACCGCGGGAGCCACATCCTTGATTTTCAGTGAGCACCGATGTGTCGGGCACTTTGCTAATCTCATTTTATCTTCAACCCCAGGAGGGAGCCATCCACGTTGCAGGGGTGAGGAGATCAGAGCTCAGGAAGGTTACAAAACCCGTTAGGATTCAGAGCAAGTCAGCGGCAGAGGAGAGATGGAGTGAGAGGGTCTGATCCGGAGCCATCTTCCCAACCGGGGGGCTCCCAGGCCGTCTGAACCCCTCCCCCGGAGCGTGAGTGTTTGCTCACACTGGCCAACGTCTCTGAATTCGCGGCTGCTCCCTGTAGGGCAGTTAACTTGCTCAGCGCGCTGGATTTTTTCCTCCGGGTAAAAACAGTCCGTGCCAAAATCTCCGGAGAACTGAGTCTCCTTACCTGTGGGTGCCGCATCCTGGCCTGTTTGCCGGAGCGCACACATCCCCAGTGGGACCCGCAGAGTCCTTCAGCGGCTTCTGGAATGGGGGCGGGACTTGGTGCTTCGCAGCGCCCACACCCAGGGGTTTGACGGCAGGGGGGTCCCATTTCCGTCCAGGAGACGTGGCGTGCGGGCTACGTGACGCGGGGTCCCCGGTGTTTCCTCACCTGGTCAATGACCTGCTTCTTCAGATGGTGCACTTGCCAAGTTCCGATATTAACTACGCGCACGTTCCTTTCGGGCCACAGGGTAATTTTATCTGTTTAGAATTTATCACCATTGTTTCGACGACGCTTGTCTCCCGTTAAGTGTTTTGCCTTGAGCACAAAGAAGCTAAACAATGAATTTCAAAATGTTGGCAAGAGGCCCCCGGCTAAGAACATATGATACGAAAACCATAATGTCTGCGTGCGCGGTGCTCACGTTCCGTCTCACGGCACTTGGAGGGAGCGGTCTGTCTGTCTGTCAGGTCCCATGCCAGGTGGCAGTGATGGAGGTCGGGGAACCGGCCCTCCCACCCCACCCCTCCTCGGAGCGCCCGAGTTCCGGTTCAGGAGCTGAGTCCCTACGCTGTGCCAGGCTCCGTGCCGGGTGCTGGGAACCCACAGGTGACAGAGACCCCCCCCCCCCCCCCCGCCCGCAAGAGCTGGGACTACGTGGCGGTCCGCGGACGCGGGCGAGCGAATGAGTGGACGAGGCCCCGTGTGACCACAGGCACGGATGCCGGGAAAACCTGAGCCGGAGGTGGGGGTGGTGAGGTGGTGGTCACGCCGGAGGGCGTGAGCGGGTGTGGGTGCACGTGTGCGTGTGCAGGAACAGGTGTGAGTTCGTGCACCGGTGTGTGGCTGGGGAATGCTGCCCTTGGAGCTTGGCCTTGGTGAGGGACAGCGGGAGGCCTGGAGCATTGGAGGGCCAGGTGCAGGGGAGGGACCTCACATCAGCCCGGCGGCCTGCGAGCTGCGACCGTGGACGTGGGAGGAAGGGGTCCTGCCTCCTGCAGGACGCAGCATGGGGCCGTTGGGGGTGGTGACGCGCGTCCTTGCCTTGTCCCCAGGCTTAGGGGGTAGCACCAACTGTGTCCCTGTCAGTGCAGGGTTGGCGGGAATTCCCATTCGGCGTAGATAGATGTCCTCCGTCGGTCAGAGACGTCCCTTCTATTTCCTGGTTTGCCAAGACCTTTCACCATGAATCGGGGCTGAGTTTCATCTGGCTGATTTTTCGGCGTCTATTAAAGTAGCCTTATCTTTTTCTTGTTTATACCATTAATATGGTGAATGATATTATGTTACTTGGACGGTTGAGCCAGACTCGCATCCCTTGGATAAACCCCGTCTAATCATGATGGACGAGCTGCCTCACACACTGCTGGGTTCACACTGCATCATTTTGTCGAGAAGTTTTGCAGAGATGTTTATAAGGCATAGTGGTCCGTTTCTTCCTTTCTTTTCTTCCTTTCTCTCTTTCTCTCTGTCTTTCTCTCTGTGTTTCTCTCTCCCTCTCTCTTTTTCTCTTTCTCTCTCTCTCCTCCCCCTCCTTCTCTCTCCCCCCCCTTCTCTCTCTCTTTCTTTCTTGTAATGTCTTTATTTGGTAGTAGTATTAAAATAAACCTGGCCTCTACATAAATTGAGAAGCATTGTCTTTTCCCATATTCCCTAGAGGATATTGTGAACATTTGACATGCTTCTTTCTTACGTGTTTCATACAATTTGCCAGTGAAGTTGCCTGGGCCGGGAAGTTTCTCTTCTGGAAGGTTTTTAACTAATAACCTCTTTAATATACGTGCCACCATTCAGGTTACCTACCCAGAGTACGTTTCAGGGGCTTGTGCCTTCCAAGGAGTTGGTGGAGCTCATTTATGTTGCTGCATTTATCAGCATGGCGTCGTTCGTAAAATCTCCTTATTGTCCTCGATATTTGGGGGTACCAGAAGTTTCCAATTTTATTGATTTTCTATCCTCAACTTTATTATTTCCTCCCTTCTGCTTGCCTTGGGATCAAGTGACTTCCCTGCTTGAATTCCTCAGGGTGGAATTTTATTCTGTTTATTATTATTATTAGCATGTCATATTACAAATTGTCCTATAAACTGTTTTATCTGCATTCCACACATTTTGATACGTTGTACTTTTATTGTCGCTGAGCTCAGAATCATTTTAATTTCCTCAGAAAATTCCTTTCTATCCGTGCCTAATGGAGAAGTATATTATTTAGTTCCCAAATACGTAGAGGTTTTCCGGATATTTTTATTATCTGGATAGATATCTGGATAAACATCCCTCTTTATCTCTGATGATATTCTTTGTTCCAAATTCTGCTCTGCCTAAAGTTGATATATTTCTTGCAGCTTTCTATCATTTGTGTTTGCGTGGTGTAGAGCATTCACTAGCTTCTGACCTTCATTGCATGTGTGTCTTTGTGTTTAAATCGATATCCCCTGGACCACATGTAGCTGTATTCCTTTCTCTGAACCCAACCTGACAATCTCTGCTTTTTAACTGTTGTATTGAGACCATCCACATTTAAAATGATTATTGATGTAACTGGATTAAAACACATCATTTTGTGCGGCACCTGGGTGGCTCAGTCGGCTAAGCGTCCGACTTCGTCTCAGATCGTGATCTCTTGGTTTGTGAGTTTGAGCCCCGCGTCGGGCTCCGTGCTGACCGCTCAGAGCCTGGAGCCTGCTTCGGATTCTGCGTCTCCCTCCCTTTCTGCCCCTTCCCTGCTCACGCTTTGTCTCCCTTTCTCTCAAAAATAAACATTAAAAAAAATAATACATTAAAAAATTAATTAATTAAAAATCCCGCCATCATTTTGTTACTTGTTTTCTAGTTTCTAAAAACTCCCCTCTTTCTGCTGTGCCTTCTCTAGGTATGAGGGACCACGGTATGATTCTACTTTACTTCTTCTATTACTTATACCTCTTAATTTTGTGAGTGTTTTTCCTCGCATGTACCAAGCACATTTGAAAAAACCTAAGTTCACCTTCAGATGGCATTGTCCCACCTCGACGCAGGGTAAGGGACTTACAAGTATGTCCCTAATTCCCTCCCATCCTTTATGCCACGGTTGACGTGCATCCCAGCAGCACATGTGATACACACAACACCTGGTGTGTTTGACGAGGACGCACCCCCCACCTGGCGGGTAGTAGCCCCCATGCACTTGACTCTCCTGTTGCCCTTGTTTGGCCTTTGTTAACCAGTTAACAGTTTACAGATGAGATTCCTACCAGTGCCAGTGAAATCAGGCAACATCTGCCCTGTGTCAGCAAATGCTTGGGTTTTCTTCTTCCCTGCAAGCATCTGTTTCTCCCCAGGTTTGGGTGCTTTTTTTTGCCTGCTCTGCAGCCTTGGTTCTTCGGTGGGTTCAGAAAAAGCCCGTGGCTTGCAGTTTGTCCAACTCTTCACTTGCGGTAAAGGCGAAAGCCATGATCTGTCCAGGACTCTCCGACACGACACGGAAGGAACGTGTCAAGTGTCTGACTCCACTTTGCTTAAACTGTATCTCAGCCTCTCGCAAAGCACAAAGTTCCATTATAGAAACTTGATCGTATCTGCCTATCTGGCTGGTGCATCTTCTACCAACATGTCCACGTGCCTGCCAAGGCTTGTGGACACCTGCCCGTTGTATCTCACGCTGGAAATCTGCAAGGTGTTATCTCACGTTTTCATCACTTGCAACATTTCTTTCTTTCAATCTCCACAGAAGAGCTCTCAGGGAATCTTGCAAGGTGCACTTCGAGTGGCAAAAACACCTGGAACCGGGCGGACCTGGGTTCGGATTCATGTTCCAACACTCCTGGTTGCACCAAAAAAGGCGACTTTCTCAATCTCTCTAGGTCATCTCTTTTTTTTAAGTTGATTTATTTATTTTGAGAGAGAGAGAGAGAGCACAAGGAGGGGAGGGGCAGAGAGGGAGAAAGAGAATCCCAAGCAGCCTCTGCACTGTCAGCACAGAGCCTGCTATGGACTCGAACCCACGAACCGAGAGATCGTGACCTGAACCGAAACCAAGAGTCGGACGCTGAACCGACTGAGCCACCCAGGTGCCCGGTCCAAAACTTATCTTCCTGTCTCCTGAGTTACTGCCCTTCCTTCCAGAACTTCCATCATCCGTTTGTTGGGAATATGCTCCACCTGGGAACCGCTGCCTTCTGCTCTCTTCGACTCTGCTGCTGAACTCTGTTTCTGGAACGGAGTCCTGGCTCACCGCGGCCCCAAGCCATTGCTGGTTCCCCTGGGGGCGGTTCTCTTGGTGAGCGCTCCACGCCGTCTGCACCTTCACATCGCCCCTCTCTGCTCCCCGACTCAAGTCTGCTCTGTTCACTGCAACTAGCTGAGGTCCTGCCATCGGCTCATAGCCGCACGCAGTAAATTTTGGTCCCAGAGATGAATGAGTGGGGTTGTATACTGTGAAAAAGCAGGGGTGGGGCGTCTGGATGGCTCAGCCGGTGAACCATCCGACTTCGGCTCAGGTCATGATCTCACGGTTCATGGGTTTGAGCCCCACCTCGGGATCTGTGCTGATGGCTCGGAGCCTGGAGCCTGCTTCAGATTCTGGGTCTCCCTCTGTCTCTGCCCCTCCCCAGCTCACACTCTGTCTCTGTCTCTGTCTCTGTCTCTCTCTCTCTCTCTCAAAAATAAATAAATATTTAAAAAATTATTATGTTCTGGAAAAGGGCATCAAACTTGAGAGAGAAATTATAGAGTCCCCACGGCCATGTGATCAGCAGTTTCCAACAGTGATTTCATACATGCCAAGCCCACAGGAGTATTGAGGTGCAGAGATGAGCACAGGGTATCCCATTGTACGGATGCCCCCAAATCAAACAGATCCCTCCAGGTAAGTATTAGGTTCATGACTCCCCACTGTGCATCTTTGTTCATTTGTGCTGTTATTTTCACAGATAGATTTAGTCAATGGTCGTGCACATTTTAATTTCTAAATGATACTGTGCAACTGCCCTCCAAAATTAAAAAAAAAAAATCAAACAAAACGAACCAGAAACAACGTAAAGATGTTCGTAGATACGCTCTCTCATCAGCAGCGGGCGGGGTGGGGCTCATTTCCCCACACCTTCGGCAAACACTGCAGTCAGATGACGGGGCTGATGCCCTCTAGATCTGCGAGGATGACGGGATGGCTGACCCATCATCCTAAGAAGACAAGCTGCCGTGTGGACAGGTCCTGGGGGATCCATGCAGAGAAGGGGAGGGTGGCGACATCGTGCATTTAAAAAGTAGCTCGATTTATAAAGGCACAAGTAGGAATTACCACCATCAAGGAGGGTCTATTTGCAGATCGATGCGCACACGGTCGGGCAGGGGGCCCGCGTCTGCTCCAAAGCTGCACACGCCAGGGTGCTGAGCGTCAGAGGTGACGGTGGCCCGAGATGCTGGGCTGCGTGACTCTGTGGCCATACCTGCCCTTTGACTCAATTTACAAATGTAAATTTGTAGACGCAGCCGCTCACACTTGGATTACAGCTCATCAAAGACCCAGCTCGTCCCCGTTGGCAGCCAGGTCTCTTCCTCTCTCTCTCTCTCCCCCATTCTCTCTCTGCCTCTCTGTTCTCTCTCTCCCCTCTCCTCTCTCACCTGCACACATCCCCATAACAAAACCCAGGCTCCTCTCCCTTCCGCTATCCACCAAGCCCTTCGGTTCTGCTCTTCAAGGCAAAACCCAAGGCAAAGGGCGAAGCTGGCCGCCGTGCTCGCGGGCGGAGTAAGTCAGGCCTTGCGAGGCCCCGGGGTCAACAGCTGCGAACGCTCGCGATTCGAGGTTTCTTATGTGTTTACGTCCCTCTTCTACATGTTTACATTTTGCCATTATTCTTATTTTAGAAAATGATTTTCAGGCAGATATTCTAGAATCTTGCTTATGTTTTGAATTGGAATTTTTTAAAGTTTATTTATCTTGAGAGAGAGAGAGAGAGAGAGAGAGAAAGCGCACGTGCAGGTGCGAGTGGGGGGAGGGGTGGAGAGAGAGAGAGGGAGAGAGAGAATCCCAAGCAGCCTCCGGGTGTTGTCAGTGCAGAGCCCGACGTGAGGCTCGAATTCACAACCCCGAGACCATGACCTGAGCCGAAATCAAGAGCCGGGCACTTAACCGACTGAGCCACCCAGGCGCCCCTGGAATGGAAGTTTTTAAGCCTGCAGGGAGGTCTTCTGTCAAATGTCCGAGGTGGGTGTGCGGGCTCTTAAAATCTACTTCATTAGGCGGTCGGGTGGGCATTTCCAAATCCTGGCAAAGACTTCCGAGAGCAACAGAGGCTCCTGAGCACTTGGGAGAGAGACTCTTTTCTGTCCCTCTCTCAGGGTCTGGCAGCTGGAGACGCGACCCGTCTTCCACGGAAGGAGGGAAGAAGGACAAAGCTGTCAGGCAGGCCCGCAGGGTCAGGCAGCAGCCCGGCCTTCTTCAGAAGCCCACCCCTCCCCAAGTTCACTCTGGGGACATCACGCTGGTGGCTCTCACTCGGCTACGGTGAGTGTTTACCCCGTGGAAATTGGCAGGTTCTATATACACCAGGACCTTCCCGCCCTTTGCTCCTGAAAGCTGGTTGCTAACCACTTGCCAACCTGTCCCCAGCTCCTCTGCCCCTGATGGATGGAGCTGCTGGCTGACGGGGGTCTGGCTTTCCAGTTGAGACCAGGCGGGTGGTCCCCCTACGTGTCTACAGGTGCCCCGGCAGCTGGGTGCCATCCACGGCCACCTTCTCAGGGAGCACAGGGCTCCCACTGACCCCTCCAGTCAGAGCTAGCAGAGGAAGCCGGGGTGGGGGTCGGGAACGAGGACACCTGCAGAGAGGGGCCCATCCGGGCTGTTCTCAGGCGGGCGCTTGCCTGGGCTACACGGCCCGTGGCACTGGAGAGAGACGTGTCTGCTCTGCCTCCAGAGCAGCCCCAGGAAAGAAACAGACACCCAGACAACGAAGGAGGATTGGTCCAAGTACTGGGGGAGAGGAGTCCAATGTCTCCCGGGTACATAGTGATGGGGGAGGGGATTTGAAAATCTTAACGGATGGAATAAAAGGAGAATAAGGGAAGAATATGGAAGTTAATGAACACGAAGTAACTTGGAGTTGAAGAAGCACTGGCTTATGGGAAGAATAAGAAAAACAGCTTGACTAAAACGCTTATTTATTTTTAGGCTCCACGGAATTAGCAAAGTAAGACATCGATTGATTGATTCACTCATTCATTCAATCAGAAGCTTAGGGAGAAGCATACTGTGTGCTGGGCAAAAACATGTGCAGGGGTTTGATATCGAACAGATTAGGTAAGGCGGCTGACTGCCTATCTGGAGACACACGTTAATCCAGTGATGACTTAAATAATTAGATAATTACAAAGGATGGCGTGTGTGAGTGTGAGGGTTATAGAGTGCAGCATGTGCAAAGGTCCTGAGGTGTAAGTGGGACTGGAAATCAAGGCGTGCCAAGGAGGCACGTCGTGCGGAGGCCCGCCGGCCCTCACCTTGTTGCTGTTGGTGCTGATGGCAGAGCGACAGGCGGGCCCTGAAGGTGTAAAGCCAGGCAGGTGTGTGCTCGGATGTGCCGTGTTAAGGCCCACTCGCCAGAACGCCGTATGGAGGACAGACTGGCCGGCGGCAGGGCCTCTCGGGAAGGAACGGAAGTGTGGCTGTGGGCACGAAGCTTTTCCTGCCCCCGCACTTCCTGATTCTGCAACTCCGGGTTTCCCACGGCTTAGGATGGAGACACAATGGCACCTGTTTCCCGTGCTTACTTTTTGATTTTCATAAATGCAAATTAAAATACTTATCTGCTCTGTAAAGACTTGACATGTTTAAATAACCATTATCCCTTCAATGTATTCCAGGCCTGTCGGAGTCATTATTCTCAGGATAGAATAGGCATTAAACCCACAGGGGAGTCATTAAAACATGGCTCTCTCTCTCCGTTTGACCGAAACGGCAGTTGTAATGTATTTATTCAGGATTTAGAAAATGGAATTCAATTAGCACTGAAACGGGGTTAAATTAAGTAATTCCTATTGTATTTGTCTGACAGACAGGGGTGGCCTGACCTGGGAGGGAAGGGACCCCTCCCACGGCCCGGGTTCCCTTGTGCTGGGAGACAGATGTCACTAACGGGGTGAATGCCGCTTAACCCCTTAATCGCCCACTTAGCTCTGTTGGTGACATCGGAGAACCAGGCAGGTCTGCGGGTCCGACGTGATACCTTAACAGGAACCCTCCTTATTCGTGGTGACTGGTAAGGGCTTCGCTTCTGCAGTCTCAGCGTCAGGTACCAGTCATGTGGCCTGATCGTGCTCCCTTTAAGTAACAAGGTATAATGAGAGTGTAAAACAGATGGAAAGGAATATGCCTGTTACTTTGTATTTTACTTTTTTACGGTGATAGAGTTTGAGATTTCGATGACAAGGAGACTTCAAGCTGTCTGGGAAGGAGCTGCTCTGACACTTGCCTGGTTGCAGCAAGATTCTCGATTGCTTCTACCCGCGAGGGAGGACTTCAGACGATTATTATGGACCCAAAGACAGAACTTTCTAGCTGGCGGAGAAGCAAAATGAGAAAGAATAATGATTGGACAAAGAACAAAACGCCCCAAGAGAGAAAGACAACCCACGGATCTTAGGTTTGAAACCAAGTGACTGTCTCACGTCGCTATTCGGTCGCCCCCCCTTGGCCGCACGAGCCCCGGCTGACGTGCATCTCTGGACACCGCCCTGGGGCAGACCCAGGGTGGGAGCTGCATGACAACTACCGTGACAATCACGCGTGCAAATGCATTTTCGGAAGACGCAAAGGGCATCGTGGAGAGCAGACCGCCTTTTGAGGTTATAGCCGCAAGGGCTGCGGTAAACTTCCCCTGGCAAAAATCGTGCCCCATCCCCCCAGGTTGCACAATCCTTTCTCGAGACCCAGAGCCAACACGGCGACAGCTTTTCTGTTCTTACAAAGTACACGCCGGACCGTTCGGCTTGGGGAAGAAAGGGAAGGAGGACGCGGGGCTTAAAGCAACAGCGACTGTAGGTTTCCCAGATGGGTGTTGGAATTCAAGCATGAATTGAGACAAATCGGAGGAAATTCTTCGCGTCTCTTGACGAGCAGCAGCGTCAGTGAATTTTTCGCACCTGCAGAATGAGGAAGGTAGATGTGGCAACTTGCGAGGAACTTGCCCTCACAGAAGTGGCTAACGTGATAAACAGCCTAGAGGACATGGGCTGTGCCTCTGGACTGTCTCGAAGCAGACGCTGTGTCTTTGTGGGAACGAGAAAAAGTCATGAAGGGGCTTAGGCGGGGGGCCGGGGGGGGGGGCGGCCTCGGAGTTTCGGCTCAGCAGGATGCTCTTTACCCAGAAGCCCGACGCCAACTCTGCTGATCAGGAGAAAAATTCTGGAGTTCAAACGAAAGGTTACTTCTCAAATACACCGAGGAAGCAATAACTCATGACATGAACTTTTGTTGCTCTAACATACACGTTCTCACTTTCCACTTCAGGCAACTTCCAGAAAAGCTCAAAGCAGTTAGTGTTCACTCTGGAGGAATGAAGTCATCAGCTGGAAAATCGGATCAAAACCTCATTGTGCCGAACAACCGGAGGAAGCCTCAGCGCTTGTGGATGAGACGGAGAACGGCAAGGACAGAACTCAGCATCCGGCGCGCCCGGCTTGGGTGGGTGGCCGTTCGCCTGGACGCGTGTGAGTGCCGAGTCCCGCGGGGTTGATTGCGTGCGATGCGTTCAGAATATACAGCCGGGCGCTCAGCGAAGTGAGTATCTCATTTCATAAGAGACGGATCTCGGCTTCCTGAGGGATGCTGTATGCCTTGAATCCCAAACAGAAAGCCACAGCTCCCTCCCCTCTCCGGAGTCACCTGCGAGCCCCCATGCACCTCCCTCCGCGGCTCGGCGTCCCTGGAGCTCCCCCGACTTTATGACCATTCGGTGCACTTGATATCCCTGTTCGTGGCCTGTGGTCTGTTCCAAAGAAAACCCCAATAGCTCCAGCTGTTCTTGCTCTGAATCGCGGGCCTGCCCGAAATGGGGTGCAAGTTCACGACCGCGTGGTCAAGCAGGTGCAAGGACTCCAGGCTGCAGCACTGTGGATCTCGATGGGAAATACCAAGAACACGCACGCCTTAATTGTGTCCTCGCAGCATTATCTCCAAGGGGCTTTCTTACCTTGGTTAAATCTGCATGACTCTCCTCAAGAGTGAGGATGATGACAAATAGCCAAGTCTACGCATGAACCATGGAGCACGTCACTTCACTGGCCAGAAGCAAAGGGCGCTTGTGGCAAGAGAGTGCAATAAGCCATTTGTCCTCTGGAATCATGGCAGGCGCACCTTGGGACAAGGACTGGACTTCGTGTTCCTGTTGCCAGCACACCGAGTGGACACTCGGAAGCAGCCGATGCAGGGGGCAGACAGTGGATACTTCGCAGGACGTTTCTGAATCACTGTTTGAGAAATGTTGTTCTCAGTCATCGGTGCAAGTTCCAGTAGCTGTCCAAATCATCTGGCCTCGTCCGATCAGTTCCTGAAATACGGGTCCTAGCAAAGCATAGGTGCTACAGAATAGTATCTAATAATGCATTTGTTTGCCTCGAGCTGTATTTTCAATGTCGCCTTGTGGAGTTCGTACAAAGTAGGAGTTATTATTCTACCTTCAGAGATGAAGCTTAGCAGCCAGATAACTTCCCCAGACAGCAAAAGGGGACACCACCTTGTGGGGGGACACTGGGGTTCGGGCTCCCCCCACCCCTTAACTGTCAGCGTATACACCACCCTCTCAGCCCCCGTAGCCAGTATGCGTGCGTCATTTGCTCCGCGGGCACCGTGTTGAGCACGTTGTGTGCGTTGCCACCGCACCCGAATGTTCGGCATGACCTGGCTGTGTTGTGCCCGTCGCACATGAATGGCCTAGAGTGACCATGGCAGCAAGGTGGTTTCTGAAGCCCGTCTTGTCCTGGATGTAGGCAAACCTTGAGGGGGGCTCGTTGGAGCAGAGATGGGCTCCAGGCTACCATGGGACGCTGTCCTAGGCTTCCAGCGTAAGGACTTTGCACCTCTCGCCCAGGAACACCTTCCGTATTCTGCCCTAGGTCTATACCCGGGGGGGACAGAAGGCTTGTTTCCATGACCTTGGCAAGCCCAAGGTCACTCATTCCCTTCTCTGTTGCTTTACCTGCCCTGCGATGAGACAGTCAGACTCAGGAGCAAATGCTGGGTCGGCTGCACTTTTCAAGGAAAATAAATGGAAAAAAAAAAAAATCACATCTTCCCAGTCGCTAGGCTTCAATCTTTCACCAGTGATTTAAATTTTAAAATGTCTCTATTATAAAGCCGGAAGCATGGTTTCTGCAAGGTTCATCGTGAAGTCGCCCTGTAACAATCCCATCCCTGGAAAAAAATCAGTCAAACTTAGGTAATAATAGGAGAGTTGAAATAGAATGATAAAGTCTTTTTCTAACACCTCCCCCCTCCCCCCCACATTCAAGGGGGATGACAATTCTGTTTACTCGGTTCTGGTAAATTCCAGTCACATTGTAAGCTTTTTAGGAGAATGAGAAATTGATTTTCTCACCGGACAGCACGGAGCACAGACTCTTATCATCCTTACATGATCTTTGCGGCGATCTATGAAGAAGGCCATCGCCAAACTCGGACCCAGGTGGGCCAGGGCGGCCTGCGCTTGCCAGCTCCCGGACCGAGTGAGACCGGAAGTCCAACGGGTCTGTTAGGGGAGGGGACTTGGCTCACACTCGCGTGGCCGGGGCGTGGGTCACGTGGCAGGTGCATGGCAGGGGTGCGTGGGTGCGTGTGACACTGGTGTGCACAGTGGGGAGAGGGGTTCCTCCCTCCCTGTAGCTAGAGCGCGTTCCGTCCCACGGGAAGGTGGCCGCGGTGCGGTCGGGTCTCGATTTTCCATGAAAAGCCGGGAATCAGACTTTTTATGTGAAATTTCCCAAGTCTGACATATCGGCAGTCGTTCCAAAGGCAAAGTGAAAAGCACCACAAAAGCCAGAGGAAACAAACCTGCAGCCCGCGCACACCGGCCAAGGGCAGCCTGGCCGTGGCCTCAGTCCCAAGGGCAGGTCGGGTCCACGCGCTGCGGTGAGCTGCGCCCCTGACAGGTTAATTACTCTGAGCGCCTGTTCTGGACATCACGGCTTTTACGTTGACGCATTTTCCCCATGTTTCTATTAATACGTCTAATTACGCAGTTTATGGCTTTTCCTCGGGGTCCATTGTCACTCACACATTTCTATCAGCAGCCTGATTGCACAGGTTCCCTCAGTTTAGAGCCCACGTTACCATTCTACTCAATTTTTTTTTTTTTTCTGTTTCCTGTTTTGCTCTGCTTTACACATCCATGAAGACATATTGGGAGCTTCAAACGCATTCAGCACCTACCGGTTTATTTAATAGAGTGATTGCTTAGTGCCCGTTGCAACAATTGCATTTAAAATGTATCATTGTTTTATTTACTGGTCTGGTCGGCCCTCTCTACTTGACGCCTAACATTACTTGACTTCTCCCTCGATCAATAATGCCAGAGAGCAATTGGTTTCCCCGAGCGCCTTCACAAATGTCCTTAATTACCTGGCTGTAATTCCCAGAGTCGTGTGTATTAACTCTCCCGTCTAGTGGGGCTGCAGCTATGTGGCATCCCACGGTGGTTGAGGGGGACCCGTTCGAAATGCTAGTGATGATCCAAGCCTGGGTTTTTCCAGTAGGTCTGTGGCTCCTTCTCCTTCTGCCTTTCATTTTTAATCCTTTAGCTCACGTTATCTAATTTATGCACCCTAAAGTAACCTCATTTTAAATTCACATGGGTTGTCACTTAAAAAAAATAATCAAGTCACATAGGTATCTAAATGTATGATAAACACCCGTGCTACATAGGCTATGGAGAAATTTAGAAACTATTTCCTATAAATTTTCCATGAAGATTCGTGCTGGAGCTAGAAACACAGGATGCCAGTGGCAATCGCTTTTTCTAGCAATTTGCTTTTACAAATAAAAGATGTGCTCTCGAAATTGGATATTAACAGTGGTACACTGGAAATTGACATGAGCAATGTTTTCGCAGTGTTGTTAGGCATCTCTGTGCCAGAGAGAAGTTGGCTCAGGGAAAATCGATGATTTTATTAATATATACAGGACCCAGATCCTCATCCTGCTTACAGGCTTTTTAATGAGGTCGATGCTGCAAACATGGGGTTTTGAAAAAAGTTGGGAAAAATGGCATGTCAGTTCTGTTAAGTCACGGCTGGTTATGTATTTTTTCCTTTATCTTCTCAAACGTAGCGGGCTAAATGACCACAGCGCGTGGACGCCGTGTGGTCTTGTTAAAACCGGCTGCTGGCTCCCGAATTAAGTCGCAGAAACAAGGCAGAGGCAAAGCTGTATCCCGAAACCACGCGAGTGTCTGGATCCCCAGTCCCTGCCAAGACCCTTGTCTCCATCACTCCCAAGATCACAGAGCTCATTAGTGTCACAATTGGTGTGATATTAATTTTCAGAGCTACTGAAGATCTAATTAAATGGAATGACCGATTTTTAAACACTTCAGGCTGTGGATGACACTCGCTTCACAAAATGTATCAAGCTTCCCCATGATCGGGCCTGGGCCTAGTGGGTTGGAAGACAGAGCGCCATCCTGTCTTCCTGAGTGGGAGCAACGCTCACCGCTAAGGGTCCGGGTGCATATCGGTGTCGTAAAGGGTGAGCTCACGTATAGTTCCTCAGGCAATGCTACTTAGTTGCCAAGTCTTAACATTTTTTTTTTAAATGTTTATTCATTTTTGAGAGACAGAGAAAGAGAGAGAGAGAGAGAGAGAGACAGAACCCGAGTGGGGGAGGGGCGGAGGAGAGAGAGAGAGACACGGAATCCGAAGCCGGCTCCAGGCTCCGAGCTGTCGGCACAGAGCCCGACGCGGGGCTCGAACCCACGAACCGCGAGATCGTGACCTGAGCCGAAGTCAGATGCTCAACCGACCGAGCCACCCGGGGGGCCCCAGTTGCCAAGTCTTAATTGGAATATTTTATTCCTTAGAGGAGGAAGAACCATCTACCTTTTGGGAAAGCCGGCTTTAATCCCCTTCTGTCTGTACTTCTAACTGGATTTTTTTTTTTTTTGAATATGAAATTTATTGTCGGATTGGTTTCCGTACGACACCCGGTGCTCATGCCAACAGGTGCCCTCCTCGATGCCCATCCCCCACCCTCCCCTCCCTCCAAGCCCTCCTAACTGGATATTTCAAAGGCAAGACGTGTCACACTGTTCACAAAGGCGGCGAGGTGGGAAGGAACGTGGTTTAGCGTCTCCCTTAAAACCGCAGCCACGCCCGAGGAGAGCGATCTGTCTCCGGCAGAGACGGTGCCGTGTGCGGGGCTTCGGGGTGGCTGGGAACCCGCGACCTTCGGCGTGCACTGGTTATTAAGATTTCATAAGTGTTACAGTACGTTGTCACAATATTATGTCACCTCCTCCCAAAGTATCGAGGAAACAATGGCAACATGTGGCTTGTCAAACAATTATCCGTTGAGGCTGATTACTGCAGGCAGCCTGTGGGGATATTTCAGGTAAATGCTGGCGCTGGGAGGAGAAGCAGGAGGGCATTCTGTGCTGCTTCCCTCGGAAGAATTCAGGCAGAGAGAAGAGAACACTTTGTTTCTCCCACGGTAGATTTTCCCACGTTCCTTCTTATCCCGTGGCCATTCCTCACCTTCCGGGATCGGTTCCATTCTGCAGAAACAGCAGCGTGAGTGTGCAACGTTGTGTTAAAAAGAAGGTTCAGCGCAGCGTGCTTGGTGCTAGGCAATCATTGGGAGTCACCTTCTGCACGTGTGCGGGGGTGGGGACACCATTCAGTCCGCTGTGGCGCATTCCGGGGGCGGAGTAGGACGCGGCCCTGGGAACAAGGTGGTTCATCTGTGCTGACGTCCCGGTTTTGTTAGGAAACAGTACGAAAACTGAAATTTCTACGTGAGCGTGTGTGTGTGTGCCTCTCTCTGTGTGCAAGTGCGTGTTTGTGCACACGTGTGTTTCTCTGCATGCGCACGTGTGCATTTATGTTTGTGCACCTCTGTATGTGCGCACACACGTACGCATGCTTGTGCGTGTGTCTCTGTGTGTACGTAGGACTGTGTGCACTCACGTGTGTATGTGTGCACACACATCGCAGAACGTAACATACCCAGAAGACCACACGTGCGTCAGTTTTCCGCTCCTGCTTCTGTAGACAGTATTCCCTGCAGGTGAGTTTTCCTTTCCATACGTCTATCGTATCTATTGTATCTCCTTCATCGCAGCTGACGTGGGCTACTTTGTATTAACTCCAAACCACAGAGAGCCTACAGCAGGAAAAAGAAACCTTCGTCTGGACTGGACGCAAACTCTACACGACACGGGCCATGAGGGAAAGCCAGCAACCTGGGAGTGACTGTGACATCCAGTTCTGTCATGAAGTGTGCCTGGAGGAAGTGGAGGGATCTTTCTGGAAGGCAGTGACAGTGCTCTGCCGGACTCCCTTGGGCTATGACCCTCCTACACGCGTAGTGGCCCACAGGCGCAGAAACCAAAGGAGAACACAGGCGGGGCACGTCTCCTGCAGAAATGCCCCCTTCCCTTAAGGATGCAAAGCAGAGGACGGCCATTCAGACTCTGTAATGCAACTAATAACGACGACGATCGTCTTAACAACAGTCGTGGGTCTTTTCTAAGTACTCCCCAAGTAGTATCTCATTCAATCTTCAAAGCAACGGTTTGGGGGAGATATTATTATTAAGAATCTGTGGATGAGAACAGCAAACTCAGCAGCACGGACCAGTTCATGAAAACTAGTTTATTTGTAGGTAATTTCGGGGGAGGGGACACCTGCCGGTCTCCCTCTGCCCTTTGGAAGGAGTTTAGTGGCAGGAAAAGCTGGCCTAGGGCCCGGCCCCCACCCCCCCCCCCCGGGGATTTGGTCTTGTCTCATAAACACCCAGCTTTGTTTCCTGCCCTGTTAAGTGGGGACAATGACACTGGCCTCACGGGGCTCTGGGCAGCCTTGAGGAGTGGAGAATCGAGTGGGGACGCTGGGTGCAGTGAAAGACTGTGTCCCCCGTGGCTGCTGACTACTCCCTGAGAGTTCCGGAGATGAGCACAGAGCTGGGCCTGCTCACAGCTTTCCTACTTGTAACAGCCTCAGGGGAGGGATCTGGGCCCTGGAGCCCCTGGCTCTCTACGCTCCCTGTCCTGTCCCATGCGCGTCACAGCTGTCTGCGGAGAAGTTCCCAGGCTCCGGCTTGCACTGGGGACCGGGTGGGTTGGAAGCCTGGAGCCCAGGAGCCCAGACACGTAGCTTGTTTGCAGGGGCAGAGGTGTCCTCCCCGGGGGACAGGGGGCCAGGCTGGGCAGAGCAGAAAGGGACTCTCCACCTGACTCTCCCAGGACGAATGGCCGACTTAGCTTGTGCCCCCCTCTGATGAGGCTGTGGCGGGCTGGCCCGGGGCACGAGGTCGGATGAGTTCCAGCCCGAGAGGGGTTTCTACGAAGCGTTCATGTTCTGCTGGGACATCCATCTGTCATTCCGACCCTGTGTTGAACTGGTGGGGAAACTTGACCTGACACCTGGCCCCAGGTCGGGGGAATCAGAGTGAATCGTTACCCTGGGGGACAGGTAGCACGTGGGGCTGAGTCCCTGCAGCCCCCAAGGGCGTCCCAGCGCGCAGTGACAATGCCCTGTGCTGTCCCCACACACAAGGATGTCCCCTTCCTGAGACATGGAAGGGGGGGTGGGCTCTGCAGGACTGTCCTGAGCTCTCAGAACCATCCGTGTCACTTGCCTGCTGCTCTGGGCCACATTTCCCTTGGGTGGGAAAGGTTTGTCAGGGCGAGGGTGGGTTCTTACAGCACATTCAGAGACAGACAGAGCCTCTCAAGCACAGGAGGACCATTATGATGTGAGTTGGGGGTATGGGAAACATAACAATCCTTTCTTTGGTATTATTGGTGAAAATTGTCTTGAATGTCACAAGTAACTACATGCTTATTTAAAAAAAAATTCAAGGGGCGCCTGGGTAGCTCAGTTGGTTGAATGTCTGACATCGGCATGGGTCATGATCCCGCAGTTTGTGGGTTTGAGCCCCACACTGGGCTCATGGCTGTCAGTGTAGAGCCTGCTTCGGATCTTCTGTTCCCCTCTCTCTGTCCCTCCCCCACTCCCGCTAGTGCTCTCTCTCAAAAATAAATACAACATAAAAAAATAAAATAAAAATAAGAAAATGAAAACGAAAGATGAGGCAGAGTTCCTTGGACTCTCAGCCAAACCCACTTCAGAGGTAACAGCCGTCGATGGCTTTGCGTCTGTCCAGAGTTCTCTGTGCTCACAAGCAGATACACACGTAAAGAAATCGTGGTTTCAGGGTATCCGGGTGGCTCAGTCGGCTAAGCGTCTGATCTTGGTTACAGCTCAGGTGGTGATCTTGTGTTTTGTGGGACCGGCCCTGGGCCGGGCTCTGTGCTGACAGCCGGGAACCTACTTGGGATTCTCTCTCCCTCTCCCTCTGCTCCTCCCCCAATTGAGTTCTCTCTCTCTCTCTCAAAAACAAACAAACAAACAAAAAAGATACACTTTTTTTTAAGGTTTGTTTATTCATTTTGAGAGAGAAAGAACAAGTGGGGGAAGGGCAGAGACAGAGAAGAGGGCGGGGCGTCAGAAGCTGGCTCCACGCCGACAGCACAGAGCCTGAGGTGAGCCTCAAACCTATGAACCGTGAGATCATGACCTGAGCCAAAGTCAGAGGCTTAACCGACTGAGCCACCCAGGTGCCTGTCACCTTCTTGTAAAATTTTTTTTAATATTTATTTATTTTTGGGAGAGACAGAGAGACAGCGCGCGAGCAGGGCGGGGAGCAGACAGAGAGGGAGACAGAATCCGAAGCAGGCTCCAGGCTCTGAGCTGTCAGCACATGGCCGACACGGGGCTCGAACTCACAAACCTCAAGAGTATGACCTGAGCCAAAGTCAGACGCTTAACCGACTGAGCCACCCAGATGCCCAGAAACACGTGGTTTTGTTTCTCCGTAAACATAATCATACCACACTATCTCGCTTTGCAAATTGTTTCTATTGTAACACATTTTGAAATCTCTCAGTGCTAATAAAAATAAAATAAAAGTAGTTATTTCCTTGTAAAATACGTCATGTTTATGTTCATAGCAAAGACCGGAGGTTCAGCAACCTGCAGCCCAGAGGCCGAATTTGGCCCGCAGCCCGTTTTGCACAGCCTGTAAGCTGAGAATGGTGTTTACAATTCATGTGGTTGTAAAAGAAAAAAAAAATACAAGAGGAAGAGGAGACCAAGACTGAATGGCCCACGAAACCTCATGCGTGTTACCCGACCCTCCACAGAAAATGCCTGCTGACTCTGGTCCAGATGCACCGGAACTTAGCAACAGATTCCCTCCTGGTAGACTTTCTGGGCAGTTCGAGCACCTTTTGTTTATTGCGTTAAGTGCATAATGCAAAGCTTGCCATGGTCACCAACTCAAGTGCACATTTCAGGGGGTTAAGCACACTCACAGAGTGGGGTGACCATCCCACTATTTCCAGAATGTTCTCATCTTCCCAGGCATAGGCTCTGTGCCCTATAAACCGTGAGTCCCCGTGGTGCCCCCATCCCCGCCCTGTAGGCTCTCTTCCACTCGCTTCCTGTCTCAGAATTTCCTTATTCCAGGCACTTCCTGTAAGCCAGTCCCGCTGTGTTTGTACCTTGTGTCTGGTTTCTGTCTCTCAGCACGTCCTAGGTCCCTCTGCGGTAGCAGGTGTTGGGACGCCGTTGCCTTCAATGGCTGAATGCCATCACGCTGTACGGATAGACCCCGTTTTGTTTATCCGCTCGCCTGTCGATGGACACTGGGGTTGTTTCCGTGGTTTGGCAGTTGTGACGAAGGCTGCAGGAACATTTGTGTGCGACGTCTGGGTTCGGGTTTTCGATTCTTTGGGGCACATACCCCTCGAGGGCCCGACCCCGTGCCCCGTGGCATGTGGGTTCTGCAGGCCCCCACGCGGCTAACAGAGCTGGGGCAGGTGTCTGTGTGGTCCGGAAGCTTCCGCTGGACGTCAAGATGCCGGGTCTGTGGCGGCTCAAACTCCTGAAGGCAGGGGTGGAGGAAACTGACGGTTGAAATCAGTGCAGAGTTGCTGTGGACGTCCTTTGACTTTTCCAAAGGTGTTGTAGCCCCGGAGGCCTCTCCGGGGAGGCGGCGCCTCTGAGGTCCCAGGGAGCCCCGACGGGTCAGCGCACCCCCTTCCAAGGGTCCGGGTCTGTTGTGGCGTCAACACAAGGCACCATGACCATCCTTACCCCCATCCCCGACTTCCTCCTGAGCCCCAGCCCAGCAGCTGGGAAGAGGGGCGGGAGGACGGCCCACGCGGCTCCCGCGGGATCCCTGGTTCTGACACACACCGCGGAGGCCCAGATGTTGCGACTCCCCGGCCCCTCCCGACTGTTGCTTCGTCCTGCCGCGTCAGCACGTTTGTAAGGGAAGCAGAACCGGCCTCTGGGTGTGCAGCTGGGGATCCGCTCTTCTGGTTCTGGGGCCTGCCCGGAGGGCTGGGCGAGGCCCGGAGAAGCCTGGCTCATCCATCAAGGGCTCCGGGGGCGCTGGGGGAGTGGAGTGGGGCTGCTTCTGCCTCCCCTGGTGCGGAGAGAACACGCTCCACCCGAGACCTTCGGTCCCAGAAGGGGGGGCCTGTCTCTGCTCCAGCCCTGCGCTGAGCAGCTGCTTACAAGGAGGCCCGCCTGCCCGCGGGCCACCGCCCTGCCTCTCTGTTTAAAGGAGAGCACGCCACCCCAGGCCCCTGCACGCACAGAGCCGGGGTGGGGACCGCAGGGGTGCTGACACCCTGTGATCCTGCCTCTCCCAGCCATGCTGACCGGTGCAGGGTGAGCCCCTGACTCAGGAGCATCCAGTCCTTGGCGGGGTCTGGGACAAACCCCATGTGGTCCGGGCTGAGACATAAACAGAGCCAGCAAGGCTCCTGATTACACATTTGAATCAGAGACACGGACGGATCTGCCGGTGTAGGCGCTGTGGCAGAAACCAGGGGCCCGTCTGCACCTGCTTCTGGGGCTGCGTGTGGGGATGAGCCCTCCGGATGCAAGGCTAACCTCCCTGAGCCTTGCACCTCAGTCTCCCTGGGATTCCTCCTGTGGCTTTCTGTGCAATTTCCCTACCAGGACCCTATGCCCAGAGCGGCCGGGGCGGAGTCTCTGATCTTCCCACCGAAAAACTAGACTAAAACACGATGCTTTTAAGTGCCTGGTCATAGTAATGGGTGGCCATGATCTGAGTGCTTAGTAGTGATAACGGGGTGACCCTGAGCTCTGATAGGGCGCTGAGCACTCCACTCAAACCTTCACTCGAATCAACTCATTGAGGACACCGTCCTGGGCACATCACGCGTTTGGGCACCAAGTGCAGGCGCGATGACCTCCTGGGCACCAGGGAGCCCGGCCTGGGCAGCGTGCAGCACAGGGTGAGCATGCGGGTAAAGCGAGAATCTTTGGAACCCGTGGCTGTGACCTTATTGGGAAAAGGGTCTTGGAAGCTGTGACTGAGTTAAGGAGCCTGAGATGAGGGGTCATCCTGGATGACCCGGGTGGGCCCTGACCCCACGCCAAGTGCCCTGTGGGAGGGAAGCGGAGAGGTCCGATGGATGGGGGAGTGGGGGGGTGGGACCTCAGCAGTTAGACATGGGAGTGCCAGAGGCCCCCAGAGCTGCACGGGCAGGCCAGGACGGATTCCTCCAGAGCCTCCGGAGGGAATGAAGCTGCCAACACCTTCGTTTGGATCTCTAGCATCTACACCGTGAGAGAGGAAGCCACAGAGAGGGAGAAAAGGGAACGCGGTTTCCCAAAGGAAGTCCGGGCACCGCCATCCCCAGAGGGACACAGGTGGAGAATGACCTTGGGGCCCTTTCCGCTCGGCAGCTTGCCCCCTGGATGGACCCGCTCTTGGCTCCCAAAGGCACGTGCTACCCAGGAACTTGAGACCCCAGGGCCGGTTTCTTTCCGCCCCCAAACATGGTGGCCTCCCCAGGCACCTGCGGTGGGGAGCTGGCTCACTCCCCCCGCCCCCGCCCCCTGCCAGACGGTAGTGCGAGGACACCTCTGTCACCGATCTGCAGGGTGTTTAAGACACTTTGGACGTTGGTCCAGCCAAAGCGCACCCTTTAATTAGGATCCCTTTTTGTGAATCATGCTAATCATCGTCCCTGTGGTGATTTCTCGGCCGTCCAGGGCCTTGCCTCAGCAAGGTGCTCAGACCTGCTCCGACAGCCCGAGCAGGGCCTGCCAGACAGCCGGGACACTGTTTCATTTTAATTACGGAGGAAAACAATGTTTACGAAGGAGACAGCTTCATTTCCTCCCGCGGTAGATGAAGAGGTTCTGTGCTCAGACCAAGAGCGTCCCGTGCAGAAGCTGGGAATTAGGTGTCGGCTAAAGGAGGGCAAAGCGGTTTTAATGTCCCCAGCGGAGGGCTGGATCTGCCCAAGCTCTGGCCTGGAGTCTGTGCTTGTGGCCAGCGGGGAAAATGTGTATCCCAGCCACCTGCAGCCTGGCCCCTGGCCCCGAGCTTGGTTGAAGGGGGCAGTGGCTTGGGAGGAAGTGTGTTTCTAGGAGTGGCCTGATTCCCTTTTAGTGCATCCTGCTCAAAAACACCACCCCCAACAGTGTTGCACGTAAGCTGAGCTGGCTTTTCGCAGAAACGCCATCGGGCAGGTATTTCCTTGTGCAGATGGATGCGTTCAAAGCATCCCCAGGCTCACGGCCGCTGAGGGCGTGACACGGGCCACGCACTGCTCAGAGGGGGCCCAGGCTTCGGGATGTCTGGTGGGGGCACGGCAATGAGTTAGGACACCCACAGTCCCTTTGGGGAACACTTCGTCTTGTGAAACCACGACCCTGTGCGCACGCTGGGAAGGACCACCCCGAAGTCACTTCTGGGGATCCCAGTTACTGAAAGGCCCGAGGTCCGTCTCCTGCAAGGACAGGAAAGCAGAGGAAGCAGAAGGACGAAACTGGAGGCCACTCCGTTGCAGCGTGTCACGTGGACCCGGGGAAGGAGCGGCTGCCACTCAGGACTTGTGACCAAAGCGCTCTGGGAGCAAGTGTGGGTGACGGACCGTCCGTGTTGTGGGGGCCTGGGTCGTGGGCGGGGCTGCCTTTCATGGGCTGGACACATGAGGAGAAGGGCTCAAGACCCTGGGGGCTCGGCGCCCGTGACAGTACGGGCCCCTGGGCCCCAGATCCACGCAGGTGGCTGGCACCGTTGTCCCCGTAGACACTGGTGGCAAGACCAGTGTCATGCAATTGTCTGGAGCTCTGACCGTGGACCAGGGCCTGCTCTTTGGGAGGCAGGGCTTCAGTCCAGAGGCCTCGTGGACACCTTGTCTTCCCACTCCACTCGAGTCCTGTGAGCCCACGCCAGGCCCCGGGGGTTCTAGATGCATTGGGGTGGGACCCCGGGGCTGCAGGGAGGAGAGATGGGACTCCAGCGTCCGGACTTGGCAGAGCTCCTGGCGGGATCGAGGGGACACGGGAAGGGGACAGGACACCGGGCCCACTGTCATTAGCTCCCAGGGAGACAGACATTTCTGCTTTTGTTCAACTCGCCCGGTGCTAGGAGCGTGTCTATTACTGAACAGTCACTGAATAAATGAAAGATTTCATAAGTGGGTGGGTGGACATGATCCCACACAGCTCCCTGGGCCCGTCCTTCCTAGACCCACTCCGGGGCCCTGCAGAGAGCATCTGAAAATGAAAGAGAAGCCTCTGGCCATTCATCAGGCTGGCTCAGCGCCCTGCCGCTAATGGTCATCAACAGAGAGTGATCCAGAACTCCGGCAGGCAGCTCCGACCCACTCCACAAGCAGCCTTGTGTTATGCTTACGATTCTTACAAAGAGCAAATGATCTAGCATCAGAATTTTGTCTAGCTGGGGGCTAAACACTCCCACAGCATCCTGGGCCTGGTGGTTCGCAAAGCGCAAGGCTGTTTTTGTGACTGTTGTCTTCTCGCACAGGAAAGCGGGTCCCAGGGAGTGGATCGTACAAGGGACAGCCTGGAGGAGGAGGGGGCAGGCACACGCAGGAGGGAGGAGGGGCACAGATTCCACATTTGGTGACGTCTGAGGAAGCTGGCCGCTGCTCCCCTACACCCGCTCGCTGCTGTGAAAGGGCTCATCCTCCTTTGCAAATGAAGGCAGGTGAGATACAGCACTTCCTTTACTGGACACAGGAGATTATTAATGGGCTCTGTGCTGGTTCATCTTATGTGTCAACTTGATGGGCCACACGGAATGCCCAGAGGTCTGGTGAAAACGTGATTCTGGGTGTGTCCGTGAGGATGTTTCTGTGTGAGATGGACCTTGGTGGACGGGGGAAGGCAGGTGATCTCCCCAGTGGGGTGGGCCTTGTCTAAGCAGTTGAAGGCCTGAATGAACAGAAGGGCTGAGTTGAAGGCATGCTCCTGCCTGACTGTGGACCTGGGACCCTGGTTTATCCTGCTTCCAGATTTGAACCGAAACATCGGCTCTTCTGGGTCTCCAGCTTGCCAGCTGTCGATCTTGGGACTTTTCAGCCTCCCTTATCATGTGAGTCAATTCCCTGTAATAAATCTCTCTCTATCCTACTGGGTCCGTTTCTTGGGGGAACCATGAGGAACACAAGCCCCCGTGGTGGGAAACTCGGTGGTGTCACTGCAGAGGCTCCCCCTCTATGCTGACTCACTGCTCAGGCGTGAGTGCGGTGGGGGGCCTACAGTGCCCGACCTGGCGCTGCCTCCTGACATTGGCCTCCATCAGTCACTGTGGAGGCACCCTTGTCTGGGGGCCACGGTCCCTGGAACGGAGGCTCTCTGAACTCCCACCCCAAGCTCAGGTGCACGCATGCCAGCTCATGAGCTCCGTGGCTCCCGTGACGTCGCTAAGATGCGGGAGGGCTCCGTGGCACAGCACGGTCTGGTGGACCACCGCCCCCGATCCCAAGTTCTGAATTAGTGAATACTTATTGTAAGGC
Organism: Puma concolor; assembly: GCF_028749965.1. Classification (NCBI taxonomy): domain Eukaryota; kingdom Metazoa; phylum Chordata; class Mammalia; order Carnivora; family Felidae; genus Puma; species Puma concolor. Next base: position 138,870,790 of record NC_141669.1, on the reverse strand, counting down.
AGCCGTATTACTCCCAAGTTGACCTCAGTTTGAGTTCAGCCAACAGGAAAGTGCCCATTGGAACCTACTTGTTAAAAACAGGTGTGGACAGTGGCAAGGCATGTTCACCATCCGAGAAGCACAACGAGAGAACATTTCACGTTTTATTTTATATACTTTGGAGCCAGTTTCCTATTGTAAGAAGCCATATTATTTCATAATAAAAATTAAGCACAGGTTAATATGGTTTATAATTAGCATATGATAAGAATTCGCAGGGAAACAAAGGTCCCAAGCCTCTTAGAAGCAGCACGTGCTCGTAAGCATGGTGGGCATGTCCCTGGTAGTTGTATTTACATGAAGGCTTGTCTACTAAATAGATTTTTTCCCCATAAAGATTATAGAGATATTTAAACACATTTTTTAATGTTTATTTTATTTTTGAGAGAGAGACAGAGTGGGAGTGGGAGGAGGGGAAGAGAGAGAGGGAGACACAGAACCGGAAGCGGGCTCCAGGCTCCGAGCCGTCAGCCCAGAGCCTGACGTGGGGCTCGAACCCACGAACCGCGAGATCATGACCCGAGCCGAAGTCGGATGCTTAACCCACCGAGCCACCTAGCTGCTTCTATAAAGATGTTTTTCAAGCAGAGCCCTTCTGCATCGCAAGTTCTAAAGTAGCAGAGTCCAAATTCATGAAATTTCCTACAATCAGCGTTGTTACCGGTCAACCAACCAGTCACGATTGCTGGCTGTGTCCTGTGTGCTGCAAATAGGGGAACATTCTTGTTGCCGAATACGCAGCTACAATGCTGCGTGAGCACTGACTTCTATTTTCCCTTAGGGTTATAATATCCTGTTCTGCGTCTATGCAGAAAGGAAAAAAACACATTTTTGTCTTTTGATTCATAATTCATACGCTTGGTACATAGGTCTGCTTATGATCTCAATTGTTAATGTTTTCCCTTTGTAAGACAGGGTTGGAGCAAAGTCAATATTTTAGTGTTGACAGTTCATGCTTGCTTGACGTTATTCGTGTATTGCTTTCTTTAGAAACCGAAAAGTGAAGAAAACACCCCTCCCGGAATAAAGTTTTCGGGCACGAACGAGACTGCCACATTCAACATTCAGAACCCGTGTATCTTAGGATTTTTAAAGAAATATTAGCAATATTCTCAGCGGCAAGATATCCCTAGAGCAGTCCACAAGATAAATTAGAAACGGGGGCATCTTGCTTTTGATTTATTACAGAGAAAATGTAAATGCGATCCTATGAATATTACTCACAGAGAGAAAAATGCCAAGGGTGGTTTATCGTGATCCTTCGACGCTGGAATCCCGTCCAGCTGTTCTATCAGCAGACCGGTTGCTAGGGACTGGAGTCTGTGTGACATCCTTCTGGGGAAGAGCGCTGGACGTTATCCCTCCTCTCTGGCAGCGGTGAGGGGCCAGGGCTCTATGCCTACGCGCTCGACTGCCAACAGGAGGCTAAGATTTCTTGGCTGCGTGGCTTTGCAAGGCAAGCGACTGCCACGGCGGCACAGATTATGAGAAAATGTTGGGCGCCTCACCCAAGCTCAGTCCTCACCGTGATGGTGTTTACCTGGGTGGTGAGCTTTGTTACGCTGCTATTGCTCGATGCACGTAGCCCCCCCCCCCCCGCCCCCCCGCCGCGGACTCGCGCTCCCCTTGTCGAACGTGAGGCTTGGGCTCCAGGACACTCACTCTGTCAGCAATTATCACGAGATTGGCTGGAGAGGCCAACCGGAGTGAGTGCCTTGTGTGCAAAAGTAAAGATTTTACAAGAAAGGTCAGGGCGCCAGTGCCTGCTCAGCGGTGGGTCGTGAAATCCCGCACCGCCTGCACCACAGAGGCTCATCACGTCCACAGGCTGCCGACGACTCACGATGTGTCACTGCGGGCGAGGGCGCCCCAGCCCTGCTCCTCAATGCTCCCAGAAATGTCTGGCAGGGAGAACCTGAGGTTTAAAAGCTTGGAACCACTGGTCTGACGTCACAGCTCCGAAGTCAGGGGCTAGAACAGGTGCAGAGTGGAGGACCAGGTACACATCAATGACGCACCTGCAGTGTTCTGGGCGGGTGTAAACACGGGTGAAATCCATCGGGTCCTGAGTTCCGCTTCTGAGATGTAATTATCATCAGCTCCATGTTAGGACATGGAATCTGAGGACCCGGGAGGTGGCCCACCTGTCCACGGTGCCACCCACTTGTCCACGGTGCTGTAGCTGCTGAGGCAGATGCCCACACCGCCCCCAAGCCTTGGAGGGGGGTGGCTTTTCCAGCTGTGTCACAGCGGGAGGCACGGCTTGGGTCACTCCGTCCTGGCCAGTCGCCCTAGACCGCAAGTGTTCCTTCACAAGGAAGTAGCTGGTGAGTCTGCCCCTTTCTGAAGCCCGTCACGTTCTCGCTGATTCCTAAAGCGAGCTTCACCTGCGTGCCCGTGACCCTCAGCTGGCTGCGTGACTAGCCCATGGCTCTGAACTGTCCTGTCCAGCTGGCCTGGGTCCCTCGGCTTTTCCTTCTCGGCTGCCTTAGGAGGCCACGATCAAATGCCGAGAAGCAGCAAGGAAGAGCCGTGATGCGACACGAGAGAGAGCGGCACCCAGTCCAGCAGCGCTGAGTCGGCAGCCTTTGAAAACAGACCAAGAAAGATAAGTAAGGATACACATCTCCTGAAGCCATAAAGGAAACTTCGACATCTTAGAGCCAATCTGGTATCAGAAATAGATTTCTCCTCTCTATTTTTCATGTGCCCTTTGGTCTATAGATCACAATTCGGTAAAGCAAATAAAAGGACTGATGTTACTGGCTCTGTATTTTACGCATGATGGAGACATCACGGTAAAGCCTTCTCTTATACGTCGGTAAATAAAAGAATACTATTACAAGGGGTAATCAAAGAAATAAGAAATATAATCGCCATTGAGGAAACAGACTGCCACTCTGGGCATTCTCTCAGGAAAGAATAGATATCAGCACAGGATGAATTTATATTTTCCTCTCCCTGGTTTGTTATGTCTCTTGCTGACACAAATAGAAACCCAGTGCTCTGTGTCCATGGGACCGAGCACAGCACAAATCACAGAACACAGCGTGGTTTCTGCTCCGCTGTTGCATAATAAAAATGCTGACTCCTGGGACTGTCAGCCAGAGCTCCCTCTCGGGCTCTCGGAGCGTCCAGGGACAGGTGATGACCAGCACCTAGCGGGAGAGAACGTCAGGGCCGGGACTTGCGGAAGCAGAGCGGGGGGTTGGGGGGGGGGAGGGGAGTGACGAAGGCAGATGTGCATTCGTGGCGACCTACTTACTGAAATGAATCCATGTTGGATGAACACTAGCAGGAAGCACCGTTCGGCCTCCACTCCAGGGTGGCGGCTGGATCCTTGGTTTCTGGAGCACCCCTCACACGTTAGCTCCTTGGCCACCTCCCTGCGCACGATGGCCTAGATACATCAGGGAGCTGCTCTTTGCTTCTTTTCTGGTAACCCACGATTACCCTCCCGCTTCATCCATCCCCCAGATTAACCTACCCAGTGCAGTTCAAAGGGGCACGTCATCGTCTTGTGCTGTTACCCTTTGGGGGCCGAAATTCTGGGGGACTCAGGACCTGTTCGGATCCAGCCTCACGTGGAAAAGAGGCTGAGCTGCCGTGGCCTCCCGCTTCCTTTTTCTGAAACGTACACTGGGTTCTCCTTGCCTGTTGGAATCCAGCCTCTGGCAAAAAGGAATTCAGAATGGCAGGATATAGACACCGTGATTTGGTGACAATTAAGAGACCAACAAAGGAGCAGCGGACGTTCAAGGAGTCACCCCTCAGAGAAGGGCTTGCTTCTTGCCAGGTGCGGAAGCCTGGGTTTATGATGAGCGTTTGGGACACCGCCCCTTCCCCTCGCGGCTCCGTCCGTGACGGTCTGCGTGCCGGCTCGTTCTGTCGGGTAGGTGGCCTGGTGGTTTTGCCGCAGCTTTCGTAAATCTCAATATGTTGTGCAGAAGTAAAGGCTGGCATAATTTATCACAGTTGAACATGTGCTTTGTTCAATGACAGGGTAATTAGACATTCTTTCAGCAGACACATTAAATATATACTTATGCATTAAAGCTCTGTGTCTCGGATCGGCTCTGTTGATTTATTCTTTATGCTTGGATCTTTGCCTGTTGATAGCCATATAAAACTAAACTTCCATGCCAAAAAATAAAAGTGGCAGGAAAAAAGAAATGGCTTCCATATGCTCACTCAGTCAAGTGGGGGGTGGGAGGTGGTGGGGGGGGGACGGGGAAATGCACGCACGCACACGCGGGCACACACACAAGTATATACACGCACGCGCTTAGCGCTCCGGGACAGGCCGGGGCTCGATTCTCCGTTCCCTAGCCCGGTAAACATTAATTATGCAGTGATGACAGTAATTTTGCATGCATAATGCTGACCTCTTTCACTAGAGGGCAACAGAAGCCCAGCGTAAGGAACCTCCACCTTCTGCTGCCAGTGACAAGAAACGTTAATAAGATGCCGCGTGGATTTTATAACGAACACCCTATTAATTTTACATAAGAGTAACGTTACTTTTGAAAATCCAGTTACGCTCCTGAATATACATGATCCAGCCTTCTCAACAGGTGGCACGGAGCACTCTGCGCGTTCCTGTCACCGCCGCGCAGGGTGCCGCCGGGCTTTCGTGTGGCTGGCGTCTTTGTGCGGGTGGAGGTTCTCCAAGCAGGTACGCTTAGAATCACTCCGGAGCTGAGCGCCACCTGGGCAGGAAACAACTCCGCGGACTGACCTGCAGACCCAACAGCCCCTGCAGGGCGGCCACGTGTCGTGAGCGTCTCTTGGTCCCCAGACAAGGCTTGCTTCCGGAGCATGTGCCTGGCTTCCGGAGGCATCCTCCCCTCCCTCCTGCCTGAGGAGGGATGTTGGGGTGGGGGCTGCAGCTCATGAGGGGCATCCGTCTCTGGGTCTCTTTCACGAGGCTCGGAGCTTGAGCTGTGAGGAGTGGAACCGGTTCTCATCTCTGCCCCCAAATGTCGAATGTAACTCGTCCACCACCAGAGCCTGTATCCTCTGTGCTGATTTAATGTTTCGAAGCCCACTCGCTTTAACAAACGGGGTTCCTGGGTCTTCTTTCTACCTTGTGAGTGGGAAGGACTCACTGGATGCCGTGCTCTGTTGCTGAGGAGGGAGAATCTTTAAACAGCCCGAGAAATTGATGGCACAGATTCGGCCAATGGAAAGCTAATTACATAAATCTGTCGTTTGTTCCTAAATATGTTGAAAATATCAGGAATCATTAGGGAAATGCAACGAAGCTTCAAGTTTCGAGAGTCTCTGGACCAATTATCGCGTATGAAAACAACACTGAACTTCTTCTACGAGAAGCGTTTCAGGCCAAGATGTATAATGAGGGACCTCCTTCCCTCTGGAGGGGAAGCATGACATTCTATAAACACCCTGACTCAGCATTTACAGGTTTTGCTTCCAAAAATAACCATGGCCTTTTCTTTGAAATGAGGTCTTTGAAATCGGTGCTCGGCTGGCTCTCCAGAGTGGCTTAATTTCCACAGGAGGGTGGACGTGTGTGTTGTGCGGGCTGGGGGGCGAGGAGGGGCAAAAACATACAACTCTTGTTTTTCACCGTATAGCTGACAGCCCTTTGGGAACCAGGGGGTGGGGGTGGGGAGATGTAGCCAAGAACTGCTCAGAGCATCCAGGGTGTTTTCATGGTGAACTTGGCATCCTGCGTTCCAAGTCCTTAATCCTGGGTGGCAGGGGCTGAAAGTCTTTTCCAGAAGCCTCCTTGGTGCCCTTCACATTGTCCCGTCTGGTGGGGAAGCTCTGCTGTGGTCCAGCCAAGCCTGGGGCTGGGAGGGAAGTCACTGGCGTGGTGCCTCGATCTCCCATTTGCCGGGCTCCGACGCGGCTCGGCCGTGCCGCAGTGTTCCACAATTTCCTTTGAAATGTAACTCATTATACAAAAGCAGAACTAAATAAAAAATACTCCAGAGAGGGAACAGATTGTTAGCTATAGATTAGAAGAGCAGCCTAATCCTTCACAAGCATTAAATATTTAACATAATCACACCACAGGTGCCAAGAAGATGTCGGCGTTGTTTAATTAGACTTAATTAAACATAAGGAAAAATCTAATACTAATTCAGGTCGAGTTTTTTAATCGATTACAACCCCCACTCCCCCTTAGAGGTCCCCATGTATTAGCTGTATCGTTCCTTACCTTCTTATTAACCAGAAACCTCGCCTGGGTAAGAGTTGAAAAGTCATGCAGAAAGGAAGGAGGTGCTGTCTATGAGCAACCAGACTGTATAAATGGATCACGGAAGAGAATATTTCTGTGGTCAAGAAATGGCACGAACACGTGGTCACTTCCAACATCTGTAAGGTGGGCACAGGACTTTTATCTGACCCACGTTGCTTTATTGATGTGAAATGTCTTAGCCGGGAACGCGTCCACTCGAAGCTTTAATCCGTTCATATATTCGTGCGCGCGCGCGCGCGTGTGTGTGTGTGTGTGTGTGTGTGTGTGTGTACAGGATAGCCTTCAGACTGTAATGTCCACAACAGAAAGCAAACACAAAATGTGACAAATTATACCTTGACCACGTGTTTGCAATACAAACTCCAAGACCCATTAAAGCACAGGCAAATACATTTGCTGCACATACGAAATGTTTGAACATTTAGTTTTTATCGTTGAAATAATAACCTTTCTTGATACTGACACTGGGTGTGAAATTGTTGTTTCAGTTTCCCGTACTCTGGGTCTCCAAAATGAAGACAGAACACAGGTGCCGGCATGTAGCCGTGAGAAACACTATGTTTAACAAATCAACGTTTTAAAAAACTTTTACTGCTGCTCATAGAATTATAAATGTGCACTCTTCACGGGCACGTATGTTGGCTACAGGAACGCTGGGGGCCGTGTCCCGGTTAATGACGCAAGGTGTGCGACACAGAACAAAAGAACACTTGGGTTTTTGTAACACCGTGGGTCCAGACACTGAGAATTTTATCTTAAAGAAACTATCACAGATGTGCCCAACAATTTAACGATGTAGGGAGACAGATGTTCATTGCAGTGTTGACTAAAATAACAGCAACAACAGAGAAAATAGAAATGACCTAAATGTTGCATCTGCTGGAGGAAGTTAGGGAAATTTACATTGTAGAGAAACCTAGCTCTTTCAACTGCTGTCTGGTCCATTACCCCGGTGGAGGACCTTACACGGAATCCTGAGCAGGGGAACGGCAGGGGTGCGGAGAGGCGAGAGGCTCCTTCCCCATCCTGGCTGAGCGAGCCAGCCCCGCATGGGGGGAAAGCCAGGGAGAGTGGACTCCAGGCAGAGACAGTGAGGGCACGGGGTCTGTTACCGGGGGTCTGGGGCAGCTGCCAGGAGGGACAGAGGCCCCCGGAGTGAGGGTCCTGGGGCGCCAGTTCTGGCGCTGGGTTCGGGGCACTTGTGTGGCCAGGCCTTGTCTGCGCAGAGGCTGGTTCTGCAGAGCACCAGGCGACTTTGCGAGCCCTTTTGGGAGATGCCCGTCTTAGTTTTCAGTCTTGCTGTAACAAACCATCACAACCTAGAGCCTTAATGTAACATAAACATGTTATCGCAGAGTTCTGGGGGTCAGAAGTCCAAAATGGGTTTCATGGGCTAAAGCCAAGGTGTTCGCAGGGCTGGTTTCTTTGGGACATCCTGGGGCGCGGTGGGGGGGGCCCATCTCCTGGCCTTTCCAGCTTCAAGGCCCATGTGCATTCCTTGGCCCGACCCCTGCCTCTCTTGTTGCCTCTGGCCTCCTGCCTCCCTCCTATAGGACCTTTGTGATGATATCGCAGATCATCTCCCATCTGAAAATCCCTGACGTGATTCTGTCCATTTGCCGTGTAAAGTGACACACTCGTAGGTTATGGGCATTAGAATGGGGGCGTCCTCGGGGGCAAGGATCCCGTCATCCACAATGCCTTTCCTGCTAAGGTTAGCTTTTTGTAACCAAGCATCATGATGAGCCGGTCGGTTTCCTGGTTATGGTGCTCACAATGGTCCCCTTCGTGGGCGTGGGGGCATAAATACTCCATCCTTGTGTGTGAGTGTGCGACTCTGAGTGTGTGCACGTAAGTATTAACAGAGACACAACACTGGAATTGGAAATGTTGGAATCTGAACGTGGTTATGCTGGCTGAGAGATTACCAGTGACTTAATTTTCTTTTTCCTTTGAGAGAGAGAGAGAGTGAGAAAGAGGGCGCCTGTGTGGGCAAGAGAGGCAGAGAAAGGGGGGGAGGAGAGAGCACAAGGGAGGGGCAGAGAGAGAGGGAGAGAGAGAGAATCCCAAGTAGGCTCCACACTCACCACGACCCTGGGATTGTGACCTGAGCTGAAATCAAGAGTCGGACACTCACCTGCTGAGCCCCCAGGTGCCCCTGAGTGACCTGATTTTCTTCTCTTTGTTCACGTCTACTTTCCACGCTTCCTACTTTTGTGTATGTTTACATTTTGTGTCACTTGCGTCGCAAATTTTAAAATCCTATCAACCACAAAGTCAAGTACAAGAACAGGATTAACCTGTTCGTCTCCGCAGGAAACTGCCCAATGTGGAAATGAACGTTACATTCATCTCTGGCAAAATGCTCTAGAACTTTCAATTTAATTACCAAAAGTCAAAACATTTTCCTGTCTACAATGTCATTAGATACTTCTCCCTACGCTGGCAGTATTATTTGCAAAAACTGCAGAAATTGTGGTTTTCTCTAAAAGCTAAGAGGGCTATTTTTTGGAAAGTTAAACTTCCCCTGACAGCTTCTCGACCCTGTTGAACACCAGAATCTCTTGTCCAAGCATTAGAAGTTCCATCTCCTCCTGCCCCACTGTCACCTTTTCTGGGAGACAGGCCTGGATATTATGGTTAAAAACAGTCCCAGGGTGATTGCAGGGTGGACACTTCACTTTTTGTCTTTGGACAATGGTTTGGAAAGCACTGCTCTCATCTGTAGAGATGATGCTTCCTTTGTGGCCAGCCCAGCAGGATCCACATCTGCCCAAGGCCACAGACCAGCCCGGAAATGGTGTCTGTGTTCACGCCGTGCTGGTAGGAGAAGCTAACAAGCGTGCTTTTTCCTGGACGGACTTCCCAGTGCTTACTTTACCTGTCTGTCCCCACTCTTGTTCAGTGGCCTCAGGATTGGCTCTTTTTTTTTTTTTAATGTTTATTTATTTATTTTGAGAGAGCGAGCGAGCAGGGGAGGGGCAGAGAGAGGGAGGGAGAGAATCCCAAGCACGCTCCATGATGTCAGCCCAGAGCCCGATATGGGGATCAATCCCACGAACCAAGAGACCATGACCAGACCCGAAATCAAGAGTCAGGCACTTAACTGAGTCGCTCAGGCACCCCTGGATCAGCCTTTACAGCAGTAACGTGGAGAACAAGGAAGGGGGGAAACCGGATGGTTGAGCTTCAGGGCAGACCTTGGAAACCCAAGACAGAGCTCACAGGCTGCTGGAAAAGCCATCTTGAACCCAAGAATAGACACTCCGGCTTGACAAATAGGCACAGAGAAACGCATCATCAACTGGGTGGAACTGTTTTCCCCAATTGCCCAGACTAGACAAGCCCTCCCCATGCTTGGAGGTGGGAGAGAGTCTAAGAGGGAAGTTATATGACGCTGGATGGCCCCCCTCAAGAGTGGTCCTGCGCTCTGCCTGCTGTTGAGCCCCAGTGGAATGCTCTAGCAGCTTGGGGATGAAGACAGAAGGGCAGTCTCCTCCTTCCCACCCAGAACTCTGGGAGGCAACAGGGTCCCATTGAGTTGCTATTAGCCAGCAGGGCGTGTTAAGGGAGGCAGGATGCGGGCCAGGCACCTGAATTCCTCTCAGCTGCAGACTTCGGTGGAGGAGTGTGGAGCCTGGGTAATCCCAGGATGCACAGCGACCAGTAGAGGCCGATGGCCAGAGGAGGAGCCAGAGCCATGCTCACCTGGGTGTGCGTGGAAGAAGGGACCAGAAACCAGCCCGTGTACCATGGAGAGAGATGTCAGTGACTCCTGCCGCATCATGTCCCCCACCCTCCCCCCCAAGGCTGTGGCACTGGGGTCCCTAAAAGCCAGTGGCAGCTCCTGGGAGAAACAGGGAGGGAGAACCCTGTACCCTTTGAGACAAAGACGGGTGGGTGAGCCCTGGAGTGAGTGACGTGGTCATTTACTAGGAGTTTAAATGTCTCAGGGGGGCCACAGGGCACAGGACAGCTCCCATTAGTTCTTCATTCATTAAGATGAGAGATTACCAGCCAGATCCTCCCATCACCCAATTATTTGGATTCACCTAAACGTTTCACACACTTAGAAAAATTAAACAAAACACAGATTAAGACCCTCCTGAAACCTATGAGGGCATTAGTCTCTACCCCTAGCTCAGAGGGTCACCTCCAGGATGTGGTTCATTTTCCTCTTTCTGTCCCCTGCCTGGGGTTGTGGCCCCACCTGCCCCCTGAGGGGGTAGAAGGGCCGTCCTGGGGGGTCTGGGGTCTGGGGTCTCAGCACGTGATCCTCTGATAAAAGACAACTGGCTTTCCCGAGGTGACCGCGGCCCAGGCTGGTCAGTGATAGGCTGGGTGTCCCCCTGGCCATTCCAGTGGGATGTCCCATGGGCTTGGTCAATCTCACACATCTTCCTTTCTTGCTACACTGTGTTACCTTCTGAGAATCACTGTGCCTTCTGTTCGTTTTGACGGCTTTACTTGACTTTACACAACTCTTCACCCCTTATACCTACCCGTCTGGTCTTTTAGGTGTAACTTTTAAATCTGATGTTATGGAATCTGTCCACTATTTTCTAGGGCTCTACCAACCACCTAGAGCTGTCAGTGGTGGTGTAGGTTCTGGGAGATAAGTCCCCTTCCTTGACACCTGCCTGGGGGTATTGGGAGGTGTGCCCTCAGTGATGCTGCCCCTTTACTGGGCACCTTGTACAAAGATGAGGTCTTGTATGCAATGGTCCCCTGCAGTGTATTCACCCACTTCGAGTGTCTCCAGGTTATCGGCGGGGAAACTGAGGTCACTCAGCTGGTGAGAGGTGAATTCAAGAACTGACCTGTCTCTGACCAAGTCTGTCTTCTCTTGGCGTCCTTATCCGCTTTCATTCAGGAGCCCAGCCCGTGCACCTCTCTTTGTGCCCCCCTCCCCCCCATGCCTTCTCTCCCTCCACCTGCTGGCCACCCGCCCAGCTCCCTGGCTCCCGGGGCAGGCCTCCCATCAGCACCCTGGAGAGCTCCACTCACCCTCCCCAGGCAACGCCAGATTCTCAGCCTTCACATCACTTCCCTCCCCTAACATCCGCCCACAGAGCTTCCCTGGCTGCAGGATGAAGTCCTAACACCTACTGTGGGATGGAAACTTCAAAACCCAATGCAGCCCAAGCCAGCGAGAATCAGCTTCTGTATTCATCCTCTGGATCATCAAGCATCCCAGCAGCGTCTGCCCAGAAGAGATCAGCCTCATTTTCATCTCCGAGCCTTTCCCGTCATGTTCCTCTTCCCGGAGACACTGATCTTTCTCTCTGTCTGCGTCCTGTTCCCCTTCACGGAAGACGTCCTTTCCCTGTCTTGTCCACACTGGTTGCCCCTTCTCCGAGGTCCTGCCCCAGGGCAGTTCTCTGTGAACCACTCACTTGTATGCCATCTACCCCCGTCAAGACCTATTTCCCTGAGTATCTGGTCCTCCCCCACTGGGCTGAAGTTCCTGCTGGGCCAAGGCTAATTTACATCCTTGCGTCCCCCACCCCCACATGCTATCACAGCACCTTGAAATACAGCAACTGACGGACATTTGTGGGGTGAACAAACTTGCTACAGACCCAACACTGTGGCACTGACACCAATTGTAGCTCCTGGGATGGGATCCTAAGAGAAACAGACAAAGTCGAAATAAGTCACACAGACAGGCATAGGGAAACATACAAACATAACACGCACAACAACAAGATGATGTTCTCCACTGCCCTTGACATGGATTTGCTTGTCGCTGGGGTGTGATGGTCTGGGAGAGAGACACAGACGAACAGCCAGAGGGAAGCGTGGCTTTGTGGGTCGGGGCTCGGGGCTCAGGCTCCAACTCTGGCCCCACAGTCTGTGCACTGGCTGACCCACGTCTGGACGTGCGCTGTCCCCTCCGTGGTTCTCATCCACTCCTCCCACCTCACAAAGTCTCTGCAGCCAAATTAAGGTAAAACTCAAGAAGCAGCTTTGGGATTATTTAAGGATCTCTCCAACGTGTTAATGAAACATGTTGAAGTGATGCTCTTTCCGGTACATTCCTTAGGATTGATTCAAAGATCCACACTTTTTTATGTTTTCCTGAAATTGGGCTGAGTCATAAAAGTAAAAATGTACAATAAGTACAGTGCCCCTCCCCCGAGGTTGGTTTGAATTTACAATTTCTTGTTTGCAGTTCTTGGTGGCAGAGGGCCGAGGAGGTACAGAGCAGTTACGGCCACTTCAATGTTTAGCACGATAGTGGGAAAGCATCCTGTGACTCTGGACAGCCCAGGTGTGGCACACGGTGCCGTCTGCAGTCACCCCAGTGACAGCTTCCGGGGGAAGGCAGGAAACAATTGTGTTCTCCCTCTTTCTAATGAGGACAGGCGCCCCCAACAGAGGGGAGTATGAATAGCCAGCCTCAGGGGGATCTGGCTGCAAAGGTTGGGGTTCCGTCACCTGGCCTGTGGGACGTGCCAGAGCCCCCGACAAAGGGGGTTCCATTAGCCGTCTCGTTTCTGCTTTCTATCAAGGGTGTGGGCTCATCTCCCAAGTAAATTTCTTCGGCTTTTCTGGAAATACAGATGTTGGCCGCAATTGCAAGAAATAGCCCAATAGTAAGGACAAGGAGGCTGTCGGAAGGGACGCTGTCTGGCAAGACTCACTTCTCAGAGCCAGGGGGGCCTCTTGTTCATGCGTGCACTTGAAGGAGGCACAGGGTGTGGCCACCTCCAGCATCACTGGGGTCGCTGAGGACCGGCAGCCTTCAGCAGCCGTGGGGGTGGGGAGGGGAGTGGAGCAGGGTGGTTGTGGGACGTGAGGATGTGCTCAGCTGCCAGAGCTGGTGACCTGTCCCTGCCGGCCGCCTCCCCACAGCCCAGAGGCCCACTCTGCCCGGCCCGGCCGCTGGCTCACCAGCCTTGGATTCGGGACAGGGCCTCTCTGATGGAGCTCTGTGACCAGAGAAGTGCCTTTCCTTCATATTAAGAATGTCCTGCCCTCCTCCAGTCACTTCCGGTCTTACCCACCCGTGAGCATGGATTCGAAGAAGCTCGTGGGACCTGGGATGTCGCAGGAGACAACGCTGTCAGAATCACCTGCGTCTTAACTCCCGATTCATGCAAGTCTGGCACCATGAGCCGCTCTCCAGGGCCGGGAAAATTGCTGAATTTCTGAGTCCCGGCCCGTCATCTGTGAAACGTGCAGGGACGCCCTTGTGCTCCGAAGTCGCCGTCTGCATCTATCTCTTAGGAGCTTAAGAGGCTGGTCGGTATTCCTGGCCCAACAATCCTGGGTTCAAAACCCTGCTCTGCCCAAATAGCTGGATGGCGTGAGGCAAATGTTCATACTCTGATACTTAGTATTCTCGCGAAAGGCAGGCAATCACATCTATCTTGCAGGTTGTTTTGAAGATTAAATTAAATGAGACTTTGTAGATGAAGCCTTTGGCATCATGCCTAAGCAAACTATCAACGATAGATCTTAGGATCGTTATTTTATATGCTCCCCAAACCCCAAATGAGTTATTTTTAACATCATTTTTAAAGACGGAGAAACTGATTTGACACATTAGTTTTTATAGAAGCCTCGAGAAAACTGCCAGCTGTCCCCACCCCAGCCTAGAGGGTGAAGTTTCTGAGTGTTAAATCTGATCATGGCAGCTGGTGTTGGATTCCCACCACCTTTGGAAGAGAGTCCAAGAGCTTTAACCTGAGAAACACGTGGCCACAGGACCAGGGCTCAGCACTCCTCCAGCCGCGGGACATCTCGGGGTTTCCCCCTCTGGCCACACGGTGCACCCCGACCGCTGAGCCCTGATAGGCACACACGTCTGTTCCTTGTGGAACGTCCTCACCTCCATCACCCCGTCTGCTCAAGGATCTGCACCACCACGTCCCCATCAGCTCACGTAATCATCCGTTCGAAGATGTGTGTGACCTGATTGCCCCCAGCACACCCCCTGCTCTCCGGGTCTTCCGGACGCAGCCAGACCACCGGGCATCTAGTGAGTGCCCAGAACCCGTGGCCCCGGTGTGCTCACCATCACCACCGTGGCCTGGCTGAGCCCAGTTCTGGCATATGCGAGAGATTGTGCTCTGAGATGCTCCCAGTGCGGTAGGAAGGGGTGCAAGCCCCAGGAAGCATTTCCAGTCTTGCGGTCTGTGGGTCTCCATCCTGCGAGGGAGGCTGTCCCCCTCTATAGGTGCTGAGGATTAAGAGTGCAGCAGGCTCTAGGCTGGCAGCTTAGAATCACAAAGGACACCACCCACAGAGGGGGGATGTGACCCCTGGGGCCACTGACCAAGGCTGTGTGATCTTGGCAACCCTAGGTTCCCTCCCCAGGAGAAGATGCCACAGCCCAGGACCTCCTGGAACCTTCTCAGAAAAGGCACTTGGGAAGACTGGCCTTGTTCATCATGATAGAGGATTCTTAAAATGTAGGTAACACACACACACACACACGCACACGTGCACACACACGCACACACTTAATACGGAAGAACCACAATCCACGGGCCGCAGAGACGCGGGCACTGGTGGCCTCCTGTTCTGGAGACAGTAACTTTCCACAGTGAAGAGCTCCCCTTGAACTTGTGAGATCCCCTTGAACTTGTCACACAGGCCACGTGGGGAAACGCACTTACCCTGTGGTGGCTGATGTACTCTGGAGGTGACGTTGTCGAAGAAGTTTTCTTTATGTGCCAACACTTTAGCGTTTCCTTGAACCATTAGTGAGGACAGCGGGACGCCTGGCGAGTGAGACATCATGACGGGCCACGTGGCGTGGGGCGGAGCCACGGCGGGAGCCACCTGGGGAGCCTGGGTCCTCAGGTGCTCACTGTCATCTCCTTTATCTTTTTACCCACTGATGTGCTTTTGGTTAAAAAAAAATGTTTTCTGGGGCGCCTGGGTGGATCAGTCGGTTGAGTGTCTGACTTCGGCTCAGCTCATGATCTCACCGTCTGTGAGTTCAAGCTCCACGTCAGGTTCGGTGCTGACAGCTTAGAGCCTGGAGCTTACTTCCAATTCTGTGCCTCCCTCTCTCTGTCCCTGCCACGCTTGTGCTCTGTCTCTCTCTCTCTCCCAAAAATAAATAAACATTAAGAAAAATGTTTGCTTAAAAGAGAAGGTAGATTCTGTTCCGGCAGCTCTAGCTAAATACCCAGGCTGAGTCGCTCAAGAAGCAGACAGCCCCACGCCGAGCGGGCAGGTGCAGGGAGCCAGGCCCCGGGACACCCCAGGGTGGGCAAACCGCCCTCCCCGTCCACGCACCGAGTTCTCCCCTCTCAGCCCTGTTGCTTTTGTGCAGGTTTCTGCTCCTTTTACGGGGGACGGTCCCACCTGTTCAACCGGGCACCTCAGGGAAAGGCTGGGCTGTGCTCCCCAATCATAACCGTGCTTTGGGGAATTGATACGGAGTCATAATTTCTTTACCTTTTTTCTTTTCTTTCTTTTTTTTCCCGCAGCATTGGTATTATACATAATACATACTGCTGTTATACTTCGTAGCCTGTGGCTCATTCATCAAAGTCTCGTCCTATTAGGAAATGCTCTCTGAAATTGTGTTTTTAAATGGCTGGATGCTATTCTATCATATCAATGCACCGCACTTAACTAAATTTTAATATTTAAATTATTTAAAGTATTTTGCAACTATAGGTAGTGCTGTGATGGATTTCCTTAGAAACAAATTTTTGTGTGACTCTGATCATTTCTCGTGAATAAATTCCCAGAAGAGCTTCAGAAGTTCTAACTGGTTTTAAGTATTTACATCCACGTTGACAAATTCCCTCGAGAAATCTTCACCAATTTACATTCTTGATGCTAGTGTCAGAAAATATCCATTTCTCTTGTTTCCTCCTAAACCGATATGATCGATTATTGGGTATTTGCCAATGTGTCAGGCAAGGAACCAGAGAGGATCTCACTGTCATTTAAATCTAATTGGTTATTGGTGACATTAAATAGCTATACATTTTTCCTTTGAGTATCCGTTGGGCCCCATCTCTCCTTTGTTTAGAATATTTTATTTATTTATTTATTTTTATTTTAAAAAAAAAATTTTTTTTTTCAACGTTTATTTATTTTTGGGACAGAGAGAGACAGAGCATGAACGGGGGAGGGGCAGAGAGAGAGGGAGACACAGAACCGGAAACAGGCTCCAGGCTCTGAGCCATCAGCCCAGAGCCCGACGCGGGGCTCGAACTCGCGGACCGCAAGATCGTGACCTGGCTGAAGTCAGACGCTTAACCGACTGCGCCACCCAGGCGCCCCTGTTTAGAATATTTTAGATGTTTAAACCCATTGCTCTTGAACTGAAATCTGGGAGACTCCCTGTGATCTCTGATGCCCTGGGGGACCCAGCCCTGCCTCCTGTTTCCAGCCGCACCTGATGCCGCCCTCCGCTCCCCAGCTCCTCGGCCCCTCCTGTCCTGGGAGCGGCTGTCACCCAGCCCTGTCTAGCAGAGCCTCCAGGACCATGTGAAGCTCCCCCCTTATTTCCGCAGAATATCTCTGCCACCTGCAATTCTCTTATTGATTTAATTTTCTTCTTCCCGAAATGGGTGCTTCTTGACCCCGGGGCTCACGGGACGGTTCCCAGAGGACGGCAGATGCCCTCACACGAGGGGTGCTCCACATAGTTGTTGATTGGACACGTACCGGCCAGAGTGGAAGGTGATGGATTATGGGAAGCACGTGGATCGCAGTGGTAACGCCCACTCAAGGCCACAGCATTTCGGAACTGGCAGGAACCAGCTGTGCTCCCAGGAGAACGGGGAGTTTTCCTAGCTTTGTGCCAAGTCCCCGTAAAGGACGCCCCAGGTCGGGTGGATTGGGGCGCATCTGTGGACGCGATGGGAGTATGGGGGGTGCTGCCTGGTAGAGCTGCAGGGGGAGGCGGCCAAGCCCGTGGAGGCGCTGACACTGCCTCTCCCTCCTTTCCAGGTGAACGACTGTGGCCTCGGGGAGAAGCAGATCTGGCTCTCGAGGAGGTGGTGGCCCGGGGAGGACCACCGGTGTCTGTGCTCAGTCAGTGCTCACCGATTCCCACAGGACTTCTCCCTGTTCGTTCTACAATTTTCTTATTTTATTTTATTTATTTATTTTTTTAAATTTTTTTTCAACGTTTTTATTTATTTTTGGGACAGAGAGAGACACAGCATGAACAGGGGAGGGGCAGAGAGAGAGGGAGACACAAAATCGGAAACAGGCTCCAGGCTCCGAGCCATCAGCCCAGAGCCCGACGCGGGGCTCGAACTCACGGACCGCGAGATCGTGACCTGGCTGAAGTCGGACGCTTAACCGACTGCGCCACCCAGGCGCCCCAACAATTTTCTTATTTTAAAACACATGTTTGAAAATGAACAAAGAATGCAAAATTATAGGTAAATTTAACGTGATTTGGGGGGGTCATTCTTCCTTGTACAATTTGCCACTTGTTTAATGGACTATGTACTTTAAAAAAATTTTTTTTAATGTTTTATTTATTTTTGAGACAGAGACAGAGCACAAGTGGGGGAGGGGCAGAGAGAGAGGGAGACACATAATCAGAAGCAGGCTCCAGGCTCCGAGCCGTCAGCACAGAGCCTGACCCCAGGCTCAAATTCACGAGGTGTGAGATCATGACCTGAGCCAAAGTCTGACGCTCAACTGACAGCCACCCAGGCGCCCTGCTGTTTGCTTATTTTTGAGAGAGAAAGAGAGAAAGAGAGAGAGACACAGAGTGTGCATGGGGGAGGGGCAGAGAGAGAGGGAGACAAAATCCGAAGCAGGCTCCAGGCTCTGAGATGTCAGCACAGAGCTTGACGCGGGGCTTGAACTCACGAACCGTGAGATCATGACCTGAGCTGAAGCCGGATGCTCAACTGACTGAGCCCCCCAGCCGCCCCTAATGGGCTATGTACTTTTTTAAAAATTCAGGCAAAATGCACATAAAATTACCCATTTTTTAAGTGAATAAATAATTCAGTGGCATTTAGTACATTTTTCGTGCTGTGCAACCACCAACTCCATCCTGGTCTAGAACATTTTCATCACCCAAAAGGAGGCTTCATATCCAACAAAGAGCTTCTTGCAAAGCATAGAGCCCTGGCCCCTCACCGCTGCCAGAGAGGAGGGATAACGTCCAGCGCTCTTCCCCAGAAGGATGTCACACAGACTCCAGTCCCTAGCAACCGGTCAAACAACCAGCAAAGCTTCTTGCAAAGCCACGCAGCCAAGAAATCTTAGCCTCCTGTTGGCAGTTGAGCATCAACACTTGTTATTTTCCAATTTTTAAAAATTATAGCCATCCCAGTGGGTGTGAAGTGGCCTCTCATTGTGTTTTGATTTGCATTTGCCTCAAGACCAATGATTCTGAGTACCTTTCATGTCTTCTACACATACGTGTCTATTCAAGTCCCTTGCACATTCTCTGATTGGGTTGTTTGGGTTGTTGTTGTTACATTGTAGGAACTCTTTGTCTATTCTAGGTAGAAGACTCATATCAGATAGATGATGTACAAATATTTTCCCTCATTCTGTGGGCTGCCATTTCACATCCTTGATACTGTCCTTCAATACACAAAATTATTAATTTTGATTAAATCCAATTTATCTATTTTTTCCTTTGTTGCTCATTTTTGGTGTCATAGTAAAGATACCAGTGCTAAATCCTAGGGTTTTAAGATTTCTCCCTATATTTTCTTCAAAGAGATTTATGAGTTTTAGCTCTTTTATTTAGATCTTTGATTCATTTTTGAGTCAATCATTGTATATGGTGTGAGGTAGGGGTTCAACTTTACTCTTTTGCACATGGACATCCAGTCTTCCCAACACCATTTGTTGAAGGTGTGCTATGCACTTTTGCACCAATATTTATTTGTCTCTGCAGTTAAGCAGTCATTTGCTGGGCAGTGGACAAGGTAAAACAACCAGATCCAGTTTCCAGTGGGGTAGGACCCTTGTGTCACCAAATACCCTGTCTGAGTGTGGACGTCTTCCTATACACACATCTCATTGATGTCAACAATCCGGGTACATGTCTGGCTGTCATGAAAGTTGAGCTCATACGCGGCTTTCTTATATGTACACATATCCTTAAATAAAAAGGAAGAGTTTTACAGCGGTCAAATTTTCTATAGGGATGGTGTCAGTGGGTGATGGAAAACAGGAAGAAAAGTTTTAGATGATTTTGGTGTATGTTTTCTAAAGAGTCAACAAAACACACACACACACACACACACATTGCAGATCACCTGGTTCTGTACCAGCTTTCAAAAGGAGTTTCAAGCCTCTGCCCATCCACACACACTTCTTTACTAAGTACAAAATGATCACGTGTATCCACCGATCAAGCCTGTGGTGACCATGTGTACCTGCTGATCAGGCATGAGATGACCCCATGCACCCTCTCCCTATCAGGCACGAGGTGACCCTGTGTACACCTCAATAAGGCACGAGGTGACCACATGTACCCACCAATATTGCACAAGGTGACCCTGTGTACGTGTCCCCCCACCCCATCAAGCATGAGGTGACCCCATGTACCTGCTGGTCAGGTACAAGGTGACCACGGTGATCAATCAAGTCTCCTAGGCTTCATATACATCTGTATTCCCTTAGCATCCATCAGTCTGGGCGCTGTAGTCAGGAAAGTGGCCACGGCTGTAGTGGGACACCCTCACTGTGATCACATCCAGTGCGCCTCTGTCCTCTCATGGCAGCTGTGAACCCCAGCTTCAGACTCAGGGTCACTCACAGCCGAGCCTGTCCTAAACGGACAGTGTTTCACTTTTGCTTCTCTTGCAGTTTGGTGACCTCTCCGAGCCTCAGTGTGATGCATCTGTAACTCCTCCCTCGTAGGGCTACCGAGAGGCATGGGGTGCACATGGTCATGGGTTCACGGGAAGTGCTGTGCACGGTCCCGGTCCTCGGTTTGAGCCCAACAGGTAAGCCCAAGCTGTCCCTTCTCAGTCACCATTTGGAAATTGGATTATGTGAGGGGATGAGAGCGGGTTTTCAGAGGAAACGTTCTTACTGAGTCTGAAGGATATAAGTCTGTCTGCCAACCCGTACTGCTCAGAACTGGGAATCGTATTTAGGGAGGATTGAGTGTGTGGTCCCATAAACACCTTCCAAGTGTCATCAGATGCACGGACAGAAGGTCTGAGTGTCACTCTGCTGGAAGTATGGCGTCTTCCTAACTTTCTTTTATTTTTAAGTAGGCTTCACGCCTAGTGCATAGCCTAATGTGGGGCTTAAACTCACGACCCTGAGGTCAAGACCTGAGTTGAGATCAAGAGTCAGATGCTTAACTGACTGAGCCACCCAGGCTCCCTGTGTCTTCTTAACTTTGAAATAAAAGATAGGAGAAACTAAGTGGAAAAAAATCAATTACAAGTTAAAAGTCCACATTCCATAAGAAACAACTGAAACAGAAGTTAAAGGAACATTCTGGAAAACGTTTCAGACCCATGTGAAGGGCCGTGGCACTGACAGCATTTGTAAAGTGACCAAGACCAGCGTCGAGGGGGTGACACTTGGTTGCCTACCTGGGACCTGGGACAGCATCTGGTACATGGAAAATCTGCCGTAGATACTCTCTTAGGTGGGGTTGGCACATGAAATACAGGAAGCCCAGTGAAATTTGAGTTCCTGAAGGACAACAAATAGCTCTTCAGTATATGTATGTCCCAAATATTGCACAGGACATACTAATCTAAAAATGTATGTGCTGTTTATGTGAAATCCCAATTTAACTGGGTGCCTGGTATTATCACATGCAACACTGGACAGCTCTCTTGTATTTATTTATTTTAATTTTTTAAAGTTTCTTTATTTATTTTGGGAGAGAAAGAGAGAGGGAAAGAGAAAATCCCAAGCAGGCTCTGCTCTGTCTGCCCTGAACCCCACATGGGGCTCGAATCCATGAACCAGATCATGTCCTGAGCCAAAGTTGGAGGCTTAATCGATTCAACCACCCAGGTGCCCCAATTTTTTTTTAGAGAAAGAGCACACGAGCAGGGGAGATGGGAAGAGGGAGAGAGAGAAAGAATCTTTTTTTTAATTAAAGTTGATTTATTTATTTTGAGAGACACAGAGAGAGAGTAGGGAGAGGTGGAGAGAGAGAGAGAGAGATTGAGAGAGAGAGAGAGAGAGAGAGAGAGAGAGAGAGAGAGAATCCCAAGCAGGCTCTAAGCTGTCAGCATAGAGCCCCATGCAGGGCTGTATCCCATGAACTGTGAGATCATGACCTGAGCCAAAATCAAGAGTTGGATGCTTCACCAACTGAGCCACCCAGGTGCCCCAAGAGAGAGAGTATCTGAAGCAGGCTCCATGCTGAGCATGGCTCCAATGCAAGGCTCGATCCCACACCCCTGGGATCATGACCTGAGCTGAAATCAAGAGTCAGACACTCATCCGACTGAGGCACTGGTTCGTCCTTGGACAATCCTCTTTTAAATAAGTGAACTGATGATAGTTCAAGGAATTGGAGAGGAATTGTGAATGGCTGGGTGACACAATACCGTAATGTGGGTAAGGATGGGAAAATGTTCAGTCTCCCGAATGTCGAGCAAAATAACGAGGAGCAGTACTGAAGTCTGGTCAATTAACATAGTAAGGAAACCATAATCGTTAGCACTGTTGGGTGTCCTGTGTGTCGCCATCACAAGTTGCTGAGGGCAGCACGGGCTGGGAATAATCGGACTGCATGTAAAAATAGCCGTACAAATGTAAACAGCCTCAGACACGATGAATGTTGCTCCCCGGAATCTACCCCGAGGAAGAAGCTGCATCACTAACAGAAATTAGGAATGACCCGCTGTCCGTTGTCTACACGGCGGCAGGAAGACCGAGTTGTAACAGAATCCCCACAGAGCCCGTGCTGCTTCCCAGATAAAGGCGGGAGCAGGGAATGACAGAGTCAGGAGAGGGAACGGAACACGAACTCCTACCTGAGCCAGCAATGTGCCTGAGTGTCGTTATTTATCCTCACAAATCAGGGTCAAAAGGAAACCCCAAAAAGGGGGCAGTAGTCGTGAAATTGTCAGCGATCAAAAATGAAAAGAACAAGTTAATGTTGTCCTGTCTTTAATTTTGTTTGAAGTGTAAGTTTAAAACGTAAGTAACGGGAGAGGAAACAGGCCTTCAAGCAAACAGAAACAATAACCGACCCGGACAGGGCCTCCCAAGGAAGCTCTGGGTGGCAGGGTTATTGTGAACCAAAGCCCCTCCAGAGCTGCGTTGGCGCCCCCTAAGACAATTGAACAGGGGCGCCCGGGGGGCTCAGTCGGTCAAGCGTCCAGCTCTTGATTTCGGCTCAGGTCATGATCTCACTGTGTCATGAGTTGGAGCCCCACATCGGGCTCTGCGCCGACAGCGTGCAGCCTGCTTAGGATTCTCTCTCCCTGCCCCTCTGCCCCTCCGCCCTTCTCTTTCTCTCAAAATGAGTGAACTTTAAAAATAAAATAAAATATTTGAACAGATTCTATTCCTCCCAGCGGCCGCCTCACGCTGGGCTCTCAGCTGCCCAG
Source organism: Puma concolor (assembly GCF_028749965.1). Lineage (NCBI taxonomy): Eukaryota > Metazoa > Chordata > Mammalia > Carnivora > Felidae > Puma > Puma concolor. The sequence goes on along the minus strand of NC_141669.1, from coordinate 138,848,023 downwards.
TCCCGTCCGGAGGTCGGTGGGCTCGTGCTCAGCTGGGTCTGAGGCTTTCCTCCCTCCCCAGCCTCACCACTGCCGTGTCGCCAGCCGCGAGCACTGACTCTTCCGAAGCATTTCACTGTTGGGATTCTTTGAGCCCAAAAGGTGTCACATGGACCCAAATTGCTTTCTTCCCGTTTTATAAAACGTCTTCTGATTTCCCTGTCACTCCACTCTGAAGGGAACACAATGAACGCCTTCAGGCCCTCTCCACGTGGACTCCCGCGTAAATATATCGTAAACGGTGTGCTTTGTTCGAAAGAGTTGACAGCTATCTTATGGGGAACGTAACCGGGAGAGATTCATGCTGACTGAATATCCCCTAAGTCAGGCTTCAAGGAGCCGATCCTTTCAAAGGCAGACAAGCATCCGATCCTTTTGTGAGAGCCCTGGTCTAATAGCTGCTGCACTTATTATGGGCATTTAACTATTGCGTTTAAGAATTACGCACCGCTTGGGTTTTCACTTGAATTCTGCCTCCCGGCTTCCTTTGACTGTGGAAGAAGAGGAGTGAAATGGGGAAACACAGCCACTGAATCTCTGATTCTGCTTCCACGTTCCGCACCAACACTCATCAGCTTCGTACAACGCCCTCCGACGCCCAATAAAAGACTGGAATTGCCAAGAGCCCAGAATAAGGCGGCTAATAAAAACCAACCCTCCTGGTAGCCTGAGTTCTGAGCGAAGTCTTTAGAGACACAAGGACAGTTCATTAATTTGCCGTCCCTGAGAACAAGCTTGGAACCAAGTTCTGATTTTTTTTTTTGTAAGCGGATTCAAAGAAGTCAGCCAGAGAAAGCTGCCTTTGAAATTCCTTTTCATCCATGGCAAGCTGAATTACACCTTTGATGGCACGGCTGTGTTAATCACAGGGTTCAGGGTGAGCACCAGCACCGCACTTTTTGTGGGGCTCTATTATTGGGCGTGAGTGTCCAGGCAGTAACGAAAGCAGCCATAGGCTTGTTCCTAAGGTGGGTAACAGAGCCCCCGAGGGGCGTCACGGGGCCCTCAGGTAAGGCGGGGATCTCAGAGACAAAGGGACCGTGCGTGGCCTCCCGGGCACAAGTCAGAAGCCATCTTCATGGCTCAGCCACACGTGGACCACTGTGCAGGCCAGGGATGCCTGGGTTTTCACTTCCTTGGTGAGGACAGTCTCTGGGACCAACGGCCACAGTTCACGTCTGGCGTGACTGTGTCCCTCGTGGGTAAGTGGCTTCCAGTGTCCGTGTGTGAGCCATCAGCTATGGATTGCCCAGTGGTGACTCGAAGGTCGATGGAGCCCTTGTCCACACTCGCAGTGACCTAACCGTGTGCATGCACTGGCCTCAGGTGAAGTTAGAGAGGGGAGGAAGGGCAGGGGGACAGAAAACGGGCCCCAGGAATTGAAACGTAGCAAAAAGATGTTGAGATCGTTTCCCCGATGATCCAGAGCCACGCGGCAGAGCCCGTGCAGAGCCCACCAAGGCCACGTTGCCACCTCCAAGCCTGGGGGCACAGCCAGGGTGCACCCTGTCCAGCACGAGGGGGGAGCCCTCTCCCTGCACAGGCTGGCGCGGGTCCTTATGTTCTAGAATAGCATGTCTTTGGAAACAAAAGCCTTACAATAGGTGCCCAGGTCCTGAAAAGAGTGGGAAACACTGGATCTTGTCACACGGCCCCCCGAGTGCCCCGAGCAGGAGCTGGCAGGGTGCCCGGGAGACAAGGGGATGGCCGCAAAGGGAGGCCGACCTTGGAACCCATGAGGTGCTTGAGGAACGAAGCAGGTACTCACGGGACAGATGCCTGGGGACATCACAAGACATTTACGGCAGCCTGTCAGCTGTGTCACTGAGGAGAAAACGCTCACCCTGAGGAGAATCAGTGACAAGAGGTGAAGTGACGTCCCGTCCTGGAGATGTGTGTGGGGTGAGTTCCAGATCGTACGGGGAGCCAGAAACAGCCAGGCAGCGGAGGGCATCTGGAGAGCGGGGTTGTGGGCACTGCTAGCCGAGGACTCAGTCGCTGGGACCGGGGTGGGCTACCTGGGTGGGCTCCTCGGGGGCGGACCTCTCCTCCGCGGGCTCCCCTCCTGGACTCAAGATTGCTGCCACAGCACCAACCATTCTTCTGGTCCCCCCGGGGCAGGGCCTGAAGGACCGATCCTGGGGATCCTCTGGCCTGTGAAGCCCCGTCTGGCTGGAACACTGCACCCGTCCTGGGTTAATTACTAATCAAGTCTCTGACCCCCAAGGCCCCCAGGCCGTGAGCCCCAACTCTGATGGGTCAAGGGGCAGGCACACGGAGTGAGGCTTGTGGGTTCAGGCCACTTGAGACCGGGGCGAGGCCCGCATCCTTCCCGGGTCGCAAGGCGCCGTGAGTCTCCCTGTCGGGAGGCTGAAGGATATGGAGAGCAAGGATGTGGCCCGTGAGCCCCGGGGAAGGCACCGTGAGACTGTCCTACACCTCTGTCCTGACAGTGGGGCTGGCAGAACTGGGTCAGTGGGAGGTTCGTCTCAGCCATGACTGAGGATGGTTCCAGAAGTCATGGCCAGGCTCCCATAGTCCTCTTAGTGATTTCACAGGCTCTTAAATCGTCCTCTACAAATTACTTTGCTTGGTGACCATTTCCGCCATTCCCACAAATAGAAGGGTACCAGGAGCACCCCCACACCCGTCCCCCAGAGTCAATGACCACGGTCACCGGCCCCTCTTCTTGCCCCCTCCTCCACCAGCCCTCCCTCCTTGGATCCACTAGGAGGAATGTCGGATGCTGGGTTCTGTCTTGACTTTTTTAAATACCAACATTTTAGCCTCTGAGAATTAGTGGATATTATTTTCCCTCTGGCCTGTGAACTTTCGAATTCTATGTGCTAACGTTGTGGTTTATAGCTTCTGTGTAAGCTTATTAATGGGCACTGGTTTATTCTCTCTCTGGGCAGCCCTGCCCGCCTGCTCTGTAGGGAGAGAAACCTGGTGTGAGGGAAGCAGAGTTAGTCTGTGACACCCGTGCATTTAGACCGAGTGCCCCCTGAATCAGTCAGCCGTCCCCTCCTCACCACGCGGCTGCTCTCCATCTGGCGGCACGGAGGTCCCCACTCGTGTTTCGCGTCCTCTGACGGGCATAGCGGGGCGGCTTCCCGAGCAAGGCCTGAGATGCTGTCAGCCTCCAAGGGTGGCAGAAGCCAGGTGAACACGGGGCCTCTGTGCCCGGTGTGATGAGCCAAAGCTACCAGGGCCCAGCCTGCTCCAGGCCCAGAGGGAAAGGTGCTGTGGGCTTGGTCCAGTCCCGGGGCAGGGAAGCGAGGTGCCCGTGGAGCACGCGGTTTCCATTGGCAGCTGTGTGGGCTCCCAGCACCTCCCCCTGCTCCGTGGCTCCGGAGGGATGTGTCTGCTGTGGCATTACGTCTCGCCACTACGGCCGGGCCCTGAGCTGCAGAACGGGGAGTGACCTCCGACCGGTGGCCCAGCACAGACGGTGGGCCTGGGGCCCCGAGTGGCGGCTGGCCAGCCTCCCTCACTTTGAGGCAGGGTTCTCCCCCCACCCGAAGCCCCATTTTGCTGGCCAAGTCTTCTTGTTTGGACCAGAGATGGAATTATCCCAACGACTGATCTCTTCTGGGTAAATGTTTTCTTTGTATTTCCAGTCTATGGGGACCTGCTGAAGTCTCAAGGAACAGAAAGGGATATTTAAAAAAAATTTTTTTTAATGTTTATTCATTTTTGAGAGACAGAGAGTGCGCGCGCATGAGCGGGGAAGGGGCAGGGAGAGGGAGACACAGAATCCGAAGCAGGCTCCAGGCTCCGAGCTGTCCGCACAAAGCCCGATGCGGGGCTCAAACTCACGAGCTATGAGATCATGACCTGACTCAAAGTCAGATGCTCAACGGACTGAGCCACCCAGGCGCCCCATACAAAGGGATATTTAAAGGGGGGGGGTTGTGGCTATTGGAGAGAAGCAGCCACGGAGAAGGAACGTGGCTTGGAATCTGGCTGTGCGGAGCGCTGCCCGGGTCCGTCACTCAGATGCTTTCCCAGCACAGAGGAGGCCCACGGAAGGCGCCCGAATCATTCCCAGCCTTCCACGGATCCCCACGGGGGTTTGGCAGAGAGTGCTGCGGGCTGATGGCAGGGAAGCGGGCACAGGGAGACGGATTTGCTTCTGCCGATTTCCCTTTGCCCGGCCATCGGAGAGGCTTCCCTCCCGTTCCGGAGCGTGTGAATGGGTGGGCACGGATGCACACCCGGGACTCCGTAGCCACTCAGAGGACAGTTGTCCCAGGAACCCAGCTTTGCAGAAGCCCAGAGAGGACGGGGCGCCCTGCGCGCCCTCACGCTCCCGGAGCAAATCCGTGCAGCCGTGGGGTTGGGCCTTGCACACTTCTCACTGCTCTATTTCCGCTGCAGGCCGCTCTCAGGGCCACGTCCCCGGGGCTCATGCCTGAGGGAGGCTGGTTGAAAATGAGTTGCGAGTTCCTTCTCTCCCGGCTTACAGCTGTATGACCCCCTGTCCTCTTTCAGAAAGATTGGGTGGCCACAACTGTGCTCATTCCAGAGCGTTCTCTAAAGCAGCTGTTTATTGAAGTGCCAACAGCAGTGATTAATCTCCGGTGCTCTGCAGGACATCTGTTTGCGGCCTGACACGCCCCGCTCGAGCTGGAGCCCGGGTTCCCCCGGAGCCCCCACCCACGCTGCTCCCGAAGACGCATTTGTTTTAGTCAAGGGAGGCCTGTCCGTAAGCCCAGTGTCCACGTATTTGGTGCCAGTGTCTGGCATCTTCACAGACAACTGGCACCTTCTTAAAAAACAAACCGATAAACAGCCCAAGAGAGGTGGGGGTTAACAGTCTGCATTAGAATCTCTGAAGAGGACATCTGTTAGCTAGAATTCCAAAAGTGGTGATGGATTCGCGATGCCCGAAATCGCATCTGTATGGGCACAGAGGGTGGATGGGCTGTGAACTCTGGCGGAAAACAGCTGTCAGCAGCCAAATGCCGATCCGAGTTTACGCAGCACGGCATGAAAAACCACGTCTGAGGGCGAGTCTCAGGGGTGTGAGGTGGGGGAGGGCAGAGCAGCAGGCTTCACGTCTCATTGGGCTCCTCAACCACGTCTTTCTCGACCCTGGCACGCTGGCAACAGTGTTTCGCAGTGGTTCACGCGGCCAGCCCCTGGATCCGTCAAGTCGAAGCAGCGAGATGAGGTTCAGAAGAGAACGCTGCGTGTCTGCAGACAGCGGAAGGCAAGCTCCTTGCAGAAGGGTACTCTCGAGAGCGTCTACGGCTGAGCGGGGGGTAAGCTCTGGACCTAAAAGCTTGGTTGGCAGAACTAACTCGTGGTCGCTCAGTTCACCAGATGAACGCCTGGCTGCGGGATGAAATGCCTGAGATCTAACACAGTGCCACCCGCTGCAATCAATTTGCAAGCGTGTCGACTGGGTGAACGACGTAGGTGCTAAAAACGTGCTTCTATTAACTGCTAATAAAACGCGTACAAGTCCAGTCGCTAGCCTTTGAGGCTAAAAGATCGCAGAGAACAGCAACACGCCGAGCATTTTGGGTGTCAGGCGTGGTGCGTGCCAGGAACGCACACACTGTGAGTGTTGGGAGGATCCCCCTCCCCGTGCGTTTTCCCCTGGACTTTGGTCTTAATTTGCGGATTTGATTCTCGGAAGGGAAGAGAAAGTTTCGCAGCACTGGAAGGGCAGCCTGGGAAAATGCTACACATTCGGAAGGCCCGTGCATATTTCGTTGGATTATCCTGGGAATCAGGAGGGACCGTGTGCCAGAGGGCCCAGCATACAGTGGGAGCTGGGTCAGCGTCCGCGCATTCCTTCTTCAGCGGGGTGTTCAGCAACACCGTCCAAGGTCTCCTGGCTTCACTACCAACATTGTCCTGAATTTTCCGTGCTCTGCATTTGGCCTTCACGGGGCATTCCAGGCCTGCTGTTTATCACTTGCGGAAGCCATGCGCCCTCTCTTTGAAATATGATCAGGGCACCTGGGGGGCCCAGTTGGTTGAGCATCCGACTCTTGGTTTTGGCTCAGGTTATGATCTCATGGTTCGTGAGATCAAGCCCCGAGCTGGGCTCCTCGCCGACGGCACAAAGCCTGCTTAGGGTTCTCTCCTCTCTCTCCTCTTCCCCTGTGCACACATTCATGTGCTCTCTCTCTCTCTCTCTCTCAGAATAAATAAACATGCAAAAGCAAAACAAAAAATAAAGTAATGAAGATTGCAGGAATCAGACTGGAGAGCAGGCCAGACTTTGACCCCCCGGGCCTTGGTCTCTGGGTCAGCATACGCTTACGCTTAGGGGGGCCTTGGGGATCCGAAGCCTGCTCTGAAGCAGTGAATCAACCACGGCTGATGCTGGGCCACGGGGAACAGGACCAGGGCTCTCCCTGGAAGGTGCACAGTTCCCCAGGACACCCTCTTTCTCCTGTATCGAGTCCCCAGCAGCGTCGCGGCACTCGTGTGCTCATCTGTGTGCACTCATCCGGTGCGCATCCACGGAGCTCTCTGTGCGCGTTAGCGCTGCGCCGGGAGGAGGGGGCAGGAGAGACACTTCATGGTTGCTCCCCGTGTGGACCCAATGTCGCCGTGTTGGTGAGCCGTCCAGATGGACAACACACACACCAGCCAACAGAGGAGCCTCTTCCAAATCAGCGTGAGGGACAAAAGAGAAACAAAGACACCACACAGAGTCCAGTGCCCCTGGCTCTGAGAGTCAGGTGGCTGCTGTGGTGAGGCGCTCCGTGAGACATCCCTGGGACACTGGCCTTGGGGTGCGTCCCAGCTGACGGGAGCCCAGCCACGCAAAACCGCTGTGGGACAGAAAGAAGTGATGCCGAGGAGGCTGTGACGCGTGGCAAGGTCGACCCTGCAGGGCCTTTGAGACAAGCATTTAAATCGTATCTTAAGGCAAGATATGTGTGTGGACACAACGGGGAGCTAGCTCAAAGCCTGTCCCCTCCCTGGCATGCATCTGCTTCTTAGGGGGCACTTCACGTCGGCCAGCCTGCCCCTGGCAGCTCCCTGAGACTGGGGCCAAGATCCAGTGAGTACGGAGGGATGGGGGGACAGTGCCCACGGGGTAGGAGGCACAGGGTTTGGAGACACTCCCGTCCAGGGCTGACCTCAAGGACCCTGCTCTTCCCCAGAGGGCCAGCTGTGAGCGATGGCACTGGCTTCGAACAATCCTATGAGCTGGTTTCCTCGATGGCTCCTTGTCGTCCTCCACGGGTGTTTTCTTCAGACGCGGTGTAGTTATCCGAAGAGCGTCCTGTGGCATCCACAAACAAACCCACGGATGCGGTAACTAGCTGGAAGATGTGTCTCTGTTTAGGGAAAGTCTCCCTCCAGCACCTGGCTGTCTTCCACGGCTGCACGTAGTTTAGTTGAACACTTTTTTGAAGATGAAACGAGCACACAGTAGACTTTACATCAGTAATCTGCACATTCGCCTGGGCAGCTACGCGTTCGCAGGAGGTCACCGGGAAAACTGTGAGTGGTTAGAATATGGAAGTTCCTACTGGAGGGAACATTCCAGGTCCCAGCTGGGGTACTGGCCAGGCGAGAACTGAGCATTTATCTCCCTGATGCGGAGTGTGGTGGGGGGTGTCCCTGGAGAACACTTTGTGGTCTGTATCATCTAAGCCATTCGGCTAATATCACTGCAGGGAGAGGAGTTGGTGTCATTTAAAGATGTCCTTGGGTGGCTTTAAGTTTCACACTGTTTTTATTGCTTCATTAGGAGAGTGTCTTACGATGCCATCAGAAGATGACACGGGCAGAGCTGAGAAATGCCAGCGAGCTCCCTTCCTGCCGCTGTAGTTTCAATGTGCAAATTGGGCTTCCGAGATAATTAGACTGGCTGGTTTGGCATCTGCCTACGCCGTCCCCAGGCCACCATTGGTCCTGTAGGGCCGGACCTCGGGGTGTGGGGGCTTTGGGTTGGGAGGCACTGGTGGGGTAGGGAACGCATGCCTGGGGCTGCTTTCCTTTTGCAAATTTAGTGGAAGCTATTAGCTTCTGCTTAACCGTGAAGGTCGCGGAAAGGCTGCTCTTCGGGGCTGTGTTCCTGGTCGGGGTTTGTGCGGTGGCTAAAACGTGGCCCTATTTTCACATATGTATTTCTAAAAATGTAGGGCTCATCACTGACAGCCGTGTGTGAATTCCTCAGGTCACCACGACGTTCTCAGGGTCCGGAGGAAGGACAGAGCACAGGTGGATTCCTGCCTGTGGCCTGGGATTGTGGCGGGTGTTGGTTCTGCCACCTCCGAGCGCACAAAGGCCGCTTTCAAGGGCCCCGGCCCACGCGTCTGTGCGAGGTCACCTGCTGAGGTACGCACATGTGATGGGGGCGCTCCAGCGCTCGGGGCTGCTGACTGTTCTGTCCCCATCAGGAGCCCCATCCCAGAGGGCCCTCAGGGGCCTGAATCTGCCCTGCTGTGCTCACAACGTGGACCCAGAGCCCGGCCTAACGTGTGACATTGAATGTGGCCCCCAAGAGGTTCTGAATGATTGCATGAATACAGGATTTAGGAATGAACGTGTATGTGCAAGCAGAGGCCCGCCATCTAACTCAGCCTGGGTCGTGGTGTCCGCACGGAGGCCTCAGGACGCCTGGGAATGTGGCTCTGGTCAGTCTTGCGTGGCTTCTGCAACAAAGCACCGGAAACTGGAGGCTTATATCAGGGATGCACTCGCTCTCAGTTCTGGGAACCAGGGGTCGCTCCAGGGGAGGGTGCTTCCTGCCTCTCCCAGATTCTGGGGGCTCCACTTGTTTGTGGGCTCGTGGCCTCTTCCCTCCACCCTCTGCCTCCCCCTTCACATGACCTCTCCCTGCCCAAGTGTCTCTCTGTTCTTTTTTTAGGGTCACCCTAAACCCAGGATGATCTTTCTTTGAGATCTTTGATTGGATCACAACGGCAAAGAGGCTATTTTCACATAAAGTCACATCCACAGGCTCTGGGGTTAGGATTTGGACATACTTTTCGGGGTGCACTCTTGGCCCCTAACCTGGGAGGGGGCTGCCGGCCATGGGATGTGCACTCAGGGGGTGCACGGTGCCAGGACCCGCTGCAGAGGAGTCCGGGAAGGAGGTGGGTCAGCGTCCTGGGTACGTGGGGCCAGCACGTGGGGCTGACCCTACTTGGCAGAGCGTGTCCTCTCACTGGGGACTGGTGTCCGGGAAGGTCGGAACCGGGAAGGTCGAGTGGTCTTAATAAGCGTGATTTCTCGTTACCTCATCTACTGCACACGGATGACCGATTGGCAAGGAGTTAGAATAAAATACACTTAACACTAATGCTATTTTAAACTTAATTACAATTAAGTTCCTCGTGAATATCAATTATCACCGTGTTGTATGATCGCTAGTTAATAGGGAGTTCCGAACGGTAAAATGCCAGATTAAGCGACTTTACTGCACGCGGGGCTGAGCCACACTGAAAGGCCTGCTACTCCTTGTTTTTACCTGAAGGTCGCTGGACAAAGATCCACGAGCGGCTTCCAGCTGAGGGCTGGCCACAAACTCTGCTTGGGGGCCTCAGGGCAAGCCTCTGCCTACCCCCGGGCCTCCGTTTCTTCATCTGGAACTCAGGGAAGTGGTGACAGCCACGCCAGACAAGGCGGAGGTCACGATCAAACATTACGTGGCAACATTAGCTAATGCTCACATAGCGCTTCCCGTGGGCCGGTCCACGATGCGTTCTTCCTGTTCCCAATTTACAGGTGCAGCATCTCTGAGGTGTCAGGAGGTGGGGGCCCCAGGATGCAGCAGAAGCCAGCTTTCATGCACAGCCTGGGGCGGGGTCGGGCGGCCCCGTCTCCCCAGCTGTCTGTGGTGTTTCTCTAGCTGGAGGCACACGTGGGGCCCCACCTCCACGCCTGCCCAGGGCACAGACCTTCGAGGTGTGAGCAAAGCGTCCTGCACAACATGCACAACACTGGGTCTCCACCTGCTGGCTCCTTGCTCAGGGGACCCGGCCCTCACAGGTGGCCCCTCAACCCCAGCCCCCCCCTCCCCCGGGGACATCACCTGGGCCCGTCACCGGTGAAGACCGGGAGGCCACAGGGAGCTCGCCGGCTGCCTCACCTGCCTGCTGTTTCCACCGTTTCCACGGCCAAGGCCCTGAGTTGTGAACTGAGAACCTTTATTTCAGAGGTCCTGCTTTCTGCTCTTTATGCTTGTATCTTTTTGATTTTGTTCTTTTTTTTTTTTTTTAAATTTTTTTTTTCAACGTTTATTTATTTTTGGGACAGAGAGAGACAGAGCATGAACAGGGGAGGGGCAGAGAGAGGGAGACATAGAATCGGAAACAGGCTCCAGGCTCTGAGCCATCAGCCCAGAGCCTGACGCGGGGCTCGAACTCACGGACCGCGAGATCGCGAGATCCCGCGAGATCGCGAGATCCCGCGAGATCGTGACCTGGCTGAAGCCGGACGCTTAACCGACTGCGCCACCCAGGCGCCCCTGATTTTGTTCTTAAGAAACAAATATTTTGTGATTTTATGGAACAAGCTGACTTTTGAAATTCTATCTCAATATTTCTTCTAGGGTTGGGGCAGGGCCCAAGGACATCGCTGGGGACCCAGGACCCTGAGGACGGACCCGGCTGTGTCGGGAGGGCCGGTGGGGCGGCCAAGCGGGATCCCGCGCAGGGAGGGGGAGGGACGTGCAGAGTGTGGACGCCCCCTCCCAACGTAAGGGAGATTTTACCGGCCAACTCTGACTTACGCTTTTCTATTTTATTCTTTCTCTTCTTTTTCAGTCACTGCTTCTTCCACGTCTTTTGGGTTTAGGGGTTGTGCTGGGGAGGGGTCCTGGGGCAAGGTTGTGGACACAGGCCTGGACGCGCAGCCGGGGGGCCCCGGCACCCTCAGTCAGGCCGAGGGGCCCTGGGCAGGTCACCTGTGACCCCGAGCCGGGCTCCCCGTGGCTACAAATGAGGGTGACGAGCCCCCGAGTCCAAGCAGTCACTGCGAAGTCTGCAGGAAACAACGCCTGGCAGGGAGTGAGAGCATTTTAGGCCTGATTTTTTTGAATTAAAAGCTTAATTCTTTGCTTTTTTTTAAAAAAAGTACTTTATAGGGGCGCCTGGGTGGCGCAGTCGGTTAAGCGTCCGACTTCAAACAGGTCACGATCTCGCGGTCCGTGAGTTCGAGCCCCGCGTCGGGCTCTGGGCTGATGGCTCGGAGCCTGGAGCCTGTTTCCGATTCTGTGTCTCCCTCTCTCTCTGCCCCTCCCCCGTTCATGCTCTGTCTCTCTCTGTCCCAAAAATTAAAAAAAAAAAAAAAAAAAAAAAAAAAAAGTTGAAAAAAAAAAGTACTTTATAGTTTAGATCAGTTTTAGGTTCACAACAACGTGGGGGGGGGGGGCACAGAGATTCCCTGCAGCCCCCGCCCCTGCACATGCACAGCCTCCTGATGTCCACATCGCTCACCAGGACGGTGTGTATCACACCAAGGATGAGCCTCCACGGACACGTCATCACCACCGAGTCCACGCGCGCCTTGGGGTCACTCTCGGCGTCGTGCGTTCTGCGGGTCTGGACAAATGTGCAGTGACGTGCACCTGCCTTCACAGCATCGCGCGCTCTAGTTCCACGGCCCGAAACCCCCCGAGCTGCGCGTGTTCATCTCCCCGCTGCCCTCACCCCCACCTGCCGCCGCCCCGACGGCCACTGACCCTTTACGTGTCCACGGCTGTGCTTTTCCAGGAAGTCGTGTGGCTGGACTCACGTGTGGGGGCTCCTCAGATCGGCCTCCTGCCTTAGTGATGAGCGTCGGAGCCTCTTCCCTGCGTTTTCGCGGCCGAGAGCTCGTTTCTTGTGAGCACGGAGTCATGGTCCACATTGTGGATCTGCCACAGTTTATCCGTCACCTTCTGAAGGATGCCGTGGTCGCTCCCAAGTTTTGGCAGCCGCGAGCACAGCCGCTGTAAATATCCGTGAGCAGGTTTTTGTGTGGGCACGAGTTTTCGACTCGTGTAGATAAATCGCAAGGAACACGATTGCCGGCTTGTCCGGTCAGAGTATGATTCGTTTTGTAGCAAAACACCAGACTCGCCTCCAAAGCGGCCGCGCCGTCCTGCGTTCCCGCCGGCAACGACCGAGCGCTCCTGCCGCTCCGCGCCCTCGCCAGCGTCTGGGGTCGTCAGGGTCGTGGGTTTGGGCCCTGGTGACAGGCGTGCGTGGTGCCTCGCTGTTGTGATTTGCGTCTCCCTGACGACCTGTGATGCGGAGCGTCTGTCCCCGCGCCCGTCTGCATCTGTGCGTCTTCTCCGGTGAGGGGCCTGCTCGGGTCTCCGGCCCGTTTCTAATTGGGTTGTTTTCTTACTGTGGAGTTTTAAGAGCTCTTTGTATATTTAGGATGACTGTCTTTTATCAAATGTCGTTTGTACCTATTTTCTCCGAGTCTGTGGCTCCTGACAGTCTTTCCGAGAGCAGACGTCTTTAATTCTACCCCAGTCCAGCTTGCCAGCTTTCCTTCTCGGATCCTGTCTGGGTGTTGTGTCTGAAAGCTCATCGCCATCCCCAGGGTCACCGAGACTTTCTCCCGGGTTGTCATCGAGGAGATCAGGGTTCGCATTTTACTTTAAGTCTGTGACCCACTTTGAGTGAATTTTCGGGAAGGGGGTAAGGTCCGTGTCTGGATGCGTTTTTCTGCAGGCGGCCGGCCGGCGGGTTCGGCCCCGGTTGTTGAAGAGACGGTCTCTGCTCCGTCGTGTCGCCTCCGCTCCTTTGTCAGATGTCCGTCGACTGGGTTTCTGGGGCCTGTTTCTGGGCTCTGTTCTGTCCCACGGTCTGTGCCTTCTTCCGCCGGGACACGGCGGCGCGATTGCTGTGGCTTCGCGGTGGGCTTGACGTTGGGCAGTCCCCCTCCAGCTCTTGCGTTGGCTCCTCTCGGTCCGTGGCCTCCCATCCGTTGTCAATATCCATAAATTGACTTCCTGAGATTTGAGTGGGATTGCAGTGAAGCTACCGACCAAGCTGGCAAGAACTGACATCCCAACGATATCGAGTCAACTAATTTAGGTCCGCTTTTTAGTAACACTATCCTGCTTCACGGGCAGTGTGGGTACCTCCTAATAACAAAACGATCCTAATTCTTCCCTCCTGTCCCTGTGTCTCCTGCCTGTCTGTCTCCAGTCTTGGGGGCAGTGACTTGCCCTGGGTGCCCCTCTCCCATGAAGCCGAGAAGAGTTGCTGAGTCTTTCAGTCTGTTCACCTTTCACTTGTTAGGTACGTGCGGCAACTTCCAAAGTCCTTACATGTGGAATCAGAAAATGACAAGCTCTTTTTACATTTTTTTCCCCTGATAAATGCATGTGAAGCTGTGTCCTTGACCCTGGACACCATGTAGACAAATCCATGGGTCCTGGTGGGGCCACGCTCCCTTTGTTGTTTACTGTGTGTTGTGAGTAGCTGCTGTCCTCAGTCTCTGACCCTCCAGAGGCTCCCTCTGTCTCTGCACTGTGTAAAACATGTAGAGTCACCCGTGAGCGAACTACTGTGTTCTCAGTTTCCAGAGAAGCAAACTGAGCCTCAGAGAAGCTTCTGGACTCGTCAAGGTCACCTGGAGCTCACACCAGGCTGTGCACAAGTTCACAGTTTGAGCAGGGACCCTGAGCCCTGACTGACCCCCTTCCTGCAGCAGCCACCTGGTGTGGCCCAGCTGCCCGGGGCCAGCGAAGCTGACCTGCCTGTGAGGAAGCATGTGCAAAAATCGAGGTATTTCTACTGTGGCATTTCATCATCTAATCTATGAAGGGCTGCGTACGCAAGTTTCCAGAGTAACAGTTTAGATGTCTTGTTTGGAATTAATATCTTGCAGCTCTTAAAGCCCTGGAAAAATGGAATATTAGTCAGGTATTTAGTTGCTAAGAAACCAGTACAGAAGCAGGCGGCCCCATTTAGAGCCGACCGCGGAGCCTGAAAAGCTTGATTTGTGGAAAGCATAGCTCCTCCCACACCCGGTTTCCTGTTTAAACAAAGCAGATGTCTACAAATTCTTACCGCGGTCCCCTTATGTCTAAACCCAGTCCCTGGAAAAATGAAAACCAAGCCCAGACTTTCTCGCGTTGGCCCACGGGGAGGAAGGCCCTCTGGGGAGTCTTTGCTCATGGCACGCGTCCCTCCACCCACCCTTCCCGGGTACCCAGGCTGGCCCCAGATCCATACCGCGTGACCTTGCTTCTGGCCACAGCTGGATGCACCATGATGTGGACCCTTGCACTGAGATGGGCAGTCAGAGTATGTGTCCTGGGAATTTGGACCCTGGAGACTCTTTTTTTTTTTTTTTTTTTTTACTCCGCACCCAGCACAAAGTCCAAAGTGGCACTTGAACCCACGACCCTGAGATCAAGAGCTGAGCTGAGATCAAGAGTCAGATGCTTAACTGGCTGAGCCACACAGGTGTCCCTGGACCTGGGAGGGTTTGGGGTGAGTGTCTCCAATGCGAGAAGACATAAACTGGGGCCCAGGGGTGACTGTGTGCACTGCCATTGGTAGGGGCAGCAGGAGGTGTGCAGAAACCCAGAGCACTTGGGGGTGTTGCCGTTCTGGCCTCAGCCCTGCATGGGCCTGCCTGCCCCTCGGCCCGGGCCTCGGGAGACCTGGGATTCTCAGCCAGTCCTTTCTCTTCTGGCTTATGTGAGATCAGGTTCCTCTCCATTTCTTGCGACCAAAAAAATCCTAATTAATCCCCTTCTGCTGTTGGACCACATTCAGAACCACATTTACATCTCCCGCGCTCTCCCTGAGGACTTTGATATTTGCAGTCTTTGTTTTCAACCATTTTCTGAGTCTTACGTCTTGGACACGCGGCCTCGACGCTGCTGGGCTGCTGGGCTGCAGGGCTCCTGAATCCAGGGCGATCCCCCGGCTTCTGCAGTCACCTGGCACCCCTGTCCCGGCCGCCCCGCAAAGCGTGAAGGTGGGGTGCACTGTCCTCACCCCACCAAAGACGGGACACACCTGCTGTTCTCCACGCATGCGGGTGACTGTAACCCCGTGTTCTGATGTTAAGGGGAGTCGAGTGAGAGTTTAAGGATGTGTTGGTGACGAGCTGGCTGGGCCTGAGTCCTGGTTCCCTGTTTACAAGGCCTGTGGCCTTGGGCAGATTATTTAAGCCTTTTAAGCCTCACTTGCAACATTTGTAGGTTGGAGAAACTGATGCTATGTGGTCTTGAGAATCAAATAAGATTTTGTTCATTATCTTCCGGAGTTGAATTGTGTCCCCCACCCATTTCGTACATTGGAGTCCTGCCCCCTAGTACCAAGAATGTGACCTTATTTGAAGATGGGTTGTCTTTACAGAGGAGATGATGCTAAAATACGGCTCACGGCGTGGGGGGGGGGGGGGGGCCTGATCCAGTATGTCCTGGTCCCAAAGGGGGACCTGGACACAGAGGGGCACGCAGCGAGAACGGCACGTGGAGTGGAGGCAGAGAGCAGGAGGCACACCCACGAGTCCCGGCCCAGCGAAGATGCCCCCGGAACCCAGCGGGAGAGGCTGGGGCGGATTCCGCCTCTGGGTCCTCAGAAGGCGCCAGACCTGCTGACACGTCCATCTCGGACGTCCAGCCTCCAGCCTGGAGACAGCCCGTTTCTGTTGTTGAGGCCCTGGGTCCCAGTTGCAGCCGTCTGGGCAGACCCGGGCCTGGGGGGGAAGCGTCCTGCAGGGAGGCACGGAGCCAGGCCCACCGTGTGCTCCTGGCTGTCATTCCCTGGTTTCCACGGGCCACGAAGGCCGCCTTCTCAGTCAGATCCCTGCGGCTGATCTGGGTTCCTGCCAGGAACTGGTCTTTCCTTCCTGGGGAAGTGATTCATGGAGCCCGCAAGCCCCGGGGCCAGGAGACACCCCTCATTTAGCTCAGGGGCACTGAGCTCTCTGCACCTGCAAACACAGAATTACCAGATCCCTGGGGCGACTGGGGGGCTCAGTCAGTTGGGCGTCCAACTTGGGATCGGGTCACGACCTCATGGTTTGTGAGTTTGAGCCCCGTGTCGGGCTCTGTGCTGACAGCTCAGAGCCTGGAGCCTGCTTTGGATTCTGTGTCTCCCTCTCTCTCTGCCCCTCCCCTGTGCGCGATCTTTCTCTCTCAAAAATAAAAAAGAATTACCAAATCCTCAAATAAGGCTGTCAGAGGACAGTCTGGGCCAGAGACCAAAAGAATAAGAGGTCATCTCTGGAGGCCGCAGGACGTAGGACGACAGGAGAGAAATCCAGCCCCCTGACAGCCTGGTGACCCAAGAGAAACAGACAAGTGACAAAACCACCCTCTGGACACCGGGTCTGCTCATCTGGTCCCGAGACTCACTCCTGCTTTGCCTGCCAATGGATCAACCTTTTCATCCTTTCCGGTCTGGGCGGCCACAGGGAGGCTTGCTGGGGGGAAGCCTGTCCCCAGCTCACATGGGACTTCGAGAGTCCACGGGGAGAGGTCAGGGAGGAGGAGCAGACAGCTCCCGGTGGGATGCATGCCCCCTGTGGCCTGCCGTGGGGGCAGGACCACGGGGCACCCTTGCGGGTCTGAGGTCCGAACCACACGGTCTCCTGGGTCAAATGCATCTTGGCTCAAGTCTCCCTGCTGAGCAGCAAGGGACACGAGGCTTAGCATTGCAGGGCCTGCAAACCGTCTCTGCCCCCGGGTTAGGGAGGGTCAGCCCAGTGTCCTCCACACTGGCCTTGACCCGTCAGCTGAGCTCTCGGGGGCTCCTGAGGTCTCTGCGTCATCAGGTGCACCCCAGATGGCCTGCTCTACACCCACTGGAGACAGATGTCGCTGCGGCCGGTGATGGCCGCTCTGGTGAAGGCGGAGGGAGCTGGCGGGACACGTGCCACCTTGGCCCGTCGGGCCCGGACCGGTTCTTCTTTTCAAAACTTGTCACTCGGGCCACGTGGGTGCAGTGACATGACGGACTGAAGGGCGCCCTGGGGGCCCGTCCAGTCCCTCCTTCCCCTTCCCAGCCAGCTCCCAGCCGCTCGTTTCCAGCAGAGAAAGCTGTGGCCCCTGCACCCGCCTCCCTGCTTCCCTTCTCTCCATCCCTGCGGCCCGGCAGCTGCTGATTTCCGCCTCGCGCCACACACGGAGTTGCGAACAGGTTAAGATGCTTTGTGAAAATGTTTCCCGTTCCTGAGAGTCAACACCGCGGCGCTCAGGCTGTTCCCATGGAGACGGCATAAACAAGGTGGGCTCTCCAGGTGATTGGTGTTGATCAATGATGCACGCAGAGTGAACTCGCACACATCCTCCCCCCTCGACCCGTGCGGGTGGCCCTTGTCTAAGCAATCTGTTTCAGAAACCTTCCTGGAGAGAGGACTCTAGAAAGTTCTAAACCCAAAAGGATTCACCGGCTTCAAAAAGAGCAAAACTGAGCGCCACCGTGTCAAAGGACCCAGTCTCCCTGTTGTGAAAACAAGCAGATCCTGAGCCATTGCGTTTTTTTTTTTTTTTTTTTTAACTTTTTAGCAAGATGAACAACAAAACCCCTGAATAATGTGTTTCTTCCTGCCACGGGGTGGGGGGGGAGGGGCAGAAACGTGTGCACATCATGATATTTGCAGATGTGAAATCTCAGTTAACTGGAGAGGACCCTCTTTGCTGTGTGGTTGGCTGAGTCACGGCCCCCCGAAGACGCCCACATCCTCACCCCCAGAACCCGGGCCTCGGTCACCTCCTAGAGGGATTCCACAGGTGGAATGTCAGGGTCCTTGAAGGGGGGTGTTCCCCGGGTCGGCGGGCAGACCAGAGGGTCATGAGGGGCAGACAGGGGGCTCGGAGTCACAGGGACATGGGAAGGCGCTCTGAGTGGCTCTGAAGACGGGGCGGTCCCTGGAAGCTGGAGGAAGTGACTCTCCCCTGGAGCCTCCAACTGCACGCACCCGTGTGCACCCCCACCTTGGGCTTCTGGCCACCACAGCCAGGAGAGCAGAAGTTCGTATTGATCTCAGGCACGAGGTTTGTGGTCGTTGCTGGTGGGGCCCCGGGAGGCGGTGTCCTCCCCAGTCCTCCTGTCCCTCACGCCCCCTAGAACACCCTGGGGCAGACTTAGGGCTGCAGGCGAGGGGGCAGATGGCGGGAAGCAGAGCCAGGCCAGGTGACAGCCCCCGGGCTGGTCCCCACCGGCTTCACGGTCCCCGAGGCACACTGAGCCACGTGCCAGACCAGGCATTTGTGCTGGGCTTTCCGGAAGCACACAAGCTCTGTGAGAGCAGAGACTCGGTCTGTTTGCTGCAGAACGCACCCCTGCCCGGCCCGGCCCTGCCCTGTGCACTCCTGCCGAGAACATAGCAATCGCTCAGTAAATATTTGTCGATGAGGACACAGCATCTGCCAAGTCTCCAAGGAGAGCCAGACTCCTGGCCGTGTCGGGTCAGCAGTTTCGTTTGCATCTAGATCAAAGAGAAATAAAATGAAGGGGAGTGAAACACCTCCTGTGCCCGCCCCTCCCCCACCCCCACCCCCAGGATGCCAGACTCCCGCCCACCCCCTCTCGCCCCGTGTTTTCCTTCTGCAGCCCCCAGCACAGTGGGACCTGCTGTCCTGCGGGTGCCCAGGCTGAACCCCACAACCCGAACATTTTCATCAAGGGCATTCGCTTAGCTACCCATTATCACCCCTGGTAGCAAGTGCCAGGTTTCTCTGGCGTGAATTGCTATGGTTAGCTCCCGGGATCTCCACGGCCTTGAGCACAGTTCAAATCATTTCGGGCACTGGGAGAGGCCTGGGCCTCCGGAGTCCCCCAGGGCTGTCACTCAGCGTGAGCCGGTGGGCCTGGGCCTTGATCGGAGACACAGCAGCCTGCCCAGGGTGGGGCTCGTGGTGTTGCTGTTCAATAGAAGCGGCTTATAGACCCTCCCTGGCGACAGTGTAGACCGTGGTGGTGGCCGTTCTAAATCCCCACAAGCAATGGTCTGGATTTAGCCAAAACGTGATCAGGAAAATGTTGAGAAGGTGTGTTGATGCTCATGCCTCGTGCTGAACCACAGCAGCATTGTTCTTTTCTCAGAACCTGACTCCCCCCGGGGAAGGCTCTTCTCTGATGCTCAGCCAGTGCTGGGTCTAACTGCTCCACCTCTGTTTCAAGAGTAGGCACTGAGAAGCACACTCCATCCCCACGGACACAAGAACAGTTAGAAAATTCGCATGCCAGGATGTGAGGTCCACAGCTACGCGGTCTGAGTGGGCTGGGGTCATTCTGTTGCCACCAGGGAACGCCAGCTGGGGGATATGCCCAGTGCACAGGTGGCCATGAGCTGGGGGACGCCAGAACCAGAGGCAGAGCCCTGGGGGCGTCCTTTGTGTCCTGGATCAAACAGGACCTGAAAGCGGCCCCACCCCTGTAAGCCAAGACCTTGCCTTTGTGTCACCTAACACAAAGGATCTAAACTGATGTGACACTTCCAGCATCAAACTTTCTCCGCTACTCCGTGAGGAGATGGAAACTGAGGCAGGTCGCATGTGTTCCCCCCGTTCCAGCTAGCTGCCGTAAGCTGCCTCGACCCCGCAGGCTGAGGCTTCAAGGTTTCAGCTCCAGCTATGCCTTTTCCTCCTACGTGTCACCAGAGAGTTTACAGATGTAAACTCAACACAGAGAAAAGCTTGCCTCAGATGGGGCAGCATGCCCTGTTAGGTAGTGAGTTCCAGGTCTGTAGAGGCATTCAAGTGGGGGGTGGACGAAATGCCTTTGTCAGTAAGCAGATGCCCTGCACCCTGGAGCAGGTGTTTTGATTTCGGGCTGTTGGAGTCAATGACATGATCTGAAATAGCAAAGGAGTGTCTTACGGAAAAACTGTGGTGTAGACTGAGCCCAGTTTCAGGGCCCCCCACCTACTTTCCTGCTTCTCCCAATCTCCCCACGTGTGCACAGGGCCTTCATTAAACACCGCGGCCCTCACCGTCTCCTTGACTCCCGTGGCGGCTCTGAGACGTGGCAGAACGGACGCCACTTCTCTGTCTCTGCGCTCGGGGGAGGACACTGAGGCTCAGGAGGGCCCGGGAGTTGCACAGACGGCAAGTGGTGGTGTAGGAACCACAACGGAACTGGTGCTGTCTGGGTGCAAAGCCCTGAGAAGGCGGCTGCCCCGCGCGGTCCTGCTCACATTCCGTGATCGCACAGCCAGCTGAGCACGTGGTCCTGGGCACCCACGGCCGTGCGTCCGGCGGGCTTTCTCTCCCCCTGGGCAGAACGGTGCCGTTCTGCGACAAGCCGGCTGTGGCCCCTCTGTCCTTCAGAACCAGGCCCTGTCATGTGGGGCCTTCCAGGAGCACCTGAGAGGGGCTGCGGGGGAGGCTGGGAAGGCTCTGCTCTCAGACGTGCGTCCCCGGAAATGCCCCCGGTGAGCCCGGGGTCCTCGATGGATACCTGCACCCTCAGTGACCGAGTGCACTCTCCATCGTGCAGCCGGAGGCCCTCGAGGTGCCGGGAAGATGCTGAGGATGTGTTACGAAAGGTGCATTTTGATTGGAAGAGGAGGCCGGGTTTTTGGCGGAAATGTGGACAGCCTGGCCGTCTGTCCTCACGCCTGTGTCCCCTTGGCTAAGCTGGGGATGTGGGTCAGTCCTCAGGAAGCAGAGGGGAAGGGGCTCTCTCCAGGGCAGCTCTGTCCAGTGGGATGGTGTTGGGGCCCCGGCAGGAGCGCACTGGCCCTTTCTACTGAAAGTCTCTGGGGAATGCCCGGTGGTGGGCTAACCCCTCCCCGATGGGCCCCCGGGACTAGGCTCCGGCCTCCTTTCTTCCAGGAGCACAGAATTCGGCCCTCGTGGCCAAGCCTATGTCCTCTGGGAGAAGTCCTTCCCACCTCCCCACCAGAACAGCACAGTTACCAGGGATCAAAATCATTTCCAAAGTGTTCTTTCCCCAGCTCTGGGGAGAGGGCACCAGAGGGATTCGGGCTGACAGCTCGTCCTTGTAGATCGTTCACCGGTATCTGAGGGTCCCAGTGGTCGGGGCTCCAGGCGGTCGGGCTGGGCCACATCCACCGGAGCAGGTGTGCGCGGGGCCGCTCTCTGGAGACCCCGGGGCTTTCAGCAGCCTAGCTTGCACAGCGGTGTTCTGGGACCGGCTGCGGTGGCTGTGCCTGCAGAGGCCGGGATGCAGAAGGGCCTTCGGCAGAGTCAGAAAGGTGGAGATCCGAGTACAGTGTGGCCGACGGCGGGAAACAGAGCAGTGGAAGGCTGGCAGCCTGGGTGAAAATACTTCTGGAAAGTCGTGTCCCGGTCTGGAAGAGCCCACGGAGCTGGAATGGTCTGCATTAATTTGCACAGGATGATGGAGAGCGGGCGCCCGTTCCTTCATCAGGCAGGTATTTCTTGAGCACCGTGTGGTGCTGGGGCCCATGACACCCTGGGAGCAACAAGAGAAATTCATGTGCCTAAACGGGACTTTGGGACGATGAGCGGAGTGGATAATGGAATAGAGATCACGTCGGGAGCCCCATGGGCGACAGTCTCCTGCGAGAAGGAAAGCCTCAGCGGATCCTTGGGCAGCTCCCCCTTATCTACAGACACGGGGGTGCGGGGACAGTGCTGGGGACCGCCGTGAAGTCAGCGGGATGGCAAACACTCGGCCAGTGCCTGGCACACGGCGGATGCTCACACTCTACCCCACCCGGTTATCACCCACCCGTGTTTCGTCCCTGCCACCTTCGCGGCACACACATAGACCATGCATTTTGCGCTGGGTGATGGCAAAGTAATAAAGCACGGTTTTGGTTCTCAGCGGAGGGGCCAAGCGCACCCCTCGACCAATTTCCGTGTTTCTGGCATCTGTGAGTAGCATCTGGCGAGCCGTTCTAAATATATCCCACCTTTCCACGTTGACTGCAGAGAGGGGACCCTGCGTCATTCCAAAGCTCCGGGCGGGGGTGACGCATCTCAGGCTCCTCCTGTACTGGGGGGCGGGGGTCTGCCCCATATTCCGAAGATGCTGGCCCACGTCTAACACCGTTCGTGTGCGCTGAGGATGGGGAGATACGCGGCTACTTTTGAAAATGGGAAATCAGACGGGGTGGTTTCATAATTATCCAATTAGTGTTCCCCCATCCCCAGCAAACTGCATGTATAACTCCAAAATTAAAGCAGGAGTGTAAAACAAGGAAATACATTATTTTGCTCCCTTAAGCACCCACTGCCATATGTACATGTTTGCAAAGATTTTGCTTCACCGAGCTTTCCTGGCAACCCATCATTTCTCGGATCCTGTGGGTTCCCCAGAGGAGCCCTTGGGGGTCGCTGTTTAAATGAGGAGAAAATTGGTTATAAATCAAGTTAATTTTCAAAGATATTAATCCAAGGAGAACCCGATTTTGTGTGAGACGGTGGCTCCATTAAGGGGTACCAGAACTCGTAAGAAAAAGAAAGAAATGTGTCTCTTCAGTCGGAGTCAGAGAAACATTTTAAATCGTGGCAATATTACATTTTTAAAACTGTTTTCCCCAAACCCACTCCCTTCTAGGTTTTCATTTATTATATCAGCTTGGCATCCCAAAGTATCGCACGCTGGAGGAATATGGCAGAAGCCGGCTTTATGTGTCACCCAAACCTTGAATGCCTCTGATCCTCTGCCCCCCTCCATCCACCAGGGTAGGCCGCCGTCCCCAGGGTGGGCTCTCGGGCAGAGGGTATGTGACGGGTCACGGTCACCCTGAGTGGGGTCCCGCACTGTCCTGGAGGCACCTTTACCGCCTGACCTCGCCTCGTGGTGGGGACTCCGAGGCCCCCAGGTTCCTCCCCCAGGGAGCTGTGGGGTGGCCACCTGGGCCCCCCTCCTGATGGACGAGCCCCGTCCTGGGTGGGGGCAGGGGGCCATGCGCAGCGGGACAGTGAGAAGCATGTTGGGGGCATGACCTCTGATCCGAGGTTTTGAGTCTGAAATTTGTTAATTATGTACACGGCTTTCCAAGATGTGGTTTCGGTGTCTGCTCTGAGCTCTTCATGGCAATCCCAAGGCGAGTCCCAATGTCTGGGTAGCCTGGCCTTTCCTATTGTTTAATTTACTTGTAAGAATATGACCTTTCTTCTAATTACAAAAGAAATTCACCCTTGTGCAGACATTTTGGGAAATGCAGGAAGTTCTTTGGAAGAAAATTAAAGTCTCTGACGATCCCAGCCTTCCCGCATGCCTCCTTTCAGCGACGCCCACCAGGCGTTGGGTCACTCGTGTGTGTCTGTGAGCGTGCGACACAACCCTTTACTCACAAATTTCTGTCTGGCTCTTTCCCTTGTGTTCATACAGCACGAGCATTTCCTGCATCCTCAAAATATTTGTTGAGAATGAAGTCGCTAATTGTTTCATTTTTCATCATGTGGCTGTTGTAGTCGTGGCTTACAACTGGCGTCTTGTGGTAGAACATGTCGGCTGCACGGAACTTTCCACTGTAATTAACCCGTGTTGTAATGCACATCCTCGTACGTCCACCCCTGGCCATGTCCTTTGGGTCAATCCATTGACGCTTCAGAAGGAGGGACATTGGCTGTGACTCCGGGCTCAGGGGCTGGGCTCTGGCAGACGCTGCCCGAACTCTCAGCTTTGGCAGATGTCACCCCCCTCTGAGTGGGGTCTCACTCCCGGCAGAAGGTGGGCGCCGTGGCTTAGCCCACGAATGAGGCTGGGTGGAGAGAGGGGGGATTTCTGAAAGGGTCCCGGTGGCCTTTGGTTTCAGACAGTCCAAGCAGGAGGAATGCAGTGCTGGCTTCCAGGTCAACAGAAGTGTTGTCAGAGACGTAACGCCAGACAGAACAGGTTAGGAAGGGCACCGTCCACTTTTAACCGAAAGGGGAGAAAATGATCCAGGATAGTATGTATATCATTCAAAAAGCTAGTTTTCTCTTCCGGCTTCGTGCTGTGTCCTAGTATTTGGACTGAGAGATTTCGGGACAGAGGGTCGGGAAAGTCTCATTAAAATCACTTAAAATCCATCATGAGAGGCAAAGGCCCCAGTGTGGCCAAGCCTCAAGCCCGGCGGGGCGCCTGGCTCAGCGATGTGTGACGGGAGGGTGGGATCCTAGCCCCTCCAGACCTGCCCGAGGATCACCGGCCATTCAGGGGTGTTCCCTGAACACCCCTCGTTCAGACGAGGCAAATGGTTGGGCAGAACAGACCCTGAAGCTAAGGGCAGAGGATCTTGGTTAGCAGGGGTGGGCATTTCTGGACGGTGTGCTTCCCGGGACTAGATTTTGAAAGAGCGCTTTCCCGGGACCCACGGCTGGCGTCACAAGGACGGGTCTCTGAGGTTGGGGTCCGATGTTTGCCAACAGCTCAGGAAAGAAGGTTGAATTTGTGATAGGGACCCAAAGAGACACGACGAATCCCAAAATTGGCGGTGTTAGTGTCTCGTGGGGGTGAAGCCGGGAGTGGGGCTCAGGGGGCGGGGCCCCAAGCTTCTACCCCTCCTTCCCTCTCTCCAATGTCCGATGCTTTGCTCCTCCCATGTGTGGGGCCAACACGGCTCCCTCCAAGTTCTTCTCACTATCTGCCATCAGATTAAGCCACTGGCAGGGATGAACTTCCTTTGTCTCAGTTACAGGGTCTGCAGAGGGACACGCGGAGGGCTCAGCTTGGAAGGGGATCACCCGTGCTCCCGTGTCCCGTGGCCAGGACCACGGACCCAAACCCTGCCGCTCCTCTGTGTCTCTCGAGACCTGCTCACCCCACAGTTCTCATCTGCAGGATGCATGGGAGTAACCGAGACGCCTGCTGGCCTGGTGGCCTTGGTCTCCGCTTCCCGCGTGCCTTCCCCTCCCCCAGTGCCCGGCAGCCAGAGTGGAAAATGAGGACCGCAGGAGGCTTCGGAATCCACAGGGCCCACTTGAAGCATCGGCCGTGACAGTTACCTGCCCTCTTCGTTCCGGCTCTAACTGCAAGAGACGATGCTGCTTTCCTTGGAACCTTGCCTGACGATATGGCCCCTTGGCCCCTCCACCCCCTCCCCGCCTGTGTCCCTCCACCTGTGATGGCCTCTTTGAACACGTTGGCCTCTCTGGGTGTGAGTTGCACAAAAGGTGTCATTAAGTGTGATTGAAAATCAAACTGCTATTTCATTAATGGACCATTATCAGGAAATACAGTGGCGTTCGAATTCCCACATGCTGGTGCCACGCACACTCCGTTTCCTTCGTGCACTTCAAGACAAATAGTCTGCTCACTGCTCCCTGGGCCTTGTGCACTGGTGAGTGTTCTCTGATAGACGTAATTATCCCGGGGGTGCTGGATGATCTTTATTTGAATTCTTTGAATTGATGAAACATGCTGTAAATGCAGATTGTCGACGGGAAAAAAAGAACAGTGCAATTCATATCCTACCAGGTAATATTATTCCTTGAAAATTAAAATCAACTGTACATTATCTGTCCCTGATTCACAGAGGTGGCATTGTGTCATGAGGAAGGAGCTCCACAGAGAGGCTGGACTCGCTTCCCTGAAAATGCCAGGGGTCGAGACACCCTGGGACGGGCGGGCAGTGCCCTGGGAGTAACCAGGGCGGTGCAGGCACGGAACGAGGCCGAATGCACGATGGGGAACAAAATGCCCCAAACGAGAAGCTGAAGGTACAGAGCTGGACTAATGTAAAATATTTATGGAATAAATTACTTCTTAATGTTCTCTCTTTCCAAGTCTGCAGAAAAGAAGCCAAGTCAGGCCCAGAAATGTAGATGAGGAGGTCCCACCGTGATGGGACACAAAGGCAATTATCCACAAAGCCTGTCCCCAGAGTTCCACCTCTGACTGAGTTGTGTGGAACTGGGGGCTCTGCTCTCTCACACTGGCGGGGAATACTGGGCCGGCCAAAGGGAGAGAAAGTGGGGGGAGTGTCCTTCTCCCTATCGAGTTTTAAAGTCAAAGTTGCACGTCCACATAGGAGCTTGTTCCGTGGCTCCCGCGGACCCCACAGGCGGCAGGTGGTTCTAACGGGAGGCGAGGAGGACCCTCTGTGGGCCGGTGGCGATGGTGGTCCCCTGACGATGGTGTACCAGGAGTGACCTCTGAACTGGGCACACAGAATATGGTGCTAATGGCTTGGTGTCCCCCCACCCCGCCCCCATGCCCACCAGAGAGCAGGTGGGATGACTCGAACTCACGTTAAATGTATTCTGATGGCCTGAAGTTTAGCATAAATAACGAGGAGATCAGCAACCAGCCGATGTGTTGGCCTCCCCGAGTAGAGAACTTGGATATTTTACTTCTGACAGCTTTGGGGCCCCCAGTCGTGGGCTGTGATGCCCAGGCTCCAGTCTGTGAAAATGGGGGGAAGACACAGAACCTTTGAACTGCCCCCGGGACAGCGTTATGTGGAGGGAGTGGGGTGACAGCTAACGGGAGGGACCCCAGGAAATGTGGACACCAGTACAATTCCTGAAGTCTCTCAAGAACCTGCTGAAACGGGAACTCTTTTCTAATGTTTATTTATTTTTGAGAGAGAGAGAGAGAGAGGGAGCACAAGCAGGGGAGGGCAGACAGAGAGGGAAACCCAGAATTCCAAGCAGGCTCCAGGCTCTGAGCTGTCAGCACAGAGCCCGACGCGGGGCTCGAACCCACGAGATGTGAGATCATGACCTGAGCCGAAGTCAGACGCTCAACCGACTGAGCCCCCCAGGTGCCCCCAAAGTGGGAACTTTTGCAGCTTGTGTTGGGACTGGCGGCTTCTCTTCTGCTCTGGGTTCATGACGGCCTGGCGATGGCCTCAAGTCCGCCGTGCCAGGGGCCCCGACAGCTCTGTGACTGGCGAAGGCTGCAAATGGGAGCTTGTTCCCGACGGCCCAGAGCTGTCGCCATTGACCCTTCACCGGCACACCGCTGACCGTGGGGACCGAGCGACGTCTGAAACTACTCTTCTGGGGAGTGAGTGCTCTACAGGCAGGCACTGTGCTTGCTTTTCACAAACTGCACCCCTTAATCCCGACGCTGGCTGCAGTCCGAGAGGCACGTGTGAGCGTCTCCACGTGTCGGGTGAGGAAGCTGAGGCTCGGAGGAGGCGGGTCAGCTGTGTGGGCTGCGGCCGGGAGGATTCAGGGTCGGAACGAAGGCCTGGTGGTGAGCCTGGGCAGGGGGACCCTTCGCTCCAGCCTGAGGGCTCTTTCCAGGGGTTCCCCTTTTCACTGCCACTTCGGGGGTCCTCGCTGTCTCCCCACCGGCCCACGGTTGTGCCTGGACGTCAGCTTCAACGCAGTAGCTTCTTTCGCTCTCAGTGTTCTTTGCTGATCTATCAATGTTCACCTGCGGCCAACTTTCCCCCTAAAGGACCAGATAGCACATGTTTTCAGATTTGAGGCCCAGAGGCCCGTGTTGCAACGCATCCACCCGACCCCAGCGTGAGAGCAGCCGTCGCTGTAAACAAACACGTGCCCAAAAAACTTACAATTTGCGAAACCGCAGGGCAGCTGAATCTCACTTGCAGGCCCTGAATCGCCAAATCCTCTTTTCGTCAAAAATGTAGGCTACCAAAACTTGAAAGTATACATTGAGTGCATGGAGTTCAATAAAGTTTCTATTTTTTTTTTTTTTTTTCATTTTGAATGAAAGCAGGGGACGGGTGAATCATTTTTTTTTCTTGAAATTTCTTCCCCTTCCTGTCAAATGCCGAAATCAATGATGCTGAAAGTGATGTCTCCTCTAATGTATACAGTTGATTGGGACTTTTTCAATCATTTATTCAGCAAACGTGGGCTCAGGGCCCGTGCTGTGCTAGGCTCTGTGCTGGGCCCGGAGGACAAGGCCGCAAACAGGATTCAGAGCAGAGGCTGGGATGGGGTGCAGGTGCCATCTGGTGACCCTGGGAGACGCCCGTGCAGGCTAATTCTCTCTGCGGGTATGAATACCCAGCGTCCCCCACACACGGGCTGCAGAAACACAGGGATGCCCCGGGTTCCAGCTCTAGACCCCAGCTCTGCCCGGGTTTCTGTTCTGGGACCTGAGTGTTGGCTTTTCTCCTCCGTCACTCTCTGAGCGAGCACACAGCCTCTTGGTCCATTCCATCCGTCTTCCCATATTTTTGGATGACAGCAGGCAGCTTTTACTTCCATGGTTTGCATGACCACCAGGGAGCCCCACGCTGAACGAGGGACCGCCTTCTAGATCCTTCATTCCAGCTGCACTGAGCACGTTAAGACTTGCTCGCCCAATTCTTCTGCAGTGACTGAAGGGTACTAACTAAGGATTTTCAGGAGCAGGAGAAAATCATCAGTGACGCACCAACCCCTGGCTCCCTGACTACTGCGCGCGGTGCTGTTGCCTTTTTATCGTGTCTCCCAGTACAAAACAAGTACCGCAGTGTGGCTTCCATGGTAGGTGGGCCGGTGGCATCTCAGGGGTGGCCGGCCGGTCACCAGGGGCCGGTTCGGGGCATCAGCTCACACCCCTGGTAAACTGCCGTCTTCTCTGGTGTGGGGGAGCGCATGGCGGTATTTCTCTGATAGATGCAGGGATGGGAACGAAAACATGCCGTTGGCCCACTTCCCGAAGCCCTGGAGGTTGAACTTCGGCGGCGGAGAAGGGGGAAGAGAATAACACCATGTTCGGAACAGAGTTGCTAGGCTGGATCCTGCTCCAACTGTCATTTTAAAAATAAAGTTGGTGTCTGGGAGGTGAGTTTGGCTGAGATCGAGCTGGCAGCTGCCTTTGAGAGTCAGAGAACACGCGGGGAAGGCGGATTAGCAGCTAAGCCTCGGCGTCAGATGGCTGTTTTTTAAGGAAGGTGTGGAAGTGGAGTTTTCGGTCTCATCTGTGGCGTCAGCTCTGTCCTCCTCTTGCAGAGCGGCCTGGGTCCCCAGCGGGCAGGTGCCCAGCTGCACGGCCAAGCCCATCACACTGGCTGGCCGCCCTTCTCCCTCACGTTCCCAAACGGTGCCGGGATCCCGTCTTTTCAGCCTCAGCTGACGCCTACAGCTCAGAAAACGATACCACCAATGGATTTGACTGATCCTCCCCCCCAAAGTCACCACTGCCCGGCAGCCCTCAGCCCCCCATCGCCCAGTCGTCTCCAGAGCTCTTGCCACAGCCACCTACCTGCCTCCTTGACTCCACGCTGCCCCTCACACAACACCCAGAGGGTGTTTCCAAGCACCAAATTGACAGTATCGCTCTTTCTTAAATTTCCTCCCCAGCACCCCCTGTTGGTTGTGGCCCCCCCCATGTCGGGACCCCGGCGCTCTGGTCTGCTTCATCTCCCTCTCTGCCGTGGCCCTGGGGAGACCCCACTCCCTGTGGGCTCGTGAGGCCACCCCTGTCTATATTCCTCCTGGGCCCATGCAACGCAGCCCTCCTCCGTGGACAGCACTGACTCACTTTCCAGGCTCAGCCCAGACATCCCTTCCCTTCACTAGGAAACCTCCTGGCTCTGCCCCGATGGTGCCCCAACTCCTGGCCCCCCTTGGTGACCAGAGTGGATATTGTTGGTGCTGCACCCACATCTCCCCCTTGCCTGCACCAGCACCTGTAACCCTTTGTCCAGGCCCTTCTCTGGCCGCACAGCCCCTGCCTCTGGGCCCAGCAGACCCAAAGTGCCGGAGAATTAGAGCTGCCCAGGACAGCGCCCCATCAGTCGGTCTTGGGAGACCGTTCAGAAATACTCCCTCAGGCGGGAATGCTCCGAGGGGCACCCTCTCTGCTGGCTCTTGGGGGTCCCCTTGTGGGATTAGCTCCAGTGTCCCATAGTGGCAGCTGGCTTAATGACTCACTTTGTCCTCCTTCCCCTCCCTGTCTCACTTCTCCACTCCCCTGCTGGGCTTTCTTGGGCTTCCCTCCTAACTAAACCTCTTATGCTTGAATCCTTGCTTCAGGCTCTGCGTCTGGGGAAACTAACCGAAGGCAGAGTCCCTTGTCCTAGCGTTGTGGTTCCCGTGCTAATCCTCACCAGGCGGGCGGGCTCCGCCCGGGCTCTGCCAGGCTCTCGCCTACCAAGTTAACGGTTGCGTCCTCGAGTGTGCTGCCTGGCACGCGGCAAAGCTTCGGTAACAACGCGGTGAACGGGAGGAAGGCAGGCACGCTCACCCACATCATTGTTCAGCCAACCAGAGTGTGGAAAGGTGTCGGTTGTCCTCTGGGGGCCCCAACGCGCTTGATGGTTTGACTCTCGGGGAAACAGCAGCCACTGCGGAGGTGGCCGTATCGTCTTCTCTTCCCTCAGGACTGTGTGTGATGCGCTGAGCCGTTCACAGGACTTACAAACAGTAGAAGGTGGATGGGGCAAAACACACTTGCTTTGTCTTGAAAACACACGGCTGATCTTTCCCCTCCTCTGCTGGAGAAATTCACAAGCTCCTTGGCATTTGGGATTGCTGCTGGTAATATAGCCTTGTTGTATATTCCTCCTGACTTTAATTAAATAGGGAATGATATCTCACCTGCAAGATAAAAGAGAGAGAGAGAGAAAGAGAGAGAGAGAGACTATGAGATGCTCTTTACTTGTTTCTTTCTGCTTTAGATCTCTATTGTGAGCACTTTTTAAAAAAAAAGAAAAAAAATTAAGGCTCTTTCTTGACTGAAATCCATAGCACAACTTTCTTCCTTTATTAATAATTACTTTTATTACTATAGAAACGGTACCCAAACAAACAGAAATTACCCACAATTTTCTGCTGTCAAAGTTCACTCATAAGATTGGGCAGTTGAAGTGAGTCCCCAGGAATTCTCGAAAAATTATATAATTATGTACAAAGTGTACTAATGATGCTGAAGCAAATGGCTTTTCATTTCTCTTGCCATCTCCTTGACCTCTTCGCACAAATGATTCCAGAGAGGGAGGCAGTGGCCACTCTCTCACTAATGGGTGGGGGTCACTGCTGTGAGGTCTGAGGCTATCTCGGGCAAGTCCAGATAATTAATTTCTTGCAACAGAAAAGAGTGGCACCATGTAGAAGGAGGGTGGGCGGATAAACTGTAGCAGACAGATAATGGTTGCCGTCTACATTCAGCTGAGGGAGGAACACTTATCGGGGCGGGCGCAAGGGCCCCACATGCAGGGCTGTCTCCTTTCTCTTCCCGGGGAAGCTGGCTGGAGGTGTAGCGGCCGATGGCAGGTTCTGGGAGGGGACTCCGCCTGGAAGGCTGTGTGACTGGGTGGGACCCAGAAAGTGCCAGCAACCAGAGGCCACCCTCAGCGAGCACAATTCGGGGAGAAATGAGTTCAGTGGAGCATAATGGGAGAATTCGTGCACACTGAAGACAGAAAAGGAAAGAAAAAGACAACGTTCTCCATTGATCAATCTGTATTGGAGAACACCTCCCCACTCACAACTCCATCTGTAACTCATGCTGAGTTAAGTGATCTCCATGGTCAGCTGGGTGATTACGATGTTCCAGAAGCTGGAAGTTAATGGGTATCATTTCAGGTTGTTGGTAATGGTGATGGCGGTGATAACAATCGCCTTCGACGTGGGCCCATCCAGCCCGCGAGGCACCCCCCTGTCCTCTGGCACCCCGCTGTCAGTGAGGAAGCTCATTCTAGAGGCGACGAGGGGAATAATGGCCTGAAGATAATTCAGCCTTTAGTCTATTGTCATCAATCAAAACTTGATACTCTGTTATTCATAGCTAGGAAGTCTCTTTTCACATCACACGACGTTCTTACTAATTGCATATACCAATTTTGGATCACTTTCAAATTTGGGAAGTATTTTATGAAGCTGATTTCATATATGAACTATACGATTCAGAGGAAGTTTCCACAGACCCGCTCCCGGCTCCTTGAAGCTCCCCACCGTTGGCGCTAGGCTTCTGATGTCCAGTGCCAGAGCGGCTGTTTATATCACAGTCCAACTTCTGGACGTGCTGTGTTGTGTCCCAATGTCGGATGCCTTGATGTGGGGGAGGACGGAAGTGTTCCTGAAAGACAACCTACGCTAGAATGGCTGGCAGTAACTGTGGGGTGCCTGGGTGGCTCAGTCGGTGAAGCATCTGACTTTGGCTCGCGTCATGATCTCGAGGTTCACAAGTTCGAGGCCCGCGTCGGGCTCTGTGCTGACAGCTGGAGCCTGGAGCCCGCTTCGGATTCTGCATCTCCCTTTCTCTCTGCCCCTCCCCTGCTTATGCTCTGTCTGTCTGTCTGTCTCTCTCTCTCTCAAAAAAAAAAAATGGCTTGCAGTAACTTAATGGGAGGGGAAGACTGTCAAACTGTATTATTTTTGCCACTTCTACAAAATTGGTTGAGCGTCCAGACATATTGCTAGGGTTCCTCGTGGGGCTCTGGAAGTGGCCTGTGCGAGTGAGGGTCCTCAGCCCCCCACCGCCAGACCCACGGACACCCCCTTCTCCGGGGATGGTCGTGGTTCCGGGAAGGAGAAGGGAAGGCAGGCCTGGCCTGCAGCCAAGCGAGGCATATTGTTGCTTCTTGAGTGCAGGCAGGTGGATTTGAAGGAAAACAGATCATTATTGCCCCTTGCCTAAGAAACGGCGGCAATTTTTGGCTGCGCATAAGAAACCAGGTGCAATCTGCTGTCCCTCAAGGACGTACATATGAACTGTGATTTTTCCATTTCAAGAATTTGAGGAGATGTCTGGGTCTGGGGGTGGAAATGGGGAATAATTACAAAAGGGCTCACGGGCTCTTTCTGGAGGAGGATGGAAATGCTCGAAAGCTGGTTTGGACGGATGTTCACACAACTCCGTGTGTTCGGTCGAAGTCACGCAGTCAGACATTTAACACGGGTGAGCCGTATGGTGAATCTTACCCCAATAAAGCAGTTCCAAACAATCTGAGGGAAGATAACGCTGGACATCCCAACCCCTCGTCATTTCTCCAAGTTTGCAGGGACCCCCAGGGTGTTCTGCCTCTGTGTCCTGCCCCCGCCCTGGCTCGCTGAGCAGAGGTGTGGAGCCAGGCTCTGGGTGGTTTCCCACTGCCTGAGACCATACGGGTTTGCACCAACGTGTGCTGGCTGGCTCTGCTCCCGTCAGTCGGCCCAGGTGGCTGCAACCCGCAACCGATGCCAAGTCCCCCACCCAGCTTTGTCACCTGTCATCTCTCCAGCCTTGTCACCTGTTACCTCTCCAGCTCTGGGGCAGGAGGGGCTCCTTCTGAAGGCCACCTGCGCTTGGACCATCTTGTGAGCACCTCCACAAGCTTTGGGAACTTGGGCACCATCTGTATACGGCCCGAGGACGACTCCCCGTGCCTGTCCCTACTCCTCAAGTCCTAGAAGACGCTGCTCTTAACTGCATGCTTCTTTGGCAACTTGGACCCCAAATCAAGGAATTGTTGTATTTTAACAGACGTTGCCAATTTCCTGGGAGAAACATGTTCCTTTCAAAGTGAGCCAAGAGGAGGAGAGAGCACCAGTGGGAGGGTTTCGACACTTTCCTGCAGACACATGGGGCCGAAAACCCTTGCCAAGCGGGCCAGGTTGGTTGTGATGGGCTGGACACCTTACAGTAAACAGCTCGGACAAGTCGGAGAGGAAGCTCGCTTCTCCTGCTGCTGGAGCGCTGTGCCAGCCTGGGGGCTCCTTTTCTCTCAACCCCTGGGAAGCGGGAGGGGGCAGAAGCAGGAGGCCTTCGTGAGGGCCCTGCCGCGGGTGGGGTCCTCTGCGCCCAGAGGGATGGAAGGAGTCCATGTGGCGGGGCACCTTCTTGCCACGTACCCCGCAGCCATTCTATGTGGCAGATGGCTCTGTTTTATCTCCCATTTCTCTGCTGGCTCGAAATTCTGGGTACTTAGTGGGTGAGTGAGATTTTGCGGGGCATTAGGTACAAGAGGGAAATGAGGTGGGACACGGGGAGGTGGGGCGCAGCAGGCGTTTCTCCGTCTGGGGTCTCGGGCAGCTGCTGGGACGAAGCTGCTGGCCTCTGGGGCCAAGGGGACGTAGGATGGGCTCGGGATGGCCTCGGAGCTGGTCAGAGCATGCATCCGGGCGCCCGGCCTCCCTCGGGCCCCTCAGTGCTCTGGTTCCGCCTTCAGATAACCCTGGACATTAGCGGCAGTGTGGCTTAGCTTGTTATTTCCTCTCTTGATAAACAAGGAGAGGTTGCCCCGGGGCTTTGTGAGCAGGAGTCAGAAGAAACTCCCAACGCACTGAGCCTGGTGCTGGCCCGAGGGCGGCGCAGGATGCAAGGTCTGGATCATGACTATTACTTGTGTTATTATTACTATGATTATTACCAGTGCATTCTAGTTCTTAACAGGTAGTGAGCCCTCCATCAATGTCGGATGTTAGCGTTCTCACTAATTAGCATTTCCCTGCGGTCAAGCACGCAGGATCTGTGGGAGGCGGGTGAGGCCAGCGCTGCAGGAACGGGGCTGGTCCTGGGGGAGTAAGCGCACAGAAGACACAATGCAGGCCTCGCTGCTCTCGCCCTTACCTGGACTCAAACCCCTCTCTGTCTCCAGGAGGCAGAGCAGCCTTTAATACGCTCCTCAGTGGTTCTCCAAGTGTGGGCTGGCATTGCCAGTGACTTCTTAGAAATGCAAGTCATCAGACCCCACTCCAGACCCCGTGAATCAGAAACTCTGGAAACCCTCCTGGGGATTCGGGTGTTCGCTGAGGCTGGGACCCTGTGCTCTGTGTCCACCTGGGCCCCTGATAAGCACACGCCTGGGGGATCGTCTCCGAGACGACCCGGGGAGGGAGGACAGGAGGACAGGAGGACAAAGACGCCTTCGCATCGCAGGTGGTGACTTCAGTTACATAAAGAATAGTTAGGGGCGCCTGGGTGGCGCAGTCGGTTGAGCGTCCGACTTCGGCCAGGTCACGATCTCGCGGTCCGTGGGTTCGAGCCCCGCGTCGGGCTCTGGGCTGACGGCTCAGAGCCTGGAGCCTGTTTCCGATTCTGTGTCTCCCTCTCTCTCTGCCCCTCCCCCGTTCATGCCCTGTCTCTCTCTGTCCCAAAAATAAATAAACGTTGAAAAAAAAATTAAAAAAAAAAAAAAAAAGAATAGTTAGATCTTCCAGGAGATGGTGAGAATGAGAAAAGAAGCAGAAAGGCCCCCGCCCAGTGTCGATGACTCACGAATCGATGGCAGGTCCGTGCTGCTTTGCCGGGAGGCAGCACGGGCATCGCAGGAGGTGACTCGGGGAAGCGGAGTTTGCCCAGCGAGCGTCGGACTCCAGGTGGGAGAGCGTGACTTCCTCCTAGCCTTTTCTTCTCCTTTCTTTTGTTCATTTTTTTCTTTCTTTATTCCTCAAAAAAAAAACAAAACAAAACTCTGATGGTTTGTTTACTTTTCTTTTTGCCATGTGAAAGAGTGGGGAACCAGCCTGTAAGTATGGCAGAAACGGATTTCTTCGATTTTCAGCCTCGGATCTTTGTCAATTAACCCGGCCTCGAACACAAATACTGAGTTATGGGAGTAAAAAAACCCAAAGTAGTCACTAGACACACTTCTGCCATTTGTCAAGTATATGTTTCTTGGGGCTTGGGGGAGGGGTGCAGGCCAGCAGAACCCTCCCCCCTCCCCCACCCTTCCCCCTCCCCCCCCAAGGCGATCTTATCAGTATTCAGAGATCAGTGAAAAATCAGGACACTGTACTACACTAGAATTTAGGGAGATACCACGTCAGCAAAAAAAAAAAAAAAAAAAAAAAGGATCACCATTTCATACCAATCACACTTGCAAAAAGCGAAGAAAAAGTCTGAATGCTTCGCATGATGCCAAGGATGTGAGGAGGCAGGAAGTCACACAGCGGGCGGGGCGTTTACCCCTTGGAGAGAATTTGCAATTTGAGCACCTAAGAAAGCTGGAGAAACAAATCTGTTCCCAACGGCTCTGCACCTAACACCTACCCTACTGGGGAGTTTATGCCTCTCCCCCTGGAGTGTGGCCAAGGCTGTCTGCCCACGGCTGCCTGGTCAGCGGGAGGGAGATGGTGGGAAAATGAAGTATCCTCACAAGCAGAGGGAACAGAGTCTGGTTTAACACGAGCGGAGGGAACAGAGTCTGGTCTCACACGAGTGGAGGGAACAGAGTCTGGTCTCACACGAGCAGAGGGAACAGAGTCTGGTCTACCAGACAACCCTTGACGCGGGTGAGGCATTGTGCGTAGCTCTACAAACTGCACAGTGTACTGACTCAAGATACAGATTCCCACGGTACAACGCACTTTGTGCGAATCTCAGCACGCCCCATAGAAGGCATGGGCCTCAGCATAGTTCTACAGTCTTGCTGGGTGCAGTTTGAGCCAAAGAGAAGCCTGGAAATGGGGTGGGGGATTTTTAATATGAAACTGGGATGCCCCCATCTTTCTGCAAGTTTGAATCTGTCACCAAAACATCCCGTTTTACAGGTTGAAATTAATCAGAGTTATGACCCACCTCTGCATGGGAACCAGCCGGTCATGAGCAAAGGGGGCATTTACTGAGAATGCTTTATGGGCAGAAGACTTCCCAGGGCTTCATGAAGAGGGAATAAGCCCCCACTGTTGCTGCCCCTGGGGAGTTGTGACTAGCTGAGGATGGTCATGTGTGGACCAGCCCATCAGCATGTTAGCAGGTGCTGGCTGGTAGCTAGCCCACAGGGGCAGGTGCCGGGCGAGGCAGGCAGGGCTGCAGTCCCTCCTTGGGGCTGGGGTCTCTGTGTGTGTGTGGGATGGCTGCCTCCCGCTCACCACCAGCTCTGAAGCCGAGGGCAAGTCCAAAGCCAGTTGGAAGGGAGCTGCTGTCCTCGGTGGCTGCCGTCCCTTCTGCGAAGATGCTCGGGGGTGCTGGGTGTGGAGCCGTGCTGGGTGGAGCGGGAAACCCGCTTAAGGAACAATAAAACTACTGACTGAATGGGAGGCTTGCGTGTGTTGGTGTCTGAGATGAAAGCAGTGGTCTGGCTTCCCTGTAATTGCTGTCAGGTTTTAAGCGCTCCTCTGTTCAGAACTCTCCTTTTAACGCAGCCGTGAAAATTGTTACCAGGCAACGGAGCGGTCCGAGCTCCGAGAATCCAGGAGTAGCTGTTGCAGAGAAGGAGTGGCTGGTGCGGGGAGCCCCCAGCCGGAGCTGCGGCCACCGGGCCCCCAAAGCCCGTGTGGGCTCGCCTGCGCCACTGGCCAGCAGCCGGGGTGGTGTGTGGGCCGGGGGAGCCTGCGGGGTCAAGCATAAAGAGGTGGACAGATGTGTCCGGGTGCCACGGCGCCCCGTGGGGCTCACCTGCTGCAGGGCGAGGGCCTGGGAGGCTGTGTGTGTGCTCCGCTGGGAGAGATGTGAGTGCGCCAGCCTCGCCACCAGGAAGAAGTCCTGTCCTGGGGCTCCCCAGACTCATTCACCCACGGTGGACCCAAACCTCCAATTCAAGCCCAGCAGAGAACCCACCGCTGGGGACCTTGGTCCAGCTAAACCGCCCTTAACTGTCCCTGCAAAGTCAATCAGCTGGTCAGGTTTCCTCACATCAGCTTGTCCTCTCTCAGCTCCGTGGTTCTGACTTGAACATCTCTGCACCTTTAAGGTCCTAGCAGGTGCGATTTACCTCCTGGACAGCACTGGTGTCTGTCTGGGGGAGTTTATGGACCCCTTCTTGGTCTCAGTCAGTCTCGTACGTATATACATATATATATGTAAAATTTTAATGACTGTGTTTTATATATAAAATACATCATATATGTAAAATATTTTAATGACTGTCAATATATGATTTAGATTATGATATGTATCTATATACGCAAAAATTTTAACAACTGTTTTGTAGATAGATACATAGATAAGTAGCTGATAGATATATAGACAGATCTATGGACGGAAGGAAGGAAGGATGGATGGATGGATATATAGACAGGTAGGTCAGTAGATTAGATGATGATGATAGATAAATAGATAGATAGATAGATAGATAGATAGATAACGTTTATGTATTTAGTTACAGAGAGAGAGGGAGAGAGAGACAGCAAGGGAGGGTCAGAGACAGAGGGAGAAAGAGAATCCCAAGCAGGCTCTCAGCCCAGAGCCCGACCCAGGGCTTGATTTCACAACTGTGAAATTTTGACTGAGCTGAAATCAGAAGTTGGCCACTTAACCAACTGAACCACCCAGGCACCCCAAGATAGATAGATGATATAGATAATCAACGAATGGATGGATAGATAGGTAGGTAGGTAGATAGAGATAGATAGATAGATAGATAGAGATAAGTGATATAAATAGATCGATGACTGGATGGATGGATGGATGGATGGATGATACAGATAGACGAGTGGATGGGTAGATAGATAGATAGATACATACATACATACATGCATGATACAGGTAGATTAATGAATGGATGGATGGATCAAAGAATGGGTGGTTAGCATAGTTAGCAAGCTAGCTAGCTAAAATTGAAGAAAGGCCCATAGAGGCACACATGATTGATTAGAGCCCATGACAGACCTGCATCTCTGACTGCAATTGACCTGGCCAAGGGTGATGGGGGCCTGGGACTAGGAAGTGACGGAACAAGTGGGGAGAGGGCTCGGATTCCCCATACATTTTGCAGACAGCGCTGGCCAGTTTGGAGGTGAATGTGGAGAAAGGACTGCCAGTGCTGACTTCCAGAGCTTTGCTGGGCAGTGGGGACCCATTCCTTTTCATCCAGCATCATGTGCCTCAGAGATTCCAAGCCCGCTGGACACAGCTGTCCCCAGACAGACAGAGAGAAAGAGAGAGAGAGAGAGAGAGAGAGAGCTCCTGGAGACTGGGACGAGCAGACAGGCAGGCGAGCTCAGGGAGAGGGAGGCCGTCTCACGTTTCTAAGGGGAGCTGTCACAATTCAAGCTGTCCCTTGGGGATAGAGATCATGCCCCCTGGATGCCGCCAATGTGTAAAGGTGGCCCTTTTGACACCGGTTCTCTGCAGCAGCTGCAGGGAGGAGGGGGTGGGGGGCCCCATTCTGCGGCGGGGGTTGTCTTCCCCGGCATCAGCTTCTCGGGAGCATTGACACCAGGGCGCTGCTTGCAGAGAGCCTTGATTGAGATCAAAGTGTGTGTGTGCATCATGTTATCGGGGCCTGTTTCCCTCCTGCCACTTTGAACGAGATTCCTGGCTGTTCCGGGCACCTTCAGAGGCAGCATCCCTCTCGCTCTGGCTGCCTTGTTCGGAGCAGCTCAAAGAGAAGTCACTTAAAAAGCCTTCTCGCCTGTGCACTGCTTCTGTGAGTGCATCTTGCTTCCCTGGGCTCCTGGCTCTGGCCTGCGACTCTCTGATGCGTCTCGTTCCCAAGCCCTTTGTGGAGACTTCCAGCAGCCAGCTCGAACAGGAGCAATTAGCTCCGACGGGTAATTAGGCTTGTTTGCTTGTGCTGGGCTTGGGCTCTGGGGTGTGACCGGCTTTTATTTCAAGTCCACTCTGCATTGCCCCCTCCGAGCGTGAGGCAGACGAGATGGCAAGGTGTTTAGAAAACACAATTATGTTCCACTGGCTTCCAAAATGTTCACGGCATGTTCCGACGCGGCTTATTGCCATTTGCTTTCAAGATGACTCTCTTTCCCATCTTTGGTATTCAACATTTGCCTGGTTG
Source organism: Puma concolor (assembly GCF_028749965.1). NCBI lineage: Eukaryota > Metazoa > Chordata > Mammalia > Carnivora > Felidae > Puma > Puma concolor. The sequence goes on along the minus strand of NC_141669.1, from coordinate 138,808,603 downwards.
TGAGAAAAAAAAAAAATGTCTCCGGGCCTACCTGTCTCCCAGCACAGGTGGGCTGCAAGGTGACATCTTTAGTAGCTCGTGTGTGTGCGTCTACAGTGGAACAAATGCAGATGAGGAAAATTATTCCCAAAAGTCTGCTCCACCGGTGATCACTGGGACTGCACTGCAAGTGGTCCTAGGGGTCAAGGAAGAGGAGTGTGGAAGGATCTCATGACATCAGTACCAAGATTCCGCCTCCTGGAGAGGTCACGGCAGCCCCCTCCTGAACCGTCAGGTGGTCCAGACCCCCCTCCTCCCCCGGCCACCTCCAGAGACAGGGGCCCTGCCAGTTTTAGAGGAGGGACTTTGCCGAGGGCTTGAATAACGCCTCCCGTCTGTCTCCCAGACGCTTTGCACTGATTGTTCTTACCTCTGGTCTCTACGACACTCGGGCTAGGAGTGAGCTCTCTGCCAGAGCCAGTGTTTGGGCTCATGATCCTCACTTGATCCTGACCTTCCGTGACCTTGGGAAGCCTTCTTGTTGCCAGTCGTACACCCTCAGGACCCCCCAAAGGACCCAGTTCACACCCGCATCCCCAGCTTGGACAGGGCTGCCCCTGGTTGAGACAGTCAGTGCCTTGGTGCCAACTAGAGGAAAGCATCCGCCTGGACGAATGCAGTTGGAGGAAGTCACTTCCTCCGGGAAAGCACAGACCCAGGAGTCTCAGGCTGAGCTAACGGATGACATTTCTGTGCAAAGAAAGAAGGGAAGTGAGGGAGCGTGGGGATCTTTCAACCCCCGTTCTCCCCACTGGTCAGGGTCTTTGGACGGTCCCTGATCCGGCCAGTAACAGGCACTCACGTTTTGGAAATTGGCGAATGAATGAGCGGGTTGTCAGGGTTTTTTTTACCCACTGGGCGGAGCATTCGAGTGCCGTGGGAGCGGATTTGAGAGAAGAGTCTAATGGACATTTTCACCGTGCAGTTTGTGTTTGTAGAAAGCGGAGACTTCGAGAGTGCTGGAATTCAGCAAGTCACGAGCACAGGAAATCGTAGGAAGGAAGGACTAAAGCTGGTGCAGAGCCTGGATGGAGTCCTGGCTCCGCCCCTGGGACACCGCCTGGGTCTCAGCTTCCCCGTCCATAAGATGTGACAGGTTGGGGGCGTACCTGCCTCAGAGAGTTGCTGTGAGGTGTGAAGGAAATTATTTCCGCGGCGTAGGTTGCTACACCGCAAGGCCCCGTACGTGCTTGAGGTAGGATTATGTCGTCTAACTCGTGTTTGGCCAAGATGCAAAGAATCTCGAATTCGCACGCAGCAGAAGCATGCCGGCACACGGCAAGAAAACTGAAGGACTTTCTTCTCTTTCCAGGAAACGATCCAGATGCCGGGTGGACCTGTGAGGGCTCAGTGCAGGAAACAGAAACCCCTCAAAGTGGCAAAGGCGGAAAGTGACCCCCCATACGGGGAAAGGGATCTGGTGAAAGCTCTGGGTGGGCAGGAGCCGTGGGCGCTGGAGAGTCGCAGACGGGCCAGCCTGCACAGACGACATGGTCTGCAGCAATGGCCCGCCAGGCAGAGGCCACTTCGACCCTCGAGGAGGTGGGAAGTCAGGAGACCACCACAGAACTGTTGATCCCAATGACATGTGGAGACTGCGATCCTTTGGTTGGGCATTGGGGTCAAGAACGTGCTGCCTCCGTCATAACTAAGACACTCAGACTATGTCCTGACCTCCTGCGTTGTCGCAGCCGCAAGCCGGCTACCTGACACGGGCTCCTGCTGACACCAGCCGAGGGAAGCCTGCAGACGGCCCCCCTCCTGTCTTCCCCCTCTCGACGAGAACATCTAACTGGGAACTCTGGGTGCGAGGTGAATTCGTTCTCCGTCGCTGCTTAACAAATTACCACGTGGTTCCTGTGGGGCAACGGTCCATTCCAGGTGGGTGTGGCTTCGCTCCCGACTAGGGCGGGGTCTCAGGGACAGGCTCACCTGTGGAAGGATCTGCTCCCAAACGTACTTAATCACCGGTGGAATTCATTCCCCCAGGCGGTTGGGCTGAGGTCCTGGTTCCTCGCAGACTTTCACACCCTCAAGGGGGTCACTGGAGGCCACTTAGCATCAACTCACTGCACAACAGATTCCGGAAAATGTAGTTTTCAGCCTGTCAACCTTGGCAGGACAGGAGGCACTCAAGGAGGAATGGATAGAGGCTAAGTGCCAGTTGACCACATCCAGGGGTCGAGAGGAAATTAAAGACACGCGGTGTCTCGAGAAAGACCCTGGATGTGGTAAAGGCCGTGATGGTCTGTCCACGTGTGTCTGCTGACAGGCAGGCCTTTGTGGGCTGGGAGACAGCTCAGACGATACTTTCTACAAATGCCGCCAAAGAGGAGCCATCAATAGTGAGCAGGTTATGAAGTGACAGACTGTCAACCTCAGAGCCACAGCATCCTATAGCGGGAAGGGTCTTCGGCTTTCGGACGGAGGCAGAATGATGGAGTCATGAACAATCCTTCGGGTCTGGAAGTCTCCACTGGCACATTGCATAGATCACTTCTCTGACCCCAGTGCCCTAATCTGATAAATGGGGTAATGATAGTCCTTACCTTCTAGTGTTGTGAGGGGTTAATAATTGCTTTTATCCATGAAATGCTTTCCAAATAACCACTCACGTGGCATGTTGCTCAAAGACGTGGGATGTTGCAGCCCCATACCTTCTTTTCCCAGATGGCTAATGTGACACAGATTTTCAACGACCCAACGGTCCTGTAAGAAGTTCGTGGCAACGGTGGGCCTAGAAGCTGGGTCCCTCGGCACCTAATCGAGAAAGAGGAAGAGATTCCCAGTAAAACAGACAATCCTTTCTCCTATTTAGGCTGAAACGTGAAATTGCTGTTTTATGGTTTAAAACGGCTGCTTGTCGACTGGTTCCGTGGCGGAGCCGAGCCCCCCCCCCCCGCCGAAGGCGGATTTGCCTGGGCACAGGTGGGGTCGGCCACCCCGGGTCCACAGATGCCTGTGGCCTCTTGGCCGGGGATACAGCTGTGCATCTAGCTCAGGCCAAGTGTCCGCTGATTTCACATTATGAGTCTGCACTAGCCACTGGTTCTGGTTTCCTGATTTACATGAAGTTCATGCTTCAAAGCAGGGTTTGGCTTGGCCTCTCTACCCTGCCTGCTGCTGTTTGTCTGACAGACGAAAGCTGGCATGACTTGCATGCTTCATTAACCGGGCTGGAAGGGACAGCGTTCACGGTCTACGCACTGCCAGAGGCGGATACGTCCCGCCGGCTGCGGCTCTGCTCTGAGACCAACAGTCCTGCAAGCTTGCCGAGGCCGGCTGGGCTGGGTCGGTGGCCCTTGTGTTTGGGGGTCTGCAAGCCAGCCCCGTGAGGTGTGCTTTGGGGTCGGTGAGAACCCAAGTCAAGGTGTGACCTGCTGGGGAATGCGCTCCGGCTGAGAGGTGGGTTTGGAACGCCCCTTCCCGAGCCCGGCTCACCTGTCACCCGAAAGTCCTTATGTGTGGGAACAGCTGCATGGCAGGTGTGGATCGGGGTTCACTTCTACTCACAGGACGTTGCTGGATCCTCTTGTGGGGACACCATACAAGATCTCCCCGGGGAGATGACATCACACCACGAGTGTCAGGAAAGAGCTGGCTGAAACTCCCTCTTTAACCTGAAATCATAGGACAGGGCATCTGGGTGGCTCAGTCGGTTAAGAGCGTCCGACTTCAGCTCAGGTCATGATCTCGCAGTTCGTGAGTTCGAGCCCCGCGTTGGGCTCTGTGCTGACGGCTCAGAGCCTGGAGCCTGCTTCCGATTCTGGGTCTCCCTCTCTCTCTGCCCCTCCCCTGCTCTGTCTGTCTGTCTGTCTCTCTCTCTCTCAAAAATAAAATAAACATTGAAAAAAATTTTTTTAAACTGAAATCATAGGGGAAGGGATGTCAATTCTGGCTGCACATTCAGTTCACCCAGACCTCATCCTGGATGATGGTCCTGGATGGGGACTGGTCATGTGTGTTTTTCTGAACACCCCGGATGATTCCAATGTGCAGCCGAAGTGAGGAAGCACTGATATATGCAAATACGTGCATGCCTGGAAAATCTCCCCGCACGAACATGTTTTTATTCATTCATCAACCCATATTCACTTACCGTATTTGTCACCATGCCTGATGTGGTGACAGGGAACACTGCCCAGCCTCTGGCCCTGGCGTGGGTGGCTTCCAGGCCATTGTCACGCTGGGAAACATGTCCTTCCTCAGCTCAAAGTGGCCGGACTCTGCCTGGGAAGCTGTTTTGAACAAAAGGAACTGGGTGAACCTGACCCATCAGAGGCACACTGTGGACTCCACAAGGCGGGTGATCTCAGCTTGGAGACTTGCAGTGGAGGGTGACAGCCACTCCCCCACAGTCGGGGATCCTGTAATCCCCAAGGATGCGCGGGGGGTGGAATTTGGTATCTGATGCGTGGGGTTGTTTGGAGAGATCCCATCACATGGTGGAAGATGAGCCAAGATGATGAAACATGGGCGGGCGGCTACAAATAGCTTAGCCCGTGTGTCTGCTTTTAGACACTCAAAGTGCATTTTGTTCATAGAGCATTTCCAGGGAATGTTTCCAGGGCGTGACGTGGTGATAGTTTGGAGGCATGGCTCGGAGTCTGTGGAGTTGAATGGGTAGGGATTGGCCGGCCTGCGTGTGCTCAGAGTGAGTGCCTGTCTGTGTGGAGGCCGGTGCCTGGGGAGGAGGGACTTTGGCGACAGACTGCTCTGGGTTCACACCTAGCTTCCCCTATTTGTGGGCTCTACCGTGCAAGGCACACACCTTCGTCCATGAAAATAGGGGCAATGACACCTGCATCTTGGCATTCCTGGGAAGACCAGAGTTGAGCCAGTAAAGAACCAGGCACCACGCTGACACACGACAGGTGCCTAAGGAGCGGTTACCGTGTTGGGTTTGTATCAGCTGCAACCTTGACACTGGGCAACAGACCAGCACAACGCCTAAGGGCTGGAGGGAAGTAATGTGAGTCATGAGTGTGGGCTGTGGGGCTGTTACGCTGATCCCAGGCAGGCTCAGCTGTCTCCAGTGGGGGCTCCTGTCTGCAGCCAGCTGAGGGGCGTCCACTCTCCTCTAGGGGTCGCTCACATGGTTTCCCTGGTAGGCAACTCTGCATATCTGTGCAAGGCGCTGGTAGCGGTCACAGAGTGAAGGGAAATGCTCGACACTCGTCAAGTTTTGGCTGGAGTCACAGTTGCTGACATCCTGCCGGCCGACGCAAGTGACCTGGCTGAGCCCCGAGTCAGGCGGTGGGACCACCAAATTGTGGGCAGAGGATGGGAAGGGGCACCAGGAGGCCACCAAGGGGGCTAGCAAGGCAACCACGTTACCACGCATTCTCGGGAAAAAGGACTCCGAACTGGAAGATATTCTGCAAATTCCGCTTGTCATTTCTCGTCCAGATTTGCTGCCTGACTTGGTGACGGTGGACCGTGGGGCAGGACCTCACTGCACTGGCGATAAAGCAGCTGCTCGGACCAGATGGGCGGGACCTATGGGGAGGGTCTACAGGGGCAGAAACGAAAATGAGACACCACCTCCAGTGGGTTGCAACGATGAACAAACAGCATGATGGGACGTGCTTTCGATGGCGGAATGGCAGAGAAGCCTCATGTTTATAAGACTTTTCAGAATGTGTCTGTTGACTGCACGCTTTCGCTTGCAGATTTCGCAACAGTAAACACTGAAATAATTGAATGTTTGCTGTTCAGAGATGCCCTTTGTGTGAACTAATAAATGTCTTCCAGCCGCGCATTTGGGGAGAAGTTAAATAAAAATGGTCACGCATGGTTGATTCTGCCCACTGCCGAGACGTTAACTGCCTCTCTCCCCCCCATTTCGGAGTCTGAACAATGGGTCCTCGTGAGCAGCGCCTCCCTCGCTGGGGAGAGTGGTGGATGAGGGAATGCGTGGGGCGGAGGGGCACACGCTCGGAGGGGAGGACCCTCCGCTGGAGATTGGGATCCTGAGGAGGGGGGCCCTCCAGCTCATCCGGACCCCCAAGCCTCCCTCCATCTGGAGACACTCCCAGGCGTCTCTAACCTGCAGGCCATTTTTGGGGGGCAATGCGTTTTCTGTTCCCCATAAATCAGCCCCACTGATCACTTCGGGCATCGTTAGGCTTTATTGTGACGCGTTGCTGCCTTTGGGGGAATAATTGCCCAGTTTGGCCAACATGGGACCTGCGTCTTTTATCTTTATTTCCTCTCTGGGGATGCCCTAATTAGTATTTACTTTCACTTAAAAGAGGGAAATTTCTTCTGATGAAATCAACAGTTTCCTCTGCGTGCCAAGCTTGTTTCATGATATTAAGCGTTTAAATAAAAAATTATAAATGTAGCATGAAATGCTGATGGGGGTGATTAATTTATTTTTATTTTGCATATTTTAAGGCAGTGGGGATTGCTGTTTTGACGCAGACCTAATTACAGTCTTTGAGTTCCGCGTAGACGCGAGAGAATTAGCCCCCGACAGCGGCTGTGAGTGGGCGGCTGGGCGTCCCGCGCAGGCGGGGCCCACAGGCTGAGCCGCTGTGGCCCCTAGAAATAGCAAAGAAAGACATTGGGGACAGAAGGAGATTTTCAGTGCAAGCAGGGGGCTGGGCGGAAGGGAATCACCTTCCCTGTTCCCTCCCTCTTCTTCAGTCAACGAGCCTCCCAGGACCGGCCACTTCCTTCCAACCCCCACCTGCACCATCCGTCAGGGTCAGCTGACGCTGTGGCCACTCTGAGTCAGGAGGCCTGGGTCTGAGCTGTTACCCTGCTGCTCCTGGTCGCTTCTAGCTGAGTGACGCCGAGCTTCATGCAAACTCCGTGAGCCTCAGTTTCAGCATCTGTGAAACGGACAGCTCCCCTGCCTAACCCGCTGGGGATGCTTGGAAGACCAGACAGTGACCCCGAGAACGTGAGGGTGTCTGTGGACTCTGTGAGCACTTAACACCCATCAGCGTGGGCCCATGCCAACTTCCCTGCCTGGGGCCCCCTTCGCCGGTCTTCCGAATATGCTGAGTGGTTCCATGACAACACTAAAGGAGCAAGAATTCCTTTACGGTGGCCAAAGCTGAGGCTCTCGTCAGTGAAGCCCCTTGTCAAAGGTCAAAGGCAGAAGTTGAAAGCGAGCTGGTCAAAGGCCGGATTTAGGGTTTGTGTGTAGACTTTTAGCCCATGCGGTGGTCCGCTGAGCCTGCCTGGGCTTACCTTTGAAGCAGGCCAGTGGGCCCATCGTTTCTTCCCCGGATGTTGACAGATCGCCCACCCAGCCCGCCAGCCACCTGAGAAATGCCAACCTGTGGTTTAAACGACAGCTCCTCACGTGCGGGGAGGGTGGGCGACACAACAAAACGCAGGTGAACACAACCCAAAACAATCTGTTTTGCTTCGTGTGTGATGCTGTAGACCAGTATCAGGTTCGGGCTTCGCCACGATGTTCCCCGACGCCTGGCTCTCAGCCCGGAAGGCCATCCCGCGGTCCCCCGACACCCCTTCCCCGCGATGTGGGCAGCGGGGCCGACACAGGCGCCAGGACTCGCGTGGTGGGTGAAAGATGCAGAGCTGGGTCCTGGAAGTCATATTCCTGTTTGGTTGCTGTGTGATGAGTGTGTTCTCAGAGGATTATCACTTTGTGTGAGGAACGGACCCAAAGACCAGCCCATCCTTGGAGTAATAGGAGACCTTGTTCATAAACAATCATTCTGAAAAATTAAAACAAAACATAAGAAGTAACACATTAGCCGACAAATGTGTGACACTATAGATTCTTTTATTCCAAACAACATGGTTTTCAGGTTTTTCAGTTCAAAGCTTGTGTTAGGGGGAAAAAAAATGAAAGCCATCGTAACAAAAGAACAAAAAGGGGAAATTTAATGAGAAACATGACAGAAGAGCAGGGAAAACACAAAAGTTGAAATACAGCAGATAACAGAGCAGAAAAACATTAAATGGCTTTTAATGAAAGGATTACCCTGGAAAAATTGCAAGTGTAGAGCAAAAAGTATTTTAATGATTGTATTACAAGGAGAAAGCAGATTAGCTGTCACCCCTAAACAAAATTAATCCGTACAATAAACTCAATTTGGAAAGAAAAGTTTTCAGTGGAGACTGCCTTGGACAGAAGCGCCGTGGGTGCGAGCCGATTTGCAGGAAAGAAAGTTGAATATTCCTCACCGACCGTATCAGATTCTTAAGGGATGTGAATGATCTAACCTCAGTTAAGCATCTGGTATAAACAAAAGCCTTTTAAGGTCATGTGAAGTCAAGAGTAAGTATATCTAGGGGCGCTTGGGGGGCTCAGTCGGTTGAGCGTCTGACTTCGGCTCAGGTCATGATCTCACGGTTCATGAGTTTGAGCCCTGTGTCGGGTTCTGTGCTGACAGCTTGGACCCTGGAGCTGCTTCGGATTCCGTGTCTCCCTCTTTCTCTCTGCCCCTCCCTGCTCGTGCTCTCTCTCTCTCTCTCAAAAATAAATAAAAAAGATTAAAAACAAAACAAAAAAAAAAGAACAGCAACTTCATCATAGAGCTATTCTGATTATTACATGAAAAAAAATATATATAAGGAACAGTCTCTGGGGCGCTCAGGTGGCTCAGTCAGTTAAGCATCTGACTTCCACTCAGGTCATGGTCTCACAGTTCATGGGTTCCAGTCCTGAGTCAGGCTCTGTGCTGACCGCTGGGAGCCTGGAGCCTGCTTCCGATCTGTGTCTCCCTTTCTCTCTGTCCCTCCCCCACTCATGCTCTCTCTCTTTCTCTCAGAAATAAATAACAAACATTAAAAAAATAAAAAAAAGAACAAGCGTATTTGCATTCGCTCTGGTGTCATGTGCCGTGTGGGAGACTCTATTTCATCTTTGGCGCCTTCTCAAATTTGAAGGTCTCTAAGTGTTTTCGTAAATTTTTTTTAATGTTTATCTATTTTTGAGAGAGACAGAGACAGAATGCGAGTGGGTTAGGGGCAGAGAGAGAGGGAGACACAGAATCTGAAGCAGCTCCAGGCTCTGAGCTGTCAGCACAGAGCCCGACACGGGGCTCGAACCCATGAACGGCAAGATCCTGAGCCGAAGTCAGATGCTCAACCAACTGAGCCCCCAGGTGCCCCACTGAATGTCCCTTTAAACTGTAAAGAGCTGGCTTGAGTTTTGGTTTCTAGTTGGCCTTGAGCCATCTATTGGGGATTTCCCGTCACGCTCTCTTTCTGGATCGGACAGCGTCCTTCCATTCACGGCACTCTCGAGGAATATTCCATATTTGTTAACCCTCCGAGCTGAGACCTGTCTGTGCCAGTCAGCTGCTGCTGGAATAATGGTCATTAACAAACTGCCCTCAAACCCAGAGCCTTGGAACAAGAAGACTTTCTTTCCTGAGTCAGCAGATCAGCCTCTGCTTATGTCCCTTCAACCTAAACGAGCAACATGCTCAAGCTTCAGCAGGGCCCAGGAGCCACCTGGCCCCAAGGGGCACAGGGGTGGGGGGATGTTTGTGGAACTGCCACCGCTGTTTGGTGCCATCTGACCCCGAGGTTGTCCGGGTGCCTCGAGCCCCTCAGGAGGCAGCAGCTCTGAAGAGCCTGGATGGCAAGTAATGGGATTTAAGCTCTGCGTCCGCTGCTTGTCAGACACGAGCCTCGGCCCCCTTGTTTCCAGAGTGGCTCCAGTGGGAAGGAGCAGGGCCTGGGAGCCACACAGATGTGGGTCATGTGTTACTTGTCCAGATGAAAACAGCAAAAAGAACTGTTACAGGACACCTGGAGGAACCCCCTCCCTGATTTCATCTTCCCTCGCCACTTCAGGAAAGAAGGGGTGACGGGTTCCTGGGGGGCTCAGTCAGGTGAGCATCTGACTCTTGATTTCGGCTCAGGTCATGATCCCAGGGTCGTGGGTTCGAGCCCTGTGTCAGACTCTGTGCTGAGTGTGGAACCTGCTTAAGATTCTCCCCACCTCTCTCTCTCTCTCTCTCTGTCTCTCTCTCTGTCTCTCTCTCTGTCTCTTCTCCCCCACTCTCACTCTCTCTTCTCTCAAAATAAAGAAATAAGTATTTTTTAAAAAGGAAAAAAAAAAGAAACACTGGGCTAGGTGGAAAGTCACCTTTGCTTGACCCTGGGCAGGTGAGACATACATGAAAGTCCCACTGACTTCTGACCACAGCAGGCCATGGTGGGGGTTACTCTCACCCTCGTGTTCTTGGTGCCAGAATGGAGGCTCCAAGAGGCTCTGCACCTTGTCAGAGTTCACCAGACTACCAGGTGTTGCTTGCAGAGAATCCTGTCTCTTCCAGGCAGGTGTCTGGCCTGCTCAGGGTAAGGTACCACCCAAGAGATGCTTAGCTGGCAAGAGATGCTCAGGGGCACTTGGCCCCTATGGCCAGTGGCAGGGCGGTGAGGGGGACTCGCTTTGACAAACCCAAGCTGGTATCTTGCTGACCAACCACTTTTTCAACTCAGCCACAGGTTGCTCATGAATGTCAAACAGAAGGGAAGGATGTGATCACACAGCACCTGTCTTCTCCAAGTGGTGGCTCCCCTGTGGCTCCCCTGTGGCTCCTCTGTGGCTCCTGTGTGGCTCCCCTGTGACTCCTCTGTGGTTCTTCTGTGGCTCCCCTGTGGCTCCTCTGTGGCTTCCCTGTGACTCCTCTGTGGCTCCCCTTGTGACTCCTCTGTGGCTAGAGGTCCAAGGTCAGGGTCCCTTTCCAGCAAATCCTCCAGAACACGTCCTCTGCTTCCCGGGCTCCCGGGGATCTATAGGATTGCATCTGGGACAACCTCTGTGGTCTGAGGCCTGGGGTTTGCCGCCAGGCTCACCCGGCCAAGGCTGCCCACGGAGCTCAGAGTGCGGCTGTGACAGGCTGCTTTCCCGGGGAAGCATGGGTAGTGCGGCTGGGGAACGGGGAAGGTTGCTGAAGAGAAAGCAACCCACACATCACGCTCTGCGGGAGACAAGCGAGCAAAGGCACAGGGGAGCAGGGTATGAGCACACGAGCTCTAAGTGGCCTTCCGACGCCACAGTGATTACATGGTAATTATTTATGAAGGCTCGACTGTAATTCGGGGACAGGGATGGGGTGCCGTGAGCCTTTTGGCACAAACCATTCTGTGCTGTGGGTGCTCGTGGAATCTCAAAGAGATTTAGGAACTTGCCTCAAGTCACAGAGCAAAGAGAGCAGGAGAACCCAGGAACCGAACCCTGATCTTTCTGATGCTCTTAACCACCGTCCCGTGCTGTCAGGCTGCTAGGGGGACAGACGGAGAGGAATGGGCTGTCCTGTCGCTCCCTGTGGTTGTCATCGTGACGGCTTCCCAAAGATGCCCACGTCCCAGTGCTGGAACAGTGACCCTCCTACGTTACAGTCATGAAGGCGAAGGGGAAGGCTGGAGGCGGAGCAGAGGCTGCTGGTCAGCTGACCTTGAGACAGAGAGGTGGTCCTGGAGCCTATGCGCAGGCGGGCAGACTCATCAGCTCCCTCAGAAGCCAGGAGGGCGGCAGGAGGGTCGGTGTGAGGGGCGTCGGGGACACGTGCCCACGGAGAACGGCACCGTGAGATCGACCAGCACTTCAGCTTCAATGACGATGACGGCCTCCGAGCTGAGAGGGGTCCCCCCTCGCCAGACCCTCCAGATGGAACATCTGCACCCACACCTGACCTCTGCGAGGGGACAGGGCAGACTTCTGAACCCCCTGCACTGTGGGGTCACGAATCTGCGCTGTTGGCACTCAGGCTTGTGGTTATTTGTCAAGGATGCCACGGGAGGGATTCAGCCCCGGCCCCTGTCCACAGATGGCTCACGTCTGCCAGTGAGAGAGACACGTGGGACCGCGGACTTTGGGAGGCGGGATGGGCACACGCCTGCCCCAGGGGCTCCCTGCCTGGAAACGCTGGAAGGTCACACACAGACCGGCGTATCCTCTCTCTCTCTGGACTTCCAGAACCCCGTCTTGCAGTTCCCTGGGCCGCCTCCCGCCGTCTGAGGGTTCCAGGCCTGCTGTGGGGTTTCTGAACCAGCCGATGTGGAGTGTGGCCCGGGAATATGCGTCTCTAGCTGCTGGTCGCCCTCAAGAACCGGTTATCAGAACTTCTCTTTGCGGCTTGAATGCATCCTTACTCCGTTGGCTGGGGTCATCTGTGGGCCCGTCTTCCTTAATTAACTCAGCATTTATTGAATACGTAGTCTGGTGGCAACGTGCTGGACTGGGCTTTTCATGCGAGATGATCTCCTGGAGTCGACACAACCGCGAGAGCCACAGAATGGCCCTTTCCCCATCTCACAGATGAAGAAACTGAGGCTCGGATGCCCTGTCCAGATGCAAGGACAGTGAGTTGCATTCGAGAAGGTTCCGTATCCACTGTCTTATCAGTTGAACGGCTCCCCTGGGATCTTCCCCAGCTCCAGCCCCTGCGGCCCCTCCTGCCGCTCTGTGCGTACAGCAGGCGCTTACTGAGCACTTACGGAAAGAGTAAATCCTACCTGAGTTTCAGTGGATCTCCCCATTTTGTTTCCAAGGAGTATTCCTACAATATAAGACGGAGCTACGTCCAAGGGACATGTAACCCAGGAGGCACAGCTGAAGCAGCAATGCTTGGGGAAGGTCTGGTGCCTCGAAACGCAGGCCTCCCTCCCCCTCCGCCTACCCGGCCATTGAGATTTGACTCTGGTCCTTCCTCTGGGGTCCAGGAAACCCGCTCCCACGAACAGGCAGTCCGATACAAGACCTTTCCTTCTTGGCTGAGGCCACCCGAGTGCAGGAGGCCCGTCTAGAAAGCGGCCTCCGAGATCACCACGGCAGAGCTCTGCCTCCGTGCGTCGGGTTCTGGGGGAAGGCGCCACGGCGGATCCGGGTTCCTCTTCTGGAGCCCGAGGTCTCTGCATCAGCAGGGAGGCCTGCAGCCCAGCCTGCTGAGATCTGGCGCGGAAGCAACACCCCCCCCCAGCCCCCCCCAGAGGAGATCTACTCGGGTGCGCCGTGAAAGTCATTTTGTTCATCGTCTAATCGACTGTAATTAACTGAGGACGAGAAACGGGCCCAGCGGAAGAAGAGACACAAGGGACACAAAGACAGATTGTCAGGCGGAGCACGCGGGAGGCCGTGCGGACATCCCATTTCCCTTTTCTAAGGACCTTCGTTAGCGTGCAGCGATCACTCACGCCATCACCGGCATTTTTAGCTCGCCAGCTTATCGATACGGGGTGGTTCCGTGTCGATGGGCTGACGTGTTCCCACTACAGCCTGGAGAGGGGACGGTGGATATTCATCTCTGCGTGCCTGTGACTGTGACGGCAGATCGATGTGTGTCCGCATACCCCCGTCCTCTGCGAAACCACACTCTGATGACAGTAATTAAGCTGTGAGAGGAGGTCTGGCTGAACCCAGCACCGCTCTGCTACAAACGTTGCTCATTGATCAAACATATTCTATTTTTAATATCCACAGATTAGCCACACTCTCAAAACACTGCATTGCCACGGGCATGTGAAATGAGCCCTCGCCGCGATCCCAGGACTGTGCTCCTTCGGATCTGCCGCTGGACCGGGAGGGAGGGAGGGGTTCCGTGCAGGGAGGACTGCTGGCCGGAGGGGCCCCGCGTGTGGAGGTGCAGCCCTGAGACACAAGAGGGGCTTGGCCGGGGGCACGGGGGGCTCCCGGCTGTGGTCCCGACCCCACCCTCTCCTGTGAGAGCCAGACCCGGGGTGGAGGAAGGCCGCTTCCGCGTGGGGACCGCGTGGCGACACCTGAGAGGCTCTGCGCTGTCTTCCACTCACACCTGCTCCATCCACACGGACCCGTCAGTCTCTGGAGCAGAGCATCTAAGTAGTGATGAGAGGGGGGTGGGTGCCCCGGGGTCTCTGCCCCCTGCACCCCTTCCTCTTCTGGAGCGGGGGACCAGGACAGCCCCTGGATGCTGCGACGGCTCAGGATGATGATGGGACCTCACCCTCACAGCTTTGCTTGGATCCTGGAAAGAGGGGCACTCGCTTTGAGCTTTGTAGGCTTTCATAGGTGGGTTCACCTGGGGCAGGTGACTCTGGAGCTGCAGACCCCAGGTGTGCCCCCAGGCCCGTTGGCATCTCTGGGGCCCCGGACCCACCGCGCGGAGCCCAGCCAGCCAGCGGGCCCCCAGAGCCCCTCAGTGACCAGGGCCGGCGGCCCCCACCCACCCTCCTGTTTCCCCGTGAGCTGGTGTTGGGTTCTCTTGCCACAGGCAGTGGAGCCACCCCTGGACTGCGATGCCCACCGGGCTCTGTGCTGAGAGGAGGGACTGGGAGGCCGTCCCGGGCCCCGAGGTCCAGATTTTCATGCGTGATAAACGAGAGTCACCCTGGTGACTGCGGGGTTTGAGGCCCGTGGAGCCTGGTGTCAGGACTGGACTTGCCTGTGTGCCCGCTGGTGGGGCCGGAGGAGCTGGGCACTGGGGGTTCCGTGGCAGGCCAGCCACGAGCTCTGGGTCTGGCTGGATCCGTGAAAATACGTCAGAGCGTTCTGGAATGGCAGGATGTGGGGTGGGGGGGAGGGGATTTTGGCAAACTGTCCCCGTCATTCCCGAGGAATGCCACTGTGTGCTTCTTGTCACTTTCTTTTTAAAAAGGTTTAGCATTTATTTTGAGAGAGAGAGAGCACAAGCAGGGAGCAGGGGAGAGGCAGAGAGAGGGAGAGACAGAATCTGAAGCAGGCTCCAGGCTCTGAACTGTCAGCACAGAGCCCGACATGGGGCTCGAAACCGTGAACTGTGAGATCATGACCTGAGCTGAAGTCGGACGCTCCACCAACTGAGCCATCCAGGCACCCTCATAACACAAATTTTTTAACAGTTCTATGGATTTTTTGTAAAGAACAATTAAAAAAATTTTTTTTACTTATTTGACAGAGAGAGAAAGCATGAGTGGGGGGAGGGCAGAGAGAGAGGGAGAGAGAGAATCCCAAGCAGGCTCTGAGCTGTCAGCACAGAGCCTGATGCAGAACTCAAACTCAGGAGCCGTGAGATCATGACCTGAGCCGAAGCCTGGGATTTAACCGACTGAGTCACCCAGGCACCCCTGTTGATTGATGATTGACTGATTGATTTTGAGAGAGAGAGAGAGAGAGAGTGAGCACAAGCAGGGGAGGGCAGAGAGGGGGGAAAGAGAATCCCAGGCAAGCTCCACACTCTCAGCACAAAGCCTGACATGGGGCTCAAACCCACAAACGGTGAGATCCTGCCTGAGTGGAAATCAGGAGTCAGAGGTTTAACTGACTGAGCCACCCAGGTGCCCACTTCTTGCCATTTTCTGAGATATTTGTGCCATTAGGTGTGATGTCCTGTGTCACTGTGATGGAGTCACCATTACCCTCACCCTTGGGGAGCAGCTGGCCGGGCAGGGGTGCATCCCGAGGCCAGGGTGCCAACTCCACAGAAGGTCTGCGTGTCCTTGCAGGGTGAGGACAGAACCCCCCCCCCCCCCCCCCGCCGGTGACTCTGAGGCTGTCTGTGCCCCGGGGCCCCAGCTCTAGCCCCGGTCACCACATCAACCCCGTGGTACCTGATGGGGTCCCTTAAAAACATGTCTGCTCTCCGAACACTGCGGCTCGGGGCTGCCCTGTCGGGAGATTTCAAACCGCATTCTTGCCTGTGGAGATTAGACACGTGTACCTTTGTATATCTTACTTGCTGAGAACTGCCTGGTCCTCTAACACTGAGATTGATTTCCAAAATCTCAGTTGGAAAAATCAGAGAGATTATTTCTTGGGGAAATAATACAAATTACAATGTGAGAGCATTTTACTTCAAAGGAGTGCTTCTTTCTCATTTGCTCTGCCTTTAAAGTACACCCCCCGACACATCTGGGATCATGCCCGACAACTCTCATCAGTTCGGTCTCCGCCAGCCACGTAGGCTGTCAGGCGCCATAAATCACTGCGCGTCTTCAAGACTCGGCTGGCTGCAGGGGGACACGCCCCCTTTTCCCTCGAACGGAAGCGTGGCATTGGGGTGTGGCCGTGGATGTGCAGAGGGCTTGTGCGTGTGTGCAAATGTGTGTATGTCTTTTTTTTTTTTAATTTTTTTTTTACCGTTTATTTATTACTGAGAGACAGAGAGAGACAGAGCACGAGCGGGGGAGGGGCAGAGAGAGAGGGAGACACAGGCTCCAGGCTCCGAGCCGGCAGCACGGAGCCCGACGCGGGGCTGGAACTCACGAGCGTGAGAGCATGACCTGAGCAGAAGCCGGACGCTCAACCGACTGAGCCACCCAGGTGCCCCAATGGGTGTATGTCTTCACGTGTGCACATGCGTGTGAGTTTGTGTGCGCGTGCACGCCTGTGTGTGCAGGGGGTGGCAGTGCGCTCGGGGCAAAATGTCTTTGGCTCCAGGACAAATGCAGGAGCACTTGGCCCCCCAGCTCCTTCCTCTGAGCCCCTGGCCCCCTCTGCTGTGCCACCCAGTGTCGTCCTGGCACCATGAAAAGAACGAGGAACGTGGAGCCACCAGGCACCTGACCTGGTGTCCTGGCCCAGCCCCTCCCGTCTGCGAGGTGGACAAGGGCCCTCGGTCGTCACTTGTGACGTGGCTCTCAGGTCCTGTGCTGCCGGGGGGGCGTGTAAGGGCTTCAGGAAGGGCCCGAACGCAAGCGTCTACAGTGATGGTAAGGAGGTGCTGTCCGGAGCGGCTCTGAGTCGTTACTCATTCACACAAGAGGCCTGTTTGGGAGAAGCTAGCGTCCCCTGGAGGGGCCTGGGGGCGGGGAGAGGACAAGGCTGGTTCAGGGACTCTGAGGGCACAGCGCCACTGGGAACGGCCCCACTGCCGTGGTGATGTGGCCAAGCCCCTGCCCTCTGCAGCCACCCTCTGCCTCCATGCCCAGGACGCGCTCTAGCCTCCCACCCGCCTCCCGCCTGCCGGGCGGTCCCGGATCGTGGCGGACTCCTAACCCGGGCTGGCCAGCAGTCACATCCTGACCGCACCTCTGCTCAAGTCTAAACCCCGTCCCCCACGCTCTGGCCCCAACAGCCTGTTACCACCACACTGTCCCCCCCAAGCTCGTGCACAGGCCGCTCACGCCCGTTCTCGAAATGCCATAAACAGAGCCTGGTCACTGTGGTCAGTTCGGGACCCCGCGGCCCTCAGCATGGCCCAGGGAATCGGCGCACCGCGGTCCGGCCGCCACACGTCCCGGCCTCGACTCCACCCCGGTGCGTTCACCACCCGCCTCTCCCTGCAGCCCGATCTGGCCTGTGCTGTCGGGCTCCTGCCCGTCAAGACCCTTCTCCCACCTTCACTTTCTCTTGGGCTCTGGGACACACACACACATTGTCAGCGGCCAAGAGGCCTCAACCTTGATGGCCTCTCGGGCTCAACCTGACTTCATGTGTCTCAGCCTCTCCATGGAGATGGTTCTGGGGCCTTTCCTTCCACAGCTAAAAGGTCCATTTACAACACATCCTAAATTTAAAAAAAAATCTACAGTGGAGATTAATTCATCCGCTTTCTAAAATGAATAAGCAGATGTAATCAGCTTTATTATTTTTTTGAAATTGCATTTTTCCCCACCGTGCAGGGAATAAGTGTTCCTCAAGCCAAAGCGATTTGGCAAAAGCTTACGAGGGTTGAAAAAAACAAAACAGCAACAAAGCTTCTCCCACAGCAACCTTATCACAGCGGCCTCGCAGGGCCGGCTTCCCACTGCTGTGACAACCTCAATCCCTTATTCCACGACCGGCGGTGGGCGAGGCAGCCCGTGGAACCCACTCCCCCAAACTGGGGATGTTTGCCTGTGCCGGTGTCTGGGGTCACCAGCGATCTCGTCCTCTCCTGTGTTCTCTCGGTTCTTGCCGTTTACAGCACCTGCTGCCGCAGTGGAGACATTTCCAGAGATCTCTTCTACTGAACCAGACTTTGTCACTGAGCTCTGCATGTGTCATCCCTGGCAGCCAACTGTCGAACAGAGGCATGGAAAACTTACAGGCATCCTGCCTAAACCCTTGGTTAAAACCTGAGCCTGAGCTCCAGGTCCCAGAGAATTCCGATCTCCAGCAGGGACTCTAGTTCCAGGCGAGGGAACGAAGGGCGTTCGAGGATGACGAGAGGGTCGAAGTTACTGTGTGGCCATTTGAACAGACACACCAGGAGAGATCATAGAAGGTGAGAGCACACGACAAGATGCTTGGTATCACAAACCAGGAGGGAAAAGCAAATCAGGGCTGTGATTGCACACTGTTAAAACCATCTATTGGAGTGGAGAAAATGCAAAAGACCGGTCACACCAAGCGTTGGTGAGGATGTGCGGCACCCGGGACGCCCACTTGTTGCTGATGGGAGGGCAGAACGGTGCAGCCAGTCTGGAAAGCAGCTCGAAGCTTTCGTAAAAACGTTACCCAGACAATTACCACGGGATCCAGGGTTCCTACTTCTTGGCATTGCCCGAGACAAATAAACACTCACGTTCACGGAAAAGCTGCACGTGAATGTTTGTGGCAGTATCGTTCATGATCACGCCAGACTAGAAAAAGCCCAAATACTCTCCAGGGAGCGCCGACTGGATGAACGCGTATGAGCAGCAGAAAGGCTCTACTCCTGATGCACGCGACGACGTGAGTGAATCTCAGACGTGTCATGGGGAGTGAAGGCAGCCAGACACAAAAGGCTCCATACCCTATGAGCCACCTATGTGGCGTTCTTGGCAACGCAGGACTTTAGGAAGGAAATGTAGGTAGTGGTTGCCATAGAACGAGTGCCCCTGAGTGTGGAGGGGGCTGAGGTTGCCCCACACCCAGACTGTGGGGGTGGCTATGAGCGGCCCATCGAAGTGCACACCTAAAAATGTGAATTTTACTGTATGTAAATTTAAAAAATTACCTAGAGGACAGCGGGGAAAGAAAAATTTCTTATGGTTTGTTTCTTACAGTTTGTCCAACTCCTTCCGCTTAAGCAGCACGACCAGTAGAGAATTCCACACTTGGGTACGAGCCTCCTCGTGGGTGGGCATAACCATCCTGCTAGGTTGTTGAGTGGACACTGAGATTGTTCAGAGGATTGTGGTCAGCAAGGAGTGATGACTCATGATGAAAGCAGAGGTCCGGGCAGACAGACGTCCTTGCACAGGGTCGAGGCGTGAGCTTCTAACACGGACCTCTCAGCGTGGGGGTTCCAGGGATGAGAAAACAGTGTGTGGGTTCCTGCGGGTTAGGAATCAGGGCTGCAACATTCCCCTATAAAATGAAACAGATGTTAAAAATATAAGATAAAATTATGATTCACTAGGACCAGGCTACATAGAATGTCTAATTAACCAGACTGTGTCTTTCCTCTTTATTTTCTGCTGTCCTCTCCTTGGAGACCAGAAAGTGGTAAAGAGTTTTACAAATCAGTTAAGGTTTCAGCCCTAAGTCGCGGAACGACTGACCTAACAACCTGAAACAAAATGGAACATTTCAGAGGTTTCAGGATCACTGATCTAGCAATCAGTGACGCACTTAGGACTCTCACATTTTCTGTTCCCCCATCCTGTTGGCGTTAGTTCCCTCATGGTCACAAGGTGGTTGCGACAGCACCGAACATCTCACTCTTAGACATCATCCCAGGGCAGAGAGAGACGACAGTCTTGTGTCTCCTTTTAAGAGGTAGGAAGCCTTCTCCAGGAGCCCCTCAGCAGACTGTCCATGCCTCAGTCCCGATTTGTGTGGTCCACATGCCAATTGTTTTAGGAATACCTAAACTGATCACTGTCCAGAGGACTGGGTTCAACTAATCAAGATTTCTTGCCCTCCTGCGGCTGGAGAGTGGCCCCAGCTCCTCTAAATTACATGGTTACTTGATACGTGGACGAAATAGGTGTTTGTTCTCCAAGCAAGGAGGAAGAGGGGGGGCGTGTTTGCATCCACGGTACCTGCCAGCTTCTTTTGGGGGTTTCTTACAAAGTCAATTCCATAGACTTTTTTTGGTCTTTAGTGTGGCACCCGGCTCTACATCGTCACAGAGCTTCGGATTCAAGTGGGGAAATGACTGTTGATTTACACGTAGGATGAAAAGTGCCTGACAGCCGTACGATGTTTAGGAGACAATTGCAGGAGGTGGGTGCCCATGACATTGGGGTGAGGGGGGCAGGGCAGCCTGGAGAGCCACCTGTCAGGAGAAATCAAGATCATATAACGATCTCTAACCAACAAGAAGTCCGGTTATGTTCATTGTATGACGGTTCCTAAGACAGATGGGCACTTCTATATTTAGCAATATGTTCGACAATAGGGATTTTCAGAGCAACGAGAAAAATGTTTGCTGATTACTCTTCAGTTAACTTTAATCATTCATTCATTTGGTTAACTAGAACATCTTGGCCAAGCCCAGCCGTTAATTGAGACTTTCCGCCGTGGTTCTTGCAAAGCCAGTAAAGAAAATGAGGGACAGGATGGGAGAGAGGGAGTCCACGAAGCCCGAGAGGCTCAGACTGAACCCATTACAGGGCGGGGGCCATGCCCGCAGGGATAGCTACTCAATGGCTCTGATTCATTCTTTCAACAAATGGTTTTGAATTTCTCCTTTGCTTAGGGCTGTGTGCTGGGTACTTCTGGGAGATAGAAAGAAAACTCTAATCTAGGGGCGCCTGGGTGTCTCAGTCAGTTGAGCCTCGAGTCTCGGTTTTGGCTCAAGAAGCGATCTCACGGTTTTGTGAGTTCGAGCCCCGCCTCAGGCTCTGCGCCGACAACACGGAGCCTGCTCGGGATTCTCTCTCTCCCTCTCTCTCTCTGCCCTTCCCCTGCTCAGGCTGTTTCTGTCTTTCCCAAAATAAAAACAAATAAACTTAAAAAATTTTAAAAATCGAATCTAGCTGGAGGGCTAATAGAAGCATGCGCAAAATTATGATGCACGGATTTGTGCTGTGTGGCTGAAAAGGTTGGGAAAGCACGACTAGCAGGTTCAAAGAACTGAGGACGCGTCCCTGCTGGGCCTGGGGCTCCGGGGTCAGCTCGGTGCACACCTCTCTGACTGACGCCCCACAGCTGATGTGTGAGTTTCTGGACATTTCCCGGATGGAGGGAATGGAGACACAAGTTAACAGCAAGAAGCAAGACGTGAACCGTTTGTGGCCTCATGATTCAGGCTGGGTTCTATAATGACACAGGCCGTTCACAAATTTGATGGCCAACCGGTGACCAGCCGATCATCATGGTGAAATGCGCCCGCTCTAGCTCGCCTGGGGTTGCTCTTCCCCAGGAAGCAGAGGTGGCTTAACAGACTGTGATGGTGACGTGTGTGGGCTTTGCCATCACAAACCAGGAAAGATCGAGGTCAAGCCTGAAGGTTGACGTGTGTGGGCTTTGCCATCACAAACCAGGAAAGATCGAGGTCAAGCCTGAAGGTTGAGGGGGTGTCATCCAGCAGGAGTACTTTCTGCTTTTCTGGAAAATTCTTTAGCTGGTAGGCCATCACAACTGACATGTGGCTTGACCCCACACCTGGGAACGAGCTGGTCCAGATCAACCCAGGATTGGCCGGCGGGAGGAGGGGCCCACGTACTCACCTTGTCTCGTCTTCCGTGCTCCTGATTGCTTTCGACTAGCTGGCCACATAAAACTCTCACATTCTTGAATTTCACTTTGGGTTTAATTAAAAACACCAAGGTCATTCACTGACTATTCCAGCTTGTTCTGATGTCTGTTCAATTTTTATGGAATCCCATTAAAGTTCACTGCAGACATGTTAAAAACGTTAAGTGTTCTACAGAAAGTTTTAAACCACTTTATAATGACTTTTGCCTGAGGAACAAAGGGCATCGGAACCTTCCTCTGTGACCCAAACTGAAGAGGGAGCAGCGAGTCTGGGGTGGGGTCCCAGGTCACTTGCATGAGGTAGGCAATTCCTACGGGAGACCCAACCCCTCGGGCCCCTGTAGCCGCAGCCCCACGCTCAGCCTGTGTGCCTTTTCTTACAGGCAGGTGGGGTCCAGGGTGCTGTGCCCACCTGTGCTGCCTAGATGGTGGCCAACGGTCACGGGTGACCACGGAAGTGGCACATTTGGGTTGAGAGATGCTATAAGTATAAAGCACACACCAGATTTTGAAGGCTTAGCCCAGAAAAGAGCATGCAAAGTATCTCATTAATAGTTTTGCATTGATTACGTGTGGAAGTACTTTAGCATTTGGATATAGCTGGCTAGATACAATACATTATTAAAATTAATGTTGCCTGTTTCTTTTTCCTGTTATATTTTTAAAAATTTTTTAATGTTTATTCATTTTTGAGAGACAGAGAGATACAGAATGTGAGCAGGGGAAGGGCAGAGAGAGAGAGACACACACAATCCGAAGCAGGCTCCAGGCTCTGAGCTGTCAGCCCAGAGCCTGACAGGGGGCTCGAACTCACGAACCGTGAGGCCATGACCTGAGCTGAGCTTGACCAACTGAGCCCCCCAGGGACTCCTCTTTTTCCTGTTTTAATGTGGCCACTGGAAAATTAATCTCACGTGGCGTTGCTGTTCTATGGGTGGGGGGTGGGGTCTCACCTTCTCCCACGACCCCCTGTCTCCCTTCCTCTCTCCAGCCCAGACTTTCCTGGTTGGAATGGGCTGGAAGGTGCTTCTCTGGGACTCCTCTGTGCCCCTCTGTGGTGGCCTCGGGAAACAATGGGACAGAAGCTCCCAGCCCCACATGTTTGTGTCTCCCCACGGATGGTGCCCTTAGCTCCTTCAAGCGGACAGTGGGCCTGGCCCTTCCAAGCAGGGCGAGGTCCGCCTCCACCCTGCCACACTGCTCCATCAGCATCATTAATTCCCCTGCACAGATGACCAGGGGCACAGACACAGGAGATGAGACCGTCAGCCAAATGTCAGAGACTGACCCCAAGCCCATCTCTTGAGTGTTAGGAAGACGGTATTAGAGACCGCCTCACTGATGAGCCCGGTTAGTTGTGTTTTCCTTGCGTTCCTGATGAATTCCCAGCCCCTGGGACAGGGGCCAAGCCGGTGGCCTCCTCTGAGCACCAGGCCCCGTGGGGAATGACAACAGCCAAGCCTTATTCGCGTCCCCTATTGCCCTTCGCCCCTTCTTTCCTTTTCTGTCCTTTTCTTTTTTTTTTTTTTTCTTTTTTTTAATTTTTTTTAATTTTTTTTTTCAACGTTTATTTATTTTTGGGACAGAGAGAGACAGAGCATGAACGGGGGAGGGGCAGAGAGAGAGGGAGACACAGAATCGGAAACAGGCTCCAGGCTCTGAGCCATCAGCCCAGAGCCTGACGCGGGGCTCGAACTCACGGACCGCGAGATCGTGACCTGGCTGAAGTCGGACGCTTAACCGACTGCACCACCCAGGCGCCCCTCCTTTTCTGTCCTTTTCAAGATGACAAATGACGGCTGCACATCAGTGCCCCCCAAATCTCTAGGGGTTCATGTCTCCCAGGCCCTCTCAGGCTCTCTTCTGTCCCTGCCCTGCTTCTGAGCGTGGGCTTGGGGCAGCCGTGCTCACGGCTGGTGGCCTCCGCTCCTGCCCGCAGCCCAGCACCTGCTGGCCCAGCAGGCCCTTCCGCAGCACTTTCCGGACGGAGCCGCACAGCTGGGTCCCTCGGTGCCGCTCCTCGTGACCGGGTAGTGGTGCTGCTTCCGGGCGGGTGGAGAGGGAGGCCGTGCACCAGGGGGAAGCGCACACCACCAGGCGAGGGCCTGATGACAGAGCAGGTGGGTCTGGGACTCAGCTCCCATTTCTGGCATCTGGCTCCCTGTGCCGTGAGCTGGCCACCTGGGCGGGGCGGGGGGGTGGGAGGGGGTTGGTTGATCCAGCAACCCTCTGCGGCCACCACGTTCTGGTGGCTCCTAGTCTCCTGCTCTGCAGAGTCCAGGCCTGGCTGTGGTGCCTGCGGCCGAAGCTGCTCTGGCTGGAGACCCTGAAGGGTGGCCCTTGTTTGGGACGCCCCGACCACAGTCCGCCGAGGGCCCTCCTGTTCTGGCAAGGTGGCCATCGGCCAGGCCCCTGAGGGTCCTGAGTGCGAAGCACGTCTTCCTGGTGCTGCAGGGCTTGGGGTCCGTTCTGCTGGTGGCTGTGCCCCAGGGGTGAGCTCGGCCGGGGAAGGGTCCCGGTGTGGGTTCAGCGCCTGTCCCTGCCGCCACGTCCCCGGCTCTAAAACCGCTCTGCTGTGCTGACCAATGACTGATGCTCCCAGCTCCAGCCGTACCCGGGGTATTTTTGGAGATGCCCCGCAGTGGGCATCTGAGGACCTGAGAAGCCGGGGTGGGAGGCGTGAAAAGCCGTGGGGAGGGAGCAGGAAGCTGGGGTGGGGGGGCGTCGGAAGCCGGGGTGTGTGTGTGTGAGAGAAGCCAGGGAGAGGGAGTGAGAAGCCGGTGGCAGGTGGGGGGGGAGTGTGAGAAGCCGGTGGGGGGGGGTGTGAGAAGCCGGTGGGGGGGCAATGCTTTAGCTCTGCTCTGGTTCTCCATCTGAGATGTGGGAGGGACCAGTCTCTTCCGGGTTCGTGCAGGGATCCAGGGATGGACAGGTGAGCCTGCGGGCTTCCGATGTGCACAGGGGTTCAAGTTCCAGGTGCTCCGCCCTGGTACCTGCCTGATCGCGGACAAGCGGTGGGGCCACACTAGGCCTCAGTTTCCACTGTGAGGTGGTGACTGTCCTCACCCCAGAGGGACGTCCAGAGGGGTAGATGAGTAGTGAGAGCAGGGTCCACACTGAGCCGGGGTGGGTGTGGAACTCATGGCAGAGCTCACGGACAGTGTCACAGCCCCGTGTCACAACCTCATAACCACAATACGCAGTGGGGTTCCCGAGAACAGCCACCTAAGGTCTTGACTGCCCCCTGTGTTCCAGAACATCGCTCCCCAAACCTTTCCAGTCGTGCTGTGGACAGACCGTGACAACCCTTCTTTGGCTCACTTAATTGAAAGGCTGAGTCTGCTGGGAGCCGTCATGATCGGCCGGGGAGCTCCAACCTCCCAGCCCTGGATGGCCCCCCGGGGGCCCAGGAGCTCGGTGGGTCAGCCACCGTCACCCACTGGGGGTCCACCTCTATACTGTGCTCTCCGGGGCGGTTTCCCCATCTTGGCACATTTGGCATGGGGGAGGGGGCTGTCCTGCCCGTGCCTGTAGGCGGTTTCGCAGCAACCCCAGCCTCCGCCCAGCTGTGACAACCACGTGAATACAGCTACATGTGCCCTGGGGGGCAAACCACCCCCCTGAGGAGTGCCCGTCAGGCTGGTTCATGGGTATCATCCTTTCTCAGTCGGGAACAATCAGCCGCGGGGCGGGGAGGGCCCACTCACTCTACATTTCCGACTGGGTCCCAGCAAGGCAACCAGGGCCGCTGAGCTCAGGCCACCCCTGGGGGGCTGTGGTCTCACCCCGCCCCGTGCCTCCCTCCGGGCAGGTGTCTGCAAAGACCTCTGCTGTCTCTTCTGTCCCCAGCACGATGTCCTGGATCCCACCGCGGGAGATAAACCTCATCATCTCCCAATAAATGACCCAAGATCCCTGTTATCGATGTGAGAGACGGCCAGGTGCAGCTGGGGGCACCAGGCAGGAGCGGGGGGAGGCGCCAGCCAGTGCCATCCATGGCACAGCCTCTCCCGTTCCCGTCCCATCTGGATTTGCTTTTAACTCCATTGCAGTCTGGGGGCCAAAGTAAAACATCTTGCTTCCCTAAAAATAACTAAGGCTTGGTAATCCTGAAAAGAGCCATTTGCATGTTTACTGTTGAGACCACATGGAAATTAAAGTTCTATCAATTATAACATAGAGACTCTCCTTCAACGTAAACACCCACATGCAACTTACTCTGTCTGGGCGTGTGTGCCCACAACGGGTACCAAACAGTATTAAACGATCATTAGCGACAGAACGCCAGGGCTTTCAGGCTGGGGCCTCTTCTTCAGGCTGAGCCGTCAAAATACCTGGCACCGAGTTCCACGCCCGCTCACGCTGTGTCTGGATCCGCATGGTTGGCCGGAAGTGAGTTGGAGTGACCGGCCGGCAGAGGAGGCCCTGGTCAGCCTGACGGGAAGCACCCTGGCCACACCCGGCGCAGCCCCGGGACTGTTCCCCCGCAGACCCGAAGCTCCCGCCTCCTGGAGCACCAGGCTCCCTCCCCCACCTGTCTGGCTGCCTCTCAAACCCTGAGCGCCTCCAGGCTGGGGTTCCCCTGCATCCGCCCCTGTGATCCCAATCAGACCCTGACCTTCCCCTTTGTCACGTGCACCGTAGTTCTAGACTTGGACATCTTCCAGTAGCCACGTCCCCAGCGTGTGGTCTGACACAGGGTTTCCATCACTCGTCCATTCGTTCGTTCATTCATTCAACAAGTGCTGCCAATACACCCATCATTGGTCTGCCAGCTTCCGTCACTCATTAAAACTGAACTGAGTCAGGGAGGTAGACAGGGAACAACGGAAAATGAAAGCGTCTGTGAAAAGCAGCACGAATAGAGGAGCGGGGGTCATGGTGTGGGTTCCGGCTCAGGGATGGGCCTGGCTACTTCCCAGGCTGGTCAGCGAAGGCCCGTCTGAGCAGTGGATGAGGCGGGGCTTCGGGAGGCTGGGCGAGGGCTCCGGGGCCTGCTGAGACCCCCAGGGACGCAGGCTCTCGACTGCTCACGTCCAAGCGTGCGTTTCTGCGCCTCCTTCTCTGTCTGGGGAGCCCTGCCGGCCTGGCTGCAGGGAGGCCGCCAGTGCTGGTGGAGGCAGGTGAACCACTTGAGATGGCCCGGTCCTGCCGTCCACGCTCGGGGTGGGCTCAGGGCTCGGCCCCGGTTTCCTCGTCAAAATGGCCCCATGCACGATGGCCTGGGTGAAGAAATAGTGTCCCTACTGCCCACAGCAAGGGGTGAGGGAGGTGTCCCCGGGGGGACACGGGGTCTCAGGTTTTTTGGGTCAGATGCGTGTCATGCTATCACTCCAAGAATTTTCTATGAAAACTTGGTGAAATGATGATAACGTGGAGCCTCCGGAAATGCAACCAAAGACAGAGTCCAGGATGGCTGCTTAGGAAAGTGCACACCTGTTTTGTTTTTTTAAATCATTTATTTATTATTGAGAAACAGAGAGAGACGGAGTGTGAGTGGGGGAGGGGCAGAGAGAGGAGGAGACACAGAATCCGAGGCAGGCTCCAGGCTCTGAGCTGTCAGCACAGGGCCTGACGCGGGGCTCGAACCCATGAACCGTGAGATTATGCTGAGCTGAAGTCAGTCACTCAAGCGACTGAGCCACACAGGTGCCCCTTTAATGTTTATTTTTGAGAGAGAGAGACAGAGCACAAGCGGGGGAGGGGCAGAGAGAGAGGGAGACACAGAATCTGAAGCAGCTCCAGGCTCTGAGCTGTCAGCACAGAGCCTGATGCAGGGCTCGAACCCACAGACCGCGAGACCATGACCTGAGCCGAAGTCGGACGCCCAACCGACTGGGCCCCACAGGCACCCCTACCTGTTTGGTTTTTGAAGCATCAGGGCGGGGGGGAGGGGTGCAGGCTCCCAGCTGCTGCACGTCCACGGGCCGACGCGCGCCTCCCAGTGGCCGTGGCCCGCACCCCCGTGGAGCAGGAGAAGGCCCTGTGGTTGTCACTCCCTCCCTGCAGGCTGGCGGGTGGAGGGGAGGCACCCATCTTTTATATTTTAATTTGAGGGAGCCGTATCCACTTCCGTGCCTTCCCCGACCTGCCTTCTAGGGGGTCATCATTCTTTTCTTGAGCATTATTTTGATAAACAAACAAAAACAATAAAAAAGGCCATTCCAGACAAGCAATTCCCCCTTTTATTGATTTGCCCTGTCAGGTCCTTTTATGCAGACATACATTTTATGATAAAACTTCAGTCTTGCCTTTTATGACAATAAATAATGCATTGCCTTTTGAGCGTTCCTGTGTCCACGTGAGTTCTGCGCCGGCCCGCGGCCTGGTGTCCCCCTGCAGGCCCCAATCCTTTTTGTCACCTGCTTCCACGGTTACTGTCAGCTTTCTCTTCCTGAAAGACGGTATCCAGATGGCCAGCTGGAAACCACCATCTCTAATTGCCAATTAAATTCCACCGGGTGCTGTTTGTACCGTCTCCTCTCTCGGTTTAAGGAGCCCCGTCCTCGGGGTAGAGCAGCCGACGCCTTGACCGGAAGGTTGCACACGCTCTCCAGCTCGGAACGCCCTTCCTCCCACCCCCAATGGCCCTCAGACCGGAGGCGATGGTCCCTGCAAGGGCAGGTCATGCCCCTCGAGCTTCCCGGAGGGAGAAACTACGACAGAGCAGAGGACACACAGGCACAGCTCACTCCGCCGTCTGCGGCCCCGTGAGGCGCTGGGGTTCTGGAACGGACGGTTCTTTTCCTGCCCGGCCCAGCAGCACTGCCTCCGGCAGCGACCCGGATGCCTGTGTGTCTCCCATCATGAGGTGTGGAGAACCCACACGTGGGTCCCTTGGGGAGGAAGGCGGGAGGGGGTGGCTGCTGGCCGGGCCTACCCAGCGTCCTGTGCAGGGTCCATGCACACAGGGGTGGGCGGGAGAGGGGCGGCGGGAGGGACACGCATAACTGGACGGGGCAGCCTTTCTCTCCCGGGCCACCGCCCCCCTCCAGAAGGCGTCACATGGACCACGAGGGACTACAAAGCCCCAATCAGTCTACACTGCCACGTAGCAGTGACCCTATTAAAGCTAATGATGACTCCCTGGAGAAGCTGGTCCCACCCCAAGGCCAGGGAAGATAGGATCGGGTCTTGGCCGCTTGGCGGACTAGGCATGGGGCTGGGGGTCACTGCTGCGGGGATGGCTGAGCAGCCGCTGAGAACCCTCTTGGCTGAGAGCGAGTTCTTTGTCAATGGTCACGACCCGGGTGGCTCCCTGGACGGACTGATGACTTGCTGTGGTAGTAGAATGAATAGTTCATCGTAGATTCTTTGAAGGCAAATTACTTTAAGTGTAAGAAATAAAAGGACACATTGGCAGTTGGGTTTTGTGTGAGGACTTAAGTGCATGATTGGCATTGGCCAGAGCGTTAGGAAGGCAGTGTCCTGGGGGAGAAAACGATGAGGCGGGGCTGGGCAGACACACTCATCTGGGGGCCTCTAAGCTTAACCCCAGAAGACCCCGGGCCAGAGGTCTGGGCTCCTTTGCCGAGCGGTTTGCCAGAGAGAATGACCGGGTTTCCTAACCTGATTAGCCTGGGAAGGACCTGAAAAGCATTGTCAACAACGCAACTGATTTTTAGGCTACACTTTTTAATGGGAAAAATATTGATGTTGTCCGGAATAAGTCTTTCTTGGATTGTATCCAGGTCCCCAGAGCTCCCTCGATGGAGACCGTGGCTCTATTAGTTCCAATTTTGCAGGGTGAGCCCAAGAAGCAATTGCTTCTTTAAATTGTCAAGGTCTCCTGGGACAGGACGTGCACGCCAGAGCTCTGTTGGAAAACACTCACGGATAGCCAGCCCCATCCACAGCGGGGGACGCTCCTCTATGATATTCCACTGTACGGAAAAGAGGCTCTGGGAACCGGGGATGGAGCTGCTCCCTTGTCTCCCCATTCTTTCTTCAACACACATTTTCTTAATTTTACACTCAGCTTGGTGCTGGAGGGTTAGCTACATTCACCAGCCTTGTGCCGTTTATGGTTGAGCAGGAGACGTATGCTTACTGGATGTGCGCATCTGGAGGGAGGGTTGAGATGGGGAGACGCTGGACATGAGGACGGCTAGGAGGTGACGGGCCGGTCATGCTCAGTCCCTGCAAACACTGCATTCCATGGGGCGCCTGGGGGACTCAGTCGGTTGAGCGTCCGACTTCGGCTCAGGTCATGATCTCGCGGTTTGTGGATTCAGGTCCCACGTCGGGCTCTGTGCTGTCAGTTCAGAGCCTGGAGCCTGCTTCGGATTCTGTGTCTCCCTCTCTCTCTCTGCCCCTCCCTCACTCGTGCTTTGACTCTCAAAAATAAATAAACGTTAAAAGAAACACTGCGTCGCAAATGGATATTGCAATCACCAGTGCTTTGAGATGGAAAGAGAGAGTCCATCTTTTTAAAAAAAAAAAGTGTTTTGGTCAAATATATTTGGGAGCGTAAACTGAGGAAGGCAGGTGTGTTGATCGCAGGACTTTCCAGAGCCTTTCTCAAGGTGCTAATCTTCCAGGGCGGGCACAGGAGGTAGTGTTTCCCAGGGATGTCACTTACCAGGAAGCCCATTTTTCACGCACGTTCACGAACACCTGCGATAGTCGATCTGTGACACACAAACACAAATGCACGAGTGAACACACCCCTCTTCTGATGCTCCCTGGTGGCCCCCACCTCTGGTGACAGGGCACACACCATTTGCCAATGTCACCCAGGGCCAAACGCTTTCCATGCTTCCCTCTCTGTACATCACGCTAAACACCGTCCCCCTGAAGCTTCTTGCGCCCAGCCCCGCCTGCCTCCTGCCTCCTGAAGAGCTGTCCTACTTTTTCTGCAGAATCTCTCTTGCAGAGCACAGGCACTTTCTTTTACCGCCCTCATGTCACCTGGCCCAAGTCCCCATGCTGCCCCAGCCATGCCACTTAGGACACTGGCCAGCTCGTTGCACCATCACGGGGATCATCCCACACGGACATTTGCGGAGTGTTCTAGGGGGATTTAGCAAGCACTCCGCACCATTGGCCCATCATCTCCAGCTCTCCCAAGCTTATGCTTCTGTTAATGAAGCCCAACATCCATTAAATAATTTTCTGGCATCTGTATCATGTTGGTGACTTGAATAAAACTCAGAAGGTGCTTCTCAAACGCCCATCCTTGGCCACGAATTCTTGTGTCTGCTCTTGGCTGGCCGGGATTTCTCAGGCTCGGACTCAGGCTCTTCCAGTCTATTTCTGTTCGTCACTGACCTGCAAGGATGATGTGGTTGTTGTGGTCCTGAGCTGCCATCCCGCTCACCCGTGCTTTGCTCGCAAACTTGACAGGCGCTCTTTCGGAGTCCACGCCCAGGCAAGCGACAGGGAACGGGACGGGCTGGTGGAGCCTCGGAGCGTGTTCTAGAGACACAGCCTTTGGCGAGTAGGAAGGCCACCAAGGCCCCACGGAACACAGCTGCTGTCATCCAGGAGCATCAAGGTGAGTGTAGGCACCTCGCACCTCCCCACCTGCTAAACACGATCTGCAGACGGTTACAGCTCCAGCGCTGAGGCCCCGCCCAGAGAAGACCGACCGCCAGCCTGTGCGTGACACCACCTGTGGTCCTCACCTTGCCCACGAGGCTACCTGGGGCATCTCTGCAATCCCGGGGTGGGACCCCGGTCCCACACGAAGAGGGTATTTACTGCGGGAGCCTCCGGGCCAAGCACCGAGCTGGGAGCCTGGCAATGTGCACGGCCCTCCCTGGGAGGTGCGACGGGAAAGCCCTTTCTGAGAGGGGACAGGTTTGAGCTCTGACAGGTCTGAACGGAAGCTCAGTTAACGGCATTCCAAGACACGCCCATTCATGTTTTCCAACCCGTCGCTGCTCGGGTGTAGTGTGTCAGCTACCCGGGGGTGGGGGCCGGGGGCTGGGGACGCAGAGGCACCCTGTGCCCAAGGAGCGCACGACCGGACAGCCAAGTCTCAGGACCTCTGTCCCCCAGGCCCCCGGCAGAGGTGGAATGACTCTGCTAAGCGAGCCGGCATCTCCGGACGGGCTCTCCGATCCAGAGTGCTGACGTGAGGCCACAGGGCGTGTCGCGGTCGAGGCCGGCAGGCCAGAGACTGGGGTCGAGAAGACTCTCCACGAACAGAAGATGGTGCATCCTTCATTCACTCCTTCATTCATTCACGCTGCATTTGCCAGGTGCCCAGAGCCCTCACGGCACCTCCCTTCCCTGGTGCCACGTCTCTGTCTTCAGATCTTCCTGCCGCAACAAATTTTGGAGAACGTGACATAGCGCCTGCCCCTGCTGACAGCGGAGACGATGAGGAATCTGGGGGAAGAGATCTGCCTTGTGACACAAAAGTGGGTGCTTACGCGTGGAATAAAAAAACCAGAAAACAGTTCATAGTCTTTGTGTCAGAAGTGGGCTGGGTTGCTCACAGACTGGGAATCTGTTTAGACACCGGGGGCCCAGGGGTTCACAGGGTCTTGACCCGGTTCCAGGTCTCCCCGCTGGGGCCTCCCCGGCTCGGGGTCGACTCTCCAGCAGACTCTCCTCTCAGTCTGGGCAAGATGTCCGGACAGGTCGCGGCTCCCAGCCAGCCCGCTCTTCAGGTCTCCCTGGGACCTCAGATGGGCCACCGCGGTCCAGGCGCCTGCCCCGGCCCCCACCCAGGATGGGTCAGCCCCCTCAGCAGCACGGACATGGTGTGTGGGGCTGGGGGGGGGGCGGGTTTCTCAGTGAAAAACTGGGCTGTTGTCACCGGGTTGGGGGCAACAGGCACCGGGCAGTGGAGGAGCCACCGTCCACTGAGACGGGCAAGTGGACAGCGCCAGGCCACACCGGCTGACCCCCCCGCCCCCGCCCCGGGCTATCCCATCGAGTCCTCAGACCGCCCCTGCGGGTCGAAGGCACAGTGTTACCCCTTGGCGATGAGCAGTCAGAGCCAGTCAATGCCCAGACCCAGCCGGCCCGCGGGGTGGGGCAGGTGGGGCACGGGCTGCCGTCCTTTGCGTCGGGTGTTCTTGGGGAGCCACCCCGACAGCTGCATTTCATTAGGGAGCATCGTCCTCGCCGAGACCCACGGGTGAAGCAGAGGGACGACCGGGTTATTCAGAGATTCCCACGCGGGCGTGACCTTGGCGATCCACCTGAGACACACAGACCGTGACATCTCCGTGATCCCTCAGGGCTCCAGTGAGGGGCACACGTCGCCAGGCTGGGGACAGTGCTGGGCCAGCCCAGGTGACAGCGGAGTGACTCAGGGGCCTCTGTGCCTGTCACAGAGGCAATGGGAAGCAGCACGTGGCAGCCCAGCGGGTGCTGTCTCCTGGCCCCTTAGTCTCACGTAGGACAAAGGACCACGGTCTGCAGTCTACGGACGGAGTTGATCTACGCAGAAGAACACAACTGTGGTGTCACCTGCGGTCATGCTGGCTGGTGCTGGGCCCTTTAACATAGATTCACTCCGAGAAATATTTTCCAGAGACCTTGCAGGTGGCAGGAGTTGCCTGTGGGTGGGACGACAGGGGAGCAGCTGAAATTCGTTTCCTGAGCAGCCAGGGGACCGTCCCATTGACGGCAAATCCAGGGGCGTCCCTCCCCCAGGCAGGCTGTGTGCTGGGCCCTGCCCCCACCCGGGGGCTCTGCTGTATCCAGCCTGGCCCCACCCCATGTCGGCAACAGCCCCGCTTCGGCGCCGAGGCTCCGAGAGCCTCTTCCCTCTCCCCGCCCGCCCCCTCCTCCCGGAGTTCACCTGGGAGCCTTTTCGAGATGCACATACAGATGGTCCCCATGCGTGTCTGGACGTCTTCTGTCCCCAAGTCCCCACGAGTGCCTCGACGTCTTCTGTCCCCAACACCTAACAGCATGTGCTTTAGAAAAGGCATCCTGATGGATCGTCACGTAGTGCAGTGGTTCCCACTATTGCAACTGGGTCCCCAGGGGACATCTGGACATGTCAGGAGACACTTTTAGTTGTCACAACCGAGGGGTGTGGCAGGTCTGCAGTGGGGGCCGGGGTGCCGCTAAGCATTGGATAGTGTCCAGGGCAGCCCCACGACGAACTCCTGTCCCCAAACGCCGCAGTGTGGAGGTGAAGAAAGTCGGCTGCCCTGACCCATGGGCGCATCTGCGTCCGCGAGACCCCGTCAGTGCGGCTGAACAGCAGGGAGCTGGGGCAGTGAAGGGAGAGGGGAGGCCGCAGGGGACCAGGGCAGGGGGCAGCACTGGGGGCGGGGCAGAGCCAGTCAAAGGCGAGGGTGAGAGGGTGGGAGGCCTGGCTGCCGGGGGGGCTTGGGGGCTTGGGCAGCAGCTTCTACCCCCTTGTAGGACAGTGGATGCTGGCTGTCCATCCGTCCAGGCAGCAGCCGGAGGGCGCAGGGGCTCCTGGTACTCTGCCGTCCGTGCACACCTGCCTGCACCTGCCATGATCCCCTCCCCGCAGTCAGGGCTGCCTTCCACCTCCTTTGAGATGCCTGGGAGTCCGGGGCTGAGCAGTGCGGCCCCTCGGGACGGGCAGGGGTCTTTTCCAGTCGTGCCAAGGGATTTGAATGAGCAGAGAAGCGGTACTCAGGGCGCACGTGCGCGGCAGCTCTTGCGAGGCTGGGGGCCAGCCCGTGCCTGCAGCGGGTGGCGGCTGCTCCTGCGTCCCCTGGTTGGTTTTCCTTCCACCAGGCACTGGGGGCTTTGATGGTTCTGGGCCCTCGCCGCCCTCCTGGCCCCCGCGTCACCGCCCGCCACTTCACAGGCTTTTCAGGAGCAAGTTTTTGATCAGATCTTGTGCAAGCTTCACACAGAAGCGAGGACGGACCCTGCTGGGCCCCCCAGACCTTGGTGCTGGTGCCACGGACAGAGCAGGCGATTCGCTGTCTCTGTGATCCGTAGCCAGGGAGAAAGGCTTTGAATCTCTGTTGGTCTCAGGCGGCCCTGCAGCGAAAGCCCCAAAAAAGAAGTGGCCGGGTCCCAGGCACCGTGCTCATTAGGGGAGGGGAGCAAGCGTGCGGTCTCCCCAGCTGACATCTGCCGGGCGCGTATGCAACCGGCTTCTTATCACAGCCCTACAGCCAAGTTCAAACCTGCCCCTGCCCGCCGTCCCCGGAGTCCCCAGTGGGGTTGGTTTCTCCAGGTTTCCTGATCCGCAGCGAATGTGCAGGGGCTCCCGCAGCCCCGACCTCCCCAGCACAGGCCTCCCCGTGCCCCATTGTGACTCCCTCCTTCCTTGGTCTGCACTGAGCTCCAGGAGGGTGGCCGATGTTCGTCCTGATGAGGCTGCATTTCCTGCTTCAAGTCCGGCAGGTCGGAGGAGGCCATCCGCACAAGTGCAGAGAACTCGAGCAGCTAACGCCCTAACGGTGCTGGTGGCCGGCCCCTCCTCCCCGCACGTGGGCCGTCTGGGCGAGGCCTCGGTTGTGGTCACTCTGTAAGCTGGGTGCTCACCGCCACCCCTGACCCAGCCCCTGCAGCCACAGGCATGATTCGTGTGCGATCTACACTCCCCATCAGCTCCTATAAAGGCCTTGAGTGGATGACAGCTGGACCCAGTGCGAGAAGAGAGGAGACAGGGCCGAGCACAGGGAAGGAGGCAGTAATGGCCGCAGGCCGGGCCCTGAGCTGATCGGAGGACACGGGAGAGCACAGGCCGCCTAGTTTCTGGCAGCTACAGCACATAGTTTTTGTTTTCAGACAAGAGAAAACACTTGTGGAGGCGAAATGCTCCCAGGCCTCAGCTCCTACAAGAGGGGCTCCTCCTGTCTGCAAGGGATCAGGGCCCCACGGGAAAACCAGCGCCCTGGCAGGTGCATGTCCGACTGCAGAGCTGGGCCAGCGGGGCTTGTCCATTTTGTGAGCAGCGGGTCCTTTTCACTCAGTGGCAGGTGTCCTGGGCCCCGGAGCACCTCGAGGCACTGGCTAGGTGCTCAGCAAACATCTCCTGAGTGAATAACATGAAAAGCGCCAGCCCTGACTTCGAGAACCGACCGTGTGACTCTGTCCACAGAGGATAGTTGGTGAATGTGGAAGGACACCAGCAGCCGTGGCCGGTTGTGTGATGTTCTGCTGTGGAACCTGGTGCCTGTGCCGCCTCTGGCCGCGGTGACATAGAGGGGGCAGAGTCAGCAGCAGACGCCCATCTCTCGTGGTCTGGAGTCCGGAAGTCCACGATCAAGGTGTCGGCCGAGTTATTTCTCCCAAGGGCTCTCTCCTTGGTGCGTAGACGGCCGTCTTCTCCCCATGTCTTCATGTGGTCGTCCTTCTGCGCATGTCTGGGTCCTGATCTCCTCTTCTTGTAAGGGTACCTGTCGTATTAGGTCGAGACCCACACTAGTGACCTCATCTGACTTAATCACCTCTCTGAAGACCATCTCCACATCCGGCCTAGCCCTATGGCACAGGAGGCTAGCATTGCCACGTGTGGATTTGGGGGCACACGTCGGCTCACAGCTGTGCTCTATGGGAACCATCACATCCAGTCTTCCAGCCACGGCTCTGTGGCAGGCCCTGCTACGGCTGATGGAATTAATGTGTGTCGTGTCACAGTGTCAGATTGAGGCTCAGACTCAAATGTGCACAGTTCAGGTGTGCCACACACGCAGTGAAGACACGGCCAGTGGACCAGCCCACTCTCCAGCCATAGGACCCCCTCCTCCCTCTTTGCGTCCCTGCATCCTGACCTTTGGGACAGACGATGTGCTGAGCCAGGGGTGGGCTATGCCCCTCGGGAGGGTGGCCACTCTTCCCCAGACTCCAGCCGACCGGACCTGCTGCTAAATTGTGGGTTTGGGCTCCTGGGGGGGTCCCACCGGGGAGGCTGTAGCCTGGCCGGGTGACTGTGAGGACAGACAAGATTCCTTTCAGGATGTGCAAAGCCTGCGTCCCCACTGGGCACTGAGCTAGGCTTCGCAGGGTGTCTGAAACACTGACACACGGGGGCCAGCTCATCTGCCCATGTCGGGTGAGCTGGGCTGAACCAAGCAGAGGCAGATGCTCTGCTTTCCTCCATATAATGCGTGCATGCAGACACTTTCTCCTTTCAGACTCTGCGTTTGCTTTATTGACCTGGAGCTTGCCCAGCCGGGAGGAATGTGTACATATAAATGTGCTGCTCGATGCAGTCTCTTATTATCGAGGAATAAATCAACTCTGATTTGGCTGTTTTCCCAACCGGGTTTAAACAAATAACCACATAGTTCAACCCCAGTGTTTTCGACCGATGACTCCAAACTGATGCTGGGGGCGCTGGCTCACCTGGGCGTCATGCTGTCCCCAAGGAGCTCAGGTCCCCATCGGACAACAGTGCTCGAGGGTGGACTTGTCCTGTCACTGCTGGGAAGGGTGGCCGGCCCACCACACCCGGGGAAATGGAGGTGCCTCCCTTGGGGGAGTTTGTGGCCCTGTAAGCCCGTGCTGGAAAAGAAGGAAGATTGGAAATCAATCAGACGTTTCCATCTTAAGAAATGAGTCCAAAAGAGCAATTTAAGCTTAAAGCAAGCAGGAGAAAGCAAATAATAGCTAGAGTAGATATTAATACAATTTAAAACAGAAAAACAATAGAGAAAATCAAGGAAACCCAAAGCTGTTTCTTTGGAAGCATTACTAAAGCAGATGAATCTGTAACCAGCCTGCCCTGGTGGACGTAAACTCACAAATGACCGACCTCAGGGAGAAGTGAGGGGCCATCATTACTGAGCCTACGGCCAATGAGCAAATACTACAAACAGCTCTGTCCACAAATTTGATAGTTCAGATGAAATGGACCAGTTTCTCAGGACACACGACCACCCAAACTCACACAAGGAGGGAGAGATGATATGAACAGGCCTACATTTATAAAAGAAAGTGAATCAATAATTAGCTTTCCAAGAAAACAAGCACCGAGATGGGTTCATTAGTGCATGCTACCGAATATTTACGGAAGAAATGGTAGCAATTCTCCCCAATCTCTTGTGGAAGCAGAGAGAACAGTTCCTAATTCATTCTGTGTGGCCAGCATTATCCTAATACCAAAACCAGATAAAGACATTACGAAAAAGGAAAACTCTAGGCCAATATCTGTCGTGAACATAGACACAACAATTCTCAGCAAAATATTAGCAGACAGAATCCAACAATGTACCAAAAGAACCCTACACCATGACCAAGTGGGATTTATCTCAGCTATGCAGGAGGTCAGCATTCAAAACCAATTAATGGAAGCCATCCCATCAACAGGCTGAAGAAGAAAAAGTGCAGAAAAAAACCTTTGACAAAACCCTGCATCCGTTGGTGTAAATAAAGCCAGGCCTAGAGTAATCCATCGCCCAAAGGCCATTTAAAGTTGTGATTTTAAATGTATAGTACATGGCCTTCTATTTTAAAAGTCCACTGAGAATCTACCCGGTTAATACTCCGGTGGGTTTAAAATTCCGCTGAGTGATGCGTAGACCGCTTCCCACAGCCCCACAGAGCTCGCTGTCACTCCTGGACCCACCGGTGCACACTGGGGTGGGGTGGGTCTGGGGGTGAGTGCATGGGCGTCAGGGCCCCGGGCGAGTCTCATGATCAGTCCCAGTTGGGACGCACAAGAACGCAGAGGGAATGAAGTCCGGATCAAAACCACGTCAAGAACAAAGGTGCAAAGAGGCATCCAGATAAAGGTGTACGGATGTGAGACAGAAAAGCAAAAGCAAAAGCAGTTTCTGAGCAGTCATCCACCGTCACCTGTAATGATGGGTCTGGGGCACATTCGCGTTGTAATTGTCACATGGATAAAGCAGCAGGGTAACACCACAGGTGAATCCGTTGTCCTGACACCAAAGACCTTCCCTGTTTCCAGTCATTCTGAAACTCCCACTCCTTGAACATCCATTGAGTGCCGTTGGTGTCCGCGGTGCCCACTCGGAGAGGGGACAAAAACGAGGATGCCAGCCTGGGCTGGCCAGGTTCTCATGGCAGTGACGATATACTATTACACGGATTGCAACGGTTACGACTGTCCATCCCGGCGGCAGAAGTATGGCAATAGATAGACTGTCTCTCTGATTAGACGGACAAGCACGGTCCTGGTTCGGAATTTTCCTGGGCACCTTTGACTTTGTTTCCCCCTTAGTAGAATGGGTGCCCTGGGCCCAAGGGGGTGCGGCATGCGCTCTGCAGGGTCTCCGCGGACGCCTGTGCTCCCCTGGCCGCATCTGAGTCTGTGGACGGGCCCGGCCCTCCCGGAGGGGCTGCGGGGCCATCGTTGATGCCGAGCACACATCTCCCCTCATTTCCAACGGCAGATTAATGATCCGAAGTCGGAGGAAGCTTCCTCCCCTGGGCTCACATCTAGTTGATCTCGTCGTTCAAAATGACTTTCTCTGTCTCTGTCCCTGTCTTCCCTCCCCCTGCACCTCCTTCTTCCTCCCTCCCTCCTCCCTATATTTGTGCCTACACGTCTATACATGATTTTATCTTTCTGTCCGTCTTTCTCAGGCCTTATTGGCATTTTCGAAGAAAGGTCCAGAGAAAGAGTCAGGCAGAGGTTGCCATTGTGGATCCCTGGCCCACGGCTGGCCTCGCTGCCCACGGTCGCGCTGCAGGGTAGCCGGGTCCTGGGTCCCCGACGTTCCATTCTGAAGGTGGTGCTGGCAGTGCGGGAGCTGGGGTCCTGCCCGGGCCCACGCTCAACCTGTGGGGGTGAAGGACTGAGGCCACGGGGCTTGGGCAGACCCGGACGCTCATGGGAGACCCCAGTGCTCCCCACTCTCAGGCTCCCAGGAGCCTTGTCCTTTATAGGTAACGAGCTGCTTTCTTTTCCTGCTCTGGAACATTCTGTTGCGTAAAAACAAGTATGGGGACTTAACAGGACCACTGCTCACTCGTCCTCGACAGACGAAGCGGTTAACAGAGTAGACGCGTCAGGGAATCTCAGTGAGATGTTAATGTGTGTTTTAGTTTTTGAAAATTTCCTTCTTGCATCTGAAAAAGGATACAACAGCAGCTGCTGAGGTCCCGGGGCTGATCTGACCTCAAAGTTATGACAAACTGTTGCGATGCTCACAGAGAAGCCGCGTTGCTCTCTGTTGACCATGAACATAAACAACCTGGGGCCAGGTCCACGGCCCACGCAGGCGCTGTGCATCCACAAGCAGGCCCCCCCCCCACCGCAGGCGCTGCCTTGCTGGCGAAGCTCTATCCCCCTCCTCTCCTTCCCGCTCATGGACGTGACTGCCGGCTGCCCCCAGACAGAGAACCGCCCCCCTTTCCGACCACACCCAGGCCTCCTTCCTCAGGCCCCCCTCGAGCCCCCAGCCCCACAGTGGTTCTTTCTGTCCCCTTCTCATGGAGGTGTCCTGACTCCCCAGGGTGGCCGTGTCCCCTCGCAACCTGCACGCAACCTTGCTTGTCTGGGTCCTTGGCTGGTTGGACGTGGCCATCACCTGGACATCACGTGGACGGGGCCAAGGACAGAGCTGGGCCCATGTGTCTCCTTCAGCCCCTGCAGGGCTGGGGCAAATAGAGATAGTCTGAGGATGATTTTGTTTCTGATTCAGCATCAAAGTCTAAGCAGCTTATCAGCTTCTGTGGTGGTGACCCAGAAAGAAGGGGACAGAGACCATCTGAGGGGAGAGGGGAAGGGAGACAGAAAGAAGGGAGGAAGAGACAAGGAGATAGGAGAGAGAAAGACAC
The DNA here is from genome assembly GCF_028749965.1 of Puma concolor. Taxonomy (NCBI): domain Eukaryota; kingdom Metazoa; phylum Chordata; class Mammalia; order Carnivora; family Felidae; genus Puma; species Puma concolor. The sequence continues at coordinate 138,768,405 of NC_141669.1, read as the reverse complement.
AGAGGCAGGGAAGAAGGGTTGCAGGCCTGGGGTTCTGGGCCATAGCTCCCGGACAGCAGAGGCACAGGGGCCTCTAGGGCACGTGGGAGCTCCCTGGCTTGGTGGCTCCCATCCTGGGCCAACGTACCGTGCGTCCATGTGGCCCAGAGGCAGTGGTGCCCAGGATTTGATTTACCTGCTTAGACAGAGAGCACACCAGCTGTGGGTGGCAAATCCTGAAGACCAGGGGGGTGTCTCTGCTATTTGTTTTGCTTTTTCTAAGATCCCCTGTGTTCTTTGCAGGACCCCGGGGATTGGAGAGAGACCCGGAAAAGGCTGGGCTTTAACTTGATTACATATCACACACATCCGAGTTTGCAAGTACACGGCGTTTACTGCTGCCCACGGCTGGGCCTTGCGAGCAGCTTCAGTGGGAGAGGGACCCCGTCATCCCCACGGCTAGCGTCTTGCAGAATAGAAACCCTGGCTCTCCATTGCAGAGTGGGGAAGACTGACTCTTCCTGACTTGTGGAAGCTGTTTTGACTCGATCATTAAATCTCACAATGAGCGCATCTTCTGAGCAAACATTTTGTGCCAGCTGCAAATTGTCTGTTGCTGGGAGCGAGAAGCCTATGGCTGCGGCATGGCCAGCGGTGGTACTCTTCATTGGTTGTTCAACAAGCCTTCCCTGTCAGCGAGAGCCCTGCCTTGTTAAAAAGAGGCACACAGCTGGCTCTCATACCCCCAAACACTTTGAAAGCTGCAAATTCATAAATAAAGCCCAAAATAGAATTTGAACATGAACTGCCTTACCCAAGGTGTGAAACACTTAGCACTAAACAAATCCGCTCTCTCCTAACTGTTGCATAAACAATGGGATTAAATATAAGACCGGATACATCGGGCCCCGGGAAACAGTTGTGGGGATTTGTTAATGCAAAGCACTTACGGTTCCTGCTCAACCACTCGTGTCCGAGGACAATCACCTTCGTATTTCGGGTGTGAGTTTTCTCCTCTCTGCCTGAATTTACAAAGCAGCGATGGCAAATGTAATTTGATGGGTGGATTTAGGGGGATCCAGTCTAAGCTCGCGGTGCCTTCAGCGTGAGCGGGAAAGGGGCAGCAGGATCCGAGCGTGGCTCAGTGAGTTTGAGAGATACACCGCACGCCCCCGGAGGTGCTGTCGGCGACCGACAGCGGCAGGCGGCCTGGAAGGTCTCTGTCCCCAGCAAAACGGACTAACAAGAGCCCTTGTAAATCATTCCACTATACAGCTATACATAGAATCAAATCCTGAAAAGCACAAGCATGTTTATTATTTTGGGGGGATGGAGGGAGAGGGAGAGAGAGAGAAGAAGGGGCGTCAGCTGAGTCCCAAAGGCCTGACTTAGATTAGAATTCCCTTAGTTCCCCATAAATAACTTACATGCAAGTCACATTTTTTTTTTTTTTTTATAGCAAAGGAATAAATTTACAGCTCGGCTTTCGGGTTCTCCCTGGAAATTCATCTCCATAAAAAGAGTAAGCATGTGTATAATATTAAACATGTCGTTAAAAGGTATTTAGAATTGCCATTTTGAATCCAAAGGCTTGCCAGAACATTTTGCCCATGCTCGCCCTCACCGGGAGCCTGAAAAGCAGGCGTCCCTTTATCTCTCCCACCCCCGCCCCTGCGGCGGCGCGCCCGGCCCATTGAGGATTTTATCACACGCCAAGTTAGAAAGCACAATTTGCTAACATTCGGTTCTTTTGTGTTGCGTCCAACTTTGCACCTCAGAAAAGCATTACTGGGTTTATGTGTCTGGAAGTGTTTTTCATTATTCATATTTAAATTATGTCCCTTTGAGAAGCAGATAAAGGCTGGAAATTTTTATCAAGAGACAAATGATGTAGGTAGGGAAGGATCTCAGCCTTTTATTGTCAACGGCGTAAAGCGTTCCAAGAGTAACGAAAATACTTGAATAACTTGAGGTCTGAGTAAAACACATTTAATGATGGAAGTAAGTGCAGGGTTAGCTGGAAGAAGCCTGTTCTTTTAAAACTTTCTTACTTCATCAGGTGGACCAGATGGCCGGCTCTGACTCGGGAAGCGTTTGGCTCTAGGTCTTTTGGGGAAATTCTCAGGTGCACCTGTCTCTTAGGCACAGGGTGGGCCTCACCTGCCTGAAGGTCGCCCAAACCCAGAGCACACACATCAGAGACAGTGTGGCTTTTTTACACGGAAAAATTTCCCCTGGGGAAGGGAAAGATAGTTCCAGCTAATGCATCCATTACTGACTAGGCACTTTCAACTCAGAAAGGATTTAATAAGGAATAAAAGCAAATAAACATATCTTTTTAATCCTTATAAAAGTCATAACTCAGAATAAGCTCTTCTTTTTTTATTAAAAGCTTTTTTTTTAAGTTTATTTATTTATTTTTGAGAGAGAGAGAGAGAGAGAAAGCGGGGGGGGGTGTGCAGAGAAAGTGGGAGACAGAGAATATCAAGCGGGCTCTGCACTGAGTAGAGCCCAATGAGGGGCTCGAACTCGCAAACCGCAAGATCATGACCTGAGTGAAACCAAGAGTCGGACCCTTAACCGACTGAGCCACACAGATGCCTCCAGAATAAGCTCTTCCTTAAGAGAAGTTTTAAAAGTAGTTGAGTTTGTTCTCCCCCCGAAAAATGACAGCCGTAGAAGAATCCATCCGGTGGCTCTGTGTGGGGACGGTGGCTTCATCGATTTGCTTTGGTTAAGTGGCGAATCTCCAGGATGACTAGAATCCTTTGTGGAAGTGTCATAGGACAGAAGCCAGTGGTTTGAGTGTTCACTAGGTGCCTGGCCCACTGTTCCCACATGTTGGGGTGCATCAGAGCCACCTGGCGCCTTGTTAACATGGGGGTCCTGGGGGCGCCTGCGTGGCTCAGTCGGTTAAGCGTCCAACTTCGCCTCAGGTCATGATCTCACAGTTCGTGAGTTCGAGCCCCGCATCAGGCTCTGTGCTGACAGCTTGGCGCCTAGAGCTGCTTTGGATTCTGGGTCTCCCTCTCTCTCTGCCCCTCTCCTGCTTGCACTCTGTCTCTGTCGCTCTCTCTCAAAAATAAATAAATGTTTTTAAAAAATGGGGGTTCTGATTCGGCACATCTGGAGCTGGTTGAAGGCTGTCTTCCTACCAGGCTCCCAGCTGAGGCAGAACCTCCTTGTCTTCCAACCACACCCTGGAGAACGACATTCTAAGGCTTTACAAGCAAGATCTCTTACAGACTTTAGTAGACTCCGTGAGGAGAGCAACGTTACGCTTCCACTTTCAAAATGCAGAAACTGAGTCTCAGAGAGGTGAAGAAACCTTCTGCTGGGGGTGATGGCACCCCTCCCCAAAAAGATAGGTTCACCTGGAAAAATAAGTCTTTGTGTATGTGATTTTTAAAAACATTAAAAAAAATTTTTATAACGTTTATTTATTTTTGAGAGAGAGAGAGAGAGCGAGCATTGAGCGGGGGAGGGGCACAGAGAGAGGGAGACACAGAATCCGAATCGGGCTCCGGGTTCCGAGCTGTCAGCACAGAGCCTGACGCAGGGCTTGAACCCGTGAACGATGGAGATCATGAGGTCATGACCTGAGCCAAAGTCAGACGCTTAACCGACTGAGCCACCAGGGAGCCCCAATGTATGTGATTACATTAAAGATCTCAAGGTGAGACTATCCTGGACTAACCAGGTGGACCCTAAGTCCAATAACTGGTGACCTTGGAAAGACAGAAGAGGAGAGACACGTGGGGAAAAGCCACGTGGAGACAGAGGCAGGGGTGGGAGCTGAGAAACCCCAAGCCAACGAGCACTGCAGCCGCCAGAAGCCGGAGGAGGCAGGAAGGAGCCTTCCCTGGAGCCTTTGGGGGGAAGCAGCTCTGTGACACCCTGATTTCTGACTTCTGCTCTCTGTGCCGTGAAAGAATCCATTTCTACTCCTTTAAGCCACCTCGTCTCTGGTACTTTGGGTTGGCAGCTCCGGGAGACCAGCAAACCCCAGAGGTGCCAGCATAGCAAACGCTGTCCCGGGTCCTGCCCTCCTGCCTGTGGGGGTGGGGCCCTCCTGGCCATCCCGGGTCCCGCAGGACCCCTCCCCGTGCTTCACAGGCACCCACGGCCTCACCGCGCGCCCCTTCTGCAGGCAGCCCCCCCCCACCTGCCGCCTCCAGGCTCTCCCCAGCTGCCAGCCCTCCCGGCTCCCCTCCTGCAAGTCTGCTGGGCGGGGAGCAGAAAGGTGATGGTTCATCTCTGCACTGGGAGTGAGGTCATTGCCTCCTCTGATTGCTGAGATCTTGCTGTCTTCCTTGTAAAAGGCGACGCTCCTCGGGTTTGAATCACCTGGGAGATCAGATAGGTGGAAGTGGGGAACGGTACAAAAGAGATGTTCAGCCAACTCCACGCCTTATCTGGCAGTCCCAGCCGAGGCTGTGACAGCGTGAGGCGGGGACGGAGGAAGGGCTCGTCCCTTCTCAGAGGCCTGCTGGTGGCTCTGGGCTGCAGAGCCCCCTCGACCAGCCATCCCAGGCTTCCAGCCCGGAGCCTGCAAAGTGCCCAGAATTTCGGAGCGCACTCCCACCTTCTCTCTGGCGGGGAGGATCTTCCTTCTGTGGGGGGACGCCGCTGCATCCTGTGAAGCATGCGGGGAGCTCGCGGGACTCCTCAACCCGGGACTTTGCTATTTTCCAATCCCACTGCCCTGCAAAGCTGCGATGCCAATGGAAGGGCCGTGTCCTAGTGCCCGGTGATGCCTGTCGCATTCTGGCCACATCGCAGTCAGCCATACGACGCAGGTGCTGTCCTATCGCCCATTTCATAGATGCAGACACAGAGGCCCAGGGAGGCGAAGTCCATCCTCCAGGTATTTCCCAGCCGGCACGAGGAAGCCTCCAGACACGCACCACGCTGGCCAACCGCTGAGCCCGTGGTCGGCCCCACATGACTCCCTCCGGGGCTTGATTCCAAACAGGAACTCGGGGGTTATTTACCGGTGATCGTTCAGGAACTGCAGGTGAAGAAAGAATTCTTCAGTGACATAAACAGACCAGACGTGTGCCTGTCAGAGGGGTTCAGGCCAGAGCCACTCGAGGGGACTCACTGATGAACCAACCGCCTGGATCAGCCAGATGCCTGGGGAGCAGGCTAACAGTGTTGCTTCTGGTATCACCCCAGACTCGCTTGGGCAACGCGCCCCGTCTGCGGACAGGACCCAGTGACTGCCGTTTTGCCGGGGTCCCGGGACGCTGAGCCCACTGCATCGTCTCCGTCATTGCCTGGAGGTAGGGGCCCTGCGTCCCTCCAGGAAAGAAGTTACATCCCAGGTACGCCAACGTTGGAGGACAGAAGGTACGAGAAGCCCAGAAGATGAGTAAAATCTCTGGAGATAAAATGTGAAAAGCCAACATTTTTATGAAATAGCACTTAGCGGCAGCGTGAAAGATAAAATGCAAATTGTACGGGGGATGGGGTGGGGGCCGGGCTCCTTCTAGAAGGTACAGGCAGTTCCAGGTTGGCCTCCTTAGACCCTCCTCCCCTGAGAGAAGCCTCCAGCGGATAAATAACCCCTCCAAGGTAACGGATCAAAAGCACTTGAGTGCAGATAAAAGCACAAAATACACCTGCCATTCTTTGTTACGGGATTTTGCAGGGAGACTAAGAGCCCAAGGTTAAATTATTTGAAAAGAGCCAAAGGAGAGAAAAAGAAATAGATGATGGAAGCCCAGCGGTAAATAAAACTGTGGCCTCTGAGAACAGGCACTGTCGTGTGATGCGGTTTCTTTCTGATTTTTACAACAACGCCTAGAACGGCGTTCAGGGTCACCGCGGGCTGTTTGACTTCTCCATCGGCCAAGACGTGACATTGCCCGGAGCCTCCCACATTCCCCACGTGAGAGCATGTGCCACCAGAGAGCGGTGGGCACCCAGGGCTGCCCGGGAACGCCCGCAGGCCAGGGGATGTCGCGGCCGCTGCACTAGTGCCCGGAGAGAGGTGCCATTGGAAATCGAATCTTATTCCTTGTTGGGAGATGATCAACTTCACCTTGATGCCACTGTCTGCCCCCCTCCCCCGCCCCAGCCACGTGGCTCACCATCCACCAAAGACGGCCAGTGAGATGAGCGTCTCCGAGCTCTGCGTTTGAGCCTCTCCTCCGTGGGTTTGCCGGCTGGTTCTGTGCATTCAGGGACTCATGCCAAGGGGAGCTTCACGTCAGCTTAGGGCCACTGGCTCTTGCGAATCTGGTCTGCCTCAACAACAGAGGAAATTCTCACACACCCAGACTTTTCCTCTCTGCTGGGAGAGCTCCCGATTTTGTTGCCTCACATCCTTTATTTCCCACTGGCTGGGCAGGTGCACGTGGGATCCAGAAAAGCTGTCCCCATGAAGACAGATGGCCCAGGCTGTCCACTGTCCTCCAAGTGAACTGTTTTACTTGTCACGAATCTTTTCTCCAAGTCCTTTTTCTGCCTATTTCTGTCTGTAAATAAGGGTGGAAATGGAACTTGTTTGAGAATTAAATGGGATCAGTCAAGTTAAGGTTCAAGGATAAGGTACAGGTCCAGCAAGTCTGATAGTGGAGGAGATTTTCTGTGTGTGCACCTGTGTCTGTGTTTCCAACCATCTGGATGTAGATTCCTCGTTCATAATCTGTCCTGGATAGATCATAGAAGGAGGCAATCAGTTGCTCTCAAAAACATCCTATTTTAATTTTAATTTCATTTAAAAAATCAGTTCACTGAAATAAAGCCTGAAATAAAGATTATGTGAATGAGCAAAGCAAGTCTTAAATTATGAAACGTTTTATATTTTCTATGGGAACCATAGTAAGACAACTTTGAAGTTAGATGAGGGCGGTGCCCCTTAGTCCTTCCGACCCTTTCTGCCTTCCCTTCCCTTCCGTCCCCTCCCTTGGTCACTTGGTCTTCATAGAGCATGGGGAAAGACACCCTGGCCTCCAGGTGACCATCTGTCTCTGGGCTCCTGTACCAGAGTGAGTGAGAAAGGGCATAGGTGGGTTTCCCTGTTCCCTGGGCCTGGATGTGAAGCCGAGGACTCTGTCCTACATTTTGTGCTAATTCTATGTTTTGTTTTCTACCGTGTCTACCTCTCCAGAGCCTCCAAATAGATATGGGAAAGTGGACAAAGACAGCACCCACTTGAGGCCCATCCATCAGAGGGGTCGCCAGTCAATGAGCACATCAACAAAACTGGCTTTGTGAGTGTTTACAACACATGTATAACGAAAAAACACTTGTCTCCCCCCTGAAAGGAAGCAGCCCAGACACCCCACGGAGCAGTCCGTTCTCAACCCTCTACAGATGTGCCATCCTCTTTATATTAAACTTTGATTCTTCGGAACGCACTACTCATCGAAGAGAAGCACATGTCAGAAGTGAACCAGTGGCTTCATCTGAAGGGAGGCATCATGGATGTGCTGGCAGGTGGATCCACTGGGATGTTCATCCCAACACCGCTTATAATGGAGACAAAGGGAACAACGTGGATAAGGTAATGGAAGGATGCTCTGACCCCATGATTCCAAAATAGTGCGTGCAATGTTTCATTTTATTTTTTTTTCAATATTCATCCTTCTATCTGAGAGAGGGGAGGGAAGCATGCAAGGTACCAACAATGAAAATCTTCTGGGTGATGGCTCATCACCCATTTTCACTTGACCCCATTTTGAAATCATTGTAGATTCAGGTGTAGTACGAGATCCCATGGGCCCTTCGCCTAAATTCCCCAACGGGAACATCTTGCAAAATGAGGTCACACCAGGATGTTGACGTTAAGCGATCCTTATTCAGATTTCACCACTTTTGCACGTGCTGTGTGAGCATGTGCATGCTCACTTTTCTGAAATTTTATCACACATGAATCCCTTTGACCACAGTCAAGAAACAGAACCATCCATCACAGGGATCCCTGGTGCTGTTTTTTATAGCCACACCTCCCTCCCTCTCACCCTCTTCCATAATCTCTAGCAACCACTAATCTGTTCTCCACCCCATACTCTTGTGATTTCAAGAAAGCTTTATAGACAGAATCGACATTAGCTAACCTTTGGGGACTGACATTTTTTCCTTAGCGTAATTCCCTTGAGCCCCATCCAAGTTGGTGACTGCATCAAGATTCCACGCCTTTTGATTGTTGAGTCACGTTCCACGGTGTGGATCTCTGTGCTTACGGTTTGCTCAACCATGTGCTCATGAAGGACCTTGAGGTGGTTTCAGTTTGGGGACATCGCATCCAAGATTCCTTTGGCAATTGATGTGTGGATTTTGGTGTGAGCTTAAATTTCCATTTCTCTGGGATAAATGCCTAAGAGTGCCATTGTTGGGTCATATGTTAGAGCACATGGTTAGTTCTAGAAAACAAACAGATAGCAAAAACCCCACAAACTTTTCCAGAGAGGCTGTACCACTTCACGTTTCCACCAGCAATAGGTAAGAGAGCCAGCTTCTCCACATCCTAACCGCCCTTGGCTTATCATCATTATTAGTTTTAAATCAGCCCTTCCGATAGGAACCTACTCCTTTCTCCCTGTGGCTGTGTTCAGCATCTCCTTGATGGCCAGCCGTGCTGAACATGGTTCTGAGCGCCCTTCCCCATCTGAATGTCCTCTTCAGAGACAGCTTCTTCATGTCTTTTGCTCACCTTCTAGCTGGTTTGTGTGTGAGGGTGTGTTCTACTGTTGAATTTTGAGTTACTCGTACATTCTAGGCGGGAGTCCTCTCCCAGCTGTGCGGCTGGCACGTGGGGTTTTCCAGCCTGCAGCCTGTCACTATGTCCTCTTCCCGGGGACTTTCTTAGAGCAAATTTTAATGTGAGGAGGTCCAATTTACAGTCTATCCCGTTGTGGAACGTGCTTTTGGTGTCAAATCTAACCTCAGGTCCAACTTTCTCTCACGCTGTTGCTTTCTTGTAGCTCATGTTGTACCCTGATGTTCCACACCGACGTCCACGACCCACTTGAGCTGAGTTGTGCACACGGTGGGGCTTCGGTCACGCTTGCGTGTCTGTCTGTGGCACCCACTTGTCCAGTTGCTGAAGCACCATTTGCTGGAAAGGTCATCCTCCCGCCATCGAATTATGTCTGTACGTTTTCCCAAAATCCGTTTGGGCATATTTATGTGGCTCTACTCTGGGCTTCCCTTTTCTGTTCTCTTGATCTGTGTGCGTCTGTTCCCCGGCCGAATCCACAAGTCCTGATCACCACAGCTCCGTAGTGGGTCTTAGTGAGTAGGGTGATTCCTCCCACTTTGTGCTTCTCTTATGAGATTGTTTTTAGCTCTTTTAGGTTCTGCATTTCATGTTTCTTAAGTGGTGAAAAGCTTTTGCTAGCATGAACCAGGTGTTATGGAAAAAGAAAATCAAAGAAAGTATTCTATATCCAAAAAAACCTCTTCAGTGTATAATGGTATTAGCTGGAACATGAAGGGTTGCTAGAAAGTCTGACAACAAATTAATCCTGAGAAGTAAGTGAGCCCCAAGCTGGTGTTTCCTCTAGGATTACACCTGCCGCTGAGGCCCAGAGCCCTGATGGAGAGTCCCCGGCAAAGGGGACAGGTGCCAATCTTGACCGCCCCCCCCCCCAGAGTGGACATGTCAGCTGGGGGACTCAGCCTAACATCAGACTCTGGAGGGCAACCAGAGGAGACGAGGCGAGGACTCGCTTCATCCAGGGAGACACCTGTCCCGGCCTCAGCTCTGAGCAGAGGGGGTGCAAGGAAAGGGCCACCAAGAATCCTGGCCACACTCCATCCGCAGGTGCTCTCGGGGCTCAGCCGTGGCGCAAGGGGTCACTGCACTGCTTTCTTACTGTCTTTTCAATCTGCATTGTGCCTCTTGCTCCGTCTCTTGGTTAGCTAATTAATGTTAATGTTGTTAATGATCTCACTGTGGCCCCTTGTTCTTCATCAATCTTGCTGTCTTTCATACAGCAAATTTCTTTTTATCTTTTCGAAATTCTAAAGATCAGAAAAATGCCCAGGAAAAGGATCTATTACTAAAAAATAGCTCAAAAAGAAATGCAAAACGAGACTATAGAGAAATCCTATTTCGCATCCTGTTCCCCAATTGTCGCTGGCCGTGACAGGTCATTTTGGCCAGGCTATGTGACAGCCTGTGTCCTCACAGACAGCTGGCGGGCGTGTGAACAGAAACGACCCCTTTGGAAACAAGTCAGTGCTACCTGGTCAGGTAGAAGCACCCACGCGTGACCCTGTACTTCCACTCCCACGTGAGCACCTGGTGAAACACTCGTTCACGCGTGGCGGGAGAGGTACGACCCCCCTTGATAACCGTGCGGTGTGGAGAGCAGAAATCTGGGCACAACCCAGACGTTCAGCAGCGTCCGAATGGACATTTAAATCGTGGGGGTCACAGTGCAAACGAGTGAACACACCTGTCCCTGAGCCACAGCTGACCGTCAGAAAGACACCGTTGAGGGCAACAAGTTACCCAGGAGATGACGATGTTTTCTCAATAGATTGTTCAATGATGCACAAGACAAAATCAACATGGACAGATGCACGTAGTTGTAGTAAGGCGAAAAAGTGGACCGTGTTTTATATTTTATTTATTTTTATATTATGTTATTTTTATTTTTTCTTATTGTTACTATTATTTATGTATTATTATTTACTGTTATTTACTATTGTTATTATTTATTACATTCTTGCACATTAAGAGGAAGTGGAGCCTTGCCTGTGTTTGGCGGAGACACTAGGAGGAGGTAAGGCAGCTACGGTTCCCATGGACTCTCTCCACTTGCACGGGGTTCCCTGTGCCTTGACTCTGGGACAACTGCAGCTGGGACACACTGTCCCTGAAGAAGTCTTTGTTGTCCACTTGAAATTCAGATTTAACTGGGTGCCTCGTATTTTCATTTGCTCATCCAGCAGGCTTAGTGCCAAGGCGGGTTCATGGTGCCCCAACAAGCAGCTGGCAGGGTGGGGGGCACTCTTACCGCTTTCTCCAAAAGATAGACCCTCTCCCCCCCACCCGCTGCCCCAGCCTGACACCCCCCGGCCCCGCCTGACATCGCGCAGAGGGCAGGAGACCACCCTCAAGACGAAATATCCGGCTATGAACAGGTTACCCCCTCCATGAAAGTCGGGCTGACGTGGGACAATCTGGGCTGGTTTTGGAGCTGTCGGGTGGCCGCTACTCAGTCTGTTCCGACCAAGTTATATCTTGCAACAAATATTTTAGGGGCAGCATCTGCCACCGAACTGTGAGCATGGGGGTGGCAGACGGGTCTGTGGGGATCTGCTGGGAGGCTGTCAGGACTGTAAAATGTTTAAAAGGCAGGTGCGATTCAAGGTTATCTCTCTGATAAGGAACATAGCTCATGGAAGACACAAATCATGAAGCCCTCGTAAAAATGACTCGGCCGGCGGGGGTGGGGGGGGCGCTTTTGCCTTCTTGCTCAGCTGACCCTGGGGAAGCATGGGGTGCCCGGCTTCCAGAAGGCACCCCTGGCTGGCAAAGCCGGGCTGCACAGAGCTGGGAAGTGATCGCTGGGGCTGCAGGAAGCTCTCAGCTTGGTGCCGAGTGGGGAGAAACCCAGGACAGGTGCCGGGGTCGCCCCTCCAAAGGTGTGCGTGATAGAGAAGGCTCCTCGGCTTTCTGGGGATCAGCTTCCAAGGCTGTGCCAGCTGGGGGGCAGACGCCCGCACGCGTCCCACGGAAAGGTAAGCATGTTCCACAGCAATGTTTGCAAGACCGTCCTCCTCGCTGCCTGCCCGCCATTCTTACCTGATTTTGCACAGAAGGTCGTTAACACCCGGCGCTAGGGTGACCAGGAGTGGCACTGGCAGTGTTTTGCAAGGCTGGCCGGGCAGCTTGTGAGGATGCGTGTTCTTCCCAGAGAACGGAGCTGGTGCGCAAGTGTGCTTCGGATACAGGCAAGTTGGACTCACCACGTGATTCGAGAGCTGGTTTATCGTATTTCCAGAACATACATAGACTCATTAGTCAGTTATCACCTTAAAAGACAAAAGACAAGATTGAGAAAAAAAATGGCACAGTAAAGTGGGAATATGTTTCTAAAAGATAAACGTGTTTGTCCTCAGCAGGGACCAGCATTGCCTTGTGGGTCTCACCCGGGGGTGGCACTCAGTCACTAGAGAGTGTTTGCAAATATCTTCGCGGTGGCTGGGGGGTGCTCTCTTTGACAGCAGGGAGGCTCGGCATTCCAGCCTGCAACCGAGAGAGAAACACCCTACCACAAAGCCCATAGGGCCCCCGCCGCAGAGCCCAGGAGGGCAGGGCAGAAATCTGCACACACACTCTGTGGCTTTGCTGCCACCAGCCCCAGCAAGCTCTCTAACAAAAGCTGTGGCTCTGACCACAGGCAGCCAGTCGGTTAAAGTATGTCTGTGATTCTGATGTGTATTTTCCATTGGTTGATCCCACATTGCACAATTGAGAGGCAGACGCTCTGGAGAGGGCGGGAAATCTCATGTAAATAGTTATAAGCTAGAAACCCAGGTGTAGAGGGGAAGGGCGTTTGCTAATTAGACTTTCCTGCAGGGCTGACTGGGGACCAGGTGCCGTCCAAGCCGTGACTTTGGGGGACACTTCCCTGGTTCTTAGCCCAGCAGGTTTGAACGACTTCTCCCCCAGCGCATCGGTCGGCCACCTGTGCGGTCGATCATAGAAGCTCTCAAGGGCTAATCAGAGAAGAAGCGAAAAGCCGTGAACCAGTCAAGGAGGTCCGTAACCACAAGGGAGGAGTGGAGCAGAGATTCCAAAGCAGCGCACTGATCTCTCCTAATCAAAGGGATTTTGGAAGGAGAAGGAAAACTCAAAATCTAGTGGGGGATGCCAGTATCTCCCTGGTAGTAATATACAAGAATAATGACAATCATAGCAAAAACTGCCATTTATGGAGCACCTGTTATGTGTGCAACGTGATAGTGTTTTTTTTTTTAAATGAAGGCAACATCAGTTTTCATTACACCAATCCACCCAACTCAGAATACATATCCTCATTTTAAGATAAAGAAACTGAGGCTCGGAGAGGTCCGTACACTTACCCAAGGCCACACACTGCAAAGTGTGGAAGCAGGGATTCTAACCCAGAACCTCGGGAAGGCATAGCTCTTGTCTCATCCACACTCTTCACTGCCACCGTCCTGATGTGTTTGTGCTTCATGAGAGAGCTCAGGCGCAGAGGCCCCAGGCTGCCAGTGTCAGAGTGTCTGGTGCCCCCTTTATAGGAATCGCAGGGTCTACAGCCTGGTTTATCATTTTCGTATTGTCAGCCATCAATGCATCAAAAACAAAAAAGTGATCAGAGACAGCACAGCACTCCATCACCCTCCAAAGCCTCATCTGGTTTGACTACAGGGCTGGGGGGAACCTGGTGTGAGCTCTCCTTCCAGCAGATGGACGGGGAAGTCTCATTTCCTGTAATGTCTACCCATGAAGACGAACGTCTGTCTCCACGGCAGCAGGCATAAACACATTTATCTTCATGGTAGAAGGGGCTTCACTGTGGCTGGCGTTTAGACATAGTAGAAGTGGGACGTACCGTGTACGCTCCTCGGCAGGGGGTCATGGCATGGAGAAAAGTCGTAGATGTCTCCTCTCAAGTGGAAAAAAAAAACAAAAACAGAGCATTTGGAATGTTTGCAATATTTCTTTTTCATTTTTGTGCTCTAGAAACACAAGCTATCAAAGCTCCTAGTTGATAGATAACAAACACTAAACCCTCTGAGGGTGTTAACTGACAACTAGATAATTTGAATAGCATTTCATATCAGACCAAGATAACCTTAAGGTCGTTTATCCAGCACACATACTTTGAGTGTTTACTGTGGCCAGGCTTTGATCTAGGCTCTAGAGATATAATGATGAGCCAAAATTGGCATGGTTCCTGTGCTTCTGAGGCTTTCAGCCTTGTGATCAATTATTAATCAGATAGCCGCACAGATGAACGTTGGACACTTTCCCTCTGTGATTGGGAACGAGGGTATGGTGTGCCGCCCTTACCACTTCTATTAACACTGGTCTGGAAGCCCTAGCCAGTGTTATAAGGCAAGAAAAAGAAATGCAAGGCACACAGAATGGAAACAAAGAAGCAAAGCTGTTGCTATTTGCAACGGACATGATTGTGTACATACAAAACAGTACAACGTGTGCAAAAATAGCCATTAGAACTAATATGTGGTTTAATGAGGCTCAAGATACAAGGCCAACATGGGGACTTGTTCTTGCTGTGAGATGTGGCCGCTATCAATGTCTTTCCTTCCGCACTGGTCCCGCTGAGAGGAAAGTCTATTGATCCCCATCCTTGAATCTAGGTTGGCCTTAGTGGTTAACTTGGCCAATAAAGTGTGGAAGTGACATCCTAGAGCTGGGTCATAAGAAGAGCCCTTTCTCTGGGGGTGCGGGGGGTGTCCAACCACCATAGAAAGGCCAGACACCCTGAGACCGCTGTGCTATGAGAAGACTATACCACATGCGAAAGCACCAGAAGATGACACAGAGAAAGAGACAGAAGGGATGTCAAAGAGCCCCCAAATGCCATGCGAGTGAGGAGGCCCAAACTGGGCCCAGGTGGATCAGAGCTGAGTCACCCAGGTAAGCCCTTCTTGAATTTGTGGTATACAAAACCAGGAGTAGACTGTAGCGGTTGCGTTAAGCCACGAAATTTGGAGCCCTACCTGTGGCTAGTGGCTGCCATGTTGGATAGCACAGCTCTAGAGAACACAGAGGAAAAAATCTCCAGGACGCAATCAGGCAAAGATTCTTTAAGCAGGACACAAGCAGCATTGGCCATAAAAGAAAAACTTGATTGTTAAAAAATTTCATCAAAGTGAGAAAAAAAAAATGCCCACCGAAAGAGACCCTTAAGATGATAAATAGGTCACAAACAGAGAAAAAAACATTTGTATCATATACACTTGACAAAGGACGATTATCTGGGCTATACATAGAACTTTTGTAGATCGACAACCACAAGGAGAACAGCTCAACATCAAAAGGGCATAACAGCGTCCAAGCAACTTCATGACAAAAGCTGCATAGATGGCCAATAAGCACAGAAGGAGGGGTGTTCAGTGTCATCAGCCATCGGCAAAATGCAAATTAAAACCACAGTGAGATGTCATTTCACATTCATTGGAAGGGTTAAAGTTAAACACCAAGCCACCAAGCCAAGCCAAACCCTGATCTGGTGAATACGAATCAGACGGAAGTCTGCTGGTAGGAGAGCAAAATAACACAACCCTTTGGAGAATGGTTTGGCAGTTTCTTGTAAAGTTAAATACACGTCAGCCCTATGACCCAGCCATTTCACTTGTAGACATTTGCCCACAAGGAATGAAATCGTATGTCCAGAAAATGACTTGGACAGCAATTCCCAGAACTGTGCTGTTCCTGGTGGCCAGGGGCGAGGAACAAGGAACACCCCCGTTGGAGGACGGGTGCAGGGGTCCCGCTGCGCTCCTCCCGTGGGCCACCCCTCACGCACTCGCGAGGAGAAGCTGCTAGGACCTGCGGCAGCATGGGGACGGGTCCACGAATCAGAATGTGTGTTGCGTGGTTCCGTGGAATTCGAGCGAGAGTAGGTAAAACTGATCCGTGGTGATAGAAATCAAGAAGGTAACTGCTGTTGGGCAGGGGTGGGGCCTGTCTTTCAGAAAGAGGGAACTTTCTGGGGGATAAAGTCATTCCAAAGCTTGTTTGGGGAGGGTGGCTTTATGGGTTCGTGCAATGATCAAAAGTTAGTGAAGGAAACACACTTTAATGTGTTCAATGTATACCTTGATTAAAAAGAGAGTCACATGGGGAGCCCGGGTGGCTCAGTCGGTTGAGTGTCTGACTTTGGCTCAGGTCAATCTCATGGTTCGTGAGTTCGAGTCCGCGTTGGGCTCTGTGCTGACAGCTCGGAGCCTGGAGCCTGCTTCGGATTCTGTGTCTCCCTCTCTCTCTCTGCCCCTCCCCTGCTCACGCTCTGTCTGTCTGTCTCTCTCTCAAATTTTTTTTTTTTTAAAGAGTCATCTAAACGAATGGACCTGGCAGCACTGGGAAGGGAAGGAATGTGTTTCTGGAAGCCTACAGTGGGGAATCAGCCAGTGTTCCCTGAGCAGCAACCTGGTGCTGAGATGTCAGAAGGTCTGGGCAGCAGCTCAGACAGGTGCCCAGGGGAGGGGTTGCTGGGGGGGGGGTTGCTGCCCGGGGAGGGGTAACACGTCTAAAGTCCTGCACAGGGGAGCTTGGTATGTTTGGTGGTAACAATAGATGGCACAGGGCTGCCTTTGACCATCCAGGGTTTTGGTGAAGATTCTGTTCCTAAGAGTACGGGAAGGCAATGCTTCTGGCACAGAGGGGCTGTGGCCAGCTTTATATTTTTAAAAGATCATCCTGGCTGCTGACAGCAGAACAGGCTTGGGAGACTCGTCCAGGGAGGAGGAGGTTCCTGCAGCCGGCAGGGTGGGAGGTGATGGATGCCTCTGGATGGAGAGAGGCAGACGTGGACCCGTGTAAGGGATGCACACGGGCAAGAGTATGAAAGATTTCTCCGGGATTTGTAATGGGGATTGAATGAGGGAGACAGAGGGATGACCTTGGCTTTCCGGCTTGTGGGAAGGAAGATGTCGCCTTTCTGAAGGAGGGAGCAAGCACAGAGGACCAGGTTTGGAAGAAATATACAAGGACTAAATCCTTTTTAGAATGTGTGGCCATCTGACTTGTTAATCTGAGGGAAAAAAATGCATTTCCCCCAAAGTATTAGAATTATTATTAATCTTGTCAAAGAGTTGATATTTTGCCAAAAAAATGTGCACTGCTTCATACATACATTTTTAAATGTGTTCAGATGCAGAGTAAGAAATAACACCAAGATGAGGTGCCTGGATGGCTCAGTCGGTTGAGCGTCCGACTTCGGCTCAGGTCACGATCTCATGGCTCGTGGGGGTTTGAGCCCCGCGTCGGGCTCTGACAGCTTGGAGCCTGGAGCCTGCTTGGGATTCTGTGTCTCCCTCTCTCTCTGCCTGCCCCCCTCCCCTGCTCATGCTCTCTGTCTCTCTCAAAAATAAATAAACATTAAGAAAAAAATTTTTTAAAAATAACACTAAAAGATCCCCTATGTCCTCACTCGGTTTCCCCCATGGTACCATTTTGCACAATCATAGGACAAGATCGCAAGCAAGATGTCAGTGTGGATGTGATTCACCCATCTTTCCACATTCCCCCTGAGCTTACTCGCTCATTTGTGTGTGTATGTGTGTGTGTATTTGATCTATACAATTTTGTTCTTTATGCTTGTAAATGTTCTGTCTCTATTTGAATTTTCCTCTTTTCTTAATAATTTTACAAATTAAAGGAGAGGGATCGACAAAGAAATTGCAAGTGCATATAGGCCATCCCGTTAAATTAATGATGTGGTACACACCCATCGATCTATTGTAAAACTTGAAATTTCTTAATTGAAATGGGGACTAGGGGAAAAAATATAAAATTCCACCGTAAAAGCTAATGGTATAAATGGATTTCTAACGTCCAAATTATTTACGGCTGTAATTAAATGAACTCTGGAAGGATGAACTTTGCTGTCGCAAATGCAAAGCCACCACGAAAATGGCTTCCCCTGACGCAGAGGACCAATACCCAAATTCCCTGTCTTAGCAAAGCCATTCATGTGGGCGATGCCTCCAGGGCTGGGAGGCTGGAGGGGGAGCCAGCACCTTATTTCAAGAACAATATGTCTTCTCTGGAGACACAATCCTAAGGTACAATATTTTCTCAGGAATAAAATTTCAATGGTGATATTGATGAAGATGTTTGACAATCTCCCTTTTTAGGGCCCCACTGAGCACTCTGTGCTCACATAAGGAATCTTCTGTCGCATCCAAACAACCTTACCATGAAGAAAACCAAGGCCAGTGAGGGGCAGTAATTCCCAGAGTACCCGGTTGGGAACAGACAACGTCACATTTTAAACCCAAGTCCACTGAGCTCTTGGGTCCGACTTTTTAGTTAATATGGCATTTACCTCTATTGTGTTAGCGTAATTAATACGCAAATTAATTCAAGACTGTTTGGCCGCTGACAGCGTGGCTAACTGATGTCGAAATAATACCCCAAGTCTGAAGGTGGGTAAGTTCCTATGCCTGCATAAAATTGCCATGGAAAAATGTAAATCAAGAGGTGTTTGTTCTTTCTCTCACACTGACTTTAAAAAAAATTTAAAAAGTTTATTTATTTTGAGAGAGAGAACAGGCATGCCAGTGGGAGAGGGGCCGAGAGACAGGGAGGGAGGGAGAGAATCCCAAGCAGGTCCCACACTCAGCACAGAACCTGATGCGGAGCTCGATCCCATGACCCTGGGATCATGACCTGAGCTGAAATCAAGAGTTGCACGCTTAACTGACGGAGCCACCCAGGCTCCTCTCTCTCACACTGATTTTCAATCCATAAATATATTGTGACAGGCATGGAACTGACTACTGTTTCCACCCACACTGCTGCAGAGACCCCTGGACTGGTCAGTGGCGTCCACATTGTCCCTGTGTCTGCTCTCCGCAGCTGGCAGGGGGAGGCTCCCGAAGGCAGTCCACACACCCCTGCTCTCCAGACCCTGTGGTGTCCCCACCCCACTCAGAGTCAGAACTGGAGTCCTGGCCAGAGAGCACAAGGCCCTGAAGGGTCTGGCCTCCTCCCTGTGTCCTTGGCTGCCCCCTTCCCTCCTTCACGAAGCATCCGGCCTCTTGGCTCTTTCCCACACAGGCAGGCACAAGGCTCTCCCAGGGCACAGGAGTCTGCCCTTCCCTCCGCTGGGAGCACTCCTTTCCAGACCCCCCTCAGGGCTCACCCTGTCACCTGTCCTGGGTTTCTACTTTGATATCACCTCCTGGACCTCGGACAACACCCCTCCCGGGCCACTGCCTCCCCACTCAGGCGGGTGCATTGGCTTCTGGACACCCTATCTTTCCACCCTATGGCACTGCCCACTGGCTTTCAGGAGTCTGTTTCCTGGAGGCAAGCTGGGTTTTCTGTGGTGGTGGGGGTGTCACTCCTGCCCTCAGCAGCTCAGCATCTGGGGAGACCAGCTTGGATAAGCAGGCGAAGCAGGCTGATTCATGTTCTTTCTGCCCAGGGTCATCAGTACCGTCAGGCCTTCGTCACTGAGGTGCAGAAAGTCCCCTCAGAGAGGGCGGTGGTGATCAGCACAAGTTTGCCTGCCAGGGTCCAGGGGCTGATACTGATAGAACATTCCAGTGGGACACGGGGATGCTGTGGACAGGCTTGCAGATGGCCTCCTCCCACTGTTAACTTTTCAGTAAAATTCAGAAAAAATGCAGGCCGTCAAGAGGAATCTTGACTCAACCTCTTGAGCTCCCATATTTATGGCTGATTGCTCCCACCCTCCTCTCCTCTTCTGCTTCCCAGGATTCACATTGGTCTTCCTGTCCAGGGTCAGGTCCCTGCCTTTGTGTGCAGAGCCTGGTTCCCTCCAAGGACCAGGGTCACCCTGTCTGCAAACCCCATCTCTACTGACTCTGTCTCAGCCAGAAACTGTGTCCCCTGCCCCACCGTGTGTGTGTGTGTGTGTGTGTGTGTGTGTGTGTGTGTGTGCATATGCAGGTGACATGTTTATGCGTGTGCACCTGTGGGTGTGTGCAGGTGTGCATGAGTGTGTGGGGGTGTGCATATGTGTGCATGGGTGTGAGGCTAGGCATTGAAGCAGGTTCGACATCCCTAATTCTTAACCCATCTGCTGCATTGCACAGAGTCTCTTAAAAAGGTTAATTCTGCCCCAAACCCTCCCCTAGGAAACCACCCAGCGGTGGGCACGGCCATGATTTCCTCCAAATTCTAAGATGACCGGGCTCCTGTTTAAAATCTTCTGGGGGTGCTTGGGTGGCTCGATTGGTTAAGCATCTGACTCTCGATCTCGGCTCAGGTCTTGATCTCAGGGTCTTGAATCAAGCCCCAAGTTGGGCTCCACACTGGGTGGGAAGCCTTCTTAAAAAATAAAAAATGAAAACTAACTAAATAAATAAATATAACCTTCTGATATTCCATGTAGCACAAAGCTCTGGTCCCAACATTTCTGTCTCAAGATCCAGCTACACTCCTGGGAATTATTTAAGACCCAGAGAGATTTTGTTTATACGGGTTATATCTTTTTCTCAGTTTATGTGGACTCTGTATTTTGGTATTTATGATATTATAAGTTAAAGCTGTGGCATTAATATTTATTTATTTAAAAATAAAAGTAAGAATCCCAGTACAGTTTAACACAACCTTTGTTTGTTTTTTTTCATGAAGAAAAAAGCCTAAGTTCTAAGACAAAACATAATGAGGATGTGTACTCAAGGGTTGAGGTTTAATAAAAGTAACATGTTTTTTCCGGCTACATCAAGGGCATTTCAAAGTGAAATTGGCATTTCTTTGCGAGTATGTGTGCTCACCTGCAGGGTTCGTCCAGGCCGCCTCCACACATACCACTGGTGTCTGGAAAGGCAAGTAAACACTTTTGCAGTAACTGTGCAAATAGCCTTGACTTCGGGGTCCAGGTTTCACATTTGGGGAACCATATTTGGAGACCGCTGACCGAGAATGATAGCGTCTAAGCCATCATGGTATTTCTGGCCCGTGGCCACGCCCCTGCCAGATTCTGCCACTCCGTGGCCTGAGGGGTGACGTGGCGCTGAGGTCTTACCCACTTCCTGCCGTGGCTTCGTGCACGTGGCTGTTCCTACCCCAGCAGCCCCCCAAGCCCGTCCCTGTGCCTGGCTACCACTCCCCGTCTTCATCATCACCTCATTTGCCAGTCGCCCATTTGCTGTGAAGCAAACCACCCGTATCTTAGGGGCTTTAGGTGACACCAGTCATTTACTGTGTACATGAACTTTCTATGTGGGAGGACGCGGAGGGGACAGTTTGTCTCTGCTGCACGTGGCATCAGCAGAGGTGGCTGGAGGACTCACTTCTAAGATGGCTTCTCATGTGGCAGGTGAGCGGGGCTGGCTGATGCCCCCTCACCCCAGCGTCTCCACGGGGCGACCTGGGTGCCTTCCCCGCATGGCGGCCGGGTGCCGAGAGGGGGCATCTCCAGAGACCTGTGTGGAGGCGGCCTCACGTTCTGGGGCCTATCTCTGGAGTCATCCCTTCCTTGGCTGTCACCCTCTGAGCAGATTCAGAGGGAGGAAACAGAGACCCTCCTCCTTGCTGGAAGGAGCTTGGAAGTCACCTTATAAGAAGAGCCTGTGGAGTATCGTTGCAGCCAATTCTGGAAAGTGCCATCTGCTACATTCCTCCGTGAAGCCTCACCCACCTCCACAGCCAGATGACTGCGCCTTCTTGGGGCTCCCGGGAGACCCAGCGCGTCTCCGGAGGACACCCACCACATGCCAATGAGATCCTCTCCACAGGTCAGCGCCTCACACCCCGGTCTGCCCGCCCCCACCTGTGAGCAGTCCTGCCTGGCGGGACAGGTAAGCCACATGGTTTCTATCAGCGAGTGAGTACTTGAGAAAGTGAGTGACACACATCTTCTCTGTCTTCTTTTCTATTTGCCTCGTTTTGAGCAGGTTGTTCAATGGCTTTGGTTGGCAGCTTCCTCATATTATGCACGAGAGTGATGAAGGAAGTGCCCAAGTCACGGGTGTGGTGAGGAGCCAACGCCATGACCAACGGAAAGGCAGGTGGAACAGAGCAGAGACTCGATGGATGCGTCTGAACTTGAGGAGGTGGCGATGGGCGGAGAGTTTACTTGATAACAAAGAGGTCCAAAGAGCTGGATGAGGCACCGAAGGAGCCCCGTGGGGCTCCCTGGGAGCGACACCTGGCCTTGCACCTTGGCCGGAAGAAAACGACGGAAGCTTTTTAGACAAGAATCACTTAGAAAGGGCAGGAGCTACTTTATTTTAGATCTGAATATGCTTCCCATAATTAGTTCTCCGCTTAGCTCAATAATTCCCCTGTAAGCATGTAATTCATTATAAATAAATATTACCATGGAGATGCAAGGATTATAATAATTTTAGAGTGTTTACTCTATATGAATGCTTTGTAACCATATGCACTTACCATTGTGGAGTAAAGCTCTGAGCCTTCTAATGAGCGGGCCGTGTAATGTTTGTATTCTGACTAGTTTCTTCATAAGCAAAGTTGTGCAGACCGGGGTGGAGTGCGGCATTGGGATCGTGGGGACATCTGGGACAATGGTCCAGCTGATTCTTTGATTTCCATCTAGGCCCCGGATTCTCAGGATCGGTGAGGACAAACTTACTTTCACAACAAAACCAAAGGTCATCTACCTTCCTCTCATGTTTTAAACGAGTGCACAGTGGAGTTTTCTGGAGGCCTCGTCAGCTCGTATGACATCATCACTCCGACGCTTAAGGGCAGGTGTGCTTGCAATTCTCTCAAGTTTTAAACTCTTCTCAGCTTTAATGTGGTAAATGTTGACAGACAAAAACAGAAGCTCTTCGGAGTTCTCCCTAACTGTGAGAGTGAAAACAGGTCCTGAGGACATGAGCCAAGTTGTATCTGCTGCGCTCTTGCCCAGATACCATCCATTCTCTCCCTGGAAGGGCAGCCGCAGACCAGGGCCTCCTTGGCTGGATTTAGGACACTGTGTGGAGAGATGGAGACAGAGACAGAGACAGAGAGTCAGAGATGAAGAAGGGGGAGATCAGGGGCTGTTATGGGGTCTTCCCTAGCTAACCCTTCCTGTATAACAAACCATTCCCACACTTCATGGCTTAAAACGACCACCTCAGACAATTGAAAAATGGGCAGAAGACATGAACAGACACTTCTCCAAAGAAGACATCCAGGTGGCCGACAGACCCATGAAAAGAAGTTCAACATCACTCATCATCAGGGAAATGCAAATCGAAACTACAATGAGATACCACATCACACCTGTCGGAATGGCTACAATCGACAACACAGGAAGCAACAGGTGCTGGCGAGGATGTGGGGGAGAAGGGAACCCACGTGCATCGTTGGCGAGAATGCAAACTGGTGCAGCCACTCTGGAGAACAGCGTGGAGGCTCCTCAAAAAGTTAAACATAGAAACACCCTGGTGCCAGTAATTCCACTACTGGGTATTTACCCAAAGAATCTGAAGACACTAATTCAAAAAGATACATGCACCCCCATGTTTATAGCAGCATTAGCTACAGCAGCCAAGTTATGGAAACAGCCCAAGGGTCCATCGACTGATGAATGGGGAAGGACAGTGTGGTGGATATATTCACTGGAATACTGCTCAGCCACCAAAAGGAATGAAATTTTGCCACTCATAACAACACGGATGGATGCAGTGGGTATAATGCTAAGTGAAATAAATAAGACAAAGGCAAATACCGTATGATCTCACACATGTTTGGAATGTAGGAAACAAAACAAAAGAACAAAGAAAAAAGAGACAAACAAAGGAACCCAGCCTCTTAAATACAGAGAACAAATTGGTGGTTGCCAGAGGGGAGGTGAGTAGGGGTTGGATGAAATTATTTTTTTTTCTTAAAGACAAAAGACACAGTTGCCTCAGATGCTTAAAAACGATTTATCTAACTCTTGATTCTGAGGCTTGGTGGTTGAACTTAGCTGGGTGGCTCGTGTGGTCACAGCCGGGCTGTCTTCCCTCTGAGGTCCACCGCCGGGACCTTGGCAGCTCTGTCCTCAGGGGTTGGCTGGCATTGGCCACGTACCTCGGCTCTCCTCCTCCAGCAGGGCAGCCAGGCTTACTCCCATGGACAGCGCTGGGGTCCAGGAGAGTGAGCAGAGTCTCTCAAGGCTCTTAAGGCTTTGGAGTCGCCCCAGCCAGTCACGAGTCCAGTCCACTGTCAAGGGCTGAGGGTGTAGACTCCACCTGACATGGCGGGGCTGCAAGTTCACACAGCAAAGAGCATCTTTATAGCACCCAGTGAAGCCATCTTTGCAGACTGTCCGCCTCCCTCTGAGCCACTGTCACACAGGCCCCTCTGTTTGTCACTCAGGTCTCACACCTGTCCTCCGCCCAAGAGGCACAGACCGGCGATCATCACCACTGATGGCCGTTTTCTGAGTAGAGCAATTGTTTTAGGCAAACATCAGACTTCATCTGCACAACATGAACTCTGTACTTCTCACTTAAGTGGTGTTATTTGTTAAGAAGCAGATGTTTGGAATTATAACCTATTTTTCTCGGAATCAAGGACAATTCAGGTTCTTTAGATTGCTCTCTGAGACGTGCATCGTGCTGACAGAATTTGAACATTTCCCATATGTTCCAATTCATAACATTCTGCAGGAGGGTCCACAGAGCCCCAGCAGTGTTAAGTTTGAGTGGCACCAGTCAGCTTCAAATAATTTTTGATACATGGATGCACCTGTAAAAATGGTTAAGGAAAGGTAAAAGCTTTGAAAAGGGAGACAGCTCTTTTCTCAGTGACAAAGCGGGCATTTAACAGTAATGTCCATGTGACCAGCTGCCTTTGTTCTAAACTAGATTGTTCTAAACTAGATTGTAAAACCCACAGTGCCGTGGTGATACCGTAGGCAGGGAATATAGAATCTTGAGGAAAGAAAAGGCACTGATTTAATGGTCATTATTTTCATACATTCTTTTTGGAAATTGGAACGTTTGAGTTTAAAATAAATGTTAGCGTCTGTAAAGGTACCATATTGTCAGCTCTCACTAAACCGCTTTCCCCAATTCCAGAATTTCTGAGGGTCTAAATCTCAGAGCCACTCTGCATTCGTTCAGTTAGCTCTGACACACACCCAGTGTGCCAATGATAGCAACTTCGATGCCAGTCGCTGGAGTATCATTAGGAGAGTCCACACAAATATCCTGGAGATGAACCACTTCTCAAATCCGGGAGTCAAGGAAAATTCCCCAAAGGATGTTAGTGCCCAGAAATTACAAGTCTGTTCAAAAAGAGCATCATCATACCTGTGCTTTCCAGAAGGCTCTCCCTGACTCGTGAGTTATGCTGAGGTTAAGACAGATTAGCTGCATCAAGCTGGAAGTGGAATGAAATACGCTTTTGCACCTTCAGGAACCATCCATTTGACTTACCACTTGTCCGATCCATGGCTCTGGGTGAATTTATCACACCAGCATGGAATCCAGCAGGAGCCTGTCTCCCACTACCTGGCTTGTAATCAACAACCCACTCTTGGAGATTTTGGGCTGCCTCACCTGGTTATGCCAATAAATCTGGGTGTATAGCTCCTTGATTTGTTATTGATTTCCCCACGGACGAATCTGAGGCTGCATTTTCAGTGATAGGTCTTCAGACCGGGAATGCGGTGCAAAGGAACCACTCTGCCAATATCGGGAGGCTCACGGGGTGACCTCCTCTTTGTGATCGAAGCTCAGCATCGGGGCTGAGCGAATGCTGTGGGTGCAACTCGCTGGCACTTAAGTGGAAGGACGGGGTGGAGCAGGCGGGCCAGAACGTGGTCATGCTTGACCATGGCGTTGGGAGCCTCCGGACACCAGTCAAAGACGGCGTCCATACAGCTTTTTCTGTATTATTCATGACTGTTATTGATTTTGCTTAAAAATACTCCATTGCATTCCAAAGACCTGTTGGTGAAAAATTTCAACATGTAAACACTCTGTACCGTGTGGATTGAAAGGCTAGAATGTAAAGGGTTGAGTCAGCTTTTCTGGGATCCTGGCTTTGAGAAACACTCTGGTTGGAATTCTCAGACTGTTGTCAGGGGGTATTAGTCTTTAGATCCTGTTTGGAAATGGGTCGTGTTGTAAAATTGGAGGAGAATGAAACAGATCTGCCAACCGTAATAGAGACTCAGCGTCCTGCCAGCGGGTGCGTGGGCACAACATCATCAGTCAAAGTGAACCTCCCTCCTTCCAGGGAAAAACCAACCTGCCCACTCTGGCGGGTTTTGCTCAGCAAACCTTTCCACTCCCAATCATTGCTGTTTATCCGAATCGCACTGGCTTCCAACGCAGTTTTCTCTGTCTCCTCTATTTTTATTAAACAGATTCTCATGCCGTCTTCTAGTTCATACGTATAAAAGCAAATGTTCATTGGAAGAAGCTTGAACATGTGAACAGAGGGCTGAAGAACTGTTTAAAAAAAAATCCTTTGAGCAGGGAGGTGTTGGAGTTTCATGCCGAGTTTCTGAGGCCGCCTTAGACTGCGTTGTTTATGGAGTGTACATGACCGGCCTCAGATTTCTGAGGCTCCCAGAGCGTGTGTGCTCCTCTGTGGTGCACATGTCCTCTGCCTGCTTCCTCTGCCCAGAGGTCCTCCTGGAAAACTCCTCTTATGGGTGATGTCGCCGAGTGCACTCTAAGAGCCCACTAGATCTAAAAGGAAACATTCGTGTAGTTGGAGTTTTTCATATCTACTATTAGATACCCACGGGGTATTCTGGGAACACATATTTAAAAAAATCACTGCTCAGACATCAGGGTTTCAGACGTGAGCTCCTAAGTTCTGGCAACGTGGAAGAAATGGGAATTTGAAGCTCGGTGGCCCCCTTGGCGAGTGCCCACGGAGGCAGCCTGTAACCCTTCTCAGCGCTAAGGAGTTTTTAGCAGCCAGCACGCGCTTCTAGAGGAAGTGCTCTACAAACCTCTCTCTCTGCAGAGCAACCTCACCAAAAGAACCTGCAGGAAGGAAGAGCCTGGTGAACCTTAATTCACCTGGTGGCGATTTCCAGGATTTCCCCCATATTATTATTATTTTTTTTTTTAATTTTTTTTTCAACTTTTTTTTTATTTTTTTATTTTTTTATTTTTGGGAGAGAGAGAGACAGAGCATGAATGGGGGAGGGGCAGAGAGAGAGGGAGACACAGAATCGGAAACAGGCTCCAGGCTCCGAGCCATCAGCCCAGAGCCCGATGCGGGGCTCGAACTCACGGACCGCGAGATCGCGACCTGGCTGAAGTCAGACGCTTAACAGACTGCGCCACCCAGGCGCCCCTCCCCCATATTATTAAGGAGCTCTCCAGCACAGGCCCTGGGAAGGAGAGCAGGGGAGGGGTGCGGAACCCACATTTGCATACCAAAGGAGCCACAGGAAGCTCAGTCATTTTTGCAAATCGCTTATTAGATGTTCTGTTTGTAAATAGTGAAGCCGGTCTGGTCTTTGATTTGGGTTGCTCCAGTAGTCTGAACACCCCTATTCTTTTGAAGATAGAACCCGGAGTTTTCTTTACTTATGTGCTAGATAATGTCTGCCTGGCCCAGAGCAGCGTGAAAATATCACTCCCTGCCCCTCATGTACCATCCTCTCCCGTCCCCTTGCCAATCCTCTTTCTTTCGCAGAAATAAGCAAGCTCGGTCAAAATGCGTGGAAAGCCAGTACTGAAGGTGGTTTTTAAAGTTTAAAGAAAAAGTTGTAGTGTCCACTACTCCCTTCACATGGACACAATGGCAGAAAGAGTGTGGTTTTGAGAAGAAAACAAATCTCGTTGTGAAAGCCAACGATTCTGTGACCATCGGCAGCTGCTTCGAGCCCTGTGAGAGATGGGAGCCTTGGTTTTCTAGCCGGTTCTCTCGCGAGAGAGGACTGGGACTACACTGCAGGGCCACCGTGCAGGTTACGATGAGACCTGTCCTCCCAACGAGCCAGTGACACGGAGAGAAAGGCAGGCACTTTTCTCGAGTAAGAGATACTCAAGTGACCTGACAAACAGATGTGACTTGTGCATGTTGTCTGACTTGGATGTGGACAGACCAGTGACAAGAAGACATTTTGGTGGGGGTGGGGGAAATTTGGACATGGATGTGCTTTGGATGAGATGAAGGAAGGATGTTGATTTTGTTAAGTCTAATAATAGCGTTGTGGTTCATGAGCAAATGTCTGTTTCTGTAAGGGAGGTGCCCTGAAGGCTTCAAGTACAGCCAAAATGTCATCCTGTCAGTAATTCATTTCTTTAATCTAAATTTTAGTTAGTTAACGTAAGTGCAATATTGGAGAATTTAAGTGATTGATCGCTTACATATGACACCCAGTGCTCATCCCAACAAGCGTCCTCCTCAATGCCCATCCCCCATTTAGCCCATCCCCCACCCCTCCCTCCATCAACCCTGAGTTTGTTCTCTGCATTTAAGAGTCTCTTATGGTTTGTTTCCCTTTCTTCTCTTTTGTCCTCCCCTTGCCATGTGTTCATCTGTTTTGTTTCTTAAATTACACGTATGAGAGAAACCATACGGTATTTGTCTTTCTCTGACTGACTTAGTTTGCCTAGCATAATACATTCTAGCTCTAACCATGTAGTTGCAGATGGCAAGATTTCATTCTTTTTCATAGCTTATTAATATTCTGTTGTGTGTATGTATGTGTATATATATATATATATACATATAGTTTAGCTATTGGTGATAGTGCTGTTATAAACACGGGTGCATGTACCCCTTTGAGTCTGTAATTTTGATCTTTTGGGTAAATACCTAATAGTGCAGTTGCTGGATTGTAGGGTAGTTCTACTTTTAGTTTTCTGAAGAACCTCCATACTGTGTTCCAGAGTGGCTGCCCCAGTTTACATTTCCACCATCATTGCACAAGGGTCCCCACCAACACCAGTTGTTTCTTGCGTTGTTAATTGTAGCCATTCTGACAGGTGTGAGGTGGTATCTCAATGTGGTTTTGATTCGCATTTCCCTGATGATGAGTGATGTGGAGCATCTTTTCATATGTCTGTTGGCCATCTGGATGTCTTCTTTGGAGAAGTGCCTGTTCATTTCTTCTGCCCATTTCTTAACGGGCTTGTTTATTTTTTTTTTTTTTGCTGTCGCGTTTGGTAAGTTCTTTATAGATTTTGGATACTAACCTTTTATCCTATATGTCGTTCGCAAATATTTTCTCCCTTTCCGTCGGTGGCCTTTTAGTTTAGTTGATTGTTTCCTTCGTCGTGCAGAAGCTTTTTATCTTGATGAGGTCCCAATATGAGACAGGAAACCATCAAACTCCTAGAGGACAACACAGGCAGCAACCTCGTTGACCTCGGCCAGAGCGGCTCTTACTGGACACGTCACCGAGGGCAAGGGAAACCAAAGCAAAAATGTCAATAAGTCATTTTTAAAATGCTTAAGCAAAAAGCAGTGGAGGAAACATGGCTGAATAGTAATACTCAATCCGAGTGGCATGTGGAGGTTCATCGTGCTACGCTGTCTTCTTTAGTGTCTGTTACCATCTTCACTGTGAACCTTGACATCATCCCAAAGGCCCTAGCGTGGGCCTAGGACGTGACAGGTGCTTGGGGTGCTTCTGACAATCAGTGGGTGCATCTTGCCCTCTCTTCCCCTTGCCGAACAGAGGGAAATGGGCAGGATGGGCAGGCCTGCGCCCTCCAGGACTTAGCTCCTGTGTGGAAGGCAGGCATCCGTGCTGAAGTTGACAAACGGGATGGGGAGACACGCCCCTTGGCTAAATTCTCTGCAGTTTTCCCAAGAGCGAAGTGTATGTGGGTCTAATCGAGCGAGATGTAGGTTTGAAGTGAGTACAGGTTTTACCGAGCCTCCCTGCGCATCAGGGCGGACAGAGTGGCTCCCGACTCCTGGTCCCTGCCGTGGCCTGACTCCCCACCTTGGACGGGTCACTTCGCAGTGCCCGGCCCGGACTCGGATCCAGAGAGTGAGCCCAAAGCACGTGGAAGCTGGGAAGGGCACGGCGGGGGGCGGGGCGGGCCTGCTGCCTGCTGTGGATGGAGAGGCGAGGGGCGGACCTCAGCCACCTGCCGCTCCAGGCTGAAGCCGACCCAATGGCCGGCCCAATGGCCCAATGGCCGGCCCGATGGCCAGCAGACACCCAGGTCCAACCCACGCCTGAGTGTCTAGGCGGCCACTCCCGGCAGGTGGCTGGGGCTGGGAGGCCGTGGGTTCTGCTTCTTCCTACGAGTAACTTCACTACCTTCGTAACACACACATCCATGAAGGTACTAGAGACAAAGAGACTCACAAGCCAACGAAAGGATGAGGATTTTACAGGCCGGGAGGCCTTCGGGAACTCTCCCCTAGGGCCTCCCGCTTGCTTTGGGCAGGGTGGTCTGAACACCCCGGTGTCTGCGTGTAGCGGGGGCTCCCTCCTGGAGGCGGGTGAGCGAAAGGCCCGCGCAGGGGCCGTCTGTCCTACTGGTCCATCGCGAACAGTTTGGCTGAGCTTCAAGGACGGTTTCGCCCGCACAGGATTTTCAGCCTCGCAACCACCGCAAGTCAGAAGTAAGACCCCACCCCCGGCACACGAGACGGGGAGTGGGGCTGAGTCCTTTCCAAGGGGAACGTGACCGGGAGGAAACGGCCAGAGGCAGGGTCCCGTCCGGACTGCACCTCTGCAGCGGTCATAGCTGAGCTGGTACCTCCTTGCTGAAAACGAGGCCTCGCTTGGGGACAAGTGGCCTGAGCTCACGGGGGACAAGGTGCCCCAGGTCTGTGCACGCCCCTTGGAACGCGAGTCCTCACGGGAGGCCTGCTGGAGCGGGCGCTGTGGGGTGGAAATGTGTTGTGAGGGCCAGTCCAGCGGCCCCTGTCCTGTCCCTTTGGTGACAGTATCCACGTGTCCCAAGAAAGAGCCCCTGTCCCCATTCTCCGTGTGGGTTGGAAGGAGGCATATCCTCACCCTGACCCCAGAGTCGTCACAGCACAGGAGTGGGTGTGGCATGGGGACCTGGCCCTCGTCGGCTTGACTGAAGCCCGGGAAGACCCGGCACCCTCTGGCCTCTCGGAGGAAAGCAGAGCTGCTCAGGCCCCCTCTGTCCTGGTGGCCGCCTTGCCCAAGCCCGGCAGGTGGTGTGGGGAGACCAGAGGGAGGATGGCTGTCAGGGACCGGGCCTCTGCCGCACACCCTGCATCTCAGAGGCCCCGGCCAGAGTCTCTGTGCTGTGGTGTCTGTCACCAGCCCCTGGCTGCATTTGGACCCACCCCGAGGTTTTCCTTCTCTAGGGTGCAAATGGCAGGACTTCTGCTGCCTCAGAGACCAGCAGGGGTGCGGAGCTCAGACCAAGGCAGCATCCTATGTCCCTCAGCTACCCGCATGCACCAGCCAGCCAGAGCTGCGGCTGAGGGGCCCCTCGACATCCCTCCGTGTGTCTTAAAGCTCTCCCGGGTGGGGCAGTCTTGTGGCCTCATCCCTGCAAAGGCAACGTCTGGGGCCCGCTGGAGAGTCAGAGGCCGAACCTCCTTCCACGGCTCTGTGGTCTGGGCAAACCCACGTGCCCCGGGCTCTGGTTTCTTTGTATCCACTGTCATTTATTCCTTCACCTACCCCCAACTTCCTGAGGGATGACACATCCTGGGCCCAGATGTGTGAGCAGACTCACCCTCTTGGTGGCTCCCGAGCAGCTCACAGCCTGGGGACAAGCGAGCAGATCAGTGCATGCAAGGGGGGGCCGTAGGGGGTGGGGTTAGAACCAGGGCTGGGGGCTGTTTCTGGACGGGCCTAGAAGAGGGGGGTCTCCGGTGTGTGGCTCGCTCGGGGCAGCGGGGCCGGGCAGAGGCTCAGGCCCTCTCTGGGAGCATTGGAGGAACCAGGGACCAGGGTGGCTGGAAGGCCCTGAGCAGGTGGGAGCGAGGTCCACCTGAGGGCAGGAGGTAGGCGGGGCTGGACCCAACAGGGCCTCACGAGTGAGGATTGGATTTCTGCTAAGTGCTCCAGGAAGCCTCTGGAAGCTGGTAAGAAGTGAAGCGTGTATGCACTTGCGTGAGTGTGCACGCATGTGCACAGGTGTGTGAGTGTGTGCACTGTGTGTGTGTGCACGTGCGTGCCAGCACCGAGTGTTCCTGGGGCCTCTCTCGGCTCTACAATTCCACACTCTCCATGAAAGCATTCGCCACGTCACTGGGCTCCGTCCGCGTCCCCTGGCTTTGTGCAAAGGGGGGACGTGGGCAGCAGAGAGGGGAGTCTGAAGGCGCCGGGGTGTGGATGGGTCTGTGTGTGCGTGGCTATGACTCCACAGAAGTAATTATTACACTTCCTGGATGTTAGTTCCATGCCGGGGCAATACTTTACATGGCTTTTGTCATCCAGCCACCCAAAATGGCCCTGAAGTTATCACCTGCTGATTTTACAAATGGGGAAACTGAGGTTCCAAGATACGAAGAAGCCTCCTCCAGGCTGCACGGACAGCGAGCCGTGGCGCCTGCGGTGGATCCGGGCCGCTATCCGCTCTTCTCGTTACTGTGCCTCCCGATTGGGGCCTTAAGTCTTCAGCCATTAAATGACTTAAATCAGCTTTGCACTCCTGGAGAACCTGACGAAGGGGCTTTGTCACCGTGTGTAGGGTAGCTGTGGAGGCCGCAGGAGATGCGAGGAGACCCGTCGCCTGTATCCCGCTCTGCGCCCCACGCCATGGGGAGGCCTCACGCCCAGCGGGTCACCTGGGAGCCCGCGTAGGTGGGAGGACGGCCCTATGTTCTGCGTGGAGTTGCAATTGTGTATGCCGGTGAGAAAGGCCACTTTCCTCCTTTCAAACCCTCCCTGAGGGGGTGGAAGCCACAGCTCATAGAAGGAGAAGGGGGACGAGACCCCCAGGACCTCCAGCCGCAGTCTCTGGGACACCCGACACTTGGCTGCACGGTCCCCCCATGAGCCTCGGTCCCCGGGTGCTGGCCCTGTGCCCCAGGGCGTCGGCTGGAAGGTGAAGAGGGAGAATCAAGTGACCCCAAGACCGGAGGGTAGGACTTCCTGGAGATGGCATTTTCTTCACGTAGAAGAGAAGGTGAATGCTGGCGTCCGAATGCTCCGAGCTTCTGCCTGGAGCTGGAGACACGAAGAGCCGGAGGGATCTCCGAGTTTCTCAGTTCTTGAGCTTACAAGAGCATTTTTATTACAAAAAATTTCACACATACGGAAGAGAAGAGAGGATAGCGTCGCGAACCTCAGCACACGGGCCCCCATGTCCCCTGTCCCCGCCCCCTCCCCTGCTCCCTCCCTGCGGTTATCGAGGTGTGCCACAGACACCTCGGCATTTTCTCTTTAAATGCTGCTGAAGTACGGGATGCTTCTACAATAAATGCAGTAACCTGTTCAGTCTACGGACCTACGGCCGCGTGAGGGCCGCTGGGTGACTGACTAACACACCGCTTCCAGGGCCCCCGGCTGGACCCACCGATCCCGAATTTCTGTCGCCAGTCCTGGAATATGCATTGAACGCGTCACCCCCAGAATCTGGGGCACCTTCTAGTTCAAGACCCCCGGAACCCCTTGCTCTCAGCCCCCAAGGGAGGAGCCCCCGTTCCCAGGACCTGCAGCCGTGCGTGGCTGGAAGCTGCTCGTCGCTTTGGAGCCTGAGAGATGGAGCTTGCAGCCGGGTGGTGGGGCATTTGTGGCTGTGGTCATCCCAAGCCCTAATGACCCTGCGTGTCATTAGTTAACATGTTTCCAAGCCTTGCCTGGGCCTGGGCTGCTCTCCTGGGAGGGAGTGAGGACGGCAGCCGGTGTCTCCCACCGCCCCGTGATCAGCAGGTGTCTTCAAGGAAGCTAGACCGAGCCACGGAGGCGGATGTGGGAAGAAGCAGCCTGCCGGACAGCGGAGAGCGGCCCGGAGAGCCCGTCTCCACTTTGTGTGCTTCTCCAGCAGCAGCCGGCACCTCCGGGGAGCATCACGGAGCCGCGGACAAGCGGCAGACGGCAGACCAGCTTGCAGCAGCCGCCGGGAGCCACAGACCTCAGGCTGAGACTCGTAACGTCCTCCGTGGTCAACTGTTACCACTAATGAGGGAAGAGGCTTGCGTGAGGCGAGCGCGAGTTAGTGTTTACTTAGTGCTTAATGAATGCCAGACACAGAACTCTGCTCCTTACATGATGTCTGTCGTTTAATCCTTCCAACAGCCCCGCGAGGTAGAACATTATAATTTCCGATTTCCAGGTGAAGAAACTCAAGTTCAGAAAGGTTCAATAAATGTCTCAGAATCAGCCGGCCGGGAGGCGGGGAGGTACGGGTGCCCTGTCTGTAACCATTAGCAGGGAGCGTCCGCCGATGGGGCAGAGGGGGGTGATTTTCGGCCTACGATTATTTTCCTTTTCTAAAAAACCGTACATCGTGCGCACGGCAGAGCCGCTGACTTCAGAAAGCCGGCATCAGCTTCTGCAGCACAAGGTACAAAAATTTAAATCAGATTAGGAAGCACGGTTGCTATGGTACCAGGAAGGTACACTTTCATGCAAAGCAATTTAATGGATGTGGAAATGTGTACCTTTTAACAGGAACACTATACTTTAGAGATAAAATCCTCCAGCAGGCAGAGGGCTGATAGACAGGCCTCTCCCTCGTCGGAGGCCCGGGCCTCGCCTGCCATCCCGGCTCCTGCCAGGGAGGGGCCCGGGGTCGACGGGAACGCCTTCCCGGGGCGCCTCCGTCTGCTTCCCAACAGGAGTCAAGAAAAAAGATGCCACGCTCACCCTGCCCATCTGCGTTATGTGTTTAGACTGGTGTCAGTCCGGCTCTCTGGGGCCCGAGGAACGAGCCATTCAACTGTGGAATCTTAACCACCTCCCTGCTGCCCTTTTCCCCACTGCCCTGCCTGCACGGCCGCCTCGGGGGCTCTGAGAAGGAGCGTCACCTCTCACTTCTCCGTCCCCAGCGGCATCGATGCCCGGGCATGTGGAATTGGGGCACCCAGTCTGTGATGGGGGCTTTCACTCGTGCCCAGAGTCGGCTACGTTCCGTCTGTGAAAACTTGGATGGGACACTCACCTTGGGTCTCCGTTCCCTCGTCTGTAAAATGAATCCAATAATTAACGTGCCTTTGCCCCTGGTTTTGTTGGGATGTAATTGACATATAGAGTATAATTAATAGTTTTAGGTGCACGCCACGGTGGTTCGATATTTGTATGTATTTCAAAACGATTGCCACAGCAAGTTTAGTTGATCCAAGATCTATCACCTCGTGTACATAGTTACATTTTTTTTCCCTTGTGATGAAAACTTTCAGGATGTAATCTGTAAGCACCTTTCAAACACTTCAGTCGCCGTGCGGTGCCCGAATCTGCTGGTAAGACGGTTGAAACACACCAAACTCTGGCCTCGGTTCCGGGCGTGTGGGACGGACTCACTGAAGGGCGAGGTCGCGGTTTCGGTGCCCCGGGTGTGTTCGATGTTTGAGGAATAAAGGCGGCCACGCGTCCTCTCTGCCGCCCCCCTCTGCCTGCCCAACACCATCTCTCTGGCTCCGTGGTCACTCCACGACACGCCGGCACAAGCCTGCCCACCCACCAGCTGTGTCCCCTGCCCAGAACCTCCCCCACCCCAGATGCCCACGTGCCCGTCTCCCTGTCCTCCAGATGTTTGCTCTCCCGCTGCCACCTTTTCAAAGAGGCCTCCTGGCCCCACCCACCGCCCATCCCGGACCCTCTCTGCCCCTCGCCCTGCCCTCCGTCTACCACGTGGCTCTCCTTGCATTTCAGGGAGGCTTCTGACTGTGTCTATGGCTTTCTGTCTGTCCACACGGGAACTGTCTGCCCAGGCTGTGAGAGTCAGACATCTTTGCTTCGATGGATCTTAAGTACCCAAAACAAAGCAGATACGCAAGAAGTATTCCATTGAATGAATACCCAGCAGTTGGAATAAATTTCCTTCTCCAATAGCCTGAATGTGACTCGTGCCGGAAATCGCCCTATGTAGGGAAGAAATCCCAATGAACACACGCTCACCTTCACAGGGAGGCCCTCCCTCCCCACCCAGCCCACCTGCTCGAGCTCCTACCTTGGACTTCCTGCCATCCTGGGGGCCGTGTATTTCACTTACGTGTTGAGTTTCTTGATGCGTCCCCTGAAACCATGATTTCCCAGAGAACAGGACTTTTTATGGGGTTTATTGTCATCTGTATCTCCGGGGCCTAACACGTAGTCAGAGCACAGTAAATACTTGCCCGAGGGATGAGCTCCCGCGTGAATGGCTGGGCCAGCCTGGCAGTCGTGCCCACAGCCACGTGGGAAAGCTGAAGCCAGAGAAGGTATCACTTCTCATCTGAGGCTCCAGAAGCCACGTGAAGCTGCACATTCCTGTTCAAGGCGCTCACTGTGACCCCAGGTCCACATGCGTCCCAGACACTCACTCATCTGCACGTTCATTGGTGGGGAACACCTGATGGTTACCTTTTCTGGAATTATATATTCCATGCACGCCTTTGCAAGACCACAGGCTGGAATGATCAGGGAATTCAGAGGGATGACCCAGGCCGATGGGAGGAAACTGAAGGAGCAAACAGTGTGTGCAGTGAATGGTCTAGGTCACTAGACCATTGCTCCAGAAGGAAGCTCCCCTTCTAGCCACGGCCTTAGTCAGCCCCTCCTTTACTCCTGCCACAGAGCCTTTGAATAAGTGTTCCCTCAAGGGAATGTTCCTTCTTTTCTTCACCTGTTCAGGCCTACCAACTCTTCAAATCTCAACTCAAATGCCACTTCCTCCAGGAAGCCCTCCCTGACCTCCCTGACTAGGTCAAGTCCCCATTAAGTGTCCTCAGGGCTCGATGTCTCTCTCCTTGGTAGCTCTTGTCACAGTCATTGTGTCTTTTGTTGTTAGACTCATGTTCGTCTTCCCCATCTAACTTGTCTGCTCTGTGAGTGCACAATTTGAGTCTGGTGTTTGTCCGCATCTCCTTGCAGAGCTGAGCACAACAGACACCCATGACTATTGCCGAATGGGTGGTTGGATGGTGGGATGGATGGATGGATGGATGGACAGATAGAAGGAAAGCTGAATATAAGGTGAGGACTGTGTTTATCATGGTTCTCCAGAGAAACAGAGTCAATAGGATCTATTGATCTATCCGTCTATCTATCTATTTATCTATCTATCTATCTATCTATCTATCATCTATCAATCATCTATCTATCATCTAAGAGATTTATGATGAGGCATTGGCTCACATCACTGTGAGGGCAGGGAAGTCCCCACGGGCTGCTGTCTGTAAGATGGGGCCCCAGGAGAGCCAGGGGGTCGGGTTCAGCCTGGGGGCAGCTCATGGTCAGATCGAAGGGATGGACCCCACCCCCCGCCGCCTCCTGTCCTACCCAGGCCCTCAGCTGAGTGGACGGGGCCCACTCACACAGGGGAGGGCCAGCTACTCTCCTGAGTCCACAAGTTCCAGGGCTAACCTCTGTGGGAGACACCCTCACAGACTCCCAGTACATTTAATCTGGGCACCCCTGGCCAGTCAGGTGACATACATATGAGATCAGCCGTCCAAGATATAGATTGCAAAGTGCTCTGCTGGTCCT
Source organism: Puma concolor (assembly GCF_028749965.1). Classification (NCBI taxonomy): domain Eukaryota; kingdom Metazoa; phylum Chordata; class Mammalia; order Carnivora; family Felidae; genus Puma; species Puma concolor. Next base: position 138,731,266 of record NC_141669.1, on the reverse strand, counting down.
CGAGGTCGTGAGCATGAACAATATCAAACATGTGGACCTGAGCGCAGACAGCCAGTGTGGAGAATGTGTCCACTGTGAGTGGACGTGTCCCCGAGAGGCGATGGGCTGGCGGCCTCTCTGCGGAAATCTGCCATTTCTGCTGAGCCCCTGCCCCTCACGCACCTTTTCCAGGAATCGGGCTGCGGACTGTCCCTCTGACCTCGGGCTCCAGGGGCTCGTGAGGGAGGCCAGCTCATCTGGGCTCATCCAGGAGGGAGGTAACACCTGTTCCGGCTGGTGGACAGATTCAGGACGGAAGCGCAATGTGCTTTCTCCCCTGGCTCTGACTGTCCCTGCGGGAGGCCTCGCAAACCCCCTGAAGAGGGCAGAGAGTAGAGTGAGGCTCCTCTCCCGCCCTGGAGGGATCAGTTAATTCTGCTTCGGTCCGTGGGAGTCTGTGTGACGGGGATACAAAATGAGTTGGGTCATGCAAGGTCAGCCAGCACCCCCAGGCCCAGATGGCTCATCTCTGACGGGAAAGCCACCGTGCGCGGCTTCCAGAGCTCAGGACCCCGGCTCTGTGTGTAACGGCCTCTCTTACGGAGCAGACTCCACGGAGGCACCTGTCACTCGGGCGCTCTCTCTCACCAGGTAAACACGCCTCGGAAAGGGTCAGCCCCGAATGTGCTCCACGCAAGGGACAGGAAGATAATAAACAACAAGGACTAATGTCGTGTAAGCGTGTGCTCTGTGCCCGGCGATGCACGCTTTACCCTTTTAATTTTTATCACAGCAATTTTTACCCACATCAGAAGGGTGGTTTCTCCAGCTTCTTCCATTTCATAGATAAGGAAATGGAGTTTCAGAGGGATGCTGTTCCTAGCCCAAGGTCACCTATCTCAGACATGTGACTGTGATGTCCCCAGGGCTCCCGATGGATACGATCAGTCATGATGGGTCTGCAAGAGAATGAAGAACTACCAATGATGGGAGCTGCAGGCCGTCCTGAGCAGGCCTATGGTCGCAGGCTGAACGCAGAGGAGAAAAGCAAAGGGCACGGGGGGACGGAGCCCGGCTTCTCTGGGGCGGGGTGGGGCGGGAGGCCACAGGCAGGGCCTTTCTGGCCAGACCAGACCCGCCTCTGCCTCCCCCCACCCCCACCAGGGGGCCGGCTCCTGCCACCGTGAAGCCGGCCGTTGCTCTGCGTGGTGACTGGGGCAGGGACTGTCACCGTGTCCAGCATTGCAGAGCATGGGACATACAGTATGTACATTGGGGGGTGGAGGGATGGACGGATGGACAGCAAGGGTGAAGTGTGGGGGGATCTGGAGGCCGTGGGAGGAGTGTGGACTTGGGGGTCAGTTCAGTGTCCTCCCGGGGGACCGGGGTTGAAAGAGCAGTGGGAATCCAAGAAGGCTGGGGTTCAAGGTCGGGGTAACTGGAGGTGGAGCCGGTGGGTTTTTGTTGGCTCCTGGCAGGTCTCCAAATCTTTCCAGCCTATTTCACTGCCCGCCCCCCCCCACTCACCCAAACCCCAGTTCCTCCCCATCTGCTTCCCAGAGGGATCGTGTCACTGTTTCCTCCCTCCCTCGGTCCTGCTGGCCACCCCCCCTCCTCCACTCTCATCCACTGCCTCCCCCCTGCACAGGCACCTGCGGGATGTCCGTGGTCCCCCTGCTCCGTGCAGAGCCCACGAGGGCCTGGGTGGCCTCAGTTGTCCGTGAGGTGCCCCCAGCAGCACGCTGGCTCTCGTGGGAAGGGAAGAAAGCTGTACCGAATGAGCAGACGTTGGTGATGGTGTGAGAGGCGCCCTGCTCCCATTCTGCGGTCTGGCTCTTTAAAGGGGTGACCACGAGCCTAACCCCTGATCCAAAGTTCCTGGTGCAAACCTGAGCTCCCCACTCACCACTCGGTTTCAATTTTCTCTCTATAAAAGGGGATCCTAATAATAACATTGACCCGAGGGCCTGACCCGAGGAATACTGCGGCTCTGGCACAAAGACACCTTCCAGGGAGCATGGGTTCGGCAAAAGGACGGACAAGACAACGGTGGGAAGTGATGAGCGGTTCCCACGGAGGTGGGGTACTGCTTATGCTTTAAGTGAAATTATTAAAAACAATTTTTTTTAATGTTTATTCATTTTTGAGACAAAAGCATGAGCAGCTGAGAGTCAGAGAGAGAGGGAGACACACAGAATCTGAAGTAGGCTCCAGGCTCTGAGCCATCAGGACAGAGCCCGATGTGGGGCTTGAACCCAGGAACCACGAGATCATGACCCAAGCCGAAGTTGGACGCTTAACCAACGGAGTCACCAGGCGCCCCATAAGCGAAATTAACTTCAGCACGAAATCACCATTTCTGATTGAATGCACACGTATTGTGTGCTGCCTTTTGGTCTGTCCCATGTAGTATTTATTTCATGTGTGCTCTTTTAATTAAGATCAGAAAACAATCTAGGTGAAAAACTTGCAACATAAATACTTTCCGACAAAAGCTGACATTTCCCGTCTAGCAGGAGTGAGAAGGCCGGCCAGCTGGTGGGTCTTTGGAATGTTTGCAGGATTCCGGATGATAGAAAGGTCCACACGTGTCTGTGAGGCCTGTAGGCTGCGGGCTGGGACGGCTGCACCGTGATGCTGTGTGACTTTGGGCAGATTCTTCAACCTCTGGGCCTTGGCATCTTCATCTGTAAGATGGGAATGATACCAGCCCGTGTCTCCGTGTTGTAGGGTGACCATGAATGCAGTCCTTCCAATAGTTGTGGCACACAAGTTTTCGCTTTTGTTTTTGTTTTTGTTTTTCTCGTCATTGCTGAGAAATGAGAAGCTTCTGATTTATTTGGGGCCGAAAACACATTTCTGTGGGTCTGAGAGTTCAGGGTTGAGGGTCAAAGAAAGCTCCTCGATTCAATGTTCCCATTTATCGGTTCTTCCCCTCCACTCTCTGTGGGTCAGCCCCATCAAGTGAATCTGGAATGTGAAATTATAAGATCTAAGTGTATTGGTTTTGTATGAAGTATTGTTTTTGACACTAGATAGAGGTTGCAATTCAGTTACATAGGATTGAAAAAAAAAAAAAAGAAGGGGAAGCCAGGCATTCTCTGGCAGGAGACAGAAAAGCAGGAGAAACAGCAGCACACAGAAGAAACAGGGTTTCTTGGGCTTGTGTCACCGAGGTTGCAAGACGGGTGTCAGCACAGGGGGTAAGTCACACAAAGTGACAGGTGACAACAGACAAAGGGGTCCTGCTGGAGGAACTGGGGGTGACCCTGGAGCCCCGGGGCCGCAGGTGGAGCCAGGGTTGTGGAGTGTCGAGGGATGAACACGGGCGGGGCCCCAGGACGCACGTGTTAGGGGGAGACTGGACCCCTGCTCCGTGATGAGCAAAGCAGGACCGTGAGCTCTTACCTGGAGGGTGAAGTCAGGCCCTTCTGCTGCCCCAGCAGGCCGCTTACTTGCACGTGGAGCTCCATAGAAGGTTCTACAGGGTGAGGACGCAGGTGTGGACACTGACCCAAACCACCCCCCCACCCCACCCCACCCCACCCCCGGTGCAGCTGGTTCTCGTGACGGGCTCGTGTCCTGGGTGCTTGCTGTGGGGTCAGGTGCTGGGCACTAGGACACGTTCATCCGCATTCTCTCCACAGGGAGCCTGAGCCAGGGGCCCTGTTATCACCCCATCTGACAGATGGTGACTCTGAGGTCCAGAAGGCTTATAGGACTGGCTTGAGTGGAGACCTGCCTGAAAGTGACCCAGCCAGGGCTCAGACTGAGAACGTGTGCTCAGAACTTTGCACACTGTATGGATGTAGGGGGCAAAGACACAAGCCACTGAGTTTGTATGACCCACTCAGCAGCTCCAGTCCTTGGTACCTGCTCAAGAGAAACAAAAACGAGCCTATCTATGCAAAGACTTGCTTACAAACCTACAGTAACCCCACACTGGAAACAACTCAGGCGGCCATCAGCTGGTGAACGGGTAGACAAAATGTAGCATGTCCACGCCAGGGAACATGGTTCTTTCATAAACAGGGATGAAATTCTTTTTAAAAATTTTGTATTATTGTTTTTTTAACATTTACTTACTTTTGAGAAACAGAGAGAGACAGAGCACAAGTGGAGGGGGGGCAGAGAGACAAGGAGACACAGAATCTGAAGCAGGCTCCAAGCTCCGAGCTGTCAGCACAGAGCCCGACGTGGGCTCGAACCCACGAACTGTGAGATCATGACCTGAGCTGAAGTCAGATGCTTAACTGACTGAGCCACCTGAGCACCCCCCTTTCTTATTTTAGAGAGAGAGAGAGACAGAGAGAGAGAACAAGCATGAGTGGGGGAGAGGCAGAGAGAGAGGGAGGGAGAGAATCCCAAGCAGTTTCCATGCTTGGCATGGAGCTCGATCCCATGACCCTGGAATCATGACCTGAGCCAAAATCAAGAGTCAGACGCTTAACCAACTGAGTCACTCAGGCACCCCCAGGAACCAAGTTCTAATACATGGGTGGACCCTCAAAAGATGGGGTGGATGAAAGAAGCCAGACACCAGGACCACACATCGTACGATTCTGTTGATAGGACGTGTCCAGAGAGGGCAAATCTACAGAGACACAAACCACATTGTTGGCTGCCTGGAGGGTGGGGTTGACCACGAGGGTCTTCTGTGGGATGGACACGTCTGAAACTGATTCGGGGTGACGGTCCCACCACTTGCTAACATCACAGCCAATCACTGAATTGTACCCTTGAATGTTACAATATGTGAGATTCAGCTCAACAACGTCGTGTCGGGAAAATAAAAGCAACCCTGTGTGTTGCATTGGACGATTCCCTCCCTTCATTCAAAAAACGAGGTGCGCTGGCTACTGGCACATCCCCGATGTTTCAGAGAATGTTCCAGAAAATGAATAAAACATAGCGTTCCCTTCACATGGTGTTCTCGGATGACATTTCCTGGGAAGCAGAGCGCCAGAGACCCACGCGACAAGACAGCCTGCAGAAGGAAGTGTGGCGTGGGTGCGGGCGGGCGCGAGGGGGTGCCCGCTGCTCCGTGTTCACGCTCGCTGCCGTCAGGAGCCGCGACTCCAGCTTCAGGCGGGTCGGCCCCGTAGCTGGACGCACAGGCGTCGCGTTGGCCTGGTCTGAGTTTGTGTTCTCCCGACCGGCCCCCCGCCTGTTTATAGAGTGAGGGTGGCACTCGACTCCCGGCAGGTCTGGCTAACCGCCATCTAGGTGTCGCTGGGCCTGTAGGCGGTCGCCTGAAATAGTCGGAGAGGCACAAATAAGGGAGCGCTCCAGCCGCACTTGGCTGAAAGGGGTCAGCAGCCGCCTTCCTGCACCCTCCTACCCCCTCCCGGCTCTCTGCCATGCCCACGGCCCTGGCAGGGGGGACGGAGGAGGGCTGTGGGGTCCCCCGGGGCCGTGGGCATTGCCGGGGGTGCCGCTGCTCTGTCGACATGATGCCGTCCCTCTGCAGGAAATGTCCAGACCGTGGACCTCACGTCCTCTCTTCTGCTCAGCAGACGGCTGGCAGGTCGCCGTGGTGACACCATTAACCGCAAACCTGTCGGACAGCCAGGCCCGAAGACGGCCGTGTCCCCACTGATCGGACCAGACAGGGCTCTTTCAGTTGTGAGTGACAGTGGAGACCAGGAGACAATCACAGGAGTTTGTAGACTCACATAACTGAAAAATCCAAACTGAAAAGCCCCTGGCCGCACGGTACCTGGGGGCTCCAAGATGTCACAGTGCCGCTAAGCTCTGTTTCCTGTTGGTGGACTTCGTCCTCAGTCACGCTGTCCCCCTGGGGCCACAGGCCGATGCACGATGCCAGGACATGTGGAAAGGTGGGGAATCTTCTCTCGGAGACCGATGTCTGGTGCGGGTCGCAGGAGGGCCCTCTCTGGAACCAGGGGGGCTGCGGGCCCCAGAGGGCCAGGCTCAGAAGGGGGGAACAGGGTGTTCAGGTCCACCAGGATCAGCAGAGGCCACGAGAGCAAGCAGGGCAGTTCCTGCCGGGACCTTCCAGAAAGAAAGTGGAAGGGGTACCGGGTGGTGAAATACCACTAAGCCCACGGGGGGCCATCTTCCACGGACGGGCACGAGTCTCACGTGGCACCACGTGCAATGTCTTGGCGGGACCTCCTTTGGCCGAGTGTGGGTCCCCGGCCCTCCTGGGATCCGCCGTGGCCTGGGGGTCAGGACCCGTGTTTGTCAGGGAGACGAGCTGATGGGCAGCAAGCCTCAGTCCTCCAGGAAGCACAGCACCTGGGGTGACCCCAGCACTTGGACATACCTCGATGGGGGTCAAGCTGACGGTCGCCATCCCGAAGCAGAAAGCACTCTGTTATACGGCACACGCTGAGTCTCTGTCCCCGTCCGCACGTCCCCACCCCTCTCACCCGCTCCCGGATCGAAATACGTTCACACTGGCTGGCAAGAGGCCTCTGCTGCGAGCCCCTCGCGTGCCCACACCCCACTCTGCTGCCCTCGTTCCCTCCGGACCCACAGTCACTTGGGATCCACAGCTAAGTGCCCAGATTTGATGCTATTCTGGGTTCTAACAGGTGTTCCGTGTGACCTGCATTCGACCTCCATTCCGGACATGAGCACGTGTGGTCCCTGCCCCACTGTCCCTGGATGCCATGCACAGCCTCCGCTCACGGCTAGTCTCCCCACTGATGCCCTTTCCACACGCAGGATGCCCTCCCTGGAAAACACAGACCCATGAGCGTGCATCTCAATCACGAAGCAGAAGGTAAATCAAAACTCAGGTTGAGCTGATGTGAAGACAGACACGGGGGGTGCAGGGCGGGGCCTCTCACCGGCTGGTGGGTCTGAGCGCCATTTCTGACCTTGACAAGGAGGTCGGGCTGGAGGGAGATTTTTCAGGGTGTTCGTTTCAACCAGAAACCGATTTGGCAGCTAGCTCCTTATTGTGTGTGGGTAGGGGGTGGTTTTTGTTTTTGTCTTGTTTTGCTTTTCCCTTTAAAAGATCTGGTAATGCTACCATTTGGTTCCAAGTGTGCCACAGACATTTGGAAACATTTGGAGACCCGTCTTTCTGTTCTGCCTGTATCTCCAGCCCAAACAGCTGTTCTAGACTTCAATTACCTCTTGAAAAGCTATACATCAAAGATGCAAACAATGATATGCTGAAGGTCTTTTGCTCAGAAGAGCCGCCCTGGGCCTTGGGGCGCTCCACTCACTGGACATCTGTGCCCTCGTTACACGTAATCCTTACGTTTTGAGGGCAAGTGGGGTCTCTGAAGTCGTCTGTGACATAGCCCTGTTTATTAGCTGAGGAAATCCGACTGAACGTGTATTTCTATCTGGCACAATTTAACCAGCCCTCACTGGGTAGATCTCTCGCAGGGTGGCATTGCTGTGTTCAACCGTGTCACAAAGGCTGTGACCAGGTTCTATTTGGGGGTCACCGAGGAGCAAGAAGAAATTGTTCTTTGGCTATTTGTCTGCAACATTGAAAAGGATGTCCTAGCTCATCGAGAACTAACGGGCTTTCCTGGAGCCCTGGGCTACAGACTGGGGGATGGAAGGCACAGAGGTAGAGGGGGACGCGGCCCCCGTGTCCTGGGGCTCTTGGTTTTGAGTGGAGAACAGTTCTGTGAGCGTGGGTCAGGAAAGCAAAGTTGACTGGAGCTTAGACAGGCAAGACTCTGCCCTCTCTGTTCCGAGTGCGTTCAGTTCATTGAGGACCCGGTCCCCCAGCCCCTGAGGACTGGACCCAGCTGCAGGCGGTGGCCTCTGTGGTGTGCTCCGAGGTCACTGGATGGAGTCACACGGCCATGTCCGGGTGTGCCTGGGGGGCAGCCATGCCTACCCATTTACAGTTGTCTGTGGCTGCTTTCAGAGTGAGCAGTCGTGACAGAGGTCCACAAAGATGAAAATATTCACTTCCTGGCCCTCGACACAAAAATGTTGTCAACTTCCACTTTTTTTTTAATGTTTATTTTTTGAGAGAGAGAGAGAGTGCGCACGAGAGAGAGAGAGAGAGAGAGAGAATGTGAGTGGGAGAAGGGCAGAGAGAGGGAGGGAGACACAGAATCCAAAGCAGGCTCCGGGCTCTGAGCTGTCAGCATGGAGCCCGACGCGGGGCTTGAACTCACGGACTGTGAGATCATGACCTGAGCCCAAGTCGGACACTCAATGGACTGAACCACCCAGGCGCCCCTGCCAACCTCCATTCTAAATGAGCCCGCTCTCGCCCCTTCCTCTGGCCTCACATCATGTTACTCTCAGATTGCCTGAGAGCTCAGTAAACCACACGGAGATGCCGATGTCTTGAGACAAGGGGTGCAACTCTCTGGACAAGGATGTTTAATCCGGAAGGAGCATTTGCCTATTAGGTAAATGTGATTGCTCTGTGCTCTTGACTTATGAGAAAGTAAAGTGTCTGTCGAGCAAAGACAAGACAAGAGTTATGACATCCGTGTTTCAGAGAACTTCCAATTTACGGCCTGCACGTCAATTTGGTTCTAGCTTACTTAACACCCGTGGGTTGTCATTACTATTAATGTGAAAAGTCGAGTCCCAGGTTGTGATTCCCATAGGTCTTCCCAGTGGAAATACCGAGCAGCAGCAGACAGCATCTGGGTGGAGAGAATACGGAGTCTTGAATGGGAAGTCCACACAGACTAACAGACCATTTCTCTTGCTGTCTCTGCGACTCGGTAGTGTCTCCCGTGGAAACCCCATCCTTGTCTCCACCCAGACGCGGGGCCTCCTGGCCGCAGCCGCCTCCCAGCCGCCGCCCGGGGCTGCGTGGGGGGCTGCTTCTCCCCAGCAGAGCCAAGATGTGGGTCTACTCGCAGAGCCATACGGGCTTTGGGAGAGCAAGCAGGGGAGGGTTCGCACGTCATTCGCCCTGTCTCTCTCAATGTGCACGCAGCTGGAGGCACACAGAATGGTTTTAGGGAGTCCGTGAACACACAGCTGGGCTCTTTTCTCCCGATGATCAAATAATGACTCCTTAAATGTATCTTTAAAAAATATTTTTTTAACATTTATTTATTTTTGAGAGACAGAACATGAGCGGGGGAGGGGCAGAGAGAGAGAGGGAGACACAGAATCCACAGTGGGATCCAGGCTCTGAGCTGTCAGCACAGAGCCCGACGCAGGGCTTGAACCCACGAACCGTGAGATCATGACCTGAGCCGAAGTCAGAAGCTCAACTGACTGAGCCGGCCAGGCGCCCCCTCCTTAAATGTATCTTAGAAAAAACTTCTAATGAACAAATCAAACCCTTAATTTGATTCATATTATAATTTAGGATGAGGCTATATATATTCGAGTTAAAAAACACAAGTTGATTTAAAGGAAAATATTCAGCAAATAATAAAATATGTGCAGTGTGGACAAGGCAAAAATGGAGAAAGAGGTCCACAAAGAGTTGCAATTTGACCTCATTTGGCAGGTGGGGAGAAAGAGTCAAGGCACATAGCTTTCCTAAGCCTGCCCGATGGGCCATTAGCAGAATTGAGGGTAGAGCCCCAGTCACCTGGCCCCAAGTTCATCGCTGTTCCTTTGAATCCTGCTGATGTCTGTTAGAACATCAGCCTTCCGAAGGCCAATGGGGGAAGGGCACACAGACCACAGAATGTGCTTGCTCCCTGCTGAAGGTGCTTTACATGTATCAACACTTTGAATCCTTCAAGCAACCGTCTGTGAAGCAGGGATTGCCATCATACCCACTTTACAGATGAGGAAACTGGGGCAGGAGAACATTGAGTGACTTATCCATAGTTGCCAAGCTGATGAATGGTAAAGCCAGGGAAAGAACCCAGGGTCCCGAGTTCAAATCTTTAACGACTAGGAAGTACCACGTCTTACTTGTAACGAACGTTTGCCTTGAAATGGTTATACTTTCATCAACTTTATTGAGGTGTAATTTACGTTCCAAAAAAGGCACAGATTTCAAGTGAGCAGTTGTATGAGTTTCAGCAAACATACATACCCTGAACAAGACCCAGAACATTTCCATCCATCCAGAATTTCCCCTCATGCTCCTTGGCTGGCAGTTCCTGTCCCCCAGGCCCATAAGAAGTCAGGTCTGCTTCCGATTGTCCTGGCCCGGTGGTGTTCCTTCCAGACTCTCGCACACGCGGAATCAGACGGAAGGTACTTTTTTGCGCCTGGCATCTTTCACACAGCTTGGTGCTGATTACTTCCTTTTGCTACAGGTACCAGAGGATGGGTCCCTTCTGCTGATGCATCATATTCCTTTTATTTTTTTTTATTTTTTATTTTTAAAAATTTTTTTTTCAACGTTTTTTATTTATTTTTGGGACAGAGAGAGACAGAGCATGAACGGGGGAGGGGCAGAGAGAGAGGGAGACACAGAATCGGAAACAGGCTCCAGGCTCCGAGCCGTCAGCCCAGAGCCCGACGCGGGGCTCGAACTCACGGACCGCGAGATCGTGACCTGGCTGAAGTTGGACGCTTAACCGACTGCGCCACCCAGGCGCCCCTCATATTCCATGGGTGGTACATTCACCTGTTGATGCTGGGGTTGTTTCCAGTTTTTGGCGATGAATAAAACAAGTCTGTTTGGGGGCATATTTTATTTTCAGTTCTCTTGGGTAAAACGGAAGAGTTGGGTGAGGGGATAGCTTTTTTTAGACCTGCAAAAAACCGCCAATCTGTGTTTCAAGAGGTTTTGTCAGTTTGTGTTTCCATCTGCAGTGCAGGGGGTTCTGGTGACTCCATCCGTGGCCACCACGGAAGAGCCACTCCGGTGGGGGGAACAGGCTTTTCTGTGTGGACCAGATGTGTTTTTCCCTGATCACTGACTACACTGAGCACCACCTCGTGTACTTCTTAGCTATTTGTACACATCGTTTTGTAAAATGCTTAGTCAGGTCTTTACCTATAAAAGTTGCACTCTTTGTCTTTTTATGATTGATTTAGAGAAGATTTTTTTTTTTTTTAATCCGTACAGGCTTTTTCTCAGGTATGTGTGCTGTGAATATTTCCGAAGCAGTCTTTGGCTCATCTTTTCACTTTCTCAACAATCTCTTTTAAAGAGCAGACGTTTTTCACCCCCGAGGAGGTCTGATTTATTAATTATTGTAGCTTTCAGATGATGTTGAGGAAATCGGCACTTCTCCCCAGCTCACGAAGCTAATCTCTGCTGTTTTCCTCTACAAGATTTATAGTTTTAGCGTTTTTGATAGTGTATAATCTGTCTTGTGTGTATTTCTGTGTATGGTGTGAGGCAGGGGTTGAGGTCATGGTGCCGATGATGATGGTGATGATGATGATGTCTTGTGAGAAAAATAACCCATTCTCTCTACATGGGTGGGCCTCCTTCTGGTCTCTGTTCTCTTGCATCAACCAGTTTATCTCTTTAGGCGCATATCACACAGTCTTGGTTATTACAGGATAATAAATGATGAAGGGGGATAGACTGAGATCGCCAACATTTTCTCTCTCTTCTTCCTCTCCTCCTCCTCCTCCTCCTCCTCCTCCTTTTCCTCCTGTTCTATTTCTTTGGCTATTCCAAGTTCTTTGCATTTCCATATATATTTTAGAATCAGCTTCTCAGTTTCTACAAAATGGACAGCTAGGGTTTTATAAAGATTTCATGGGCTGTAATCAATCTAGGGGGACCTGTGGTCTTCACGGAATTGATCACAGCATATTTTCCCATTTACTTCAGGCTACCGTAGTCTCTCTGTAATGTTTTCTAGTTTGGGGGGGAGAGTTCTTGCACCTTAATTAAATTTATGCCTAAGCATTTCTGAAGCTATTATAAATGGTATTTTTAAAATATTTTGTCACGCCTGATTTGTTGCTCAGGCGTAGAAACGCCATTGATTTCTGCATATCGACAGCAGCGGGTACGGCGGTGCACCACCCAGACCCTCCCCCGTGAATTAGGAGTAGAAGCACTGATCCCCTGGGTGCTGGAGCGTTTGCACCGAGAGCTCTCAGCCGGGTCTCTTGCCTTCACCTCCTTCTTCCCGCACCCAGAGGCCCAGCGTGGGTTCAGTCTGCCCGCGTTCGTGTGGGAGAGCCTTGGGAGCCGCGTGTCCAGCCGCTCCGATCTCAGTGCATCTCCGCACCTCCCTGGCCATGTCACCTGGAGGCAGAGCACGCCCCCTCGCTTTTCCTCAGCTGGAGAAGGGGTGAAGGACCTTCAGATGACTAAATGCAACCATCTGAAGAAAGCTGTGAACCAAGTACCTGGCAAACAGTGAGCCCTAGGTGAACAGCATTATTAACACTAAGAGCCTCCCATGCAAAGAGACCCTGCACTTGACCCTGAAGAATGGGAGGAAGCAGAGGAGGATCTGGGCCCCAGAGCCCTTGGTGCCCAAGGCCCGACAGAGAATAGGCTTCCATGGGGAGCTCCCAGCCGCACCTTGGGAAAGGTCGTTTGTCTGGTTTGTCCTTTGGTGCCTTCTCTTTACCCTGCACACATGGGGCTCAGAGGAAGCACCCATCCTTGATTGGAGGCACCGTGCTGGAAACTTCCTGTCCAGGAAGGAATGCGGGCCACTGTCTCTATGCCTTGGACCATATTCTTTTTTTGAATCTCTGCTTAATTCCTCTTTTCCCCCCTGCTTAACTCTTTTGAATGTAAAGGCCCTTTAAAGCTATTTTTGAATCTAATTTTATATTAATCTTTAATGGGATCCAATTTAATCACAAGTCTTAAATCTCTCACACTGACTGTGCGAGTGTCCATCAAATCCTACTCTGAAACGTCGTTAGGTGAGTTTAAAGAGACGTGCGTCTTTGTGCTCTGAGAGCTGACCTTGTCAACCAGCTCCGGCCGTCACTCTCTGCCTGGCACTGAGCGGCTCTCACCCTGGCCAGCACCTGCCTCTGCGGGAAGGGGGAGCCTGCACCCTGACGCCACTGTGAAGGTGAGCAGGGGGACCGCGTGAGCCACACCGTCCACTCTCCTGGGTCTCTGCACACAGGTGCTGAGAAGCCTTCCTGACCCGGAGCTGGGAAGTGTCCAGAGCAGTATCCGTGGTGTCCCCGCTTGTCTCTAACGGCACATACGGCCCATTGTCCCCATTAAGCTGTGGCAAAATCAGAAGCCAGCCCTGCGTGGTTCGGAGTGCTCCCTTCTGAGCACGTGGTCCCACCTCCGCAGGGAGAGGTTTGTCTCTCAGGGGACACCTGTCAGTGCTGGTTGTCAAAACGGGGGGGACACCTAGCAAGGAGGCCAGGGATGCTGCTCAACACTCCGCAGATCACAAGATACCCCACAACCGAGGGTCCTCTGCCCCGGAGTGTCACTGGTGCCACAGTGGAGGAGTGCTGACTTACGTAAGTCACTGATTTTGATTTTCATTTTGATTTTTGAAAGAGAGTGAGAGCGAGAGCAGGGGAGGGGGCAGAGAGAGAGGGAGACACAGAATCCGAAGCAGGCTCCAGGCTCCGAGCTGACAGCACAGAGCCTGACATGGGGCTTGAACCCACAAGCCCTGAGATTAGGCTGAAGTTGGACATTTAACCGACTGAGCCACCCAGGCACCCCAAATTCCATAGATTTCCATAGCAGGAAGCTTTTCGCTCCCATGGATACAGTCTGTGACTATAATTTTATGTGTTGGGACGGTTGAGCTGATGTGTCAACTTGACTGAGTCACAGGGTGCCCAGATATTTGTCGAACGTGTCACCGGTTGTGTCTGTAAAGGGACTTCAGATAAGACTGACCTTCGAAGTGGTTGACTGACTGAAGCAGATTGCCCTCCCCGTGTGGGTGGGCCTTGCCCAATCAGCTGAAGGGCTGGATGAGCAGAGCAGCTGAACTTCCCTTAGAAAGAGGTGGCTCCTCTCTTGCCTGACTCCTTTCAGACTCGGACACCATTCTTCTGGCCTTCGGTCTCAAACAGAATTGCCAGTTCTCCCTGGGCATCACGCCGGCTGGCTCTCGGACTGGAGCCACACCGTCCACTCTCCTGGGCCTCCAGCTTGCTGACGACAACCGTGGGACTTCGGCTTTTATAACCGTGGGAGCCAATTCCTTGTAATAGATCTCTTTCCGTATGTATTTATGTCCTGTAGGGTCTGTTTCTCTGTAGAACCCCGACTAATACACATGCATTGATTTTTTGAATCCACATTTATTTCTGAACATGCTTCTATTTTTTCACGGCATTTTCTCTCTGACTATGTGTAGTAGGTGTGGCTTCCAGGGTTTGTTGTTGTTGTTTTGACAACCAGGATTCCGTCTGTGGGGGACCCAACCCCTGTCCACTCTCTGTGGCTTGGGGAGGGGGCTCGATCATTTCCCACCCACATCTCATCTGGGTCATGCCATGGCGATTAGTCAAGGGTATATGTTGCTCCCCAAATGAAATACTAGAACCTACCTACACACATAATTTAATAAGAAATCAATTTTATGCCCTCGCTGTACCATAAAGGTCAACAGGAAGGAAAGTTATTTATAATAAAATACGTATTTTAAAATGTAAATGTTCGGGAACAGCCACCCGGGAACACTCAAGGTCCTTCCCAGGGCAGACCCCAGGCAGAACGGATGCAGACTGGTTACCTGGGAACCCAAACCCGCCAGCCCTGCTGCTGCTGGAGATGTGAGTCCAAAACAGCAACACCTCGGTGAAGCCCCACTGCCACGGAACATTGCAGTCTTTCCCACATTCACCCAGAGGTTATGTTCCCGGAAAATTCTGCGTGTATCGCAGATGTTCTGTGTTATCTGAAAACCGGCATCAGGACACGAGGCTCAGACAATCATTAGCAAGCTGCTTCCTACACGATTGTCCGGCTGGATGTGTGAATGAGGCAGAAGGGTGCAGGGCTTGTGCTGGGCACCCCTGCACAGGGCCGGACAGCAGGTGTCCGTGAGTCCCCCACTCCTCTAGCCGATGCCAGAAGCAACCTGCTGGTTATTGTGATGCAAGAGATGCGAAATGCCTCCAAGGGTCCAGACACCCTGCTGAAAACCACAGAGTGGGTACCTCCCCTGGGCTGGAAGTGGAGGCTGCATTTCCTGCTGGGCCCATAAGCGGGAGGCTGCAGGGCTTGGGCTGCTGTCGCTTACTTTGTCCTGCACGTTGGAAGTCTGAAAGCCTGCAGGGTTAACGACAGCAAGCTGAGACCTGAGCTGAGACACGCAGAGAGGAGAGCATACCAATATAGCAGCCCCTGGATCCAGCTGTACCTGAAGCTGGACCCATCCGTACACCTAGAGCTTTACGAGCCAAATGATTCCTTCCACTTCTGTCAGTGCAAACAAAGGAGTTAACCAGCAGCAGCGTGACAATGACATTCCTACCAACATAAAGAATATTAAGACATACGCATTTAGACCCTGGAACCAAAGCTTCCTCCTCTGAACCCCCCATTGCGCACTCACACCCCACACACGGACACGTTTCAGATACAACTACCTGGCCACACTGAAAACTCCCATTTTGATCTTAGTGATTTGTTGTCATGCTTTCCCGGGGCCGCATTTCCATCCCCAACACCAATTAGTCTTAACAGTTATTTTCACAAAACCTTCACGCATAAATCCAGGGGTAGGTGTGATCTAGGATCAGGCGGTTATTTTTGAAGTCATAAGGAATACCCATTTCATTCTGGAATGTAGACATCATCAACCCTTCCTTCGGAGGATGTGTATTAATCTTTCAACGTGCAGAGGAGACACAGGGTCTGTGGTCTCTGCCTTGGGGTGGAAACATCCCCACGAGCAAATGGACTCTGCAGCCGTGACAGCTGTTTGCAGGATGAAGAGGCGTCAGAGGGCCGAGGCAGCGGGGCGGCGGGCGTGCACCGTCACCGTGTCTGTTGGCACAGCACTCGTGTTTGTTTCTCAGGAAGATTATTCTAAATCCCAATACTCCTCTGCATCTCTGCATCGGAAAAAAAAAAAAGGCGAATTCCTCTTTAAAGAAAATCAGCATTCTCGGTTTAACCTTCTAGCGTGATGTGCGTGCAGAAGCCACATCTGTCCCTCCCGAAAGAAGGCCGCGTTCTTCCCCATAACGCGGTAATGAGAGGTCGTGCCACAGAGTCGCTGGAAGCTGCAGGAGGGAAGGCTACATTTTCTATTCCTTCCACCAGAACCAGGCAAGAGATGATGAGGATTTTCTCCAGGTTGTCTCTGCTGATAATTAACCATGGCACAGAAAACTGGAGGCAAGTGAGCATTTTGTAATTTTTGTTTGAAGTGAAATGCAATTTTCAAAACTCCTCATAAGAAATTGGAGTCGTTAGTGTCCACACATCATTTTGTACATACAATCAGCATCAGGAAGGAACAATACAATCAGACCGCTCGATTGTGTGTGTGCGTGTGTGTGTGTGTGTGTGTGTGTGTGTGTTGGAACTGGATTGACAAGAGCTGCCTTTTCTTAGGAAATGTTCTAACATTTAAAAATCATAACAGCAAACCTCCCACGTACACAGGCAGACCATAAGATACCTGGAAATCACACAACCCGTTTTCAGCAATGTAAATAGTACTTATGAATCTGTGTGCGTTGCTTAACAAGACAAATACAGTGGGTATATTTTAATTCTGTAATAAACGTCTCCATAAGAGAAGGGTTCTCGATAAAGAATAATTCTCTCTCTCTTCCCAGGACCAGAATCCAAACATATCACCAGAACCGGGTGGGAAATTTTCATGCTGTCAACAAACTTGCAGGGAGACAATTTGCAGCTGAGAAAACGGCTCCGAGTTTTCCCAGAAAAGTTTAAACGGAAGCATTTGAATCAGGCGTTTTGTCACTTTCCAGAGGACAGTTTGGATGTGCTCCTCACAAATAAGTTGAATCCGGTATTTCTCCAGATGTCTCCATACCTGTTTGCTTACAGCAGAGCCCCTGCTTGACTTCTTGTTTTAAGGGTGTTTTTCGTTGGGTTTATCATGAACCAGTGGCTTTTCTCAACACTCCCACTTTCTGGCACGGCGTGGTATCCAAAAATATTTGAAGCTCCTTACTGTAACTGTCATGAATACGTCTTTTTTTATACTGAGTCACTGGGTGCATTGCAGGGACGGGAGAGCCTAGAAAAACTTTTTTTTTTTCCCTTGTTACTGGCTTTTAGGAAATGATGGTATCTGTAGAGAATCTGAGACCAAGAGAGGAAAAAGTCTTCTCCGGCCTTAAATTAGATCCTTTATCTTAACAAGTTACACAGAACTTGCTGACGCCTCAGTTTGGGGCCGTGCAGTAACCCCCCAGCCGCCGTGGCGTTAACTGACTTCGGTCCTCATGTTGCAAGTGAGTTACTTTCCCCAAATCTCATGTCTGCCCTTCCTTTGGAGAGCCCTCCTCAGACCTGCTCCAGAGAACCTCTTTATTATGAAAATCACCAGCTTCATTATGGAGGCTCCGTCCATCTCCGGAGCCGGGTGAGAGCCAGGCTGTGGTTGATACGGAGGAGAGGCTGGTTTGGGGGCTGCTGCTGTTTCCACCCCGCTGCCCCTGGAAGGAGCCTCAGGCTCCCCCTCACCCCCACCCCCCGGCCCAAGGGAGGAGCACCACTGGGATTCTGCACCCAGGCTCCTGGATGCGGAAGGAGGAGGTCGTCTGCTCCCGGGAGGATGCGAGCAGCCCGGAGAGTGAGAGAAATGTTGGCGGAGGCCCCCGAAGCCGCACAGGGTTGGCTGGACGGGAAGGACGCTTGCCGGGGAATCTCCTCGTCAGGTGAGGACTGGGAGCCCGGCCACTGTCCTTCCTGAGTTACAGCCCTCCATCCATGTAGATGACAAGGGGGCTGGACCAGGGCACGTGGAAGCCACTCTTCCCTGCACGCACTTTGTAATCCTGGATGAACTGACCGGACTGGGTTTGAGCCCTTGCTTGCACACACCTGCTGGGGAGCCCCAGCACATTTCCTGATGCCCCCGGTCCTCAGTTTGCTCATCTGAGAAATGGGGATGACAAATACCGTTAGCTGCCAAGAGAGTGCCAGTAGTTTTTTTTTTCTCCTGTTGCCATCCACTCCCGTGGTTTCCTCTGATGCATCTCATGCCCTCCACTCTCTGTCCACGTGGGTCTTGGTGAGCACCTGTCCTTACTCTAGCCAGTTGATCAATGAATGGCCCTGAGCACCTGGATCCAGCTGAGCCTGAAGCTAGACTCTCTCTGCATTTCTCTATTAGTCACACCGATGGACTCCCCATTGTGTGCCTAAGCAGGTATGGGTTTGGTTCTCATCACTTGCATTTAGAGAGTGGTTCTCACACTTGAGCACGCCTCAGTGTCACTTGCAGGGTTTGCTAAAATACAGATTGCAGGCCCCAGATCCGGTGGTTCTGATTCAGCAGGTCTGGGGTGGGGCCTGCAAATTTTCATCTCGCAAAAGTTCCCTGGTGCTGCCGCTGTGGGTGGCCTGGGGACCGCACTTTGAGAACCACTGCATTGTTCCAAGCTGTCTTGTGTGGTTGCTGGGAGGGTTAGATGACTGGGCTAGTTCTCCCCGACCCTCGAGGGCAGGGCTGACACGCTGGGTGTCACCTTGGGGTCCTCCGTCTGCTCTCGGTCTGCTCATAACAGCAGCGGGCGATAGGCGTCACCAGTAGGAATCAGGTTGGTGACAAAATCGTTCTAAGGCTTTGCTATTTGGGGAAGGGGGTCCAGCACAGAGAGCACAGGACCCTGTAGGGCAGCCCCACCTTCTCACAGGTGCACCTGAGGAGCGCAGTGTTGGGTGGCCGGGGGTGCCGCAGCCACAAGGCTCTCCAGAGGAACAGAACCGATAGGATACATATGTATATGTGTACTTTATGTGCAAATATATTTTAACACAAGTTTTTATGTGAGAGATTTACCTACAAGACACACACACATATATATACATATACATATAGGAGATTTGTATCTAAAGGGATTTGTATATAAAGGAGTTTATCATGAGAAACTGGCTCACGTGATTATGGAAGCAGAGAAGCTGATTCTATGTCTTCTACGAGCTGGAGACCCAGGAGAGGCAGGGGGTCCTTCAGTCTGAGTCTGAAGGCCTGGGGCCTGGGGGAGCTGACGGGGTGCATCTCAGTCCTGGGGCAGGAGATGACCAACATCCCGCTCAAGTCACACAGTGAGGTGACCTCCCCCTCCCCCCACCCTTTTGTTCTATCTGGGCCGCAAAGGGCTAGGGGAGGCGGCTCCACACTGGGGAAGGCTCATCTGCTTTACTCAGCTGCAGATTCAAATGCTGAAATAACTTTTAACCAGATACCTGGGCGCCTGGGAGCCCCACCAAGTTGGCAGGTGAGTTGCGCCTTCACACCTGCGGGTGAGGAGCCGGGTTGCCTCGTACGGAGACCAGGGGCGCCCCTGCCGGAGGGGGGTCAGAGGTGTGGGCGCAGGGCTGGGAGCGGGGGCACCAGAGCAGCGGCCGAAGCCCGGTCCACGTGCCGGGATCGGGATGAGGATAGTGTTCTAGGGGATGCAGAACAAAAGGCCAGTTTTTCAAACAATTCCTCACTTGAGGCCAAGTGTGAATGCTTGATAATAAGTGCATGAGGTGAGAAAGTAAGAGTCATACGCAGTCTTCCGCTTCTCTCTCTGTCCTTCCGTTTCTACGCAAGCAAGGTCCCAGAAATTATTGACCATGTAACAAGCCGGGAATGTTTCCAGTCCCCTGCGTGGTTTCTGAGGCCACAGGAACGAACGTGTCAGATTGCACTTTTTTCTTCCTCTCCTTCTTAGGCGGCGATTTGCTAAAAAGCTCAGAGGTTGTTACTTCTCCCCCAGCGGAGCTAGCGACTAAAGGGTGGTCTCCTGGCAGCGGCCCCTCTGGGGGACACGCTCTGTGTGCAGACGTGCACGACTGTGGCCCCCGGGTTCCAAGCGGCCTCTTCAGCTGGAGGAGCCTGAGCGTGAGCAGGCTTAGTTCCATTCACGTTTGCAGATTAAAATGTCCACTCACATTCGGTGCCATTGTTCTTGGCCTTTCAAACCAGGTTGGAGACTCTAAGTGACCTAGAACCTTCCTGGTGAGCTGACCTAAGGAAACCCCTCACAGGGACGTGGCGTTGCCAGCTTTCCCGACGGCCTGGCTTTCCCTCTAAATGTTATTCTTGTTGTTCAAGTTCACGAGCTGCTACATATGAGTGGGGCTGTGCTCTGTGCATCTGTATCCATCCACTCTCTATCCAGCTAACCTAGGCTATCACCAACGTGGCTATCCAAGTCATAAAGCACTTTGTTACAATATGAAGATCTCCTTGGTGGGAAATTTGATTCAACCCCTTGCCTCATGTTCAAAAATGACCACTTCTGGGCCATGAGCCCTTTCTCCCTTTACCCTCAACAATGATGTGAATTTGTTTAAACTATTATGTCCTACAACTAAAGTCTTTTCTTCTTTGCTGTACATTGTATCTCTCTTCAAAGTACTCGGCGCCCTCTGTGTCCACTTATCCAGCTGAGTGACCCAGGAAGGACAGTGAATAAATGCATTCTATTTTTGTGTCATGAAAGCTGGTAGGTGTAATCACATTTCAGGGATGGGACCGCCAGCCTACTGCCCCCATTCTCTTATTTTCTCCTTGACACTCTCAGTGGAAAGGACGGGCTAAGAGTGTAGATGTTGGTTCTGGGAGGACCCGGTTTTGAACCTTGGCTGGTGACGGAGGAAAGTCCCTTTCTCTCTCTGGGACTCCTTCATCGCTTGGATGGAGTTGAAAGCAGTCCCTTACTGGCAGGGAACATGGGTGACTGTTGGCCTTCAGGGTACTGCTCACGACAGCCGGTGTGCTGGGAGCCTGATGCTGCTGGAGAAGCGGCCTCCTTGACTGACACAGCTGCACACTGGTGGTTGCCGCCCCGACTCAGGAAACTCCACTCTTGTTCCAGTGGTGACGCGTCCAGGACGTGCCCCTGATCAACCAAGCCTCCCCATCTTCCTACCACGGTTCCCCTTTGCCACGTGTTGGCTTTTTGGAGGGCATGAAATGACTTGCAGCTGACAGTGCACAATGAGGAGAGAGATTCCAGGGAAGGTTGAAAGGGGTCTGCTCCCTGGTGGAGAAAGACTGAGACACTGCACCCTGCTCCTCCCCATCTAAGCATGGTTGTGGGTGGATGGGTCACTCGAAGCTGTGAAAACACAGAGCAGCACAGCAGGACCAGCTGCCGACCCGCTGAACAAGGCAGAGAAAGAGCAGAGGAAGAGGCTGCGTCCTTGGTGGACCACTGCACCATACCCCGGACTCTCCTCGCAAACTTCTTGGTATAGGAGATGGTTACACGTCTTTTGTGTTTGACGACCTCTTAGCTGGCGATTCCGCTTCCCTCAACTGAATACATATCCCTAATGGATAGAACTACACAACCAGACTTTCATTCTCTAACCATCCAGCCTTTTTTCCTTTCTGCCCGCTCTCTCCCAGAATTACTTGTATGCTCAGAGCCTGACAGGCATGACTGAGACTCCTCCAGAGCGGGTCCCTCTCCATCCGCAGCGACAGGGCTTGGGAACACGAAAGAGTGAGTCAAGGGTGACAGAGTAAATTAAGAAGAGCTCGGCCATCCAGCTCCCTCAGGCAAGTTCTTCTCCTGCTGAGCTCCCTGCGTTCTTTTGAGTTTTCCTTGGTTCTTAATGAAGTACTTACTTGGGCAAACTGCCTAGAAACTTCAGTTGGAAACTTGACCCTGGAAAAATTCCTTAATTAGAAATGATGTGATTAATGACGGGGCTTGTGTTTGCTAATAAATAAACTCCGGCTTCAGATACAACTTTTGGATTCAGGGGAGAGGGTTAATGGCTTTGCTTGCCTGGGAAGGTCGGACACTCCCCTCCCTTCGGTCTGAAGAGGAAGAGACTAAACGTAAGTGGTCCAGGGGTTAGCTCCTGGGGGTGGGGGTGCTTAGTAAAGGTTTCAGGGATTAGTAAATAACAAGGCAGATGACTTTTCGCAATATGAAGCAATTAATAAAACACGGAAATGGAGGAGGACAGTAGGGTTCCCTGACTTGGGAGCCTGGGAGGTGGGATTGGCTCCTCTGGTGTGGACTCAGGGCCCAGAACAGGAAAGCAGTGGACATGGGGGGCAGCTGGGGCCGAGCCGGGAGGGGGGGGCAGCAGGAATGTGGGGGGACAGCAGGCAGGTGGCCTGAGGCCTCTCCCACAGAGTCGGGAGTCAGGTGAACCTGGCCGGGAGGAAGTGAAGTGTTCACCTTGTAGCAATGGTTCTCCGTGGGCGCCCCACGGGCCTCTAAGGGACCCCTGGTCTCTTTTGAGGGGTCCCTGAGGTCAACACTGTTTTCATAATCCCACTGACACACGACTGGTCTTTCTCACGGGGCCGACCCGGGCGCCGATGGGCGGAAGCCTCCACGCTGACCCCACCAGAGGTTTCACGCGGATCCGGGTGGCGGTGCCGTGCTGGCGGCCGCTGTATGCTTCACGGTCGTGCGCGTGAGTGAAGCTAAAGCATGCCAAGTGCACTGAGGACTTTCCTTGCTGAAGGTGGTAAAACATGCTAATTTCATTAAGTCTTGACCTTTGCGCGCTCTTGAACAAACATTTTGAGTGGTGCTACGGGAAACAGGCACAGAGCACTTCGACCTACCGCAGGGCGTCCGTCTCCAGGAAGACTCGGTGGGGTTGTTCGAGTTGTGAGCCAAATCGTCCTGTTTCCAAACAGCACGTTTAGAGGGTGTCTGACGGATAAACTGTGGTTATTTAGACCTGGGTATTTTGCAGCGATCTTCCCCCACATGAACTAAGTCAAATCTCCTGTGCAGAAGAATTGTAAACCACATACGCAGACACCTGAGCCTCAAGTAGGCAGAACCTAACGCCCTGCAAGGTGTGGACCGTGTAGGGAGTTTCTTCCCAAGGACGCAGTGTGGATGGAGGCAGAACACAGGGAAGGGACTTGACAGTGAAGCTGACAAGACAAGTGCTCCTTCCGTCAGGTGATCAGAGTCAAGGCCCACAGGTGACACTCTGGACCCAGGATGTGATGCACTGGAGACAGGAATGTACCTCTGTGGTCTTCCTTCCAAACCCCCAGTCTGATCACGAGAAAAAAATACCAGACAGATACCGGCAGGAAGACATTCCATGAAGCACCTGACTGGTGCTCCCGACACCGTCAAGGTCACCAAAAACAAGGAGAATCCGAGCATCAAGCAGACAGTACTGAAGGCTGGCAAGAGTGTGGCCTATGAAGTGGAAAATGCCTCTGCGGACAACAGCTGGGAGTTTCTCGTGAGTTTCTCATAAGCCTATGGAGACAGGACAGCTAAATGCCATGTGGTATTCTGGGACAGCAAGAAGGGACATTAGGTAAAAATTAAGGGCATTCAATAAAGCATAGGACTTCAGTTAATAATAATGAGTCAATACCTGCCCATGACGTATAACAAAGTTACCACACTCGTGTAACGTATTAACAACAGGAAAACTGGGCGCAGGGTACGGGGGACTCTGCACTCTGTAATTTTTCAGTCAATCTAAAACTCTTCTAAAATAAAAAGTTTACTTACATATATGAACTAAGGAGCCTGTCACTTCAAGGAAAATAACTGATGGTCTTTGTTCCAATGATAAAATGTGAGCTCTTCCAAGTTCAGATTGGAGTTTTGGAAAACTTGTATGGATGCCCCTAAATGGCTCCCTCCCAGAAACCTAACTTCTGATGAGATCTGATGATATTCACAAGTGAGACTTTCAAGAATGGTTAATTTTAATTTAATTTAATTTTTAAATATAATTTATTGTCAAATTGGCTTCCATACAACACCCAGTGCTCACCCCAACAGGTGCCCTCCTCAATGCCCATCACCCACTTTCCCCTCCCCCGCCCCCCATCAACCCTCAGTGTGTTCTCAGTACCCAAGAGTCTCTTATGGTTTGCCTCCCTCCCTCTCTGCAATTTTTTTCCCCTCCCCCGTGGTCTTCTGTTAAGTTTCTCAAGTTTCACACATGAGTGAGAACATACGATATCTGTGTTTCTCTGACTGACTTATTTCACTCAGCATAATGCCCTCCAGTTCCATCCATGCTGCTGAAAATGGCAGAAATTCATCCTTCCTCATTGCCAAGTATTATTTGTCAGTTGATGGACATTTAGGCTCTTTCCATAATTTGGCTATTGCTGTAAGTGCTGTTATAAACATAGGGGTACATGTGCCCCTATGAATCAGCACTCCTGTATCCCTTGGGTAAATTCCTAGCAGTGCTTTTGCTGGGTCACAGAGTAAAAAAATAAATAAATAAAATAATGTTTTATAATGAAAAACCTGCATAACATTTGGAAGTATTGTTTCCCCAAAGACCGATGGGGTGTTACCAAATCACTCATTGGTAAGAGATTCACTGAAAGTCCAAGGTAGATGAGTGGATTTTTCTCTCTCTTTTTTTAAAAATGTTTATTTTTGAGAGAGGCAGACAGAGTGTGAGTGCAGGAGGAACAGAGAGAGAGGAAGACACAGAATCTGAAGCAGGCTCCAGGCTCTGAGCTGTCAGCACAGAGCCCCATGTGGGGCTTGGACCCACGAACTGTGAGATCATGACCTGGGCCAAGTCAGACACTCAACTGACTGGGCCCCCAGGAGCCCTGACAAGTGGATTTTTCTAGATTGTGAAAAGCTCTCTGATGTACCTTCAGATTTGCACCGTGTCTGACCTGTAAGGAACTACTGTGTGATGTCTTTGGTGTAATACCAAAAAAGAATGCTCACGATTTTCTGGAAAGACCATTCAACACAGCTCCCTCTTCCAAATGAATATCTACGTGGGGCTACATTTGTTTCATATGCTTCCCACAAAGTCACATCTCACAACAAACAGAGTGCAGAGGCAATGGGAGAACCCAGGTTTCCTCTCTTACAAAGCTGTATTCCCCCCTCCCTGGCCTTTGAGTTGGGCCATCTTAGCTACAGTGGGTCTCCTTCTGGTAAGAGCTCTTTGGAAACCAGGAATGGAGGTGGAGGCCTCCCAACACATGATCTTTCCTACAAAGTCGCCTCAGGCTTAATTGTTTTATAAGAGATACTCTCAGATTTGCAAAGTGTCAGGTGGACTGAGTAACAGTGTGTCACCTGTCCAGTTTGCACCTGGGATTGCAAAATTCAACGCTTCCAACTACAATGACTTAGATAAGCTCACCTTTGGGAGTCATTTGATTTCAAAGTAAAATTTCAGAATGGGGGCACTGGGGTGGCTCAGTCGGTTGAGCCTCTGACTTCGGCTCGGGTTTGTGAATTCAAGCCCCACGTCGGGCTCTCTGCTGCTGGCACAGAGCCCACTTCGGATCCTCTGTTCCCCTCTCTCTGCCCCTTCTCCACTTGCTCTCTCTCAAAAATAAATACATTAAAGAAAAAACTTTTCAGGATGGATTTAGGATCTATGCACGTTTTCATAACAATTTTCCTTCTACTGGAATTACTAATTTATGTGCCTGTCTTCAATGCAGGGAGGTGATGAGTGTTTCTGGCTCCGGAATAAGACAGCTAGAGTTCAATTTTGAGGCATTCGGTTATGTGCTCTCTCAGTTACGTGCTGGTCAAGTTACTTTACTTGGCCTCTCCGTGCCTCAGTCTCCTCTAAAAGGCGGCGGTGGTGGGACTGACCACAAAGTCCCGTTGCGTGGTTTCCGTGCCATGAAACTTGTAAATACTGGATGCATTTCTCTCTGTATAAATCATATATGTGTAAATATATGTATAAACATAGGCGAATATTTACACAGGTTACATCTATTTGTGTGTTTAGGCACAGACTCGTGCGTGTGTTAGGTGTGTATGTGCACGTGTTACACACTTACATTTCTATCTTTGGTATTACAATTTCTACACCATTTCCCTGCGAGGTTCTGGGAGGTGGGGCCATGTCTTAGCTGTCCGGCACGGGGTCTGGCCCCAAGTGAGTCTTCAGTAAATGTTCATTCACTTGGATTGCTGTGGGAGGAGAGTTTCATTATGAACGCTGGAAATCTATGCTCAGAACAAACCCCTTTCCCTTCCTACAGGGATAGCTGCTGTTTCCACTGCCTTTCTGCGATCGTGGCTGCCAGTGCAGTGCCGGATGACGGCCACCCAGACGGCAGCGGCCGTGGGGAGGGAGCAGGACTCCCCAGGAAGGCGAGGTCCGAGAACGGCAGCTCTCTGCAGGACCTGGCAATTTTGTGCACGGCCGAGCACATCCACGGCTGTGGCCTCCTGATTAATTTCCATTTTGATCTGTCAGCTTAGCTATCGTGGGATGTGAAGAAAGCCAACGCTGCTGCTCCTCAGACCGACCAGGACAGACAGGCATATGTGCCTATGCACGTTCTCATGCGTGTGTGTGTGTGTGTGTATACGTGTGAGGCTGTGTGGACGCGGGGAGTGTCCGCATCAGCAGGAGAGCGCAGGACCCGCCGTGGCGGCCCCAAGAGGCAGGGGTGCTCTGCAAAGATCACAAAAGTGAGAGTCAGATCTGGCCTGGAACCCGCCACTTAGGACGATGCAGACTGGGGACAATCACTTCATGTCCCCCGGAACGGAGTTACTCACAACCAAATAAAGAGACTGGACCTGGGGCACCTGAGTGGATCAGTCGGTTGAGCGTCCGACTTCGGCCCAGGTCAGGATCTCGCGGTCCGTGGGTTCGAGCCCCGCGTCGGGCTCTGTGCTGACGGCTCGGAGCCTGGAACCTGCTTCCGATTCTGTGTCTCCCTCTCTCCCTGCCCCTCCCCCACTCATGCTTTGTTTCACTCTGTTTCTCAAAAATAAACAAATGTAAAAAGAAAAAGAGAGAGACTGGACCTATGACCTCTGATCACCTGTGAGCACCCTTATAGCTCAGTGGTGTCAGGGGCCTCGCTTTCTCCCTGTGCCTCTGTCTCCTCTGCTCAACAAAAACAAATCCGGACTTCCGTTAGGAGAGATTTTATTCGGAAAGACAGTTGCAGTGCAGGGAGGGGGCTGACGTCCCAGACCAGTTCCGCTAGTCCTTCAAGAGGCCGAGGAATCTGGAAGGTGCCGTATCTGAGCTGGTCACAGGCATACAGGGGGGCACCCGTGAGCCTTGACTAAGTCGGATTGCAGGAAGCCGTGTCCCGGGACACGAAAGCTGGGGGTTTCTTTCGCTGCTGCTGTTTTCCAGAAACACGGGGCTCAGGTACAAGTGAACGTTCTCTCCTCAAAGCCAAATCCGCTTGGAACTCGGTGGTGTGGGGTGACCCACCAGCTGCCCTGAGCACAGAAGGTTCCTGCGGGAATTGGATGCTGATGCTGGTTTACAGGGTGAATATGAGTGCCTGTGGCCGAACGAACCTTGTGCTCTGGAGGCCAGATCTGGGAGCTGCATCTCGGATCTCTCTCCACTGTCAGTCGGGGGAAGTTCTACCTCAATGTCTTAATCGAGTGAAGGTTTGCTTCTCTCGGGTTGAGCTGGAAGGTCGTGGGCTGGTGGGCCGATGACATAAAGGACCAGGGCCCCTCCCGTCTTCCTACTTCTCCTTGCTGGTGTGTGATTTTCATCTTCACGGTAGAAAGACGGTTGTTACTCTTGTGGGCATCATTCTGCATTCTGGGCAGGATAGGGCTTTGCCGTTTTATTCAAAAAGTGATATCCTTTTTTATGGACCTCTGGGCAAAGCTCCCTGGCAAGAATTATGTCATATGGTCATGCCCAGCTCCATGCATTTGTGGAAAGTTAAATATAGCGTGAAAATGCCCCATCTCGTGGTGAAATTCCTTGAATATGGAAGCTTTGTCTTAAAATATCTAGTGAATTTACTCTACAAGTCTATATTTGTCTTAATATAAAAATAATATTTTAAGTATTTATCAGTTCAATAAGCCTTTCCCCCCCCCCCTCCTTCCCATACTGGACCAAATTTGAGGACAGGTCTTGTCTACTTGGTGACCTTGAGCACAGCAGGACACAAGCCAGCCCCGTTGGAGCAGTGCTCACTTGGGCCCTCCCAGGATGGCCAGCTAATTATCACTTTATGAACTCACAGTTAATTGGACTCTGTAGACTTGAAAACATGGAACCCGGGAGGTCTGAATTCAGAAATTATGGATTTTCAGTCCAGAGAAAACACGTGTTTAGAGAAAACAGGTTAAGATTAGTCATGGCTGAAGCTGCCCTAAAGAGAGATATTGATTATCATTTGATGCATCAAGTAATAACAAAATTGCCAGATATCTCAGGATTTTCCAAAACAAAATCCATGGTTGAACAGCATTGGTTTCTGAATCCCTGTCTGTGGCCTGGAGAACCGGCTCGGGCTTGGAAGCCTGGTGGAGGATCCGTGGTCTCCTTCGTGGGAGAGAATTGCTCCTTTCGTATGAAGGTAACACAGCCGGCCCTCCGATGTCCAGGTTGTGGGACAGAATTGCTCTGACGTCACAGAGCGTCTTGTCCCTTTCATGTTGGTGCATTCACTTAAAATGGAATCGCTGAGCCCCGGCCACACGTCAGACGCTCTCCTAGGACTGGGGATATGAGGCATACAGCCCCCGTCCTCAGACAAGTGCACAAGTTACACTTACAGAGGGACACGCACCAACATTAAATAAAATCTGGTGGTGATTACATCAGAGAGAGATTCTGGGGGTCAACCTCAGCCAGGGTGGTCAGGGAAGACTATCCCCAGCCAACGATATTCAAACTGGATCCAGCTCTAGCAAAGAAGAGGGCATTTCTATGCAGGCCGTGGCGACTTTGGATTTTAGCTTGGACTTTGCATCCATCCCTCTATGATATTTTGATCAATTACTCCGAGTTCTGTTCTCTGACATCACACAGAACTATTCTCTCCAACCTTACTGCTTTCAAGTAAACGAACACCTGTCCCTGTCATCAGCCTTCCTAATCACCCAGTCAACAGTCCCTGCCTGTGTTTGGAGCTTCTCCAACCCTGATGGCTCCCTTCCAACTGGGGACCCTGTGCCCAGAACCGGCACCACAGCTTTGGCCATGAGGCCCCAGGAACTGTGTGGATGTGCCCGCTGCCCCCCCCACCCCGGGCCTTGCTGGTTACCCCCCAGCACTTGGCTCCGTCCCACCTCGCTCACGCACACTCACCGAACTCTTCCAGAGACGCTCGTGTGTTGAGGACAAGCCTGTGCCTTTGAGCAGAGGCTCCAAGAATGCCTCAGGCTTTGTTCAGGCTGAACATTCAGATTTGCACAGTTATTCTCATCCTTTGTAATTCGACCCAATTCAAAAAAGAACAAAACTCATAAAAAGCATTGTAATAAAAAAAAAAGTGAAGGAAAATAATATGTCTCTACACTGAGCCACAGAGAGCTCGGCTTTAGTGAGATTTCCGTCTGGGAAAGGTTCAGGTAAGATCCCATTTTATCCAAACTAGGTCAATCTTTGCTTTTCTCTTTCTTGCTTAACCAGCCGCTTGCTGGCTCATGGCTTCTCCAGGTGCCTGTAATGAGAAATGTGTCCCAGTGTAATTACAGAGATAAAGGCTCCGTGAGCATGGGCCCGGAAAGCAGGCATTAGGAGGGACCGTGTGCTCAGGGGCTGGTCCCACTGCTCAGCTCCAAGAGCCCGAACCGAAGGTATGGAGCGTCTCATGGGCAGCTTGTCTCGAACCTCTTTGCCAGGGAAGCCAAGGATGGCATTTCCTCCCGTAAAGAGGAAGCCCTGTCTGGGAAGTCAAGTGAATTTGCATTTGTTGTGGTGACTGGCCACAGGACACCTTTGAGGCATTTTAGCTGGAAGATAAAAGCTTTGGGTGAACAGCATTTGCCTCCTTCTGACTAGGCTGTCAGTGCCGCCATTAGCCCATCCATCAACCTATCCACCCATTCATCTATTAATCCATTCCCCCTCCCCTTCAGTCATCCAGCCACCCACCTCTCCAATCCATCCATCCATCCACCTACCCACCGACCCACCACCCATCCATCCATATGTCCATCCGACCACACATGTAGGCCCACCAGCCTCCCTTTGCCCACTTGTCACTTTCCCTAAAGTGCCTTCTCCAGGGTCCCTTCCCCCACTCATCTGGGGATCTAAGGTGCTCTCTGTGTTGGGGAAGGTAGGCGAGGTGTGCAGCCCACCTCAGCCGGGGCGGGGTCCAAGATTCCTATGACCCCAGTGGACACTGGTATATTATCATCGTAACTATGCTTGACTCAGTGCTCTCCACGGGGCTGGACTCCCATCATGTGGAATCGTTTTGACACATTTACGAGGTAGGCACTGCAATCCACACTTTACTGAGACCAGCTTGGAGGACTTAAGTGCTTGCCCGGCGTCCCACAGCCACGAATGGGGGAGCCCGCAGTCAGACCCACACAGTGTGGCTCTGAGGCCTGGGGTCTCTGGACCACCGCCGCTCTAATCTCTTCCCTCCAGGAATGAGTGAGGTCCCAGCTCACACCGCTTCAGGGACCGCCTACCCACCCACCCAGACCCCATTACAAGCTCTCCAATTAGCCGGCTCTCGGGAATAAGCCACGGCCACGGCCACGGCTCGCCACCTGGCCGCCGGTGTACAAGGTGCTGAAGGCCTTTGCACACTGTTACCGTGGATACCGCTCCCCCCTCAGGTAGGGATATTGCCGTGCGCCGCCTGGAAAACAGAGATTCAGCCACACCAGCGGATGACTTTAAAGACAAAGCTGTCCTTTGCTAGAGAGAAAAGAAAAAATAAACTAAACTAAAATAAAATAAACCATCACAAATTCTGAGATATCATATTCATTTGGCTTTTGGTTTTGTGCTTAAGATTCATTTTTGTGTTGAGCTGGTGCTATTGTGGAGTAAGATATCTGAGCTCTGACTTCCAGAGACAGTGCAGCCTCGGGGTGACATCTGTCATTATGGGTAGCCGTGGCCTCCTGGACAGGAAGCGGGATGAGCTCAGTCACATCCTTCCCTTCAGATTGGTGGCTGGCGGTGGTCCAGAGTTCATCTGCGCTGGGATCGCGTCCTGCAAAGCACCAGGCCCTGGCTGCCGAGTTGGCTTCTGGACATTCTATGTGCAAGCGGGTTTTCAGAGGTTCTGTGCCAGCCACCTGCTGGGAGGGTCCCAGACATGACTGGCAGCTGGGGATCAAGGAGGAGCCTGGTGAGGGTCCGGCTTGTGGGATCCAAGCCGTGTCTGAGGGACCCCACCTTCCTTGGCAGTGGCTCGAACCTGCCCGGAGCAGCTCAGGGACACCTGGGAGGGACAGATCAGAGCTGCTGGCTTAAATTAGTTTTTTTTTTAATTTTATTTTATTTTTCAACGTTTATTTATTTTTGGGACAGAGAGAGACAGAGCATGAACGGGGGAGGGGCAGAGAGAGAGGGAGACACAGAATCGGAAACAGGCTCCAGGCTCTGAGCCGTCAGCCCAGAGCCCGACGCGGGGCTCCAACTCGCGGACCGCGAGATCGTGACCTGGCTGAAGCCGGACGCTTAACCGACTGCGCCACCCAGGCGCCCCTTAAATTAGTTTTTAAGTTATTATTTAGATTCAGTGCGGTTGTATCTTTCTAGTATGTAGTTCTGTAAGTTTTGGCAAATGCATACAGTCACGTAACCACAGCTACAGTAAAGTTATAGAATGTTCCTTTCCCCCCTCCCCAGCTCCTGGCAACCACTGATCTGTTTCCTGTCCTTAGAGTTTTGACTTTTGGGAATGTCCTATAAACCGAATCATACAGCGTGTGATGTTTAGAGTCTGGTTTCTTCCAAGGAGCATGATGCGTTTTTGATTTATCCAAATTGTTGAGAGTAGGAGGAGTTCCTTCCTTTTATAACTGATCATTTTCCATCAGTTTGTCTATCTACCCCTTCCCCAATTAAGAGACATGTGCATTGTTTCCTTTTTTTTTTTTTTTTTTTTTTTTTTTGGTGAATTTTATTTTTTTTTTTTTTAATTTTATTTTTTTTTTTTTTTAACGTTTATTTATTTTTTTTGGAACAGAGAGAGACCGAGCATGAACGGGGGAGGGGCAGAGAGAGAGGGAGACACAGAATCGGAAACAGGCTCCAGGCTCTGAGCCATCAGCCCAGAGCCTGACACGGGGCTCGAACTCACGGACCGCGAGATCGTGACCTGGCTGAAGTCGGACGCTTAACCGACTGCGCCACCCAGGCGCCCCTTTTTGGTGAATTTTAAAATGAAGCTGCCATCAATATTTGAATACAGTTGTTGTGTGACAAAGATTTTTTTTTTTTTAATTTTTACTCCGATAAGTTCCTAAGTCTAGGATTGCTGGTTGTTAGGTAAGGTTAAACTTGTAGGAAACTCCCAACTGTTGTCCATAGTGGCTGTGTCGTTTTCCATTTCGCTGGTAGTGTAATGGGAATCCCCATACACCACACTCCTGCCAGCATTCAGTTCTGTCTGCTTGGTCGTGTTTAACTGGGCCGTTCTTGTAGGGTGTGGCGAAATGCTGTTGTGGTTGTAGTCTGCATTTCCCTAATGACTGCAGATGTCGAGTGTCTATCATATGCCTATTTCCCGTCTGTACACCTTTGTGAGGGAAGTGTCCATTTACACTCTTATTTTGCTGCTTTCAGTTGTGTATGTATTGAAGTGGAGAGAAAAGAGAGAGTACAAGAGAAATTACACAGCCTGGGGGAGCCTGGGTGGCTCAGTCGGTTGAGCGTCCGACTTGGGCTCAGGTCATGATCTCACGGTTCGTGGGTTCGAGCCCCACATCAGGCTCTGTGCTGACAGCTCAGAGCCTGGGGCCTGCTCGGATTCTGTGTCTCCCTCTATCTCTGCCCCTCCCCTGCTCATGCTCTGTCTTTCCCAATCTCTCAAAAATAAATAAACGCTAAAAAAAAGCTTTAGAAATTACACAGCCTGATAAAAGCAGTTGGGAGTGCAAGTAGAAATGTGGCCTTCCAATGCTGCATCTAGTACTTTGTCCAAAATTCCAGATGAAGGTCCACATCCGGTTTATTTTAGGATAATAACAACGGTGTGGCAGGCACCTCCCCAAACAAACACCCTGTTCGTGGCCACTCTCAACTCCACCCTCCGCGTTATGTTTAGAGCAAGCCGTCAGTATCTTATCATCGCTATTGGTGCACAAGACAGATGATAGAGCTTTAATTATACCAATAGATTTCATATTATTTACACTACCGGATAATGAACAGCTCATGTTAGTTACTCAATAAACACTCGTGGAATACTTATAAAATCCGGTCCCTGCCACCTTGGACTGTGTATTTGGTTTTAAAAGCCAACACTGAAGTCATCAGAGAGAGAATTAAAGACATAATTGGTGACACTAACTGTTGAAAATGGGCACCAATAAGAAGGAGGGTGAGTTTTATGCAGTTATGAGGGTCCACTTGGGAGAAATGGGGCTTGTGTTGGGTGTGGAAGGGAGACGGGCAGAGAAGATGCAGAAAGAGAATCCACCTGAAAAGGGCAGGTGTGAGCAAGGTATGATGGAGACGTTGGGGGGGATGGGATGATGGGAGATGGGATGATAGGAGGATGGGATGATAGGAGGATGGGAAGATGGGGGCTGGGGCCATCGGGGGTGGGGGACCCAGGCCACCTAGAGCCGAAGGCTCACACCAAAAGCAGCATATGTTTGTGGGGTGGGGGACGTGGAGGCTAAAGCTACAGAGGCCAAATGTAGCCTCATCCTCCCACCTCCCACCCCCATCCCCCATCCACCCTGGTGTCTGTGTTGGATCAGGACTTACACTGTCCAAGTCCTCCATCCACTTTGGCCACAGACTAGCTGCATCACTGAACTCACCCAGGCGAACACACCTGCTGAATGAAATGTCACCCTGTTGGATTTCTACTAGCAGGGAGACATCACTCCAATGGGAAATGTCTAAAATTTCATCATATAAATCAGCTCAAACCAAGAGCTGTGTGACGCTGGTTAAGAAAAGAAGAAAAATCCTTAGCCTTCACCAGAAAAGAGGCTCAACATGGAGCTCTCATTCACCGAGATGACTACTGTAGAATTCCTTCTTAATCACGCGCCTCAAGACCTGTGCACCCGCGGGCTGCGGTAAATCACATTTGCCGCACAGTTCTGGCCATTTCTCTGGCCCCTTAAATATCGCCTCCTTGGTTGCTTTTATTGAACCAACAATCCATATGTACATTGATTAGATTGCAACAGGGACAGTGCTTTGTTCAGCTGATCGTGGAAACAAAATCTATTTGTCAAGACTAAGTCCACGGTCTAGACGATGACCAGATCTCCCAGGAGCACCCCAGTGAGGGGTGGCGTGGATGCGTCCACGACTGGGCTTCTGACCCTCAAGGGCAAATGAGGCTGGGTATCAAGCTCCACTGGCCAAAGGGCTGGTTCCCCACCCCCCAGCCCTGGTTCATACAATCCCTCAGGGGTCCCACCCGATGCTCACAACAATACGCTCCTTCTGCCTCAATTGCTCCTTCAGGATCGCTGGGCTCCTGGCCTCTGTGTACCTGTTCTGATGTTACCATGAAAGCTTTGCTCGCTGAGACCTGTAGAGGCACGAGGAGGAGATAGACCTTGATGGCTCACAAGGATGGGCCTGTGGTGAAATAATCGCTTCATGTCCCAGAAAATAAAAGATAAAAAAAAAATCAACAGACACACGGGAGGCCCACAGCGCTGCACAGCCACAGAGTGATGGTGCCAGGGATACGTCCGCACCTCCTGAGACTCACCTTCCAGGGGAACACCCGACATCCACACCTCCACGGAACTCTCCCCGTAACCGATGCGTCACCACCCTGTGGCCCTTCTGTACTTTGCAACGGTTCCTTCAGAGCTGCTGGTCGACCCCATGTGCAGCCTTCACAAGGTGGCCTTTGTCTCAGACACCAGCCTGGGGTAGCGACTCCCTCACCTAGCCCCCAGATCCACTGGCGTTGCCTTTGGGATGTGTTTTTTTCAGTTTGACTCCACATCCCCCCCGGTGAATGTGGTCAAGGGTTTCTAAAACACTCTTCTAACGCTGATGCTCTTGAGACCAGATCTACCCAACCCCTGTTTTTGTAAACAGAGTTTTATTAAAACACTCGTGTGTGTGTATTACCTGTGGCTGCAGCACAGACATCCGGCCAGCAAAGCCTACAGTGTTGACTCCCTGGCCCTTTGCAGTACTAGCTTGCCGATTTTGGGTTTGATAGTTGTGAGCATCTCACGGTAAGTGTTCAACAGCTCTACCCTCAGGAACGCCTTCGGTGCTCAGTAAATGCTTGCGGTGGGGTGGGGGGAGAGCCGGAGGGCCAATTTGCAGGGGCTCCGAGAACAGGGCAGGGTCCTGCTCTCATCTCCAACAAGCCTCTTGACTCCTAAATGCACTTCAGTGATTTCTCCCGTTGCAGACGTTTGCTTGGTGGAGGTGATGGCTGAGGGCCTTTGGCATGTTCCCTGTGGTTTGAAGGAGCTTAGGAAGAACCAGAGACCTCTTGGCCCTCTGATGCCCTCCCCCAGAACTCACCCCCTAGGCTCCTGGCTTTCTCTTTATTTGCATCCCTGTGAGATTCATAATTGTGTGAAATTGCATGAAATGTGCACTGCATTTGATTAGCTCTGCCTGCGGCTATCGGTAGGTACAGTATATGTACATACAGTGGTTTTGAATTTAATGATTTTTGCAGTTAAGCCCGCTAGAGCTGGAGGGAATGTACAGTCACCAAGGTGAAGGCAGCAATTTACGGGGCAGCCTCTCCTTCTCGCGCCTGGTGATCCAGCAGCCTCCACGTACGGTTGCTTAATTGGGAAAGAAAGAGGAGGTTTTGAGCAAGTCGTTTCTATTCCTGAAGCAGCCTTCATTCTCCTTCACCCCTTCCCCTCCTCTGTGCATCGAGGTGAGTGAGGGGGCATGAGTGGGGAAGGCTTGGACCACCCCGCTCGCGGGCACTTTCTGGGCACAGAACACAGGCTCCCAGTGGTTTCGAGCTCTGAAGGGCCAGGCCCGCCTACCCCGAACTTGCCTTATCGCAAGGCACCTTATTGCTGGCCCCTCTCTGGCGATGCTGATTCAGTGGCTCTGGGGTGGGGTCTAAGCCTGCATTTGTTTGGGTATTTCTGGAAATCCTTGGCAGGTTTGGGGGACAATTGGATTTGTCTGTAAGCAGAGGATAACGCCAGCTGACATCTTTTCTGTGCTTCCCTCATTCGTCTGTCCCTCTTCTTCTGAGCAGGTGGCTGTACCCCCGTGTCAGAGGGGAGCGAGTGGGGGCCGCTGAGTGGGTCACCTGTGCAAGGGTGGGCCTTCTGTGTCCCTGGAGCTCCCCTGGGGCTCACGGGAGGCATGACGGGTGTCCCGTGTGTCTATGGGGCCTCAGAGAACAAGGGTGCAGAGAAGCCCCACGGAAGGCACCCTGGATGTGATAAATGGGGCATCAGGAAGGATTCTCTTCCTGAGCATAGGCTCAGGAAGAGGACCGCTGCCACAATAAAGTGCCTGCGAGGGGCAGGCTGGATCAAAGGCCTTGCAGAGATCAGCATCACGAAAGCCCGGGGACAAGGCGTGTGCCGGGGCCTCTCAGGCTCGGAGCTCAGACGGGGATGTTCACAGGCCGGCAGGACACTTCTGGCTCTCAGCAAGGTCTTTGCAGAAGAGCCGGAAACGGACCGATTCCTGGCCTGCCCACTGGGGTCATCGACTTTTCTCCAGCCCGGCCACGTTGTGAGATGCTTCCGCTCACTGGGGCCGGGCCAGGGCCACATTCTCCCTTCATCGTGGGTGGCTTCCAGCAAGTGCAAAATTACGCATCTGGGTGGGTTTGGAGACCACATGTGAATTTAGGCTCATTTGCCTTGCAGGTATGTGACCCAGCAGCAGATCATCTGCACAACAGGTGTCATCAAATCCACAATCCAGGGTGACGAGAATGCAGCACAGGGCCCTTAGTGAAAACGTAGTGGCCCAGGATGATGGCAATGTGGACGCTGTTGGAGGTAGGAGGGGAGGGGAGGAGCCGTGACCCCGGGGCCAGTTTGGCTCACTCGGAAGCTAAGTGCCAAGCCCAGGAGTCTGTCTGTGGGCCCGTTAGAGTCCTGGGTTTTTTTCTTTTTAATTTTTTTAAAGTTTATTTATTTTTGAGAGACAGAGAGAGACAGAGAGTGAGCAGGGGAGGGGAAGAGAGAAAGGGAGGCACAGAATCAGAGCAAGGCTCCAGGCTCTGAGCTGTCAGCACAGAGCCCGACGTGGGGCTGGAACTCACGACCTGTGAGATCATGCATGACCTGAGCTGAAGCCAGACGCTTAACCGACTGAGCCACCCAGGCACCCTGAGTCCTATTCTTAACGAACCAAGTTAGGACCAGACCTGACAGACACAACAAGAAATCAGCCCTATGTGCCAGGGAGTCTGCAAGAGGGCACAGGAGTCCTGACGGTCTCTTCCTTGGCCTCTTTTCAAAAGTTGGCTTCTTGGATAATTACCCAAATTTGGATCTCTTTGCTTTAAGGTTTTTTTGTTTTTTTTTTTTTTGTTTTTTGTTTTTTGTTTTTTTCCAGGGAGCTCAGGAGAGAAGCAAGTGCCATAGACGTTTCTGTCATCGCAAAGCTGATGGTTTATATAATCTTGGGTGCTCCTGTGCGAGAGCACGTGGAAATGAGCTCTCAGGCGAGGAGGCGGGTACCTCGGGGGAGGGAAACGCAGAGAACACGGCCCCCTTCAGTCCTCTGCACCCTGGAAGGTTTCTTGAAGACATCATTGTCATGGTTTGCATTCTTGCCTCTGTTCCTGTTATATGTGTTCAAAATATTATGCCAATGCCCCTGATGGTCGTAGGCTTTCGTGTATTGTGGTTGCTGGGTGATGGTGACACTCCCAGCCACCCTGCAGGTGGGAGGGGCGGGAGGTGGGAGGGGCCCTGAGCTTCGAGTCGGGAGTTCAATTAGGGAGTTTGGTCCCTGCCTCTGCAGGTGACCGGCCTGCGCTCACGTGGCCTCTCCGTCTTTGCAGGCTGGACACCTGCTTGCTCACCCCTCGGGGTTGCTGTGAGCCAGGATGTGTGCGGACAGTTTGGCGATCGGCTCTGAGATGTCCAGTTTCCCAGGCCTGTTTGTCTCTGACCCTGTTCTGCAGACCGAAGAGAAAGGTGTGGGGAAGCAGGGGTGTGGGAGAGAGCACTGAGCACGGGTGTGGTCCCAGCTGAGACAGTCAGCCTGATCCCACCGGAGCCTGGGAGCAGGACACGTGCCACAGCACTGGCCCCACCGTGAGGTGTGGGTGTTTGTCAAGGGCCACTGTTGGGAGGCACAGAGGCCATCCTGAGAGCTGCTGCTTTGTCCAGAAAGGGGGCCTCTGGGGCCATTGGCCGCCAACGGCTCCAAGAGCTAGGCGTCTGCACCCAGTGCACTGACGGGTCCAGCTGGGCACCAACGGATTCTCCTGTGCCCCTGGATGAGTTGTCACCACAACACACAACCTAAACGTGAATTTCGTACAGTTTACAGTAATACTGAGTGCAGTGTATTATAATCCTTGTGCCAAAAAATAATTCACTGCGAGGGGAAAGACGACACCATTTTTCCTGTTTGCTCATCGCTCCTTGATTGGAATCCGTTAATAAACTGTGGAGAGGAGAGTGTGGGACCGTATCTGGCTCCTTCCATACCCTGCCCCCCACATCAATCCTTAAGGTCCTGCGGTCTGATGCTGTCTGGAGACCAGGGGGCCTCCTGACCTCTGCCTCGTGTGCAGGGCCCCCCAGACGGTCAAGGTCAGCTGACTTGCTGAGTCTGCTTCCTAGTGCAGAGCGCCTGGCAGACGTGGAGTCCTGAGGTGGGTGCTCCTTCTGAGTGTGACTGGCACGTGGACATGTGAAGCCAGAGCCGCTGTCTACAGCTGCACTCCTACGTCCACCCCATTTCACAGATGAGCAAAGTGAGGCAGAGAGAGGTTCTGTCACCTCCCAAGGTGGCCCACTCAGCAGCCTGTCCGCCCTTGTCCCAGATGGAGTCCAACCTACCTGTGCCCGTTGCCTCACTTCCCCACGTTTTTAGCCATTTCTTTAAAATTATTTTTTTAACATTTATTTGTTTTGTGAGAGACAGAGAGAGAGAGAATGTGAGGGGGGCGGGCAGAGAGAGAGAGAGAGACACAGAATCCGAAGCAGGCTCCAGGCTCCGAGCTGTCAGCACAGAGCCCAACGCGGGCTCGAACCCATGAACCGTGAGATCATGACCTGAGCCGAAGTCAGACATTTAACTGACTGAGCCACCCAGGTGCCCCGATTCTAGCCATTTCTCACCTGGATCACCACACGTGCCTCCTACTCCCCCCTGCCTTGGTTTCCCCCATAAAACCCTCTCTCCTTAAGGTCGCCAGATGGAGAATTCTAGAGTGTATCTCATGCTGTGC
Organism: Puma concolor; assembly: GCF_028749965.1. Lineage (NCBI taxonomy): Eukaryota > Metazoa > Chordata > Mammalia > Carnivora > Felidae > Puma > Puma concolor. The sequence goes on along the minus strand of NC_141669.1, from coordinate 138,692,063 downwards.
TTCTGTGCATGAAGTCCTTCAAGGGCCCCCTTCTGAGTTTCTCAGTGCGGGCAGCCATCCCAAAGTGTTGCAGATGGCGGGGCTTAAACAACATGTTTCCCACACTTCTGGAGGCTGGGAACCCAAGGCCAAGGTGTCGGTGGGGCTGGTTCTGCTGACGCCTCTTGTCCTGGCTTGCAGATGATGTCTTCTCACTGGTCCCCACGTGGTTGTCCCCCTGTGCACACAACTCTACTTCTCTTCTTCTTTAGCGGACTCCAGTCCTCTGACTGGGGCCCCACCGATGTGACCTGGTTGAACCTTGGTTACCTCTTTGAAGGCCCATCTCCAGTCATGGCGGGGGTAAGGGTGCCTCTTGGGGAGTTGGGGGAAGATAATCCAGCGTAAACACCTGATGTGGGGGTAGAGTCTGCTTATTTCTCCAAATGCCGCTCTCCTGGCCCTTGACCACCCCTGCCTGTACCCCATGCCCAGCCATGCGAGGATAGTTCAGACCCTAAAGGTTTCTCAACCTCACCAACTGTGCTTTTGCACAAGTGACCTACAGCCCATGACCCCCCCACCCCCATCCCGGCCTGTTTTACTCTTGCCCCAGGCTCAGGGCTGTCACTCGGCATCGTCCGCTCCTGGTCCCAGGATGGCATCCACACCCTTTCCTTTTGGCCCCACATCACGGTCACCAGTGGGCAGTCTCTTCCTCAGAGGCCATAACAATCCAGAGGCAGGAGTCTGGCTTGTTCCTCTTGTATCTTCAGATGCCAACCCTACAGCCCTGTGCCTGGGGTCTGGGGGACTCGGCATAAAGTAACTGGGAAGTGCTGATGACTGGTGCTTCTGACCCCTCACTCCACGCACTCATTCTCGGCCCTGCAGGCTGCTTGGGGCCGTCGGCATCCACCACCGCCTATGAGGTGTGAGGTTCACTCTCTGCTTCACAGACGAGCAGTCTGACACTCGAGGATGTTACAGGGCTTTGCCGTGGCCACGCAGTTGGGGGGGCGGCAGAATGAGGGTGCCATCCAGGGCCACCAAGGATGAGAAAATCTACCAAATGACGGAGGCTGTGCCAGGGCATGACCAGTGTGGACAGTGCACGGGTGGGGTCATGGGTGGGTGAAATTTCAGCAGGGAAATAAGTTGCAAGTGTCAGGGAAGGCAGTCACCACCTCCTTTCCGCCCATCCTCTATCACGGGCCGGACACTGTGCCTGGGCCGGAGGAAGTCACTAGTAGCATCTGGGCAGTGGGCAGTGGCCCCAAAGCCATTCTAGATACTGCTCTGTTCCTTGCTACGAAAGCAACTTCGCGGGTTTAGCCAGTAGCATTTGAAGGTATCACTTCCCGTCCGTCCTCGTCTGTGCAGTGTCGGCAAAGCACGTTCTCCCGCGTTCCTCACTCTGCACTGAGAGCAACAGTCAAGTGTTAGAGCCACGTGGCCAACGCAAACAATTCTGCTGCACACCCGTTGAGTCAGAGCCTCCGAAGGCGGCGTCGGGGCACGACTGGGAACCTCTGCTGGCCAGCTGTGGAAGGTGTTTCCTGGGTTGCATGGTAGGACTCCGGGTTCAAGGATAAACTAAACTATTATTCCTAGGAGTTGCTCATGGGAGGTTAATGAATTGGACCTCATGTAAGGATACAGAAGTGAGCACCAGGTAGCAGGGAACGGTCACCAACAGCTAAGAACATCCTCCTAGCACCCTACTACTTCCTCCTTCCTTTGACTTCTCTGACTTGGTTGTTAGAACTCCTTCATTCTCTGTTTTCCTGCTTTGTATCGACACTGAAGGATTGTTCTGTTCCATCAGAAAGCTCATGATTCACAATCCTTTTGAGAATATGGGCAAGAAGTACAATCTGATTAAAGACAAACCCAAAGCAACATCTTGTTCAAGCAGGTGGCCCCAAATATGTGCAGGCATATGGAGAAGACCACCCTCAGTACTCTGCCCCACGTCCTTGCATATCTTAACTGGCAAGATTTAGGAGTCCAAAGAAGAAGAAAAGGGGGTTTGTGTAGGAGAAAAGAAAATTTTCTAATTATGATTTGCTTTATGAGCGACACTTAGCACCTTCACCTGATGCACTTCCGGTGCCTTCCATCAGGACGGGAGTCGGATGACCCAGCCTCTACCTCGTTCTAGATGCCCCGGGCCTCCTCCCCTCTGTGGGAGGGTCTGATGGGGCTGCCGGGAGTCTCACTGCCTCGGCTCGGCTTTGTCTCAGTGCATCGGGTGGGGATGAGAGCCACTGCGAGGTTTCCTCATGGCGCCATTTTGGAGTGGGTGATGTGTAGACCCCAGAGCTGGGTTCCTTGTGCTCAGGAAAATGGTAATGGCAAACACACATTGCATGTCAGATACTATTTTAAGTTGTATTTAGGTTCAATCTCCTGACTCTCCTAAAACCTGTGTGAAGTAGGAATCACCGTGACCTCCAAACTGCACGCATGGGGAAACCAAAGGCTGAGTCATGGCTGGTGAGCGGCAAAGCTGAATTAGGGCCCGGGCCATCGGCCCCAGGGGCCGTGCCTGCAATCATTGTGCTACACTTAGCAGGAAACAGAAAGAGAGGGTTCTAGAGCAGCACTGCTGTCCTAAAGGGAACAGAAACAGGAGGCATTTTCAGGCGCCTGGAAGGAAGCAAGTTACTCATCTGCCTCCAATGTTGCATTTAGCCTCCTGAGCCTGGTGAGTCCCTCCTGCTCTTCGAGGAAAGAGAGCAGCGGAGACACAGTCAGGACAGGGGGGCAGGACCCGCAGACAGAGGAGGGACTCAAAGCTGAGTAGGCCTCAGGAGGCTGACCACCGGCTGCACGGAGAGGCTTGAGGGAAGGGCTGGCTTGTGAGGAGGGGCTCAGCCCACCCCCAGCCCTTCTCCCTCTGCCTTCGTTCCTGCGGCCTTCTGCACCTTCCTCTTGCTCATTTTCCTGCTGCACCAGACAGGCCCAGGCTAGCCTCTCCCACAGTCGTCAGGTTGGCCAAGGCGGGGCCCCTCCCCATGGAGACCTTGGCACCCTCCGGGCAGGGCCATGGTAGGAATGGCTCCTTTCCTTCCTGCAGGGCACAGCATGCTCTCACTCAAGGCTGCCCCTGTGGGGACCCTCTTACTGGTCCTGTGCCCTCTCTCCCTTTGGGGTCTGGCTAAGTCTACCTGGAGCCTGAGCCCCTATAAGAGCTCCTTCTCTGGAAGCGCTCATCAAATGTGCCATTACTCATTTGATTCTGTTCCCCTACAAGCTTGTCAGCAGCAAGAATGCAGGGCTGCACCGTTCGCTGGAATCTGCCCTGTCAGTCTTCTTGTCTGCCTGCAACAGTTGCTCAGTAAATGATGCAGACTTTGCACAGGAGGATGAATTAGTGAGGGAAGGGCCTAGGGACAAACGCCAACCAGACCATGCATCTTCTCCCAGTCCTGCAGACCTGGGGGACAGAGATTCTCCTGTGGAGCCCCAGTCACGGGCCCCAAAAAGGTGGAAGCTCCCTCTGCCTGAGTCCTGAATGTTCCATCTCTTGCATGAAGCCTTCCCTGCCTCCTCATTGTCCCCCTGGCCCCTTGGCCTTGAAACGGGCCTTCTTTATTTCTGTTGCCTTCCTAAGTATTCTGACTTAGCTGGTCTGAAGTGCACCCACACAGGGAATCTCTTCAAGCCCCGAGGCTAAGACCACCTGCTGAGTTCCTTGAGCAGAGAAGGGAAGGGGTGTCCGGTATCCCCATTTCCACCCCTCCTCCTCACCCACTCCCACAGTCCCCGTGGAAGAGGATGGGATTGTCCTTCTCTGTCTCCTTTGGTTTTCTCCACAGCCATTCTACAAGAAAGTACCTAGTGCCTCACATTTGCCAGGTCGTCTGAGCCCCGAGTGTGCGGGATGAAGGAGACAGCCCCTTCCTGGCTCCCTCTCAGCCAGCAGGCTAGCAAAGACCTGCTCCTCCGGGACTGGCCAACAGGCTGGTGTGCAACTCCCAGCGGCTTCTGCCAAGTCATCCAAGTGCATAAGAAAGTCTCCTTGCCAGAGAACCCTCGCCATAGAGAGTCCCTGCCTTCCAATGTCTTACAGCCTTTCTAATATGAGGGAAATTTCAAGTGAACGTTGTCAGTAAATTCCACAATGGACAGAACCCTCCATTTATGCCTCTGTCTTCCACTTAGCTGGGAACATGATGAGTAGACCTGCTGCAGGGGAATCTGAAAGGAAACTGAATTTAGTAGCCACACGGTTCATTATTGGAAGTGAGAGCTCTGAAGAGAGGAGAGGAAGGGGGTTAACTTCTCCTTTCTCTGATACCATTCCCCTGAACAGTCCTTGGAACCTGCTCTTGATAAGAACTTACCCCTTCACCTCCAAGAGTGTTCAAGGTCAAGTCAACCCCAGATGCTGACTCTCAAAAGATGCCTCCAGCTTCCACACTTGAACCCATGAAGTCATGATGGGATTACAACATAGCCCAAACTACTACAAACTATTGCAAACTATAAGGAATCCAGTGTTGGTGCGTCCAACTTTGGAACCAGGCACAGTGGAAGGTTGGTGATCTACGCAGCATGCTAAAAGTTCTCTAGAAAGGACATTGTGTGACGGACAGTAGATTATTCAAAGTTGACCTATAAGTATGGATTGAATCGTATATTGCTTTTAATATTTGGTAGATCATCATGAATCACATTTTCACAAACCACAATGGAAGTTTAGTAAAGGCTTTCCGAATGTGTTGGGTTATTATTTTTTCTGCACCAAAATCTTCCATTAAATAAAGCATGGAATCAGTTGTATTTTATTCTACTATATATATAAAAAAATCAAATGTCATCGAGCACTGATGCTGCTGGATTTAGTCCAACGTACAAAGGACAACTTTAATTCATATATTACCAGAAGAACTCAAATCCTGTCCCAAAAGAATCAAGTGCACATGCTCCTTCCCTCTTGATTTATTTTGTGATTTTAAAGAAAATTGGTTTGAAGGTTGATAATAAAATATGATATGACACAAGAAGAAGGTTTATATAGCAGAGTGCTCAAGGACCAGAATGGAAAATGTCTTGATGTCCTGTATATCAGGTCACATGCTTCCCTATCCATTAGCTTCCAGCCAACACAGGCATATTTTCAGCTGATCAAGTGTGTATAGTTGGGTCATGAGCTCCCAAAATATGTATGAATTTGAACCTTGTAATGCAACTTCAAGTCAGATTAGTGAGTCTACGTTTAGATTGATGAGTCAGATAGACACAAAGGAAGAAAACAATGTAGGACAGAATGACCAACCTGAGGAGCTCGTAATTTTTTTTTAAGTTCAATTTAATTTAATTAAAAATGTTTATATATAATTTATTGTCAAGTTAGCTAACACACAGAGCATACAGTGTGGTCTTGGCTTTGGGGGTAGATTCCCATGATTCATCACTTACATACAAAGTGTATGCTCATCCCAACAAGCGCCCTCCTCAATGCCCATCATCCATTTTCCCTCAGCCTCCCATCAACCCTCAGTTTATTCTCTGCATTTAAGAGTCTCTTATGGCTTGCCTCCCTCTCTGTTTGTAACTATTTTTTCCCCTTCCCTCCCCCCATGGTCTTCTGTTAAGTTTCTTAAATTCTGCATATGAGTGAGAACATACGATATTTGTCTTTCTTTGACCGACTTATTTCACATGAGAGTCAAGATTAAATGGCACATGCACAATCTAAACAGAGATTCCAACAATTCCTGCCACTGAGGCTACTGTTCACCCACTAGGAGACCTGCTGATTCCAGTAAGCTCAAAGACAATCTCAGAATTTTCTACATAGTTCCTTGCACTGGATCAGAATTTCATCCCTGAATTAGAGGATTGTTGAGTACCAAGACTTTTGGTGCTGAATGGGCTCAGTAGAAGCTTGGAGGACAAGAATCACTGGGGAGGTTAGGCAAGGCTGCAGCTGAGCCTGGAGGAAAAGCAGGTGCCGTTGGGGGATGGGGAGGGCAGTGGGAGGGGCACTAAGTTGTGCAGTCACCGAGGGAGGAAGGAGAAAGGCACGTGGGAGCTAGCAGATAGAAGTCCAGATGTGCCCCGGATTGTGTAGTTCAGGGAGATGGCCTGTGAAGTTGGATGTGATGAGGGACAACCTGGGAGCTCAGCAGAAGAATCAAGACGCAGTGAGGATGTCAGGAGCCACTTGCGGGTAACTCAGTATGTGGCTGATGCCAGTGGTATTCTGAAGGACTAATGTCCAAGGGAAGAAAGTGCATCATTGAAGGATGCATCTGTGAAGCTGTAGCATGACCAAGTGACAGCCAAAGAGCCAACTGCACCCAAGGGAACCTGGCTCCCCTCCAAAGCCCTGCTCCAACCATCCTGCAAAGGCAGAGTGCGCCAAGAATGGAAGGGGGTCTAGAAATTACCCCAAGCCTGCAGATACATGGTCTTAAGATGGGCTTGGGGCTGGCCATTCTGAAACCGCTGCGCGTGTTCCCTGGAATTGCAGAAGTACCCACACGGATGGCAGATGGTGAAGCCAGGTTGCTCACTGTTGCGCTGGGAGGTTATAGGTAAGCAAGGGGAGGAGGCTAGAATGATCCTTGTGGCGATGGATTACAGCAGAGATACCAGTGTGAGTACACATTGAGTTCATATAGATGAAGATGTGCACCTAGAGAAATACAGATGTGTGAATACACATCGATTCGTATACACACAAAAATCTCCTTGTGCTGTCAGCTGACTGAACCTAGATGCAGTGACACCTCAGTAACAAGGGACACCTCTGGCACCTGCTACTGGTTCCTACTACCATTCTCTAGCAAAAAGAACTGGGATTCCTCAAGAGAAATGGTTGGTTCCAGGACCAGGACACGGATTATTCAAGATGAGCCTGGAACATCTTGAGGTGCTAGAAAGTAAGAAAGTGCTCAAAAAAAAAAAAACCCACATTAATGGGGATATGTCACAGGGACACAGGCACCAACTGGAAGAGTTTGAGCCAGAAAACATGACTTTGAGACAAAGTTGGTAGCTTTGTTTACCAACTTTGGTTGGAAGGGTTAGGTGAGCAGAGGTTTGGGGACCTTGCAGCGTGCACCATGAGCAAGTTGAAGACAGATGAAGTTAGAAAGATTAAAAGTGGGTCAGAAAGAGAGGATCTGGGGGAGTGGCTTTGGGGGACAGAGGACCAGGCTTGTGGATCATTTCGCAGGTCAAGGAAGATTTCAGAGGGAAAGAAAGACTCGCTTAGTCCAAGGAATATGGCACTTCCATCCCGAAATTTCTCATTTTTCTGAGGATTAAAGTTTGCTTCCATTTTTCTTTCATAATCGTCACTTGACATTTGCCGGGGAACGAGGCTGTTCTCCCCGTCGCAACCGTGTTCCCTAAAGAGTGGAAGGGTGCCCTTTTAACCACGGTCATGCTGCAATTTGCTCCAAAACAAGCCAGCTCGTTGTGCCCATGTAAGACATCAGTGTGACTGACACTGCACCTGCTCTCCACGCTGTATGTGCCTGTTGGGAAGCCAAGTGATAATTAGTGTGGGAAGTCCTGCTTGAGCCATAAACATGCCAAGTGGCCCCAGGACAGGGAGCCATCTCCCGGGGCAGTGCCCCGATGCTGAAAGTCTCCCCCTCCCCAAGCCCTGAGCTGGGTGGGAGGGCCAGTTGTCTGCTATAGGGCACAAGAGTTCTTCCAAATTCCTGGGAGAAAGCTGAACATTATCATGACAATAAAGTTTCCATAAGACACAAACCTAGATGCAGTTTGGGTCACCTTTTCTCTGCGTGTGCTGCTTAAAAAGAAACAAAGACGCATATCTTCAGAAAATTCTTCCTGGTGGAGATTTCAGAAACAGCAGGGGAGCGATCACAGAGGAGCCTGGACTCCTCCAGGTGAACAGGTGTCGAGAGGCTGAGCCCCATCCGTGAGCCTGCCACTCAGGGACAAGTCTTCTCTCCCAGCCCACATGAGGGGTAGGTTGCAGGTGCTGGGCAGCCCCAGCCACGGACACATGTGACTGGAGAGAAATCCCCAGCCCCTCAGGTGTGAGGTCATCCTGAGGTGTGCTCACTGCTGCATCCTGGAGTTTGCAGTGGGATTGAGTCTCAGCTGCTCACACATTTCTTTTTAAGTAAACTCATTTTGTGATAGAATTATATTTACAGAAAAGTGACAAAGATACTTGGATGTTCCCATATATCCCATGCATTGTTAACATCTTACCTGTGTAGGTTACCTTTGTCACAACCAATGGACTGATATTGATGTATTATTATTAACTAAAGCCCATATTTCATCTGGGTTTTCTTCTTTTTTAACAAATGTCCTTTCTTCTGCCTCAGGATCCCATCCAGGGTAACACCTTACATTTAGCCATCGCGTGTTTTTTAAACTCCATTGGACAGATTGTTTCTCAGACTCTTCTGGATTCTGATTGACTTGACCGCGTTGAGAGGTACTGGTCAGTTACTTCACAGGATGTCCTCCAACTTGGGTCTGTCTGCTGGTTTTGTTTTCACAGGGTTACACTGGGGTCATGGTTTTTGGAAGGAAGACCAACAGAGGTAAATTGCCATTCTTTTCCCATCACATCAAGCGTACATGCTATCAACCTGACTGATCGCCGTCTGTGTTAACCTTGATCACCGGGCTGAGGTGGTGTTTGTCAGGTTTCCGTAGATTGCTTCCCCCCAGGTTTTCATGGTCTTGGGAAGAGAGTCATTCTGCACAGTTCACATCTAAGTGGTGGGGAGTTACATTTTACCTGCTTGAGGGTGGAGTATCTACATACATATTTAAACATTAAAAAATATATTTAAAAAATTCTTCTACACAGGACATTTGTCCTTCCTTCCTTCCTTTTCTTAGTAACTCACTAATTTACACTTCTTTATTTTGTAAAAATTGACAAACTGATTTTAAAGCTTATATGGAAAGCAAATGACTTAGAATAGCCAACATGAAACTGAAGAAAAACAAAGCAGGTGGCCTGACACTAGGCAACTTCAAGACTTACCATAAAGCTACAGTAATCGAGACAGAATAGATGACAGTAATCAAGACAGAATAAAAGAGTAGATGTATAGACCAATGGGATAGAATAAAGAGCCAAGAAATAGATCCACAGAAATATGGTCAACTGACCTTTGGCAAAAATCAAGGCAATTTAATGGAGAAAGGATGGTCTTTTTCCAACAAATGGTGTTGGAACAGTTGGGTGCCCACATGTGAGAAATCAATCAATCAATCAATCAGTCAGTCAATCAGTGCAGACACAGACCTTACAGTTTTTGCAAAAAAGTTAATCCAAGATGGATCATCGGTCTAAAATTAAAGTGGATTAAAAATAAAAATGAAACAAATTGCTATAAAACTTACAAAAGTGGAAGAAAACGTAGAAGAAAATCCAGGTGCTATTGGGTTTGGCAATGAGTTTTTGACATGGCAACAACTTTCTTTAAAATCACGTGCTCCTGCTTCCGATTCTGTGTCTCCCTCTCTCTCTGCCCCTCCCCCGTTCATGCTCTGTCTCTCTCTGTCTCAAAAATAAACGTTAAAAAAAAAATTAAAAAAAAAAAAAAGGGGCGCCTGGGTGGCTCAGTCGGTTAAGCGTCCGACTTCAGCTCAGGTCATGATCTCGCGGTCCGTGAGTTCGAACCCCGCGTTGGGCTCTGGGCTGATGGCTCAGAGCCTGGAGCCTGCTTCCGATTCTGTGTCTCCCTCTCTCTCTGCCCCTCCCCCGTTCATGCTCTGTCTCTCTCTGTCTCAAAAATAAATAAACGTTAAAAAAAAATAAAAAAAATAATAAAAAAATAAAATAAAATCACGTGCTCTGTGAAACCAGCTATGTAGAAAATGAACAGACAAGGCGCATCTTGGGAGAGATACTTGCAAACCATGTATCTGATAACGATATCTCTAAAATATGTACCCAGAATGTATAAAAATCTTAGAACAATAAGACAATAGCCCAATCAAAAATGGGCAAAAGATTGTAACAGATACTTCACAAGTAAAGACACCCAGATGGCAAATAAGCATATAAAAAGATCATGCTCAGTGTTATTCTTCATCAGGGCATTTCCACACGCCTGTTAAGATGGCCAGACTCCAAAGATGTAACTGACACCAACCACGTGGTAAAGGTGTAGAGCCACTCATCCCTGGTGGGAATGCAAAATGTACAGTCACCTGGAGGACCCTGGGGCAGCCAGAGGAAGTCTTACTACACAACTCAGCAATCACACTCCTAGGTATTTACCTGATTGTTGGGAAACTGTGTTCAAGAGGAAACCTGTGCATAAATGTTTGCAGCAGCCTCATGCATAGTCATCGAAAACTGGACGCAACCCAGATGTCCCTCAGCAGGGGAATGGATAAACAAACTGTGGCATCCAGTGGAATATTATTCAGTAATAAAAAGAAATGAGGTGTCAAGCCATGGAAAGTCACAGAGGAAGCTTAAATGCAAAAGCTAAGTGAAAGGAGCCAGTCGGGAAAGGTTGCATACTGCATGATTCCAATTACATGACATTTCGAAAAAAGGCAAAATGCACATATCAACAGTCTATCCACCAGCGGTTGCCAGGGGTTAAAGAGGAGGGGACAGGAAGAAATGATGTCAGGGTATTTTAGGGGAATATAACTGTAATGTTGGATACATGACATTATAAATTTGTCAAAGCCCCTAACAACTCAACAGAATAAAACCTTAATAGGTAACTGTTTAAAAATCATGTAAGTGGTTGAAAGATCCTGGGAAGGAATAAACTGTCCCAAGAGAAACTGCCTGTGTTACAATGGTGTGGAATGACCTCACTGGAGGGGATGGGCCAAGGTGCTGAGCTCAGTAACCAGAGTCTGTAGGACTAAAGGCAGAGGATTTGGACATGATCTCTGTTCTCTAGTGGATTAAGTTGCCTCCCACGGGGGGTTGGGATCATACTCCTGATACCACTATACATCTACACTGAAATTTAACAATGTAAATAAATGGGTGTCAGATGGAAGGATCCAGGTTCTCACTGCCAGGGTGAAGACTACCGAGAAGCGGGTTTCCATGACCCATGTGGTTACGGATCAGGGTTGGAGACACAGTGTGAACTCATGTCTGGCTTCACAGGCAGAGGTGGGCATTTAGAAATATTTGCAGATTGTGTGCAGACACACCACTTAGCATACAGACATCTATTTCTTTCTTGGTCTGTCAGCTGAGAAGATCTGGAAGCAATTCACCCTGATAGAGACGGGCAAGCCTAGCCTCCAGATCTTAGTTTCCAGTACTGTTCTCCCTGGGAAAATGGTTTATTCCAGGAATGTGCCTGGAGCATCTAGGGGAGCCATAAAGAAAGCAAGTGCTCAAGCAAACACACAAAAAAAACAATACGTTGACGGACTATGTTGAAGGTCATAAGAACCAACAGAAAGTCTGCCAATGGCCAAAGCCGGGATATGAGCAACAAAACACATGAGGGAATATCAAATTATAACACAAGTTATAAAATAAATACCCATTAGTCCATATTGATATAAACTAATGATTAAATAAATAAAGGAGAAGAGACAAGTCCCCTGTGCAAATTCTCTGCCCCCATGACCAAGAGCACAACTCCCTACTCCTTAACTGGCAACTGCACAAAGGACTTCCTTCCAAATAGCACAGTACAGAAAGGGGGAGAAAGAGTAGCTTTTCAGCAAAGAACCCTGATAAACATGGCCTCAGCAGGTGGTCAAGGTCAACACAGGTAGGGATAAGTCATGCTGACATATCAGACCCTTCATAGGATGTGATAGGAACAGAACTGAACTTCTGTGATCTTTCAAAAACCCATAACCCCAGTAAAACCAAGAGGAAAACATCACACAAATTCCAAGACAAGGCGTCTTACAATATGCCTGCCCAATACTCCTCAAAACTGCCAAGGGCATTGAAAACAAGGGAAGTTGGAGACGCTCTCACAGCCAAGTGGAGCCTCAGGAGGTGAGATAAATAAATTCGGGTTTCTGGGATCTTGGAACAGAAAAAAAAAAAGGATATTAGGTGAAAACTGGGGGGATATGAATAAAGCATAGACTTTAGGTAATGATGTATCAACATTGGTTCATTGATCAGGACAAATGTACTATAGTAATGTCAGATGTTCATAATAAAGAAAACTGGATGAGAGGCATATGGGAACTCTGGTACTGTCTTCCCCATGTCTCTGTAAATATGAAACTATTCTAATAAATAAAGACTATTTTATGTAAAAAAAAAAAAAGTGTTCTCTATTTGAAATAGTTAAGATAGACATTGCTCAATTCCAGGTAGGAATTTTCCTGATAGGTGTAAATTTTGATTATTTTTCACATAATTAGAATTTATTGAATACCTATGAACACACACACACACACACACACACACACACACACACTTTGCCCAGCTCTGAGAACAGAGCAGAGAACAATGAGACAAGTTTCTCACAATAGTTGTGGTCTGTCCTTTGGGACTGCCCTCCTGGTACATTTAAAAAAATTTTTTTTTGCATGTTTATTTATTTTTGAGAGAGAGAGACATAGAGACAGAGCATGAGCAGGGGAGGGGCAGAGAGAGAAGGAGACACAGAATCCGAAGCAGGCTCCAGGCTCCGAGCTGTCAGCACAGAGCCCAACACGGGGCTCGAACTCACAAGCTGTGAGATCATGACCTGAGCTGAAGTTGGACGCTCAACCGACTGAGCCACCCAGGCGCCCCAAGGTACATATATATATATATATATATATATATATATATATATATAATTTATCGTCATGTTAGCTAACACACAGTGTATACAGTGTGCTCTTGGTTTCAGGGGGTAGATCCCATGATTCATCAGTTACCTATAACACCCAGTGCTCATCTCAACAAGTGTCCTCCTCAATGCCCATCACCCATTTCCCCTCTTCCCCACCCTTCCCCATCAACCCTCAGTTTATTCTCTGTATTTAAGAGTCTCTTATGGTTCACCTCCCTCCTTCTCTGTTTGAAACTATTTTTTCCCCTTCCATTCCCCCATGGTCTTCTGTTAAGTTTCTCAAGTTCCACATATGAGTGAAAACATATGGTCTCTGTCTTTCTCTGACTGACTTACTTCACTCAGCATAATATCCTCCAGTTCCATCCACATTGCTACTAATTGCAGGATTTCATTCTTTCTCATTGCCAAGTAGTATTCCATTGCATATATAAACCACATCTTCTTTATCTGTCAGTTGATGGACATTTAGGCTTTTTTCCACAATTTGGCTATTGTTGAAAGTGCTGCTATAAACATTGGGGTACAAGGGCCCCTATGCATCAGCACTCCTGTATCCCTTGGGTAAATTCCTAACAGTGCTATTGCTGGGTCAGAGGGTAGTTCTATTTTTAATGTTTTGAGGAACCCCCACACTGTTTTCCAGAGAGGCTGCACCAGTTTGCATTCCCACCAGCAGCGCAAGAGAGTTCCCATTTCTCCACATCCGCGCAAGCTTCTGTCTTTGCCTGAGTTGTTAATTTTAGCCACTCTGACTGGTGTGAGGTGGTATCTCAGTGTGGTTTTGATTTGTATTTCCCTGGTGATGAGTACATTTTTGAGTGACACTCGGGTTGTTCACTTGCACATGTATTTCTTTTGCCCTCTCCTACAAATGCACTACCCATTTTAAGGACTTCAACTGGCCAGACTCCAATGTGCCAATGCCCAGTGAAGTGCCTGGCAGAGAACATGTACTTAATAAATTCCACTTTGCATTTCTCAAATGTTTGTTTAACATATGTTCTGTGCTGGGCACTATACTAGGCCAGAGGTATAGCCAAAAAATATTATGTAGACAGCCTCTAATTCCTCCCTGTGGGACCATACGCATATACCCAGACAACCCATGAATTGATCACAACCAATGTGTGGCTTGTGCCAAGTGCCTCGGGAAACAACACATATGCAGATGGTTTCCACGCAGGGAGAATTAGGCATTCGGTACATGCTATGCCCCTGAATGTAGTGAATTGTTTGGAGAATGACTTTGTTATATATAACTTGCACTAATAAGAGAAAAGAAGGAACTAAATTATTGAAGATGCTCAGGGAGGCAAGAAGGGAAGGAGAAATACCACAAATTAACCTTTTTTTTTTTTTTTTCATGTTCCTCCTGGTCAAGAAAGGGCCATATCTGAATGGGAAGAACTGTAGGATTAGGAAAGTTTTATTCCTGTACAATGCCCTTCCCAATTTTCCCCATTAATCAGCTGCCATGCCTTGATTTTGTGACTGATCTGTTTACCAGAAATCATTTGGGTTTCAATGTATATTCACATAATTCACATCTTTTACTTCCTCATTTGATAACTATTTATTGTGGTGGACCATGAGAGAATTGTCCTTGCTTTCATGGAGACTCCAGTCTCCTGGGAAAGATAGACAATGAACCAATAAGCAAATAAATGAGTATTTTTAAGGGGCGCCTGGGTGGCTCAGTCGGTTAAGTGGCCGACTTCGGCTCAGGTCATGATCTTGCGGTCTGTGAGTTCGAGCCCCGCTTCGGGCTCTGTGCTGACAGCTCGGAGCCTGGAGCCTGCTTCCGATTCTGTGTCTCCTTCTCTCTGACCCTCCCCCGTTCATGCTCTGTCTCTCTCTGTCTCAAAAATAAATAAACGTTAAAAAAATTTTTTTTTAAAAAAATGAGTATTTTTAAGATAGTTCTATGTATTGGGATGCCTGGGTGGCTCAGTCAGTTGAGTGTTGACTCTTGATTTCGGCTCAGATCATGCACTGAGTGTGGAGCCTATTTAAGATTCTCTCTCTCTCCCTCTGCCCCTCTCCCCTGCTCACACACTATTTCTCTCCCAAAAAAATAAATACATAAAGAATACAGGGCACCTGGGTGGCTCAGTTAGTTAAGTGTCCAGCTTCAGCTCAGGTCATGATCTCATGGTTCGTGGGTTCGAGCCCTGCGTTGAGCTCTTGCTGACAGCTCGGAGCCTGGAGACTGCTTCATATTCTGTGTCTCCCTCTCTCTCTCTGCCCCTCCCCTGCTCCCACTCTGTCTCTCTTTCTCTCTCTCTCTCTCTCTCTCTCTCTCTCTCTCAAGAATAAATAAGCATTAAAAAAATAAAACAAAATAGTTCTACATGTTAATAGTAATATTTCTTCCTGTGACCACTAACTTTGCACCTTTGATGAAGTAATTGCTCCTTCTTTTTTTGTATACATTCCCTCTCATGGATAATCATTGTATGTCGCTGGCTCTCTACCACCCTCATGGCCTCCCCTCCTCCTGCCCACAGAGGCTGACCCACCATGGCTCCTTCTCAACCTGACATGCCATGCTGCCCCTCCCACACCACAGCATCCTCAGCGGTGGAGTTCACTGTGCCTGGAATTACCTTCAATGCCCTGTCTCCTTCTCAGCATTTTGGTGTTGTGATAGACATTGCTTCTTTGGTGAAGGCTTCTCTGATAATCTCTGTGTAGGCATTGACTCCTCCTGGCTTTGGAGGTGAGAAATCTGGGTTTCAGCCTTGAGTTGGGTACACTTGTGGGTGCAGCTCTGAGACATTTCCAGCTATATTAGAACTGTTCTGTGAATTAATTATCTGTACCAACTTCTGTGAGATTTGCATTTTATTTGAAGCTTGAATATGGGCCTGAGTTGGGACCAGAAAACCGGCGTGTGGAGAGCAAGTCTCAGCTGGGACGAGAGCCGGGTAGATAGCCAGACCCAGACTGTGGTTTATATGATCAGCCAGGACCAGGTGGAGCAGAGGCAGGAGAAGGGAACTGCATTTGTGCAGGTGAAGCCAGAAGGGCAAGGTTCAGGGCAAGTGGAATCTCCACAAGAGCCACTGTTCTCCCCACCATGGAAATCCACTTAGCACCTTGGACAGCTCCTGGGGGCCAAGAGCCCGGACAGATGGGAAAGGACAGCTCCCTCCACTTCTAAAGGAGCAGCGTCCACTCGTGGGATAAAATGCAGGCTCATTGCAGCCCACGCTGAGCTCTCAGTTTCTGACACAGGGAACAATTAATCATTCACTTTGCTGCATGTTGTTTGAGAGCCGGCAATGCGCTAAGGACCCTCTCGCATGATGCAGGGCTCCATGGGACGCTAATGCCTGCGGTGGAATATGGGGCATCCTGCCTGAGATATCACCTCATGGTGGGAGAAGCTTCTGGAGCCGGGGGGCTTGGCCTCATCTCCCAGCTCTCCCACCCACAAGCTGTATGGCTTTGAGACAGAAATAAAATAATAATTAATAAAAGCACAGTTAAAAGCGACTCCTCCGGTTTCAAGCTCATCATCCATCTGTAATGCTGGTTGTGGAAAGGACACGTAATGATGTTTGTGAAGGATCTGGCACCTGAGTGTCAGCCATTAAGTGTGCTTGTGAGAACTGGGGAGGGGGTTTCAGCTTCCCAAACCCTCCAGCCCATCTTGCCAAAACCACTACGTACGTCATCTTGATGGTGCGACGCACAAAAGGAGAACGTGGGTTTGATTTTATTGCATGGGGTGCAACCACAGGTTCTGTCTGCCTCCAAACACAAAAACAAGCCCCCATCATCTCCTGGCCTGCTACACAGCACTCAGCGCGGCCCCTATGTGGGAATGACAGGTCCAGCTGGCCTCCCTTATCAACATCACATAATTAATACACAGAACCCATCTCACAACATTGCCTTCCCAGGGCTCTGTCCATCTTCGTAAAGCAAGGTTGGCAGCTTCCCCGTGTGAAGCCCTGGGAAGTGTTCACCATGGTGGTTATTCCACCTTCACCCACCGTCCACGGGGACCAGGAGGCTGCATTCTACAGAGCTGCTGCTCTGTTCCCTGTCATTTGCCTGTCACTGCTGAGTGTGTGTGAGGGCTATGGTGAAGAGCTCTAATTGTTTCCCGAAACAGGAGGGTTGCCTTAGAAAGCTAAAAGCCCCACCAGGTCCTCATTGAGAACACTTGTGGCTCATTCTCCTTAAAATATGTAAATATGTCACAGCCTCTGTGTAGAATGCACAGCCTGGAGCTCTCCAGGCTGAGTGTTCAGATTTGAGGATTTTCTGACAGTTTGAGCACTAGAAACGGTATGTGAGAGAGAGGTGGGGGGGGGGAGAAGAGCAGGAGAGAGAGAGAGAGGTAGTGGGGGGCAGACAGCACAGAGCATTGCATTTCTCTTCCTTAAAAGAGGCACCAAAGTTGACAGAACCATCCTTTTATTTCCGTATTAGGATCTCCAGAGCATTCTTATTTAGGTAGCAATCTTTCAGAAAAGATACCATTTTCAGCAAAACACACAAACACCTAATTCACTGGGGTGATATTTGCCATGGCGATTTTGTAGATGAAGAGCTATTTTGTAGTGTTTTGTGAACAAGCTATTTTTAATAGTGGTAGGCTGATTCTTTCTTGGAGGAAACAATCCCATGGCTCCTGGCAGATTCCTGAGCTTTTGTCCCTACTCCCCTGTAGAGCATGGGGCCCAGAACTCCTCCCTTAAATCCTAAATGGGGAGGTGTTGGGGCAGGGTGGTTAAATCCTTTTGGATATCTGACTTTCCTGAAATAGGTGCCCTGCCTGAAATGTCACGGGCTTGGGAAGTCCTGTCTCGGTGGGACCCAGGTCAGGTGTATGTCAACACAGCAAGAAGATACGACAGTTATAAACATCTACATACCCAACAACAGACCAGCAAAACTCATGAGGCGAAGACTTACAGAATGGAAGGGGGACGTGGGTCTATAATAATAGTTGGAGGTGTGAGCCCCCCAGTCTCAGGAATGGATGGAACAAGCAGACATGTGTGGAACATGCCTCTTGACAGCGAGAGCACACATGTTTTTCCCAGTACACACGACACTCTGCGCCACAGGTCACAGGTGAGGCCACAAGTGGAGTTTAAATATATTTTAACGGATAAATCATCTCATACAAAGTCTCTTCTCCGACCACGTGGTGATGAAGTTAGAAATCACCCACAGGAAGAAACCTGGGAAACTGGCAGATTTGTGGAAATAAAGCAATGGACTCTTAAACAGCCAATCAATCAAAGAAGAAATACGGGGGAGATCAGAGAATGCCTAGAAACATGTGAAAATGAAAACACAACATGCGGAAACTCATGGGAGGCAGCAAAGCAGTGTTAAGAGGGAAATTTATAGCTATAAATGCTTGCACTAAAAGTAGCAGAGATCTCAAATCAACAACCTAACTTGATGCGAGGACCTGGAAAAAGAAGTGCAAACTAAACCCAGAGCCAGCAGAAGAAAGGAAATAATGAAGATCCGATGAGACATCAATGAAACAGAGAAGAAAAACAATGGAGAAAATCAATGCAACTGAAGGTTGGTTCTTTGTAAAGATCAACAAAATTGGCAAACTTTTGGACTAGACAAAAAAAAAAAGAAAAGATCCAAATTACTGCAATCAGAGATGGAAATGAAGATGTTGCTACTAATTCTACAGAAATAAAGACTATTGTAAGAGATACTATGAATAACGGTATGCCAGCCAATTGGATACCCTATGTGAAATGCGCAATTCTTGGAAACACAAGACTCTCCCCCGCCCAGGACTAAACCATGAAGAAATAGAAAATCTGAATAGATCTACAACTCGTTAGGAAGATTGAATCAATAATCAAAAATATCCCAACCAGAAATTTAAGAAATAAACAAGCAAACAAACGAGACAAATGAAAAGCAGACTCTGAATACAGGGAGCACATTTGTGGTTGCTGGAGGGGAGGTGGGAGGGCGTTTGGGGAAAATAGGAGATGGGTATGAAGAGTACATCTACAGTGATGAGCAAGCACTGAGTCAGGTATGGAAGCGGTGACTCGCTGTGTGCAACACCTGAAAGTCACAGCACGCTGTACGTTAATTACACTTCACTTAAAAAAAGAAAGAAAAGCTTTTGACCAGATGGTGAATGCTACCAAATATTTAAAGCACTACTTACCCATCCTTCTCAAAGTTTCCCAAAAGGTTGAAGAGGAGGGAACACTTTCTAACTCATTTTACGAGATCAGAAAAGACACTAACAGGAAAAGAAAACTCCAGACCAATGCCCCTTATGGACGTTGATGCAAAAACACCCCACAAAACCCTGTCAAACCTAATTCGGCAGCACAGTAGAAGCATTATACACCACGACAAGGTGGGATTTATTCCTGGGTTGCAAGGATGCTTCAACATATGAAAGTCAATGAGATTAATACACCACATTAAAAGAACAAATAAAAAAAATTCCACATGGTCATCAGAATTGATGCCGAGAAAGTATTTGACAAAAATTCAACATCCTTTCATGATTAAAAAAAAAAAATCAAGAAACTATGAACAGAAAGAAACAGACTCAACATAATAAAAGCCATGTGTGAAAACCCACGGGGAGCATGTTCAAGACTGAGGGCTCTCCCTCCAGGATCTCTGATCTAACTTAAAGGACAATTAGAAAAAAAAGCAACAATTATACAACTATGTTGATGGGTATGATGTATGAAAATGTAATTTGTGTGGCAATAATAGAAGAAGGAGGGGAAAGAAAAGAAAGTTGGCCTAGAGCAGTTTCAGACTACCATTGAAAGTAACTTGCTATTGAGGCGCCTGGGTGGCTCAGTCGGTTGAGCATCCGACTTCAGCTCAGGTCACGATCTCATGGTCCATGAGTTCGAGTCCCGTGTCAGGCTCTGGGTTAATGGCTCAGAGCCTGGAACCTGCTTCCAATTCTGTGTCTCCCTCTCTCTCTGCCTCTCCCCCGTTCATGCTCTGTCTCTCTCTGTCTCAAAAATAAATAAATGTTAAAAAAAATTAAAAAAAAAAAAAGAAAGTAACTTGCTATTAATTCAAAGGAGATTATTTCAAGTTAGGATGCCAATTGTAATTCCCAGGGAAACCACTAAGAAAATAATTTAAATGAAATAATAGGGGAATTAAAATATTACATTAGGAAATATATATTTAGCTTTAAAGAAGGCCATAATGACAGAAGAGAGGCATAAAAAGACATAAGACATACAGAAAACAAATAGCAAAATAGCAGATGTAAATTCTACCTTATCAGTAGTTAGATTAAATCTAAGTAAATTGAACACTCCAAATCAAAAGGCAGAATAGAACAAATCTGGTCCAGTATACGCTGTCTACAAGAGAGGCTTATGATTCAAAGACATAAACAGAATGAGAGTGACAAGATGGCAAATTATTAACACGCAAACAGTAATCAGAAGAGAGCTGGGGTGGCTAGACTAACATCAGACACAATTCACCCTAATGCAGAAGAAAACTGTGACCAGAGACAGGGGTATATTTTATAATGCTGAAAGAGTCAGTCCACCAGAAGGACATAATGATAGTACACATATATCCACTTAACAACGGAGTCTCAAAATACACCAAGGGCAGTGAGAATTGGTGCAAGAAACAGACGATTCAACAATAGCTGCAGACTTTCAATAACAGATAGCCCACCTCAGCAGAAGACCTGTAAGGAAACAGAAGGCTTCTTAACGCTATAAACCATCCAGACCTTGTATAAATCTGCACAGCACATTCCAGAGAGAGAAGCAGAACACACATCCTTGTAAAGGCCACATGGAGCTTTCTCCAGGATAGACCATGTCATTGGCCAGAAACCAGGATTTAATAATTTTAAAAGGTTCAAAATCATTCGAAGTAGGTTTTCTGACCAGAACGGAGATAATCAAAATTAATAGCAAAAGGAAATTTGGGAAATTCAGTAGTATATGGAAATTAAAACACATTCCCCCATATAACCAGTGAGTCAAAGAGGAAATTTCAAGGAAGATTAGAAAGTACTTTCAAATGAATGAAAGCAGGACACAGCAAACACCACACGTCAAAGCTATGGGATCTGGCTAACGCAGTTCTGAGATGTTTTTAAGAAAAAGATCCTCGATTAACAACCTAAAGTTCTACCTTAAGAAGCTAGAAAAGGCAAAGAAAACCAACTCCAAAACAAGTGGGGGTGGGGGGGGAAGGGCATAGTAGAGATTAGACTGGAAATAAATGGAACAGAGAGTGGAAAAGCGGTGAGGAAGGTCACTCTGAAATTCCCACAGGAATAGTGGGGTGTGAGGTATAGGTTTGTTCCATGGAAATCACTCGGAGAATGTGGTGGGAGAGGATGTGTGTGCACAGGGAGGCTCTCAGGAATTCAAAGGAAATCACTACAGAAGGAAGCCCCAAAGGGGTTCTTTGCATCTCTTCTTGTGCACATGTTGGAGACAAGCCTGTGTGTGCAGCGACAAGCACATACAGGAAGAGGAATTTTCTCTGGGCAAAGCAGTCGTCAGGGCCTGGAGAACCTTCGGATCAAAATGCAGCATGTTCTTTCAGATTGCTTCCACTCATTACTCTTACCTTCCATGTAGTTTTGGCCCCGTGATGGCCATGGATAGGGAAATGATGTAAATCAATGCGGGTTTTTAAACGTTGGTAACATTTGACAAAACTACATTCAAGGAAAGTTGCCGGCTTATTTTTATTCATTGTTAATTTTTCCAATCTGATGAGGGGAAGAAGGTTTCCTCTTTTGTTTGAAGTCACATTTTCTTGATTAATTTTGATCAGAGGATTAAATTTATTTCCTCTTTTGTCAAACAGATGTTTGAGATCATTGCCCATGTTTCTATTGGACAACATATGTTAAGGTTATTTCAGTGCTAAGGTTATTATCCTGTTGTCATAAGTTCTGAATTTGCCTTTTAACTTGAAACCTTTAAAAAAATTTTTAATGTTTATTTATTTTTGAGAGAGAGAGAGAGAGAGAGAGAAAGGGAGAGAGAGCGTGCACAAGTGGAGGTGGGACAGAGAGAGAGGGAGACAGAGAACCCAAAGCAGGCTCCAGGCTCCAAACTGTCAGCACAGAGCCCAACGTGGGGCTCGAACCCACAAAGTGTGAGATCATGACCTGAGCTGAAGTCAGACACTTAACCAACTGAGCCAGCCAGGTGTCCCAACTTGAAATCTTTATAATGCACGTGTGTGTGATACAGCACTTTGATTTTGTCACATCTATCAGTACTTTTTTTTTTTTTTTAACGTTTATTTATTTTTGGGACAGAGAGAGACAGAGCATGAACGGGGGAGGGACAGAGAGAGAGGGAGACACAGAATCGGAAACAGGCTCCAGGCTCTGAGCCATCAGCCCAGAGCCCGACGCGGGGCTCGAACTCACGGACCGTGAGATCGTGACCTGGCTGAAGTCGGACGCTTAACCGACTGCGCCACCCAGGCGCCCCTATCAGTACTTTTTATATAGGATTGCTATTGTCATGCTTGGGGTCTTCCGGCAAGATGCTTACTCTACAACTCAATGTTCTTCCAGCACTTTGAGAGTTCTTTTTTACATTAACCTTTAAATGTATCTGGAATTACTCAATTATTGTAAGGAATGGAATTTTGAAATGATTTTGTTTTTTTCTCGAAAGATTGATTAATCCCATCATCATTTATGTGTTGATACCTCCCGTGTTAACATGGCTGCCGAGTCATACACTAAATCCTTTCAATTATGTCGGAAGGGGGTCGTGTTCCATACTTTGCCACAATTTTGTTTTTGTTGTGGCAAAACGCACACAATATATACCACCTTCACCATCTTCAAATGTATAGTTGACTGGCATTAAGTACGTCACGATGAAGTACCGTCGTTATCACCAGGCATCTCCAGACTCTTCATCGGCAGAATCTTTCCTACACTTTCATGTTAGAATGCATCTGATAAGACACTTGTATTATTTTTCTCTTTCAGCATTTCCATTTCTGATGTTTCTTCTTCTCAATGAAACTTGAAAATATTTTATTAGATGTTCCCTCAAAAAAACCTATCTTAGGAATTTGGCTGGAAACGGATTATTGAGTAGAGTTCTCATTTCAAAAACAGTTGGCGTTCTCATTTCAAGATGTGGTATCCTACTATGTTCAGTGCCAGGTCACTGGTAACGTTTGTTGTGGATACTTTTTTATTATTGTCTGCACTTGCTGAAAGGTCCCAGAGATGCTGGACACATCCATGTTGTTCTTTTTTGCATTTATAGTACTTGATGCTGGCTGGCATGTCATAGGAACTCAGTAGGCACCTAATACGTTAATGAATGATAGATGACATATTGTTATGTGTGATTTGTGCTTCTTATTTTATTTAATGGATATTTGGTGACCGGTGTTACTGCCGTGAATGAAGCATGATTTACTGGAGACTATACTCCACTAGATTTGTCAATGTTCTGAAAGGCCATCTGTTACAGATGGAATTCTGTCTCCCTGAAATTCATATGTTGGAATCCTAGCCCCTAGTACCTTGGAATATGGCATTATTTGGGAACAAGGTCGTTGCAGATGTAATTAGTTAGGATGAGGCCATCCTGGACAAGAGTGAGCCCCAATTCCAGTATGACTGGTGTCCTTATGAAAAGGGGAATTTGGACACAGGCATGCATGCAGAGAGAAAGCCATGTGATGCTGGAGGCAGGGATCCAGGAGGCATGTCTACACAACAAGGAACACTGAAGATCACCAGAACACTGGGGGCAGTCATAGAATAGATTCTTTCTCAAGCCCTCAGAAAGAATCCTTCCAGCCCACACCTTGATCTTGATGTCCAGCCTCCAGAACTCTGAGGCAATAGAGCCTCGGGGTCTGGTATTTTGTTATGGAAGTCTTATCACACAGATTCAAGTTTGGTAGGTTTGGTTTCTCCTGAGACGTGTCTCCTTGTCTTGCAGATGGCCACCTTCCTGCTGCACTGTCATGTGTCACATGCCTTCTCTCTGTGCACATGTGTCCTTGGTGTCTGTCTCTTTCCTTATAAAGACATCAGTCCCACTGGATTCGGGCCCCGCTCTTATGGCCTCGTTTAACTTTAATTTTCTCCATAACAGTCCCATCTCCAAATACAGTCACACTGGTGGGTTGGGCTTCAACATATGAATCTGGGTGGGAGCGGGGTACGGGTACACAATTCAGTTCAGAACACACATCATCCTTCAGAATCTAAGTATGTGTCTGAAAGCATCCTGGATTAGGCAGTGATGTTTTAGCTATTGCTTTCACCTACAAGGATCTTAGAGAATTGAAAATTGGAAACGTTCCTTTGGAATGGATATGGAGGCGAGAACAGAGCTGGGAGGAGAGGCTCAGAGACAGTGGGCTCTATTTGTGGTGACAGAGGCATTACGAAACCTGTTTCCATTTTCTCTGTTTTACTCAAGGCCAGCTTGCTGGCTGGCTTCTCTTCTCTGGATGCTGGTTTCTCCCCTAAAATGTGTCTGGTCATCTCACAGAGGTACCCAAGTGACTAAGCCACATCACATACTTGAAAGGGCAGGATGCCTCCTTCCTGCTTGTAAAGAGGAACCAGTTTACAGAAGAGGAGCATTTTCTAACAAATTTCTCTTGGCTACAGGTTTGGCACTTAACAAATTAATTATACAAGCAAAAGATGCATAAATTCTCTTGAGAGAAAGAGAGAGAGAGGGAGAGAGAGAGAGAGAGAGAGAGAGAGAGAGAGACTTCCAAATAAAAGTCTCTCTGTGTTTTTCTAAGCTTTAAAAATATTTTTGGGGTGCCTGGGTGGCTCAGTCGGCTAAGCATCCAACTTCAGCTCAGGTCACGATCTCATGGTCTGTGAGTTCGAGCCCCGCGTCAGGCTTTGCGCTGACAGCTGGGAGCCTGGACCCTGCTTCGGATTCTGTGTCTCCCTCTCTCTCTGCCCCTCCCCCGCTCGCACTCTGTCTGTCTCTGTCTCAAAAAATAAATAAAACGTTAAAAATTTTTTTAAAAAAATAAATAAAAAATAAAAATATTTTTATATACATTTATGTATTTGCATAGAAAAGTACATACTTTAGTCAATCTGAATCGATCTGAAAATCCTCCCTGTGCTCCATGTGTTGTTTAGAGATCCATCACGCTAATGGAAAAATGTTCTTTCATTTTGAAGTGTGCATGGTCTTCCATTGAAAAAACATTGGCTACTCTTAATTCGGCCACTTTGCTGTCGACAAAGTCTCTCCCGCTTTTTTCCCTTTCCAAACCATGATGTGTGTGTCCTGAGAATATCTTGCCTTTAATGGGATTATGTAGTTGCAATACATATTAGCCTCATTTTGCTGTAGCCTTTAGGTGAGAGTTTGGTTTTGTTTTAATGTTTTGATCTTAGAGTAATTTCTATACGATTTCTTTATTATTCACTTCTATAAAATTACTGCATTACGTTTTTAATCCCAAAGTGTACTTGGTTGGGACAAAAATGAGTTGAGTTCCAAAACAGCCCCACCCATGTTGTCTAACACCTGTGTTTCTAGGAAGATCATTTGGGCAGGGTCCTGTGTGGCAGGGAAACCTAAGTGTGCCCCTGACTGGGAAGGAAGGCTTGCTGTGAGGTGACTTCTGTGACAAAGAAGAACGAATTACCTTCAATAAATCAACGCCAAGATGTACGCAAGGAGCCAAACCAATAAGTCAAGCTCAACAGCTCTGGAGAGAAGCTTCAGGCTTACCCCTTCCTCCTCCGAGGCTCCAGCCGTGGCTTTTCTCCATGCCGGCCGCAGCAAGGACACCAACTGGAGATCGGTGGAGATGAGAGCTCAGGCTTGATGGTGTCCAACTGGCCAACCGAGTGCACGGTGGTCTCTATCCTTGAGAATCACAAGCTCCAGGGGTGCCTGGGTGGCTCCATCAGTTGAGTGTCTGACTGTTGACTTTGGCTCAGTCAGTTGAGTGTCTGACTCTTGACTTTGGCTCATGGGTTCAAGCCCCACATTGGGTTCTGTGCTGACAGTGCAGAGCTTGCTTGTGATTCTCTCTCTCTCTCTCTCTCTCTCTCTCTCTCTCAAAATAAATAAATTCACATTAAGAACCATTACACGCTCCAGCCATACCACCCAAGCACGGGTGTGGTACAAATATGTAAGGGTGCAGACTGTTCTCTCTACCTTGAGTGATGCCCTTCTTCCCTCTCTCCGCCTGGTGTGCTCTACCTGGCCACCTGCTGCTTCTTCCTTGATGCAGGTGATGGAATCATTCTGGTTACACAGCACTTTGGACTGAGTAGAGACAATCACCATCATCATCATCACCATCGTCCCCAGGGCCATCACAACCGCCACCAACCCCCATCACCACGCTTGTCATCACGTCTTTCCCACTGATGGCCACCCTATCAGCTCGGGTTCTTACTCTGGGTGAGACATTCTTTTCAGAGCTTGCCTGGGTCATGTCATTTAGATCTGATACTCGTGGCACAAGGTAAATGCTATTATAGTCTCCATTTTGTACATGAAGAAACTGAGGCACAGAATGGTGAAGGAACTTGTTCAAGGTTATATGAGGATCTCAGCCTCTTGATTCATATTACAGTAAATCCATTGGATAAGGATGAATTTGTTTCTTGCTAACTTAATTTGAATATTCTCATCTCATTTGGGCTCAGTTTTCATGGAAAGCTCAGCTATAATAATATGATCTCTGCTCTTGATTCTTAAAGTGTAGTCCCTGAACAGCAGCATCAGCATTATCTGAGGTCTTAGTGTAAATGCTGGTTCTCAGGCCTCACTTCAGACCTACAGAATCAGAATCTTCATTTTTAACAAGACACCTAGGTGATCGGAGAGCCCACTGACATTTGAGAAGCATTTCACAAATACACCCCCCCTCTGTCCTTGTGCAAACGTAGATCCGAAACCGACCTATGGCTTGTTCCTACAGAGGTCGGGGGCACCTGCCAGCCTGGTCCTCCATTGTCCCAATCTCATAGGCAATATTCAGAATGTACTGGGAGGCTGTTACCAATTACTTGCATTTGCAAAACAAAGGAACATGTAGCCAGTGTCTCCAGGGCAGCAGGGAGGGCTAGAGGGTGAAAATTCTCCTTGGAATTGGAGTAGGGGATAAGATGCCTGCTAGACCTAACCATAACCTCACCCAGTGAAAGACTCATTCACCGCTGGCTCCCGGCAGGGACGAAAGCCTGCTGACCCACCTCCTGCTGTATGCCATGCTGTCCATACGGACACTGAGCCTTTTGCCGACATCAAAGGAAAGTGGTCACGGGTCCTGTTTGTCTGGCTCTTTGGGGCCTTGGATTCTTCACACATAGGTTGGGGTAATAGAACGGCATCTGCCTTCATGACAGGATCGTGGCAAAGGCCAAGAACCAGTCAGAGTTCACGTAAGAGTGGGGACACCTGAATAGAATAAGGTCTGTAATGTAGTTAATACTATCGCCCTAGTGTCAAGTTTTGGCTTTGACGTGGTGCCACAATGATATAAGATGCTGCCACTGGGAAAGCCTTCAGGAGACTCCCTGGGCTAAAGTCTGGACTCACACACAGGCAATGGCATCATGTGCGGACTTGGCTTGTCAACCACACATCTCACTCGGGCCAAATCTAGCCAGGAGGGAAATCTTTGGGAGGATGTGGAGGAGCTTATGAGAGCCAAGGAAAAATCAGACTGCACAGGGCGACAGGGAAGGATGCCGGCCTGAGCTCCAGAGAGCCTTGCTGGCAGAAGCTAGTTAATAGTCCTGTCTGGGAGACCCTGCTAGAAAGCATGTGCCTTGTCCGTTCCTTCCGTTCTTTCCTCTGTTTGTAGCTAGCCTGGAAGCATACGAGTGGCCCAGCGCTGGCTTCCTGCTGGACCTGTGGCCAGGGAGAGCAAGATACCTTGGCTGAGATCAGGAGGGTCTTCAAAAGGATCTGGACGTATCGTCACCAGAATTTCATAGGCAGCCAGACACGTACCCAGACCATTATGTGCCTATGGAATTGCTATCAATGACAGCTGAGCTTCTGTGTGGGGAGGGCCTTTCATGACCCCACCTGTCCCGGGCACAAGGACGTCCTGATGCAGGGATACAGGAGATTTGGTCTCAATAGTTGGGATCCACAGACGTCTGTTTATATGCGCCTGTGTTTATACTCTTACCACAAATTTTAGTATGTATGGATTGACCTTTTTCCCACTAAATGTTTATTTCTTTATTTTGAGAGAGAGAGAGAGAGAGAGGGAGAGAGAGAGTCTCAGGCAGGCTCCATGCTGTCAGCACAGAGCCTGACACAGGGCTTGATCCCACAACCGTGAGATCATGACCCGAGCTGATATCAAGAGTCAGAGGCTCAACTGACAGAACCCCCCACATGGCCCTGGATTTACTTTTTTAAAGAGGAAGAACCAACAGCTAAAATCCCTCCCTGCTCATATTAACACAGTTGTGTTTATATCCTCCTAGCTCTTTTTTATGCGCTAATATTTTCTCAAGCGTTTAAAGCAGACACGAGGAATTAGAACCTGCAAGTGCCTTCCCCGTCGATCACTTTATTTTGATTTTTAAATTCCCAATGGAAGTGACGTCGCTGTAATTTTCCAGCCCAGCATCCCCAGGGTGGACGTGGAAGGACCCCTCTGTCAATTTACACCCGCACAATGACAGCTTTCAGAAAACTCAGATGCTTGTCTCATAAATAAAGTCTAATAATCGTGTGACACGTGGTCTCCTGGTGTCGGGAGTGACTGGAGCATCTCATTTTTGAAGAGTCGCAAGAAAACAAAATCTTTAGGAAGTATCCAGAGTTCTCACCCCTTGCCCCTGCCGACATGGTGATACCTATTACTGATGACAGCTGGGGCCCTTTGGAGACAGGGAATGCTAATGCAGGGGTGACGCAGCATCATTATGAGGTTCATAAGAGCTAAGCCAATTGTCTGGGGGGCGAGGTAGCCAGGGACCCAGCATGGGCTGTGATTCCCCCCACTCAGTTCCAGAGCACAGGTGTTGAGTTCTGGGAAGAAATAAGCACTTGGTCAGCATTCCACTCTCGGGGAACCTGGGCTTCGGTTCTCAAAACAGCAGCCCCTGCCAGGTGACTTTCTGGGAACACCGCTCCAGGGCTGTGATGCCAGCGGAGAGCAGTGTCGCTGCTCCTGCACATTCCCTCGGGGCCTGGCCTTTGGGTGGGCAATGCCGGCTACATCACTCAGAGGGGGCATCGGCACACCTACTGCTGCCAACCGTGGGGGCGTGGTCAGGAGCCAGACTGGACGAGCACATGTCCTCGCCCTGCCCTGGATCCCTGTCTGCAGAATGACCACCTTGCAGGGCTGTCCTGAGGACTCAAGGAGCCAGTGCAGGCTAAGCACACACAGGCACTCGATGGAATGATGGAAGGAGCTACTGTGGTTGTTGGGCCCCGTTGAGCCATCCTGGGGGCCGGAATACAGGCCTGTAGCTTCCGACTGGTCATGCGTGTGTGTGTGTGGATGTCACCAGGATGTGCCCCACCACTCCCTCCTGCCTGCCATCACCTCCCACCTCTCCTGGCTTACTCTGCCACTCGTCCTGGACTCCCCTTTCTCTGGTCCTCAGTTCCTTTACCCTTGGTCGTCCTTCTCCCTCTTCAAGTTCAAGCAGCTCATTCTTACCATTCAGGTCCCAGCCCCTTCCCTTCCCTGCCCCTGGGTCCCTGCCCCACCCAGAGATTCTCTATTGTGTTCATGTATAAAGGATTATAGCACCAACTATCATCTGAAGTAATCTCAGTCATTCGTTTCCTTGCGGACAGCTTTTCTCCTGCACGTGGACCATACGCTCCATGAAGCTGGTGTTTCTGTCCCTTTTGTTCATTCGTTGTGCCTCTAACGCTGAGACAGAATCTGGCCCCCAGTGGGGAGTCCAGGTATATTTGTTAAATGAATGTGTGACTCTGAGATGCAGCTTTCTCATCTGCAAAGCGGAATGAACAATGGTACTTGTAGCTTGGAGGTTTCGCGAGCACCGAATTGTGCAGGGTGTGGAGGCGTAGCAGCCAGACCAGAGCATGGTCATCCAGACCACCCAGCCTCCTGACTGTATCATTAATAACGTGGGCAAGAGACACGCACAATTAACCATGATATATGGCAAAATGAGGAAAGCGACAAAGAAGGACGCAGTACAATTGGGGCTCAAAGAAGAGGAGAGGCCAAGAGGGCAGGAGAGTGTGGGGACAGGATGGAGAGGCCCAGCGGGAATGGGGTGGAGCTTCAGCTGCCTGGGAAGACACAGAGAAAGGAAGTGGTCGCGCTGGTGGGAATATGGAGGGTGTCTGTGTTTCAAAGGCTCCCTTTGGTGACTGCCAGAGACCAGACGCAGAATGGGGCCTGGGGGCGGGGTGTGAGCGCCAGAGAAGTCTGAGAACCCAGAACAGCCTCTCTCTCTTGGGGGTCAGACGCTCAAGACAACCACCAGGAAACAAACACAGCTCCCCGCTGTGGGAAGCTGGGAAAGCCATAGACATCCGGCATTTCTCCGCACTGAAAGGTCTGGCAGATGAAGGGACACAACGCAGCGCGAGGAACTTCATGAACGAGCTTCCCGCGCACTCTGTCCTCGGAGCGGCTCCCCGCTCCAACAGGAATCACCGGCTAGTGCAGAGCAGTGTGATTTAAAGGGCTGTCTCTGGACTCGAGGTTTGCACCCGTGGATTCCGCGCACGGGGCGAGCTGCAGGTGCGTAGACATAATTGCATGTCAGACGCTGGTGCCTGGTGGGCAATCCATCTTCCTTTTGGATGAAAACGCCTCATCACATAATGCGCGGCGAGGGCTGCTCCCCTCCTCCCACGCACACCTCCTTCCCACTTTCCCTCCAGTTAGTGCAGGTGTGCATTGGAAGGCCACCTTTGGAACAACTGAGGCTCGGTGATGTATTTCCAGCATGAAATCTGGGAAGGGATCCCCTGGGAGGTGAGTAAGAAATAACACAGACCTCAGGAAAGCTAGAGACAGGCAGCGTTGAGGCTCTTGACAAGGACAGAGGTGGTAGGGGAGAGTGGGGGCACCCGACCCTGCAAGTGCCTCCCTTCCTGGTTTCCAGAGGAACAGAGCCGAGAGCTGTCTAGCAGCAGATGCCGTCTCATAAAGCAGATCTGGACTGCAGCCGCCTTGGCCACGGCCTACTCTCGATCCCGCTGCGAAACCACAGCAGCTCCTACATAATCCATTTTTCAGCAAGTTACGGAGCGGGGGGAGCAGTCGCTCCCGGAGGCCTGGCCATGTGGTTCCCCGGGACTCGCTTTGCTAAAAGCGTTATGACTGCCACGCTTTGTGTAGCCTCAGTAAAGTTACCGCGGCCTCGCCATAAATCAGGAGCATTTTAATGACCTCACTGTGAGAGCTGTTTGCAAGGGAGGAGAAAGGTGCTGGCTGGGGGTCTGTCGGGTGCCCCTAGGAGGGGACGCCTATACTTCTGGTCCTCATGCTCATGCGCCTTCCTTGTCTCCGGCTCCCTGCCTTTGTCTGGGACGTGAGAGCAGAAAGTGCTTTCTCTCCCCCTCTCCAGGTCACATGACCAACTGGAGAAATCCCAGTCCCCTGGGCTGATGGCTGAATGGGCTTCTCCCTTGCAGAGCGCCATCTCCAGCCAGTAAAGGAAAGTGCAGCTTGCAGTGCAAAAGTTTCAATAATTTGTGAAGAAATGGGGCACAGAAACTAATGTTCACGTGCCCTAAGATGCAATGTGAAACTCGATGTGTGTGTGTGTGTGTGTGTGTGTGTGCGTGCGTGTTTGAAAGTAGAGTTGTTCTTAAATCCATTAGGGCACCTACATCCTTATAGCTAAGTTTATTTGAATCACTCTTTGGGTAACTTTTTTTTTACAATGGAAAATTTTAAATATACATAAATTAGAGAAAATAGTTTAGTGATCCCCATGTGCCCATCATCCTGCTCCCTCGCTGGCCCTTGGGCCCTTTGTAAAATCCTTAATTTTAGAGTTCTCAGTCTGCCTTCTAAACTCGGGTCAAACGGCACTGTGGACTGTTCCCTTCTGTGGGGGCTTCTGTGACTCCCTTAAATACAAGCTCACGCCACAGTCTAAAGCCTCAGTCACCTGAGCTCACCTAAAGCTCTTCTGCTTGGTTCTAAAGCTGAAACCCAGAGGGGAAATCGTCACCCCAGACCGCTGCATGGCATCTGCTTGGAGAACGGCCAGCACGTTGACGGGATGGAGGCCGGATCAGGAGAGCAGAGTCCCGGGTGCCTCCGGCTCCCGGTGGCCGCCAGATCTCGCCCGCCGTGCGTCATGGGGAGTTTGGGAGACACACTGTGGCAGGCGAGTGGGAACCGAGGAACGCAGTCACCTGGACTGCGGTTACACCTGCCAAAGTGTGACCTCGGCAAGCCATGTGACCCTCTGTCTGCAGACAGGCAGGCCCCGCTTGACTCAGCGTTGTGGGCGTGAACTTTTGCCTCAAGCGCGCGACGTTTCTCCTGAAACCTGCAGACAGGATCAAGTGGAAGGAGAGCCTTCAACAGGTAGAGGAACATCACAGAAGGTAAACTGAGGAAGAGCCGGAGCCCCCTTACCGTGCCTTGAATTGAAGGGATGTGCTGAAGACACGGGCCAGCCAGGCAGGATGGGGACTGACCAGCGTGGCGTCCTCCCTCATTGTACAGAAGCAGCGAGCCCGCACCTGGTGGTGGGGCTGGAAGGGGGGGCCCTGGAGGCAGCCTTCCGCTGACACATGTTTGTCATAAGGACAGGATGGGACAAAGGTTCCAAGTGCGCGTGTCAGGTGGCTCATCGGCGCTTTACTTACAAAAACAAAAAAAACTTGGGAACCTCTTAAGCTTCCCAAATAAGCAATTGATTAATATAAATTAGACTTTGTTCATACAATGTCACATCATGTTATCATTCAGGAAGGGTCATGAAGGTCTATACTTAGTGATTAGAGACTATTTTCATGGGATATTGTTCAGATAAAAAGTAAATTGCTGAGAAGCACAGCACAAAATCCAATTTTGTGATCTGTGCGCGTCCCTATTTAGGTATCTATTTGTACACAGAAAACAGGAAAAAGGGTATGAAAAAAGGAAGGGTTTACATGGTTATAGCTAGGTTTCAGGGTTTGGGGACCTATCTACTTTCTTTTTTATAACTTTCTATATTCTCTGAGTAAACACACACTCGTGACAATAAACACCTAGGTTTTACACAGAAGTAGCATTTATTTTAAGTGAAAATAAATCTCCCAATCTTACTAGAAAGACTGAAGGCGACAAGACACCCTGATGGGCATTTTAGCAGAAGACAGAGCAAGCAAGCATTCTGGGAGCCCCGTTCCTCGCAGGTCACAGCGTGTCTGTCTTCTCCAGTACTGAAGTCGTTTTCCACAAACCTGCTTATCCGATCGAGGTATGTTTTCCACAAGCATGTCTGCCATTTTTTAACACCTGTCAACTCAGATAGAAGCATCGAAACACGCGTGTCTCAGTGTCTCTGCGTTTACTGCCGACTACTCCAAGAATGATCTTTCCCCTTTGCCTGTGGAGTTAGTGGCAAGAGAAGCCTGGAAAAGTGGAGAGAGTGTAGCCTTCTTGGCCCAGCTTCCTCTTTCCCAGAGAATGGTGAGGGATTTCTGCCTAACACCTCCCCTCTCTCATTTAACATGCGGATCTGAAGCCGTCACAGGTGGCTGGTGTTCGCTCCATGTATCTGCCTCATCTCATGAAAAGTCAGCTCAGACATCAGGGGCATTATTTGGGGATCAGCGATATCTGTTTAAGGGGGAGCCTCTGTCTTTCTGTGGCATGGGAAGAAGTTCAAATCCTGAGGGAGCAGATTCTGAAGCAAAGGAAACTATTACCTAAATTAAGCCCTTTAAGACCATTTTTAATGATGATAAATTAGGCAAGTTGCTAAATTGGACTGAGACCATAATTCATGTTGGATGGTATGAAGAAGAATTTAATTTAGCTTTATCTTCTTAGAAAAATCCCAGAAAAAAATACCCCACAAACTGAAAATAGTAGTTCTTAGAATGAGTTTCAGAATCAGTGCATTAGCTGCCTGAGACAATGGTGAGCACTGAAGCACTCCCCAAAATCACGGCAATAAATCACTTAAAGCAGAGCAAAATTTTCTCCAGTGGGCCTACTTACCAAGTGACAAACTTAAAAGGCCATATCGTGGTCTGTGCAAGAAGCTTGAAGATGTTTATTTGTTAGGGAGGATTGAACTGGCTTAATTCTGCTCAAATGTATGTAATGTTGAATCTTTACACTTTTTATCAGTGTACTTCCCAACACCTCCAGATCAAATATAATCCTCACTTAATAGACTAGAGGCTTAGAGATGCATAAAGCTGTCTTAAAACCATGTCTGGTTTCGGAAGACCTGTATATGGACCCCGTGAAGTATTTATCAATGACTTGCCTACAGACCACCTGTCTAGGAGCCTGATGGTAAGGAGTCCCTTAAGTGGCTTATAAGTGTGCTGAGTTGAGGAACAGGGGACCAGTGAATACGTGGAGTTAACCTTTCTTCCTCTGCAACAGAAGTTGCCTTACTCCTTTTGCGAAGAGTCAAATAGTAAATATTTTAGGCTTTGCAAGGCATACAGTCTCTATTGCAATTACTTGGCTGTTGCAGTGTGAAGGCAGAGAAAAACAATACGTAAAAAAACATGGGCATGACTGTGTGCCAATAAAACTTTATTTGCAAAACAAGAAGGGAGCCAGATTTGGCCCACCGGCCATCGTTTGCCAAAACCCATTCTATAGACAGGTTCTCATGGACTTTAGCTTCATATCTTCGTCAGCATCATTACAACATCATTGCCATCATCTTTATTGTCAACACCATCATTGTCATCAACAGCTTCATCACCACTATCACCGTCATCACCCCCATCATCACCATCACCATCATCACCATCATCATCGTCTACAATTATCATCAGTGTTCAGTGATAGCCCCAGCAGCAAATGGAGATAGCATGTTCTCAGGGCTCAGTGCTACTGTTCTTGCTTGGGATACTTCTCTAGGTCCTTTAGAATGTCATCTTCTTTTTATGATATTTAAATTATCCGCCCTCCATTGTAAATTGCAGTCAGCCACTCTGAGTAGCTGAGAAGACCCCCTTCAAGGCCATGAGATTCAACCTGGAAAAATAGACTGGTCTGACACAAAAATCTTAAGGAAATTATATTCATCATTATGTGGGGTATGCTCTGAGCCTACATGTCAAATTCCTTCTAACTCTGTTGTTTGCTGGGGCTCCCTAAGTGTGATCTTCTTGTCTCCCATTTATGAACCCTCAGCTTCAGCCCCCATCCTATGCCAGGAGTTATTCTGACCTTTCTTTGAACGAACAAATAAACATTTAATTCAAATAGCAGATTAAGCATTTCTCAGTGGATCAACCCCCCCCCCCCCCGCCCCTATCCCCATCGCAAACAGCACATCTGAGCACTTTCAGATCTCCCGCCAGCCCATGGCCACAGAAGATCCTCCTTCAGCTGAGATGATACAAAATCTGAGTTAAAGGTTTTCAAAGAGTTTCCTCTCAGGAATAATTCTTGAGGGCTAGAAGCTTTTGGTATCTTCAGTTGAAGAAATTGAAATCTTTTTTTTTTTTTTTTAATTTTTTTTTTCAACTTTTATTTATTTTTGGGACAGAAAGAGACAGAGCATGAACGGGGGAGGGGCAGAGAGAGAGGGAGACACAGAATCGGAAACAGGCTCCAGGCTCTGAGCCATCAGCCCAGAGCCCGACGCGGGGCTCGAACTCACGGACCGCGAGATCGCGACCTGGCTGAAGTCGGACGCTTAACCGACTGCGCCACCCAGGCGCCCCAAGAAATTGAAATCTTAAAACCCCACTAAAGTAGTCAACAAGCGCTAACTGGGATCCTCGCCACAATATAACAATGCCGCACACGGTCTACACCAGCACCGAGCATTGGACTGAGAGCCCTTTGGCATTTTGCTTGTTTTAACAGAATTAGTAACTTGCCTGACTGTGCACTTTTACATACTCATCAGGCAGTTTTCCACATTCCATCTTTCTTTGGTGCCTGCTTAACGGTTCTCTTGCCATTGATTACCTTTTGCTCACAGCAATTTGAGCATCACTATGCACATATAACCCGACCCTTCAGCTCAATATTGCTCAATGGATATTGCTCCAAAAAGGTGCTTCTGGTTAATTTTACATACTCACCAAAGTTTGCTCGTGCATCTGTGGAGAGGACCATGGGACTCTCGGTTGCCATGCCAACTGGAGGAGACTCAAGGATCTGGGGATTATTGGATCTCTGTTCCCATGAGGTTTTCCCCATCACCCATGCCCGATTTCAGGATTCAGAGCTAGTTGCTTTGTGATGGATACAGATCCCTTAACATTCAATGCAAAATGTAAATGACAGTAATTAGATTCTTTGGAAGCCAACAGGAGAAAAGAAACCAATGTTTCTTGACTACCCACTGTAGTCAAATATTTTCACAAATTTTGTCATGAGATGCACCTGTCTTCTATTGTTGTTCCCATTTTGTTGAGGCTGCACGAGGTTCCCCCAGCCAAGGAATAGGATGCAGTGGGGACCTTCAGCCAGAGCCCATGCCTTACCGCTGTGATGCCCATGGTTCCTTTCTTCACCAGGTCCTGGGACTCCAGCACACAGAAGGGACTGGACTGTTGAGCTCTAAGACCCCCTTGAGTTTTACCCTGACGCTATCCCCAATGTTAGTGAAACAATTACTGAGTCTTCTCCTCTAATATGACTCTTTGCCAGGCAGGAAAAAATCTGAGAGACAGAAGACACTGGATAAAGAAGAGGAGGGAGGAAAAGTTGATAGATACAGACCACCTTTACCATCCTCGTCTACCATGTCCGCAGTAGACGTTTCTAGAGTGTTCTCGGCTCCTTGGGCTCCACATTAGTCCTTTGAACCAGGGAGGGTGCACACCAGAGACGAAAGGCCCAGCCCAAGGGGCTCCCAGATCCCGCTCCAGCTGGGGCACGGGGTCTCCTAACCCCAACCTGGAGATCCACTGGAGCCTGGCGTGGGCACAGAGCTGCAGGGCAGAGGTTAGGATGGGGTTTGGGGGAGAGGCCAACTTCGCGGTGAACGCTGGTTCTGTTGGGTGGCCATGAGGCCGTTCTCCCGCCCTTCTGAGTTCCGTTCCTCGGCTGTGCAGTGGGAGAGCCCGTGGTTTTGCACTGAGAGGGTTCCCTGCAATCAGGAAGC
The DNA here is from genome assembly GCF_028749965.1 of Puma concolor. Classification (NCBI taxonomy): domain Eukaryota; kingdom Metazoa; phylum Chordata; class Mammalia; order Carnivora; family Felidae; genus Puma; species Puma concolor. The sequence goes on along the minus strand of NC_141669.1, from coordinate 138,655,067 downwards.
TCTGAGGGTGGCACTCAGCACGGTGCCAGGCCCGAGGAGAGCAGTGGCATCGATACATTTATTGATTGAAGGATTGCAACTTCCTGTATGTTTGGGGGGCGGGAGGGAATGCATTCATTTTGGGGGCTACACACCAGGGGTGGCTTAAAACAGCAGAAATTTCTTCTCTCACAGGCCAGAAGTCTGAAACCAAGATGGGAGCAGGGCCGCGCTCCCTCTGCAGGTGCTGGAGGAGGGTCCCTCCTGCCTCTTCCAGCCTCCAGTGGTTGCGGGTGTTCTCTGGTTTGGGCTCGCTCCACCTCCACCCTCTACCTCTGTCTTCTCCTCTGTGTGTCTGGCTTATAAGGGCACATAGGATTGCATCCAGGGTCCCCCCAGATGATCCAGGACAATCTCCTCCTCTCTACACCCTTGACTCTTTTGCCATAGGAATAGATGTTCACAGGCTCCAGGGCTTAGGACGTGAGCATACGTATTTGCGGGCTGACATTCAACCCACTACAGGAGGCAGGGAAAAGAGAAGGAGGGAAGCCAGAGGGGACACTTTGCCAAAGACCGAAGAGAACTCAAAACAAGGAGCTGCAGGTCTCTGGAGTAAGCATGCTGGGTCTCCCTCTGCCCCTGTGTGGGTTCTGCAGAGATTCATGGGAAGACAAGTGCGCCCTGAAGTCCTGGGCTCAGAGACCACGTGGAGACCTCGCCCGCGAAGCCAGCACACACGAATCGCTTCCTATGAGCCCTCGGGTTCTTTCAGCAAGCTTCCCTTTCTCTCGATAGGCCCCTGTGGGCCCCAGCGTTTGAGCGGGTGTAAATTGCACAGTCTCTTCTGGGGGTTGAGCTGGAGAATGAGGAAAATGATAGATCTTCTGAGGTTGGTCGATTTTGCTGACGGAAGCGTGTTTCCTACCTGAGGCATACCGGGGGTCCCCCGAGAACTATCAGTTACTTTTTAGGCCAGAAGACATATTTATGGCTGTGGAAACGACCCCGCATCATTGGAGGATCCTCCCTGCTGACTCCCCGGGTGCTCATTAGTTCGGTATATCAGAAACTCCCCCACCCTTTGCAGAAATGAACAGTTCAGCATAAAACAAACTCGTTTAATTCAAATTTAATTAAAGTTGGAGCAAATGTTTTTGTATTCTTCAGCCCTAATTAGAAGAATGCTATCGCACGTGGTAACACTGAAACACACGGGGGTTTCCAAGGAGGAAGAGTGTCTGGGACGGTGCTGGCTGATGCCGGAAGAATGAAGAAGAAGGCGGCTCCTTTTCCAAGCCTCAGAAAGTTCTGGTAATCGAGGGTTTTCTAACAAAGCACCTGTGAAACACGGCAACAACAGATACCAAGGGATGAAGTTAACAAAAGAGTATGTGTGAAGGAAAACAAAGTTAGAAAGCAGCACAAAGGAGCATCAAAGGATGAGCAGTCCTACTGAAGGCCGACTGTGTTCCCTAGTAAATCTCAGTGTCTTAACCCCATGAAAGTTACTTCTTACCCCGCAGGTAAGGTAACTCAGGAGTCCAAGAGTGTTCCTTATCGGGACGACACCTGTTGCAGGGTCCAGGTTGGACCACCGTAGCCTGAGAGCTGAGCCCCACCCATGGTGCGTCTGCAGAAGGCACGTTGTGCGGGAACCAGTCACACACATCCAGGTGCGTCCAGATGCATCCAGGTGTGTCCAGTGGCCTTCGAGGGAGCCTGGACACCAATTCTTCCTGCTCACCCCTGCTTCTGGGGAGAGAGGAGGGGAGGGGAGACAGGCAGGGAGGGGGGTGGAGTAGAGGGGAAGAAGGGTAGAGAAGTCCGTGGGTCGTCGGTGGTTGAGTGACTTGTGGGTGGCCTCCCGGGGCCCAGGGAGGAAGCAGCCCTGCTCCCCACAACAGCCTTGTCTGCCGCGGGGATGAAAGATAGCGGGCTTTGTCCCGAGGGCCCAGAGACCCAGCATTTCCCTCGTGTTACCTTCACACAGGACACAGACCCTCGGGACCAGGAGCCAAGTTCAAGCTAGCTGACTACAGATGCTGAGAAGCAAGTTCTAGACCGTTCTCCACCACCCACTGGCCCTGGCTGCTTCCCGGCCTCCCCTCCCTGACCGCCTGGCCTTCTCCTCACTCTCAGATACCAGGATGCTTTCCAGTGTGTTGTGTAGGAGTCGGGCCTTCAACTTCAAATCCAGGGTCTAGCCCCTACTAGCTGCGTGACGTTGGGCCAATTACTTACTTTTTCCAGCTTTGGCTCGTCTTTGACAGAATAGCGATAGGAAGGATTAAATACGAAAATTGCATTTAGGGCACAGTGTTGGACACCCAGCAATGGCTCTGCAAGTGTTAACGATTTTTATTCTTCTCGGAAAACCACACCAGGGGGTTGCCTCGGCCGGGAAGGGCAGGGGACTCAGGACTCAGGACACCTCAGCCATTTTGGGCTTCTTGTTTCCTGACCGTAACAAGCTGGTTCCACCTCAGGGCCTTTGCACTTGCCGTTTCCTCTGCCTGAATCCACTTTCTCCCCTGCTTTGGCAAGTGTGGGTTCCTATCATCTGTGAGGCTCTAGTTCAGCTGTTTCTCACTAACAGAGGATGTGCCTGACCACCTGATCACAAACGTCTTCACTGACTTCTCTCTTCTTTTCTCCCAGCCGCTGCCGCGGGTCACACAGCCTCCTTCATTCTCCTATGGCGTTATTACTAATGATGATCATCTCCTTCACCAGTTAGCTCGGTTCGCCTTTGCGTCTCACCCTTCCCAGAGGTAAACACGAGAGAAGAGCCCACGAAGGCTGCTGGATCCCCAAAGCTGTGAGCTGGCCCAAACACAGAGCGGAGACCCAGAGAGTCTTTGCGGAAGAGCTCGGGAAGTCATGAGTGGGTCGGCCGGGCCGCGGTGGGGCAGTCACGGAGGGCTGGAGTGAAGGAAAGAGCTTGAATGAAGACCACAAGGCACTGGCGTGGGGACCGTGAGTGAAGGACTCAGCTGTGGCTTGTCCACTCCCGGCAGGAGAAGAGAGTACTTGCGGGCTGCGTGCTGCTGGCCAGGCCCCCTCCCCACCACCACCCCCCGGCCCTTTCCTCGCAAAACCGATTCAGTGCCTGTTCTCATGAGTTCCCTCCTCAGCCACCCGAGCTGTTTGGAGCAGAAATGTTCCCGTGGCCGGCGGAGCTGCGTGGCGAGTGACTCATCGGGTAGTTTCAAGAGGACATTTAAGAAGACATCGCATGGAAGGGGTTGCAGTGAATGTCCCGAGGTCAACAGAATCGAGGAAATGACTTCATGATTTTTCTTTTATAAAAGCAACACAAATAATCAAATAACAGATGTGTGAAGCCCGAGCCCCTTTTCTGCTCTGTGTATTTTATGCAGCCTAAAAAACATGTCTTTGGGGGCGCCAGGGTGGCTCAGTCGGTTAAGCGTCTGTCTTGACCCAGGTCATGATCTCACAGTTCGCGAGTTTGAGCCCCACGTCGAGCCTGGAGGCTGCTTCGAATTTTGTGTCTCCCCCTCTCTCTGCTCCTCCCCCACTCATGCTCCGTCTCTCTCTCCTTCAAAAATAAATTTTAAAAAATATTAAAAAAAACCCCATGACTTTGGAGCTCCCTTTGAGTGATTTAAAAACCAGATGGAAGGCAGCAGACACATTGCATCGGCCCCAGTAATGCGGCCATTTATTTCCTGGGTAAGTGAGTAGAAATGGCGTCCATGTGCTTCTCGCCGAGCGCCGAGCATTTGGCCTCCAGCGGAAGCCTGAATAATTTCCGTGCGTGATGAATCCTTCCGATAACGAGGCCCTGCAAAGGCAGGATCCAATCATAGTCATTAGCTCCTGGAGCTCTTTTCAGACGGATGCCTCAGAGTCTTTGCAGCGAGCACCCCGACGGAAGTTGAGGGGCTACTTGCAATTTCATCTGGCATTTACTACACTTTCTTGTTCTTTGGGAAACGTGACAGGGTAAGTGGAAACGTCAAGCGCGATTGTTGAGAGAGGCAGAAGGATGTCAACTGAGCAGAATTCATCACCCAGGAGCAGGTGACAGGCCGGGACACCCCACCTCGTCACCCGGGCACGTGGGCTGCCGCAGCCAGAGGCGACAGATGCACATCCAATATTGATCCCCTCCGCTGATCCTTAGATACGCAGGACGGGATTGATGACACTCCTCCGCGTGTGACACAGCAGTGCCGTCACGCAAGGACCAGCTTCCGCCTTTACTCCTTTATCTTCTGCCCTCAGTCCCAGATTCCCTCCCAAGGGGCCCCGTCACTCGTGTGTTCAGATGCCATCGGACACACTCCACCATGCACTTCTCTCTGCTTCCCCTGTGCTCGCGAGTGCGTCTTTGACCCTCGCTCCACAAGCATTCCTTCTCCCTGGCACGGAGCATCTGTCCGTCCTCTCCCGACGGCCACCGAGACAGCCTGAACCTGTCCCCACACTCACTGCGAGTGACATCCCTGGGGCTGCTTGTTGTCGTCTGAGAAAGCAGACATAGCAGTGCAAGACTGGGCGAAGGAAGGGACACCCTCAGGGTCCCCGGCTGTGGCTGTGCCTCAGTTGCTCTCCACAAAAGGGACAACCAGCTTCACCCCCGCGCAGCTGAAAGGGCTCTTCCCCGTAAGCCCTGGTCACACGACTTCTCATTTCTGCCCTCTGGGTCTACGCGGGACCTTGTGCTGCCCTGACATTCCTTCCGTGAGTCACGCGCATGCAGCCCTTGTTAGCTAGGACGCAGGCTTCGCTGAAGAGTCTTCCCCAACGTTTGTCTGCTTCTTTATTGGTCTTCCTCCCTTTTGCTTGCTGATCTGCTAGTTTCCTCTGCATTCTAGATCCTAACACTGTGTCAGCTATTTACATTGTAAATTCTGGTGTCAAGTATTTATCCATCGAAAGATGAGATAAAAATAACTTGTAGGCGAAGCTTGAAGTTCAGGTACCTGTTGTGGCATCTTCTGAGTGTGGGACATAGGACGGACCCTCCGAACACCTTTCCTTCAGTGAGCAAACTGGATGAGTAGAAGAATACACGGAAAAGCAGAGTGGGCTCACGGGGAAAGCAGGAAGCAAAATGGACCTTTTTAAAAGAAATCAACTCTAGCTCGGCCACTGCCTGGCCATGTGATCCAGGGGAGGGTCCTCACCTATGCTGACCTCAGATTTCACTTTTGCCTCCCAGGGGGGCGTAGGCTGGGGACACCCAGGGAGCAAAGAGCCAACATGCCACATGTGTAAGGACTTCTACACAGAAGGTGGGGCTTTTGTCTGTCTTTACCTCCAGCATGAGATGGAATATAATCGATATTTAAAATAAACCCTGGAGCCTGAACAAATTTAAATAGATGATATATAGAAAGAGAGATGATAGAAATAGACATATAGATGACAGATAAATGAATAGACAGAGGATAGATAGATAGTGGATAGATAGATAGATAATACAGATCAATGGATGGATAGATAGATAGATAGAGCAAATGAACCACTCCCTAATTCCTCATTTATTTTTTGTCTTTCCCTTATAGAAATGGAAGTGAACTTAGCCATTAAGTGAAAATCAACATTTAATGGCATTTTAATAGGATGAACATAGCATATGACTTATGGTTTCATTTTGCCATACAGCAAATACACAATGGTAAAACCATATCTATATCTGTGGATGTGCTCACGTGTGTGTGTGTGTGTGTGCGTGTGTGCATTAGCCTTCCCTCCATCCCATGCTAAATGAAACATGCAAAACCGATAATAGCATTGACTTTGAAGTGTTAGGATTATAATTCAATTGTATTTTTTCCTTCTGCTAAACATTTTCCTATTTTCTCTAGAGTTAATATGCAATTACGTGCAAAATAATAAAAAGATAGCATGTACTAAAATAATATTTATGGAGCATATAACATCTTAGAAAATGTTTGCAATAGGTTAATGAAAGAAACCTGTTGCAAAGTCGTATATCCCACGGTTATTAGACCAAACCAAACAAAATCCAGACGGGTAGGGAAAACACCCAAATGCCGGGAGCCCTTCTAGCTGCATGCTGCTAGTTTTGTGTTTCTCTTTCCATTGTTTCTCTCTCTCTTTTGTTCTTTTCTCTTCTCCTACCTTCTTGTCTTCTTCCATTTTTGTCCTTCTGAAATGTGTTCATTAACCACATGTTACTTTACCTTGTTTAAACCACCATAAAAGCCTGTAAAACTTTCAATAGTATGATGACCATGATTTCAAAGGGAATTCTTTAACCAGCAAATCCCATATCCCATCCCTCAAACTCCAGGTTCCGCAGGATATTAAAATAAAACTTGCTGACATTTTCCAAAGCTGGAGGCCCTGTAAAGCTCGAGCAGGGCCCCATTTGGGGAGCCACTCGTGTGTGGGCTAGGTCAGGAGACACATGCACATCGTGTGCACACACCAGTGCTTCCTCTGGGTCAAGCCACGTGGGCACCACTGTGTCACCTGGAGACCTGCCCAGGCAAACACCCCGCTTTGTTCTGTCGGCCTTGGTCAGCACTGTGACCAGGCAGGATGGCTGCCATTGTTATGGACGCTCCCCCCTTTTCTCCTGGTCCTCCCAGTGGCTTCACCTGCCATTCCACTCTTAGATGGTCCGGCTCATCCCCTGGGCTATGGCGTGAGCTCTGTAATCTCCTTAGGGGCAAAGGGACTGGACCCCCAGAGGTGCAGGGAGCCGACAGCCACTACCCTGGACCTCCAGGATGCCTACTGCCTGTGAAGCCACAGAGCTTGTGTGGTCTCTGCCTAACCCTAAAGCAGAGCAACACTGATCTGGGAGCAGGGCCTCGTGGGAAAAACGAGTCAGCTTGGGCTTTATCAGGAAAGCCACTTGCGGGAGCAGTGGGACGGAACAGCCTCCTTTCCATCCAGCAGCACTTGCCAGTCCTGCCCTGTTTAGCCCACGGTGTTCTTTGAGAGGCAGACATCACGGACCCCAGGTCCTTACTGCCAGGTGTGTGCTCTCCAAGTCCGGACCCTGTCTTCACCAGTTGGAAAAGTTCCTCTCAGGACCAGCCATTGTTTCATCCTTGTACCTTTTATCGTGATTTTTTTTACATTGAGATATAACGGACAGGTAACATTGTGTAAGTTTAAGGTGTATCGTGTGTTGACTGGATACGTTTATATATCACAGTACAATTACCGCCACGGTGTGAGCTAACATCCCTATCACATCACGTAATTATCATCTCTTTTTTTGTGGTGAGAACAATTACAATTAAGGTCTAGTCTCTTAGCCACTTTGAAGTTTATGATACAGTATTTTTGACAGTGATCATTAGGCTGTACATTGGATGTCTGTGTCCATCTTCTTGTTCCAAGCTGTACCCTTAAACATCTCCGACTTCTCCGCCTACCACTCCCTGATAACCCCCACTCTGCAATCTGTTTCTATGAGTTACGAGTCCAGTTTTATGGATTTCACGTCTAAGTGATTCCATACAATATTTGTCTTTCTTCGTCTAACTTACCTCACTCAGCATGGTGTCCTCACGTTCCATCCACGTTGCCCAAAACGGCAGGATTTCCTTTTCTCATGGCTGAGCAATATTCCATTGCATATATACACCACATTGTATATGAATTTACCCATTCATCCATGATGGACACTTGGGCTGTTCCCATGTCATGGCTGCTGTGAATAGTATTGCAGTTAATATGGGAGAACAGGTGTCTTCAGTGTCCTGTATTAATTTCCTCTGGATATATACCCAGAAGCGAAATTGCTAGATCATGTAGTCTATTTTTAAGTTTTAGAGGAACCTCCATATTGTTTTCCATAGTATCTGAACTGATTTATATTTCCATCAAAAGTGCACAAGTGTTCCCTTTTCTACACATCTTCTCCAACATTTGTTATATTATCTGTGTGTGTGTGTGTGTGTGTGTGTGTGTGTGTGTATAATGTTTATTTACTTTATTTTTGAGAGAGAGCATGAGTCAGGGAGGGTCAAAGAGAGGAAGAGGGAGAGAGAATCCCAAGCAGGCTCTGCACTCTCAGTGCAGGGCCCAATGAGGGGCTTGAAGTCACCAACTGTGAGATCTTGACCTGAGCTGACATCAAGAGCCAGACACTTAACTGACTGGGCCACCCAGGTGCCTATATCTTTTGTCTTCTTGATGACAGCCATTCTGACAGTTATAAGATGATATCTCCTTGTGGTTTTGATTTGTGTTTCCCTGATAACTACTGATGTTGAGCACCTGTTTATGTACCTATTAGCCATTTGGATGTCTTCTTTGGAAAAATGTCTATTAAGATCCTCTGCCCTTTTTAAAAATTGGATCATACAGTTTTTTGCTGTTGGGTTGTATGAGTTCCTTATGTATTTTGGATAATAAGCCCTTATCCAATATCCGGTTTGCAAATATTGTCTCCCATTTCCTAGGTCGCCTTTCTGTTTTATTGACTGTTTCTTTTGTTGTGCAGAAACTTTTCAGTTTGATGTGGTCCCACTTATCAATTTTGTTCTTTTGTTGTCTATGCTTTTGACGTCCTTTCCAAAAAATCATTGCCAAGGTCAATGTGAAAACACTCCTTCCCTATGTTTTTTTCTATCAGGGTGTTTTAAGTTTATTTTTTCTCCTGTCACTTGTTAGTGTATATTCAGATTATGAGATGGAATGTAGCACACCATTTGAACCAAGGACTGGAGCTAGACAGCCTTGGCGAGAATGCCTGCTCTGCCACTCACCAGTGTGCAAATGTGGCACGCTGTTGGAGCTCCGTGTCTCAGTTTCTTCATTTCTAATTGGGAGCAAATACAGGTCGCTATGAGGACTGAATGAGTGATTACCTTCAAAGTGCTTAGAATGGGGCCCAACACAAAGTAAGTGCTTCATAGATATTAGCTACAACCGTCATCATTATCATTGCCACTACCAACATCGCCATCACCATTGCCATCATCACTTCATCATCACCATCATCATCCACCATCACCATAATCAGCACTCCCGTCATCATCACCATCACCATCAGCAGCACCATCATCATCATCACCATCATCACCATCACCACCGTCATCATCACCATCACCATCATCACCATCAGCAGCACCACCATCATCACCATCATCACCATCACCATCATCATCATCATTACCATCACCATCATCATCACCATCATCACCATCGTCATCACCACCATCATCACCATCACCATCAGCAGCAGCAGCACCACCATCATCACCATCACCATCATCACCACCATCATCACCATCATCACCACCATCATCACCATCATCACCATCACTATCATCATCATCATTACCACGATCACCATCATCATCACCATCATCACCATCGTCATCACCACCATCATCACCATCACCATCGGCAGCAGCAGCAGCACCACCATCATCACCATCACCATCATCACCATCATCACCATCAGCAGCAGCACCACCATCACCACCATCATCATCATCACCACCATCACCATCATCATCACCATCACCATCAGCAGCAGCAGCAGCACCACCATCATCACCATCACCACCATCACCACCATCATCACCATCATCACCATCTTCACCATCACCATCATCAGCACCACCATCATCATCACCATCATTACCATCACCAGCAGCAGCATCACTATCATCACCATTACTGCCATTGTCCTCAGCGGAGCACCATTTTCATCACTGTCACTGTCATCACCATCGTACTGATGATAGTGTGCTTAAGAGTTAGGGCTTCAAACTCTGACACATTCTGGTTTAAATCTCAGGTTCACTACACAGTAGTTATGAGATCCGAGGCAAGTTTTTCCATGAAAATAGCACATAACACCCTCCTGATGGGGGTTGTGATAATGACTAATGACCCTTATGTTCTGATCATAATACCAGGTACATGGCAAGTGCTTAGTAAATGATATATAACAGTAATGTACAATTACATGTAGTTATATTAATGATGTTAATATTATATTCATACATTAACACATAATATGTATTAGTAAGTTTACATTTGTATATGTAAAATATATTTTATATGTTGAGCTTATATAATTATATTTATGTATTATATATATGTTTATATATTGTGTATATAAATGTTATATATTAATATATTACTACTTAACATACTATAATAATATTTTATTATTGACATATAATTATTTGATAATTATGTTTATTCTGTATTATTTATTAATTACATTAATACTATATATTACATATAAACTCAACACATATCTCACGTATATATACACAAACACATATTCATCTATACACAAACACATGTGTATGTGTATGTCCTGATCAGCTTTTCCTGTCATGCTTTAACACTGTGAAGTCTCATAATTATAAGCTGTTATTTTGCTGTTATTACTGTGTTTTGAAAACCCCTCCCCCCCTTTTCTCATGGGCTCCCCTCCTGCGTGATTAGTTCCAGACAGCCTGTGAGCTGTCTGTTGGAGGATGCAGGCTTCGTGGCTTTGGAGGACCAGCCTCTGGTGGAAGCGATATGACCACGTTAGTAAGTACAGCTTCAGGGCGTCTGAGGCTTGGTGGCACAGTATCCCACTCTCAGCAGGAGCGAGGCCCTCTGGACCTTGGCTGGTATTTGTTCCTGGTACCTGGAGCCATCACACAGGCTCTGCCATTTTATCATGAGTCACTTACATTTCATTGTTTTTTTTCTGCTAAGAATTCTGGGAGCCTTCTTGAAAGCACAGAATACCTCACTTGTTTGTAATTTTGAATGCTTCTTATTCTTTTCTTCTGCCGTGATGCATCTGCAAGTCACTTAACCGTTTGGAGCTACAGTTTCCTCTGGAGAGCGCGGGCGTAGGGGTGAACTGGCTAAGCATCCCCAGAGAGCCACCCATTAACGCATGCATTTACTGTTCACTGGTCATCTATGGTGTCCCGGGTGCAGTGGGAGCTGCTGTGCGTGGACAAGCGAGAGGGATGGCTCCCGTCTGGAGGAAACTCATTCTAATGGGAAATGTCACCTAAGTGGTAACATACCCAGTAAGTACAGAGACAGTTCTGTATCTCGGGAGCACGGAGGAGGCGTGAACCAAGTACAATTAATAGGAATGTACGGAATACAGATAGAAAATAGTGTGAAGATTAAAACACAGAGTGATACATATGGAGAAATATAAATAGATCCATGCTGCTGGACCGTAAATTGCGATTCATTAATTAATTCATTAAACAAGTATCTGTCGGAACACCTGTTATGTGTGGGAATACGGGGAGGAGTGAGAGATGTCGCAGAGAAGCAGACCTGGGACTGGGGACCCTGTGCTTTCATGGGTCACCTCCTCCACCCTGTTGTTCCTCAAAAGGCATGGTGATGAAATTACCTGGGGCAGGGTAAAAACAAAACAAAACAAAACAAAAATCAGATTTCCAGACACCTTCCCTGGAGATTCCGATTCAGTAGATCTATGTTGAGACCAAAGCCTCAGCACGGTTAATGAGCACCCCAGGGGATTTTCATTACCTAGAAGGTTTGGAAGCATTTTCAGCTGGCAGCGACAAAGGTCATACATTTTTAGCTAATGTGACACCGGGCCTCAGGGGCTGGACGGGGGGCCTGGGGGGCACCCAAGAAGTAGAGCATGTCGGGGAATCCAGAAGGGACAGTGGATCTGAGAAAGGGGCAGAGGCCGTGTTGGGTGGAAAGTGGTGGGCAACAATGGTGGGGGCGGGGCACACGTTCCAGCTTCTCTGATGGTGATGGTCAGCTCGGCACCGTCTGCTGAGAGAGATATCAGGAGGAGGAGCAGGCTATACAGGACCCTAGTGAGTGCATTTGTGGACATTTGGATTTTCAGTTGAGTTCTGGGATCTACTCAAAACCAGGAATGACCCCTACTCTGTCCTGTAGACCATTCTCTAGTTATTTTAAACACAACATACAAATGCTATCAGGAACTAAAAATGCATAAAGACATCCTACTCTGTCTGACTCCCTTAAAAATTTTTTTTAATGTTTATGTATTTGTTTATTTATTTATTTAGAGACAGAGAGAGAGAGAGAGAGAGAGAGAGAGAAAACATGAACAGGGGAGGGGCAGAGAGAGAGGGAGACACAGAATCCGAAGCAGGCTCCAGGCTCTGAGCTGTCAGCACAGAGCCCGACACGGGGCTCGAACTCACGAACCGTGAGATCATGACCTGAGCAGAAGTTAGATGCTTAACTGACTGAGCCACCCAGGTGCTCTTATTTGACTCCTTTTTAAATGAACACCTGAGAATATTTAGATTCTGTCCACAGGGCCTCAGCCCTCTGTCCGGAGGTGGAAACTTCAGTTCCATGAGTGGTCTCATCTGCGTGAGGGGTTACCTGCAGAGGGTGTGAGGTCTTTCTTTCCCAGCTGATCGCCTTTCCCGCTCCTCATCCCTTCCACATATTTCCAAGGACAGTGCTGGAGACAAAATTAACTCACAACTTCCTCAGAGTTCCCTTCTATTAGGACAATGGCTGTCGGCCCTCCCTATCCCTTGGTCACCTGAGAAACTTCTAAGCACACGGATGCCCAGAGGTTGCCTGCAGTGATGCTGGTTTAGTTGTTCTGGAATGAGTCCTTGGCATGCAAACCACACTAGTTGCCAGGTCATTATAACGTGCAGCCAGGCTTGAGAGCCACCACAGCAGCCTGTACCCTGCCAATGTCTTTCCGGAGGCATATCCTATTAGACCTACACTGGGAGACAGTACCCTCTTTAAATAAATCTGATTTCCAGGCTGAACTGGAAAGATTCCCCAACAAAAGCAAGGGCCTTCCACGCATGACGCTTTTTCCTTCGTGCAGACATGGCTTCACTTCAAAAGGGCGCAGTGACCTCTGGCGTACTTTCCTTGGAAACTAAAGACATACATACATTTTGCGTATTTCTTGCCATTTATAGCATTATCATTAGGACTTAACTCTTAGTTGCTGTTCAGTAGAAACAAGATGGGTTCATCCTTTGCCCCTTGTGGGTCTATATGTTCGTTGAGTCTAGAGAGGATTTTCTAACGCTGAACAACGGTGCGGCTACCTTGAGAGGGGCTAAGGATGGTCTGCGGATGGAGGGTGTGTTCTCGCACGCATGCGTACACCATCCGTCCAGCACGTCGTCCCTGGGCAGCTACCTGCACTGGGCAAGGCGTGGTCCAGTCCTCATGGGCCCTGGGTTAGCGGGCCCGAACTCTGCAGCGACTCTAGCCTGCCTCAGGGAAACCACTATGGGGGAAGCATGATTATGACATGGTTTCTACAGTCCCACAGAACCTTCCTTATCTTCGTCCTGGGTTGGGTCCACTCATGGAAATAAACCTGAGCCCCCCTCCTCCACGTTGGAGTCCCCGCTTCAAACGCACGCAGCTCCAGGAAGCCGCACCACTGGCGTGAGACTGTATCCGTCACTGCAGGCAGTGTACGGATTCCACAGGACACAGGTCCTGATGTCTGTCCTCTCTAGTCCCAAACAGGGCAGGGCAGGCGTGGCCTCATTACCAGCTTAGTGCACACAGGACGGAAGGGATGTCCTCCAGGAGGCCATCGGAGCCGGTTAGGGCAGGGGCTGCTGAGTCGGGAGGTGCTGGCCTCTGTCTTGTTCATTTGCACCATCTCAAGGTAACAGGCTAACTGCTCTCTCACCCTAGAATCTTTGAAGATTTTGCATGTGGGGAATATTGGCCAGGAGTGGGGAGTAATCAACCCAAGTTGTTCCTACAGTCAAAGACACCAACTGGGTCAGTAAAGACGCAGTAATGAAGACAGTGTTTTACATCAGTCCTAGTAGATGGCGCTTTTGCTTGTAACCTGTTCCTTCTCTGAGAAAAGTTCCAAGTCATTGGCCAGGGCTCCATGTGACAGTCAGAGGCCATAGACCGCCGACGGTCTTGGTTGATTCTATGTGGGTCTATAGAGCTCAGGAGAGCTCAGTGTGAGCATCCTGATGCTGTGACAATTCCCTCCAAGACACTAAAGAAGGCCATTCGAGTTCTTCCCTTTACGGCATAGCATTGACATAGAAAAACTCCACAACGGTGTTTGCAAGTCCCCAAAACATGTCTCCAGGCTTGGAATACTCGTCACCTTTTCTCTTTCCCGATAGCTCCATTTAATATTTCTGTTCCTCGTGCTAATGCTTTGTGTGCTTTGTTTATAAGCCAGAGAATCCAAATGAAATAAGGAGAAGGGGGTGATGTTCCTCAGGGAGACGAGCAGCTGCTCCCACAGAGTCAGATTTGTGCTGATTCCCTTCAACCCTCGAGCCAGAAAGCATTCACCACCACTGAAATGAGAAAGAACTTAAAATTCATAAACTGTTGTTGAAAATACTTGCATCTAAGCTCATCCCGTGGTTCTTAGAAGACTTCCCCGAGCCACTACTCACTACCGTTGTTGTAGGTAAGATGATACCTTTGGTCAGGGCTGTTGGCCAATCTCTTCCTCCAGCTGGGTTGTTCTCCAGTGGATGGGTTGCCATGTTGGAAAGCACTTTGAGGCCAAAGTAGCTTGTAAACATCATTTATCTTAATGGTTGCGAGGCCCATAGCCATCGTGTGAGCTGCCAGAAAATACCACCTTCTGCTTCCCTGTGTCCACAAAGTCTGCTCTGGACCGGAGACTAGACCTCTCAAACCCAGGCGGAAGGCCAGCTGGGCCTGAATGGAAGCTTTTTATCTTGAGCTCTGAACTTGTGCTCTGAGGTTCCGCTTTAACCCAGATTCTCACATGTTGGGGAATCAATCATTTGAAAAGAACAGTTGTCAGAATCAGTGTGATTCCTAGAGAAAGGAGACTCAGCACCTCCAACGGCCCCCTCCCCCTCCCAGCAGGTGCTTGCCACTTATTTTCCGGGAAATCTGGTCTGAAAGAAGAATCGCTTTGATCCTTATCCCGAAAATGTTGTGTCGGTTTCCCTGGGGGGAGTCCCTCACTCCTCGGTTGCCCTCGAACTTTCAAATACCTCAGGCCGAGGGCTTTGAAAATCTGCCGGTCTAGGTGGGTTTGTGGGTGTGAATTTTACGCAGAGTCAAAAACTTCATGGGATGTGGGTGTGCAAAAGTGTAACTTTATTACCTTTTCCGTAACGCAATTTGAGTCTATCATAGGCTCACATTTTCCTAATAACAGAAAATTAATGGAGTCACTTGTAAGTGGGTTCTAGCCAATAATGTATGTGTCGGTTAATTCAGGTTTAAAACCAGTCAAGGTTCCTGGCACCCCCTTGGGTTTTTCTCTCTTCCTCACCTCAGGGCTAATTTTTCTCCCCTGGGAACGCTGGAACATTCCCCCCAGGGATTCCAGTGGCTTCTTGCGCTCGATCTGTGTTTGCCCTCTGTGCCTTCCCACTTCAGGTGTAGTTCAGCCTGCCATGGCTCTCAGTGTCCCTGTGCCCCACTGCATGTGGCTCCTGCCAGGTTGCCCTGTGCCTTCCACATGCAAACTTTAAGCTCCATGGGCTCAGTCGGCATCCCCAGACAATCTGAGACCTTCTACGGGCGATGGAAAGCCTTGTCTTACCCTTGAGTCTTTCCCGGTGTTCCTACCTGGAGGTTGCCCAGGCTGGAGGTGGCTTCTGGAGATGGAGATGGAGGTATTTGCATGAGCCCCCAAGAACACAAGGCTCTGAGCTGACATCATGCTGCACGGATATGTCCCTAAGGCTCTGTTATGTCACTTTCTTCAGAGGTGTCAGACCACCTGGGACCAGGATCAGGGGTTACCTGGGCCTAAGGAAGGGGGTGGTGCATTGTAAGAAAACAAGGCGTGGGGGTACCTTGGACCTGGGGGTGGGTAGCTGCTCACGGGCATTGGCTGGAAGGGAGGCACGTGGGTTGAACACCATGGAACTGGTCTGCGAGGCTGCCTTCAAGTTGGGCCCGAGCATCGAGTCCATAACAAGTGCAGACGCAGGGCCAGGGGAGGCCGTCCCTGATGGTGTGGGAAAAGGATCGAACCTCCAAAGCCCTGCTCTGTGAAGGAGCCCTTTGCTCCCAGAACGCGGGTCAGCAGGCATGTTCTTGGCCCAGGCCAGTCCCCACCATTTTCCTCAATGTCATGGTCAAAATACATAAACCAGCTTTTTAAATGTATTCCTGGAATTTGGAGACTGGCTTTCAGAAACGGGGGAAATGTGCATAAGAGGCAGGGGGGAGAACAATGTCTGTTTGAGAAAAGTGATTTTGAGCCTCGTAGCCCCGCATCTCTGTGTGCACAGACCCACTGCTGGAACTTGGCTGGGGACCGGGGATCTCTCGGCCTCCAGCCCGGCTGCCTGGAGTCCCACTGCGCAGACGTCCCGCTGGACACGCAGTGATGGCAGAATCTCCCCACGCCTGGGGTGCCCACACCGGAGCCCTGGCCCCTGATGTCCAACGGTGGTGAGGTTCAGACTGGACCAGCTGGATGCTAATTGCGTATCAGAATTCCTATTGTTAAAGCATTATTTAAAATGCATATTTTAATAAAATTATGCAAATGATGTTGGTTGATTGGGATTTGTATTGAATCAGCAATATTTCTAGCAGCATTTCACTGAGGGACTTACAGGAATCTACGGCCTGGTAAAATGCTTTGTATGATCATCCCAAAGGAAGGAGACCTTCCCCTCTCCTTTCCTGGTCTCACAACGAAACATCTGAATTTCTATGGGTCCTCCAGGGCTTGGGGATGTTGACAAACTCCATTCTGACGATTTAAGTGTGGATTTTCTAATAACGATGGTCTTTATTTAATCCCTGCTCAATCACAACAATGTGTTCCTATAAAGAAAAAGGAAAGTTTTAAAAAGAACAAGGGCCGGAAATTATTTTATCACTGTTTGCCTCAGTCCACAATGATCTAAACAATCATTCTAACTAGAAACATTTAAGAATATGCTTAAGTATAAAAACGATGAAACACTCAAAACAATTATGGCGAATGAGCAGAAAAGCAGCTCTTTAAATCACAGGAAGCGTCAGAGATATCAAAAGAAGAGACGTTCCGCGGATCAGGAGCGAAGTTGCCACGCACGCCTACAGAGCAGAGACTGTCGTGGAAACCCATTTCCGCCGCAGCAGGCACAACTTCTGGTTCTAGAAGTTATTCAGTGTTTGTTGAGTGAATATGTGGCAGATCCTGAGGAAGCAAAGAGCTTGGGAGAATCGGGTCAGTGCATCAGCAACCAAAGGGAGCAGAGAGCGTCCTAGACGCTGCCGTCTGCCTCCAGGATATAGGGCTCAGTTTGGGGAGCTCTCAGGGGCCGGCTGTGTCCTGAAGTCTTGGTGTCATCATTGAACAGAGCGCTGCCCATGCAAACACCTTCCTTCTGCCTCCCTCCGTTTGTCTCTCTGGACCAATTCTATCTTCTGGCCTTATTAGCTCCTGCTAAATGTCAGGGTGTTTTTCAGGAGAAGCAGAATGGCCCCTTGTGCCCTGGCTGTATTCTCCAAGTGGCCCCAAGGGACAGGAGTCCCTGGCACTTGTCTCTGAGACCAAGAGGCACGGCACGCTGGCCTCAGACGGTGCACTCACAACACAAGTGCATCCCCTAGGTAGGTGTGGGGCAAGTTCTCACCTCTCCCCTCCCAGTTTACCCATCCCCGGGATGAAGAACTATAGTGGAATCTTTGGCAAAATTAACTGGCAATTCAAGTCTGCAAATGCAGACTTCACACCAGATTTGCAGCTCATGCCGTCTGCTGACCTCTGAGCTCTTCGCTATGGAGAGGAAGCCCTATCGAGCTAACAGGAAGTGGGTCAGGGTCTTCCAAATTGTCGGCCCAAAGTCATGATTCAGGACATAAAATTGTTCTTAATGTCCAGCCCCAGAAGATCAACTGAATCCAAGATTATATAAATTCTAGTAAGAAATAAGCCTAAGGTGAAGAATGTCATCTCTGTCTCACTATCACGCACACATACACACACGCACGGACGCACCTCTAAAATACTCTCTGGTACAAGGATAATGGGCTCCCGATGATGCCCACACCCTAACGCACAGAACCTGTGAGTATGTTAACCTACCTGGCAATAGGGACCTTGCAGATTGCAGGTGGGATTCAGTTAAAGACCCTGAGGTGGGACACTGCCCAGGATCATCCAGGTGGGTCCAGGGTCACAGGAGCATCCTTATAGGAGGGAGACAGAGGAAGAGGTCAAAGTGAGGCAGTGTGGGAAGGGTTCGATCCATGTTGGCTTTGAAGATGGGGGACGGGCCTCGAGCCAGAGAGCGTGTGGGCACCTCCAGGAACTGGAAAAGCAAGGAAACCTCATTGACCTCTAGGGCTTCCGGGAAAACACCTTGATGGGAGCCCACAGATACCCATTTCAGACTTCTGACCTCCAGAACTGTAAGAGAACACATTTGTGTTGTTGAAGCCACTACGTTTGTGGTCATTTCTTTCAGCAGCCACAGGAAATGAGCATGTGCCCTGAGAAAGGTAGCCAAAGGGCAGTGAGACTTTCTTTTCCTCCTCAACTGGGCTCTTGTAAATTCAGAATAGCCCTTGGGTAAAAGCCCGGATTTGTTTCCTTTGGAAGAATAAGCTCCAGAGACAAAAGCGCATGATAAGTGACAGAGGGCAACAAGGCTTGGGGCTAGAGGGCAGGGCACAGGAAGCCTACCTCAAGGACACCTGCATTCTCCCCCAGGGCACCCTGAGGACAGTTGAGTACCTGGCTTTGTCATTCTAACTAAGAGGTTTAACTGATCTTATTAACCAACAGGGCTTAAACCAGATTCCTTCTGTGGGACATTTGTAATTTTATGGCGAAGACTTTAAGACCAGACTGTCTTCAAGGCTCAACAGAATAAAGCTATCACAGGGGCGCCTGGGTGGCTTAGGTGGCTGAGCGTCAGACTCTTGATTTCAGCTCAGGTCGTCATGATCTCCAGCGAGCCCTTGGTGAACGTGGAGTCTGTTTAAGATTCTCTTTCTCTCTCCCTCTGCCCCCCTCCCTGACTTGGTGTCTCTAAAATAATAATTAAAAAGAAGGATAAAGCTATCATAATGGAGTGGCAGGCAGATAGCTCACATTTCTGAAAAAGAGTCTCTGAGACTCTAAATGACACACAGCCCTGCTGGTCTCTGCTGTTAGCACTGACCCTTTTGGAGTAAGGAATGACCCATCTAAGGCACAGTTTTATCTTGAGCATATCTTCTGAACCAAACATGAGAACACCTGGTTCAACAATGGCCGGGGACATTTTATTCAGGCTGCCCTATGCAACCTGTAACTCACAGTTACTTTGAATGAACTTGAGGCTGATAAAAAAATTTTCTTAAGTGCTCCCTGATATGCCCCGATTCGAGAGACCCCCCGTAAACGAACCACCAGAGTCCAGAGCCAAAGCCAAGCGGCAAGGGTCGTTTATTGCAGGTTCGAACCCGGTCCTCCGCGCACTCGTCGCCGGTGACGCAAGAGGCCCCCAGCAAGGATCTTACCGCTTCTTTTATAGACAGGCACAAACAAGTTAGGGATTTTTTTGAGGTTACAGAGTTGTTATAGGTTGACATTTAAATTTGAACGCTCAGCAGAACTTGATTGGTTCCCGCCTGTATTTCAAACCATTCAGCAGAACTTGATTGGTTCCCGCCTTTATGTCAGACTACGACCGGGCGCGCCCTGGCTGGTTTCCGGTACGGCGGGGGAGGGGAAAGACCTTTTCTTTGCAGTTGTGAGTACACCTGGTAATTTTTCTCTTAGCCTCTCACTCCCCACTGTGTATTCTCTGCTTGTTTTCAGGGGCACACTGCGTGCGACCCTGGCCTCCAATGTCCAGGGCACTGGGCTCAGACTTTGTGGCTATGGCTGCGGCCAAGGTAGGGAATCTCCTGAACCCTCAGTTTCCTGGTGTAGACAATGCAGGTGATAACAGCACTGGCACATGTAAGTGTGTGAATCAGGGAAGTTAGTAAATGCCACGCCTCGGCACAGTGCCGGCTGCTGGACACAGAAGGACCCGGTGCCTTTCCAGACAGTTCTCTCCCACCGAGTGCCCAGTGAGTATGAGATGCTGGTCTCCAGGCTGGCTACCCTCTGTCCAGGACACTCCTGTCCTCTACAACAGCTCCTGACAAGTTCACCTGTCCTGGGAGAGCCCTATTTTCTGTTAACCTGGCCATAAACTGGGGGTGTTAGGTTTTCATATGGTGCGGGCGGTAAGGACGGGGTAAAGCTCAGAGGGAGCCCTAGGTCCTCGGACAGACCCGAGGGGACACTCTGAGGCGGGTGGAACCACCTGGAGGTCTTGTGACCCTCTCCATCAGACCGACTCATTCACCTTTGTCTCTGGAAGCTGTCCTTAAGGAAACAAATCTGGGCTTTTACCCAAGGGCTATTCTGAACATACGAGAGCCCTGTTGAGGAGAAAAAAAATTAAGCGACTCTCCATGCTGTGAAAATCCTTCAGAGTTCCTTTTCCCAGAGGTTTCCATAGCGACCCCTCTAGAGAAAATGAGCCCCTGGCCGTGGGCCGGGGTGGGCGAAACACACAGCAGGATGGGGGGACAGAGAGGCAGGTTAACCGCCAGGACCCTTCTGTTTTGTACAGAGATCAGAGGAGGGGAAACAAGGCTCGAGTGGCAGCGGCGGCCAGCTGTGGCACCCCAGCCTTCCGGGAGCTGTCCCCATGGTGCAGGCGTCAGGAATGACGGTCCAGGGGCACGCTGGCCCCCCGGGCAGCCCCCTGGGGCAGCGGCCGTGTTTCTCCCACTCGAGCACGGGCCAGAGGACGGTTGAGCCTGAGGACCGCAGGCCTCATTCGAGGGTCCCGAGTCTGTGTCCACCTACTGTCAAAGCAGTGGTGTTTATAGAAGAGAATCACCAAAGTGAGGGCCGGGGCAACAATTTCCAATCCCTAGGAGGCCAGATGTGGGCAGCAGGCTCCGGAGGTGGGTGCCGGTGCGTCCCAGGGGGCACCCGGGATCCAAGGGCGGATTGTGTATCCAGGAGTCAGCGAGGGAGCGGCCAAGTCCTTAGAAGACACGGCGGCCCGCGGCGGTGCCCTCGGGGAAGGTACCTGCTTCTGGGGAAATGAGGTCCTGGGCGAGGGGCAGATGGCAGGTGCCGCAGGGGAGTGCCAGAGACGCTGGGGGTGGATGTGGGGCAGGACACCTTCCAGCTAAGAGCTGCTGGGGGGCTGCCTTCGCCCGCAGCAGGTGCAGCTCAGCGGCTCCGGGACTGACCTGGCCTCTGCACGTGGCCTGCGGTGGGGTCACGGGAGCTCCTCTTCTCCTTCTGTGCCCCCACCCTCACGGCGCAGCAGTCGCCCAGCCGGTGTAGACGGTGTGGACGCCCTCGCAGTCATGACCAGCAGCGCTCACCCTGCAGCGGGCCTGGAAGCCGGTCCCAGGGGAATCTATTCTGGAGAAGGTCTGTGTCCCCGTGGCCCTCCAGCCAGGGCCAGACCGCCTTATCATGGTTAACACCGCGTCTCTCCTCTTGGGAGGATTGGGTGCTCCCGTTTTGAATGACACTCGTGGGTTCCCGAGCCCACACTTTCAGGGCACCCCGATCTGACTCCCTAGCAAGTAGCCCCAGCGACGCTCATGACGACGTGAAGCCTCTGTCTTGGCCACGATTCCTGCTCCGGAGGAGAGGGGGGGCGGTGGGGGAAGGGCTCACCTGGCCTGACACTTGGAGGAGGCTCAGAATACATTAGCTGAATCGGAATCAAAGTTTGCTTGTCGACACAGGGCTCCCTGCCACCTGCTCCTCCAGATCAGGGCTCTGTCAGCCGGGTGTCAATCAGCCCGAGGTGGCAGCCTCGGGCGAGTGATTCAGGACAAATGCGGTAAGCTCCCACGCAGCACAGAATCCCTCTCAGAGGCCGAGAGAAGAAACTGAATAATTTACCTCCAATTTTGTCACCTTCTGTTCTGTGTTACCGAAGGGGACGATTCCTGGGAACACGGCACGTTGCAGACTTCCTTTTCGATGCACTCAGAGGTCCAGAGTCACCGGTGTGAAGGCACATTAACGGAGGCAACCCCTTCTGCTGTCTTCTCTTGCCCTGCCATCTGGGTGACCGTCACAGGGGACTTGAGATGCAGGGCAAGCCTGAGGCTTGGGGGCGTCTGAAGCCACAGGACATGACGTGGCCAAAGAGAGGGCTCAGGCCCCGCAGAAGGAGGGCAGTGGGAGTCATAGTCTAGTGGGGGAGAGACTCAGGAGGGGGGCCTGGGAGGCCGAGTCTCTCAGGACACCTCCACCTGGGAATGAGCTGGCGCACCTGTGACCAGGACCAGACCAGGCCTCCAAGAAAGCCCTGCTTCCAAAGAGTTGATGCCTGCTTCTCCCCCACCCCCCATGCACTGTCCCTGAGGGGCCACACCGCTGGCTTCCTTACCACCTCCCTTGGTCTCTGAACCTCGTCTCGCTAATCAGAGTTCTGGAAGCTAGGATGTAGACCGTGTATATTAGAACACGGTCAGGTGTCCTTCCCCCAAACCCAGAGGGTCGTGGACAAGCGTGGCTTCTCGGCTTCATGGCATGGGTCCAGCGGTGGGTGCAGACTGACTTCTCCAGACTGTCCTGACTCGCTCCTCAAGGTCGATGGTGGGTCCTCTCCGACCTGTTCTGCCGCCCGCAGAGGAGTGGCTGCCCTTACAGCTCAGACACACCCCTACCTACATGGAACGGCCATCACACTGTGACTCGTTTTTTGTTTTTTGTTTTTTTCTTTCAGAGAGGTAGAGAGAGAGGGTGGGGGAGAGGTGCAGAGAGAGAGAGAGGGAGAGAAAGAGAAAGAGAATCTTAAGCAGGCTTCACGCTCAGCACACAGCCCGACACAGGGCTTGATCCCATGACCCTGGGATCAAGAGCCAGACGCTCAACTGACTGAGCCACCCAGGCGCCCCACACGGTGACTTTTGAAGCTCTTTCTCTGTATACCACAAGACCCATAAGGGTGCACGCTGAATTATGACACTCTGCCTGGCATGTTGGAACCAATGAATTAACAAAACCAAGCGTGTACATATGTTTGCTTGCTGGACCCAGAGTCAGTGTCAATGCTGTCGGCTGGCCGGCTCTTCTCTGACAAAGGGCTTTAATTCTACCAGCTTCTTCTGCCCAGTGCTCTCGGCTTGCCCCCCACCCCCAACCCCCCATGCAGAAGGAGACCATCACTCTTGCATTCTGGCCCTGGGCCCTCATCTTCCAGGAATAAAGGAAAATAACGTGTCCCTCATGAGCCCCTGGCAGGTGCAGAGCACTGGCCTGGAGTCCAAAAGTTCTAAAACGTGGGTGATTATATCCATTCCCCAACGCAATGCAGCTGGAAATATGGGAACCGGCCAGGTGTAAAACATGTGTCAGACTTACTGGAAAGGTGGCAGATGTACACACGGCATTTCAAAGACGGCTTGTGGATTTAGGTAAATGGCTAGAAGCCTGGTATTTGTTCTCTAAGAACTGTTTTCTTCTCGTTTGTAGCATGCATCAGAGTAGGACTTTTATTTTGATTTATGTGATTATCTGATGATGTTTATATTCCCTGCTAGTCTGTATGATCCTCTAGGGCACGACTATCTGCTTTTATTCAACCCGTTACCTGCTGCCCGTAAGAGGCAGGCACAGCATAGATGCTAGTTTATTTATTGAAAGAATGTCTATTATAAAAATCTTTATCAGCAGAACTATCTTATTCACCATACACGTCTACACTGGTAGTCTCCAGATTCACATTTGTTGTCTAATCGTAGGACAGTGATAAGAAGTGTCGTTCTATACACAAGGCTGTTTGAAATTTGTTTTTAGAATTCCTTTCTCTAAAAAGAAGTTGGGATGGTTGCATTTTTCTTTCAGGGTATGAGACAGTTTATTTCCCAAGGAAAGCCTATGAATCATCAAAATAATTTTTAAAGTTTGCTTTCCCCTAATCAAGTCTCTTTAAAAATATTTCTGTTTTTTTCCAGACTATTGATGCCATATTATTGTAAAACTTAGGAAAAGAGAAACACAGGAGAGTTTAAAAAAGGCAAAACAAAGACAGATTACCTCTGAGTCTCTCACTTGGACGTTGTGGTGTTTTTCCAATGTAGGAATTCTCCCGCATGGTTAAAACTTCTTCCTACCACTGTTTCTAACAGAAGGTTATATCCCATCATATATACACACTTGTATATATATACATATATATACACATGTATACATATATGTATATATATACATATGTATATATACATGTATATATACATATACACATGTATATATATGTATATATACATATACACATGTATACATATATGTATACATGTGTATATATATATGTGTGTGTGTGTAGATAGAGATAGAGATAGATAGATAGATAGATAGATATACACATACATACCAGCACTTACTTAATAATAGTCAAGTGCAGGGACATCTAAGTTACTTCCCAGTTTTTCTATGTTATTTGATGTTGAAATAGTTACCTGTTTGTATAAAGCCTGGTGAGGACCTTGGATTGTGTCTCCATGATGGTTGCCTGGTAACACAACACAGGGAGGGGTCTCTTACTTTGTCCTTCCTTCCTTTTCTTCTTTGCTTCTGAAGTCTATTCTTGACATATAAACTAACAAATATTCCCCCATAATTTCTGCGGTGAACGTTTCAATGGAAGTTAACTGTGCATGCGGTGAAATGTGCCACCTTTGTATTCAGCGCCCGGTGAATTTGTTCAGATGGACACGTGGGTAGCCAGCGCTCACATCGGAATATACGACATTACTGCCACCACAAAAGCCTACCTTGTGCCCCCGCTGACTGACCGCCCCTCAGACGTGCCCTCCTCCTACTTCACCACGAATGTGCACCGCCTGCTTTGAACTTCACATAGCGGACTCACGCGCATCATTTCCTGAATCTGGCATTTCTCACGGAAGACCATGTCTGTCTGATTTACCTGCTCCGTTGTATGTAACATTTTGTATTTTCTATTACGCTGTAGCAGGTTTGGCAAACTATGGCCCAGGGGCCAAATCTGGCCCATCACCTGCTTCTGGATGGCCCACAAACTAAGAATGTTTTTATATTCTTAAGTGATTCTTTTAGTAGCTGTGTTATTCTTGGTTTTGCTTACTGGCTCGCCAAACCTAAAATTTGGTCATTTATATTAGAAGGTTGTTCACCCTGCACTATACTATTCCATACTGCGCATACGAACGTCTCTACTGACGACAATTCTTCAGATGGTTCCCAGATTTTATCATAATAAATAGTACTGACTTCAGCATTCTTATAAGTACCTATTGTTACAAACAGGTGTGTATGTTGGTTAGGACCCCAGACCATTGTGCCATTTTCAGCTTCAGTAGATAAACCTCCAGTTTTCAAAGTGGTTGTACCAATTTATGCCCTCACGTTAATACACCACGGGTAATGTGAATAATAATCACATTAATTAGTATTGCTAGCTTGTTCCTGATTTTGGTATTTCACCACCAAATATGATTTTGGTATATAGTTTTTTTAAAAAAGATACTTTTTAAAAAATCAGATTTAGGAAGTTCCCCTCTTTCCAGTTTACAGAAATGTTCTTATGAGTGGGTGGGGATACTTTGGGGACAATTTCTTTGTTTTAATGTTTATTTATTTACTTTGAGGTGGGGCAGGGAGAGAGAGAGAGAGAGAGCAGAGGAGGGGCAGAGATAGAGGGAGACAGAGAATCCCAAGCTGGCTCCATGCTGCCAGCACAGAGCCTGGTGCAGAGCTCGATCTCACCAACGGTAAGATCATGACCTGAGCTGAAGTCAAATGCTTAACCGACTGAGCCACCCAGGTGCCCCTTGAATACTTTCTTGATATCTGTTGAGATGATGACGTAGTTTCCCTCTCCCCCAATTTTGGCTGGTGATAATTGAATTTTGAATGGGAAACCAAACTTTCTATTCCTGAAATAAATCCTGGATTTTATTAATGATTTGTTCAGAATGTTCATGAGAGTAACTCATCTGTGATTTTCTTTTGTTGCAACGTCCTTGTCAAGTTTTGTATGAAGTCTGTGCCAGCCCATAATGAATTATCAAGAGCTTTTTATGAGTGATGTGATCTTTTCCTTAAATATTTGGGAAAATAAACCAGTGAATATGTTTGGTTCTAGAGTTTTCTTTTACAGATGGTTTTAAATTATAGATTGTATTTGTTTAATATATTAAGGTTTATTCAGATTTTCTATTTCTTCTTGTGTCAATTTTAGTTAAGTTGTGGTCTCTAAGGATTTTTTTCATATATATTTTCAAATTTATCATCCAGAAGTCGTTCAAACAATCTTGACATCTTTATTAGTGTCTGTAGGCACTCTGATAATGTCCCTCTTTTCAATTCTGGATTATTCTGTTTTTTTCTTGAACTGCTTGGGTAATGATATATCACTTTTATTAATCTTTTCAATTAATCAAATTTGACTTCATCAAGATTTTCTCTAACTTGATATTGACTCCTGTGTTCACTTTTTCTTTTTTATCTTATGTTAAATTGGTGTTTTTTCTAGCTTCTGTATATAGAAACTTAAATTCTTAATTTTCAGCCTTTCTTATTTTTTTAAAGTTTATTTATTTATTTATTTTGAGAGAGAGAGAGAGAGAGAGAGAGAGAGAGAGAGAGAACAGGTGGGGAAGGAACAGAGAGAGAGGGGGGACAGAGGATCCAAAGTAGGCTCTGTGCTGCCAGCAGCAAGCCCTATGTGGGGCTTGAACTCACGAACTGTGAGATCATGACCTGAGCCAAAGTAGGGAATTTAACTGACTGAGCCACCAAGGTGTCTCTGACTTTCTTCTTTTCTAAGACATATATCTAGCGTTATAAATTATCCTCTATGCATTTGCATTTGCAATTGGATTCAATTGCATTTCAGATGTGGTGTGCATATTTTCATCATGATTCAGGTCAAAATATTTTACAGTTTCTATTGTGATATCTTTGTGAGCCAACCACTTATTGAGTTTATTTGTAATTGCTTTTTCACCAAATATTTGGTCATTTTCTATTGATCTCCTTGTTATTGGTTTGCAGCTGACTCTTCATCAACATCGGGGTGTCCCACACCCTTACTGCAGTCTTCTGGCCCCTCCTCTCTTGGTGGTGTCCAGATTCACAAGGGGGATGGAGACCCTGGGGACCGGCACCATTGGCTAACCCTCCTTTTGCCATCTCCATAAACAATAAGTAGTCTAAACGTACAGGTGGGTGGTTGTATTTTCACCAGACAGATTAGTCAGGCTCCAGTCTGTCTGTATCTGTGTGTGTGTATGTGTGTGTGTGTGTGTGTGTACATACATGCATATATTGTATCATATCCATATAGGCATATCGCATATGTGTCTTTGTGCGTGCTTGGCACAGTTTAGCAGGGTCTGCAAACCATAGTGGACCCTGAATTTCCACCTCTTTTTCCCAGAGCTGTGGGACCGTCAGAAACTCTGCCTGGCTTGTTAGCCTCTGAACTGCTGCTTTCTGACTGGCTTCCAGGTGGATCAGCTCCTGCTTCCAGAAAGAATTGGTAAACATCTTGAAGGAAACTTGCAGGCAGAGTCCTCCAGTCTCAGTCTCTGTGGTCCCCTGCCCTGCAGAGTCCGTGGCTGGCAAAGGCTGGAGGAAGCAGCAGAGGCCGGTGCTGGGCTCCCTGCGGTGCGCGTCCAGCTGTCTTTGTGTTTTGAGTTCTGGTGTTTTCCCTTGCTGTCAAAGCCTTTTCTGTCTTCTCCTCCCTCCCTCCTTCCCTTCCTTCCTCCTTCCTTCTGTTTAAAAACTTCTATGCAGCATTTCCAGTTGCTTCCAGCGACACGGTTAGTCTGCTCGGAGCGTCCTGCTAGGTCTCAAAGGGATGTGCGCGCCTCACGGTTTCTACCGCTGGGTCGTGGTTTTCTGCCTTTACTTTGAACTCCGCCTGGACCGTCTTTGGTGAAAATGAGGATGTGCTGCATGTTGTTCCCTACAATTAGTCTTCTGTTCCAGACACCCTCTTCTGTACAGATTAGCAATTACTCTTATCAAATAAAATAGTTTATGTATACTGGGGTTTATACCTAAGTTATTTCTATTTTACATTATTCTCCTAATGCCAGTGCCAACCCTTGTAATCGCTGTGTTTTTTATAACATGTAATCTAATCGTATCTGTTCATTCATCAGGTATTTATCGAGGGCCAGGCATTCTACTAGGTGCTTTTCATGGATTCTATTTTCAGTCTTCACATCAGGCTGATATTGTCTTTCTTTTTTTTTTTTTTTTTTTTTTTAATTACAAAACGGAGGCAGAGAAAGGTTTGCTAAGGTCACCTGGCTGGTAAGTCACAGAACTGGCATCCACCCATACTTGTGGCTGACTCCTTGGGTGAGGTCCATGCAGGAGACGGGGTCTGAGGCCAGGGATCCAACCAGAGGTGCAGAGCGTGGGCATTTGGGCTGTTGACTCGGTTCTCAGACTTAGATGCGGCCTGTGGTGGCGCAGCACGCTCCCCGCAAGGAGCAGTCTCGAGCGCCCTTCCAAGGGCCAGGTTCAGGAGATCACAGCAGGGGATTCCTACTCAGGCCGGCGCGAGGACGCTTCTCTCAGCAACCCCACTTCTCATGTCTGTTCAGCCGGGAGGTGGCACTCTGGAAGTAGGTGAGAGCCTCTGGAGACCAGTCGGAAGGCAGGTTAACAGCCTGTATTCCAAACAAAACACCACACTCGGGGGCTTCAGTGATGGAAATGTATTGCTGCTCCCCGTCCTGGAGGCTGACAGTCCCGGATCTAGGTGTGGGCCGGTCTGGTTTCTTCTGGAGTCTCTGTGCTTGGCTTGCAGACGACCGCCTTCCCGATGTGTCCTCAGCGGCCTTTGCCACCCCAGCGTCTGTGTCCGAAGCATCTCTTCGTGTAAGGCCAGCAGTCAGACCCGATGGGGGCCCACCCTGACGGCCTCATGTCAATGTAACCCCCCTTTTAAAGACCTCATCTCCAAACACGCGCCCATTCTGAGGTACCGGGGACTAGGGCTTCCACATATGAATCTGGCGGCGGGGGACACAATCAGCCAACAGAAAAGGGCCAGGCTGAGGCACAGAATGGCCAGGCAGCAACTTGCTATTCACAGTCTCTTACTGGCCCCAAAGATGTGCTGGGTGTGGTGGTGCCCAGAGCGACGGGGCCCCCAGTGCCGACTGTGTGGTTGGAGGGCTGATTCGGGTCACCTGGAAAAATCCGAGATGGGGCACGTCTGGCAGCAGCCAGCCTGGTCGAGCGGGCACGGCAGGTCTGGGTTCTTCCCGCTCCAGCCTGCGTGGCGAGGACCGTCCGTGGAGACTCGGCGGTGAGTCTGCCCTTCGTTAACCGATCGGCAGCTGACCCCTCTGTCCTTCTCTCTGTCAACACGGGACGGGGCCCCACCTGGATGCCCACAGACGGCGGCCCACACTCCAGTTGTCCAGACCCTTCCCCTTCCTCCAGCAAAAGCGCCTGCTTCGCAAGCTCCCCTGAGTTTGCTCTCAAATCACTTTACGCAACTGGGCATCTTATCGCGATTATGTAATCTGACTAAATACCGTGTGAGCCAATGAAACGACAACGCAGAGAGAGGGTTGTTCCTATGAAAACTAAGGTAAATGTTTTGGAGAGCGAGTTGCCAAGGGAAGCAAAAGCTGTCAAAGATTGGGGGACGTGCATTAGAAAGAAGGACGTGCCCTCTGGTTGATTTGCAAGTGATTTTAAGTTATCGACCCTGCCAGAAGGAGGCCGGATTGCACAGCATCATCCAGCCATTACGCTGTTGGTTAGAGGCTTATGGAAGACGAGCACTAAATACAGTCAAAGGGACTTAAAGAAAAGGCTTTGGTCTTAATGTCGAAATATTGGCTAGAAAAACACGCGCTCGCGTGTTGCAAGTTAAAATAAATATTTTTAGATTGTGTGATGTTTAATGAGCTCTCATTTTAACTGACATTTCTAATTAACCTACATGCAACTGTTCGGATTGGAGTCAGCCCAGAGGGCGAGCGCCGGGTGGGAAGGGAATCATATAAGGTGATGGACAACGAGCCCTGAGCCCAGCTGGTCAAGGCGAGTTGCTTCAACACCTTCCTGAAAAGGACGGGGCTTCCTGGGGGCTGAGTCCCTGGGGCAGGTTCTTGCCTCCTTAGTAAGTAAGAGCATCATCCACGACTGATTTTCTTCCTAGTAGTGGGTTCAAGGGGGCTTTGTGAACATTCTGCTTGTAACCAAACTCACGTGCGAAGTAAGCCAAAAGCTTAACACCAAATAAAAGCTGAAACCTAAGTAGGAGAAGAGGAGAAAAAGGCCAACACTGGATGGAATTAAGTGACCAATTGTGTGGCACGCACTGTGAGTTTTCGGAGGGGAGGCTGGATTTTCTTTCCCCAGGAAATTTTGTTTTTGTGCACTTTCTTCTTAGAAACAAAGAAGCAGATGCCAGTCTGAGTTTCCTATGGGGCCCATGGGGAGCATATGGGGGCACACAGCTTGCACCTTCCCTGTGCTACGTAAAGTCACCCAACGGCTGCTGCCCAGCCCTCCATGACTGGTTCCATGTCGCTCGGCCGGACGCTGGAATTCTCTCTGAAAGGGAACTGGTTAGCCTTCCTGTTTCCATGGAACCGAGCTGAGCGTTCAGGGTTCTGGCTTCACAGGAGAATAAGAAGGCGTCGCTCTTCAAACCTCGATCTGTCACCTGCAGACAGCTGGGACTGTCCGCTCCTAGAAATGCTTCCTCCCGTGCCCTCCCAGCCTCTTCTTCAGAGAGACCCCCGGCCCGCAGCCTCAACTCTGCAGATGAAAACACACATCCCTGAATGGCACTGATAGATGCGGGTACGTTAGAAAAAATCATAACGTTCTTTGCAATATTTCACTCTTAAGCTTTACCAGAATAAATCCGAAAACACACGCACACGCACACACCCGATCTCTCATAACAATATTGCAGAAAACCCAAAGTGTTTCATTTCATGGTTAATTTATTTCGTAATTATAGATCTGTTGGTAAACAGTACAATAATATTTTTTTTCATTTTGCTTACTTATGCCATTTATGCTCTAAATGTTTCCACTATGGTGTGATAGTTGTTTGTGAAAGAAGCTTCTAACTACATTAATTCAAATAAAATTATCTGCACTTCACATGTACGCACAGACACTGTTTATGCATAATCTGAACTCCTAGGAAGGCTCTCAATTTTTTTTTTGGAGGGAAGACAATGCGTACAATCCATTTTTTATTTTAAATTAAAAATACAAGTTAAAAAGCAATATTAAATCCGCAATGCCCAATTTAAAAAAAATTACATTAGCACAAATATTTTCATTTCCAATCCTGGGATTTATAAGCCTGCATATTTTACAAGATAAATAGCACAAGATAAATAGCTATCAGATTTTTCTCACTGCAGTTTACTTTTTTTTTTAATATTTTTTTATAATCATGGGCTTGATTCCGAGATAATTAAACAGAGAAAAGAACACACACACACAGAGGAGGAAGAAAGAAGGGTGCCCACAACCCCATGTTAACAAGCCTCGTCTCTGAGACGTAGGACAGCGGCCGTGACTGTATGTGTGTGTGTGCATTTTTCTTACAAGAGGGGTGTGCACACGATTTTACGGCCTGTTTTATTTCACCAGTGCTACGCGCTGAAACTGTTCTGCAATCAATATTGTTCTTTTATTCTTACAGGGTGCCTAGCCACCCATCCACCTGATGGATGGACACCTTGTTTTCAACTCTGCATACGGCAAATGCATTCTTTTCCGAGCTGAAGTCAGTGCAAGCCTATGCTGTCCTGCATTTCTGCCTTTTTATAGTTTTTATACTGGTCGTGTTAACGGACAGGGTACATTCTCTCGATGTAGGTATTAACCCTAAAAATGCCAGCTGTTTATAATTTTTACCTTTAAAGACAATGCTGCAGTGGATAATTTTGTGTCAATATACCTTTTTGTTCTTTGAATTATTTATTGTGTGTAATTTCTGAGAAGTGGAATTTCTGCCTCGAGGTTCTGATCGTCTTGAGGGTTGGCGGTTTGGGGAGCTCTTTCCTTTCCAAAAGGGCTCATTCTATGTTTGCCACGAGGGAGTAAACTGATTTCACTGCAGCCTTCCTAGCGTCGGGGAGTGACCATTTTATTATTTTTTTTCACATAAGCTGTTTTCATGCAGTTGACTCTAAATTCAGGTCTTCAGAATTCAAATGACTTCTACAGAGACGTTGGGATTAAACGCTTTCCCTATGCCGTGAGCTACATGGCCCATTCAGGGTTCAGGGCTCTCAAATGTGAAAGGAAGGCTCACCTGGCTGTTTTTCCATAGTCTGAAGTTCTATCGGCAAAATGTTATTTTAAAACTTTTTCTAGTCTGAGGACAGGGACTTGCTCTGAGGCTAACAGGAAAGGGTAGTGTAGGTTGTGCTGGGCTGGCCCTTCAGGCCAAGGCCAGGTGAGCGGGTTTCTCTTCTGGTGGATGATGCCCTGTGGGCCTGGGGGCTCCAGACGACAGCGCAGGGCAGCTCAGGGGGTCTGAGGAAGGCAGCTCAGGTCTGGACTCTGGGAGTCTGGAAGCCTGGGGATGAGGAGGTCAGGGGGCGTGGTGGGGGTGGGGGAGGACAAACTCTTAACAGTTTAGAATGTGCTGCCTCCCAATCACGGCAGTAAACAAAGTCGCCTCTAGAAGCGGCAAAACCATGAGGGAAGGTTTTACTTGTTCTGTTACAATGTAAACATCCTGACTTTTCATCCCAACAGACACTAAAAACAAAGGTGAACTCTGGCTCCTGTCATGTGTCCTGTGGTCTCCCTGCATCTAGGATATGGATTGTTAACTGTCCATCTTTTCGGTTTTTATTTTTCGGGTTTTTATTGCAAGGGAGAGGTGGCACACGAGAAAACAATTTTTCATGAAGAGTTATGTGCCACTCACAATGTGTATTAGAAAAAATGTTTTACCGGGAGCCTGAGTGGCTCAGTTGGTTAAGAGTCTGACTTCGGCTCAGGTCATGGTCTCGTGGTTCATGGGTTCGAGCCCTGCGTCTGGCTCTGTGCTGACAGCTCAGAGCCTGGAGCCTGCTTCGTGGATTATGTCTCCCTCTCCCTCTGCCCCTCCCCTGCTTGTACTCTGTCTCTGTCTCTGTCTCAAAAATAAATAAAAACGTTAAAAAAAACCTTTTTTAAAATGTTTTACCTATTACTACCAAATTCACCATTTTATGTCTATCATTTATTGAGACAAGGGTATTTTTAAAAACATCTTTAAAGAGTAAATATCCTTAAAAGAGCCAATGTAAGGTTGACTTAAGGAAAATGCTTCTGTAGCTGAGAATTTGTAGGGCATGCTGGTGTGGGGAGAACATGAGGGCAGGCATGCCCTTGGGGAGACTTTGGTGACAGAGCCCTGATGCGTCCTGGCGGGCGCTGCCCACGTGTGCACTGAGGTAGCCTGCGGTCTGTGATCAGCGGTCAGGTTCCGGAAGGGAAGCTGACCAATGTGTAGGTCATCATAAGCAGACCCACCCTGGAAAGCCGGGTGAAATGCTGAGTCATCTTGGGCCTTGGAGTCTTTGACTCTGACCCAAGGGGACCAAGCATCCACTTGTACCTTGTCTGTACCTCTCCGATGTCCTCCTTCCGTGCCGTCTGCCGCTCCCACCGAGGCCAGCCCGCCCTGCAACGCGGCGCGCCTTCAGCTGCCTGGGCTCGCCCCCCGGACTCACGTTTCCCGTCTGCCCTCCCTGCCGCCCATCCGTGCATCTCCTCGCCACCGAGCCCCCCCGCCCCCACCCCTGCCCTCCCTACCTGACGAGTAGCTCGAAGCTGGTCCAGCAGGAGAGATGCAGGCAGTGAGAAGCCCCCCACGCTGCACACTCCTCTCTGCCACCGCTGCGCTCCCACCGGGGACCAGCCCCCTTCCTGCTGGTGGAATAAGACCCTGTCCCCGGCCCCCTCCCCCCCACCTGTCCCTCTCCAGCAGGACTGGTGTGAGGTTGGGAGAATGCAGAGGGAGCCGTGGGGGAGCTGTTTAGGTCAAGGGGGCTGCATTCCTCTTGAGCCTACACAGGGTGGGCCCGGGGGATGCCAAGGTCCCGAGGGATTCTCCTGCCCCAAAATGCTCAGAGCCTTGGCTCAGAGCCCCCTTGGTGGTTCCAAGGTGCTGTTCCAGCCTCACTCCCCTTGTTAGCACCCACCCTTCATGTTCTCCCCTCTGTCCCCCAGTGACACCTACCATTCTCACTCCTCTCTGTGCATTAGGCACAATCTCCCCCTTTTTCTCTGATACTCAGGCTCCCCAACTCCCCCGCCCCTCCCTCCTGGAGGAATATTGCCTCCGTTTGGTATTCATTCATACCTTCTTTGTGACATGCTGATGTTCTTGTTATGTTTACTTGTCTTCCTCCCCACCCCAAAAGAAAAAAAAAACAAACAACTTTGTGTATTTGCTGAAGTTAAAGACTGTGTCATAAATGTCTGTGATTTCCTGTGCCTGCTCTGGAGCCTGGCATCTGTAACAAACCAAGTGTCTTTGTGTGAAAGATTTAACAACTGCAGTCACCACGATGGCAAGAAGGATGTGGTGCTGGGATGAGGTGGCCACCGTTCGTATTTTCCTGGGAAGCCCTCTCACTTAGTCTCCACGTGACTCTAAGAGGCGGGCTCCGCTCCGAATTTGTAATCTGGATGACCTTCCAGAAAATCATGGATGCAAATTCAGGCTTTGCTGAAATTTCTCTTTGTGCCCTTGGGCGAAATGTCCGATCTTCTTGGTTGGCAAGATAAGCGAGACGCCACAAACTTGTCTGACCAGCAGGAGCCACGCCAGCGAGCATACGTATTCCCCAGCTCTTCAACTGCTGCGGTTTGGGTGTCTCCTTCCTCTGAGGACGGAGCCCAGGGCCACTGCACCCCAGGTGCCCTCCCCTCCCCCCCCCCCAAGTCACCTGCCCTCCCATCCAGGCCCCTCTTTGGGGCTGGTACAAGTCAGAGGGAACAGTGCCATCTGCTGGGACTCTGGCTGAAGTTTGCCCTTTCACTTGGGAACTTTCTGGAAAACCCATTTAGGGCACAGGGGAAGGATGTGTCATAGGGCAGGGACAGGGCCCCCTCCCACAGGAACCATCATGAACTTCCCTACCTCAGAGAACTAATTCTCAGCCTCCAGTCCAAGAACGGGATGGAAGGCACTTGCCACCTGCTTGCCCCTCCCCCACTACCGGAAACCTCTTTATAAAGAAAGAGGACGGGAGAGTCTTTCAGGCGCCAGTTTGCATGGAAGTAGGAGGTTGCCTCTCGCCTTGTAACAAACTATATTCTTTATGAGCTGTTCATTTGTTACATTTTTATTAATGGCTGTGCACTTCCAGTTTATACGAGCAAATGAACTGACGCATTGAGTCATGTATCCAGTCCTTCCCATTAAAATATCAAATGGCCTTTCACCAACTTTCGTCTCTCTCGCCTTGTCCAAGCAAAACGGTAAAAAAAAAAAAAAAAAAAAAAAAAAAGAGTATGCCGTAATTACTGACTTGGGAGCTTCTCAGTAAGCATTTGGACTTTGACTTTGACTCTTCATATAACGAGTCATTGTTAGGGACAGAGACTGGACCTCTAACCTGGCCATGGCTTCGGGTCACCCTGTCACATCCAGGAGAAAAGAAAGACAAGCTAACGCTCTCAATTTCATGCAGAGACCAGGCGACCTGAGCCCGGAGAACATGCTGATCGCAGGACGAGGAGCGGAACGGGCGGTGTCTGTGCTGAGAAGGGACGGGCACCTGACAGCCGTGTCCCCACCCGCAGGGACGCAAGGGAGCCGCCGGAGGAATCAGGTCACTTCTGTTCTGCCCGAGCCTCCTGTGGACAGACACCGGGTCTGCCCTGGTCATTGTGGTAAATACCAGCTGGGTCTGGTTCCCCAAATAGAGGAAAACACCAAACTTGCACTTTTTAGTAAGCAGCCATCCTTTCTGGGCTGTGGGGTGTGGTTATCTGTCGTGTTTTGGCCGGCATCTTTCCCAGGCCTGGAAGCTCTTTCTTCTGTGAAGTCCTCGTAACCACATTGATGACGACTTGAAGAAGCATCTGCATTTGGTGCGAGAATGTCCCGTGAGGCTGGTCTCTTCCTCCTGGTTCGCCTTCCTTTCCTCTGTGTCGGGACTGGGCTGGGACCGCAGGCGTGGGATGGCCTGACTTCTCACGTCACACTTCCTACATCCGGAGAGGACCTGCTACAGAAAGAGCTCACCGCACCCTGACTTGTCCCACCGATATTACGAGATGATGAATTTCTGTCCTGACGCTGTCCCTTCAATTAAATCGCTGCATTTTACCGAGCTTGACTTTAAAACCCTTGGGGCGCCTGGGTGGCTCAGTCGGTTAAGCGTCCGACTTGGCTCAGGTCGTGATCTCACAGTTCATAGGTTCGTGCCCCGCGTCCAGCTCTGTGCTGACAGTTCAGGGCTTGGAGCCTGCTTCAGTTTCTGTGTCTCCTCTCTCTCTGCTCCTCCCCCACTCATGCTCTGTCTCTCTCTCAAAAATAAATAAACATTAAAAAAAAGGTTAAAAAAAAAAAAAAACCCTTGATTCAGGTCATGGTGATGACCATCGGTTATTGGACACCTACCTACCTTACACTAAGCACTGTGTTCAGCATTGTCTTTCTAAAGCTCTCAGCAACCCTACAAAATCAATATTTTAGTTAAGGCAGCTAACTGGATGTTGCATTGTTCTGCCTGAGTTGTTGAATCCAACTTTCCTTTGGTCAAATCACTGACACGGCATCACATGGGGGCTAAGAGCAGGGGCTTCATTTAACAGCAGACTCAATTTGGGTTTTGGCTCCAGTCCAATCTCGAGCCTTGACTTTCTCCTCTGTGTATTGGGCACATGAATATCTAATGCTCAGAGTTAGTGAGGAATGGAAATAACTTTATGTATGGAGTCCTGGGAAACTCTGTGCTCAGTAGATGGTAACGTTCATGATAATGTCATTCCCATTTTACGGATTAAAAAAAAATGTCTTTGGCTCAAAAAGGGAAGGCAGCCTCTTTAACGTCACGTAACAAAATTAGAAGGAGGGCCGGGATTTGAGCCAGGGCTGGTCTGACTCTGACTTCTCGCACCTTTGAGGCCCCTGTGCCACCTCCTATGATGCCATATGGCTCTTTGCCACGACCCAAGGTGCCTCCCCGGGGGCTGGCTCATCATCTCTCTCTCACCTGCTTTCGTGGCCCTCCATATACCGACGATTCTCAGATTTGCACTAGACTATTCATCTGTTGACAGGGCTCAAGTGTCTCAAGCTTAGTGTTCCCCCGTCAAGCGTAAAGCCAGCTCCCCAGTCCTCCTTCGCCCACGGTCCCACCATTCCTGCTCACTTATGCTGAAGCCAGAAATCTGGGAATCATCTTGGATGTGAATAGTGCCAGGCACTGAGAGACTGCTCAGGAGGAATTAACTGTGGACGAGGAGGAGGACGCAATGGCGATGATGATTTTACGGTCCTGCCGTTGCCCTTGGGCTGTCTCCGGGACGGACCCTTTCCCTACACCTTGTCCCCATGCCACTCCTGCCCAGCCCCCCCACATCCTGACATTTTGTGAATGGATGCAAGGGCTTCTGCACCGGCTTTCATGCATTTATCGCCATTTCTAGAAATCCTTTCTGCATATTTTGAGCACAATCATTGTTCTGAAATACATATCTGATCACATAACTCCTTTCGCTCAGACTCTTCCTGGGCCCCACCGACATCCCGACAGAACCCACAGTCTTTCTCTGGTCCCAGGGCCCGTGTCCTCGTCTGCATTTCCAAATGCATATCCCGGTGGAGTCTCCAGGCTATCTTCCCTCGTGTATTTTGGTTCCTCCCAAAGTCTTCACTTCCTTACACATCAAGCCATTTGCCTGGAACATTTCCCGTTGACTTCCAGCATTGCCCTCGAAGCCTCAGATGAGGCACCAAACTGCAGACGCTGAAACACAGATGACAGGCATCTGCACCTGTTATCAAAACAGAAAGCACCCAGGTAAACAGTGAGCCATAAAATCCTGAGACAAACTCCACACTCCTGTGTGAAGGAGGAGCCTGGGAGCATTTTCAGGCTGAAGACTTTCAAGCTTTTTCCGCAGGCTGAATGAAAAATGTTCAAAGTGGTTTCACAGGAGGACTTTGGAGGGACACTAATGTAATGGCTGAGAGCAGGTATGAGGGTCTCAGCTGCAGTTCAACTGCCCTCGGGTGCATCCTGTTTGTAAATGAGCACATTTCTTTAAACATCTGCAGGCCACCTCTGGGTGAGAAACAGCTTTTACTCTCCTCTCTTTTCTCATCTTTCACACTTTCTTCAATTCATGACTTGTTGTTTAGATAGCCCTTTGGAGAAAAATCATTCTTGGTGGATTTTGAACATGGGTTTGGACCGCCAACTGAATTTTAGCAGAATCTAATAAGTATTGGTGCTCATTGAGATTCTTTTGAGGGTGTTTCATGAGAGCTGGAAAAGGCAGAGGTCAGTGTAAAGTCAGTATGTTTTTAAAAAAATTTTTTTTAATGTTTATTTATTTTTGAGAGAGAGAGAGGGAGACAGAAGATCTGAAGTGGGCTCTGTGCTGACAGCAGAGAGACCCATGAGGGGCTCGAACTCACGCACGGTGAGATCGTGACCTGAGCCAAAGTCGAACGCTTAACTGACTGAGCCCCCCAGGTGCCCCAAGTCATTGTGTTTATTACACTTGGTGACAGCATCCTGAGCATATTTCTGGCGTTGAACTGGGGGAGGCAACTCGGCTTTGAGCAGGCGGGCACTGTCCCTGAGCACGAAGCTGTCAATGAGAAGGAGAATCCATACTGCCCAGGTGTATGGAAGAGCCATCAGGAAGGTTCAGGGCCCTGAAGAGCTCAGGGCAAGGGGTTCTAAGTGCCCCAGAGAAGACCTGCCTCCCCCAGGAGGTGAGATTATGCTGGGATCCCAAGGATGAGAGGGAACGAAGGTTGTCACGAAAGGAACACGTTCACGGCTTTACGGGAGGAACTGGAAAAAGTGTCCAGTGTGCCCAGACAGACAGGTGGACAGGCAGGCCTGTGTGCCTGGGCGAGGACTTTAAACTTTGGAAATTGTTAAGGGGAGTTCACCGGAGGATCGCTTCCTCGGATTGACATGGTTGAGGTTGGAGGGAGGCAGGGCTGCCTGGGTGGCGGCCTCGCAGCACCAGGGAAGGAGGTGGAAAAGAAGGAACATTCAAGAGGGTAAAAGTCACGTGTGTGATGGGACGAGACCACAGAGGGGCACTCAAAGCCTTAGGGGAGGCGTGTCCACAGAGAGGAACCAGCAGAAGAGTGATGCCTCCACTGAGGTTTCAATGCCTTTACTGGGGAATTCCCTTCCATGGAAACTGAAAATTCCGAGTGTCAGAGAAATCCCTTCAAAGTTCTCTGGAGTGGAAAATAACCAAGTCCGTGCACATCCGCACGTTACGTTTCGGAGGTCTGGAGCATCTATATTGTCTGAGGATGAGTTTTCCTTGGTTTGAAGTAAAAGAAAAACGCTCTGAATTTGGGTTTCCGAAGGAAGTCCATGAAATGAAATCCACACCAACGGGTGTGTCTTCTGTACAGGAAGGGACTGACTTTGCTCCAGGCGGGACTCACCCCGCGCCACGCCAGCCGAACCCGGGCCAAGCCTTCCGTGGTCTATTGTAAGGGTAAACGGTAAGAGGGCTAAGCTTTCCATGGTCTATTATAAAGGTAAACGGTGAGAGTGATTTTTTTTTTTTATGTTTATTTCTGAGACAGAAAGAGACAGAGCATGAGCAGGGGAGGGGCAGAGAGAGACAGAGACCCAGAATCCGAAGCGGGCTCCAGGCTCTAAGCTGTCAGCACAGAGCCCGACGCGGGGCTCGAACCCACGAACCGTGAGATCGTGACCTGAGCCGAAGTCAAACGCTCCACCGACTGAGCCACCCAAGCCCCCCTCTGATTTGAATAAAACAAAATGTACTACCAAACAAACAAACAAACAAAAACCAAACCACATTTGTTACGATTGGCAATCCTAAAAGACGCTCGAACACAGGTTCCAGTCACCAAACCCAAAGAATATACATATTACTGGTCCTGAGTTTATTCAAGATGCTGAATTTAAAGCTGTCTCCTTTCCCCTCTACGCTTTCAGGAACAAGACTTTGGACTGGATAGGCAAATACCACCAGGTACGAGGCATGATCCTGCAACATACAATTCATTATTGGTGCCACCAAATACCAGTGCCGAGAGAAAACAAATGACGGGCCCCTCCTGCTGCAGCCATGAGAAAATGATCAATATTTCATTATATGGTGCTCTTCAGACATTTGAATGGCTCATCTGTCCTATTTATGCCAGTTAAAATGAATTCAACCTATCAGGGCCAAATGCATTTTTAATGTGTCTCGTTACCTTGCAGGGAAGTGGCAGCAAAAAGCCATCTCCCTGTTGGCCTTATCTTTCCTTCCATTATTCACTGTACATAAACTGTTTGCGTGCAAGTGACCTTTCTTTTATTGGAAACAAAGCTTGTGTATGTTAAAAGAATAAACACATAAAAGGACCTGGGGTGGTCGCTTTGGTGAGCACGAAAATGGTGTGTCTTTTTTTGAGGGCTCGCGTGGGAATAGAAGGCAGTCTTTCCTGGAGAGAGAAAAGTCCTCCCCAAAGCCTGACGGGCTCTTGCATGTGGAGAAGTGGCAAAGAGCACCGGGCATGAGAGCTGACGCTTGGAGAGGACGCACCGAGTGCCAGGAACTGGGTGGTGGAGTTTTTTGTGCATTTGTTAACTTACCCTGGGAGGTGATAGGCTAAGTGGACACAGTCTTGAATTTTGCCAAGAGGTTACATAACATCCCCGCTTTCCCTACCAGGTGCCACAGAGACAGGAAACGGATGTAACGTTCAGGCTGCAGGGCTCCCTGATTGGCCATCAGTCCCTTTGAATGATGATTATTTGTAGAGTGATTAATTCCTACGGGGGATGGCAGTTTCCCCGGGGACAAGCTTTCTCAGAGAGGATTTTGTCTTAATCAGAGTGATCCAAAGGAAGGGAGAGATGGGGATTAGCAGCCGGGGGCTGTTTGTTGCTCTGCCTTCCTTTGCAGCTCTGGGCCAGGGAGAGCAGAGCCACAGCATCCTTCAGGAGCCCCCTTTTCCACGACGCTTACTCCTCGGCCACATATACCCGTGTCTGGTCCTGTGTTTCCATCTGATAGCATGACAGCATTCCATTACTTGTGACACTCATGTTTCCCTGACAGCGTGCGCTCTAATGTCTCTGATAGCTTGCGCAATAAGTGAATTTTGAAGACTTCAGAACTTTGTGTGCAGATTGCAGAAACATATTTATTAATGTTTTTCCTTCCCCATTAATGGAAAAGGGATGTGCAAATGCAGGTGGGAAATGAGGAGAAGGGTGGTTATCTTGCATGGAAAGTTTTTCTCTATTCCTCGGAGCTAAATATATAGATTTAATGGCCCTGCTGTTTCCCCATTCATATCTGAGAGAGATTTCATTCTCCACTAGCTGCGGGAAATTAAGGCTTTACATCACACTTCATTGTCCAGGTGTGCCCTTATTTATTTTGAAGGCTGATTATAGTTTGTCAATAGGAAGAGACGATTTGGCACACAACTTAAAATTATTGCGTATCATGCTCAAAATAAATCTCAGATTATTCACCTTCTCAGCAAACATCTGAAAGGCAGTTATTCTGAAGACTAAGGAGTAGCAAAATATTTCTTTAGCATGCACATAAAAGTGTGATAACAAATATGTCACCTTTAATAGAGCATTTGCTGGAACCTTGAAACATGCGGCACGTGATCTATCCCAGAAGAGTCCTGGTTACCGTGCGCCACAGTGTTTGGTTACAGGGAGTGGAATTCTTATTGTGAGGGCCAGGGGACATTGGAGGCCAACACGTGCGCATCAGTGAAGTCACCAGTGACTCTGTTTTAGGCCAGGTGGAATGGGCGGGGCTGTGGACGTGTAATCTTGAGAAGGAATGGACCTCACCCTCTCCAGGTTTTACCCAACTCTAAACAGCACTGGGTTGAAATACATGGAGTCTTTAGAATTATTTGGGTGTCTTATGACACACCACAGCTCAGGACAACAGCATTCGGGGCCAGGCCACACGTCGATTCTCTTAACACTAATGAGAGGGAGCTTCAGAGTCCAAGACCCGTCGGAGATGATGACGGCCCTTTGTTTCCCGTCCACATTAAACATCACTCGGTATCGCCTCCCCGTCTCCTTGACTGTCTACCAAAGTGGGATTCTGAGCCAGGGTGGCTCTTAGTTCTAGGACAGACAGAGGGCTTTCCTGTCCCCCAATGCCAAGTCCCACAGACATGGACCAGAGACAGCCAGGAGGGAAACTGTCCTCGCTTTATGAGTACAGAGATAGGAGCTCCCAGTGATGTATCAGGATTTCTTATGTGCTGGACACAAGCAAAGTTTGGCTTATTTGTCCTGTTCTGATAAGAGAAGGCAGATCATGTGATCCCTGAAGGGGATCATGGATTTGGTCACAGTAAGTCCCTGGCTTATGATGGTTTGACTTATGATCTTATGACTTCATGATGGTGCAAAAGTGTCCTTCATTCAGTAGACAATGTACTTTGAATTTTGAGTTTGGATCTCTTCTCCGGGTTAGTGATATGCAGCCCAATCCTCTCCTGATGCTGGCTAGCAGCAGCCCCAGTCAGCCACGCGACCACGAGGGCCAATAACCCATATGCTGACAACCACCCTGCACCCAGACATCCCTTCTGTCTGCCACTTTTAGGACAGTCTCCAACGAATTCCACGAAGCACTTAATATTTTGTTAGCAAACGGGCTTTGCGTGATATGGTCCTTCCCAGCCGTGGGCTCACAGGAGTGCTCTGAGCATGTGTAAGGCAGGCCGGGCTAGGCTGTGACGTGCGGTAGGTCAGGTGTATTCATGCATTCAAACTTGCGACATTTTCAACCTAGGATAGGTTTATTGGGACGCAATCCCATCATAAGTGAAGAAAGATCTGTATTGTTTTTTGGATTTCTGAGAAGAGGGCGGCCACAGACTGAGATGTCAGAAAGCCATCACCATTTGCGAATCCCACCATTTGCGTGAGAAAGTAAAAAAGATGATGAAATAGTGAACATCAGGGGACCTTTAGGCCCATGAATGGGGCTGGACGAATGGTCACAGAAGGGGGACCGGAAAGTAAAAGCCAGCAGATACGAAAATGTAAGGCTTAGCACTCTCAAGTGAACCCTCACCAGGAACCCAAACCATAGCATTCCTCCGGACCGTTCTCTCTCTCTTCCAACTTCCAACAGGCCCCCATGCTCAGAGTTGATGACCTACCTGCTTCTTCAAGGCAAAAATAGGAACAGGCAGAAGAGAAGTGATTTATCCCCACCCCTGGCCTGCCGCCCTGTGTCCAGGCACTCAAAGCCCCATGTGGGCGTCCTTGACCTCCCAACTGCTTAACAATGTTGTTTCTGAAATTATGTGCTTCTTTCCTGTCTCTTCATTTGTGTGCATGTCTGGGAACATCAGTAAACACCTTCCATTTCATCTCCTGCCTGAGAAACGAAATCCTCACCATCAGTCCTGAGCTGGACGCAAATTATAAATCAATAGTCTGGAAACTGACATGCATATTTACAGAAATGGGACAGACGGGGAGGTGGGGATAGCGGTCAG
Organism: Puma concolor; assembly: GCF_028749965.1. Classification (NCBI taxonomy): domain Eukaryota; kingdom Metazoa; phylum Chordata; class Mammalia; order Carnivora; family Felidae; genus Puma; species Puma concolor. The sequence continues at coordinate 138,611,421 of NC_141669.1, read as the reverse complement.
AGGAAAAGAGGCCATGCAGCAGGGGGTAGGGGGCAGCTGGTTGTGCATAGGAGCAGATGCTGGGTCAGAATATCCTGACCTCACATCCCTGCAAAAAGGAGCTGCAGGGGGATTGAAGACCTAACTCTTGGGAAGAAACTTGAAGCATTAGAGGAAGATATAGGAAAGTATCTTTTTGACATTGGGGGTAAGGAAATAGTTCTTAAACAATATGACAAAAATCAGATTCCATAGCTAAAAGATGGATAAATGAAAACATAAAACTTGAGGCCCCTGGGTGGCTCAGTCGGTTAAGCATCCAACTCTTGGTTTTGGCTCAGGTCGTGATCTCACGGTTCATGAATTCAAGGCCAGCTTCAGGCTCCATGTTGCCAGTGCAGAGCCTTCTTGAGATTCTCTGTCTACCTCTCTCTCTCTCTCTCTCTCTCTCTGCCCCTCCTCTGTTTGTGCTCTTTCTCTTTCTCTGAAATAAATAAATAAAAATAAACTTAAAAAATAAAATGTGTGCAAAAAAGGCAAAACAATCATAATTAACAATAATGGTAAGCAAAATAGTACGCAAGCCAAAATTGAAAGAAAAACATTTCAATGAGCATACCAAAAAAAAGATTAATACCCAGAATATGTAAAACAAACCAATATGAAATAGATCAAAGCACATCAATTTCCCAAAAGGCCAATAGAAGTGTAGAAAAGATGCTCAAATTCTTCAGCCGTCAGTTTAATTGTTTATTTAAAATAATGAAAAGATCACATTTCATTTCTACCAGATTGGTGCAGAAAAATGATTGGGTCTGATGATGCCCGATTCCGGTGAGATTAAAGAGTAAGAAAGCCTCTCTGCTCCGGCGGCGCTGAAGCGTGTGCCCGCAGCTTTGAGGGCTGTTCCTCACGTCTGCCCGAGGCAAGCTCGCATACGCCTGTGCCTCGGCAGCTCTGCTCCTAGACTCTCTCCTAGACGCTCCTAGATGCCCAATGGGAACTCTCTGCACGTGCAAATGAGATGGTAACAGGGTGTTCACTGTGCCTTCTTTGTGATCACGAATATTGGGAGGCAAGTCCATCAACTGGAAGATGGGACCACGCTGTGGCATGTACTTGTACTACGGAAGACTAAGGCACAAGGAAAATGAGCCCAGACTTAGTCCACATTAGCAACAGAGATGGTCCTTAAGAACATCATGATGAGTAAAGAGGGCAAGAAAGGGCGGAATATGCAGCGTGCTACCTACCGTCTATACACAAATTCAAGGCGCACGGAGCGATCCTATGGACTCCATAGAGACATGTATCTGTAGACGTAAATATAAAACCTGTGGCAGGAAAAGACAACTTCCGGTCAAGGCAGGAGAGTGGCTCCTTGCCGCTTTCCCTCTTCTGATTGGGGGAAGCTGCAGATGCGCAGAGGTCATGGACCTGGGGGGCTGGGAGGCGGGGCTGGCGTACCAGCGAGGAGAAGCAGCAGACGGACGGAAGTGGTGGGTGTTTTGGGGAACGATGTTTTTCTCTGCGCAGGCAAACGCTAACAGTGATCAGGCTGAAGGTCAGCACTGCCTCTCTGTCTTTGTTTCTCCCAGTCACACCCACCAGGACTTAGCACGACCTAGCTGGAGGCGTGGGTCCGGCTCACACCTGAGAACCTCTTCTCTTTCTTTTTTTTTTTTTTTTTTTTTTTAATTTTTTTTTTCAACGTTTATTTATTTTTGGGACAGAGAGAGACAGAGCATGAGCGGGGGAGGGGCAGAGAGAGAGAGGGAGACACAGAATCGGAAACAGGCTCCAGGCTCTGAGCCATCAGCCCAGAGCCCGACGCGGGGCTCGAACTCCCGGACCGCGAGATCGTGACCTGGCTGAAGTCGGACGCTTAACCGACTGCGCCACCCAGGCGCCCCACCTCTTCTCTTTCATAACCAAGATTGCAATGGTTCTCTCTCTCCCTGGTTATTTAGTTTCACAGTACTAATCCCCTATCTCCTGCTTCCCTTTTCTCATTTCCTCAGTTATCTCTTTTTTCTAACACAATCTAGCTTCAATGACACAGCAAAAACAAGAATAACCAAACAGTGGGTGCTGACTCAGTGCTGGGAGTTTCTCGCGCACCTTCCCATTGAATTTCCACCAGAGTCTCATTTATCCCACAAGAAACTCTGGATTCACAGACTCAAAATGGAACAACAGTATTGACAACAAGAACCAAGGAGCAAGGAGAGGGATGTGGTGGTTCGGGTACCTGGGACGTCTCCGAGCCCTGAGCTGTGTCTCCCATTGCCCCGGACTCCTCCTACCTTTGTTGACTTCATTCTGCAGAGAGCTTCAGGCTCACACTGTCCAGTCTGCTCAGATTCCAGAGAAGGAGAGAGGGCTTCTCTTTCCCAGATTCTAGTGTAATATTGGGGATGGTGATGATTTGACCACATTCTATCACATGCCTGCTCCCGAATCCCAGGTGACTAAGAGGGGAATTGTCTCACCACAAGCCTGGAACATACACATCACCTTGAGCCCAGGGGTGGTGGCTCAGAATCCTGATCGACAGCCAAGTAGGACCATGTGGAACTGGGGCAGCAGTTTCTTAACCAGAAGACTGTGTTCTTTACAGAGGAAGAACAGGATACTAGGCGCACGGAAATCAGCTCCACGTTATTTAATGGCAGGGAAACGGGCCTATGACAGGCCACTTGCTAACAGGCACGCACGCTCATACATTGATGAGGCAGAACTTGGACCTGGGTGTATCTGAGCCCAAAGAACTTGTTACAAAACTTGCAGTATACTTTCTTTATAATTGTGGGGAAAAACACACAACATTAAATTTACCACCTTAACTGTGTTTAAGTATCAGGTCAGGGGTGTTAACTACCTTCCCACTGTGGCACAAGAGATCTACAGAACCTTCCGTCTGTAACACTGAGACTCTCTCCCCATTAGACGTTAGTCCACTGCCCTGCCCCCAGCCTTTGCCAACCACCACTCTACCTTCGGTCCGTATGATTTTGACTACTTTGGATACTTCCTATGAGTAGAATCAGACAGTGCTTGTCTTTTCGTGTCTGGCTTATCTTACTGAGCACGATGTCCTCAAGGCTCGTCCATGATGTTGTGTGTTCAGGATTTCCTCTTTTTTAAGGCTGCATGATATTCCACTGTATGGACGGACCACATTTTCCTTATCCATTCATCTGTCTGTGGACATTTGGGCTGTCTATTGGCTGTTACAACAATGTTTCTGCGAACATGAGTGTGCAGGCATCTCTTCAAAAGTTTGCTTTCTCTCTTTTGGGGGTTTATACCCAGAGGTGGCATCACCAAACCATATGGTAATTCTGTTTTTAATGTTTTGAGGACCCCCCCTTCCTGTTTTCCTCAATGGTGGCACCATTTTCCATTCCCACCAACAGTGCACAAGATCTCTAATTTCTCCACATTCTCATCAAAACTTATTGTCTCTTTTTCTGACAGTGGTCATCCCTGATGGGTGTGAGGTGTGCAGTGGACTTCTTGAGGGACTTGGGGTTTACTTTATTTGACAATGGGTCAGATGAGGCTGAGGTGCAGAGAGGTAGCTGTTCCCACCACAGCCAGAGCGTCCGAAGAAACAGTAGCTTCTGATCACGTGTGCGGGGTCCTGGAGTGAGGGCTCAGATGAAAGCTTTTGGATCAAAGCCCCTGTGCCAATCCCAGGCTTCAGAATGCAGGGGACTGAGGTCCTTTACCAGGTCTGGCAATGAGTGGGCTTACCTTTCTTCCCTGTCCGTCTCTATCAGTTGGGATGTCAGTCTTTCTTCAGGCTTGGGGATCTTCCTAAAGGTTTTCTTTTCTCTTGGCTAAATATCCTTTTTTTTTTTTTTTTTGCCACAGAAAACTACTTCATGGGGTGCCTTGGTGGCTCAGTCGGTTAAATGCCCAACTCTTGGTTTCAGCTCAGGTCATGATCTCATGGTTTCATGGGTTTGAGCCCTGCATCAGGCTCTGTGCTGGTAGTGTGGAGCCTGCTTGGGATTCTCTCTCTCCCCCTCTCTCCGTCCCTCCCCCACAAGCACTGTCTGTGTCTCTCTCAAAATAAATAAATGAAACAAATTTTAAAAAGGAAAGAAAAGAACTACTACAATGCCCTTGTCATATCTCTCTAATGCTCTAATGATGTAACTAACAATCCTCAGCATGGAGAAGGAGAAGGTGGATAGATTGCCAAGCCACACGGAGAAGGGAATCCATTTCCGGAGCTGCTGGATAAATTGCTCTCCGGTTCGCACCCATAACATCCCGCGTTGGGGACGTCATAAAGAATGATTCCTGACATGTCTGCCAGAGTGCAGGGCACAGAGGAGCCGTGAGCAGAAACCTGTCACAATACATGTTTCTTCTCATAAACCAAGAGCGGACAAAATGCAAAGGGTGTGTGCCGTCGTCATGTTTAATCACGAGTTGAGAAACACACACACACATTACGAATTGGAGGCAACCAGGAAAATGAAGTCAGGACACAGGTCAAGGAAGGAAGATCTTTGAGGCATGTTTTGTCTTTTTCCTCCTCGACTTTCTCTCCAGATCACATTTCTTTTGTGTTCCGTTCCTTGTTTCTTTTAGAATCTCGAGCCCTCGGAAGGGCCACCACAGCCATGGGACACACCGACTCCGGGAGGTCCCCTTCTTAACCACAGTCTGGGCTGATTTATGTTCTCTGAATATTAAATATTAAATGCCTGTGTTATGAATAATTAACTGACAATTTCATTTGCAGCTCAAACTTCCAAATGGTTCGAGTCCAATGAGGCTTTATTGGACGCATTGAATTTGCAAACCAGCGGAGGCCCCCTGGAACGTGGGATTCTCCGCAGCTCAGGGACATCAAAAGAACGTGGCCCCGGCCCCAGTGCGACAGACGCTGCTCTCAGTTGCTCTCGCGTTTGGTCTAACAAACTCGTCAGAGGCAATGCCTGGGGAGTAAGTAGAGGGAGAAATTTCTGAGGGAAATTCCTGAATTTAAGCATTTTACTTAGCTATTAGACCTGTCTTCAACATACGCGCTTTCTTTCATGTCTGAGTTTCACATCTTAGAGCCAAGGTCTTCACGTTCCTTGTGGAAAAGGAAAGCTGCCTTCGCACGCATCGGTTGGCGCATGCCGGATCATTCCATTTTGCTCTTTCACAGGTGGCGGGTTTCAAGCCAGGCCAGAGAGTGCAAGTTCACTTTGGACACTTTTCCCGTCTGCCGCCACCATCGGTGTTGCTCGAGGGTGCGTGTTCCGGGGCCTGGCTCAGGGCTGCCCTCGCTGCAGGTGACGCTGAGGCTGCCTGTTCTCCAGTCTGAGGAGCCTCAAATACCTCCTCACACAAAAGAAGGAAGGAGTATTTCCTCCCCCTTGGGTGGTTCCAGCCTTCTTCTCTGTCCAGAGTACGAGCGCCTCCTTCCTGCAACAGGTAAAGTCTGCCCGAGGCTCTCTGCACAGTGATGTAAGCCTCCGCGCTCTGGAGCCGGCCAGAGGCCATGGCGTTCTGTTTTATTTATTTAAGGTGCGTTGCCGGGGAGCATTCTCTGCCTCCTTGATTGTCTTCCCGTCTCTGTTTTCGAGGTTAGCCAGACTGAAGGGAAACCCACCTTTATTCTTTGGGGTTTACAGATGATGTGACCCCGCCCCCCCCCAGCTGTGCTGTTCAGAGACATGCTCCTGCTTCCCCAGGGGGACAGCCCCTGCTTCACTCACACTTGCTTCACATTCACATCAAAGCCACAAGCGAACGTGGGGGGAGCCTGAAGGTCACCCACGAGCTCTCGCGGCGGAAGATGAATCTGAACTAATTGCCAAACAAACCCACATTAGGCAGGGGGTAGAAAAGCGGGGAGGATGCTTGAGTCCAAGGAATGGGGACTCCAGGGGGCGGCCAGGTGAGACACAGGCTGAAGGGGAGGTCCCACACCTCCTCCAATGAGGCCTTTGCCCTCCTTTCTCTGGCTCTGAGTCTTTCTTTTTTTTTTTTTTTTTTTTTAAATTTTTTTTTTTAACGTTTATTTATTTTTGAGACAGAGAGAGACAGAGCATGAACGGGGGAGGGTCAGAGAGAGAGGGAGACACAGAATCTGAAATAGGCTCCAGGCTCTGAGCGGTCAGCACAGAGCCCGACGCGGGGCTCGAACTCACGGAGTGTGAGATCGTGACCTGAGCCGAAGTCGGACGCTTAACCGACTGAGCCACCCAGGCGCCCCTCTTTCTTTTTTTTTAATGTTAACTTATTTTTGAGAGAGAGAGAGAGAGGTCGTGAGTAGGGGAGGGGCAGAGAGAGACAGAGGCACAGAATCTGAAGCAGGCTCCAGGCTCCGAGCTGTCAGCACAGAGCCCGACACGGGGCTCAGACCAACAAACCGTGAGATCATGACCTGAGCCGAATTCGGACGCTTAACGGACTGAGCCACCCAGGCGCTCCTATGTGACTCCCTTTTAAATGAACATCTGAGAATATTTAGATTGTGTCCACGGGGCCTCAGCCCTCTGTCTGGAGGTGGAAACTTCAGTTCCATGAGTGGTTTCATCTGCGTGAGGGGTTACCTGCGGAGGATGTGAGGTCTTTCTTTCCCAGCTGATCGCCCTTCCCACCCCTCATCCCTTCCACATATTCCCAAGGGCAGTGCTGGAGACAAAATTAACTTACAACTTCCTCAGAGTTCCCTTCTATTAGGACAACGGCTGTCGGCCCTCCCTATCCCTTGGTAGAAGCCCTGATATATACAGTGTATATACACATCTCAAACACAGGAAGACTCTGGAAAGTGGAGAGCGGAGGCAGACCACCAGGGGACCTCCAATAACAATATGGTCATAAATGACTCTCTCGATCTTCTCTGGGCCTCATCTATCCCAAACCGAGCACCTGAGAACAAGTGCACACAAAAACATTCCCACCAGAATGCATTCTCTCTATCTGGAGGGCCAGGAAAGCAGAGACCTAGCATGACAGAAAACCTAGAAGACAAGTACTCAAGCACTGGGTGTCGTAGGTAAGCAATGAATCATGGGACTCTACTCCCGAAGCCCAGAGCACACGGTATACACTGTATGTTAGCTAACTCGACAATAAATTATATTAAAAACTGAAATAGAACCATTAGCAAATAAATGACCGATAAAAAATTTTAAAAGAGATTAAAAGAAAGGAGACAAGTGCTCAACTGCAGACCACAGAAAACCCTTAGCAGTACCTCCACCCACGTCAGCAAAGGCTGCAGGGAAGTCTGGACTTTTGTCCCCAACAGGCTGTAATGAGGCAGCCCAAGACTGCTTTGCGATCTGAAAATCACTCACTGATCCACGCTATTGACAGGCTATAGGAGGAAAAACCACTAACTGCTGAAAAGAAAAGGCATTTGGCAAAACTCAACACCCAGTCATGGGGAAGAAAGGAGAAAGAAGCCCCTAAAAATAGGAATAGAGGGGAATTTCTCAACATGAAAAAGATAATGTACCAAAAAAACACCCCAACTATGGTCAACACGGTAGTTGATGGTAAAAGAGTGCGTGTTTTCTACCTAATATTTGGAACAAGGCAAACATATCTACTCTCACCGCTTTTATTGAGCATATTGCTAGAAGTTGCGCCCAATGCGATAAGGCAATAAAATGAAATACATACGCATAGGAAACAAAGAAATCAAACTGCCTCTCTTTGCAAAGGACATGATTGTTCACTGAGCAAATCTGAAAAGAATCTACAAAAAAATCTCCTAAAACGAATAAGGTGAGTTCACGGAGGCTGCAGCATATGTGATAAGCATTCAAAAATCAGTTTAATTTCTATGTATAATACCAGTTACAATGCCAACAACACACACATGTGGGCATCAAAATTAAAGTACAGTACCATTTGCAGCTGCTAAAATACGTAGGTAGGGATGTAACAACACATGTAGGAGACTCGTATGCTGAAAAGTATAAACGCTGTTTATAAAATAAATAAATCAAAGAAGATCTAAATAAATGGAGAGACATAGCGTGTTCATGGATGGGAAGACTCACCTTGTCAATAGGTTAATTTTCCCCTCACCAATAGGCAGGTCTAACACAATTCTTATTAAAATCATACCAAGATTTTTGTAGATATAGACCAGATCATTCCAAAAGGCGTATGGAGAGGCAAAGGGAATAGAGTAAGTAAAACAATTTTGAAAAAAATGAAGTGGGAGGAATCAGCCTACCTGGTTTCAAGATGCATTTGTAAAGCTGAAAACCAACAGAGCAGAACAGAGAACTCAGAAATAGACCCTGACAAATCTGCTTCTTGACACAGATGCAAAAGCTACTGAAAGAAAACAGCTAGACTTCCTTAAGAGAGAGAGAGAGAGAGAGAGAGAGAGAGAACATAAAGAAACAAACAACTTTTGCTCTGAAAAGACCCTTTAAAGAGCATGAAAAGTTGAGAGTAGGGGCAATATTTTCCAACCACATCTCTGGACAAAGGCGAGTGTCCAGAATATAGAATGAACTCTCAAAACTCAACTAGGAGACACAAAAGATCCCATTAGAAAATGGGAAAACGACTGGCAGAGACATCTATGCCAAGGGCACACACAGCGCATGACAAAGGTTCTTCCCGTCATAAACCCATTAGGAAAAGGCAGGTTGAAGGCACCATGAGATCAGCATGAAGAGACATCACCCCACTTCTGTTAGAACCACTACATTAAATGCAGTGATGACAGCAGATGTGGAGGGACTGGCTCCCTCGGTGTTGCTCCTGGGGATTGAAGACGGTACAGATGCTCTTGGAAGAGTTGGCCGGGTTTTTCTTAATAAAACTAAACATGCAATTAGCATATGACCCAACAATTGCTGTCTTGGGCACTTATCCCAGGGAAATATAAACTTATGTTCGCACAAATCCTATATGTGAATGGGCATCATGGCTTTATTCACAGGAACCAAACTGGAAGAAAAAAACCCCACATGTGCTTTCAAGGGTGAGTGTGAAACGAACTTCGGTGCCTCCATACTATTACAAAACAAAATTCAACTGAGTCTATTTGAAGATCTAATTGGCTTTATTAAACGATTCATGAGTCAGACAGCATCCCATCTAGCAAGTCGAGGGGACTCCAAGGAGCTGGACAAAAATGGAAGGATTTCACAGGCAGAAACAGGTCGGGAGAGCTAACAGAAGGAAAGAAAGGATTCTTTCAGGAAAAGTCATCTTCCCTCAGGGAGAAACCGTGGGTCTTACGATGCAGATGAGCTCATCTTCCTCTGGGGGGATGGAAAGAACCCCTTGCAACAAGTCGTCCCATGGGTGTAGACCAGAAAATTCCTGACTGACCTGTTAACACCACAGTCAGGTTGGGTATTAAGCCCTAGTTTGGTGAATTGGCCTTCACCATGTTGGGCCTGTGGTTTTCTTTTTTTTTTTTTTTTTTTTTTTCAACGTTTTTATTTATTTATGGGACAGACAGAGACAGAGCATGAACGGGGGAGGGGCAGAGAGAGAGGGAGACACAGAATCGGAAACAGGCTCCAGGCTCCGAGCCATCAGCCCAGAGCCTGACGCGGGGCTCGAACTCACGGACTGTGAGATCGTGACCTGGCTGAAGTCGGACGCTTAACCGACTGCGCCACCCAGGCGCCCCTGTGGTTTTCTTTTTAACAAGACTATGGAGGGGCGCCTGGGTGGCTCAGTTGGTTAAGCGTCTCCCTTCAGCTCATGTCATGATCTTACAGTTCGTTGGTTCAAGCCATGCGTTGGGCTCTGTGCTGACAGCTCGGAGCCTGGAGCCTGCTTCCTTTCCTCTCTCAAAAAATAAATAAACATTTTAAAAAACAGTTAAAAAACCAAGACTATGGAACACTATTCAGCAATAAAAATAAAATAATGAGCTATTGAACACTTAATAACATAGATGAATCTCCAGAGATTCCTGCTGAATAAGAGCTCTCCAAAGTTAGGTACTAGGTTATACCACCTACACAAGCTTCTTGAAATGACAAAAAAATTACAGAAGTAGAGAATAGATTAGTGGTGGCCAGGGGCTGAGGAGGGGTCGGGGTAGGTGGACAGGTGGTACAGCTCTGAAGGGCAACATGAGGGATTCTTGCCACCATGGAAACGCTCTGCATCGTCACTGCATCAATGTCAGTATCCCGGGTGTGAGATTTACTGCAGTTCAGCGAGATGCTGCGTTTGAGGGCAAGTCGGCAAAGAGCACAGTGAACCTCTCTGCATTATTTCTTTTAACCTGGTGTCACCCCACCATTATGTCAAAATAGAACACTTAAGTTTGTAAAAAATCACTGATATGATGGGTTTTTATACGGCTGATATAAAAATCATTTCTGAACCCCAACCTCACTCGCATTAAGTGTAGGCAGAGGGTTTTCAGGGACAGAACTCAAGAAGAACTAAAACATGGTTTTTACGTGGGACCAGCCAATATTCAAAATGTGCACTCCTGGTGAGGCTAAAATATGTCTTCAGGGAACCAGAAAAATGCAAATTCTGGTTTGTTTGTTTTTTTTTAATTGTCTGGAGACCTAACCAGGAAAAAAAGAAAAAAAAAAGGTCCAAGAAATTAGAAAGGACCATCTACCAAGTGAACATAAAAGCTAAGAGCTCTTTCTTTCTCTTTCTCTTTCTTTCTTTCTTCTTTTCTTTCTTTCTTTCTTTTTCTTTCTCTTTCTTTTTTTCCTTTCTTTCTCTTCCTTCCTTCCTTCTTCCCTTTTCTCCTTCCCCTCATTCTTATTCTCATTCTTGTTCTTGTTCTGATTCTATTTTAGAAAGACAGAGCATGTGAGTAGGTGGGTAGGGGCAGAAGAAGAGAGAAAGAGAGAGAAAGAGAGAGAGAATTTTAAGCATGTTCCACACTGAGCATGGATCCATCCCATGACTCTGAGATCATGACCTGAGCTGACATCAAGAGTTGGACACTCAACCGACTGAGCCACCTAGTCACCACTGGAGAGTTCTTTCCAATGTGTGACCTGGATGCATTTGAAAGAATAATCCAAACTTGTCTGGCTCACATGGAGAACGTTTCACTTAAAACATGATTCGTTTCATCTGGATCAAAGTTCTCTCAATTATGTACAAATGGTGGTGAGTAATTGGATAAAAGCTTCTCCGTTTTATTGACTGAGACATCCTGGTGTTTAAGTATTTGTGGGAGAAATCAGGTTTCTGTAATCAGTCAAGGAGGAACTCTTGTAATAGGATTGGCTCTGTGACTTTTCCTAAATGCACTCACTCCACATGCATGTAACGCGTGAGCCATCTGTCCTCATGGGGCTCCTAGTTCGTGGGACAGCGTGCCTCATTTCCTTTCCATAACAGGCAGCTACTCTGATTATCTGTATTTTACAGCTCGGTGCTTTTAGACGGTCAGTGATTCTGTCCTTCTGGGCACAAGGGGTGATGTCTGGAGACATTCGTGGTTGTCCTGACTACGGAGATGTTACTAATACCTAATGGTGATCAGGGATGTGGCAGACCCCCCACCATGCACGGGGCGGCCCCACGAGAGGGAGTGACCCAGCCCTCCATGTCACTAGTGCCACAACAGAGGAACCCTGTCACAGTAGAAGAAACAGCTACTGGTAAGTCAAATCTTTTTCCACAAGTGAGCCAGCTGGTCTGAGACAGAGCACAGGTTTGAAGCCAGGTCTGTCCTGCTCTCTCTCTTTGTTCTCTCATGTGGGACTCAAAGCATCAGCAACCTTGATGGCCCTGCACAAAAAGCTTAACAGCTGGCCACCCGCACAGTGCGTGGATATCAGAGGGGCAGGTCCAGATGTTGCAAAGTGCACCAGGATCCCAGGTGAGTGCACGGAGAAACTTTTGCAGGGTCACCTGCCGTTGACCTTTTCCTAGACGTTCACCACCTTCAGACATTGACTTCCTGCTGGTCAATGGCCCCTTGCTGTGATCTTTAAGTCCGGCTTCCGCTTTTTGGGACACCTTGAGGGACAGAAGTGAGGTTGATATCATTCTAGCCCCCAGAAGGGAGTGGCTTGCCCACAAGATAGGTTATTTTTCTCCCTTCTCAAGTGGACTCCATCATCTTATATATATATTTTTTCCCTGAGTCTGAGCACAAAGATGGGACAGACGGAACAAATTTAAAACTAATCTAATCACGAAAAACAGAGGTCACCACCACCCCCGCCCAGAGCAAACAGCACTTTATTACTTTTGTGTGTGTCTGCCACTGAACCTTAAATAGTTCAAAGGAAATAGAGGGCGCTTTCCTGTTTCTCTCTCCCTCGCTTAAACAAATAGTAGCATTCTCAGAAGAGAACTTGTACCACAGTGAATTACATTATTTTCAATAAATTCTAACAGTGCTGCTATAGTAACTGTCTTAACCGTGATTAATGGAAGAAACATTAGGAAAGCGTGTTATTATTATTCTAAATTAGGTTGTGCTTGAATTAATTTTTATGCATGGTTACTAAGATGTAAAGGAGTTTCTGAATTGCTAATTGTAACATTCCTTCTTTGGAGATAAGATGAGATGGGGTACACAAGGGCTCCCCGCTGAAGGATTTTTACTTTGAATATTTGCCTAAGGGCCAACATATTATTTAGTCAGAGGCAGGCTAAGGAACTATAGCTTGACACCCATGGAGCCTTTAGTTCAAGATTTTCTCTTAGCATCGCCCACCTGAATCTACTTGCTGGAAAATGCACAATGGTTATTAATATCATATCATTTCCACAGTGTGTGTGTGGGGGGGGTGGAGAGGGAGGGAGGCAGCCCCTGTAGAGCCAACGGTACTCTCTCTGCTCTCTTTTCAAGCCTCCTTCTCCCCAGTGGTGATGGGGAGGTGTAAACAGTAACATGAAGAAGCGTGGACTGAGTGTTCACTATGCTCCAGACACACACGTGTTTCCCTCCCACTCACTTCATGAAGGCCAACTGTCCCCCTGTGCTCGACAGGGGGGGTGCTGCTGATGGGTGGGAGCACACTGGCCTCTGTCCTCAGGGGATTTACATTTTAGGGGGACTGACATCAGGTGTGGGCAAGGGAGAATGTGCTTGGAGGTGAGTCAGAGACAGGTAAGTATGCGGTCAGACATTGTAGGGCCTTGCGGGATGCTGGGGCATGACTTCTTTCCAGGGCCACAGAAAGGACTTTGATAAACTTTCACACATTTTTGTAAAATTTGCAAAAGGAACATATTTTAACCATAATTAATTAGTTAAGAGACTGGTTTCTTCCCATTTTGACTTTCTTTGCTCGGCCATACTTGCCATCTTGTTGGTGATATCTGAGCAAGGTCGCGGGCCATCTGGGGATCTAGCTTCAGGGAGTTTGACCGGGGACACACGTATCTAGAGTTTAGTGGAAAATAGTTGTATGACCGAGCCACTTGCGTGAGGAGTGAAGTTCCAGCTGGAGCTCCAGGGTGGGCGTGGTTTCCAGGTACGCTGCCTTCCCACCATGCCCACTCACACAGCGACCGTCCAAGGGAGAGCACCAGAGGCCATCCTTAATGAGAACCTGTCCTGTGGTACCCAGCACCAAAGGTGGTGGCAGAACAACCATCGAACATCTGGAAAGGGAAGCTGCACAGAATGTCTTTGTAATATTCAGAAGCAAGCACGGAGCTCAGAGGCCGTGTGTGCACGGAAGCTTAATGTACAATGAAGATGACAATGCAAATCGGTGGGGAATGCTTTATTTAGTAGATGGGGTGAGAGAAGCAGCTCGCATTCTGGAGAACACTAACATAATAATAATAAAAAAAGATCCCTATCTAACATCGCATTAAAAGGTTGACGCCAGATGGATTAAAGCCCAAAGTGTGAAAAATAAACTATAAAGTTATAGAAAGAATGCTGGTTAATATCTTTGTGACTTTAGGGAAAGAAAAGTGCTTTTTCAACCACAGTGAAAACCACAGTCTGTAAGACAAACAAAGAGAAGAGGATTGTGACATAAAGTTGAAGAAAAAAGGGGCTTGTCCGTGGACTGAAGGTCCCATGTGATAGAACAGGGATGGGAAGTGTTGTGATGTGTAGTGAGAGATTTCCGTGCAGAACAGAAAGAGACGCCTGCAAAACAACTTGAACTGAAAAGCAGCTCTATTCGAAAAGTGGACAAAGGTTTGGAGAAGGTGACACACCGAAGTCCCTGTCACGCAAGCAACTAGCAAGTCGAGAAACAGGAAGTCCCATGAGGTAGCTGTGTGTTAGGAGGGGTCCCGCCCATGAGGACAAGGATGTGGGGACCCCACTGGAACATCATCGGGAACCGTGGACGCAACAATCCTGATGGGCAGGTGACAGAGACTCATCAAGCTAATTACGTGAATACGCTCAGAACCAGCCATCCCGCTCATGGCCGTGGATGACAGCAAACTCCTCACGTGGGCTCGCAGCAGGATACAGGATGAAAGGCAGGATGTGGTGGGCACACACCACAGAGGACAGAGGACCAGACCTCGTTCAAGATTAGATGCACATGGGTGCCCGGGTGGCTCAGTCAGTTGAGCGTCAGGCTCTGGATCTTGACTGTCAGGTCATGCTCTCATGGTTTCATGGGATCGAGCCCCACATTAGGCTCTGCGCTGACAGCGTGGAGACTACTTGGGATCCTCTCTCTCTCCCTCTCTGCCTCTCCCTTTGCTCATGTTCTCTCTGTCTCTATCAAAATAAATAAATAAACTTAAAAATATTTAAGAAAGAGAGAGATTAGATGCATACCTCATGACATGGAAAGGTCTGTAAACGTAGGGCCAAGCCAAGTATGTCAGGAGGCAGACACGACCCAGGGACAGGTGTGAGCCACAATGCACCTCCACAGACTGACCCAAGACTCTTCACACAAATAGTTTGAAAAGTTTTCTCTTACTTTTAAGATCCTACGTGGTCTGGGACTTTGTCACTGGAAAGCTGGAAACAAGAATGTGAAGTCCTTAATAGCTCAGCCATGGCTGCCCGGGGGCTGCTGGAGTGTGGAAGCCAGAAAAGTGCCTGGAAGACAGAAGTTACTCAGTCGACATTTGAAAACAGCGATTAATATAAATGAATGAGAAAAGTAAGCATTTTCCTCATGGATGTGTCCTTAAAATCCCCAGATGGTTCTCCAAGCATTTCTGGCCTTTGGCCTTACTACATGCATGGGTACTGGCTTCCCCTCCATGAGCGATACTCTGTACTTAGAATGTTCCCTCTTCCCCTTGCTCTGGATAATGTCCACACTCCTGCTAGTCCTGGGAGGTACTTGCTTCTTCCAGGAAGCCTTCCCTGACCTCTGACCTCCGAACCAGGTTAAGTTCCCTGTTATGTTTCCTGTTCCCATCGCCCATTTTTTTTTTTTTTTTGCTGGTGACTTCTCACTACTATAATTAGGGAAGTTGTCTCCAGTTAGTTTTCAATATCTGTCTCTCCTGTTAGATCCCGGAGCCCAGAGATTCTCTCTGATGTTATTGGATCCCTGTACCAGACACCTCATATGCAATTTATAAATTTTATTGCTGGAATAATGAACTGTTTGAATAAAAAAAATGAGAAGTGGATCATTTTTCTTCTTTTGAGCCGTGTAAGTAAAAGTCTTTAAAAGGGCAGAGCGCTGAAATGGGAGAGCTGTCTTTCTGTGGATTTCGATTCATAGGCCAGTCCTTGACCCTCGTTAGTACCTTCAAGGGCAAGCTTGTTAGTGGGCCCTCTGAGCTAGCCCAGAAAAGCACTTTTCTCCCCCGAAGTCTTCCATATCTCGATGAGGAGGGCAGACAAGTCTCCGTTTCAGATATTAGGGTCTATTTCCTTAAAGCCCATATAAAATTCTTGATCATGTGCCTCATTTAAAATAGAACAGTTTGATAAGTACAAATTTGAACTCTCAGAAGGAAGAATATGATTTGTTTTTTTTTATTAAGTGACAGCTTATTTTTAATGTTTGCTGTGCAATGAGGATCTAAACAGTGGTGGGGTGTGTGTGTGCACATCGCACGTGTGTGCGTTATGTTTGTATTTTTCTAGTGTCCCAAGGAAATACTTAAATTCACTAGTCACTTGGCCTCCAGAGCACAGCCATTTTCCCGGCTCTCCCAGGTCTAGGGAGCCTACGCCTACGATGAATGGCGAACCCCCGGGAGCCAGCGAAGCTCAAGTCTTCTGGTTCTAGATTTGCTGAGGTCCGCTCTGTTCCCCCACCCACTCGTTCCAGACTTAGCTCTGAGCCAAGGGCCACAAGACATTGGCTTATTTGTCTCTGCTAATTAATTGCTTTCTATTATGTGCTGAATGGAATAATTACGTGTGCAATCCACTAAAGTCTGCTTTTATTATTAACACTTTATCTCGAAATGGTTTTCATTGCATGGGTTTTAGGGGTGACTGGTGTGTGCGTGTGCACGTGTGCAGCTTTATCTAGCAGTAATTGATCTGTTGCCAAAAATTAAGCATCATAAATTTGGGGATGGGGAACATCTGGTTTTCTAGTCCTGAACCCCATGACCTTCATTAGCCTTCCAGATCTACTCTGTTTTCTTATATGTCTCTGTCAGCTTTGACATGGCCTTCAGGCAATTTTGTCACTTTGAGAACATACTTTAAATTGAATGCTATTTTGGCAGTAGACAGGCTATGTCTTCAGTGTTAAGTGTGTATCCTCTCTTCAATACATGTTACATCGAGAGCTCGCTGAATGTCTAGCGACCGGATATCATCCTTGAAGACACGTTTAAGAATGGATAGTTCCCTTTGCTTTTCTAAGCAGACACGATCTGGATGTTAGCCTTCCTCAGAAAAGACTGATCCAGCTAATGGCCCTTCTACATTGTTTTCAGTTTAAAAAAAAAAAAAAAACACGCAGCTGTCACTCAAGTGCATTTATCAAATTTTCTTTATCATTTTTAACCTTGCAAGTGGGTCACTGGTATAATAATGGTGTAGATTGTGGGGTATTGAAATAACTCTGGTTGGGGCACCGGGGTGACTCAGTCAGTTGAGCATCTGACTCTTGATTTCGTCTCAGGTCATGGTCCTGGGGTTGTGGGATCAAGCCCTGTGTCGGACTCCATGCTGGGGTATGGAACCTACTTAAGATTCTCTCTCTCTCTCTCTCTCTCCATCTTCCCCTCTCCCTGCTTGCTCTTTCTCTCTCTAAAAAATAAAAAATAAAACAAAATAAAATAAAATAAAATAAACCTGTCTTCTATTAGTTAGGAAGGAAGGAGTTTCACCAAGTGAACCTAATACAGTCCCCATCCCCCACAGCTTTAATTTAAAACTCTAGGAAAAAATCGTAAATAGCAGCCATCAGAGGATTTGGAGAAGTAACCGACAGCAGGCAGATTGGCAGGGGAGAGTCGAGGCTGCATAAGATCCCGTTGTCTGCATACAGCACATTGTCTTAATCTGTTTACCTGTTGATGGGCACTGAGACTGTGTCACAGGTTGGTTATTGTGAATAATGCAGTGATGAGCATGGGAGAGCAGATATCTCTTTGAGATCCTGACTTCAACTCTCTAAAGTAAATATCCAGAAGTGGGATTTGGGGGTCATAGGTCATTTTTAATTTTTGCAGATCCTCCATACTGCTTTCCAAAGCAGCTGCACCATTTTGCATTCCCACCAACAGTGCACGAGGGTTCCAGATTCTGCACATCTTCACCAACATTCGTTTCCTTTTGTTCTGTTTTTCTTTTTTTTGATAGTAGCTGTCCCAACAGGTGTGTGGTGGTACCTCACTGTGGTTTTGATTTGCATTTTCCTGCTGATGAGTGATGTTGAGCATCTTTTCATGTACCCAGTCTCCATTTGGATGTCTTCTTTGGAAAAATCTCTGTACAAAACTTCAGTGTATTATTATTATTGTTGTTGTTGTTGCTATTGAGTTGTAGACATCCCTTATGTATTTTGGAAATGAAGCCCTTTTCTGATACATGGTTTGCAAATATTTTCTTGCATGCTGTAGGATGCCTTTTCACTCTCTCCATTATTTCCTTTGCTGTACAGAAGCTTTTTAGTTTGATGTAGTCCCATTTAATATTCTTGCTTTTGTTGCCTCTGAACAATATGATCGGTATCATATCCATGGGATCATTGCCAAGACCAACATTGTGGAGCTCCTCACTTTTTAATGATCCCAGTTATCCAAAGGATGTGGCAAACACAATGTGGGGAAGGGGTCTTACAGAAGCAGCAAGCTATGGAGGCAGAAGTGGGGAATGGTCAGTCTATGGAAGCCACAGGTGCTCTGAGCCCCGTTTCCATTTGCTCTTGAGGTCTCTGTGAAAGAAAGTTGGTGCATCAATGGAGAGCCCCCATCTGCCTAATCTGGAGTGGAGGATAGCCTGGACCAGGGGCAGAACCGGGGGATCATACATCTAGTAGCTGTCTTGCTGATACAGACTGAGGGGCCATCAGGGGAGATCAATGTTGGAATACGGCCTGATTCTCAACCCTCCCGAGCGGTCCATGAATTTAAAAAATGAAAATCTTGCCATCACAAGCAATCAGAAGTGAGTTCACTCACTTTTATCATACCGAGGGGAGAGATCAAATTTGGTGATGTCCTTGGCATGTGGTGCTTTTAAAAACAGACCTCTATGGCAAATAGATTTGAATGAGTGTTTAATCTTCTGTCTCCCGCTGTGGGGCTGTGGGCCCGGGAGCCAGGGCGGGGTCCAGAAAGGAATAGGCTATTTCTTTTTTTTTTTTTTTTTTTTTTTTTTTTTAATTTTTTTTTTTCAACGTTTATTTATTTTTGGGACAGAGAGAGACAGAGCATGAACAGGGGAGGGGCAGAGAGAGAGGGAGACACAGAATCGGAAACAGGCTCCAGGCTCTGAGCCATCAGCCCAGAGCCCGACGCGGGGCTCGAACTCACGGACCGCGAGATCGTGACCTGGCTGAAGTCGGACGCTTAACCGACTGCGCCACCCAGGCGCCCCAGGAATAGGCTATTTCTAACCAGGGCGAGCTCGAGCACAGGACACTTGCTCCACTTGGACGCCACTCAGCAAACATCCTGGATGCTTTGCACTGACAAGGGCCTTTCTCCGTAAACAGCAGAAAGGTCTGGGCAGCCTCAGAAGGAACAAGCGTGTTTTCACCCAACAGAAAATCCAGAGGAAGAGAAAGGAAAGGCGACGAAATACTGGGATGAGATTTCTGTTCAAAGTGCCGTGGTTGTTTTTAGTTCTTGTTTTTAGTTTAGTTTTAGTTCTGTTTCCCCGAATTACCTGGTGATGTTAGTAATCGCTGTTTCAAAGGAAACCTTACTGGAGCAAAGTGCTACATCACTTGAGCTAGCCTAGCTTTTACCCTTTCCAGAAAGTGACTTTTATCTGGAAAAAGCTAATGGAACGGCAAATACCTGGGACGCACGGCAGGGAGGAGATCTGCCGGGCAGCTGCGGTGTGCAGATCGAAGCCCACGGAGAAGTTCAGTCCAAACCCCTACGTGGCCAATATCTGTAACGCCCATAATTGCTGCTAAAAGTTCAGGGTGGCATTTTGCTGATGTGCCTAAAATAGTCTTCTTGGGGCCGTTGGATGCCGTTTGACACTACTTAAGTCATAAGGGGCAGTGATCCAGCTGAAATCTCGTCCAGTCATTTTGAGAAGTGAACTGCCATTGCAAAACCTCCTTAATTGCTCCCACATTCTTCAATAGTTCCGTTTAGCAGGGTCCTTTAAAAGGTCATTAATCAATCACTAAAGATGTGAAGGTTTTACATTTTGCTTGCTTAACAAAACACAGCCCTAACAAAATATCTCCCACCTAATTTCAGATTAGCTGATACCAGGGTGCCTCTACTAATAAGCCGTCAATCTCTTTAATTGTGCATTGGAGAATGTATCTGTTCAGCTCTGGGTCGATGGACAGAGGACCCGGAGTTTAAGGGCTGGGAAAGAAGCAGGTCTTTTATAAGGGCACTGGAGGGATCAGAAGGTGAATATCTAGACTTTAGGATGTGAGGTCATTTGATCTTAAGTTTGATGAGGAAAAAATCTTATGCACACCTGGAAAGACCAATAAGTCTGCACAATGTGACTTACACACAGCATAGAGGTATATTTGCAACTTGGTTCTGTTATGTTGTGGCAATATCCAAGACCTCCTTCCAGAAATAAGCCAACAACTAAGTTCAATCTTAACGTCATTGACCTGTTGGACTGGATAACTCTCTGTCATGCGGGGGCTGTTCAGGGCATTCATTGTAGGATGTTTAACCACATCCCTGGCCTCTCCCTCAACCCATCATGACAACCAAAAATGTCTGCAGACATTGGCGAATGTCTCCTGGGGGCAAATCTGGTCCTAATGTTGAAAGCCATTGGTCCAGATCACAGAAACATTCTTTGTCCATGTGTTCCTGGAAACAGTTAATTTATCAAGATAAAAATATAAAGTGTATTTCAGTGTGTACTGTGTCTCCTGCACGTTGGCCAACCCTTTAGAACTTCCCTTTAGAACCAGCACAGATTTTTTAAAATTTATTTATTTGTTTTATTTTATTTTTGAGAGAGACAGAGCGTGAGCAGGGAAGGGGCAGAGAGAGAGGGGGAGACAGAATCTGAAGCAGGTTCCAGGGTCTGAGCCGTCAGCACAGAGCCTGACGCAGGGCTTGGACCCACAAACTGTGAGATCATGACCTGAGCCGAAGTCGGACGCTTATCCGATGAGCCACCCAGGCTCCCCTACATACATCACAGGTATGTTTAAATGTGTGTATTTTCACATCTATGTACCAAAACCAACCCGTCTCTTGGTAGGCTCTTTATTAACTTTTCTTCGGGGAAGAAAAAAAAAGAACAGAGTAATTCATGCTGCTAACAGAGATGAAAACAGAAGTTGGAATGGTGATGCAGCAAAGTATCCAGGGCAGAAGTCCAGCCCGAAGTGTGTGCTCTCAAATTAGGCAGATCAGGTTTCAAGAGCTGGCTTCCCCACCTGGCGACCCGGTGGCCTCGGGAAGGCCTCTTAAGCTACCTGCCCTTGGTGTTCTCTTCTTTGCAAGGGGGGCGGTCGCAGTCCTGCCTCTGGGGATGTTGTCAGTCCCGGGTGGGGTGACACAGGTGGGGCTCTTGGGAGCGGGCATGGCTTGGAAGATGTGCCCAGGCACGCTGGTTGCTGTCACTATGGTCATCTTCACGGCTGCCGCCTCAAGGCTCTATGTTTCCATCCGTTTACTCATCTGCCTTCTATATCCACCTGCGAGTCTCGGGAGAGCAAGGTCCATGGGTTACCTGTCGCTGTCTGTCCAAAGCCTCACTCAATGCCTGGCCCCGGAGGCTCTCGATACGTGCTGATGCAGGAAATGCAGACGGACAGACGGACAAGGAGAAGGAACAAGCGATGGAGAGTGAGGCACAGTTTGAGCAAGAGACAGTTGCTGGGCGAACGCAAGATGCTCCCATACCTGCCGGAGCCCAGGTGACACCACTCAGGTTCCAAACAAGGGACGGCTCAGGTCACCCAGCACAGCTAGGCTCCCCCCGCCGCCCCCCCCCCACTCTTGCCAGCCACACACTTCCTGGGCAGGAAGAGCCTGGGAAGGACATAATCAGCCACCTAGGGTGTCCACCTGCTTATAGCACATAGTTCTCCTTGGAGAGCCACAATGCCTGGAAACATATGGGAAACTTCCGCGACTTGCTTTAAAAATAACAAATAGTAGGTTGATCTTCCAGGGGACATTAGGAAACTGAAGTCCTTTCAGATTAACAAGCAGATAGGGAGCACAGTAAATATTTTTCTGAGAACGTATTTGTTTTAAAGGCAGAGATAGGCTTCAGAGTGATTTTGCAGTATGTTTCCTTTTGTTCCCCTCACAAGTGGAAATTATAGTCATGGAGGTTTTGCATGCACTATTCTGTAGCTTGTAAAATTGTGAAGAACCGGGGAAAACCATGAGATACGGCAGGTTTTGCTCTGTGCTCCCGGAATCCAACACAAAACAGAATTTTCAATGTTAAAGCTTCAGCAAGGAGGGAGGCAAGAGGCAGGAGGGGAAGGACGTTGCCTTAAGTAGAAGCAGGAAAAGAAAGCTCCTTTGTAGCACTGATCCACCCAGAGAGCACTGATCACGGGGCCCCTCTCCTCCGAAGTCTGCCTGTTCCTTTCCTTTCTCGAAGAGGAGATGGAAGGTGGGTCACGTCCTAGGGTTTTCAAGAGCCCTGAGGTTATCTCCAACAATATAAATATTCCAGCAAGATCACGCACCTTCCTTTCTCTGGCTTTCATTCCAGCTCACTGCCACGGAAAGCAAACGCCCAGTGGTGTATATCGGGGTCCCTGCGATTCTTGAAAACAAGCAATTGTTTGGGAGAGAGACTCCCTTACCTGATGTTTGATCATGAATAAATGAAAAGTCTCAGGATCACAGAGGAATAAGACAGTGGTTTCTGTTTGGAAAATGGGAGAGGGTTTGAAGCCTTTATCTGCCCTTTGTGTGCGTGCGTGCCTGTGTGCCTGTGTGTGCCTGCGCGTGTGTGTGCGTGCGTGCGTGTGTATGTGGCGAAGGTTGCTGGTTAATAATGCATTCACTTCTCTGCTTTCAGTTCCAGATCCATTATTATCCGGAATCAGGTTCTGATTTAAGTGCAGGTAAATTGACGTTGACAAGCACTGTTGATAGCAGGCTATTTCTAAAACTTAAGAGTGAAACAGGTAGTCCCATTTGCAAACAGATGCAGAGGCGGTAAACCAGAGACTGGAGATCACAACTGCGGGGGCTCCAAGATCGTCAGGACCCTTGGCCGCAGGCCCAGGTGGCCTCCAGGTGACACTGAGGCCCCAAGTCCATTTTCAGGAATACGTGTTAGAAATCTTTTGTGCTGTTGCCTCATGTGGACTAGAGATGAACATTTTAGGGTCCACAGAGTAGCACGGATTTTCTTACTCACATCTTTATTATGAACGTGGTCAATCTGAGAACATAATGAATCAATAAGCATATTTTCATTCTAAGTGAAACAGTATCGAGCGTAGGTTGGGCCCACGTATTAAACATCGCCCTGTACTTATGTAACAAAAACTCAGAACAATGAAGTGAGTTGCTTCAGCCCGAACAGCTATTTAGAGATAGAGCCAGGCCCAGGATGCAGGTCTCCGGAGACCATGTCTAATTATCTTTCTCTTGATCAAGAGGAGAATTTTATATCCACAAAAATAAAAGAAAAGCAGAAATTATGTCACTGTTTTGTTTTTATTTTTGTTTTCCACATTACCCCCACGTAGTAACAGCTTCACATACAGAGAAAAATGGCACACGTTTGAAACACACACACACACACACACGTTTAAAATAAATGTGTCGTTTCTTTTGTTAAAGTGTCCGCGTTCTCATGGTCCTCACTGGCTGCAGTGCATTTCTGTGTTTTCTGGGGACCCTCTCGTACTTGGACCGCTCTCCGGAGCTATGGGAGCTAACGGAAGAGAAGAACATTTTCATACAGCCCAAGAGCGCGAGATCAGATAATTTGATCATCGGGGGCCACCAGGCTCCTTCCCTGCAAGCTTTGAGGAAAAATGACATGAATAAGCCAGAATTTGATTTTCTTAATCACGCCCTGAAGGATGAACCTGGATGCCTCGGTGCTTTATTGCATGCCCTGAGGTACATTAAAAATGAGTTTATCTTTCTCTAGTTGGATCCCTGACGTACGGACAGAAGCAGGCCCGTGTCTCTCACTGCACGCTGGGGGTGCACAGGCTACGGGCAGTGTCGGGGGGAGGCCGCAGCAGCCGATCCAGGACGAAGAGTGGCACAGGCGTCAGAGGGTCCCCGTAAATGCCGGGAGGGTTTGGATTGCTACCCGCAAATCAGACGGGGCGGCCTGGGCATCACGGGATGCTGGGTACAGCTCAAGTCCGCATTATTGCATGAGTAGCCACCGATTTGCCTGAACTGGGCTGTTTCCCTCTCTTGGTCTTCTGTTCCGCTCCAGGAGGAAAAATCGGAAAGATCACCGATCTTTCAGCGAGAGTGTTTCTCTCTCTGGCAGGTCGTATACCCTCGCCACGTAGCTAAATTGAGGAATTCGGTGTTCAGTTACTCATTTATGTGTCTGAACGGAGCTGTTCTGGGCCTGGGGCTGGGCCACGCCTGGAACCGGCTCGGGGTGGGGAGGCTCGGACGGTGGGTAGAAACTGGGCTGCAGGACCCTGAGCTGGGGCGCTGCGGTGGGGCAGGAGAAGGACACCCGGGAGGAGGTGCCAAACCCCGGGGGCTCGCGGGCGAGGCAGATGCACCATCTGCGCTGGGTTGGGGTGGGCTTGGTGGCCGAAGCTGGGAGCTGTCGCGTGTCCACTTGCCCGCAGGTCTCCCTGCTAAGCTCCCTTCAGGCGGACAGGAGGCTGCAGGGGTGGGGGAGGGGGATTTCACCGGCTGTAACATCAAGGGAGCCTCTGAGGACATCACTTGGTGTTTGTTGTTTTTATCCCTATGGTTACCTTGTTATTACAAATGGTAATGATTTTTAATTCATATGCATTTTTCTTTTAAAACAAATGTTACAAGTGATACAGGCATTTCAGTTAGAAAGTGAAGGACTCGGTAGTGGCTGGTTTGTGGATGTGATGAGCGCGTATAGGACGCGGAGGCCCTCACCCCTTGTCTCCTGACTCCGGGGAGGTCCCAAGAGCAGGAGACACAGGTGTCCGGGCAGGGCCCAAGGGGCAGGGTGGGGACGCGAAGGTGACGCCGTCCGCAGGGAACGCGGGGCCGGGCAGAGATGCCAGCTAGTGCCGCGTCCCGCCAGAGAGCTCGGCAGGGGAAGGAGCAAATGCAGGGGCCAAGGGAAGGCCGTGGGTTTCCTGGTGCGAATGTTCTCGCAGGGCCGCAAGTCCAGGATGTGGGCAGCCACTTACTGCTTAGTGGCACTTTCTACACTAAAAAGCAAATCCTCTGAAACGCCCCATTAGTAATATAAACATCAGCTCATGTCTTCTCATTTGAAAGACAAATATCAAAATGTCAAACGCTGCATTGTTTTCTAAATTCAAAATCCACACACAACTCTCTCTGGGGGTAGAAAGGAAAGGGGGGTTCTCAGGGAGAGGCAGGGGCCAGAGAGAAGGAGGAAGGCGCGAGGACAGGAGGGCCTCTGGGAGAGGGTCTGGGCTGGGGACACCCTGGGAGGCACAGTCCTCCTGGAGCAGGACCTCAGGGTGCTTCAGCCCCACGGTGCACGACCTTCCAAACTCGCAGACCCACTGGCCTCCTCGCACACGCGGCTGGGGTGCATGTGGAACACGCTCCGGATCTGGAGACAACTCGGGGCATCATAAGTCACAGCTTCTAAAACATTCCAACCATTTGACACAACATTTCCATTTCTAGCAACTTTTCCCGTGGGAAATACTCAAGGAAGTACAGAAAGGCGTATGTAGGAAGAGACTCCTCAGTGTTTTCATGACAGAAAAACAGGAAACGGAGACTCCTGATGAGGACATGGTAAATAAGTTACATTTCTGTATTTTAAACTGGGCCATGGAGCGCTTGGGCGGCTCAGTCGGTTGAGCGTCCGACTTCGGCTCAGGTCGTGATTTCAGGGTTCATGGATTCGAGCCCCACGTCGGGCTCTGTGCTGACAGCTAGGAGCCTGGAGCCTGTTTCAGATTCTGGGTCTCTCTCTCTCTCTGCCCCTCCCCTGCTCGTGCTCTGTCTGTCTCTCAAAAATAAATAAACATTAAAAAAATTAATAATAATAATTTTAAACTTTGGCCATTGGAGGCGCTATTTTGTTTCAACTATTTTTGTGGAATCTGAAAACCTCCCCAGTTATTTACCTGGATTTTTTTTTCTTTAAATCTCTTTATTTTAACTGAAGTAGTGCTTAGATCTAATCCTAAAAATAATTCTATGCAATTATTGGCTTGATAT
The DNA here is from genome assembly GCF_028749965.1 of Puma concolor. Lineage (NCBI taxonomy): Eukaryota > Metazoa > Chordata > Mammalia > Carnivora > Felidae > Puma > Puma concolor. Next base: position 138,585,600 of record NC_141669.1, on the reverse strand, counting down.
GCTACTTCTATAATTTTTCAAGCCAAATTAAAATACATAATGATTAAAATAAAGACATTTTTATCCGCATACTACTGAAGATCACTCAGAAATTACCAGCAGTTAAAATATCCCATTTTGGGAAGTAATTAGGTATCACCCCGTGTGTCACTTTGCAGCCATTGACACAATGCTGTAGTTAATTGATGGGGACAAGCTTATCCCACAGCTATTACTGAGGGGTTGTTACATGGTGGCATGTTTTGTCCTGGAAACAGAGTGAAATTTCTGAAAGATTCCTGATGGAATAAAAACAACAGATTACAAAACAATGTACCATTATTTCATTGTTGTAAGAAACATGCTGTCTCTTTCTACACACACACACACACACACACACGCACATAGATGTCCACACATATGCACACACATATGCACACACATACACGTATGCACAGACATGCACACACGCACACACACACATGCACACATATACACATAGATGCACACACAGATGCACACATAGGTGCACAAATACACACATGCACACACATACACACTTACGCACACATATGTACACACATATGCACACACATGCACACGCACACATGCATAAGCACAACCAAAGGCCTTGAAGGAGAGACCCCAGTGTTTAAGTGTGGTTTGCTGTGCACATCACAGGTGATGCTCTTCGTATGTGGAGATGTTCCACTTCACCTAGGACAGATGACTACTCACAATAAAATGTGAAACACTAAACACAGTGAAATAGACGGATGCCTCTCTTCTCCCTGGCTTCCAGGAAAACCCTCCACTTCCGAGTTCCTGTCACATTCAGTTGATGGCATGTGTGGGACCCTCCATGATGACAGCTGGTTTTTGCCACTGACTCTGATCCTAGTTGGTGCTCTCTGTGTCTACAGTCCCCAGTTACCAGAATGCCTCTACTTGTGGGGTACATGGGGGCAACACTTTATTTTTATTTTTTTTGAATTTTTTTATTACATTTATTTATTTTTGATAGAGAGAGACAGAGCACAAGTGGGCGAGGGGCAGAGAGAGAAGGAGACACAGAATCCGAAGCAGGCTCCAGGCTCCGAGCTGTCAGCACAGAGCCCGACACGGGGCTTGAACTCATGAACCGTGAGATCATGACCTGAGCCCAAAGTCAGACACTCAACTGACTGAGCCACCCAGGCCACATGGGATTCTTGTAGGTCACGTTCCGGGTTGCCACAAACTTCAGCGTCCATGCTGCCTCACTCTGTTAGTGAGGAGAAAGGTCGGGGCTGGGAAGGCTCCAAGTTCTGGCCGATATTAGATTGAAGGCGGCTTCCCCATTTCACCGACCACCACATGAAACTATCCAGGGCACCCTTGTGTCACTTTCTTTGCTTCCTAGTGCCAATTGGAGAACAGAGAATCCCAGTAAGACCTCCTCCTAGACTCTCAGCAGAACATCTAAAATCTGTCAAGGGCTTCTGTTATGTATTCTGCACTTAAAAAGTAAAAAACAAAATACGAAGGGAATTTTAGGAGCCAAAGAACCTGGGAAGAACATGATCATGAATTTTCCTCTTGTCCTAAACAGCCACCTTTGCCTTCCCAAGTGCACTTCGGCCCATTAACAACTGGGGGTTCTCATGAAGAGGAAAACAGGGCTGTGATGGAGGCCCCATTTGCTGTACCTTGGGCACGAATCACTGCGGTCCTGGGCCTTGGGCGATCACTGTGCCGTTGGCATTTTCTTTCAAGAAATGAATATTTATGCTTTTAGCAATAATCTTAGATGCTAGTGGTGCTTAGGCGGTGGGTGTTAGGGAAATTGCAAGACCACTCGAAAGATTCCACCCTGGTGCCTGGGTCCTGAGAAATGCCCTACTTTTGAGTGGCAGTGGGACCTGTTTAATATGATAGGGGAATGCCACTCTCGTGATTAGGTTATGTTACCTGGCCAAGACGAGGGAGTTATGTAGGTGATAGAGTCAAGGGTCCTAATCAAGTGACTTTGAGTTAATAAAAGGTGGCTTATCCTGGTGGGTCTAATATAATCAGATGAACTTTTTAAACGCGGATCCAGAGGTCAGAGATGGAAGAAATCGAAGAGATTTGAAGGACCAGACACACTCTCCCGCTGCCCTTGGAGAAGCAAGACACCATGACGTCTACCGCTGGAACCATCCATCATCTGAGCTTAGGAGTGGACCCTGAGCCGCGGGTGAGAGTCCAGCATGAAAACATCTTGATTTCGGCCAGATGAGACCTCAATAGAAGCCCCAGCTAAGCAGAGCTTGAACCACTGAGTCAAGAAACCGTGGTAACGAGTTAGTATCAGTGTGAGTGCTGCCGGCACCCGCCATGTTCACGGACAGCTCACACAAGGTGCTCACTTCCTCCCTGGGGCAGCGGTGTGCCAACAAAGGCCTTCCCATCCCAGCGGGATGGATGGGAATTCATCCCTCCCTCACCGGGCTCCGGGATCCCAGCTGTGGTGGGGAGGTCTCCGCTCTGGGCTTGCCTGGATCCGGGGCCTGGAACTGTCCCCTGGAACCCACGTGGCAGGTTCCCAGTATGAGAAGAACTGAGTGTTCAGATGCTGTTGAAGGGCCTACCTGCCTAGGCTATTGCTGTTGGCCAACCATCAACTCCCCTTCTCTGCCTTTTGGCAGATGGAGGCATCAATGCGCGTACAGCCATTCTTGCCACGGATCAGAAGCTCGCCTATTTCTGTGCTGTTCCTCCCCCGGCTTGGGAGGGTTCTCCCTCCTGGGTGCCTCTTCCCGCCTCAAGGCTGACACGTCTTCTTTCTGTTTGTCTTTCTGGTCTCCTTTCTCAACTCTTAACTCTTGTTTCAAGATGAGCAAACAACAGCAAAACAAAGATGATGACCTACCCTTGGTTGTGGGAAAGTCTCCAACAGCGCCTGTGTCACGGGGCAGCGATTCATACCAGGAGGCGCTCCTCCGCCGGCCCTTCGCCTCCCTCAGCCACGCCTGGGCTCTCTTTCCCCTGATCGCACCAGGAGGAGAGAAGAAGGGAAGAGCTTCATGTCATTACAAAGTAGCTACCCCGAAGCATGCCCTAGCCGTTCTCCCCAATGGCACTCCATTTGACAGCTTCTCCCTCGGGCTTGGCTGACCTCTGTGTGGCAGGGCCTGTGCCCAGCCCTGTGTGGTGTCTGTTTGTGGCACAGTACCTGGACTAGATTCCGGTAAGTCACCCGGAGACCTCGAGACCCAGGCACGAAAGTCTGCCTGCGGGGAGGATGCAAGTTTCCAAGTAAGGAGTCGGGGAAAGTGGGAACCGAAATATGAATATCAGGGCTTTGGGGATTACTTTTAGGGTCTGTACTTTTTAAGTGGAAACAACTATTTCAATACAAAGGTGTTGTTAGAATGTCTTCACATTGAAAGGCTAAGACCTGACTCTTATCTCAGGAGTCAATGGACTTATTTTTAAACCACCGCATCTCACCTTTCTCTGGAATCACACCTCTGAGTTCACGGCGTGACCGTGTTTGGGGATGTGAATTAAATGTTCCTTTAGGGCCTCATTTAGGGCTAATGGGAAAGACTCTGATAGAACCTCCCTGGAGAATCCAGCGCCAACCCCTGTGATTAGCTGAATTAATTTAACTGAACCCGTCAGGGGAAAGCTATGCCTCTAGGTGAAGTTTGTGTGCGAGCCATTCCCCCTGGAGCTGGGAGGATCCACAAGGACAGACTGGGCCCCTTCGACATGAAAGTTCTTGCTGTGACAGTGTCCTCAGAAGAGACGTTGAATGTGGACAATGTGCCATGTTACGTGTGGGTTCACAGAGACTGAGCCAGCCAGTGTAGCACAATGACCACCAACCTTTATGACAATGTGCAAACTACAGCCTCTGGTGGCCCTGACAGCTGCCAGGATGCTGGACGTTCAGTTTCTCCCCCGAATGTTCACATTCCAGAGGACCGTGTGAGACGTAACCAAGTGGAAGGCTACAGAGAGGGCCAGAAGCCCGGGGTGGGAGTGGAGGTGGGGTGGGGCTGGGTTTCAGAGCATTGTAGACCTACACCTCCTTCCTGCCTCCACCAGCTCTCAACCAGACCCCTCAATGGGTCTCATCTGTGTCCGAGGCTAATGAAAGCACCTGCCTCCTCTTAAAACTATGAGTGGGAATTAGCCAAAATGTTCTGTGGCCTGACAGCTGCAAGTGGAAGTTTCCCCAGAGTGAAATCACAGCTTGGGTTCGACCCCCATTCTCCAACCGTTTCCACCATCAGTCTCCAAGGATCCTTGGAGAGAAGTGGCTGATTCTGGGACTGGGGCAGAAATACACAAGATGAGCCTGGAGCTTTGTGTAAGGCAAAAAGTGAGAAAGTACTAAAAAAAAAAAAAAAAAAAAGAAAAAGAAAAAGAAAAAACAGAAAGCAACCAAAGTTGAAATAAGCCTTCAATGATGGGGGTGTGTCAGAGACACACAGGAGCCATTGGAAGGATCACCCAGTGGCCAATGCTGGGCAAGTGTGAACAACTAAATAAAGGAGTATGGGAGTGTAACACGAATAAGGACACACAAGTCCATGCTGATGTGATACATGTTGTGTAAATAAGTGAGAGAGGGAAGACAAATCTCTTGTGCAGAAGAATTCCAAACGAGTGGATTCAGAAAATCCATTCAAGGAAACGGAGCATAACCCCCGACCCTTTATGTCTGGGGAAAGTACGGCGTGGAGGGGAGAAGGGTGACCACAGTGGAAAAGCCTGGCAGGCACGACCCTAGGCTAGGTCATCGAGGTCAACATCAACATGGTAAGTCATGCCCACAGCACACACCCTTGATGCATATGATGTGATGAAAGGAACTTCTTCTCAAAACCAACGCCCTACCAGATGACCTAGCAATTACACTACTAGGCATTTATCCAAAGGGTACAAAAATGCTGATTCAAAGGGACACATGCACCCCAATGTTTATAGCAATGCTACTGACAATAGCCAAATAATGGAAAGAACCCACATGTCCATCAACTGATGAATGGATAAAGAAGTGTGGTGTGTGTGTGTATGTGTGTGTGTGTATACACACACACATACACACACATACACACACACACACACACACACACACACACACATATATATATATATATATATATATATATATATATATATATATAGGCTTTTTCCAGATCTTGCCATTTGGAATGATGTGAATAGAACTGGAGGGCATTATGCTAAGTGAAATAAGTCAGTCAGAGAAAGACAAATATCATATGATTTCACTCATATGTGGAATTTAAGAAACAAAACAGATGAACATAAGGGAAGGGAAGGAAAAATAAGATAAAAACAGAGAGGGAGCCAAACCATAAGAGACTCTTAAATACAGAGAATAAGCTGAGGGTTGCTGGAGGGGAGGTGTGGGGGGGAGGGCTAAATGGGTGATGGGTACTAAGGAGGGCACTTGTTGGGGTGAACACTGGGTGTCATACGTAAGAGTTGAATCACCCGGTTCTACTCCTGAAAGCAATACTACACTGTATGTTAACTAACTTGAATTTGAATAAAAAACTCAATACCCTTAGCCTAACCATGACCAAAACATCAGACAGACCCCATTTGAGGGATGTTCCACAAAATCTCAAACTGGTGCTTCTCCAAACCTTTAAAGTCATCAAAAACAAGGGAAACTCACAGCCAAGAGGCATCTAAGGAGACATGATACGTACATGTAATGTGGTGTCCCAGACCTGGTTGTGGAGGGGAAAAAAAGTAAGATATTAGGTAAACATTAAGGAAACCTAAGTGTGGGATTCGGTTAATAATGATGCGTCAGCACTGGTGGAGGGACCCATGCGCCATGCTAACATTAAGACGTTTATGACAGAGGAAACTATGTGTGTGTGGTACATGGGAGTTTTCACAGTATGTCCACGAACCTAAAACTATTCTAGAAATAAAAAGCCCATGTTAAAGAAAAGCACAATGTGAGTTGAGCTATTATTATATTGTACACCTGAAACTAATAGACAACTATTAATTATACTTCAATGAGAAAAGCAAAAGAAACAGGGAAATTTGTTGTAAAAATTTCAATTCATTCCAAACATAATATATTGTACTTTTCCCCATAAAATTCAGATTCAAAAACTAATCTGGAAAATAAACATCGGTGTTTCTTGAAGGCACATTTTTGGTAAAAACAAAACCACAAAGACAAAAGAACCAAGGTGAGGACTGTTTGGGACAATGTCCTGAGATTATCTTAATAGAAATATATTTCAAATATAATGACTGCCTTTTATTTTGGGATCATGCCCGGGTTGCCAGAGGGCGGGTCTGGGAGGAAGGCCTTTATGGGCTGTTGAGGACAGTTCTCGACAGCCTTCCTTCCTGAAAGTTTTCATTGTGATGATCTCTAAGTGACGGATGACAAGACTGAGGCTTACAAAGGTTGAGTGAAAAGTTCAAGGCCACCCTCACACTGTGAGGAAACAGCTCCATTCTGCTTGCACTGTTGGCTACAAGATCATCTGGATGAAAATAATCATCTTTTAAAAAAATTTTTTTAATGTTTTATTTTTGAGAGAGAGAGAGAGAGTGCAAGCAGGGCAGGGGCAGAGAGAGAGGGAGACACAGAATCGGAAGCAGGCTCCAGGCTCCGAGCTGACGCGGGGCTCGAACTCATGGGCTGTGAGATCCTGACCTGAGCCAGAGTCAGATGCTCAGCCAACCAAGCCACCCAGACACCCCGAAAATAACGATCTCTTCAATGAAGATGCTGAAGAGAGGAATTATTTAAACAGGAAATGAAAACACTTCCTTCTTTTGAAACATGTTCTCGTCTTGGCGGTGGGGCGCTCTCTCTGCCCCTTCAACCTCAGCAGGTAAGATTGGGAAATTACTCTTGGTTGTGTAGTGGTGAATCCGTTACGGAGCGTGCTGAAACCCACTGTCTGGCTTTATGGGATTGAACATTGTTCTTTACGTCCTGTCTTACTGAGCTATTAAAAACTAAATACCTGGGATGATAGTATTGAACAATTACAAAAGTTGCCGCGTACAAGGCCATCACAACGGTGTGCGTGCGGGAAGGCTCCTTGGAGCCGCGCACCCAAGCATATCACGGGGCGTCGTAACAGATGACCGCACTTCCCCGCCGCTGTTGCCGGTGGCTGTGTGGGGACAGGTGCGATCACCCCTGCCTTTTCTTGAGCCAACACCCACACGGAACTCAGCGGCACGTCTCACTGCGTTTTCAGCCCAGAGACGTCTTGTGGTGTCTGCAGCTTTGCCCACTGAGAAATGAGCCATCAGACTTGATATTATCTGACTTTCTGCAAAGCAAATTTGCAGTTCCGAGTGCTGTGGGGAATGTTAATGTCCAATGATATATGGTGGATGATTCAACCTGGGATAAGTTTTGGAATGTTAACTTAGGTTCCCCCCAGAGATGGTTTATTAATACATGCTCTAGTCTATGGGATCAGGATTATAAATCAGACTCTATTTAACTTGGTTTAAATTGTGCTACTGTGTCTGATCCTATCTTTGCACAGTTTCTAAATCTGCCGAGAAACTTCTTGAAAAATATAGAGAAAATGAAGTTTCTATGGCAAAGTAATTTGTTTTACCCCCGGAAAACTGGGAAAGAAAGAAACCATCCTGGCCAGCCTCTGTCTGTACAGGTTCTCCTCCCGCACAGGGCTTTGACTCTGCTCAGTGCACAACGGCGTGAGGGGTGTGGGCGGCTCCATGAGCCAAGGATGGAATCCAGGCAGTACTTAGTAGAGAGAACAGACATGGTGCTCATTTTCCAGAATACATGACGACTCATCAGAGTCATACAAGTCATACAGAGCTACAAATTCCCATTGTCCATATTCCATTCAGTACGTTGGCACCCCCCCCCCCCCACGACACCATGTTCCCAATGTTGGAGAGACACCAATGATACACGTGTAGGTTCAGTCAGTGAAAGTTAGGTAATTCTGAGGCTTCATTCTCAACACCAGCCTTCCATCTCACGTGACCTGAAAGGAGACTGTGGCCAAATCCAAGAGAACCTACTTTCAAATCTGAATATCCACAGTACTCAGAATGAGACAAAAATGCCAAAGGGAGGGAGACGCTGCCCTTTTTTTTTTTTTATTAATACTGTTGACATTCGAGATTTCAGGGGGAGCGTTTTGCAATGTGATAGTGGGGTCCAGGTTTTCAAGAACAAAACAAAATTTTAGGTCCAAGGGTGCAAAGCAATAAATTCTACCAGACAGAATTTGAAGAATTGGATGCTGTCTGCTCCCATCAGCCTTCGGGGGGGGGGGGTGGCACAGAGCTTGGAGTTTTACCTTCTCTGTGCCTACTCCTCCTCCAATTGTCACATGAACTCACCCGAGGAATATGCCCCTGTCCCCAGGAATCTTTTATCTTCAGCTGTTTGTCCTGACCAGGCTGGGGTGAAGGCATCTCTCCCCAATGACTCCAAGGTGTGGCTGAGAAGTGGCCAGATACACAGCTGGAGCTCAGCTCGGGGACAAGCAGAGCTCAGAAGTCTCAGAGCATCTCTGGCTCTCTGTCCTGTGCCCTCCACTGACTGGGAAACCCGATTTGGGGGCACTGCTGCATGGAAGGGTGACCCCTCTTCCTCCCTGGCCCACAGGATGGACCCTCAGAAGCTGCAGAGGGTTGGGTCAGTGGAGATACCTAAACTCAGCCTGGGGAATCACATTCCTGCCCTTCAGGAATCTGGAATTGTAGGGTGGGAGAAAAGGAGCTGTCTTGGGGCCCGAAGGAAATAATGACGTAGTAGGTAGAACCATTGTGTCGGACCAGAAGGAAGTTTCTGTGTAGCGAGCAGCAAGGGTGAGGAAGGCCCTCCCAGAGCTGGTCCTGACTGTCCAGAGGCCCCACTCTGCTGTTTGCAGGCACCTGGGATTCACGAGACAAGACAAGCCCTCATAGTTGGTCCATCTTTCCACTGCCTGCAACAAGGTCTGTGCTCCCAGGGTTCCATACTCTGCCTCTTAAAGCAAATATCTGTTTTGGGGCTTCAAGTCAGCAACCACCAAGCCCCCAGTGCAAGAGTGGGAGGCCATCTCCCAAGGCAGGTTCACTGGCTATTGTCTTGAGAGGAGGTGCGAACGAAGGTGGGGCCAGCCCGCAGCGGGCTGGAAGGCTTGGAGCCCGGAGTTTCCCTGGTGGCTCTTTCACCAGCCGCCTGTCCCACCTGGTCTTGGTTCAGGGTCTCGGAAAGATGCGGGAGGCCAGGAAGCTGTGGCCAGACCGTGCTTCAAACAGGCAGATATGTGACCCGGGAATGGCGTGTCCCCTGCCTTCTGTGCCCTCCCTCAGTGCCACCACGTCCACTACCAGCATGGCCACACCCATGCCACGCGCTCTGCACAAGCCACTCCCTCTGCCCAGCAAACATCCTCTCCCCAACAAGTAGTTACTGAGTACCCAGTGCGATCAGCATCCCGTGACTTCACTCATGCCTCCGTGACACCGGCAGCATCTTAGCCAAGGGTTTTGTGCCCTTACTAGATGTCAGCCACTGCTCTAAGTCTTTGTAAGAATTAACTTGTTCGGGGCTCTCAGTGGCTCAGTCAGTTGAGCGCCCGACTTCGGCTCAGGTCATGATCTCTCGGTTCACCAGTCGAGCCTTGCGTCGAGCTGCCTGCTGTCAGCATGCAGCCTGCTTCAGATCCTCAGTCCTCCTCTCTCTCCCCCACTCTCTCTCTCTCTCTCTCTCTTTCTAAAATAAATAATTAAAACATTAAAATAAATCTAAAAAAAAGAATTAACTTGTTCAAGGGACCCTGGATAGCTCAGTGGGTAAAGCATCCAACTCCTGGTTTTGGCTCAGGTTATGATCTCATAGTTCGTGAGTTCAAGCCCCACACTGGCTCTGCACTGACAGTGCAAAGCCCTGCTTGGGATTCTCTCTCTCCCTCTATCTCTCTGTCCGTCCCCAGCCTCCTCTCTCTCTCTCTCTCTCTCTCAAAAAATAAATAAACATAAGCAAAAAGAATTAACTCGTTCAATCCTCAAGAACACTCTGTGTGATTCCCGTTGTTACCTATCTACATTCCGAGGACCAGGGACACTCAGTGAGCAGCCTGACAGTGAATAAATCACAACAAAAGTGAGCATACGGCCCCCGAACGGGAGTGGCTGGTTTCTAGAGTAACCCACGAGACCCCAGGGTAACTTTGATGGCGAAGGCCCACATCTTGTCCTGGGCTTACTGTCACCAGCCGTGCCTCCCTACCCACGCCAAGCTCCAACATTCGGATTCAAAACACGTAATAATCAGCAAGCATCGCATAGACGTCTGGTTTCGGCATACACTACAGGATCAGCCAACTGTGTCTTCCACCATGCCGGACAGATTACGTTGCCTTTCCCCTGAGAGCCTGAGCTGAATTTGCCACTGAAAATGTGACGACTTCAGTTCTCAACAAAGGTAAAAAGGAAGGGGAGAACACCCCCATGCTCCTTATAGTTATTTGGGTGTGTGACGGCAGACAGAGGAAGAGAGAAGAGACCGTAAGCTATTTTGAATCCTCAGCCTTATTGGATCAGTTAATACCGTCGATCTGCACCAAAACCCATCATTTATTCATTTGTTCACCCCTCCATCCACCAGGCGTTTATCAAGGTTTTATGGCGTAGAAAGCAGTATTCCAGATTTTCTGAAGACAAATGATTCAAGATGGCATTGAAGACCTGTTCTCAAGAAGATCACTGTTGAACGGGAAGAAAAAAAAAAATGCATCTGTGTGGACACATACACACACACACACACACACACACACACACACACACACAAGGCACGGCAGAGCTGTGCCACAAGATGTGGAGAGAAATGCCTGTAGAATGTGGGGCCTGCTTCACCTGGGAGCTGGGGAGGTGTGTGTCACAGAGCCAGGCGACACTGGCATTTTTTTTTATATATCAAGTTAGTTAATATACAGTGTAGTCTTGGCTTCAGGAGTAGAACCCAGTGATTCATCTCTTACATAGGACACCCAGTGCTCATCCCACAAAGTGCCCTCCTTAATGCCCATCATCCATTTAACTCACCCCCACCCAACCACCCCCTCCAGTATTCTCCACAGAGCTAGAACAAGCAATCCTAAAATTTGTATGGAACCACAAAAGACTCCAAATAGCCAAAGTAATGTTGGAAAAGAAAACCAAAGCTGGAGGCATCAGAATCCTGGACTTTAAGCTGTGTTACAAAGCTGTAATCATCAAGACAGCATGGTATTGGCACAAAAACAGACAGATCAATGGAACAGAATAGAGAACCCAGAAATGGACCCACCAAGGTACGGCCAACAAATCTTTGACAAATCAGGAAAGAGTATCCAATGGAAAAAGACAGTCTCTTCAGCAGGTGGTGCTGGGAAAACTGGACAGCGACATGCAGAAGAACGAACCTGGACCACTTTCTTACACCAGACACAAAAATAAACTCAAAATGGATGAAGGACCTAAACATAAGACAGGAAACCCTCAAAATCCTCGAGGAGAGAGCAGGCAAAAACCTCTTTGATCTTAGCCACAGCAACTTCGTACTCAGCACATCTCTGGAGGCAAGGGAAACAAAAGCAAAAGTGAACTCCTGGGACCTCATCCAAATAAAAAGCTTCTGCACAGCAAAGAAGACAATCAGCAAAACTAAAAGGCAACCGACAGAATGGGAGAAGATATTTGGAAATGACATATCAGATAAAGGGTTAGTATCCAAAATCTATAAAGAACTTATTAAACTCAACACCCAAAAAAACAAATATTCCAGTGAAGAAATGGGCAAAAGACATGAATAGACACTTCTCCAAAGACGACATGCAAATGGCCAACCGACACATGAGAAAATGCTCAACATCACTCATCATCAGGGAAATACAAATCAAAACCACGGTGAGATACCTAACCTCACACCTGTCAGAGCGGCTAAAGTTAACTCAGGAAACAGATGTTGGTGACGATGTGGAGAAACGGGAACCCTCCTGCACTGCTGGTGGGAATGCAGACTGGTGAAGCTGCTCTGGAAAACAGCACGGAGGTTCCTCAAAAAACTAAAGTAGAGTTACCTTACAACCCAGCAATTGCACTACTAGGACTTTATCTAAAGGATACAGGAGTGCTGATTCGAAGGGGCACATGCACCCCAATGTTTATCGCAGCACTTTCAACAATAGTCACGGGCATGTTTGAGTGCAGGAGCAGCAGGAGGATGGCTTAATGGGTCAAGAAGAACAGGACTTGTTCATGTGGATGAAGGGCATTTTCCTTCTGTGGATCACACACGTGAAGGCAGGTTTAATTCGTTCCTAGAAGGCTTACCAGGCTAAGGAGGTTATATTGTACTCAGTAGCTTTACAAGTTTTTGGATTTTTTTGGCGACAATAACTTGAGTGTTTCCTTAGATTAATTTATCATATAATTATTCAGAAACTTAATATGGTAAAATGGAGTAGGACAACAGTGGCCAGCTAGAAGTCCTTTCTGTAGACTAGGGGGGCTGAAACAGACTTCTGTTTCATTGCCATTGCTTAAGCAAAGAAGGTAGTTTATTGAATAATTTGGTTGGGAATGTTAAAAACAGGGTTTACTTCAAGCATGGTTGGATCCAGGAGCTCAATACTGTCAGGCATTGGTCTCTCCCTGTCTTGGTCCTGCTTCCTTCTCTGTTGGCTTCATTCTCCAATAGACTATTTCAAAATGGAAGCAAAGATGAACCCTGGCTGCTCTGGTAGAAGTAGTGATGCTTCCCTTCCCAGGATCCGCATCAGTCTCCCAACCAGACTTGACCTGCTTCAGGAGGATGGACCCCATTTATCATGCATTCATCCCTGGACCAGCCAGAGTCCAACGGGGGAGGGGGCTCTGGCTGGCTGGGGTGGAGGGTGTGCTGACCCTCACAGGGGAAGAAGCAGGGCCTCAGAGGAATTACATGAAGCCAGCCAGAGACATTCCTCAGCTCAGCAGTTAGAGGCCGGCTTCTTGCCCTTTAAGGCTAATGTCTCCATTTTCCACATTCCTATACACTTTGTGAATTGCCCATCTTTTCCAGTTTCATGATGGTTAATTGTGTGCCCATGTGTTTGCCCAGCTAGACTGTGACGTCCCTGAGGGCAGCACATTTTCTTGCTGACCCTAGGTCTCTAAAGAGCAAAGTGCCTGCATCCCATTAGATAAAATGCACACTCTTCTTGAAATCCAGGAGGGCTTAGGGGCAGGAGCATTGGAAGAAAGTCTAAAGGAAGGATACAAATGAAATAGATTGGGTGTTCTAGGAAATTAAAACCTCAGATTCTAAGAGTTGAAGGTCCCTGAAGGCATCATGAACAGGCCTCTTAGAGAGCTGGGGATGGCCTGCTGAAGGCAAGAACTGGACACCGCAGCAGAGTGAGTACCAGAACCTCTGTTTCTGACGAGCAGCAACACAGAGAAGACGAAGGTTCTGAGTCTGGCAAAGATGCCGTATCAGCGATCCGTGTGGCCCGTGGGGAACAGCCCGAGACAGTCTTCCCTGGGGGCAGTTCCCGCGTGTCTGGCTGCGGATGCTCCGGGACATCCTGAGACAAGGGTTTTCATACCATCAGCGCCGTCTCCTTAGAGAAGTGAGTATCTAGATATGCCAAACGGGGCAGGATTTGCCCAAATGGGCTTGTCTGAGGTTTATTTAGCTCTGTTGTAGCCCGCGGGCCCACGACTCCTCTTACGTCTTTATTCATAGCTCAGCAACAAACCTATGTGTTTTTTTAATTTTTTTTAATGTTTATTTATTTTTGAGACAGAGAGAGATAGAGCATGAATGGGGTGGGTCAGAGAGAGAGGGAGACACAGAATCTGAAACAGGCTCTAGGCTCTGAGCTGTCAGCACAGAGCCTGACGCGGGGCTCGAACCCATGAACTGCGAGATCGTGACCTGAGCTGAAGTCGGATGCTTAGCCGACTGAGCCACCCAGGCGCCCCACAAACCTATGTTTTAATGAACACTTTAACCTTAGGAGGTTTTAAAGTTGCAGGAAAAAAATTAAGCATATCGTGCAGAGAGTTCCTATACAATTCAGGCAGCATCCCCCATGATTAACGTCCTACATGAAATATGGTCCATTTGTCCCAATCAATAATCAATACTGAGAGATGATTATTAATGGAAATCCATACTTTTTCAGATTTCCCTAGTTCTTGTTTAACGTTCTGTTTCCTCTCCCAGGACACCAGCCGGTGCACACGTTACTTTCAGATGATCTATTTATCAGCCTGAGACCTTGGAGCAAATGCCACCAGCTGGGTGGCTGGAGGAACAGACACTTACATCTCAACATTCTGGCGGCTGAAGCTCCGAGGTCAGGGCCCAGCACGGCTGGTTTCTGGTGAAGCCTCTCTTCCCTTCTCGCAGTGTCCTCTCACGTTGGAGAGAGGGCGAGCTCTCTGACGTCAGGGCCCCCCCAATTATGATCTCATTGAAACTTAATGATTTCCAAAAGGTCTCGTCTCCAAAGACAGTCACACTGGATGCTGGGGTTTCCATGTAGGGCCCTGGCAGGACCGTGACTCAACCTGTAGCAGATGTCCTGTCTCCTGAGTCTCTTCCAGGCCGTACACATGTGGCAGTCTTTCCTTGTTTTGGGTGACCTTGACAGTTTTGGGGAGTATGGGTCAGGTTCTTCAGAAATGTCCCTCAGTTGAGATTTGTCTCATGTTCTTCTCATGGTTACACTGGAGTGATGGGTTTTGGAAGGAAGTTCTTACAGGGAAAATGCCATTTTCAATACATCTCGCACTAATCTGTCAAGGGCACAGGATCAAGATGACTTGTTGATGACCTTGGTCGCTGACTGAGGTCATGTCGGCTAGGTTTCCGCGCCGTAATGTTATACGTTTCCTTCTTCACATTCTGTGCTTTCTGGGAGGAAGAAGCTATGTGCAGGGCACACTGAAGGAGGAGGGAGTTTTTCTCCACTTCCTCGGGGACGAGTGTCTACACGAACTAGGTGGGACTCTTCTGCACAAGAGATCGGCCTGTTCTTTTCACTCATTCATTCAATCTTTTTGTTGGAGAATGGTTATTAGAACAAGACCTACTACCTGCTGGGTATTATCGTTTCTTGGTGGCAGAACAAGGAAATGGAAGGTGTAAACTGATCCTGTGTACACACACCTGCAACTATTATCGTTGTGTGTAACCATCTTCATTTCCATTATCCTGAATATGAGTTTATACTGATATCTCCAGCTCAGATGCATCCCTATTTTAGACCCCGCCCCGGGCTTTCCTGTAACTTTCCACCGCAACAGCGAGAACCTGGCTCCCGGCATCTACCGTCCACTTACTCAACTGTCCAGCATCCACGGAGAGGTGCATCAGAATCACGAATTCGAGGGGACATGATTCAACCCATAACAGGCAGTATCCTTGGCAGCCACCAGCGGCTCCTGGGTTGGCTGAGGGAGACATTTAGACTCGGGGCTGGAAAGGACACGCTATATAATGTATGGGGCTCACTGCAAAATGAAGAAGGGGGACACTTGTCTAAAACTCATCAAGAGTTTCAAGAACGTGACAACAACGTGTCGAGTCAAACCCAGGGTCCGGTGGGACTGCTCAGGCTTCACACTCATGATCCAGCCGGGTCTACAGAGGCAGGCAGATAAGCTCTGTGAAGAAGAACCACATGGAAGGAGGAAAAGTGGACCCTTTAGTCAACACCACTTAACTTCTCCTTAGCATTATCACAAACACAGTCACAGAGAGTCTGCAAACGCAGGGTGTTGTTTCAGGGTGAGTTAGGTGTGGATACGGAGGTACTTGCTGTATTGTTCTCCATACTCTTGTGTCTTAAACATCTGAGGACGGATTCTCAGAGACGTCCTACCCAGAGTGGCTCTTACGCCCTTCCTCATGCTCTGTCTCCCTGTGTGACTGCCCAGCCCCTGGTGAAGCCCCCAGAAGTGGACACACACGAGGTCTTTGTGTTTTTCCGTCCTTGGCCTTCGAGGTTTCCCACTTGGAAGCGTGTGTGCATCTTGCCTCGTTCACCTCAGCAGTGTGCTCTCCCAGGTATCTTACCATAAATAAGCCTTGTTCCCCCCTTTCTCTGAGCAGAGATTGTCCCGCCCCGGATGCTCCTTCCCTCCAGGGGTTGGGGGAGCTTGTAACTCGACCGTTTTGTGGGGAAAGCTTTCGGCAACTGGGCAGACCACTTCCTCCCCCAGGAACTTGGACAGGTAACATAGGATGAGACGGTCATCTCGGAGCTGAACCACGACACTAGGAACAGAGCTGAACAAAGCTAACGAGTTACCAGAAACTGCCCCAGCAGGGCGTGGTTTGCGCTCTATGTTCCCGAGATGCCGGCTGCATTCTCCTTCATAGTCAGCTGCTCATTAGCACCAACCCCCAGCAACTGTCGGCAGGTGGTAATGAGGAAAATTGGACAGCATTTGGGTTATGTATGGTGTTTAAATTAATTCCATCACACATCGATGCATGCGAGCGGCCTCTCTTCTTTAATTGATAATTGTACTCCAATTAACTTACTTCTGAGGGTCATTCTTGACTTCCAGCCACGTTCCCATCACATCCCTGGAGATCCAAATTCATTGCAGATTTGCTAAACCCTGCTCTTGTCCCTGCTGGGACTCTCAGGCAGTTATTCTACAAGGAGCTTCACCACCAGTGAAACGCTGGCGACTTGGACGTGTGTCCCCCTCCCCACCCTGTCCAGAGTCCCCAGCGGGTATATGCAGTTATTCCTGGGTTTCTGTGGACATCTCCTGCTAGCTGTGTCCAAAGCTGAATGCATTATCTTCCCAAGAACGTTCACCCCGTTCTCTCCAAACTGGTGGACACCCAGCCCCCCGCAAGCTAACCAGTCGGAAACACACTTGCTGTATCCCTCCAGCCTGCGCTCCGGTCAGTCACCACGTCCCGGGACCTCCTGCTCCTCCTGGTTCTTCCATGGGCTACACCGCCATCCAGCATCCTTCTCTTTGCCACGTCCTCACCATTTCTCCTTCATGACGTGTTGTAACCTCCCCACTGTACCATCTGCCCCCAGGTTCTCCCCCCATCAACTCTTTCCTCACACTGCAGCCAGAAAACTACAGAAATATCGTCTCGTGCCCCAGCGTGCCTGACTCCAGGAAGGAGGCTAGTTTCTTATGACGCTGAACACGCATCTACCCAATGATTGAGGCATTCCATTCCTAGGTCCTCACCCAACAGAAAGAAAAACGTGCATCCATATAAAGACCTATACATACTTGCCCCTTGCAGCCTTATTCTCTGTAGCCCCCAAATAGGAAAACTCCATATGCCCACAAAAGAGGGTATGGATAAAAAGCCGTGGCCTGTCCACACCGTGGACACCGCTCAGCAGTGAAAGGGAATGAATGTGTACCATGATATGATGCACGTGAGTTATGGCATTGAGGGAAGGCAGCCCGTCACAGAAGCATGCATGAATTCCGTGTTTGCAGTTCCAGAATAAAACAAATCTGATCCGCAGAGACAGAAGCAGATCAGTGGTTTCCTGGGTGGGCAAAGGGATGAAGTCAGATGGAGATTCTGGGGACAACGAAAATGTCTTGTGTGCTATATGTTTGTGGAGGGGGGGTTACACGGGTGTAGACATGTGTCAAAATTTAGTGAAATGCACAATTCAAATGGGTGATTTTGTTGTGCATGAATAAAAATCTACCTCTGAGACTAGAACCAGATTAAAATTTTTTTTGTTTATTTATTTTTGAGAGAGACAGCCAGAGCGCTAGCAGGGGAGGGGCAGAGAGAGAGGGAGACACAGAATCCGAAGCAGGCTCCAGGCTCCAGCTGTCAGCACAGAGCCTGATGCGGGGCTCAAACCCACGGACCACGACATCATGACCCGGGCCGAAGTCAGACACTCAACCGACTGAGCCACGCAGGCACCCCAGAAACAGATTTTTTAATATGTCTACACAGCACCATGACCCTGTCCCTGCCCTGATATCAGGGTGCTTCCCTTGAGTTTTTTCCTGCAAACACAGAAAGTTCTAGAACACACATGCTGCTTTCCATCTTGGCCTTTGCACATGTTTCCCTCCTCCTGGATCTGTCTGCTGTGTGCTCTCTCTCCGGCTGTCTCCCATTTGTTCTCAGGCCTGTGCTCAGATTTCACCTCCTCCAGGAAGCTGCCTCTCCTCAGAGCCTCCATGACCGAGCCAGAAAATGCTGCGGCACCAATCCTGCCATCACTCTGGACACAAGACTCCAAATCATTGCCTGATGGACTCAGAGCCTTGATAGCACGGTGGTGTCCTTCAGTGGTCATGTGCCCGGAGCCTGGCCCAGCACACCATTCAAAGTCATGGTCAGGGGTTCTTTGTCCAGGGAACGTATCAGTGAAACATCCGTGAGTCTGTTAGACAAGGGAGAAGCTGTACTTACGTTCTGTGGTTTCAGATGCCCTGCCCCAGGCCCCTCCACTATCCTTGGTGTGATGACCGTTATTCCGAAGGCCTATGTTGGGTTTCCTCACCGGGGGTACCGTGTGCTGCTCCCCAGTCTCCGAGAACGTATCTCAAATACCACCTGTTAAAACCTTATTGGTTGGCTGTCAGGCTCACCTCCTCTGGCCTTGTGACTTCAAGGCCACCAGCTCCAAGGTGAGGGTCCCAGCAACATGGCGTCCACCGAGAGAGGTTCTGTGAGTCCAACAGCTTGGGGGATGGGCGAGCACACCAAGACAGTGGCTTTCTGGGGGTGAGATCAGAAATCGTTCCTTCGGGTGACCTCTGTGACGGAAGCATGCCTGGCAGCCCACCCTCGCCTGTCACGGAGCTCGGGAGGGTCGGGGGCCAGTGGTCCAGCCTGTGGGCAGCGTCCCTCACGGAGGGAAGGGAGCAGTGTGTCCCCTCTCACGTGCCCTCCTGCAGAGACAAATGCTGCCGATAACGTCTGGCTTCTCAGGACAGGACGGCGTTGTCCTTTAATCTGAAATCTCTCTAATGCGACCCCTAGTACAAAGATTTTTAATTTTTTATGAAGAAAAACATAAAAATTTTAAATTTCAACTATTTGGAGTGACCTTCTGATAAACAAACACCTGGACCCGCCAGGCCCCACTCAGGGGCTTGCACGCCTCCCCCCTCCCCCCCCCCCCCCCCGATGGCCCGGGGTCAGCTGGCCAGGAGCAGTTTCAGCTCCAATTAGGGCTGAAACGGCTTTGGGGGGTGGGCTCGGGAAGCACTGAGAGGCAGGTGTCAGGGCGTGCTGGCATCCTGAATGCTCACTTTGGGTTGTATTAGCTTGAATTTTTTATGTTTGCCCTCATGAAAAATTCAACCAGAACGTTCTTACCCTTTAGCGATGCTCTTTATCATCAGGATTGATAAAGAAAGTGAGTTCCAAGGAGCTGAGAAGCACTTATAATGTGCTCACGATGTGTGGGGCGCTGAAGGCAAGAGGAAGCTGGGTCCCTTGTGCCCGGCTTCCCCGTCCACTCCCGCCAAAGAGTGCCCGACTGATGTCAGGCAAGGCCAGCAGCCTGCGGTGGAGACCATCCACGGATGGACAGGGGCCATGGGAGTCACACAGTCTGTGAGCCTCGGCGCTCCTCGAACAACGCAGCAAGGAAGGTCACGATTCTTTCCCAGCGTGGGGTTTCCCTCTTCATTCATGTCCGCGTGATGATGCCAGATCAGCCCGAGCTGCTTTGTACCCCAACACAGCGACGGGGTGGCCATTTCCCTGACAGAGGGCAAAACTCCCCACTGCAGCAGACGAGTGATGGCCCTCGAAAGATGTCCACACCCTAGTCCCCATAACCTGTGCATGTGCCACTTTCCGTGGACGGGGGAATTTGCAAGTGTGATTGTTACACGTTTTTTGAGATGCGGGTCATCTGGTGGGTCCTTGGAAGGGAGGCATGAGTGTCAGAGGCAGAGTGACGCAGTGGGAAAGAGACTTGGCAGGTTGCTGCTGGCTTTGAGTTGGAAAGGAGCCGTGATCCAAGATACAGGGGCAGCCTCCCGAAGCCAGGAGAGGCAAAGAACGGGATTCCTTCTAGAACCTCCATGTGCTAGTCAGGATCCCTGGAGAAAACGAGCCAATAGGATTCACAGAGATATCAATACACACACACACACACACACACACGAATGAATACATATAGTGAATACATATAATGAATATGTATTTTATAGATACAGGATTTGTTATAGGAATGGGCTCGTGTGATTATGGAGGCTGGGAGTGTGTAAGATGAAGCCCCAGGAGAACCAGTAATCTAACAGTGAGTCCAGAGGCCCCGAGAATCAGGAGGCTGATGGCACACATCGGAGGGGAGTCCAAAAGCATAAGAACCATGAGCTCTGAAGTCCAAGGGCAGGAGCAGAGTCACATCTCGGCCACAGAGAATAGAGCAGACCTGCCCTCCCTGCACCCTCCCTTTCTATTCGGCCCCATGACCTCCGCACCTGTCGGGCATCTTCTCTGTGGATTCACATCCTAGTCTCTTCCAGAAACACCATCCCAGGTGCAGCCAGAGTGAACCATTCCCCAACTAGCTGGGCCTCCCTTCCCCTGTCCCGGCAAGCTGACCCCAAACTGAGAATCACACCCCAGAAGGGCAGCAGGCCTGTCGCCCCAGAAGGGCCCCAGAAGGGCCTGGGTCCGTGCCGCCAGACCCAGTCCAGACTTCTGAACCACAAGGTAGCAAACCCGTGTCGTTTAAAGGCACTGAGTTGGGGGTAATTTGTTACAGCGGCCGCAGAAGCAAACACGTGCACTTACCCCATACATGTGTGACCTGACGACGCGCGGAACGTGGGAAGCCCTCCTCCTGAGCGGAATTTGTGGCTGCTGGGCAGGCCGGGCAGGGGCTCCGGCCCGAGTTCTCTCCGCTGAGGGGCCTGTGGTCCTGGGCACATGGGCTCAACTAAGTACATTACCACTTTCTCAATAAATACTCGCTGAATGAAGGGACAAGTTGTGGGAGACTGTTGTACGTACCGTATCCGTTGCATGTAACAGCTCTGAAGGACGAGGGTCTCCCCACACGTGCCGATAACTGAAGGTCAGTTAGATGAGTCCAGGGTAACAGAGCAGTGATGGTCTGTGCACTGTGCCAACTGTGTCCCCAGCACACTTGCTCCTTGGCGGCCCACTGTGTACTTTGTTACTGTCTCACACTTGTCAGGTGTGTGCAATCCGCTCCCCAATCTGTAAAGTGGGCACCACAGTGGTGCACACGTCCCAGGATCAGGGAGGCACCGTTGCTGAGATGGTGAATGGAAGACGCTTAGGCTTGTCTCCTGCAGGGGAGGCGCCCACTAAATTTCACTGCCCCTTGTGGTCACTTTCCTGGGCCAGAGATCACGTCTTTACTTCCCACTGACCCAGACTGGCACACGGAAGGATTCCATGTGCATTAAAAAAATACACACCATTATAATGAATTCCAAGGCCTATCATCCCACTAGAATTGATATACAGAAGAGACAAGAACGGAGCAGAACAGAGGCAGCCCAGTGAGAGAAGGTCGAGGAGGTCTGGAAATCTTACCAGAGAATGTGAGTTCCTTCCTAGAAAAGGCACTTCCAGAAGGACATCTCTGCCCCTAGGGATGCACAGGCTTCTCCCTGAGGCATCTGGGTGAAATCGTGAAGGTGAGGGGTTTGAACATGAAGAACAGACGGCATTGTGTTGGATCTGATGTGTCAATCTTAACACATTGAAGTGCGCTGTCACTAACACAGCTGAGGTTGGAGCGAGATCTGTGCTTTTCCCGGAGAGATGGGATCTCCTGGGCTTTGGGATAGACGATGGTTAGACAAACCACCAAAAATGCATTCTTATTTTTTAATGTGGAGGAAAGAAGAAGCTAAAAGGAAGAGAAAACACAAACGAAGGAGGGTAGGTAAAAGCTCGTTAATTCTGAGGCTGCTAACCTGAAATTCGTGAGCACAACAACATAGGTCAGAAGGAAGCTTCCTCTTCCCTTGTTAAAAATTGATCAGCAGATGAATTGTGAACAGAGACGGTTGCAGAAGGTATATGTTGACATCTGTAGAGAACAAATTGTCTTCGAGGTTATTGTGGTCACAAACGGACAGATCAGAAGAGAACAAATAGGAATTCTATTTTGAGTTTCTCTCCTTAGCAGCAAGTTTCTTGACATGTTTCCTCAAAAAGCATAAAATAACATATATCTACGGGCGTTTTCTGATCCGCAGCTCTCACTAATTAACACTGATCTTCTAATGTGGCGAGATTATATTGCATGCCCGCTTTTCTTCAGAGGATTCTGTAGGTTTATGTAGGCGTGCGTGGCAGCCTGAGTCTGGAGAAAATGATACGTGTGGTGAGGATGTGAAGCTGCCTCTCTGGGAGTTTTAGGGAGGAAGATGAGGAGAAGGGAAGAAACGCGTGAGGAGGGTTGCCAGTAAGGTCTCGGGGGTCAGGCAGAACGGACGAGGTCTGGGCTGCATTGCCGAACCCAAGTGTGAGCTGGTCAAGCGTCCTGACCGCAGTCATGGATCACGTTCTGGAGAAGAGGATGCTGGGATGGGGTTCGGTGTGCGGTGGGATGATTAGAGAGTGTGTCCTTAGGATCCACCCCTGTGCGGGATTGGGGAGAGGGAGGGGGAAGGAGGGGAAATGGGAGGACAAGGCGGGGAAGAAGAAGGGGAGGGGGGAGGGGGAGGGGGGAAGAGGAGGAGGAGGAGGGAGGGGGCGGGGAAGGAAGGGAAGAAGGGGGAGGAGGAGAGGAGGGGGAAGAGGAAGGGAGGGGGAAGGGGCAGGAGGGGTGGGGAGGAGGATTAGGAGAGGAGGTGGGAGGGGGAGGAGGAAGAGGAGGGGAAGAGGGTGTTGTGCTGCGATGGGCTCGTGGTCAGCAGCCCTGGCCAGCCGACCATTAGGCAGCTCTGGAGCCAAAGCAGCCCGTTAGAGAGCCCCTCACAGGGCTGGGTGGCCGGGCCTTTGCACGTCCGCATCCACCGGTCATCAGACTGCGCCGCGTGGGGAGGGGTCTGACTTCGGGGAGGAAGCTCCCTGGCCGTGAGGTGGCCCCTGAGGGGCCCATGGCCAAAGGTCCCCGCCCGCAGCCCAGCGGCTGTCGGAGAGGGTGGTCTGGACGGCTCCCCAGCTCCCCGCGTGCCCGCCCAGACTCGCTAGCTCCCACTTCTCCTCTCTGAGCCTGGGATACTGTTTCTGCCTCTCTGGGGTCCCGTGGGGTCTCGAGCGGGAGGCCAGACACAGCGCCTGGTGCAGCGGCTGCTGCGGACCGAATGCTTGTGTCTCCCCGGAATTAGTACCGTGAAAGGGAGCCTCCGTGTGATGGCATCTGGGGATGGGGCCTTTGGGAGGTCATGAGGGCGGGGCCCCCACGGACGGGATCCGCGCCCTTGTAGGAGGAGACCAGAGAGCTGGGCCTTGGTCTTTGCACCAGCTGAGGATAAACGCGGAGAAGGTGCCGCCCGCCCGGCGGAGAGCTCTCGCCCGGACCTGCCCTTGCAGGTGCCCTGAGCTCACACCTCCAGCCTCTGCACGGTGAGGAGTCAATGTCTGCTGTTCAAAAGCCTCCGAGGTTCCGTAATTTGATAAGGCAGCCTGAGCTGACCGAGGCCCTGTGATGACCTGTCGGCAAAGACTCGACAGTGATTCCTTGCTGCTCAAGGTCACGGTGGCCACGCCCCTGCTGTTACCATGGTTCACAAGGCTTCGCGGCTGCTGAGGCGCAGACTCTCTGAGGAGTCGTCGTAGCTCAGCCCGTCACCTGTGACATCCACGGTCCAGGCAGGGGGGTAAGGCCGAGCAACAACGCCGGGGGCGGTGACCCTGGAAGCCGGGAGAGAGGATCACAAGTCTGCTTTGACATTTTCGAGGCGCCATGTCGTGTAGGCGTGGAGATGGTTTTGTGCGGCTCCCTGGTTCGCGCTGACTTTTCTGGTCCCGCCGGAAGGGTGAGCCGAGGCAGGTGCCGTGAACCTCCGTGACGCCGTTTCTAATAGACTGGAGAAAAGACCCGTCCTTCCCCTGGAAGTCACCCTCAGAGGTCGTGAACTCCCTCGGCACCCCGAGGGACCCGCCCCTGCAGCGGGAGTGTGGTGCACGCTGTCCCCGCGTGCGGAGGGCATGGCAGCGCGTGATCGTCTAGAAATTCAGCCACGCTCCAGCTGCAGCACAGAAGGAACAGCGTGTCGGTGGGTGCTTTTTATCCTCACGGTACCCGCATTAGAAGCACATACATAATTTAAAAACTATATATTTTCAATTATTGTGAGTTTCCCAAACAAGAGACGTTTTATCGTGTGACCGTTAAATGCAACCAGGTGATCATTAAAATCTTGCTTGTGTTGACATTTCCTTCAGCTCTGAAACGAAGTTAAATTTTCTTAGTAAATGAGACCTCTCGGGAAAAGTGTTTCAAAAAAAAAAAAAAAGATTTAAGCAGTTTTCTGGCAAAGGAAAAAGAAATAGAGAATGGAGGGGGGGGTGGGAAATAGGTTTCAATTTTACCACTTGTTTTGGAATCAGAGTCAGAGCCAATATCCCACTGAGATGAAAATTGTTCCAGGCTGGAAGAACGAGGCTGGGAATGTGTGTTTCTGTGAAATGTGTTGACATTATGATCTTACTAACGCATGTTAATATCCCGCCAACACCAACCATATAACCAGAAGCACTGGGCAGCGCTATCTGAAATATCAGATATATATTCTGATATGATCTCATTATTACAAAATTAATTCAGATCCTTGTAGGATGTTTTGAAATGCCTTCCAGAAATAACAAAATTGACAGGCTGATAAATCACATCTCAGTGGCACCTTCGTGAAAAGTCAGAAGAAATCAGCTTGATCTCCTTAGATGAATAGTTCAAGGCTCAGACTCCTTCCAGCCCTCAGATTTTACGTCTGTAAAAATATCACATAACAATCAGTGAGGCTGAGGCATGTCAGGCCTCACATTACTCCTGATTAGAATAATTGATTCCTCATTAAACTCCTATACATACAGGTTTGGTTTCTTTCGAGTCAAATTTCATCCCCCGCACCTGACTTTCCAAAACTCTTCTTAAAATGTCTGTAAAACAGAAATTTCAATTCATTTTCAACTTAGAAAGCGAAGAACCACCTTAAACTTGACAAATGATACCTAACGGCACGTGCTAACGGCTCCTGCTGATGTTCTCGGGTGCTTGGCCTGAGTGCTTGGACTCCCAGCTGTTTCCGGAGACAGGTGAGGAAACGGGCCGAGGCGAATGTCTCCTGTCTCTGTGGAGCCTGATGGCCACGCACATCTGTGCGCACGCAGGTGTTGTGATACACATCGATGTTGTGCCCAGATGGCAGGGTCCCTTTACAGTTTTCCTTGTCACCAGGTGTTTTGGCAGTAAAAACAAACAAACAAACAAAAAACAAAACAACAACAACAAAAGCTACCTAGCTTTCTCCAAGCAACTCTTCTACTCTAGAAATATTCCACCTAACAGTCTTTGCTGCATTCTGGATGTCTCTGGTGTATTTTACTGCATCACAGCTGTCTTGGCTAGAATTTCGTGTCTGTGTCTTACTAACCGTGGGATGCAGGAGGAATCATGAAAACTTCCAGTCCTGTCATCTCCTTCCCTGTAAAGTGCAATTATCGACAGAATTGACCTGGTGGGTTTTTATCAAAATAAAATGAACGAAGAGTGACAAAAGGCTCAGAGCTGTGCCTGGCACGGAGCACACACTCAGTGTGACAGCTATTTATAGGTATTGCAATCAGTGCGATGTAGGGCTTTCATCCGTGGTTTTGGTTTATTTCTTTGATGATTCTGTGACTCTCTCCAGGTGGATGGGCAAGAGAAGCATTTTGTCACCTTTGATAAAATGATCCTACCTGATCACATTTTCATCTCTTTGTCCCAAGAATCACACCTGATTTTTTAATCCTCAGGCTTTGATACAAAGTTCCACATCTGGATGGAGGGAGATTATTCTAGCAATAAATGCTCATTCTTTTCCAATTACACAGAGGGGCATCGAGTGCAGTTTAATGGTTGTCGAAGAAAGAGGCAGCACGAAGACAGGGAGCTTTGAAATTAGGATTTGGACTTTTCGTTAAAGCTTGGGCTTTTTTGCCTTTACGGCCATGTGGATCCCTAATCATGTCTTCTAATTTGTTCTATGTGCTCCTTAAATTTCCCGGCACAATGTTGAGCAGAACTGGTCCATGCATAAATGTGTCTCTTCTATTCGTGGGTCCCAGGGTGCTGGCAGACCTCCACGTGTCGCTGGATGTTGTGTGGCCTGCGCTCTGGGCCCGGTGAAGCAGCAGGAGAGAAGGGGTGACTATGAGAAGAGCTGCTGGGTCAGAGAGGGGGCAGGTCCCCCAGGCCCACAGCCAGAGGGCTGGGGTATGTAGGCTGTGGTGGTGGTGGGGTGGGGGGATAGGTGGAAAAGGTGCTTAGGAAACACTCTGAACGGAAGCATCTCAACTGAAATGTAATGATGGACTTTCAGCTGCAGATCTGGGAAGTGAGGCCCAGCCCGAGAGGCCACAAGTGCAGGGTGCTGGCATGCATGCGTGTGTGTGTGTGTGTGTGTGTGTGTGTGAATGATGGGTAAGGAGAAACAGATACAAACCACGGTGGATGGACTGAAGGACCCATTTCCCGCCCTCCCTCCGCTCCTGTCCCATGGGTAAGGCCAGCTCGGTGCCTGTGAGGTCTTGGCTTGGGGCCCAGCCTCCTGGTCTCAGGTCCCAGGACACGCACGCACTCATGCAGACACATGCTCAGTACATGCCCACCTTCCTAAGTTCTCCCCTAACGATTATATTAAAGTTGATTTTCTAGTGAGGTAAACTTACCTACACATCTATAATATTTATGTGTCTGACATGTTTCTTTTTTCGTTTATTTGGAGAGGAGAGAGAGAGAGCGCGCGCACAGGCTGGGAAGAGGCAGAGAGAGAGAATCCTAAGCAGGCTCCATGCTGTCTGTGCGGAGCCCAGCATGGGGCTCGAACCCCACGAACTGTGAGATCATGACCTGAACCAAAACCAAGAGTCAGGCACTGAGCCACACAGACTCCTGTTTCCTTTTTAAGGCATTAGCTTGCATCACCAGGAAAAGGTGATACAGTGATGCTGACTTAGGGGCTCTGGGCTTTTCCAGCATGAGTCACTCTGTCTCAAAGGTAGGCATCATCCCAGGTGATGTTTTGAGATAGCTGTTGACACATTAAAGAAGCTCACGTCCACTGCCGTTTTCCTAACACAGCATCTCCCTCCACATAATGTCATCAGGCCCTTCTTGGCACCTGTCACAGCTACATCTCTGCTGTCCTCGAGCCCGTTAATATGATTGACATCATATGGTTGTCGTAGATACCTTGTGGCTATCATTTCATTTCTGGAATGGAGTCTATGGGTCAGCGTGTATCTGAGACTCTTTTTTTTAACATTTGTATTTATTTTCGAGAGGCTGAGAGAGACAGAGCACAAGCGGAGGGGCAGAGAGAGAGTCACACACAGAATCCAAAGCAGGCCGTCAGCACAGGGTCCAGCGTGAGGCTCGAGTCCACGAACCTTGAGATCACGACCTGAGCGGAAGACGGGTGCTTCACCGACTGAGCCACCCAGGCGCCGTGACATTTTAATGCTTAATGGAACTAATGGATATTTTATGAATATGTTCTGCATCTTCCTTCATAAGTGACAGCAAACTTTTCCTTTCTCTGCTCTATCCTTATCTTGTTTTGGTTTCAGAGTTATTCTAATCTTGTAAAAATTAATTGGGAATATTTTTCGTCTGTTTTATATTCTCAAAAAGAAGGAAATCATGTCCTTTTTTAAAATAAACTGAGGGGTGCTGGAGGGGAGGTGGGTGGGGATGGGCTAGATGGGTGGGGATGGGCTAGATGGGTGGGGATGGGCTAGATGGGTGGGGATGGGCTAGATGGGTGATGGGCATTAAGGAGGGCACTTGTTGGGATGAGCGCTGGGTGTTGTATGTAAGCGAGGAACCACTGGGTTCTGGTCCTGAAGCCAATACTACACTGTATTTTAACTAACTTGAGTTTAAATTAAAAAAGACACTTGAGAAATGTTCTTGGATGGGAAGACTTTCTCCTTAAATTCATCTGCAAATCCAGGGCAATCTTAATACAAATTTCAACCAGATATTTAAAAAGAAGAAGGAGAAGAAGGAGGAGAAGGAGAAGAAGGAGGAGAAGGAGGAGAAGGAGAAATCATCTTCTTCTTGAAAGTTTGCTAACAGTTGCTTGCAAACCTACTCGGGCTCGGGGAAGGGTTAGGAACCGGGAACAGCATAACGTTGAGATTTTGTGGCTCTGAGAGATGTCAGTGGATTCGGGAACATTTCTATTTGTTTTCCTTGTTTGTGAACAGTCTCTGGTTCTGTCTGTCACGGGGGCGGGGGGAAGCCACGGTCCTGGGCCCACCACCCACAGCACGTTGCTCAGCTCCCGTCTCAGCTCAAGCCGCTGTCACCAAGTGCCGTAGAATGAGCGACCTAAACGACAGACACTTATTTTGTGCAGTTCTAGAGGCTGGGAGCCTGAGGTCAAGGTGCCGGCAGATTCGGTTCCGGGTGGGGGCCTTCTCGCTGCACCCTCCACGGAGAGAGGGAAGGGCAGCAGCTCCAGTCCTTCTTCTAAGGACATGAATCCCGTCACGGGGGCCCCACCCTCATGACCTCACCTACTCCTGGTCACCTCCTGAAGACCTCACCTCCCAATCCCATCCCCCTGGGGTTCGAGCTTCGACATGTGACTTTGGGGGGCCCAGGCATCCAGTCCAAGACACCACCTGCTGTGACGCATCATCTGAAGACAGGGTGATGCAGGAGGCCCGGGTCTGCCCTGGAGAAGCCGATGGTCCGCAGGGAACTTAACTTGAAAGGGAGAGAGCAAGAAATGGGGCATCACCTGGTTTGGGGCCACGGGACTGGTTTCAGTGGCGGCTTCTGAAGGTGACACCCTCTGGGAGAAGAGGGCAGTGGCTTCCTTTGCATCGCTGATTCCCGGTTGTTCTGGGGCCGAGTATGGGTGTCACTGTCTGGGTCCCTCCCGCCAACCCTGATTACCCCGTCCTGCAAGCCCTGAGCAAATGCCCCTGAAGACAGGGAGAGGCCTTTTCTAAATTACTTGACTACAGGTTCAACTGGGGGATTGGTTGCTATGGACTCAGATTTACTCAATATTGGGCTGCAGGAAGTTCCCCCGGAGACCTTGAGTGACAACCTGTTCCTCTGGAAATGGCGGTCCAGAGACTCGGGAGGCCTCCCCACGGCCAGGCCAGCTGGAAGCAGAGGGGTCTGAATCTCCACCTTTCCCCCTAGAAACTTACAATGGATGATTTAAAATCAGACTCTTTTCTTTCGCTTGTTTTCATCTTGTTGTGTTTTGCATTGAAGAAGCTTTTCACTTGAGAAATTAAACGCTTTTGCAAAACAACAGAATATTTTCCCCCAACGGTTTTCCCGATTGTCGTATTTACTGATACTTTTTAAAAAGTTTATTAGTTTATTTTGAAAGAGGGAGAGAGAGGGAGAGGGAGAGAATGAGCAGGAGAGGGGCAGAGAGAGGGGGCCACAGAGCATACAAAGCGGGATCCAGGCTCTGTGCTGACAGCCGAGAGCTGGATGTGGGGCTTGAACTCACAAACGGCAAGGCCATGACCTGAGCTGAAGCCAGACGCTTAACGGACTGAGCCACCCAGGCGCCCCATGATGTGTTTACTAGTATTTTTGCCTGCTGACCTCTCGGCCGGTTTTCCCAGCATGTGGGCAATAACTGGGGCCGCTTACCCTCGAGCCTGGGTCTTTTCTCCCTTGCAGCTCGGAGGCTCACACAAATGTCCCCCGCGTTTCTGGTTCTTGCTGTCACTCCCCACAGCAGCCGCCTCTGACGCGAAGAGGGAATGAATCGCATAAGAGCAGTACACACTTCATTTCTTCAGCTACACGATGAACACATGTAACCCTTCTCATTATGAAATGTTAAACATGGCAGGGGCATGCCGAGTGAAAGGTTAAAACCCCTTTGAACATGATGCTCTCCTCCCGGGCTGATCTCTAACCTGGAAGAGGCAGACATGCCTGTCTCCAAGGCGTGTGGCCACAGACACAGGCTCACAGACCTACACGTCCCTTTTTGCCGAATGTCAGGAGTTAAGACAACCTCCCCCTCTGGTCCGATAATCCTACTTGGTACCGTAAGGATCAGTGATTCTCATCTGGGAGTATTTTGCCTCCACCCCCCTCCCATGACAGGGAGCATTTGGTGATGTCCGGGGACATTTTCGGCTGCCGTGATGCTGGGGGATGCTGCTGGCATATAGTCAAGGAGGTCAAGGATGCGGCTAAAAGTCCTCCAGGGCCCAGGACGGCCCCACGAAGGAGCATCATCCAGACCCCAGTGTCAGGTGCCCCGTGTGTGGATGCGAGTTAGCCGGGCTCTGGTGGTGTTCTGGTTCACCGCTCAGGTGGTAGATGTGGTGGGCATCCGGGAACACGTTCTCGGAGACACGAGAGGCACAGTCTTGGGCCAGATCCAGCTCCCTGCTGAACCGACCATGCTGTCACATGCTCCCCACTGTGCCTTCTGTTCCTTGGGACTCTGTCCCCCTTCTCGTTTGTCCAGAACATTCCTGCTCTTCTTCAAGCCTTACCTCCTTCAGGACCTCGCTCTCTCGGACCCTCCTAAGATCCAGACGCCCGTTCCTTCCCCCTGCGGTGCTGTCGGGTCAGCCTGCAGCCTCCAGGAGGCAGGACCCACGTCGGGCTGCCCACTGCACCACTCGCTGCACGGGGCACACAGCTGGGCACTGCGGCAGGTGCTAGAGATGCCCGTCTAGTGAATGAACATGGGTCAGCATCTATGGCACAGAATGCAATTGTTTACGTGTGTCCCTGTCAGCTTTGGGCCACGCCTTCCTCGGGGGCAGGGGCGGTGTTCACGCTTGTGTCCTGAGGGGCATAAACACAGGAGTGAGTGTGGCCGGCTGGCAATGAGGGAGGGAGTGAGTGAAAGGTGTCGCCCTCTCTGATCTGTGCTCATCCAGGATACTTCTTCTCATCTCCAGCTTTGATCCCAACCTCTGGATCATTCAGACACCCTTGCACACACTCTGTTCTCACTCCCCGTGTTCCTGTGCCCGCTGGGCTGTTCTCACGATCTCAGCCCCAGCTCCCGTGTGCCTTCTCTGCTAGACCATCCCTGGCCTGCCTGTGTGATGCACACTCTTCACCATTCACCCCCAGAGAGCCTCTAGAAAGCTTAATCAACTCCTAGAAGGTGCTCCGCAAGAGGCTCTTGTCTGTCTTACAGAATCCCCAAAGGCAGAGGCTCCCGGGTCCTGTTTGCTACCTCCTCATTTTTAGAACACCGCCTGGTACCCATTGGGTACCCATAAATATTTACGGAGTGAACGCATTGTCTCCCTGCGTGCTATGAATTATGTGAGTCTAGGACATCAGTCTCATTC
Source organism: Puma concolor (assembly GCF_028749965.1). Lineage (NCBI taxonomy): Eukaryota > Metazoa > Chordata > Mammalia > Carnivora > Felidae > Puma > Puma concolor. Next base: position 138,554,132 of record NC_141669.1, on the reverse strand, counting down.
ACCCTACCTTTGCGTTACCCAGAAAACCTGTTAAAACCTTTCCATCAGAAAGCTCTCTATAAATATCTATCATTTGAGGGGATCGCGTGAACGGATGGGTTTGTGCAGGCTGCGTTTGGTTCATAGTAGTTGCTCAATGCAGAAAAGGTAGGGTCTGAGAAGAACTCTGATTTTATACTTTCGGTGTCTCCCTGTGCTCGCTATATATTATTCTCTTGCATGACTTTCCATATCTGCATACTGCTAGCACCATCCTTTCTGTAACATATTGTTTAAAATAACTCAGTTTTAAATCTGTATCAATTTATTTAGCAATAAAACCTTTATTATTATGGTAAATGGAAAACCGGTTTCATTTGTTACAAATAGAATGTAACCTTTCAAGTGTAATAAAATACAATACTTACTAAATCTTAGCCACGCAACGGAGGGCTCTGAGCGTGCGCCCGGTGCTCTCTCTGTGTTGTCAGAGGAGATCGGGTATTGAATTTGCACTACGGTTTCCATGATGCTGCCGTCGGGGGAAACCAGGTGAGGAGGACACGGGGTCCTTAAGCATCATTTCTCACAACCGCCTGTGAATCTGTAGGTACCTCTATACAAAGTGAGAGTTTTAAAAAGAGATGAGCAAGGTTAGGAAGAGGTGTGTGTGATCCCACCGTGTTTCATGCCCTTGTTGTGCGCCAGACAAGATCATGTCAGCAAAGGCCAGTTGCGCGTGGCCCACGCCTTGGGAGGCGCTGGCGTCGGAGGATGCACAGGTGCAGGCGGAGGGCGGTGAGTGTGACGTCCTCGGCAGGGGCCTCGGGCTCTGACCCTGTGCGATCCGGTCCAACAGCCCCCGGAGCCGGGCGCACGGGCACCCAGCCTCTGGCGAGGAACCCTGCGGGTCCCGGGAACCCTCACTGCTGGGGGTGTGAGGCACGACAACCACTGGGGAAGCCGGGTGGGCGGGGTCTCATGCTTGGCCTCAGCATTTCAGTTTCCAGATACGCACTCAAGAGACAAAAATATATAACCATACAAAGACTTGTACGTAAATATTTATCTGTAATAGTCAAAAACTATAAAAAAAAAAAAGGTCCAACAGCAGGTGTTAGATGAATGCATAGTGTGCTTTCATCCAATAGAAGTCTCCTTGGCAGTGAGATAAGGAGCCGCTGATCCCTCAAGGGCTCAGATGGAAACCACAAGCACTGCGCTGAGTGTAAGAAACAGGACGCACAAAACACGTTCTGTAGGATTCCAGGCGTATAAAGTTCCCAGACGGGTAAAGCTGATCTATGGTGGTAAAAGCAGATAGATGCTTGTGTGGGGCAGCCGTTCACTGCGAGGGGCCATGGGGGAATATTCCAGAGGGCCGGGCCTCTCTTCATCCTGACTGGAGCCGTGATTTCACTGGTACCTACTTGGTCAAACTCATTAAACTGCACTCTTAAGATCCATGCATTTTATTTGATGCACGGGTATATCAATAAAGTTGTTGGAAGTAATCCCATCAGGCCACACTTCAGCCCAGACTGTGTGGCGGCTTCTCTTCACACTCAACGTGCGATCCACCAGGACCCAAGGGCCCCAGAGTCAACTCCTCAGGGCTCTACAGCGTGTCTACCTTCTCTCCATGCACCTGCCCCCTCCGGCCTTCCCAGTTTATAGGTCCCCTCAGCAGAAGGTCCTTCCCCAGACACACAGACTAAGGCAGCCACCCTGATTCTGCCTTCCAATTGCCTGATTTAAATGCTCCAGCCAGAACCCACAACTCTCTGGGGCTCCTGTGTCTTTGTACGTCTTATCTGCGGCTCCTTGTGTGTTTCACACCCCTAACCTCCGTGTCCCCAACACCTGCACATCTAGAGTGTCCTTCCATATGTAATTGTTGAATCAATCGGTGAGATGACTCGGGCCATGTAGGATGCGTTATTAGCCAGAATCAGGCTTTCCTACCTCCAGATAATGGAGAAAACCCATCTGGGATTAGGAGGAGAAAGAGGGAGAAGGAGTCAGAAAAGAGACCCTGACCCTGGGCTGAGGATGACAGAAATCACAGAACCATTTTAGGGATGAGATGCAGAAACCCCACACCAACATTAGGTGCGACCTAGGAAATTGGCATGAGCCCAGAGGATCCCCCACTTACCTGGGTGGCCCCAACATGGCCTTCGACACTGACGAGGCCAGCATGTTCCAGGCAGTCCGTTGGGTTCTAGACCATTTTCCTAGGCTTCTGAGGGTAACACACCCCGAGTGGACTCCATATTGGGGTCTCAACGTGCCATGACATGGTGCCCCTGAGGGGTGAGGGAGCAGAGCCTTGGAGCGCAGCAGATGGCTCCATGTGAGACGCAAACCAGACATAGGTCGGAGGAAATGGGCACCCTGAGCCAACTGGCATACACTCGCCACCTCCTGTAAAAATGGGAGATTGACATGGAAATTGAGTTACTCTAAAGTAAGTCAAGGTCTTTCCTGTACACCTGAGTTTTGTGGACTGGAATTCAACTTGAAGCTTGCTTATTTGACTAAAGCTGATGAGAAGAAAGAGACCAAGGAGCCCACCTGGGAAAGCTCTTGAATCATGAAAGGAAGGGCCAGTTGGACTCATCCATTAATGCCTGTGGTCATTCTTCATTCATTCGTCAAACACGCACTGCGCACCTAGCATTCTCAAGACAACGGGATCCTTCCTGGGGTTACAAAGATGAACAAAGACCAGGCCAGGCTGGGGTCACAGGAAGATTCTGGACACCAGCAGGCACTCTCTGAGACCTCACTGAACACCAGGCAATGTCAGTCATCCCTTCTTTCCAGACGATGCAAAATACATGATTGATAAAAATGAAGTCCTTTCCTAACAGCTCCTGAAATGACTCAGCTCAGTTTAAACCTGTTCTTTCAGGATAAAAGACATTTCTGAGAGTGTTGGTATGCTTTGGAGGCAACACCTGTCAAAGAGAAGGCCGTGTGTGCGAACGGAGAGCAGTCCGTAAGGGTGAAGGGTAGGGCTAGCGTCTGCTGGAGATGGGGCAGGGGAGAAGGCACCTACTCCATCGAGACCCCCTTTGCTTTGCTTGCGAGCTCTCGTGCCTTCTAAGCACCAAGCCCCAGGCTAGGTGCTGTGCAGGGTACCGGGACGCATGAAATAAAACACCTGTTTGCAAATAATTTACCGAGCAGGCAGTAACTATGGCCACCGTGGTACTGCAGGTGACCCGGAGGCTAGTGAGCATATGACCTCCAGGTCCCGCAGGGCAGAAGGTGGTGCAGCTGTGACCGTGGTCGATGCCCTGTGTTTGGCCCCTAGTGTCGCAGGGGCAGGGAGGGGTCCCGGCAGCGTATGTTAGCACAGCTTCCACGTGGCTGAGTCGTGGCCAGGTGGCACTGGCCTGGCTGCTTGGTGTCAGGCTGGATTTCCTGCCTCCCCGGACATGTTTTCCCCTGCCCGGGTCCTACAATGAGTTCATTTCCACTTGAACTGGCTCAGCCAGATTCTGTTGCCTACAACTAAGGACTCTGTCTGATGGAGTGGCCAGAAACAGAGGTTTGGCTGGACCACCCAAGCCCCGTAAAGGTGGCCTCACCAAGAAGAGCCAAGTGCTGTCCCGTCAGCCTTAATGCCACCTGGGCCAGTTCGTTCGTTTCGTCGCTTGTCTGGTTTCCGTCTGCACCTGGGCTGGCCTCTGGCCTGAAACTGCTTGGGCACACAGCATCCACCCCACGGTGGTCACCAGAACCTCTACACGCCTGACCACCTCTCTCTCCGCCTCGCTTGTCTTTCCTGAGTGCTCTCTCAGTGATATAATAAAGTACTAAAAAAAAAAAAGTACATTTCCCCTTATGTTTCAAATGCATAAAAGCAAGCAAGAAAATTAAATAGGTAGGGTAAAAGGAAGATTGATTAGAAATTTCAAAATAGAAATAGACCTTTTCTCCTGATGAGAAATGCCAGCTTCTAGTTGTGGGCTATTAATATGCCATCTGTACACTGGAAGAAGATCACGTTGGCAGAAATTAATCCATCGTCTCTCTACGTGGTGACCAACACTGTCAGCTTCACAGCCGCCAAAAACCTGATGATGTGGAGTCAAGGCAAACAGCAGTGTAAATAGAGAGATACACGGTGATTCTTCAGATGCCTAAGTAGATTAACCTCAGTATCGATTAGTTGGCTCATAAATTAATGAGTTATCTGCATTAATTATGTGTGTGTCTTCATAAACGTCCTCGGAATCTCTGGTGATAAAGTGGGCTAAGAAAAAATGCATTGAGGACGGCACAAGACCACAGAGCCATTTCTGTGGGCGTCTTCTCCCGGGTGACACGATCACTTTTCTGTCTGTCCCCACACCCACGGGGCATCCATTCCCCTGGATTGTTAATCCACCTCCAAACTCCACTTCTGACAGCTGGCCCTAAAGGTGATGAGTATCTAAATAACCCCGACATCTTTCCTTCCACTCGCCATCCCCAAGACCTTGGAAATGCAGCGGGTTCCTAGGGTAGCCCGTCACGGCGGCAGTTTCTTGGAAAGTAATCAGGCTGTAAGTTTTTGGAGGGTAGAGTCTGTGGCAGTTGCTCCTTGAGGTCCAGACAGGGCAAGACGTGTGGTGGGAACCTCACTGTTACTTGATGAACCATATTTCCATCATCAAAAGTCCTTGGTACGGGCCAACCCTAGGACTGGCCTTTGGGATCATGCTACTCCGACTGGGATGATCCTGGCAGTGAGGGCTTCCTGCTCCTAGAACACCACTTCTTTGTCTATAAGCTGCAGAGTGGAGAGGAGACCGGTCACTGGGACCCTGCTGGCTATGAAACTCTTACTGGTTTGCTTCCTCACACCCAATCCCCAGCCCCCAGGGCCTCCCGCCTATGCTGAGCATCTGTACTTCTGGCTCCCGCACTGGTCCCATTTCTTACTCCCCCCCCAGGCATTTCCATCTCTTTTGATGATTCACCCAGATGACCCAGTCCTTTTTGTCCTCTGTCTTACGTGAACTCTTTGACATTTCAGGTAAGTGGATTATACCCTTCTCTGATGTAAGTATTTCCCTACTTTTAAAGTATATTTTTGAATATTGTCATGAAAATCTGGGAAACGAAGAAAGGTAAGAGTTGGTGATGAGCATCCATCATGCAATGGGAATCTTGGCTAGGAAGTACTTTGTAAATTCAACTACACTGGGTCAAGCATGGAGAACCAGAAATGATGACGAGTTTACCTTCAGGTTGGCACACATTCCCACTGCTTGAAAGCTCAGTTTCCTTGGCTGAGCTCCCAAAGCTTGCATTTGCTTTTTCACCACACTGATTTGGTCTGGTTGGCATGGGTGGGGGTGGCATGAATCTGTGGTGGCACAGATACTGTCTGCGGCACTTGGCGGAGATTGGGGAGGAGAGAAAGAACAGAGTCTCTGGCTGCGATCTCAGCCCTGCCTTGGACCACACCTCCCTGCATCTTGGAGAGTCAGCTGCTTTTTCCTCCAGAGTGGAAGAGTGCAGACAGCACCATCAACAGGGGCCCTGCCAGCTAGGAAATTCTATAATTCTGTGGGGCTCTAATGAGAGAGCTGCTGCAGGGGTGGATTTCTACACATGCTCTGGAATATGCAAGGGCAAATGCACGCTTTGGCTGTCCTTTGGAAATGGGTTTCAGGAGGGCATCACTGAGAATAGAGTGTGAACAGGACGGAGCGCTGCCTATCTGAACAGCCTCTTCTTTGTGCCTGGGGGCTGCTGCTGTATTGATGAGGACCATTCATCTTTTATCTTGCCTCTGTGAACAGGCATGGAGATCCAGAAAAGACAGCATCATTTGTTGTATTCAAACTCAGAAGGCATCACCAAAAACAAACAAACGAACTAAAAAACAGGGAAGTGGGTTCCTGACTTTTTTTTTTTACTATATATGTTTTTAAACTTTCATTTTGACTTGAAATTGACCTAGTTTTGTTTTCCTGCTATGGATATGGAGGCATCAGATAGGGAGAGTCGACAACTAATAACTCAGTCATCTTAGGTGAGGCAAATTCTCTGAAAACACAGTAAGGGGGCCAGTTATGACAGGCCGAAGGAGCACAGTAAAGGTTTGGTGAGTAGAAAAGCGGACCAGTGCACGTAAAAAACTAGGGGTCCTCTAAAATTGTGATTTCTGGGAGCCCCTGGGGGGCTCAGTTGGTTGAACCTCTGACTCTTGGTTTTGGCTCAGGTCATGATCTCACGGTTCGTGGGTTTGAGCCCTGCGTCGGGCTCTGTGCGGACAGTGGGGAGCCTGCTTGGCATTCTCTCTCTCTGCCCCTCCCCTGCACTTCCTCTCTCTCTCGTGCAAAATAACAAATAAATAAACCTAAAAAAATAACAACAAAAATTGTGAATTCTGGATTTTCCGGCTATCTGATCAAACAACCAAGTGATGATCTGGCATGTTTAAGCCCTGATGAGAGCATGTGGTTTCTGCAGGGCTGATGCTGGCTGGCAGCCAACTTGGTGACCAGACGGTGGCCCAGAGAAGGACAGATGTGCCCCAGCTTTGCTTATCACCTGATGTGCTCGTAAAACATGAAGACGCCCAGCCCCCTCCCGTGTAGGTTCTGTTTGAGCAAGTCTGGGATGGGACCTCGGGTCTATACACCACGGTTCTCTATCTTGGCCACACTCTGGTATCACCTGGCAAGTTGTAACAACCATGGGCACCCAGCCCCCGACACCAGGCTGTGGAATCAGAGACCCCATGGATGGGGTCCTGTGGTTCGTGTCTAATAAGCCTGTGGGTGATCAGGAAGCACGTTGGAGTCACCGTGCTACTAATTCTGCACGGAAGGGGATGGCTGTGCTCGGCACGGAGCCCTGGGGACCGACCACCTGGCAGGGACGTACGAACGAACCAGCCAATGACACCAGAGAGGAAAGCAGGAGAGGTAATAGGAAGATGGAAGTTCTCCCCAGATGAATGCACAGATTCAGTGTAATCCCAAACAAAATCTCGCAAGTTAACAGGGCTTGATGGTTGATTCTCAAAGCCACATAACAGAGTCTGGGGCCAAAGACGGATAAGGTGAGGGTGAGGAAGAAGCCAGCAGGGCTGACCCCGTGGAAATCACGGGGGCTGGAAGACACGTCTGTTTGACGAGAGCATCATCTCACACTGACGGGGGCTGATGGGCCGTAATGACTGGTGTGGAGACAATTGGACGGACATATGGAAAGGATATATTTAGATCCGTACATAACACCATATACAGAAATATATTCCAGATGGATTAAAGGCCTAAATGTGAAAAGTGAATGTTTAAAAAGGAAATATAGAATAATATCTTTATCTCACTGGGCTAGTTAAAAAAAAAATTCTTAGGAGAAAAGATTGATAAATTTGACTACAGCAAAATTTAAAATATTTGAATGATGAAAGCCGATCTCACAAACTGGGAGAGAGTATTTGCAACACGCACCAGAGCAAAGTGTGATACCCAGAATATTCAGCATAAGAAAATAATAACATTGTTTTGAAACGCTGGGGGTGGGGGGCGGGGAGAGGCCGGGCCAAATATTTTAACAAGAGACCCATGGAAGAGAAAACCAAAATGTCCGATAAACCCCAGCATGCTTGGCTGGTAAGCATGGAGGGGATGTGACGGGAAACGTTACCGTGCCAGTTTGCACCAGCCGGGCAGAGGAGCGGGGGGCACCAGCACACCGCATTCACCCCTGGCAGCTGCCGTGAGACTCCCATCCATTCACTAGCCTGCAACAGCAGCACCTTCTGAGCTCACAGTCCTGGTCAGCGGTCGGGAGTCACTCTCCCTGGGTTACAGTGAAGGCATCAGAAGGTCTGGCCCCTCCTTTGGCTCCTGGGCGGTTCCTGCCCTTGCCTTTTCCGGCCCCCGGAACTGCATTCCCGACACCCTGGGCTCCTGGTCCTCCCTCCACGCCAAAGCCAGCCGGGCGACATCTTCAAATCTCCCGGCTTCTGTCACATCACCTCCTATCTCTCTGATCTCCTGCTTCTGTCTTACGAGGACCCCCCGTGATTACATCAGACCTGTCTGGATAATCCGGAATAATCTCCCTGTATTGAGATCCTCAATCACGTCCACAAAGTTCCCTTTGCCATGTAAGGTGACATGCACGTGTGAGATTCTAGGAGGTACGTGGGGGTCCCCAATCACCCGGCCTCTCCCCTGCATCCCCCCTGTGCAGAACCCCTCTGGGGCGCATCTGCACACCCTGCACCGTGGCTTACTACAGCCCTGCACGAGCTACCCGCAGGCTTCAGGGAGCCCTGAGCAGGTGTGGCCCAAGCATCCTGGCCTGGTTCCCGCCCTGTGCCTTGGTCCCATGCCCGTACTGCTTTGCTTCCTGCTCTGGGGTTTCTTAACTGTCCGGGATGCCTGTGGAGACCCGGGCACTCATCCACGTGTGGTAGAAAGACCGGGGGGTCAACACCTGCGAGGCCGCCCCTGACCAGTGGGAGCTGGGAGATCGGCAACGAGGGCTCCCCATTCTGACTGGTGAGCAAACAGCCACGAGATGCATTGAGTTCAGCGCTGCAGAAGGCCCCCCGGGAGGGAGCCCCCGTCACGGCAGCGTGTGGCCAGCTTGCACCCACGTCCCTGCTGCCATCCCCGTCCCTCAGCCCTACTGTCGGTGGCCAAGTTCCTGGCGGGCAAGGCTTTGCCTCAGCCTCTGCTTCTGGGGCACCCTGGGTCCCAACACTCACTTCTGTTTTATTTTACTGTGGAAGCTCTCACGCAGGTACAACGGGAGAGAGAATCCAGAGCGCCCTCCTGTCACCATCACCCAGCGGCAACACTGCACGTGGCCAACCTCGTGTCCACCCACCCCCCCCACTGGGTTTGCCCTGGACGAACCCCGCGCACCCTTACACTTCACCCTTAAACCCTCCATCCATATCCCCGAAGACTCAGTCTCTTCTTTAACGGAACCTAACGGTGACATCACAGCCAGAAGTGCCGACAGCTTCCTGATGCCATGAAATAGTTAAGGACTGATCGACTTTCTTGGGGTTTCATAAACAAATGTTTATATTTAATTTGTTCCCATCAGGATGCCCAACAAATGTCCACCCTGCTCTCATCTCTTGGATGCCCCCCCTCCACCCCGTCCCCACCCCCCACCCCTGCAACCGCTGACACACATTTCTGGAAGGAGCTGAGGCTTTCGTCCTGTGCAATTCCCCGCATTCTGTATCTTGTGGAGGAAACCTTCATGGTGGCACTTAGCACGGCTTCTCTGTCGCCTGTATTTCCTGCAAACTCGTGAACTGAGAATTAGGTCTGGAAGCTTGACTGCATTCTGGTACGTGTGTGAGGGATGTGTGTGTGTGTGTGTGCCCGTGTCTCTGTGTAGTGAGTGTATGTGCATGTGTGGTGTGTGTGTGAGTGTGTGCGTGTGCATGTGTGTGTGTATGTGTGTGTGCGAGGAACACTTCACCCCCACCCCAGTGCTGTGTTCACCCTGTGGTGCGTCCCTCGACATTGTCTGGGGAAAATCAAGACCAAGACCAGTGTCTCCAGGGACAGAGCAGAGCAGGAGTCGCCCTGAAGCTGAGAGCCTGCCATGTGGGGGCTGAGCCTTCCTGGGCCTGAGGGGGTGGCCCTGCTGGATTCGGAGAATGTTCCGGCAGGGGAGGGAAGTCAGCCCCGGTCAGGAGTCCCCCCCCCCCACCCCACCGCCCACCATTGCTTCTGCCGGGATCCTGGGAGCAAGGGCTGAGCTCTGAGGGCTCCCATCAGAGGGAGGACAGAGGGAGGATGGGAGGAAGACAGAGGAGCCGCTCCGTGCTCAGCGGGGGCAGGGCAGCCGTACCGGGATCCCTCCGGCAGAGACTCTCCATCACTTCCTTCGTGATGGCCCGACGTCCGCCGCTCATCTAAATAGCTTCCCTTGCAGGCCTTAAATGAGGTTGTGTGAAATACCAACGTGTACACACCATTACGGGTGTAATTTGCTTCTGAGCATAGTGATGTGCGCGCACACGTCCTCAGAAATAGCCTTTTCATTAATTGCACTTTGTAGCTGGCTTATTTTGAATAAATTGGCTTCCAGTGTATTGTCATGTTTTGGCAGGATATTTGAAATAGCGGGGGGTGGTTCTGCTACACGGTATGAAGTTCATTAATCAGAACTCGCTTTCAATGGGTTTTTCGGAGGGGTCTGGATCAGAAATCGGGCTATAAATAAACACGGGCTCCGGGGAGCCGCAGGCCTGCCTTCCACGGCATCTGGCGGCTGCTGAGGGGACGGAGGGGCCCGGCACCCGGGGGCTGTGGCCTCACGCACCCTCCCGGGGCAGGCGGGACCCACACGCTCACGGCCCTGAACCGCCAGCGTGAGGATACAGATGGCAACAGGCCAACAGGGTGCGGAGCCTGTGCTCAGGGCCTTCACGTGCAGTCCAGGCCAGCACCACAGACATCCACGCACGTCCGTCCTGCGGGGACACAGGAGAGAAACGGGGTGTCCCCACCTGCTGTCCGCCAGGAGGTGCAGAGAGGGTCAGTGTCGCTCACGCACCCCCTCCCCGATGCCTGCCACCTGCCATGCTCCAGAGGGGGTCGGGGGGACACAGGCACTCAGGCGCTGGTCTCTTGGCTGGGCAGGGCTGCAGGAGTGGGGCTCGCCAGGGAACGGGCCCTGCGAGTTCTCAGCCCTCCCTGGTCTCGAACCCATTTCTCTCTCAGGCCCTGGACTGCAGCTGCTGGGAATTGTCCCCGTGGCCTGGGGCAGAGGGAGCCCCTCTCCATCCGGTGGGCTCCTGTTTCTAGAACCTGGCCTGTTTTGAGAAAATCTAACATGGGGCACCTGAGTGGCTCCGTCGGTTGAGCATCTGACTTCGGATCGGGTCATGATCTCACGGTTCATGAGATCGAGCCCTGCGTTGGGCTCTGTGCTGACAGCTCGGGGCCTGGAGCCTGCTTTGGATTCTGTGTCTCCCTATCTGCCCCTCCCCTGCTCATGCTCTGTCTCTCTGTCTCTCTCTCTTTCAAAAATAAATAAAGATTAAAAAAAAACTTAAAAAAAAAAAAAAGAAAATCTAACATGACTCCATGGTCTAAGTTTGCCTCCCCTCCCCCGAGTCCACACGGCCTGCACCTGTCCTCTACCCACAGCAGCAGCTTGGTAAGCAGCTGACTCGGTTCTCCTTGCAGAGGGAAAACGTCAAACAGACTTGGGGTCTTGTCCGCTGTGGTGTCCCCATGGCCTGCACATGGCCCGAAGACCAGGAGGCCCCCAGTAAGTATTTGACATGTGAGTAAAGGACTGCATAGGGGCGCCTGGGGGCTCAGTCGGTTAAGGTTCAACCCTTGATTTCGGCTCAGGTCACGATCTCACAGTCTGGGAGTCCGAGCCCTGTGTCTGGCTCTGTGTGGAGCCTGCTTGGGATTCTCTCTCTCCTGCGCTCTCTGCCCCTCCTCCACTCATGCTCTCTCTTTCTCTCTCTCTCTCTCTCTCTCTCTCTCTCTCTCTCTCATAAAATAAACTTAAAAAATGGAATGCAAGAATGAATGAATAAACAAATGATATTATTGTGCCCTTAGGTTTCTAGTGTAGAACATGTGTAAAAAATAGCAAAGGAGACAGTGTGGATTAACTAATAAGTTGGCTAGTGTAGTAGAAAATGTTCATTGGCTGATAAAACAGTCACCTCCAGGCCCTTTCTCCCTCGATAACATGAACACGAGAAAATTAAATATTTATTTTCTTACCTCACCACATCAAGGGCTGGCCATGAGACAGACTTCTGGCAAGTAAGAAGTAAGTGGAAGTATGTTAGGAGGTTTTCAGGAGAGTTCTCTACTTTCTTGTAAGAGACGCAAGTACGTTTTCAGTGCTGCCCTCTTTCCCAAGGAGCTTGGATGTGATGGGTGGGGTGATGGCAGCCATCTTGGGACCATGTGTAACAGATGTGACCAAAGTGCATACACAAGGGAGGGTGGTACCAGGGCAGTAGGACAGAATAAGCCTGGGTGTTCGATAGCTCTGGTAAAGCCAGTAAGGTATAACCAACAGCCAACTACCTCTTAAACAACTTAGAATGTGAGAAAACAAACTCTTGATTGGTTTAGCCACTTTTCACTGGGATCTCCCATTAGTCACCGCTAAACACATTTCTAAGTGATACTGAGGATTGACTGGGTGATGTACCTGGCACTTGCTTTATGTTTATTTGTGGACCGTACTATGGGTTAATACTGTGCTGGGGTGCCAAGCAGAAATGGGGAAGGACTGGGGCATGGTAATCCTTGATGCACTCACCACAGGCATAACAGCATCCCTCCGATCACCCTGGGGGAGGGTTATGGACACCACGGTAATTGCTGTAACCAATGACTTGTTCTCTGGTTCTGCCGCCTTGCCTCTTAACAACCTTGCCTTGGGAAAGATTACAGTTCTTATTAGGTTCCGGGAAAACTCAGGACCTTGAAGACGCTCTCCAGGCTCTGTGAATGTCTGTGCCTGGGGGAAAGCCCCTCACCTCCCCCTCACGGTCAGGGAGTTTCTGTGACAAGAACTCATCCTGATCCACAAGTGCCCACGCCCATGGGCTCTCCCTGCCACTCATTCAAGGATCCCTCATGCCTTGTTCCTACGACACCTGCTCTGGCTGACCAACCACAGACGGAATGAGCCACGGTCACACCAGAGCCGCCCGTGCACCATGCGCACGGACCCCAGGCTGCACTCTCCCTTGTGCAGCCGTGAAGTCAGTCTTGTTTGAAAACACATCCCGTGATCCCCAAGTCAGAATGGTTGCGCTGGCTCCCACAGAAGTCCCCAGAACCTACAGCTATGTGTGTTAAAGAATCCCTGCTGTCAGCAGGCACGTACCGAGCCTGTGCAATGGGTCCAGGCGCAGTGCCCACGGTGGGGGTTGGGGGGACACCGCAGTGCCCAGCCCCCTGGAGCCGGCTGGGGAGGTGGATGCCAATCACATATCCTCAAATGTGAGCGGAGAATTACAACCACAATTAGTGCCACAAGAAGTGAGTTTGGGGAGTATTAACAGAGCACTTGCTAGGCAGAAAGGTCAGAAACAGTTGCTGGGAGGAAGAGATATTGGGACGAGGTCTAAAGGCTCCCCCGGTTTGGCATCACTGGCATTGAGGCTGGGTCCCTCTTATGGGGGCGTCCTGTGTGCACTGTTCGAGGTGGGGCAGCCCAGGGGATGTTGTACAGCATTCCCAGCCTCCACCCCGAGGAGGCCAGGAACATCCACTGCCTGGTCATGACCACCCAAAGCATCTCCAGACATTGCCAAATGTCTCCTGAGGGCAAGCTCAACCTTGGTTAAGAACTGCTGGTCTAGTCCTTCCCTAGCTGTTTGCTAGCCGCTAACCAGGGGAAATGGGGTGGGGAGGGGGGAAGATGTCCCAGACAAAGAAGGCTGGGGGACCAAGGCCCCCGTGGCACCAGGTGTGGGCAGGAGTGAGGTGCACGCACGTGAGGTGGGCAGGAGGTCTTGGGGGTCTAACAGGCCACATGGCAAGGCCTGGTCTTCATCCTGAAAGCAGGGGGGAGACGCTGATGGGTGGTCACCTCCCTATACTCTTGGCCTCATCCTTTGACCTGTCAGTGGACACATCCTCAGGGCACAGCACGTTCAAAGTCACCCTGACCAAGCAACTTTGCATTCAAAGCCCAACCAGGCCAAGGGCTCACATCTCCGGGGTCGCTCTTCCCGAATGCTTGGCCCATTTACTATCTCCCCCACTGTCCCTAACAGACACACCCGCAGACGCCAGGCCACGGTGCTCGGGGCTGAAGCGCTACCACAGCTAAGGCCTACATCCTTCCCCACACTCTGGCGCCCTTCGGCCTTTGTGGATTACCACCCTCCTTTGTGGTCTCTGGGTCTCTCCCCTCTCCAAACACACAGATGGAAATTGACAACCAGCACGGAGGGAAGCCGTGGTCCTTGAATGGACCCTGGCGGTTACATGGCCAACGAGGGGCAAATTCCATCCTGGTCAGTGATGGGCAAAGCACCATAAGAAGGTCGAGGTCTTTCACAAAGACATCGACTGGGTGGTCACAACGCAGATAACACTGAGACGGATTGGGGCCTGAGCAGCCACGACCGTGCATGCACGGATGCGGAAGGTGATAGGAAGGTCTCCTCCTGGCCTCCGTGAGGCTACCCGAGAAGCAGCGTGGAATCCTAAGTCCATCTTTCGGAACGGCCGAGGGGGTTTTCTGTGAGGTGTCCCCCGGCAAACACCAGCCCCTCTCAGTTGTGCCGAGGGCTACAGGACAGGCTTATTTTTCCGTGCTTGGACCACATGACGAGGAACTGAGGTCCCCAGCCACGCTGTAAGAGTGGGTCTGGAGGCACATCCACTGTCCTCAGCCCAGAACTAAAATATACACTTTTTAATATGTATGTTTGATTAATTCTATAATATAGAAACAATATAAAGAACTAATATACAGTTAATATACATTACATATTATTTTATGCTTGAACAAAATGTCACAGGCCGGGGGCTTTAATGGCTTAGTGACAGAATTTCCTCCTCACAGTTCTGGAGGCTGGAAATCCATCAGCAGGTGCCTGCATGGGTAGGTGTCGCCATTTCCCACTGAGTCCTCAAGGGGTGAGGAGGCGGGAGCTCCGGGGTCTCATATAAGGGCACTGACCTCATCACGGGGCTCTGCCCTCAGGGCCTACTCACCTCCCGAAGGCCCTACTGCTCACACCATCACCCTTGAAGGGTAAGATTTCAACATGAACGTCAGGGGCGCACAAGCGTGCAGACCACAGCAACATCCCAGGAAGGCTTTGAACCACGGACACGTCCTCAGGTCACAACGCCCAGCAGGCCAAGTGCAGAGCCAGTCAAAGGTGGAGGTTCCTGAGGGCCAGCACGTTGGCTGGTCGCTTTCCTAGAAGCTGGTTTGTTCACAACTTGAGGAATTACCAAAAACATAATAAAACCAACCAAAAACAAATACAAGAGAAGAAGAAAAATCGGGGTGGGGGGGTGGGGGCTACTTTTTCTAGAAGCAGGAAGACTCAACATCTCGCCAACTGGGGCTGACGATCATCTGCCTTCTCGAAGGTTGGGCTCTCTTGGGTTTCCCCACAATGTCTTCTCCCCCATCTCCTCCGCCCTGGCCCACCAAAGAACGTTCAAGGATACAAACAATAATGAGGTAAGAGGCGGCGGGGACGGAGTTCGGTGATCAGAGCCCTGCAGTTACACAACACAATTCATTTCCTTAATTACACCGAAAATCGTTTGCTCTGCGTGTTAACACGTTTCTGAATGGTGGGGTGTGCAGAAAGCCTGTGGAGCTTAATGAATTATGCAGCATAATTTCACCAGGATTAGTGTTTATGGACAAGTTTCCTAAACAAACAAAACATGTTATTTTTAGAATCCGGGGTGGGAACTGTCTGTGGAAACTGACCTTGTCTTTGAGGATGACTTCTTTATTCAATTATCTTTCATCAAGACGCTGAAAATTGATCTTGGGATGAACTTCCTTTAGCCAATGTCTTTTTAACGTTCCCCTCCCAGTGTGCTCACTGCACGGATGTGATGGCTCTGAAATGAAGCCAGAGAAAGAGAACAGTGAAACGCCACAGCCTTTGTAGCCATGTGGGGAGGGAGAAGCCACCACAGGGAGGACACAGGACAAAGGCCACCTGAGGGCCCAGGCGGGAGGTTCTGGAGGAGACAATCAGTTGGGCGTGACGGGGAAAGGCCATGCAACGATCTCTCGGGAAACCGTAAAGTACATGTTATGATGTGAGTGAAGGGCGCAGAATCTGTCCAGGGTTTAATCCTTCCTCACATCCACACACAATTAAAAACTGTGTCTCTAATAAAGATTAATTTCTGTGGTCTTTTGTAAGACCATTATTCTTGGGCTCTGGGGCAAACAGCAATTAGGGCTGGGATTAAGGAATCTCCTCCTCACGGCACCCGCTGGTGCCCCACTGTGGGGGCTCCCAGGAGAGTCCAGAGTGCTGGTTCTGTCACCCCAAACGGGCGGCTTTCACGCAGCACACAGCTCTGTCCCCCGCCCTCCAGTTGCTGGCTGGTTTGGCAGTATTTCTGCGATACTCAGAATCCTCACATGTGGGGACTGAAAAGCACACTGATGGTGAGCCGGCCCAGGTTCCTATGACATCCTGTCTTTCATTAAAAGTGTCCATCTGGGGGTGTCAGGGTGGCTCAGTCGGTTAAGTGTCCAACTCTCGATTTCTGCTCAGGTCATGATCTCACAGTTGGTGGGGTCAAGACCTGTGTCGGGCTCTGTGCTGACAGCATGGAACTTGCTTGGGATTCTCTCTCTCTCTTCCTGCTTGTGTGTTCTCTCTCTCTCTCTCTCTCCCTCTCTCTCCCTCTCTCTCAAAATCAACCAATCAATCAATCAATCAATCAATCAAGAAAAAAGTGTCCATTGTCTATTCATTCTGTGCACATCTCTCTCTCTCTCTCTGTCTCTCTCTCAAAACCAATCAATCAGCCAATCAATCAATCAAGAAAAAAGTGTCCATCTGTCCATTCGTTCTGTGCACATCTACCCCACGTATTTGCCACGAGTTGCTGGAATCCATATCACAGTGCTGGGAAGACACTGTATGCTAATAGACTTTTCAAGAAAACCAGAATGTGCTGGAAATGGGGGGGCAGGGGGTAGCCGGCCTGAGGACCCAGGCGGACAGGTGAGGGAGGCAGGCATGTCCTGGGGAGAATGGAGCCCTGTGAGCCTTAGAGACATGGGCAGGACACAGACTGGGACCTCCTGGGTTGGGGCTGCTGGGCCAGACGGCAAGAGGAGGGCTCAGCGTCGGGGTGTGTGGGGACAACAGGGGTCCTTGGAGGCCAGTCAGGGGCAGAGGAGGAGGAGGTGGGCCATTGCACACTCAGCACTTACTTTCTCCAGAAGCGCTCAGTAAAAGAGAAGCAGGAGGAGGGTGGCTCGTGCAGCCAACAGAGGGGCCAGGGGGACACGCCAGCCCTGCCTGGACCACCCAGGCCGGCCACCGCCTTCCCTGAAGGCCACATACCGTGCGGGAGTGAAACAAGTGGCCGGTCCCTGCCCGTGGGTTTCCCATGTCTGCACCACAAGACAAGACAGACGAGATAGGAGCAGGGCCCCCACGAAATGCCACGTGCGCGTGCCAGGACCGATGTCGGCGATGATGATAAAGCTCCATTCACTGCACGGTCACCCCGTGACAGGGACCACGAGCCATCTCGAGTTACCCCATCCAACCCCGTGAGGTCAATCCTGTTATTGACTCTGTTTGACTGTGTCACAGGACAACTGTATGCATTTCCCATGGCTGCTGCCATGGATGACCACGATCTTAGTGGCTGAAACAGCGCAGAATGATTATTTTACGGAAGGGAGGTCCTACACGGGTCTTACGGGCCAACGTCAGGTGTCAGCAGGGCTGCGTTCCTTCCGGGGGCTCCGGGGGCCAATCGGTCCCCTTGCTTCTCCGGGTGGCAGAGACTACCTGCCTCCCTTCCCCCGTCTCCCAAGGGTCTGGCCCTCCTCACACCAGTCTGCCTCTTTTCTCTCTCTCTTCCACTTTCCAGGGCCTGTGATTACATTGGGGCCGCCCGGATAATCCAGGAAAACCTTCGTATTTTAAGGTCATGGATTAGCAACCTTATTTCCATCTAGTGCAGTAATCCCTCTGTGCCAAGAAACCCAACACAGCTTCTGGGGAGTCACGTGTGGGTACCTGTGGGCGGGCCATTGTTCCCCTGACCCCAGCAACTCAGTAGAAGTATCAAGAAGCATCAAGCTAGCCCTGGGCCATCTGCCTCCAGTGAGCACAAAATTGGGGAGCACAAGAATCACCCTGTGAGCTTCATGCAAACAGGGTTTCCAAACTGGTACAATGGCTAAGCATAACAATTTGGGGATACCTAGTCATATCCATCATGCACAGCACCTCCAACAACAGATGAGATAAAATACCGAGAGTGCACCCTGGAGAAGCATCCGGAGCCGCTTTTCCTTAGGATGGACCAGCCTGTGGCTGTTTGTTAAACTGCTCCTCATGCAGGGTGCCTGGGTGGTGGAGCATCCGACTTCGGCTCAGGTCATGACCTCATGGTTCTTGGGTTCGAGCCCCACATTGGGCTCTGTGCTGACAGCTCAGAGCCTGGAGCCTGCTTCACATTCTGTGTCTCCCTCTCTCTCTGCCCCTCCCCCTTTGACCCGTGTGTGTGTGTGTGTGTGTGTGTGTGTGTGTGTGTGTCTCAAAAATAAATAAACATTTAAAAAATTGCTCCTCATGCTTTAAAAAAATATTTATTTATTTAGAGGTCGGGGAAGGGCAGAGAGAGAGAGAGAGAGAGAGAACCCAAGCAGGCTCCGCCCTGTCAGCACATAGCCCGACGCAGGGCTCAAACTCACAAACCTCAAGATCATGACCTGAGCTGAAATCAAGCGTCGGATGCCTAACCAACTGAGCCACCCAGGCGCCCTTTATGTATGTTTTGAATGGTTCATAATGTTTTCTAATAAAAAATTATAGGCTTTCTGGCCTCATAATTCTGGAATGTTAGTAAGAAGGCAAAGTTTCTCTGAGAGGGAACCCGTGAGCCAGGCTCCTTGTTCTCATCTACACAATAAAACAAACTGGGGGGCGCCTAGTGGCCCGCTCACCTGTCCCACCCCCAGCCGGGACAGCCGAGCTCCCATCTGTCTGCACGTCCACACCCGCCACTCGGAACTAGGCACTGCCCAGGTGAGCTGCGGCCAGGCTGGTGAACCACTGTGTTTCTGATTCAATGACCAAACGTATCGACCTCGGAGACGGACCCGGAAAGGGTGCACTGTCTTCACATCTTCCGCCGCGTTCCATTAGCCTTTTCTTCCAAAACGCTCGAGTCAATACAAGCCCATTGACACAAAGATCTTGCACTAAGCTTAACTGTTCGCAAATTATGTGGGTTTTCATCTTCAGTATCAACGGGCTGCTAGGGTCCAGAGCGACAGCAATCCAGGCTGGTGTGACTTTGAGAAACGTCGGTGCGACTGCTTCAAATTGCTCCTTCTTCCTCATTATTGAGCAGAGATGCCAGTTCCCACTGGAACTCAGGAAACCTCAGAAAGCCTCAGCCCAGGGGCTCCTGGCCCTCCAGGGAGACCCAGTGGCGTGTCTGCACTCAGAGGCTGTGCTCACGCTGCAGGAAAACGCGGACCCCGCAAAGCCCGCACCCTTGAAAATGAGAAGCTAACACCCTGCTCCAAAAGAACCCTCCTCTCTGAAGTGTGAACAGGTGCCATTTGCACGTGGGGATGTCCGGGTTAAGAGATCTGAGCCTCACTGGGGGTCAGCGAGCTGGTGGATGTCCCCCTCAAGGGTATTCAAGGGTATGGTAGCTGTCTGCCCGCCCTCATTGCCCAAGGGGTGACAGGGAGGGGTTGGGGGTGGCTGAAGACCCTTCCAGCAATAAATGTGCCTTTTCCACTGGTCCATTTCCACTGGTCTCGAGGCAGAAGGCACACCAGAGCGGGCTTTGGAGGGCCATGGGCCAGGACGAAATGGCAGGTCGTCTTCCGGAGCAGAAAGCTCTGGTCTGGGGTCTGCATCAGGGACCAGGAGCCTGGAAGCCCCAAGGCCAAGGATACTTCCTTTAAGTCCCTGCACAGAGCTCGGGCTGTGTCTTGTGAGCAGGACACTCCGGTCCATTGGATGGGGCCCTGGGTGGACTTCCTGCTCACGGAGGGGATACTGCTTTGATATTAAGTCCCTTCCTGACACAATTACGTTTAGACTATGCAGGCGATTTGTTTAAAGGAGGCAACATTAGATGAGTGGCAGACTTGGGAGAAATACTGTAGGGACTGTTTTCACTTTTCCTTCCGTTTGGAAAAATGTGAACAGAATGCAAAATGTAAGGGAAGGTCCCCACCTTTTTATCACCAAAAGGATTCTTTTGAAAATACACCCTTTTCTCTTGGCCTGGAGGCTGGAGCGACAAAGAACTCCAGGCCCACAGGGAGAGGCTCTGAATAAGGGAACGAGGGTGCTTGGGCTGTATGCTCAATGCATCTGTGGTTAAGAAATGAATGCTATCCAGAGTAAGAAATTAAGTGGCTGTGGAAATAGAATAAAAGCCCAGAGGCACCTGGGCGGCTCGGTTGGCTAAGCATCCAACTTCGGCTCAGGTCACGATCTTGCGGTTTGTGGGTTCAAGCCCCGTGTTGGGCTCTGTGCTGACAGCTCAGGGCCTGCTTGGGATTCTTCCTCTGCCCCTCCCCCTCTCAGACTCTGTCTCTCTCTGTCTCTGTCTCTCTCTCTCTCAAAAATAAATTAAAAAAAATTTTTTTAAAGCCCAAAGAGAAAAATGTCCCATGAGTAGAACTATACAACATTTAAAACTAAAAGCCAAAGGCCAGGGAGGGATGTTCTGGATAAACAGTGAGCGTTGGGGGACCTCTGGCCAAGAAGCAGGGAGGCAGGAGCTCAGACTTTCACGGATGTTCCCATGGCTTTTCTCTCTCTTCGAATTTAGCACAACACACAAGACCCCACACTCATCACAAGAGAGCGGGCCGGCCTTTAAGGTAAGGGAGGAGGCAAGGCGTTCAAGGGATATGATGAGTAGTTTGCGATGAGGCCTCCTTCCTTCCCTGCTGTTAAATATTATTTTAAAAATATTTTGTTCCATGTACGCTCACCAGCCATCTGCTCACTCAAGTCACCACGAGCTCGGAGAAACAATCGCAGGCCAGCAGCCCCCGGCCGTGCGGTGGAGCAGTGAGGGTCCTAGCAGAGCATCCCCCAGAGTCTGAAGACGCTGTGACCAGCGTTCTGCAAACTCACAGATGCTTCTGGCAAGGTTGTCTGTTCCTTCTCTCTGTCCCCTGTGGCTGGGGGTTTTCAAATGGAGAGGACTCTCATGTCCTTGCCACCACTGGATCCTTCTCTTTGGGGACGCCTTCTCTGGCACAGGTGCCCAGTGAAACGGCCAAACACATGGCCGGGACCCCAATCCAGAGCGTCCTGCTTCCACGCTGGTCACCTGCGTCCTCTCGGACCGGTCGATCAGGGGCCTTTTCCTGGAGCTTCTGTCTTGCCCCAGCCCTCACACCTGCATGCACACCGCAGGGACGGGACGGGACAGCAGAGCGAGACGTGCGCACGGATGCCCGGAGGCAGCACAGCCAGGCAGCAGAGTGGGCTCACACTCGGGCCTGGAGGAAGTCCCTTTGGTGGCAGGAACGGGAAGTGTCCAGCTTGTCCCCGGCCCTCCCCCTCCGCACTTCCAGCCCTGGGCCCCAGTGAGATATTCCTGCCTCCCTACAACAAGTCCACCCTGTGTCCCTGCAGCTACTTTGAGGGGCCTCCTTTACCTCTGCCTGAAACAGCTTAGCCTCTGTCAACGGACCCACTGATGGGGGCTGCCCACCAGCCTGTGACGCAAGCCCAGAGTCCTGCCCACGGCCTTTCAGTGGGTTCTAGATGCACTGCTTCCGTATCTGAGTCCCCACTTGTGTTCCCAGAGCTTGGGTGGACTTCTCAGGCCCAGAACACACCCCACAGGCCTCGCTCCAGACTCGTTCACTCCCAAAGCTGGGCCCTTTGCAACCCACATTCACTTCCTGAGGCCAAGCAGGGAGGGTTCACCTGGGTCTTACCCGGGGGAGAGAGCTGACAAGTGTCCAGAGAAGATCCCACAGGGGTCTGGGCTCTGTCGAGTAGCAAGTCGGGTTCAAATGACCCTTTAGCTTGCACAAGTGGGGCTCTCTTAGGAATTGCTGGCGTGTTGCACTGACTTCTTTAAAGGGCTCACTCAGCCAGCCTTGTGCCCTTCCTCCCAGTTCTGTCTCTCGTGCTGTGTCTCCTGGGTGATGTTCTGTCCCGACAGTTTCTTGTAAGGCCTCAGAGTCTGCTGAGCCCTCCCTGCTGGCCCGGCCCCCATGCGAGCTCGCCCAGCGCCTCCCGCTGCAGATGAAGGTGCTGCCCGCTCCCACCCCCCCTGCTCAGGCCATGCCGGGGTGTCCCCACAGACCCTCTGGAGCACTGCCTGTGTCCGACCTGCTGGCACATCCCGGATTTGCCCACGCCTCTACTCCACGGTCGCTGTCTTGGTCCATACGGGCATCAACTGCCTCCGGGGCAGCTGTGACGGCCTCTTTAAGGGTCTCCTCCGTGCCTCTTGTTCTACAATCCCAGACGCCCCGAAACACACCCCCCGCTAAAAACCCTCCAATGACTCCACGTAGCGCTGGGAACAAATCCCAGCCTGCTCAGCGTGGCCCACCCCCCACATCTGCTACCCCTCTCTGGCCACGACAGGTCCTCCTTCAGGCACCCTAAACGTGTCCCCGCTCAGCCCTCTGGACTTGCCATGTGATCTTTGAGAACTGACCCCTTTATCATATGGCATGCCCTTCCTATCCCTGACAGCCTTTCTTGCTGTGAGGTCTGCTCTGTCTGAAACTCCTGCTTCCTCTCGGTTAGGGTTAGCATGGCATATTTCTCTCCGGCCGTTACTCTTAATCTCGACGTGTCTTTATATTTAAGTGCATTGCTGGTAGATGACATAGAGTTGGGTTGTATTTTTTGACCCACTCTGACGATCTCTGCCTTTTAATTGGTACATTTAGGCCACTGGCATTCAAAGTGATTTGTGATAGCTCTGGACTAGTATCTACAATATTTATCACTGTTTTCTGTGTGTTGCCCTGGTGGGTTGTTTCATTTTTGTCTTCTACTCTCTTTTTTGCCTTTTGTCATTTTAACTGAGCATTTAATGTTATTTCACTTTTAAATAACCACTTCACAGGTAGCATGAATACCTTAGAATAACAAAATAATCCTGATTCCTTGCTGTTTCTCTTGTATCATGGCTGTTAGTCATTTCACTGATACATAAGTGTACATAAGCTTATACACACACACACACGTGCGCACACCTATACACACACACACACACACACACACACACACTGTCCAGATGACAATGGGTGTGCTGTTTACCCCATGCCTGGGTCGTGACTGGTGTGCTGTGAGAGTTTACTCCTGCTGCTGGGGTGCTTCTGAGAAAATGCCTCATCATGAAAATGCTGTATGGCTCTGGAGTGTTGATAAATTCCATGGTGAGGATATAGGGTCTCATCCATATTCTGAGGTAAAGCACACAATCCGTGGTTATAAAGACACAACGGGGGGTTCCTTCTGACAGTTTTGATATTTCCCTATCCATCTGTCTTATTTTCTACTTCCTCAGAGGCTATTGCTTATTATTATTTTTATAAATACATCCCCAGTGAAGATAAAATTAAATATGCATGCGTTTCAAAATTAAGCATGCATAACAGAGTTCTAAAAAATGCTTTAATGGAATCAGTCAGCCAATATTTCATGAATATTGTAATTTTGGGGTGGCCCAGTTCAGGTAACTTATATAATGGTACTTGTGTTCTTAATTAAAAAGAAGTTAAGGGCTGGGGCGGAGATTGAGAGTGTTAATGCATACGTATATACGAGTTCAGGTGACATCTAGCTGCCATTCATGCCCCTGAGTGAGATGAAAGCCACAGGACTGTAAATGACCTTGGACCATTCAGGGGTTTTAGAGAAGTCATCCTCCTCTTTTCAAATTCCCCCGAATTAACTTCTTCCTGAAACAAACCCTGGCCAGTGGTTCTGAGATCTGGTGTATGTTAGAATCACTCGGGGAAGTGTTAGAAAACACCAGTGCCTGGACCTCACCCCCAGAGTTTCTGACTGCGTTGCTCTTGGGTAGAGCCTGGACACCTGCAACTTGCAAAGCACTGTGAGTGGCTGTGATGGAGAATGAGTTCATGTGCATAGGACTCCACCTGGGCCCCAGCGGACATCGTGAGAGAGAAGGAGCCGCGGTGCTCAAACGCCTGCACTTATGGAAGTCTCTTGATGAAAGAAGAGCTCCATTAGTACATCCTCCCCCCTGCAATACCACCTTAGAAAAAGTGACAAGTTTTTCTATGAACAAATACCTTTTGTGTTGATGCGGAAGAAGCCAGACCCTGACCTCCAACATGCACCCAGCTGCTCGCTGGGAGACACCGAGCTTTGCTCTCAGGGCTGCCCACAGCAGTGTGCTGTCCAATCCCTACTTGTTCCAAGAGCCCCATGGGGACCTTGGTGTCGTGTGGACTCTGAGTCAGCAGCCTAGGGGGCAGCCTGGGATTGTGCCTTTCTGACAAGCTTGTGGGCGATGCTGACGCTTGGTCCACAGACCACAGGCTGAGTGAGTCCACGGAGCACTTCAAGGCAGCTGTTTGGGACTCCAGCCCAAACTCCACAGCACTGCCGCATGATGACTGCCCTCTCCTCCAAACCGTCACCTTTCAAGAGCTACTCCTGGTTGGGGTAGAACTTGGGTGCCAGAAAAAGTCCTCAGAGTTGTGTCCCTTGTCCCTTGCTTTCTCGGGGAAGTGGAAACACCTTTCTCTTCTGCCTTCTGCTCCCAAGAAATAACAAGTGGGTGCATCGAGTTACCTGCTTCGAGCAGGTGACACGGGTTGTCGCTGCTCTTGTGGCCAGTGGGAGGGGCCCCACATGGCAAGACTGCAATGGGTTCCATCTTCAATAGACTTGCAGAGTCAATAGCTTGCGAGACGAGGAAGAGAGAGACAAGGAATCCAGTGATTTTCCCCTGAGCGTTTCTGAGTTGCGTAAAAGGTTATTTCCACCAAAGAAAATAACTATAATTATATTTAATAAATAATGGCTGTTTTAATAAGATACACACTCCAGTATTTTCTTTATTCGTAAATATGTGTTTCCTTTACACACTTTCTTACGTCTAGGTGAAAAATGAGTGTGACGTTTGAAGGTCTTACAACAAATGGAAATATTTCTCACTGAAACAAATGGTGCTAGCTTCTTTATGCGGGTCTCTTTCTCTCCTAGCTGGAGCAAATTAAGTCGGAAATGGGTGCGTGTGCGTGCGTAATGTTTTGTCCAACAGTGAGATTGTTTGAAGACAGGGCAGTGGACTACAATCCACCCTCATTATTCATGATTCTATACTTGTGAATCTGCCTGCTCGCCAAAATTAATTTGTAACACCCCAAATCAGCACATAGCATGCTAGCAACCATCCGCAGACGTTTGCGGGGCGGTAAAATTGGAAACCATCAGAGGGCACATTCCCAGCTGAGGTAGAGCAAGGGAGACCCCCACGGAGATGACCAGAGGACGGAGACAGGAAGGGGCAGCGTGACTAATGCAAAAGGGCCCAACCCTGGGGCCAGGGGGATCAGGGTTTGAATCCCGACTCTGGCACCTGTTAGTGGGTCGGCCTCAGGCAGGTCACTTAATACATCTGAACTTTGTTTTCTTTTCTCATTTACAAAATAAAGAAAATAGAATGTACCAGGTGGGTTGTTTTTAAGATTTAAGGTGATTATCTATATGTGTGACGTGTAAAATATATTTCATACAGATAGAATATTCTACCTGTATATAATCACCTAGTAACAACTGCTCAGCGTTCACTGGTTCAGTGCTTGCAAGGAATTGTAGAATAGCCACCGCGAATAATGAGCCTTGACTGTATAATCCTCCGCTTTTCTTGCAGCAACATTTCCCCAAAGTGTAGTCCACGTCGGTACCACAAGATGCCTCACGAACAAGAAACCGTCCAAGTGAAACACGCTCGGCGAGTTCTGAATAATACATCTCCTTAAAGATTCACAGCCCACGTTAGTATATTAAAGGCTCTGAGAAGTCTTGCAGGGACATCCATATTTGGCAGTGTTCAGATATATTCGAATACCCCATAGATCTTCTTAAAGGAAGTTCTGTGACTTGCACTAAGTCCAAGGGACACTTTGGGGGAGTGCTGACGACTTCGCCCGCAAAACAATGGAAATGACAAATTTCCCATAGTTATGGTTGTTTCCGGAGAGGTAGGAGGACTCCTTGCTGGGAAATCTTGATCATTCAGGCATCGGCTCTGAGGTTGTCCTAGCGGAGTTTTTCCACGAGACGCTATTTTCCACAGGATGCTATTTTATGGCGGTGAAGAGGAAAGGGCTCAAGTCAGATGGTCCTGGGCTTGGATCCCAGCTCTGTCTCTTTCCAACGGAGAGGGCCAAGGTGAATTATTTAACCTGCCAGGCTTGAGTTCACTCATCTTCAGACTGAGTATAATAAAGCAATCCGCCCTCTCAGGCAACAAGGAAGGCTGTCAGAAGCAAAGGAGCGTGTGGCACCATGACTGGCAGCCGCACGGCGGGTGGAAACCACGGGTGTTTCTATTTATTTATTTTTTCAACTTTTTTTTTTTTGGGGGGGGGACAGAGAGAGACAGAGCATGAACGGGGGAGGGGCAGAGAGAGAGGGAGACACAGAATCGGAAACAGGCTCCAGGCTCCGAGCCATCAGCACAGAGCCCGATGCGGGGCTCGAACTGACAGACCACGAGATCGTGACCTGAGCCGAAGTCGGACGCTCAACCGACTGCGCCACCCAGGCGCCCCAGTTTTTTTTTTTTTAACATTTATTTATTTTTGAGACAGAGAGAGAGCATGAGCAGGGGAGGGTCAGAGAAAGAGGGAGTCACAGAATTTGAAACAGGCTCCAGGCTCTGAGCCGCCAGCACAGAGCCCGACGCGGGGCTCGAACTCACGGACCGCGAGATCGTGACCTGGCTGAAGTCGGACGCTTAACCGACTGCACCACCCAGGCGCCCCTAAAATAAGGATATAATATGCCAATATAGTCCCAGTAAAACAAGAGGGTCTGGGTTCATCTGCGTTGATGGGGTTCTGTGGGGAGACAAAACCCCGTTCACCTGCAAAGAACTGTCAGAAGCTGAGCTGTGTGTCCTCTGTACCCTGTGATAAGATGCACAGCCAGACACAGAGCAAACATCAGAGACAAGCAGCTGAGGACTCTGCCCACAGTCGGTCTTCCGTTTCATTCCTGTGGCCCTGAGTCTCGTCCTGCAGAAAAATGTCTCTTGGGTCGTTTGACATGCTCCTTTCCAACCAGACAGAAACCTTTTCAGGACAAAACTTGGATTTAAGGCTCCATATCCCTTAAAGTAGCAGGGATCATATTCCAGAAATCAGCATCAGAAAATATGCTCCTGTATGTATGAAGTTACTGAAATGGGCAATGAGACAGAGTGAAATGAGAACTGTTTCAGAAAATCCCAAGAGCAACAGAGGTCCATATGTAATAAATATTTCTTCAATGGCCTTAAAAATTGTATGAATTCATCCCTCAAATCACATCTGTTTGAGCGTGATTTTACTCTTCTGGTTAATATGCCTTTTCAAATCCTGCTTCCAATTTAGGACAGGAAGAGAAAGAAACATATTTTCAGTTCTGTTTAGGGACCAATTCCAGCTCAGCAGAAAGCTCATAATCCCACAGATCTAATTTAGAAGAGGTAAGAGTGGCTTCTAGGGTTTCCAGACACACCACCTTATTCTGTCAGGCACTTGTGTATTCAATATGGCCATTCGTCAGCCTGCCTTCCAAGTGGGGTCCAAAAACGTGCTGAGGCTCCGACGCTCCTCCAGTAGGGGAAGAGGCAGTTTTGAAGACTGGCCAGTTTAGGGGAATGGAATAAAATCCCCAGGGGCCTATGGACAGCACAGAAATACACTTCTCAAGAATGCCAGTCAGAGGAAGCCATTCTCCTCTTGACACGCAGTCTTCTGTGTGGCACACGTGGGCTGACACTGGTCTCGGGGGGGGGGGGGGTGTGTGGGTAAGTCCTGGGTCCTTGTCCGGTGCCCACGCTGAGCCAGCCTCCGTTTCCCCACCCGTGAGGTGACAGAGCCAACCTACAGATCCTTGCCCATGCAGCGTTTTGATCAGCAAATCCAGCCTTCAAGAATGAGAGGTTCTTCTCCTGTTCTTTTTCCAGTCTCGAGACAAAGCAAATTTGATTTCTCTTCATTACTCAAATTCCTGCCTAGATGAAGCAGCCCTATGTTTATAAATCCAGTGCCTTCAGACTAAATGCATTCAACCAGGAACAGAACAGTGCCACTGTGGCCTGGCAGAGCAAACATAATTGTTGGCACAGGTAGAATGTCTTGTCCCAGCCGTCTCTCAGACCCTCCTTGCATGGCGGGAAACAAGGAAAAGGAGACAATGCTCTAGATGTAAGTAAAAGTTCCCAAGATTATTGCAGGGAACCAAGGTCCTAAGGAGAGTTACAGCCAGTCTGATGTAACCGGCTCCTCCACCAGCCGTCCTCCTCCTCACTCTTCCATGGGGGACATTTGTCTGCATAAAGCCACAATCCTAACAGAATACCGTTGCCTTGTTGAGACCCAATCTCCATGCATCTTTAGCATGTTTTCTAGAATAGCTTCCATGGTTGTGGTGATGGTTAATTTTATATGCCACCTTGACTGGGCTAAGAGATGCCCACATAGCTGGTGAAACATCATTTCTCTGCGCGTGTGCGTGTGTGTTTGTGTATGCGTGTGAGGTGTTTCTGGAAGAGATTGGCTTGTGAATCAGTAGGTTGGATGAGAAGATGCTCTCACCAGTGCAGGTGGGCATCACCCAATCCACTGAGGACCTACAGAGAACAAGAAGGCAGAGGAAGCATGAATTCACTCTCTCTGCTTGTGCTGGAGCAACCATCTTTTCTTGTCCTTGGACTGGAGCTCCTGGCTCCCAGGTGTTTAGACCTGGACAGAGACCTACATCACTGTGTGCCCCACCCCAATTCTTGGGCCTTTGGACTCGGACTGAATTACACCATTGGCCTTCCTACATCTCCAGCTTGCCGATGGCAAATTGTGAGATAGCTCAGCCTCCATAATGGTATACACCAATTCCAATAATAAATCTGCTCATGTCTGTCTATCTATCTATCTATCTATCTATCTATCATCACCTATGCATTATCTGTCTATATATCTATGTATTATCTATCTATCTATTTATCTATCATCTATCACCTATCATCTCCTATTGGTTCTCTAGGGAACCCTGACTAATACAAAAGATCAACCAGAATTTCTTAGAATATTGGCCGTAACTTCACCATGCATCCAGCCAATGGTCATATCATTCTATTGTAACCCTAAAATAAGTAATGATGATGAAAATGTGTCTTATGATAACCTAGACATTTGCGCACTTCTTTAATCTAGCACTTACACAGAACAAATGCACTCATTTCCAAATGGCACCATTCAGAAAGTTGATGACAGCCTTTGAATTAGCCTGAGCATCTTCTTTGAGAGAAAAATAAGCTATTTTTTCTAACCTCTTGTCTACATGGGCTGATCAGATCTACTGTTGTAATTGGGACGACAGGGGATTCAGTAGCTATTTGGCTTTAATCCCAGAGCTGGTTGGGCTGATATGTTCTATTCCGTTATTTTGCATAAAAATAAGAGCCTCTATTTGGATAGACATTCCTCAGGCCTGGTCCTCATAGACTGGTTTCCTTTCCAGGAGTGGACTCTCCCTGGAGAGTCCCTGGGTGGCTCCTGGGCTGATGGAGCAGGGAGGGCTGGAACAGCACCAGTCCCCCAGTTGGCAGGTGCAGAGATGGATTGGTTTTGTGTGACAGAGCATATTCAACACATAGATGTTCACTTCAGTCAGATTCAGGAGGGAATCATTAGCCCCTGCTGAGGCACATGGTATGTTCTTCATGATATGAGGGACAGAAGTGTAGAAAAACCAACTAACAGCTCATGGTTCCCTTGCTCTCAGCACTGGAACTAACCACAATAACACTCAGCTCCTTCACTGCCAAATGACATTACTGATGCACACACACAGTGCGATTGTGAGGTCATGCACACAGATTGCACCACACAGAGCCCGGCACATAGGAAGGGCTCAATAAACTGTTTAAATAGTCAAATGGTTTCTGTCCATCTGAAAATATGCCATGCAAATATGGCTAAAGTCATTCTCACAAAATTTCAGAGGTGTACTTGGAACAGTCCGGGTTAAATTATATGCCATGTGATACATAAAGACCAACATAGAAGCCTCTGGGATAACACCTAAATGAGGTAGAACAGGGATCTGAAAACTGCAACCAGGGGACCAAATGTAGCCTAATGTCTGTTTTTACAAATAAAGTTTTATTACAACACAGGCACACTTGTTTGCTGGCACATTGTCCATGGCTGCTTTTGAGCTACACTGGAGAATTGAGGACTTATGGCGGTATGGCCATACGGTACTCATGGCCCCTTACAGACAGCTTGCTGACCCACACTTTGGTACAAGTGAGACTGGAGTGGAGTGAAAAGCAGGGTCGCTGCTGACCTGGGAAATTCCCCACAGGCTAAACCGCGATGAACAGAAATGTAAATGGGAGTCATAATGTAGGAGTCCCAGACCTTCCTGTCTGTACGTGGTGAGGCCCCTGGAGCACAGGGCCTCCCCAGCTGGTCAGCTCCCCACACAGTGTGTTTCACGAAGGGTGAAAAGCAGAAAGGATTTAGTAATTTAACAACAGTCGATGCATGCTTTTATGGATCCTGTTGTCCTTGAAATATTGAGCACCTGGGAAGTGCTAGTTTCTGGGAATAAGCAGGGAGTAAAATCGAGTTTCTCCTCCCACGGAATTCACATTCCGCAAGGGTGGGAGTTGCAAATGTGCACCCTAAGAGCCAGAAGCATATACGAATATGTTCCAGTGTAAGGAAGAATTCATCAGGGACAGTGTGTTAAGACATGGAGGTTCTATTTAAGGAAGACTTCTCTGCAGAGAGGACATTTGAAACAAGAGGAAATGAGCCTTGCAAATGGGGTGGCGAGTTGTTCCAGACAGGAGGAGCAGCAGGTTCAAACGCATGAATTGAGAAGCTATTTATTATATCTGAGAAATGAGATCAGTGCCATTTTAGTGCATTGAGCAAAAGGGGGAACATGGTAAAGGGATACAGATTTGCATTGACCAAAGAATTAAGTATGGGGCTTATGCTTTGTTTCAAGAAAAATGGAAGCCTTGGGAGTATTTGTGTTTCAAAAGGATCACCTTTGGCTAAGTTTAGAGACTAGACCATATGATTCAACATAACCCACCCTCAGGAATAATGGGAGACTCCTGAATCATGAGCCGAATTCATGAGTTATTCCTGAGGACTGTATATGTGCAAAGCACACTTCTAACTGTGGCTTAATATACTCTGTGGCTCTTACAGCTCTCACCTAGGATAGAGACAGCTGGAAAAAACATTGCTCCCACTCATAAGAATAAAAAAGGGGACGCCTGGGTGGCTCAGTCAGTCAAACAGCCGACTCTTGATTTTGGCTCAGGTCACAATCATCTCACAGTTCATGAGATTAAGCCCCGTGTCGGGCTCTGTGCTGACAACACAGAGCCTGCTTGGGATTCTCTCTTTCCCTCTCTCTGCCCCTATCCCACTTGTGCTCTCTCACTCTCTCTCAAAATAAATAAATGAACTTTAAAAAATAAGAAAAAAACTATCTACAAAGTCATAACTCCACTTGAATCCATCACAGAATTGAGATTGGAGAGCAACCAAGAAGATTAAAATCCAACAGATGAAAAAGCAAATCCAAGGAAGATGGCTTCTGAGCACTGATTTACCTGGAGCACACCACAGGAAAAAGATGGGTTGCCACACGAGTAGGCAAGTAGAACTGAGTTAAAAATGTTCAGTGAATTCGGGGCACCTGGGTGGCTCAGTTGGTTAAGCATCTGACTTCGGCTCAGGTCATGATCTCACAGTCCGTGAGTTCGAGCCCCGCGTCGGGCTCTGTGCTGACATCTCGGAGCCTGGAGCCTGCTTCGGATTCTGTGTCTCCCTCTCTCTCTGCCCCTCCCCCGTTCATGCTCTGTCTCTCTGTGTCTCAAAAATAAGTAAACATTAAAAAAAATGTTCAGTGAATTCATCCAAGAGACAAATAACCCAGTTAAGAAATGGGCAGAAGACATAAGTAGACACTTTTCCAAAGAAGACATCCAGATGGTCCACAGACGGATGAAAAGATGCTCCACATCACTCATCATCAGGGAAATACAGATCAAAACCATGATGAGATATCACCTCACGCCTGTCAGAATCGCTGAAATGAACAACACATGGGACAATAGGTGTTGACAAGGATGCAAAGAAAAGGGAAACGTCTTTCATTATTGGTGGGAATGCCAACTGGTGAGGCCACTCTGGAGAAAGGTATGGACGTTCCTCAAAAACCTAAAAACAGAACTACCCTATGACCCAGTAACTGCATTATTATGTATTGACTCAAAAGATGCAAAGATACAGATTTGAACGGGTACATGCACCCTAGTGTTTATAGCAGCATTATCCACAATAGCCAAACTATGGAAAGAGCCCAAGTGTCAACGACTGTTGAATGGATAAAGAAGATGTGCTATGTATACACAATGGGCTATTACTCAGCCATCAAAAAGCCATCAAAAAGAATGGAATCTTGCCATTTGCAATGACATGGTTGGAGATAGGAGGTATTCTGCCAAGTGAAATAAGTCCAGCAGAGAAAGATAAATACCATATGATTTCACTCATGTGTGGAATTTAAGAAACAAAACAGATGAATATATGGGAAGAGGGAGAGAGAAGAGAGAAACAAACCACAAGTGACTCTTAGTGTTAGAGAACAAACTGAGGGTTGGTGGAGGGAGGTGCGTGGGGGATGGGCTAAATGTGGGATGGGTATTAAGGAAGGTACTTGTTGCGATGAGCACTAGGTGTTGTGTGTAAATGATGAATCACTGAATTCTACTCTTGAAACCAATATTGCACTGTATGTTGGCTGACTAAAATAAAGAAAATATGTTTAGTGACTTGCTAAAGGCCAAGTGTGGAATAGTCAGAGTACAGATCCCCTAGGGGCTGCGGACGTAAGGGGAGGGCATCCACTTGCAAACTCTCTTCCACTGACCTCCACCTGGAGCTCAGGAGAAAGAGTGAGGGGAAGAGGCTGAAGAGAAACTCTCTTAGTGCAGTGGTCTGCAGACGTGGGATGGACACCATGGGTAGGGGGACAGCACCTAATCCTGTCTGAGCTCTCCTCCCCAAAGAACAAAAGTCTTAAAACGCTGGGGGAGGAGAAGCAAACCCTGGTAATGCTTGGGTATAGATGGAGACTCACTGTGGTTGGGGGGAAGGAAAAGAATACTCTGTCCCTGGAGAAGTGGCAGGAAGCCATCACAGGGACAGATCATAATGGGTTTCCTGATGCTAAGAGAGAGGCAGGACTTCTGAGGAAGCCCCATCCCCCAAACCCAGGGACACAGTGCCTTTCTAAGACTGTTGTTGGACCAGAATGTCACAGAGCTGCCTCTTACCCCCAGACTAACAAGCACAGAGGAATAAGCAACAGCAATCCTCAGTGCGGCCCAGGGGAAAGGAATAGAGACTCTTTTGGAGGCACTGACATCCAGGGAAGTCCTACAGCAGAGAGTACAGCAGTATCACTAAGAAAAGCTCTGACAAACCAGCCCCCACCTGAAATACAAGATAATACAGAGAAATTTGAAGCCAATAACCATAGCAATAACAAAATCCAAACCAACTCAATTTCTAGCTAGATTGGCTAAGTACCACCACACTAACAGCCCAGCAGAGGAAGGAGCCTGCCACATCCAAACATACGTACTATTTACCTGGATCTCTACCATCTCACATATGGCATTCAGGGGTAACTAGCATGCATGTACAAGCCAGAAATTATGAGACAAACAGAAACTCTGCCAAGAGACAAAATAATCAATATAAGTAGGCTCAGGAGTGGCTCAGATGTTGGAAATATACATGATTTAAAACAGCCATGATGGAGGCCTTGCAGATGCCTCCACCACCCAGAAGCCCCCTACATTGCCTAGCCATGGTCGACCCCACCACGTTCTTTGACATCACCACGGAGGGTGAGTACTTGGGCCATGTCTCCTTTGAACTGTTTGCAGATAAAGTTCCAAAGACAGCAGAAAACCTTCATGCTCTGAGCACTAGGGGGAAAGGATCTGGTGATAAAGATTCCTGCTCTCACGGGACTGTTCCAGGATTTATGTGCCAGGGTACTGA
Source organism: Puma concolor (assembly GCF_028749965.1). Classification (NCBI taxonomy): domain Eukaryota; kingdom Metazoa; phylum Chordata; class Mammalia; order Carnivora; family Felidae; genus Puma; species Puma concolor. The sequence goes on along the minus strand of NC_141669.1, from coordinate 138,520,115 downwards.
CTGGAAGCAAGTCCATCTATGGGCAGAAGTTTGATGATGAGAATTTCATCCTGAAGCACATGGGTCCTGGCATCTTGTCCTTAGGGAATGCTGGACCCGATACAAGAAGTTCCCAGCTTTTTGTCTGCACTGCCAAGACTGAGTGGTTGGAGGGCAAGCATGTGGTCTTTGGCAAGGTTAAAGGGGATAGATATTGTGGAAGCCATGGGGCACTTTGGGTCTAGGAATGGCAAGGCCAGCAAGAAGGCTACCACTGCCAAATGGACAAAACGAATACATTCGATTTGTGTTGTATCTCAACTGCCAGACCATTCCTTCTGTAGCTCGGGAGAGCACCCCTCCGCCCTCACCTGCTCAAGATCCCCTATAATCTTTGTGTTCTCACTGCAGTTATGTGGGTTCCATGTTTTTCCTTATTACCCTCCAGGTCTAGCTGGATTGCAGAGTTCAGCTTACAATTATGAAATTAAAACTGAACACCACCACCACCAAATAGCCATGATGGATGTGTCAAAAGTTTTGGAAGAGAAAAAAGACAGAATTCAGGGACAGTTGAGGGATTTCAGTAGAGAGATTATAAATAAAAGTCATGGTAATGGAGATAAAGACTTCCTTGAATGATGTACATGGTGCACAGGCAGATTATGATCCCTGGCTGCTGAAATTTGCAGCCAACGAGAGAAACGTTGGTGTGATCCCAGACTAGGACAGGTAAGAAGAGGGCTTGGCTAGCTCACTCAAGAATTTTGACATTCTGGGGAACCATAAAGGTCTTTGATCTCGGATATGAAAAGATGTGATCAGTGCGTTTGAAAAATAGTGCCATGACTATTGCCGACAAGGAGGCTCTCCTGGAAGCCAGTGTGAAAGAGGCTGAGTGGTGGGTGAGGGAGGGGGCAGGTGGAAGGGAACTGACTCCCAAGACGCAGGGTGAGGGACAGGGAGGCCTCACCCTCTCTCTGAGGGCTCCAGCTGCACAGGCTGCTGATGCTGTGATCCCACTTGGGATCTCAGAACCTTTGTGGAGGAGGAGAGAACGTGAAGTGAGTTTCCACAGATGCTCCGGAGGTTCCCGTGGGAGAAGTGGACACACGTGGTCAGTTAGGGAAAGAGTGTTAGTGGTGGAGAAGCGCCAGTACCCCTGAACAGAAGAAGGTGGACTCAGCAATGCGGAGGTGTCTGTCCTGGCTACACCAGATCAGAGGAGACGCCCAGGGAGAGACGGGTGGGAAAAGGGTGAAGATTATTTCTTGCCCTTACATATTTTCCCCTAAACTGGAAATAACTTGATTTCTTACTTTCCCTCTAACCTGTGATACTTTATCTTCTCTTGCTTTTTATTTATTTTTTACTTACTTAATTTTTAAGGTTTTCTTACTTATTTAGAGAGAGATAGTGAGAGAGTGTGGGAGGGCCAGAGAGAGAGGAGAGAGAGAATCCCAAGTGGGCTTTGCGCTGTCAGCACAGAGCCCATGAACCATGAGACCATGACCTGAGCCAAAATCAAGAGTCAGATGCTTAACTTATGAGCCACCTTTTCTTGCTTTCTCAATAAGCATATCACAGGGAAAATACACAAACATGTCCACGTGTAATTAAATATTTCCCAAAGAAAGGCGGGCTGCTCTTTTGTATCGACAGTTCCCTTTCTGCCGGTTGCTGTGCTCGGCCTCCTTCTTTTAAATATTGTTCAGACTGTATCTAGCACAGTGTCAGCTCCTCCGTGGTGCCCGGTGATATTGGATGATGGTAATTATATGCGTCACTGGAACAGCACTGCTGTAAAACCAGCAGCCATCCCAACCCATAATGTCAGAGTTTAAAAAAACAAAAACAAAAACCTTATTCTTCCTTTATATTATAGCACTGGATCAGAATCACGGGTTTCAAACCGAATAATAAAAGTAATTTCCTATAATGAAGATAGGGAAAAAATAGTATTCATTAGACACCTCCTATCTAACTTGGATTGTGTTAAACAGATAGATAAATGCCATAACGTAGTATAGAGATATAAAATATAGGGGCGCCTGGGTGGCTCAGTCGGTTAAGCATCCGACTTCAGCTCAGGACATGATCTCGCAGTTCGTGAGTTGGAGCCCCGAGTCGGGCTCTGTGCTGACAGCTCAGAGCCTGGAGCCTGCTTCGGATTCTGTCTCCCTCTCTCTCTGCCCCTCCCCTGCTCAAGCGTGTGCACTCTCTCTCTCTCTCTCTCCTCTCTCTCTCAAAAATAAATAAACATTAAAAGAAAATTTTTAAGAAATTCACCACAGTGTCAGGTGACTCAATGGTGGCATGAGAAATATTTAGCCCTTTCATTTGCTAATTTTAAAATGCATTTAAAATCTCTTTCTCCCTCTCATTACAAGAGGATCTACTCGAATTTCCACATCAGCTTACTCTAGCACATTCCACATCCCAGATTTGTTCTGGAAACATCCTGGGAATTGAGGTACTTATGCTGTTCTCTGCCATCTTGTGATGCACAGGTATGACCTGTTTGGTCTTCTCTAAGATGTTTCCTTGATGGAGCTGTTTGTCTGAAGGATATTTAACCCAAATCCTAGGTTGTTTTTCATTTCTTTCATTTTTAAAACATTTTGCTACTATGCATATGACACAAACAGAAAACAGTCAAAATTTTAAAAGCACATCTGAATGATCGGTTACAAAATGCAATTGACACGGCCATCCAGACCAAAACAGAATAGTTCTGCATGCCAGAAGCCTGCCTCCTGTGCCACCGAATGCCCTCTCCCCACTTCCCCCTCCACATCTTTATATCCTCTCTCTGCCTTCTTCTTTCTAGCTTAATCACACAAATACACAGCTCTATATATTACAGTTTAGTTTTTTAAAATATTAGATAAAAGGGATGACAGTCTGACTTCCCTTGCGTGATGAGAGCAACTGTAGCATCTCCTTCGGTGCTGGGCATGGTGATGACAGAATCGCTCAGCTTATACCCGAACATGTAGTCACTGTCTCCATGTTACAACGGGTTGTTGTTTTGCTGGGTATAGAATTACAGGTTGGTGCTTACTGTCTGTTAGTCCTTCTCACTGTCTTCGGGCTTGTACGTCTCCTGTTGAGAAGAGGGTTGTCAGCATCGGTTCATATTGTCGTTTTGAAGAAAACTTGCCTCTTTCTTCCAGCTATTTTTAAGAATTTAAAAAATTCCCTTTGCCTCTGGTGTCCAGAAGCTTTACTGTAACGTACCCTCGTGTGTAATTTTTAGAATTTACTGTTTGGATCTGCAAAGCTTCTTGGATCTGTGATTTTTGTTTTTTCATTAGCTTTATAAAGTTCTCAGCCGATATGGGGCGCCTGGGTGGCGCAGTCGGTTAAGCGTCCGACTTCAGCCAGGTCACGATCTCGCGGTCCATGAGTTCGAGCCCCGCGTCAGGCTCTGGGCTGATGGCTCAGAGCCTGGAGCCTGTTTCCGATTCTGTGTCTCCCTCTCTCTCTGCCCCTCCCCCGTTCATGCTCTGTCTCTCTCTGTCCCAAAAATAACTAAACGTTGAAAAAAAAAATTTAAAGTTCTCAGCCGATATAATATCACTTCTGCCCAGTTTTCACTCCTCACTCTCTGGTATTCCAATTCCACACATGCTGGCATTCCCTCAGTACCCTTGGGGTATCTTCAACCTTATCCTGTACTTTCCATGATTTGTTATTCTGTGATATCGTCTTGACTTTGACATTTGACCTATCTCCCACTTCACTAATTATTTCCATGTCCAATCTATATTAAATCCTCCAACTTAATTCTAAATGTTTATGTATTTTTCTATTCCACAATGTTCAATTAATTCTTTTTTTAAAGAATGTTGTAGGTTCTTTTGTAAGAATTCTCAAAGGCTCTGTTTCCTTGAACATGATCATCAGGTTCTTTAAAGTCCAACAACTCTGGGGTGCCTGGGTGGCTCAGTTGGTTAACTCTTGGTTTCAGCTCAGGTCAGGATCTCACAGGTTGTGAGTGTAAGCCCTCATCGGGCTCTGAGCTGATGGTGTGGAGCCTGCTTGGGATTCTCTCTCTCTCTCTCTCTCTCTCTCTCTCTCTCTTTCTGCCCCTCCCCTGCTCTCTCTCTCACAAATAAATAAACTAAAAAAAAATATGGTCCTCCAACCCCAATCTCTGGATCCACTGTGAGTCTGTTTCTGTTGCCTGTATTTGCTGCTGATTTCTGCACATGTTGTCCTGCCATGTCAAGGTGCCCAGTTATTTCACGCAGTGTGCCAGAAGCTTTACTTTTTACAGAGCTTTGCAGAAATTATTCAGGTCCCCGTTGACGGATTTATGTTTGCTATAGCAATCCCAGAGCAATCCCATTTGAGAGATCACTAGAAGCTAACGTGCAGAGGCTGTGGTGATCTGTTGACTCCTAGCCTGCCCCAACAACCTTAGAAGAGAAGCATCTCCTGATGTCAGCTTTCACTCCCACATCTTACACCCGCCATCCTTCATTCTCTTACTTTCTGTCGCAATCTCGCAGAGTTTTTAATATGTTGTATGATTGGTCTCATCCCCTTAGTCTACCATTTTTAAAAAAGGTTCTTTATCGGGGCGCCTGGGTGGTTCAGTCGGTTAAGCGTCCGACTTCGGCTTAGGTCATGATCTCCTGGTCTGTGAGTTTGAGCCCCTTGTCGGGCTCTGTGCTGATGGCTCAGAACCTGGAGCCTGTTTGAGATTCTGTGTCTCCCTCTCTTTCTGCCCCTCCCCCTGCTCACGATCTCTCTGTCTCTGAAAAATGAATAAACCTTAAAAAAATTAAAAAAATTAAAAATAAGAAAGGTTCTTTTTCGATCCATTAAATAAATATCTGTTGAGTCCTAGTCTGTGCCAGACTGTGTGTTGCATGCTGGATGTTCACTGGGGAGCCAGGGAGAGAAACACTACCCGTGCGGCATTCATAGTCTAGTGTTTTAAGATTTAATTACTTGACCTCTGGTCCTATAGGACCTTATAAGGGCAGATTTGAAATGAATCCAGAAAGTACCATCACGGTCCACAGAAATGGCTGATCTCACAGGGTGAGCAGAGTCCTGGAAGGATGTTGAGGGATCTTGCTGAAATACACAGAGGAGAGTCCTGGTCATGTGACGACACGTATTTGTTGGGGCAGGAAGTCCAACGTGACCTCCTGCCCTTCCACCAGCACTGCCACCTGCAGACCACGGTGACGGTGACTTCTGTGATCCTGACCTGGCCCGCTGATGGTCTGGTTGTGGTAAGAGGACAGAAGGGGAGGAGTTGAAAGAACTTACTTAAGAGCCATTTAAAATTTAAACAGTGTTCATAGCCATCAAAGCCTCGAGGTGTTCTAAAGCAACACTACTCCCTCAGAACACTATTCCCTCATGTTTACACGATCTCTTCAAAGGCCCATTAGATCTAAACCTTTGATGTGTGACCGACTACTTCAGTGGTGGCTTTTTGTCAGCTCAAATTTAAATCCAGTGGGGAAACGGACAAATTGGCTCTTTTATCCACACTTTCAGTATCAACTCACAATGAACCGGGATATTTTCCCCACTTAAAAGCTACATGATGAGTTTATGAGCAGGACAAAGCGAATAAATATTCTGCCCAGGAGCTCCACTGGAACACAGAGTCAGACTTTCGGGACCAGAGCCATGCACGCCACTCTCCTCCAGCTGAGGCTGTCTGATTCCATCTCTTCCTTGGGAACACAAGCACAGCATGTGGAGAAGCCACTGCCTCCGGGCAGTGTTGGGGAGGGTCCTGTGGATGCCGTGGCCCTGGGCTAATGCAGGCATGCTGCTAAACTGAGGAGCAAGGGTCCTTCCGTAAAGGCCAGGGGACGATCGTTGCTGGAAGTGAGCTCGTGACGTAGAACTGAATCAACCCACCTCCAGCTGCCTTTGTTCTCTTGGACCAAACCGCAAGCTCACTGTAGATGCTGCAGTGTTTCTCCAGACATCAGTGCTTTCTTTCTCCAGACGTCAGTGCTCGCTTTGGAAGGGGCGACCCAGGTGTGATGAGCGGGTTTGCACTGGGGACATCCAGTCACCTGCCCAGTGCTGGCGTCTCCTCTCCCGGCACTTCCTTGAGAAGACGTAGCATCCCTGTGAAAGCTAGTTTACCCACTGAAGAGGGTGCGGAAGAGAAGACACACGTAGACAAATCTAACGATGACATAATTCACACGTCTAGAGGATACATGGAAAGCTTTGCTTTTCAAAAAGTCCTCTTATGGGAAATCCTTTTATATTAGTCAGCTCAGGCTGTCATAACAAGAGACCCCAGACTGGGGGGCTTAAACGCAGAAATCTATCTCCTCACCATTCTGGAAGCTAGAAGCCCAAGATCAAGATGCCAGCAGGCTTGGTTTCTTCTGAGGACCAGGAGACTCTCTCCTTGGCTTGTACACAGTCATCTTGCTGTGTCCTCACACATCTTTGCTCTGCATCTGTGTCTCCACCCCGTCTGCTCTTGAGGAAGGACACCAGTCATGTTGAATAAGGACCCATCTGTATGATCTGCTTTTACCCTCAGTGACTCTGAAAAGGCTCTATCTCCAAATACAGTCACAATCCGGGGAATTGGGGGTGAGGACTTCTACATACGAATTTGAAAAGAATACAATTCAGCCCATGACACCTTTCTAAAGATGATGCAGAACCCTAAAATAGATTCCCAACTTCAACTAAATGAAATCAATTTTTAAAATTCTGCAGCATAAAAATCACTGTAACAAAAGTAAAAAGGCAGATGAGAAACAGTGAAACACATTTGCTATTTATGTCACAAAGGTCTAATTTTTAAAAATACAGATGGATCAAGAGATAAAGCCAGCTGGGAAAAACCTAAGTCCTGTACGAAAAGGGGCACAAAGTCTAGAGCGTTCACAGAAAGGGAAATAAAAGCTGTTTTTAAATGATGACCAAAATGAGATGCAACTACAAACAATCTTGAAATCACATTGCTTCCCCACTGATCACAATGACAAAGGTTTGATAACCCAAACTTGACCAGAGTGGAATGAATGATTTCGTATATATTGTAAGTTGATAGGACCTTCAGGTCAAACATTTGGCAAAGTCTATCACCACTGCAATTATACAAAACCTTTGACTGGCACTTCTCGGTCCCACAAACAATAGGCCTTCATACGTGTGAAGTGACCTACGTACCAGAACACTTGCGGCAGGGTCGTACAGGATGGCAAAAGATTGAACACCTCTAAGCAGGAGTCAGTAGGTATGTTCCCAGTGAATACTTCACAGCGGTCAAGGGACGTGGGACTGCTCCGTATGTACTGATACGGGACCATCGGCAGTCTGTATTAAGGGCGGTCAGTGTTTGTGAATGCTATCATCTGGGATAAAATGTTCACCCGGATGGATTTGAATGTTTCTGAGAGCACACACAGCCAACCTGGATGCCCCTAGGGGAGAGTACGTAGCACCCGGGAGGCGGAATAGACAGCACACTGAACACCTGTCCCTTCTGGGACTAAACACCACGCAAACATTTCAGCACAGAGCCCCGAAGCAAATATGACAAAATGTTAATATCTGTTCCAAGGTGGGTGCGTGGATGATCTGTTCTATTATCTCCTGTCGTTTCGTGCTCATTTGAAATGTTTCATAATTAAAATTTAAAAATAAAAAATCACATCTTTTTGCCTATTACATTTAAAAAAATGATTCCCACACACACGCACCTAAATTTGTCCATACTTTTCACTGTTCCTTCTATCTTACTCAACCTCTCATAATTGCAAGGGAAAGAAACACACGCCAACAGGCTTTAGACAAACAGAGAATTTAGTGGCTCCCATTTCTGGAAAGGCCTGGGTGTCGCCTTCAGGTCCAATTGGATCTAGGAGCCCAGATGATGCCGTCCCTTGTGTCTTTCTCTTCCTCAGACAGGTGATGCTGTTTACTTCTTACTGGTTTTTGTCAGGAAGCAGGGAAGAGAACGTTGCTCACCAATGGTCGTGAGGACTCTCACCACGTGGTCACAGTTGCGACTTCAAGATCTAGCCATGCAAATGCGTATTCCTCCTCCGCAAATAGTGAGCACGGTGTCGGCATGTACTTTGGAACCGAACAAAATCCTTTCCCCAGCAAGCTCCTTCATGGCTGTCGGCATCCGGAAGGTCCTCACCCGGATCGGTTATTTCACTGGGGATTGTCAAGGGGTGATTTCCTAATTGTGTCGTCCCTTCCTCATTTATCACCTGCTACTTTTCTGCAAAGAGTTTTCCTTATTAACAGAGGATAAACTGGTTCTGAGCAAACGCTTGATTTTTTCCCATTGGTGATCAATTTTCAGGGTAAGAAGTTCATTATAATTGTCCCTCGCAATGGTGGCAATCTTATTTTTCCCTTTTTCCATATCACAGTTAGGGTTCTCCACAATCTAACGTGGAGCTGGAGTTTGGGGTGCGGGATGTTTGTTAGAGAGAATCACCTGTAAAGGGGAGGGAGCACAGGAAGACACTGGAGAGTGCTGTAGGCAGATGAAGCCCCCCCCCCCAACCCCCAGGGCAGAGGGCAGCTCCCGGGTGGGCAATGCCCTTCAGAACCAGGCAGCTGCCCATGGGTCTGAAGCTGGGCTGAAGTGCTGGGCCTTAACGCCCCTCCCCACTCGGCACTCCCACCACCCAAAGAACATCACCTTGAGCCGCAGTTCCCTGAACTTGAGGCAGGTCCTAAAGGAACCACAGCGGATGCCCTCTGCTGACCTGCATTCATGGCACCAAGTACTTGTAGGGCACATCTGGAGAGCATGTCCTCACCTGCCACTCTCTCCATCTGTGTGTTTTATTTGAATGTGTATTTTTTTTTTTTTTTGAGATAGTGGGGAGGGGCAGAGAGAGAGAGAGGGAGACACAGAATCTGAAACGGGCTCCAGGCTCCAAGCTGTCAACACAGAGCCCGACGCGGGGCTCGAACTCACGCACCGTGAGATCATGACCTGAGCCGAAGTCAGACACTCAACCAACAGAGCCACCCAGGCACCCCTCTGGGTATGTTTTTAATTTCGTGTTTGGTTCTGCTTTGCTTTATATTTTAATGACATTATGGGCTCATGTATTTTATGTTCTATATCTTACAATAAAAATGTTTGATTTTGATGTTCAAACAATCTCACATTTAACCAGTGGAATTTCCTATGACACACCATTATGTCTTTGAGCCCTATTTCCTTCTAATGGGAAACGATATGTATAAATTCAGATTTGAGCTGATGTGCTACTGCCCCGAGGTGCTATTGCTTCTAAACTCTCCATGGAGCGAGTGAGGATATGAGTGTGTGCGTGTTAAGTCATGAGTTTTTATTACTATTTTCTATTCAAATTCAGCATGACAAAGTTTATTTTCTTGCCTGTTTTGACTCTCTGTCTATATATTCCCTAATAATATTAATACTGTTATTTATTCTAAAAGATACGTAAAAATGGCATCAAAATTATGATGCCAAAATCACCACTAACAATAAAACCGCTGAGTGAATTTTGAGATTCATCTGGAGTTCTTTTTATCCTTAGAGTATAATCATCAAGGATGCAGAGTCAGGGTGCTGTTTTCAGAGATTACTCGGAATACTGTTTCTCTGTGTTACTATGTCACCACTTTGATACAAAATTAGGCCCGTTTGTTTCTGCTTACTTCCAGCCTGGGGGTTTGGGGTATTTTGTGTTTTTTTCTCCTTTTTTTTTTTTTTTTTTGATTTGCTTTTTGAATGCGTAAAGCATCTACAAGCTTCAAATCATTCAGAATACTTTGACTTTTTTTTCCCCACTGAGATTCCTTTTTTCTTCCTTAGTTTTGGGGCTTCTAAAATTGGCATATTTTCAAATTTCTTATCTGGGTACATTGGCATTTGTTATGTACATAGGGAGTAGAAAAGCATTTCCCTGAATGTGAATTATGAAACACCGCATTCGTGAGATGCTTCTCGAACAACAAGTTTGAGAAACTCTGTGGACCACCCCCCCCCCCACCCACACACACAACTACATTCACCTAACGCAGTAACGTATAATGGGCGTCAAGAGTGTCTTCAGTAAGGAAGGATGCTCGATTTCCTCCACCACAAATTACCACGGATGTTTGATCCCGGAATGCCTGTTGTATCACGCACCGGCAGCCCGCGGAATCAGTGCTGGTCCGTCCTAACTTAAATGGAACTCGTTCTAAGCAAAGATGAGGGACTCACGCCTTCTCATCACATCTTTGTTATGACTCCCAGGCCTTAAAATACTGGCACAGAAAAACCCATTATTTGGGTGTCTCTCAAGAAACGGCTAATGCCTCATAAGCACATACGTGGAATATAAGCTCTGTCAGAGGAAGTCGGGTTTTTTGTTTTTGTTTTTTTGTGCCTCTGCTGACATGGCGCACTAAGGACTATGTTTGGGTGGCATGCCTCAGGCCCTTGAGGCCACGTGGTGCATGAAAGAACGAGTGAACTGTCACTTGCTTAAGGAACGAGCCTTCACATACGCTGACAAGGTAAAGACAGCATCATATGTTTACTTCGCCACCTACGTTTTGAAAAATCCATAACTAAAAAATATACAAATAAAAGGCTTAGTGAACATGTAAGATCTCCTGGAAAACCGGTTTTTTTAACAAATATTTTTAACCTATTATGTGCAAACAAATATTTTTAACTTATTATGTGCAAAAAAACAGTATATATAGACATATATACACACACGCTAACAAAATCTGGAAAAAAGATCATGTAAATGGGTGGATAAACACATTGCACATTCCGTATTCTTCCCCAACGCATATTCCAGAAACATGGAGACTCAGGTAATGCTCACAAGTGTCCATAAATGGCTTCAAACTCAAATGCGTTCAGGAATCTTCTTTTGGACAAATTTGAGCTAGTTTCTTTACTGCGAAACTCTAAAATGATTTCAAATTCAATAAATCCTCAGTGTACTAATATTTATTGTGGATCTCTAATCGGGAATGGATATTTTGTGTCACTTGCAAGAGTTTTATTTTTCTAGGTGAGTCATTTTGCAGGACTGATGTCTCCTTCCTCACTTCCGGAAACCTTGGTCAAGTTAAAGCACCAGGCACAGGACCGCTGACAAAGCTTCCCTCAACTGAGTCAGACGTGAGCCTAGCCCCAGAGTGACTGCATGTGAACGTGCCACAGCCGTGATTAGCACGTTGTGGACTCTCGTGGAAACCGTAGGCAACTTGCAAGAATGCACAGGGTGGGGGGTGAGCATTGAGGTGGTGACTCTGAGACAGACTCAGAAGGAAATGACCGGACATAAGAACATCGCATCCGAAACGTAGAGCATCCATGATGGGCTCTGGAGAGAGGGGGATGAGGGAAGAGCCAGTGGGTGTGGAGACGGGTCAACAGAAGCTGGAATGGAAAGACTGGGGAAAAATAAGGAGAAGAAAGCAAGAACTGATCAGGAGAAATTTTGAGGGGTGCCTGGGTCGCTCAGTCAGTTGAGCCTCTGACTCTTGGTTTCAGCTCAAGTCATGATCCCAGGGTTGTGGGATCGAGCCCCACACCAGGCTCTGGGATGAGTGTGGAGCCTGCTTGGGATTCTCAATCTCTCTCTCTCTCTCTTCCCCTCTCCCCTGCTTGCGCTCACTCCGGCTCTCTCTAAAATAAAAAAAAAAAAAAAAAAGAAGAAACTTTAAAATAATAACAGTTGAAAATTTTCCAAAATGAATGACACCAAAACACAGATCCAGAGAGCTCAGCTCACACCACACATAATAATTATAGATAAATCTACACCTGGAAATAACACATTCAAACTACACACAAACAAAGGCAAAGAAAATCAGAAGAAACTAGGGGAAAAGGCTTTGCTGCATAGAGAAACTTGGATACACTTTACCTAGTGCTTCCTGTCAGACACAGCAAGAAGAAAGGTAGGAGTGAAATAGAGTGTTGACAGGAAGTTATCCTTAAAAGGGAAGGAAGGGCACCTGGGTGGCTCAGTTGGTTGAGCCTCCGACTTAGGCACAGTTCATGGTCTCACAGTTTGTGAGTTCGAGCCCCACATTGGGCTCCCTGCTGTCAGCACAGAGTCTACTTCGGATCCTCTGTCCCCTTCTCAGTCTGCTTGTCTCTCTCTCTCTCTCTCAAAATAGTCAAATAAACTTTTTTTTTTTTTTTTTTTTTTTTAATGGAAGGAGAGCTATTTTCTCAGGAAACAAAACCAAGGGAATCCAATGCCAGCAGACCTTCCCTACAGGGAATGGTAAAAGAAGTCCTTCAAGAAAAAGGAAGTGCTATGTAGGTCTGAAACTCAGGTCTACATGCAGAAAAGAAGAGCTTCAGAGAAAAATATAAATGAAAATAAAACATAACACTTTGTTTCTTAATCTCAACTGATCTAAAAGATAACTGTGTTTAAATTAAATGCTACATCTGCATTAGCAACAAAAATACTGGGTGATTAGAGCATATGGGGAAGTGAAATAAAGAACACACCGCCGTGTTGGGAGACACATACAGGAGGGATCGAAGGTGCCGTGTTACAAGATGACGGCAGGTGTACATTGAAGGTGGAGGTAGATGGGTCATGCATATTGCAAATCCTTTCAGCATCTTCTGGAATATATTTAAAAGAGGTTAAGTTATATCCTAAGAGAGGAGATAAACCGCAACTGTATAAATGCTTCCACTGAACCAGAGAAGAAAGAAGTGTGGGGGTGCATGGGTAAAGAAAGCACAATGGTAACAAAAAGAAAACACATAAATTTGTGGAGGATATTGATCCGACCGTATCAATCGCTTCAGATGCGAATGTTCTAAACACACCAACTGAAAGAAAAGGATTGGTCGAGCCTGTTAAAAACAAACACCTGACTATATTTGTCTGGAAGATGCCCAGCGTAAACACACGTGCAAACACTCAGGTGCGTTCAAAGTAAAGCCGTGGGGAAACATCCGCCATGCTAACACATTAATAGAGGACGCCTGTAGTAGCTGTATTAATTTGAGACAGCACAGGGTTCAGAGCCAGGAAGGTTATATTGGATAAGAGTGGTGTTACCTAATGATAAGGCGATCGATTCTTTAAGGAGAAACGTAGTTGAACCTTGAAACGTTATGCTAAATGAAAGAAGACGGTGACAGAACCCAAACATCGTGTGGTCCAACTGATACGAAATGTCCGAAGCAGGTAAATGGATGGTGACAGTAGGTAACTGGTTGGCTGCCCAGGGTTGAGCGATGTGGGGGCAAAAGCGAGTGGCTGACGGGAGGCACAGGCTTTCTTTCTGGAGTACCAAAAATGTCTAATATTGATTGTGGTGATGGCTGCACAGTTCTGAATACTCTAAAAACCATCAGGTCATATGTCTCATATGGATGGATGTGACAGTATGTAAGTTACCTCTCAGCAGAGTTGTTAAAGATAATAGAGGGAATGGGGTGTGGGGTTTATGGGAGTTCTGTGTACTGCCTTCACATCTTCTCTCTAATCCCAGAAGTCTCAGAGTAAAATAAAACATGGATTTAAAGAAGCAAGTCACACCCGAGCTGATCCCCTGCTCTGCGGTCTCTGCTGCCTGGCAACTGGATGGCAGTGATGGGAGGCAGGTTCTTCACCAAGGGAAGCTGCCTTCTCCCTCGTTCTGCACTTCTCTCCCTGAACAGAAGCTTCTTCCTCGGCCAATAACTACTCTGCATTCAGATGGCAGAAATGTCATTGGGTGTCACACTGGGTCTCTGAGAAGACACCCGCGGGCAGTCTCCAAAAGTCGGTAGTTAAGTGAATACATCTCTCTATTAATTATGCATCTGCATGAGATTTAGAAGAGCCAACTGTGCAAAAATACATCATTTGGAAAGAAAAAAAACTTTATCTGCACCTAATTTTCCAATTATACTTGTGCATGGAATCATATACCGTTTGCTAGCTGTAATTGTTCCTCTAGTTAATAGCCCTCCACTACATCAACGAAACTGTACCAAAACATAATTCTATTGTACTTAAGCTAAAAAATCAAAAGTAAGTGTTAATGTATACATTTTTTTTCAGCTTGATGTTTTAATTTAATTGACTTCTCCAAACCAAGCAAATGATGCATGAATATGTGTCTAGATTCAACGTTCAAATGCTTCAGTAAAAAGAGAGAGTGGGTGGGAAGGCGGTTCCAGATGAATCCTACCAAGATCGAAGAATTACAGATTCTGTCTAATATTACCACGGATTTTCTCCCACTTCATACCGAATTGCTAAACCTTATCAAATGGCAGGATAATTAAGCCAGCCTAAGGGAATCATAAGCACGTCGCCAGGAATGCCCCTCGTCACGTCCACATACAGCTGTCAGCAATTTTGAATCTCAGACCGTTACACTTGCTTCCTTGGCAAACTCTAATCGATGAGCCAGCCACAGAGGATCAAGGGAGCTGGGAGGAAGTGCCACATCATCAAGTAATTGGCTTCATGGATCTGCCCAAATGAGTCATAAAACTATTCATCAATAGCCTGGGTTGTGTGGTCCTGAGCTGCTATGTGCGTAACCCAGGGGATCCTCAGATCAGAAAAGCTTACTGTACGATTCCTTTGGCAACCCATTCATCATCCCCACCTTAGACTAGAAGGCGGCGGGGAAGAAACTAAGGCCATGGTCTCTGTTCAACCAGGGCTCCAAGGCGCCAACTTCCCTGCCAATGTGGACATAAAATCTGAATACACTTACAATGCCATCCTGTAGAGGTTTTCTGCTTTGAAATTTTGCATTTCTCCCAACCCTTGTAATTACTGTTGGCCATAAAGACCCTCGTGCATATTCAGAAATGTGGCCATGCTTGTCCTCGTGGTCTGTGATGTTAGTTTTCCATCGGGTAATGTGGTCTGTGACAGAAATTTTACTTGGGTAAATTCCTGAGCTATAAAACAGTGCCGAAGTGTATTCTGAATGAAGGGAAGACAACTGTTGGGGGGGAACACGTGGGTGTCACTGAAGATTCCGCTGGTAGATGGGGTGTCCCCTCTGATGGGCAAAGACAACTGCCCAAACTCCACAGAGAGAACAGAGAGAGTACTTCTTTCCACTTGTTTCTAGAGACTCTGAAATAGTAGACAAGTGAATATAGTTTTTGAGGATTTTAAAGTGAGAGCTAGTCATCAATATGTTTTGCTTCAGAGGAAGAGTACTCAAATTGGCACAACATCTTCGATATTTTAAAACACGTGTGAATTCCACGGTCTACAACATGTATTGACAACTTAAATTTAACTTTGGAGTTGAAGCACGGTAAGGAGGCTTCTCTGTATCGCATAAGTAGTTCACTCCCTTCGTTTCTTCTTCCCTAACGCCTTCGTTTAGTCATGCCATGAGGCCGAAGAGAAGGGAAATCCAGCACTGCTCAGGGTGGGGGGAGGGGAGACAGAGGGTGATGGTTTTGCCCCAAGCTGTCTGCTGCTCCAGGAACTGACGTGTATGCTTTAGGTCAGGATTCTAGAAACAGAGACTGAGATGGGGATTCTTATTCAAGTGGTTTGTTGGAAAGTGTTCTTAGGAGGAGGAGAGAGAGGGATGTGGGAGGCGGCAGGGGAAATGGCTCAGCCCGAATGCAGGCTCCCTGGGCAGCTCTGGAGTATCACTGAAACAGGTTCTCACCTTGAGGCTAGGAGCATCTGGGGAGGTTGTGGGAGAATCACTTGTCTCCCCGGGGAATTGGCAGTAGGTTGGAGGGGGAGGGAGAGAAGAAGGGTGGGCCACAGGCAGGTAGCATCCCGGAATGAAGAGCTCCCATCCAGGTGAGGGAAGGTCTCTGCTGCGAGCTGGCCCCTCTGCAGCCCGCACCCAGCAGCTGCTGTGGGGCAGGTCCACCTGCTGGGGAAGGGGATCTGGGTGGGCACCTACTGCATCTTCTATAGCGGCTGTTCCCAAGCCCAAGTCAGCCCCAGAATCATCCGGAGAGCTTCTTAAAGCCCACCTCCAGAATGCCCCACTCAGCAGCTATGGGGGAGTACCCAAGAACCTGCATTTCTACCCAGTTTCTCTGTGATGCTGACGTGCTGATTTTAAGAGCACGTTTTGAGACTGTGGATCTACAAAATGGATCCATCCAGGAAGCGACCGGATCTTGTGCAAGACCTAAATTGCTCTTTGTGTATGTGGCTCCCTTTGGACTGAAACATCCCCCAACCCTCTTAACCACATTAACCATTCCTTTCAGGCGTCACATTCAGGGCCACCTTCTGAGGGGTCTTCCCCAACCTCCCACGCACAGCACATCTCCCTATTACACACCTCAGCACCTTGAAGCTCGCCCTCTAAGTTAACTGCAACGAACATTGCACGTTTGCTTTGTGTTATTTGGTCAAAGACTCTCTTGCTGGGCCAGAAGTGACATGGGGAGAGGTTTCGTGACGCTTTGCTTGACATGATACACCCAGGAGTGTGCACTGGTGGTGAGGAGCCCGGAATCTGGGTGGGCTGGTTCCACAAATGCCCCCTCTACGTACTTAGAGCAAAGTACTTTGGTGTTCATTTTATTGCAAATTGTTCTATTGCAAATAAACTCTAATCAGGCAAAATTTTTTCATCATGTCAAGGTCTCAGTGCCTCACCTACAAAATGGGAAGGAGACACCACGTCATTGGGTGGTGGCGGGTGTTCAGTGAGGTAGCAGGCCCTGCCCGCTACGCAGTAAGTGGAGGCTGTGTGCTCGCCACCATTATCGCCCAGCCCCGTTCCTGGGATGCAGTGAAGCACTTATTAAATATTTGTTGATAAATGAATGGGTAACATGAATATAAAAGTTGTACTCCCAGCGAAGTACCTGTCAAACAATTTTTGAAAACTTCTTCCTTGAATCATGTCAATTACACAAAATTTCCCAGCTGGAGCTCTGAGTCCTGTCCCTGGGACATCTCTATTCCTTCAGGCCTAAAACTATCAGTTTCTCACTGGGAACCTTCAAACCAGTCCAGAAAAGGAACATTAGAAAACAGAAAAGATTCAATTTACCAAACAAGAAGTGAGTATCCAAGTGCCTTGTTGTCAATAAAAGTGAGGAGACGGGGTATCTGCCCTTGGGACCCCATTGGGCCTGACGCTAATGCCACCCCTCCCCACCCCTCCCCGTCATTGTGGAAACCAGACTGTCCTCCCTCCTTCCTGAGTTTGTGCGGATTGCATCGCCTTCTTCAAGGCCGGCAGCAGAAAGAGTCTCCTGGCTCCACCAGGCTGGCCAGCATTTGGACTCACTTTGACATGAAACCCTGTGGCCGCTGGCTGGTTTCAGGATCTCCCTCCGGCTGCTCACAGGTGACTTGAACGCCTTCCATGGCTTCTGGATCTCACAGGGAGTTTCTCTCTGCTAACACCTCCCTTTAGCAGAGGTTGAGCCACTTTTCCATCTTGTTGGACCTCCCTGCTCCCCATGTCCATCCTGAAGAGTGTGCGTGCAGACTGAGCATTGCAGGTGTCCTTTGTTCTAGAAGCCGCACTAATGGTAAATCCCTTGGGGCTACTCGAGCCTGTGAGGGAGCCCCTTTCACAAGACTGTATTACCTTTGCTTCAAAGTTACCGAGTTTCTTATTAGTCATCCCAGGATTGTAGATTGTGGTGTTTTGATGTTGTCGCTACGGCTCATGATCTGTCAACAAAAATCGTCACTGCTCTTCCTGGCTTCGCATCCCCCACAGGTGACAGGATGGAACGGGGTGGGAGCCCTACTAGTGGCCCCACCTGTGGCCCACCCTGTGGCCTCCAAAACAAACTGCAACAGACTTGGAAGCTTCAAACAACAAAACTCCTCCTCTCATGGCTCTGGAAGGCAGAAGTCCTGAATCAAGGTCTCAGCAGGGCTGTGTCCTTCTGGAGGCTCTCAGGGGCAGTGGGCGGAGGCGGGGGGGGGGGGGGGGTGGGCAGGCATCTTTGCTGCTTCCAGCCACTGGGGATCATGGGATCCTTGGTTTGTTGCCACCTCGCCCCAGCCACTGTCTGTGTCTTCATGTGGCTTCTCCCCTTCTCCCAGTGCCCATGACTTCTTCTCTTTCATCTTTTATAGAGACACCTGTCCTAGGATTTCAGCCCCACCCAGACAATCCAGGATAATCTCA
This sequence comes from Puma concolor, assembly GCF_028749965.1. NCBI lineage: Eukaryota > Metazoa > Chordata > Mammalia > Carnivora > Felidae > Puma > Puma concolor. Next base: position 138,502,052 of record NC_141669.1, on the reverse strand, counting down.
TCTTAACTTTTTTTTTTTTTTCAACGTTTATTTATTTTTGGGACAGAGAGAGACAGAGCATGAACGGGGGAGGGGCAGAGAGAGAGGGAGGCACAGAATCGGAAACAGGCTCCAGGCTCCGAGCCATCCGCCCAGAGCCCGACGCGGGGCTTGAACTCACGGACCGCGAGATCGTGACCTGGCTGAAGTCTGACGCTTAACCGACTGCGCCACCCAGGCGCCCCTCATCTTAACTTAAGATCCTTAAGTTAACTTAAGGATCCTTAACTATGCCTCAAAGACTGTTTTTCCAAATAAGGCCACATTGACGGGTACCAGGGGCTACAAGGAGGATATGTTCCCACCTGCAGTGGTACAGCCTCAGTCCTGAGTCTTCTCACAGGAAAGAATCTAGCCAAGAGACCAAAAGGCATGAGCAAGCAGAGTTTATTGAGTATCACAAGGTGATGAGTGGGAAGCTGGAGACAGGCTCAAGTGCCCAGAACAGAATTGGTCCCATGGCTTTTAGTGGTTAATGGGGGGTGGGGAGGTGGGGGTGGAATGTTCATTACTTGGATGCAGGAAGAAATTGGAAGTTCTTCCAGCTCGGTCAGGGTCTTTCTGTCATGCCATCCACCATCTTGGGCCTGTTTTGATCTGGCTTCTTGTGGAGGGTGGCCAGGACAGGGCTCTGACCTCCCCATGGCCATTGAGGAAGGCTTCTCCCTCCTGGTGGTGTGCCTGAGTGAAGGTCTTTTGTCTTAGTACCTAGCATCCCCTAAGAAAGCCCACGGTGGGGAAGGGAGGGGGCTGGCCAAACCATAATGCTCATTGTAGATTTTTAAACTTCTTTGCGCATGTGCATCCTGTGGCTTCTGTGTTGGAATTCTCCTTGGCCATCTGGGCAGGATGTGGGGTCTGGGGTGTCTCCCACCCAACATCCGCCGCTGGCCCCACTTTCCTGTGGGACCCATGCCTCCCACAACTGCCTAACTGCCTATCACAGGTCAGTTCTGTCTTTTGGGGGCCATCAGCCAACCAACCACAGGGCCCAAGACAAGACTGGCATCCCTATCACACCAACGTAGAGACTGCTATAGATAAGGGCTACACCTAAGATTTCAAGAAGATTTAATTTTTCCTAGAAATGTTTTAATTCCCCTTTGGTCGCTTTCTTAGTTGGCTTCCAGGCATAGGATGTAATTATAAAGAAACGGAATGAGTGTTTTCTTTTTTAAGAAGTCCCTGCCAAAATTCACACATAAATGAGTAATATCAGCCTAAAAGATGTTAGCTTGGGATGTTTCCCAACTATTCCAAATCACAGTTATCCTCTGAACCGCTTAATAAATGATGTTAGACAAACCAGACTTATTACCTCAGAGCCTCACTTTGTATTCAAATTATTCAGACTCCGAGCTTCTTTTTGCTTCTAATTTCACTATGTGTCTTATTGTATCCGAGAGATTAGCAGCTTAAATACAGTTAATGCACTGTTTGCAAAGCACTGCCCCCTCTCCCAAATGACCAAGGGTAAGAAATCGCTGAGAATGTTCACATCTCCACAAGGCTATCTGGTCTTGAGACAAGATCTGCTGAGATCACCTTTTCTTCTGGATCTTTTGAACTGATAGGAGCTGTGATTTCGAATGATATCTTAACAGGTGTCACCAGGGATAAATTTTTTTCTCTGTATGGTGTTTGGAAATTCTGCCTAAAAGTCTGAATCTGCGATGTAATCCCTGCCTGCTTGCCGTGGACGACGTAATCTTGAGCTTCAGGAAGGACGTCAGCCTCACTCTGGGCCGCTGGTCAGTTCTAGTGGGGTTGAAGAACATAGGTGGAATGCATCAGGACATTCTTAGCAGAAATGGTGCCCAGCGCAGACTTACCCCTGCATCAAGGGAGCCCTCCCACTCGGCCTGTGTTGGGCGACACCCCCCCCACCAAGTGGCCCACCTCAGCTCAACAGCATACCGAACCCTTATCATGTCTGCTGAGGTGAAAGCAACGACAAAAATGAGGGCAGAAATCAGCCTCAGGAAAACCTCACTGTATTTCTACTTAAATATCATAACCTCTTTCAAAGGAAATTTTCTGATGGGTTGCATTACCCACGGCCCATCCCATCAATTTTGTAACACAAAAGCATCAGCAGTAAAAGACAGCTATTTATAGCATCGGCCAGAGGTACGTTCTCTCACTTTTGAGCGTAGACAGAGAATCTCAACTAAATATCACCAAGCTGAATGCCTGTACGTGTGTGTGCAGGTACACACACATGCACACACAAGCACAGGCACACGCACAATGAAATCATCCGACAGACGTTCACTTACCATCTGTTAATTGAATATCAAGAAATCTGTGAATGTAATTAAACTTACCAATTAGAAGACAGTCGTTTTAACAGATGAACAAAATTATGTAATAGGATTCAACAGTCAAATAGGATTTTTGAAAACTTCGGGCAAATTAGGAATAAAAGGGAACTTTCTTAATACAATAAAAGCACAAGCAAACGTCAGCCTTAGTTTTGAAATGGTTGCAGTCAATATCAAAGAAAAATACCCTGCATATCATTTATTATGCACGAGTAAAGACCCATGGAGAATTAGCTCAGGCACAAGAAAACCAGCCACTGAACACAGCAGGGAGCCCAGAGAGACCCCGGAAACGTGGGGCCCCGGAGGGGGTCAGGGGTGCCCCGTAAGGCAGCTGGGAAATGAGGGGCATTCGACAGATGGTACCAGCACACCTGTGCACCTCACCGAAATGCACATCCTTTCCTTACTTTTCATCACATCCCAGAGTAAATTCAAAGCTGGCTACAAACTGAAATTTGAAAAACGTGAAATTATTTCAAACATAACAAAAAAAACCTCCTCAAGTAAATTATGACAGACTTTTCTGACTTTGAATGGAGACGAGGTTCTTGAATGCAACCAAAAGGTACAAAAAGGGAATGACTGAGGCTCTGTTAATGACAATGAACTTTAAAACATCTACAAAGCACAAGATCCCTTGAACAAAGCCAACGACAGCTACGGCCTGGCCTTAACGCACGACCGCATGCATGATGGGGAAGGAGGGTGTCCAGGGCGTATAGAGCAAGGTCCTACAAAGTAACTAAAAGAACAAAACAGACAACTGATAGGAAACAAATACAGACAGACAGTTCATAGAAGTGGGGCCCGAATGTGCACTGGACATTCAGTGAGATGCTCAAACTTACTGGTAACTAAGGAAACGCAAGTCAAGATCACAAAGAGACAGCCTTCCTCTTCCGTTCATCAGATGACAAAAGATTTACTTGTTGGGTGCTAAGCACGGCTGAACATTTAAAACTAGCTTTCACGCTCTGTCGGCAGCAATGTGATGGAGATGGGGGTTTGGCAACATCTGGTAAAAGATGCCAGGACACGAGTGTACTTCATCTCATAAACCCAAGCCCGGACACACATCTGGAAGAAGAGTGTTTGTTCCTAAGGTTAAGAAGACATATGTACCTTCCAGCCTTATTTGTAATGACAATAAAGTGGAAACAACGTAATAGTCCATGGGTAGAGAGGTAAATAAACGGTGATTTATTCTCACGCAATAGAGGAGAGCATACTGTTAATATGGTCTGCAGTTACATGTGCCAGCATGAATAAATATAAAAAAAGTGAGTTAAGCAAAAGAGAAAGTTGCTGGATCATATAAGCGACAGGGAGGTGTTTGCGTAGTATTTTAGAGTTACAGAAAATGTGATGCTATGCATTGCTATGAGCATGTACCTTTATGGAAAATACACTTAAAGGGACTCCTGGGTGGCCCAGTCGGTTAAGCGTCTGACTTCGGCTTAGGTCATGATCTCATGGTCCGTGAGTTCGAGCCCCACGTCGGGCTCTGTGCTGACAGCTCAGAGCCTATAGCCTGCTTCAGATTCTCTGTCTCCCTCTCTCTGCCCTTTCCCTGCTCACACTCTGCTTCTCTCTCTCTCAAAAAAGTAAATAAACATTAAAAATTTTTTAGAAATGAAAATATACTTAAAAACCATGAATGGATGAGATGGTCCAACTCACAATAGCCATGACCTCCGAGACAGCGGGGGAAAGAAGGAAGGCAAGACAGAGGGAGGTGGAAACAGTGGCTCCAAATGGGGATGAAAGGAGGTAAAATCGGGGTACTGGGGGGATGGTGTGGTTGTGGGGGCTCTTAAACAGTCCTTGGGGCTGCCTGTGTGGTCTGATAGAGAGGGCAAACTTGGGGTGAATTCCTCCCTCTTATGGGCTTAGGCAGAGAGAATGTTTGAATGTGGGCCTAGAATCCGAAGGGCCCCCATCCTTCAGGCTTGGAGTGTCACGTTTGGACTCTGACTGCTAACACAAAGTCATGAGATAGAAAGACACACGCTGTTGACCACTAACCCAGTGGCCATTCCCAACTCCCTCTCCTTGTACACCTTCCCTTAGGGAGACCATAAAGCTTCCCCAGCCTACTTTGCAGCTAGAGAAGTCTGGAGGATTCAGAACTGGCCAAGGAGGAACGCTGTTGGAAAGGCAGGAGAAGAAAGAAGTATTTTCTCCCTGGCTCCTCGCCAAACTCTGGATGTGATTCTGGAGCCTCAGCAACCCTCTTGTGACTTACAGGGAAGGCTATCGGAATTCGCAACTGCACAGGGCTGCCAACCAACTCTGGATCTCCCTCCCATCCATCTTAAGTAGGAGGATCGAACCTCTCTATTGATTTTTTTCTCTGATGATAAAGCGTCTTAATGAATGCGCTCACTTTAGGTAAGAAGCAATCTGCTCACAAGTTGCCATGGTGCCTGTAGCATAGAAGTAACATGGAGTGGCTGGAGACCTGTGCACGGAAGCAAACGGGTGCTATACCAATAACGTGTCCAGTCCCTCCCTCCAGCTCTCGTCCTCAGCAGAGATTCTGGGGACGAAGGACCCGCCCCGGCGTCATGTTGCCAACAGCGATCTACAACAGCGAGAGTGCCTGGGTCACTTCGCACAACTCTGACCACAGGAGACTTTGGTTCAGGGGGTCAGTTGAAGAGAAGAGAGCCTGGGGGCACCCCGAGAGATGTCCACTGCACATCACGCTCTGTGGCTTTTGTTTGGAGCACCGCGCAGGGCTTCATACATTTCCTGTTCCCTGTCGTTCCCCCAACTCCTCCAGGGCCCACCTGTGACGTTCAGCACGAGAGTGAGAGCAGGGATCGCCAGCCTGGAGCGCGGAACCGGTTGTTATGAATTACAAGTAAAACAACTATAAACGATTGTGGTGCACAAGGTTATATTTTACACTGATATAATCTACTTCCAAAATCCACCTTAATTAAACAGCAATATTTTTGCTCTACTTTCAACGGTAAATACGTCCCCCCTTATCTGTACCCTCGGCATCATTAACGCCGCTCCAGGAATCTATTTTTAAAATCTCACTGTGACATCTTCAGCAGAAAAATGACCTGACCGTCTTACAGGGCGCCACAGCCGTTTGGCAGGATACAACAGTTCTTTTTTCCTCCCCCAATAAATCAACGTTCAGAAAATGCTCGCTTCAAACTCTTCAATTCAATCGTACGAGTGGGGCCAGCACGTCCAGTCCCACAAAACGAAGGAGGACTAATCGCAAACAACGTCCGTGCCTGTGCTTCTCAGGCACTACCTTTCACCTTGATCACGCGCCACGTTTCACCCCCAAGGTGGGCCGAAGTCTCCCCCAGGGTCAGAGTCGCGTCCCAGGAGCGCAGGAAAGCGGGAGATTCCGCGAGCTAACGAATGTAGTGTGAAAGCTGCCAGCACACCACTGCAGGTGTAAATCAGACTTCCCCCCAAAGCATCTGTCTTTCCAGGGTCCTGTCCTCCTCGTGGCTCTCAAATCACCTACGTGGAGTGTGTTGAGCATCTTGCCTACATCAGAAAACCACACCTGCTCGCCCTGGACCCATCCGTCCCACAGAGGTGGGAGTCACGGGGCGAGGTGGTCTGTGCACCAGCCCCCGTGCGTTCAGGGCTGAATTCTTCCAGGCACCGTGCCGGTCCCCTGGCTCACATTCATTTCCTTGAAGCCTCACAAGAACCAGGTGAGGTCTACTCCTCCTCATCTTATTATTATTGTCATTATTATTATTGCCTCCACTGGATAAACACGAAAAGGAGGCACAGACACGGATGTACATGTGAATGAGCTCTGTCTCAGCGTGCAGGATCTCGAACGCTGACTTTCACCTACAGCAGGGTTCAGAAAGTCATTACCTTTCAGTCCTAAGTGAACATTCCTCATGTGAGGCAGGTACCGAGGTACCCGACGGGGGTTGCTCCTTTGGAGAAGGGTCCTGCCAGGGGGAGGCAGGTAAGAGCAGTGTGGCCACTGTTAGGGAAGCAAAGCAGACTTTCAATTTCTCATAAAAAGCACGGTTATAGAGGTCATGCTAAGCACTGTCTTTCCCCCACACTCGGCATTAAGTCCGTGTTTGCCATCTGAGGCAGACTGAGCGTTCCGACCCTAGACCCTGTGAGAGGCACCGTGGGTGCCTGTGCATTCCGCACCAGCCCTGCCACCCTGGAACCCACTAGGAGACCAAGCACAGAACAAATCCCAGCAGGTGCATAAGGGCCAATCTGGACGGTCAAGATTCCACTCCACGTCCACAGCCGACAGGCCCAGGGCCAACTCCAGACCGCACAGGAGCCACACCATGCGTGTCTCCTGGGATGGGAAACTGGGAAGGGGAGACCAGGAGCTTGAAGAGGCTGGTCACAGAGCTTCATGGCTCAACGGGCGATTCGTGACGGTGAGGGAAACACAGAAGAGGGCCCTGGACAGACTGCAGCAGCCAGATTCCAGGACTTTCCATCTGTGATGCAATACGGGCTGCGGTCTCTCTCTCATCTTCAGACCACCCTTCACCTCTTCCTGACCAGCGAGGGCGGACGTCTGTCTTGACCACATCAGCAATCTCAGAGGATCCACTACAGATGTGCTGCTCAGGATACGAATTTTTAAAGTCAAACCCATTTAACTTTTCCTTTCTTCCTCAGTGACCCTCCCCTAACTTTTGTTGGCAAGGGTCCACTCTAAAATCAACACCACACTGGACACCAGCGGGAGAAGCACGGCAAGGGGACGCTCCCAGCGTCAGACCAGCAGTCAGGTGGGGGAGGCTGACGGACAGACAGACGAGCTAACACAGGGCCGGACAGGGCAGTGCATCCGTGAGCTGGGTGGGCCGAGGTGACGGGGACCTTCCGGCGTGGAGGCCAGCCCAAGGGACAAGTCCAAACGCACTGGGAAGGTGAGTCTGATGGCTTCTGAATACAGAAACAGATACCATCTAACACTCCCCGAAATATAAAGGAAACTCTTTACAATTCAGGGTAGGCACTTGCTGAGCAGGAAGAACCAAGAGCTGATGCCTGGCAGCGTTGTGATAAAGCGTTTGTCCCCTCACATCACAGCCCGAACTCTCCCCTGGTCCCTTCACTTTTTGTCAGGTCTCTGCTTAAATGTCGCCTCATCACAGAGTCACCTCCTGCAGGCCTCTGACCAGGACGCCCCCCTCCCCACACACATTTGCTCCCTTGCCCTCTGCTCCCGGTATTTTTCTCCATGGCATCTGTCACCCGGCACACTGCTCGGAGTCCCTGCCCCAGAACGCGAACCCCTGGAGAACCTGACTTCCTTGCACCGCGTCGCTCCACCCACGGCACCTTAGGACTGTGCCTGGTGCCCAGTAAGCTTTCAACAAACGCCTATGGAGTCCATAAATGACCCTTAAAGAAAATGCGATTCGCAAGCCCACCAACGAAACCCCAGAGACAAGCAGGGAACCTCAACACTCCAGCAGAGCCAATGGCAAACACGAGACGTAGCCTGGAGCGACGTGACTCGCACCCGTCACTGTGTGTGGTCCTCAGGACAGCCCAGCGGGCGGGCACTGGCGCCCCAACTCCCAGGCGAGCACACGGAGGCTTGTCGGGAGCATGTGACTTGCTCGAGACGTGGCCAGACCACACAATCCACAGCGGAAACAAGACTGAGGTCTAGATCCTTCCAAAGCATGACCTCTTAGCTCTTCCCCTCTGCACCCAGGGAGGGAAGATCTGAAGCAGGTTTAACACCTTCTCGTGATTTCTGGAATACTTTCCAAGGGCTTACGTTGCTTTTGTATCTCCAGCCCGTCCTGCGAAAAGGCCACAAGGTCCCAGGTGTTCTGAGGCTCTGGGGACATGTGCCCCAGTGTCCCCGATGACTGCCCCACCAGCGTGTCCAGGGAGAGGCACATTCAGTTCTGAAACTCCAGGTCCCGGGTGGGAACCCTGCTTGTTTCTGTGGGAAATGGATTCGACAGAGGGATCATCTCACGTGTGTGGTTGTTTTAAAGTGCACTGAATTCTGTGTGAAGATTTCATTTGATTGACAGTTTTGCAGGAAGGACGGTTCCCAGATCCAGCACATGAGACCCACGTGTCGCCTACGCCAGATCTCCCGAAACCTTCACAGCAAAAAACCCCAAAGGCCTAAAGATACAGGAACTGTTATTAAAGTCTTTCCCCCTTGATGCTAGCTTGTCAGGTTCCTAGTTTCTCTCTTAAAAAAAAAAAAAAAAGAAAAAGCCTCATCTATTATGATTTCAAATAGTTTTTTTGGGTTTTTTTTAATGTAATTTCGGAGAAAGGTTTGTGCTTTGGTTTAGTTTTTGCCTTGAGGAACATGGAGCAGGGAGGTCTGATTCCCAGCCATGGTCCCCATGAGAGTCTCGAGGTAGATTAACGGTCTCTCCACCCCCCTCGCCTGCCTCCTTCGCCTTCCTACCCACTCCTCCTGGAGCCTCCAGATGAGGCGCGAGGGAGCCTCACGGGGACCCCGGCCCCAGTCTACCAGTCTCAGAAATTTCCAGGCTTTAATAGTTCCCTACTTCTCAGTACTCAATTAACCTTTTATGAGTTAACATTTTCTCACCCAATATTCCAGATTTGCTTTTCTCCCTAGAGAGCACGAACGCACAATGATACTAATGATATGACCATATGCTCAAAACAAATAGCTTATTAAAAGCATTGTTGCCTGAGAAACTTAGGCCAGCATGTTTTTCCACTTGATGATACTTTTCCATAAATACTTCAGCTTGGTTTTCTCCTAGGCTTAATTACAAAATAACGATCCAACTTGCCCTATGCACTGTCAGAGTCAAAACGGTAGAATATATATGTTTTCCATATTTTGAACTGTCACCTGAAGACAGATAGATCCCCAGGCTACATGAAGTTTTAAAATCCTTTAATATACATCGGCACACAAATATTGTTTGTAGGGATATAAAGTGGTACACCACCCTGGAAAATATTTGGTGATTTCTCATAAAACTGACCATTCAACTGCCATACACCCCAGCGATTGTGCTCTGTGACGTTTATCCGGGAAAAGTGAAAATATATATTCACATAACATCCTGAACGTGAATGTTCCCAACAGGCTTATTTCTAATAGCCAAAGAGTGCAAACAGCCTAGAGGTCACTCAGTAGATGGATGGCCAATCGGTCCATCCAAGCCACGGGGCATCGACGCGTGCCGCAGTGTCGGTGAAGCTTGAGGGCATTGTGTGCGGTGAAAAAAAGCCAATGCCAAAAAAATAACAGACTCCCTATTTCCATTTATATAATGTTTCCAAAATGACAATGTCGAGAAGCAGAGAACAGATCAGTGGTTTCCGGGGAGAGGAAACCGTGGCTATGACAGGACCGCAGTCAAGTCCTGTGCTGATGGAAATGCTTGGCATCCAGACTGCACCCATGTCAATAAACGGATTGCGATGCTGCACTGTGGTTTCACAAGACGTTACTGAAGGGTAGCCGAGTGGCCACCACAAAGTATGCTACTTGGCAAAGGGTTATTTTGAAAAAAAAAAAAATTTTTTTTTAACATTTATTTTTGAGACAGAGAGAGACAGAGCATGAACGGGGGAAGGGCAGGGAAAGAGGGAGACACAGAATCAGAAGCAGGCTCCAGGCTCTGAGCCATCAGCCCAGAGCCCGACGTCCCGGCAAAGGGTTATTTTGAACCGAAGCCAGAGACACGATAAAGATTCTCTGTCCTCCTTCTATTTGCCCTGAAGCAGGACATAAGTTTGTGAAGGTGTCCCCTGTCACCTGACTACCAGGAAAGACAGAAGATGACCACCAGGGGCAGGTCTAGTCATCACCCAGAGTGGTCCCAGAGGACTCTACACAACAAACTTGACCATGCAGCCCTTCTCTTCCATCAGTGCCCCCTTCTGCTCACCTTCCCACAGTTTTCTGTCCCTGGAATCTCAAACTCTTTTTTTTTGTGTCTGGTCACTTCTTTACAGGGTGCAAGGTACTTCCGTTAAGAGGCTATAGAAGCCCACATTCTAACCACCTTTTGAGTTGCTAGCGCTCCCGGGTAGTGTGATGGACATGCCAGAAGCTTCGTTAATCTGTCTTTTGTGAGTCTAATTTGCAGCACGCCAGCCAATGAACCTCGGACGGGTGGCAGAAAAGACGCTGTGTCTACCCTATGTTACCATTGGGGAAAACTGGGCACAAGAGTATGTAGGCTGTCTCTGTATTGTTTCTTACAACTGTATGTTGATCCACAGTTGTCTCAAACAAACAAACAAACAAACACTGACAAATTGTTTTCTAAAAGGAAATAGCCAATGTTCCTACCAGACAACAATTGACAAGCCAAGCTTCAGGACTAGGTCAAAGAACTGAGTCTTCAAGGAATTACATCTACACTCATCTCTGGAAGAGCCTTCTAAAACACATCCTTAAAAGTAATAACAAGTTTTAACCAGAGATATAAAATTCCTTCTTGATAGTCCCAGTGCTTCGTAACTCTGCTCGGGGGCCAAGCAACTGCTAAAATTAATTCAAATTAGGTGTTAATGTTTGATCTGAAATAAAGTGTTACCTCTCCCAGGTACCATTTGCATTTCATTGTAAAGTTTCAAGTTAACCCAGAGGAGAGTTTTAGTGGAACCACAGGCAGATGGAAACACCGCCTTTAATGCCTTTCAACCCCACTAGGTGACGACCCACATCAGCGTTGGCCTGTCTGAACCCAGTATTGGGTAGGACCCACCCCCCACACCCCCCCAGGGCTGACTAGAGACCCAGCCACCCAAGGGAGGCAGGCAGTGTGATCTGTCCTCCGTGGTCCACCCTGAAGCCTGCAACACAGTTTCTCTCCTGGTGGGGACTCTTCATTGCAGCCTCCTTCGCAGGGTGTTCCATATTGAGGATGGGGTTGGAAGCTGATGCTTTGATTGTCTTTGATGTTTTCAAAGGCAGGAAAGGCTGTCATCTTTTCGAGTGGCACTCAGCTCTAGGTAAAGAATGTTTCTGATTTGTAGAGTGTCTATCAGAGGCAATTATACCGTGATTGACCTGTTTGGCATTAAAATGTCTCCTAACACTTTGCTCCCATCTTGGGAGATGAAGATATTATTTCTAATCTTCTCAAGTCTGTCTGCTTTGAGAGTTCACCGGAGTTCTAAACTTTGGGGATGAAAAGCACCAGATGGTTGGTGTGTATTTTTTCCTGCACAGCTGACATCTTCAAAATCAATATTGTAAGCCCAGCATGGAGGGTGCAGAATCTTGACTTTATTTCAATGTATGTATGGTAAATAGCCAATTTGTCCCAGGTACAGTGGAGGTGCCACAGGCACAGAGGTAGGAAAAGGCAGGGGTCTTGCCCACAAAGAGTTTCTAGTCTGGTGTGTGTGGTTGGGGGTGGGTGGGGACACGTGGAGAGGAATGTTACAATACGCAGTGCTATCCATGGATGTTGCCAGTCTCCTAGTCCCATAGCCCTGATGCTTCATGGCGATCCACGCAGGGACATTCCCCTCCTCTTAAACATGAACTTGTTCTCTGTTTTTATTCAGGATACACTTTTCTCCCAAATTTGTACACAAAAGCTCACATCTTTAACCTGTTTTTCATATTGGGGCATTTCCACTTTCATTACTGCTTTATTTTGTGATTTTGTGATTCTAAATCACGGAGTAGCTCAAATGTACAAAGACACAGTTTTCACAAAGGGCGGGTTTGGATTTGGGAGGACACTGAACGTTGGTGAATGTGCTAGTAACGTTCCCACCCTTACCCAGTGAACCCCTTTCCTTCTCTCTGCAGAAGTTACCAGAGCTCAGAAATGTGTAGATGTTTTCCTCTTTATGCTTCTTGCTCTGAGTTTTTACATGTGTATGTATCCCTGACATATAGTGTCATTTTATATGGTTTACTCATAATTAAAATAAAGCGGATCTGATGGTACAGATCCTTTGAAACCTCTTTTTATCTCACACCTGCATTATAATTTGGTTATTTTCCAGATGTATTTGCACGGATGCATTTTAAGTGCTCTGAAACAGGGGTTGTCAAACTTTCTCTTCAAGGGATAGAGAGGAAATATTTTAGGTTTTCTGCACCATTGAGAGTTTGCTGAGAGTTTTACAATATTCCATTGTATCCCATAATTTGTATCCATTTCCTAAGTGATCTTTTAGTTGGTCTTTATTTTCTGTTATAACAATGCAATGATAAACATAAGTATGCACGGTCTCCTTGTGCATGCGTGAGAATTTTTAGGGTATAAATCTAGAAATTACTCATTCGAGTTCTTCTGTGCACGGAGACAGCAGCCCCTCCCCCATAGTAGACTTTACATGAGCAAGAAAATTAATATTTTTGGTGTATACCAGCCAGTGCATCAGGGCAAGGAGAAGGGACATTTGTTTGCCTTTTTTTTTTTTAATCCACTGAGATGTCGGAGGTAATTTGTAACCATAGCAATATGGAGATGATGCTGGAGAATCCATTCCCTTAGTCAATTCCTCCAGTGATCATCTGTAAATGTGAAACACTTAATTGCCTTAGGTCTGAAAGGTTCTTTACCCAACCCACTCTCGGACGGCAACGCAGGTGGCTATCAATTGTAGAAACTTAGCATTTAGCAATCTGAAGTTTTCATTCCCTTTTATTCTAGCTTCTCTTGTGCTTGATGAAAAAGAAATCTGGTAACTAATTGTTATTTCTTTTAATAATCCTCCCACCCCCACCATGATTGCTTTTGAGATTTCCTCAGTTTCTTTGGTATCCCGCCATTTCAGCCCAGTAAGGTTAATTGGGATTTATATTATGTATGCTCTTCAGGGCTTTGGGCGCTTGTTAACTGTACAGATTCTTGTTCTTTGACTCTGGAAATTTCTGAAGCATTACCTCTCTGATTATTGCTTCCCCTGCATTCTCTTTATTTTCATACCTGAAAATCCTACTAGATCTATTTCTGAACCCTTCTGGCCTCATAACTCCTGCTTCTTATTTTTCATCTCCATAAACCTCTCTGGTGCATTCTGGGAAAATGTCTAATTTGGGTGGCTTATCAAGAAACTGGAAATTAAAAACCAGTAACCAGAACGTGGAAGGTTGAAGAGGAGTGATCAGAGTTAAGGAGTTCTGACGTCTACATGTTCTTTGAAAAGAGAGTATACAGAGGGATGAATTTTCGACTTTGAAAGTTAAATACCTACTGTTAGAATGTTAAAGGTTACCATTGAAGGAATGTAAATAAAAGGCAAAACTTCCAAATCTGATAAAAGGCTACAGGGGGGAAAAGAAAACTCCTCAGTCTAAGCACCATAGGAGGCAGACATGACATTAAGACAGTATGATTGTACAAGCAAATCCAAATAGTTTTTAAAAACCACAAAACTGAAAAAAGACTATACTATTCAGTTAAAAGCAAGAAATATTTAGATTTTTTTTTTCCTAATTTGTTTTAATGTTTATTTATTTTTGAGAAACAGAGCAGGAGCAGGGGAGGGACAGAGAGAGAGGGAGACACAGAAACTGAAGCAGGCTCCAGGCTCTGAGCTGTCAGCACAGAGCCCGACGCGGGGCTTGAACTCACAAACTGCGAGATCATGTCCTGAGCTGAAGTCAGATGCTTAACCAACTGAGCCACCCAAGTGCCCCCAGATTATTTCTTTTTTTTTTTTTTAATTTTCTTTTTTTTTGAACGTTTATTTATTTTTGGGACAGAGAGAGACAGAGCATGAACGGGGGAGGGGCAGAGAGAGAGGGAGACACAGAATCGGAAACAGGCTCCAGGCTCCGAGCCATCAGCCCAGAGCCCGACGTGGGGCTCGAACTCACGGACTGCGAGATCGTGACCTGGCTGAAGTCGGACGCTCAACCGACTGCGCCACCCGGGCGACCCCCCCAGATTATTTCTTCAATCCAATCATATGCTATTTCCAGAAGATTTCTAAGATAAATGGAAGGTCCAAAAAGATGGGAAGTTATGGGGTTCAAAGCGCACCCTCCACAAATCATAAGCAGAGATAGCGAAGGCAGCTGTGTGATCAGCCCCGGGAGGCATTAGGATGAAGGAGACGCGGAAGGGTATGAAGTCACTACCTTGTGGAAAGTGAAGCGATTCACCAGAAATGGAAAATTCTGGACTTGCGTGCACCAGGCAGCTTCCAGTGAATAAGTAAGTGTTGACAGAAAACCAAGAAGATGACAGGTCTGCTGTGCTCGTGAGGAAAGCAATACACGTTCCAGCACAGGGCAGATAACGCAAGTGGTGTGGACGGAGAGGCTCTGACAAGGAACAGTTACAATCAGTGGAAGCCATTGGCCACTTGAGTCAGCCACTGAAAAATGTAGACTTCTTTCCACGTACCCTGAGAGCGTTCAAGCTAGTCTTCACAACTGCCAAGTAATGAAGTGCCCACCCGGAGAGGTCAAATGCGTTGGTGTAAGTGTCCACAGCTGGGCGGAAGTAGAAGTCACTGAAATGAGGCAGGGAAGATGTTGAGCACGTTGCCTGATGTGGGAGGTTGAGTGGGAATTGAACTAGCCCCATCTTACTGGATCTTCGTTAGCTCTCTTCAGCTCTTAGCTGACTTGCTCGGCTTTTCAGAAGAGGCAAATCAGTCGATCGATCGATTATTGCATGAGCTGGAATTTACACAACGGTATGAAGAGAACAGTATTAAAAACTCAGGCACGAGTTTAAGGCATCAAGTTTACACTTGGCGGTGTAATAAGACACCATCAGGTAAGTGGTGTTCTCTTCAGATCTGGGATATTTTCCCCACACCTTGTGGACAGCTGAATTTCTTCACATTTTGTTCACTCCCCCACTGGACTGTGTGGGAGTTCTCCTTCCTGACCACGTGCTACAGTGATCCAGAAGCAGGGGTGGAGTGGGGATGGGCAACACAACCAGAAGATTGGGTGCAGTAACTCCTCTGGGTTTTCTGATGATGTTCTTTTGGAGCTGGCTTTTCCTGTCCTGTCTTCCGTCTAGAAGATCTTCAATCCTGGTCCATTGGCGTGCATTCAGCCTTCTTCTTGGAGCATCACCTACAGAGTCAGGGAGGATCATGCTCTTCCCTCCTTCGAATCTGGTGGTTGACCTCCACCCGCCGAGGCGCCTCCTTCTGGGTATCTGCAGCCACCCTAGAACTTTCCGCCGGAGCGGCCTCTCTTCTGGGCACCGTTGTTTCCTTTGGCCAAACTGCTGCCTCTCACATGAGTTCATCAGGGGCTCCTCTTTCCTTTCCCCATGGCTCCATGCCATCCTCTCTCGACACTGGGCTCTGGTCTGACCCTCGGTATTCCTTCGAGGTTGTCTCACGTGCACCACATCCAGCAGGGAGCCCTCGATTTTGTGGCATGTACACACCCTTTTCTTTTTTGATGCTATTGTACGATTTCCTGCCTTTAGCGTCCTTTGCTGCTTTCAATAGGAACTTGGTTAGTGGGACAGGATATCTATAATCAATGCTCCATTTTATTAAGATGCCTCTCCTATTTTGCGATTAGACGTGTAACTGGATCTTAAAACCAGACAAGGGAAACAAATCCAAGATGATCCTTGTACCCGTCATTTCGGTATTTTTGGTTTGAATAATGTAAACATCATGTAGCTAAAAAGTAATCAACAAAGGTCCCTGAGTACCATGGAGATGGTTTCTGGCAGCAGAAAAACACATTAGTTTTCCATCTCTATAAACTGAATGCTCATTTAGAAGAAACATGAAGTCTTTACTCTGAAACTACATATCATTAGGCAGATATTTTTGGACATTTGAATCTGAAATACATTTGTAAAAATTCTGCGCCCAGACACAAACCCATATGGCACAATGGTTATTTGCCTTCGGCGTGCCAGTTCTGCAAAAGTTTCCCATTTTTCTTTTCCCTTGTAATTTGTAGTGACGCTTAAGCGATTGCAAGGAAGTTCTCAACTTTCCATTAAACAATAAGGCAAGTAATTAAATGGTGAAAATAGTAAGGTATAATCATAAGTTGTATTCTTAAGAGATAAGGCAATGCTTTTTTTTTTAAGTTTATTTAATTATTTAGAGATATAGCGTGCGAGGAGGGGAAGAGTGGGGGGTGGGGGTGGGGGGAGAGAATCCCAAACAGGCTCTGTGCTGTCAGAAGGCTTGACCTCAGGAACTGTGAGATCGTGACCTGAGCCGAAACCAAGAGTCAGGAACTTAACCGACGGAGCCACCCGGGTGCCCCAAGGCAATAGTTTTTAAACCAGGGGTGATCTTGTCACATACAGGACACGCGGACATATTTGGTTGTCGCAGGACAGTGGGGATACTACTGGCATCCATGTGTGGGGACCAGGATGCTGCTAGAAATTCCACCCACGCAGCTAGCAGCTCTGTGCACAGCAAAGCGGCATCCGGCCCCAAATCGGCCAATTATGAGCAGTGTCCAGGTTGAGGAATCCTGGAATAAGAAAGATCTGATCTGATTTGGTTTCCAGAGATGCCAAGAAATATAATTCGAGAGAAATTATGTGCTCCCTTCCCCGAAGGCAGGCATATGCCTTTTCATTCTTACCTGTCCCTCCAAGATAGTCCCCACCAAGAAGCATCAGGTTAAAATCTTGCAGAGCAAATACTGGCTGGTCTGGCATTTGGAAAGCAGCCATGAGTCTTTCTTTGTTTGTTTTAATGTTTATTTATTTTTGAGAGAGACAGAGACAGAGACAGAGACAGAGCATGAACAGGGGAGGGACAGACAGAGAGGGAGACCCAGAATCCAAAGCAGGCTCCAGGCTCTGAGCTGTCAGCACAGAGCCCGACACGGGGCTCAGACTCACAAACAGCGAGAAAATGACCTGAGTCGAAGGCGGACACTTAACTGACTGAGCTACCCAGGCACCCCTGCAGCCGTGAGTCTTAGAAAGGAAATTGGGTTTAGGTAAAAGCGTCCAGGGTCCAGCCAGGACTGTCACCTGGCCGTGGAGGAAATGATTTCATCCCTTCCAGTTACAGATCTGTCATCTAAGAGAGAGCTAATGACACTGAACAGACAGAATCATTTAGAGGAAAAATCAGATCACACAGTAAGAGCATCGTACACACTGGAAATGGTACGCACACTCAAGGGAAGATTTTGAGTTTATAATATTTCATATACTTTCTAGCTAGCCGTAGGTGTTTGAGCCTTCAAATTCATTTTTTTTTTTTTTTTTAAATTTTTTTTTCAACGTTTATTTATTTTTTGGGACAGAGAGAGACAGAGCATGAACGGGCGAGGGGCAGAGAGAGAGGGAGACACAGAATCGGAAACAGGCTCCAGGCTCCGAGCCATCAGCCCAGAGCCCGACGCGGGGCTCGAACTCACGGAGCGCGAGATCGTGACCTGGCTGAAGTCGGACGCTTAACCGACTGCGCCACCCAGGCGCCCCCAAATTCATTTTTTAAATGCAACCTTTTTTTTTTCTTATGGTGTATTGAAAGAAAAAAGCACAATATAAATAACTTATATTCTCTCTTGGGTACTTTTACTCTACCTTAATTTTCCCGTATTTGTTTTTCCTTGTCCTTTCATCCAATCCACCTGTTGCTGGTGCGGACCAATTGAAATCCGGGCAGAGGAGAATCGCTCACCAACCTGCCCACCGCTGTAATCAAACCCCACGAATGGCTCCATCATTCATACAAAACCCAGGAGCGCACTCAGCACAGTCAAGAAAGCGAGTGAAGTTAGAGCAGGGAGTTGCCATTGAAATCATGGAAACTGTAACAGTCTTTCTTCTTGGTAAGTAAAAGCTAGAACTCATATTTTAAGTGGTAAATAGGGGGAAACGATTGAGTAACAATGAGAATGGACACTTGCCATTTTGAGGGGGGAATTCTTCCTTAAAGCCTTCCCCTGAAATGGAAATTAGAAAGAGAGGAACATCGGCCAAGGTGCTAACACAGCAGGATTTCTGTCTCACTCCCCTGTCCCCCAGATGGCAAGGGGACATTACCTTGGCAACAAGGAAGGAGGGAGATGCTTGAGGAGAACAGAGTGGGGACGCTTGGGAGTACTTCACTCTTGTAATTCTCCGGTGGCACTGAAGGGTAGACTCCTTGTCCCCATTTCACAGATGAGGAAGCCGAGGCTTAGGGGATGGGCCCCGCTCAGGCTTTCCTCCATCTGAGAATGTGGAACCCACGTTTGTCCGAGTCTATGACACGTAACGCTTCAGCCGAGCCGTGGCCTTGTCGCCAGAACCAAGGGTTTCTCGCGCCCACGGCATGTACTGCTGTGGAAATAATGGGCCACGTCAGCTCAAAGTGCCGTTTTCTCTAACGCCATGTTATACTATTAAATTCTTAGGCATGATAATGCAACAGACCTTGGTTTCATTATACTGAGACCTTTGTGAAGCCCTCAATTCCCCCAGACATCACTTTTGTAGACTACCCTGCTTTGATTTCACATTTTACCCATAGTTTTAGCACCTGCCTATCTCCTTGAGGGTAGCTTTCACAAGCAAAGTCTTGAAGGCAGTTTGATTACAATGACACAAGCGCAAATCCAGGAATGCCCACCCATGGGCCAGACCCACCTTACTCCATGTTCAGGCCATATGCTCTCCCCCTCGCCCGTGCCAACGGTCAAGGCTCGGAGCGGTGGGGCCAATGGCTCTGAACTAGTGGTCAGACCCTGGTGGCCTCGCCCCAGATCGGTATGCTCATCAAGTCTCCCAGGTGACCTCTGGCTTCAGAGAGATGTCCCCACGGATGTCACACAGACAACCAGCAGGTGGGTGGGAAGGTGTCCGTGGATGGCCTGGAAGGGAGCTCCGGTTCCAACCCCGTGGAGTCTTATTCAGTGTCCTGCTCGGCAGAATCCCAGACTTGGAGATGCAAACCGCAGTGCTCCTAGCACAGCAACTGCGCGGGTCGTCAGCCCCGCAGCCCCAAAGAGGAAATGACATCAGTCAGCACTTGGTTTTCTTAGTCTCTGTCCTTTAAAGGAAGTCCTTTTATTATTTTTTTCTTTTTTTAATTAGGGGAGAAGAGTGGAATTCAGGAGAGTTGGGATCAGGAAATGGGTGGGGCCCCACGGGACCCTCTTATGCAGATGTGACCAGAAGGCCACATGAGGCCCCAAGCTGAGGCCATGCCTGGTGCACGGAGGAAGTGGCCGTGAGGCTGTCACTCATCGACAGAGCTAGTAGAGGTCTGCAGCGGCTATCAAGGTGCAGGATGCCTATTTCGCCTTAATTGTAATTATTCTCTTGGTGAACCTAGGCTTCTGGGCTACAATTGCCGGCAGTAAGTACCTTGTTAAAACCTAACTCCTGGAGTGAAAAACTGACCATCGTCCCCAGACAGAAGTGACCGTGCCTGGCCCGCCAGCCTCGGCTTCTGTTTACATATTTTCTCCCTCTTTTTTTGGTGCCGTGGCGTGCGCGGTCAGAGTCCGTTTCAGAGATGGAGAAACGACGGACTGGCCGGAAGCTTTCTGATCAGCTTCCCGAGCCCTCGGGATGGTTAGTCACCTGTTCTGTCTGCCATTACTGTATTTTTTTCCCCTGGAGTATTTAGATAAAACCCTACATGCTAGTTAACGGGAAAGATTCAAGAAATTAGGCTGTTTCAGTCGCCCTGCTACTCTGTGCTGGCTAGGAATTCACCACATGCGGAGAAAGGGTCTTGGCGGCCAGACAGCAGGCCCCGGTTTTCCCAACTGTGGTCGAATTAAGTGGCTGAAGAATTGTACTTCAGGTGTGAAATGGCAGCTGTGCTGTTGAACTCCATTGCGGGGAAACCCGCGGAAATGCACTGGGGAGGCAGCGTGGGGTGCGTCTGTACATTCTGGGAGGAAGCCGGGTGACGTCCCGGAGGAGGAGACTGAGCAGGTACCCCGAGGGTCCGAGCTGACTGTGCTAAATTCTGCCCGCTTGGCTGCACACCTGGATTTCGCACACTGGTCCTCGGCACCTTGAGACTCTGTGTGGCCAGCGTCGTGGGACCCCTGGATCAGAAACCGTGGCGGTGGGGACACCCTTCCTGTGCACGTGCCGTGTGCCGGGCTCCGGGCTGAGCATGGCACAGAGGTCATCCTCACTTTCAAACTGATGATGGGCAAGCTGAGACATCAACTGCCCTCCAACGTCACCCGTGCACTTGAAAGTGGCTGAGGTGTTGGGCCTCGTCTGGGGCACCTGCTCCCCGGGATCACTGGCTGTGCCGTCAGGCAGTCTGGGAACAAAGCCTGGTGTCGGCACTAACGGGTGACAGGGGCTTGGACACCTGCTTGGCCTCTCTGCACCTCAGCCTTCTTGCCCACAGGTGACGCCACAGGGGTTCCGTTGGGAAACAGAGACGGTGTGAGTCTGTGGGCTCTAAGGGGTCATTTTACTTCTCTGCACCCCCACCCGCTTCCTGGCTGTCTTGGCCCTTAAGGAGATCAGGAAGAAATGGAGAGTTTTTGCCGTGGGATTCGATGGCTTACCAGGGCAGGATTCGGAGACTCGGGAGTTTGGCCCTGAGTTTGGCCACGTGCCGACCAAGGGGTGCAGGCCACCTTTCGAGGTTCTGCCTCTCCATGCCACCCTGACCGCGGTGTGAAATCCAAGAACAGGCACAAAGTCATTACCAGGACTTTCAAAATAAGATCTTCAAGGAAGTAAATAAGACCAGGTCTCCGAACAGAAGAACCCCATACCCTTCTCCACAGCCTTTGGGGTCTTAACGGCCAGATAAAGGGGTTTGCCTGTGGGCAAGCTTGACCTCCCGCGACCCACGGACCCTCCAAGTGGCACAACCACACAGCTTGGAATCCCTTACCGCCCCTGACACGCCACACTGGGTGCCCCCGCTGGCCCTGCTCCTGCCCGACCTCTGCATTCTCAGATGCTCGAAGATGAGGGACAGTGCCGGCCGCTAAGAGGACGGAGCGTTTCCTCTGTGCGCCGGACACAGGAGGCCAGGCGCATGCTCCAGCCTCAGCTTTGCCACTAACCGTCTGGTCGACCTCCGTGAGTCCTGTTCCCCAGCAAGACAGCTTCCCCACCCCAGAACTGAGCCAGCTGATTGTAGTCAGAGCACCCAAAGCACTCAGCCCTCATCGGGCGGTCACGGCCACACTGCCCGCAGCCACACATGTGCTGCATCCAAGGTGCCACGTGCATTCGCTCACTTCCTCCCGTGGCGAGGGTGATACCGCTCAACAAATGTTTTATCTTTTCTATCTGCAATAATGTCGCTCGCATGCATGACAGAATGATGATTTGGGGCAGCTTCATTGCTTAAAGGAAAATGTTCAATGATTTTTGGTCCGATGGGTGAAAACACAGGTACTTAAATGTTAAATGTTCCTCGTCAGGTCCTACCTATGTTTTGAGTTAGCCTAGCAAGTGGCTTTCTTACACTGTATACAAATATACCTGCTGGACCCCCATGGTCCCTTCTTATAGGGTCCTCAACCTCGGCACTGCTGATGGTGGGGGCCAGACGGTCTCTCTTGGGTGGGGGGAGGTCATCTGGTGCGCTGTGTGACGTTTAGCAGTGTCCCTGGCCTCCACCTGCTACGTGCCAATGGCAACAACCAAAAATGTCTCCAAACATTGTCAGATGTCCCCCGGGGTGAGTGGGAAATTCACTGCCCATTGAGAACCACTCCCCTGCACCAACTCCCCCAAATGTAGATGGAGTGAAGCATGATTGCTATGACAGAGATTTTGGTTGTTTCAGTTTTTAATTAAAAATTCTCACCTCAACAAAGAGATGTCATCAAAATGTCGAAAAACTGACTTCTTCAAAACTTTTGCTTTCCTCCCACTTAATTTATCTCCTTTGACTGTGATTCTCTGACGTTTACAAGCATTTGGTCAGCATGGATGGGGGTAATTAACTGCGAACCTCAAGCCCTCCGTGATCGGGAGAGGACACCTTTGCTTACAGGGTGGTGCTGAGCAAGGCTGTCTCATCTTGGGTAGACGGACGTTGCCCTTGATTACATTTGAAGAAGCAAGGACACCTGTGATTTGATTATCTGGACGGAGCGGGTGTACCATAGGTGATCTTATTCTCTTAAATCAAGGACTTGTTGCAATAAGTAAAAAAAAGAGTAACGTTTGGCTGAAGGCAGTGTAGTGTGATGGAAATTAATGGCACTGCCCGAGTAGATGGCCGGGCACATCTTTCTCTGGCTGCTGTTTTCTTAGGCATGCATTTGTGGTAACCTGCGTGACCCTGACTGCTCCGTGGAGCCCTCATCCCTGCCCCCTGAAATAGATTTAGCACATGAATGAGATGGAAATTCAGGCGCTCCTATGTGCTAGGTGTTGGCCACTGAAAACTCACCTATGCTGACAGAGGGCTTAAATAAGATTGCGGAAGAGAACAATAAAGTCCTGAATCTGCCGCTCCTGTATTGCTCAAACCCCAGGAATGGCCAAGATCCGAAGCACTGGGAAAGCCGGAGGAGAGGAACGCATCCGTGGTTCAGCAGAATGCCCGCATGACTGTATCTGGCTCATTTTCTCCCACTGACCTGGTCTGTGAGACATTCTCTCTGTGGACACATCCGGAGCCCGAGAAAGACAATTTGGAGTGTCCTGTCTCTTGCAGGAACTCGCAGGAGAAGGCTCGGTGTGGGCAGGAAGGACTCAGCTCAACCTGGAGTGAGTCTAAGCTGTTCCCTGCAGACGAGAAAAGTGCTACCGAAAATTTGTCACCTAGATCACAGCCGCCCCAGGCGCCATCCGGGGGACACGGATTAATGCTGGGGGCATGAATGAATGCATAGGCGAGGCGGTGAGGAAATCAGTAAATCGCCTGTGGTGTTCATTTCGGTGAAATCCACCCTGGAAAAATGAAGGCGATGGTAACAATAGCCAAAGAAGAGCCGCAAAGGCATGCAAGTTACTAGGGGCTAAGCACCATTTTCAGGGCTTTCCACACGGTAACTCATTTAAGCCTGGCCAGCGCCCTATGTGCCAAGCACTAGCAATATCTCATTCTGAAGACGGAAACAGCGAGGCACAGAGAGGCTGCGTCACTAGCCCAAGGTCACAGAGCTGGGGAATAGCAGTACAGGATTGAGAATCCCGGGGTGTCCCCCACCCAGAGGCTGCACTCTAACCCTGTTCCTTATTTCCTCTCTATTAACGTGATATGGGGGCACCCGGGTGGCGCAGTCGGTTGAGCGTCCGACTTCAGCTCGGGTCATGATCTCACGGTTCGTGAGTTTGAACCCCGCGTCGGGCTCTGTGCCGACAGCTCAGAGACTGGCACCTGCTTCCGATTCTGTGTCTCCCTCTCTCTCTGACCCATCCCCACTCACACTCTGTCTCTCTCTGTCTTAAAAATAAATAAAAACATTTAAAAAAATTTAAAGCGATACGGCATTATTTGCTGTACCTAAACAAGCCTGGGTTCTGCACAAACACAGATTGATTTGTTTACTTGAGTCGTGAGGTCTCCTCTTGGTGGTTTATCGCAATTAGCTGGGAAGTGTCTGAAGCAGAGCGAGTGTATGTTCCCTCAGCCCCCGCTGGATACTCACTCGGGAAAGCAAAACCGAAGGGTACGGACGGGCAAGCGGGGTTCGGTGTGCGGGCGTCTGCATATCCCTGTGGAACATGACGAATGCATTTCCCACGGAGGGTACCGCCTGGATTCGGAAGCCTTGTTTGGAGCACGTAACAAGCCGGGTCAAGAAGAAAAACGGCTTCCAGTGCAAGATATGCCGTGGCCTCCGGGCCCTCAGCAGCAGTTGCTATAGAAATTCCCGGGCACATGTTCTGGTGAGCACGATGGGAGTGAGATTAGTCACGATCTTTACTACTGGTTTAGGGCTCCAGTCAAAACCGTGTCTCCATAGAAAGGAAACCAACCATCTCCATGAAAGTTAATCCATGACTGGGGTGGGGGGGGGGAAGCCAGTATATTTATAATTATCTGAGAATCAGGAATGAAACATAGAGGCCTTCTGTATTTAGCTCTTTCTGCTTAAATAATGCAGCAATGGGAGAGATTTTTGTGGGAAGTGTAATTTAATATCATTGAGTGAGGGAATTGGAACGTTTCACCCGCTCTGCTATTGAATGACACACTCTCAGGCCGGCAGCGGACTTGTGTCAGGGCCGAGCTGAGGTCTCCCCGGGAGCCCAGTGGGGAAACAGAGGCACAGTGAAGGTTGGGCACAAAGGGCAGGAACGAGGACTGTTTTGTAAATCCAAGCCTGAGGCGCTGGCCCAGCGGCATGAGTGCGGAAGGTCTTCCGGCTGAGGACAGGGGTGAGACGCACCTGTGTAGACAGTCCTTCCACACTCTGGGGTCCCTCCTCGGTGGTCAGCATGGGGCCAACCCTTTGCTGACACTGTCCGGCCCCACAGCTGGGGTTTGAATCTCATAGTAGAAGACTTTTCATTTTAGGTAGAGGATTCCCAGCCCCCATCAAATCTCCCCAAACCCTGTGAGTTTCCTATCGTTCCTCCCGCACAAATTTCTGTAAACATCGCACTTTGGAACACCACTCGTGGTCGCCACACGCCTGAGCGTCGGGGTCCAGGCAGGCCCTTCCTGTGGTCGGGGTTTCCCACAGCTGCAGCCAAGGAGCAGCTGGGCCGCCCAGCTCCTATGAAGCCCGGCTCCAAAATGTGTTCACTTGCTTGTGGCCCTGGCTCCTGGCAGATGGCCCTCCCTGTGGGCCATTCACAGCTTGGCTGTTTGCTTCTTCAGAGCCAGCACAAGCATATTGTTCTACTGGGAGTCTCTGATGTCAGAGAAGGATGAGATCCTCTTATAAAGGACTTTCCATCACCGGGTTAGGTCAGGCCCACCCAGGTCGATCTCTATTTAATTATAGCCAATGAAATAGGGACCTTAACTGCATCCACCATCCCTTCACCGTTGTCATATGATATGATGTGCTCATGACAGTGACCTCCCATCCCCTTTGCCCTATTCTGCTGGTCAGAAGCAAGTCCCTGGTCTGCCTGCTCTGGAGGGGAGGGGATTTGTACAAGGGTCTGACTCATCACAGGTCACCTTCGGGTAGGTCTGCCACACCCTCTCAGCCCCGGCTCCAGATCCTTTCAGGGCACAGCGATTGGAGGAGGCCCGGGAAGTTGGAAGTGTGTGTGTTTTGTTCAGCTCTGGGATTCCCAGCACGCAGGCCCTGGGGCCCCAGATGGTCCTTAAGCCTCCTTTCACTTTGCTTCCCTGCTTAGGTGCTCCAAGGAGGCAGGGGCTACATGTCCCATAGAGGGGGCCCTGGACCATTCCCCCCACCCATTCATCCATCCGTCCGGGTGTCATGGCTGACTGTGTGCCTACAGTGTCTCCGTCCCCACCCTGGCCCGGAACGCCACACTGGCCCCCAAGTTGCTTATAGTTCAGTGCGTGTGGTGGCGAGGGGGGACCAAGCCTGTCTTAGTTTCTGTTGGCATTACCCATGTCACCTGGCCTGGCTCACAGAAGAGAGCAGTCTATTGGTTGTCATAGCTCGGAAGTTGAGGGATGGCCTGTCTTCAGGCACAGCTGGCTCCAGGGCTCTCAGTCGTGAAAAATACGCAATCAATAAAGTTCTTTTCTGTCCCGTTCTGCTCTTCTGGTGGGTAGGCTGAGCCTCCTTGGCTGTGGGCTCTTAGCGAACACCACACAGCATCTATAAACACCCCTGACAGCTTGTGACGTCCTCACGCACAGACTAAGTTCACACACTCCTCAGCGGGGGACAGTGATTCACATCACCCCCCCTTGTCACCTCGTTTCAGCCAAGACTTCGCTTTGTACCCCGTCACTTGCTGCCCTCCACTTGAAGGTGCCAAGACAGTTTTAGGGACAGAAAGCCAATTCAATGCATTAGGTCTGTGACCAGAAATACAAGCTGCAGGCATGGCTGGATCCAGGAGCTCTCATGATATCACTGGGGTTCTAGCTCTCTCTGTGTCTTTGCACCGTTTCCCTCTCCTTCTCCAGATAGGCTGTCTCTCCGTGGAAAGGAAAGATGGCTGTGAGGGACGATGGCCCTGAGGCACCAGGACCAGGGCAGGGCAAATTTGCAAAGGTTCAAGGAGACGCTCACTCTCAGGGTCATGCCTGAGAGCTACGTCCCCCCTTACACTTTGTGTCCCGGCGACCCCCCTCCCTTGCCCTAGAGCCAGCCCTGTGCACACTTCAGCAGTTGGGCAGAAAGAGCTCTTGGTTCAAGCAGTTTCCACAGATGATAAGAAAACTCTGGTAACAAGTTTGACTGGCCCTGCCTGGGCACATGATCCCACTTGCAGTACCACTGACCAGACAGGACCCCTGGGCCCCCGGGAGCCGGGTCTTCTGATTCACGGTCCCTTGGGAACCACAAGTACCGGAAGGTCAGCCCCCAAAGCACAAGCTGGACGGGCAAATGTAACACGTGGTCTCTGGGGTTCCACCCGAACCCGCGAGCACCTAAGTGTACCCTAGCTTTTATTACCTGGTACTGCTTCGTGCTTACAGACCTCAGCCCTTCAGTCAAACTCGGAATCCGTGAAGATGAGAGCGGTGCCTTACGCCCCCACAGCGCTGAACACAGGGCCTCGTGCCTCCAGGCGCCCGCGGAACCTTCCTACTATGACTTGATTCCGCACCGGGGCTGCTGAGGAAGTAGACTCTTACGCTGCCTGGTGGGAAAGCTTGGCGGTTCCCCCGACTGGCGAGGCTAATCCGCATCAGGGATGGGATGACGCCGTTTCCACGGGTGGCCTCTTATGGGTCACATGTGCATGCGAAACGCGGCCCCCTCGCGGAGCTGCGAGAACCCGACTCTCTCTCTCTGTGATCCCTGCTTCGGAGAGCTCGGCCTGGTGGGGGAAACGCTGGATTCTACCTTTGTGCTTTGGGAACACCAAAACCGGGCCTCATACATCCCGGAGACACCTGCTCTTTCTAGCCAATGGGAAAACTGGGCGAATGCCAGCATGGCGGGCCTCTGGGCCTCCACTCCAGAGCGCTTGGATCAATGAGGAAATATCACTGCCTGCCTTTGCTCTCGCTGAGCAGCTCGGGGTCTCGGCTGGGTCCCAGGGAAGGCTCTCCTTCCTAAGGACACCACGGTCGCAGCTTAACAAAGGACGGGTCTTGTCGGTGGGAAGCAAGACCAGAAGACAGCATGGTGGGGAGCTTGGCAGATGCGTCCGAGCTCCGCCTTTTACGCGTCGGGTCGGGGAAGCTTCTTTGAGAAAAGACTGGAGTCAGAAAGAGTAGAGGTCTCCTCCCAGGTACCAAAGGGTATGAGCTCCCGGTGGGCAGGGCTCCCTGCGACACGCACGCAGGCCTACTGAGGCCCTACTGTCAAAACGCCCGACGGCTGAGAAGCAGTGCTCTTCTGATGGCTCCTCAGAATAAGTGGGATGATGCCCAGACTGGGTGGGCCTGGTTCCCAAACTGGCAGGAGCGGAGTCAGCCGGGCACCGTGTACAACTGAGGGGCTTGTTACAGGAAAGAGGGAGCATTGAAAAGCAAGGGGGAGTCTAAAGCTGACAGAGGGGGCTCCACGGCTGACAGATTTCCTGCCCTGCGTCCTAAGGGAAGGATGGACTGATGCCGTCTGGCGGTCGATACCTGAGGCTTTTTTTCTGTCTCAAAATCTCAGCTCAGACGCACCCTCTCTCTTTTCAATTGTTTTAAAGCTGAACAAAGTTTTCATTTGCTCTGACTTTCTCGTTGATGGTCTCTGCACACGATGGAGCGTCTCTCCTGTAGGACAAGGCCTCCCCAAACTCTGTTTGCTGCCACATAGTCCCAAGTGGTGTCTTAGGTGTTGTGTTTGTTTTTTCACCAAAGACGTGCCTTGTCTGAAAGGTCCAGGAAAAGTGGGTTAAATGAAGCACAACCAGGGTGTCTCCTGCAGGACTTGTCAGGACCTTTAATATATCGCTGTGCCCCGTGAACCTTGGAGAAGGGAGGAGTATTCTGTATCTGCTTTCCATGGATACATTTGACTACAGAACACGTCTTTCACGGAACATACCGAGACTTGGCAAATGTCGTTAAGCTTTTCCAAGCAAATGGCTGAGACGCCACATCTGACTGGCGTCCATGGGGACCCCAGGGCACAGAGACCAATGTAGGTGATGAATGAGGACAGACCAGAATGTTGGGATCCCTGAAGTTCATAGATTTTTTATTTTCTGTGCAGACTTAGCATCATCCAACTTCCAACTGAGAGCCTCGTGTCTCCATCACTAAGTTCATCGCCATTTGGTCAAATACAAATATCTGACATTTTCCCGTATTTAAAACAATTTTTCTGGCATCCTCTAAAGTTCAAGAACTTGAGGTCACATTGTTTTCTGCGTATAAGTAAAAATAACCCCAATCCCTTTGGAAAGATCCTTTCAGAAAGGACGTTTCCTGTTTCTCCTCTTGGGGGGGAGGGGCGGGACCACACCCTCCCTCTAAAAGAGACCAGGTCCTCATTTTGCAGAAAAGAACATGGGTATTTCTTCTGTCAGTTTCTAGACGGAGACAGAATGTGCTGCGTGGCCCTGACGCGTGGCAGCAGGAGGGAGCAGACGGGGGCAGACTGCAGCCGCCGTGCCCCCCGCCATCCAGGACCCACCCTGCTCACCCAGTGTTCACGAAGCTGCCTCGGGGGCCGGGCGCCCTGCGATCCTTTTCCGTCACATTAACACTGTCAGGAGGCCAGCAGAGCTTAGGTCCCCACGTGGGCCCTGTTCAGATTTGACAAAGGCGCCCCCACCGGATGCCCCGGGTTGAGGCGCTGGCAGGGGGCAGCTGCCCGACTCTGGCGCAGTTTCCAAGTCACTCCTTCAATGAGCAGTCCTGGAGTATCCGACCTGTGCCCGGCCCAGGGCTCAACCCTGGCTGCAGTGTGGACACAGAAGGGGTCTCGGTGTCTTGGGACTCACAGGCCAGCAGGGAAGACGTTCGGTGACGGAGGGTAATGTGTGTTGACTGTCCTGCTGGGGAACAGTGTGATAAGGAGGCTGAGGGCAGGGGTGCCCGGGGCCGGCTGAACCAGATTCGCGGGGAGGCCCCGCAGGCCACCACATCGGAGCAGGGATGGGACTGCCAGACCCTGACGGGTCAGTGAAGGCACGGTCCCGAGCCAGGACAAACAGGTCCTGCCGTGGTTCCCGCCCACCTGGCCCTCTCCAGTGGCAGCTGTTGGGGGCAGGGCTGGGCTGTCCGTCCTGAAGTCAGGCCCCCGCTGAGCTGTCCCCAGCTGCCCTCGCCCCATTTCTTAGGAGACACTCACACCCAAGGACGGCCGTCCCTCGCTCTCCCCCAAGCTCGGTCGAGGACAAACGCCCTGCGTGCTCACTGATTCAGTCCCTGTCTCTCCTGTTCGTTAAAGCATCTCAGGGCCACAGGTCAGCAAGTAACACAGCTGATGCCTGCACAGTTTGGGGCAGAGTCACCCCTCCCCTCGTTTACAGACCCAATCGCATGGAGCAGGGGTCGCATGGCTCTGAGCCCCCGGCCCTCACACCGCACCGCTCGCTCCTCAGCAAATCTTCACCGAACCGTGGTTAGGATTACAACCCCAGCCAGAGCAGAGCCCGCCCGGGCAGCCTGCTGCTTCCGTGGCGAGGACGTGTCTTCACCTCGTGGATGGCCCTCTATGCCCCTCCGTGCCTGGCCTGGCCCTCTCCACCGGAGTGTCACAAGGTGAACGCCTATGGGGGCCCTGCAGGGAAGTTCAGGGGCAGAGCAGACACCCGTAAGGTGATGAAGAGCCACGGACATGGGACCTTTGAGCATGGGGCGCGCCGGGCAGCGCGAGGAGGGAGGCCGGCTGGGAAAGGAGACACACGGACCTGTCTTCCAAGCAGAGGTGGGACCCCAGGGATCCCACATCTTCCTGTTTTCCAGATAAACTAGAGATCCAGATTTCATGTAAAATATCTCATTTAAACACACACACACACACACACACACACACACACACACACACACACAACATTACAAATAAATTTGAAACTCAGTCTGGCATCACCTGGGCCAGAGAAATCAGATCGATGGGCTTACTTTGGCCGAGACGGCCCCTTGGTGACACTTTCTTCCACCTTCTCACGTCAAGCCCCTGGCAAGGGGCCGCACTCCCTCACCACCCAGGGCCAAAGGTGGTGGAAACGCGATCCAGGAAAGAAGCCTTCTGACTCCGACCTACTCCAGAAGGCCAGTGGGAGCTGCCTATTTTTAGGTCGCTACTTTGTCTCTGTACTGAGTGCAGGCGAGCAGATGTGAAGGCAGAAGGGATGTGCCCTGCAGGCTGCGGGGACATCAGCTCGGCGAGTCCCGGCCCTGGCGGGTTCGCGTCTGCCCACCTGCCCTGGCCTGGGACCTGCCTGCCAGAGACCCCACGCCCCTCCCCCTCCCGGGCACAGCCTCTCCGTGTTCCGGGCCCTCTTCTCTCCTCTGTAACGGAAAAGCAACAGCGGGCTGCCTGTAATCTAAGCTTGTTTTGTTTCAGGCTGTTTATGATTTAACCTGCGCCCACGGGGAGGGAAACCGATGCCCTACCACGGCCGACACCGGCTAAACCCGCCAAAGAGCAGGCAGACGGCGCTGAGGTTCTAGGTCAGGGTTTGCTCAGGCCGGAAGATTTAATTTGCCTGACTGCGGGGCCTGTCAAAAGTTTCCACAGTAACCACTGGGGTCCTCATAAAGCAGAAACTGCAGAGGAGGAAAATGAAATCCTGGGTCAATGTCTCTGTTTGGAAACATTAACTTATGTTCAGTTGCAGAGAGAGAGGGAGAGAAGGAAAGGAGGGAGGGAGGGAGGGAGGGAGGGAAAGAGCGAAAGATCTGGGATTGTTACAGCAGATTGGCCAAGGAAATCAACACACCCGATGGTGACATTCATAAGGAAACACTGGGAACCCAGGGTTACTCTTCGTAACTCTGAGGCCCCCACCTGCAGGGAAGGGGTGATGCAGGCCAGCTTAAGGAAGGTGAGGTGCCCTGGGCAGGAAGCTGCAAGGCCAAGGGCCCCAGGCCTAGGGAGCACCCCCCCCCGCCCCCCGCTGGTGTGAATGGCTATGCATGCCTGGGGGGTCAGGAGAGGGCACCCAAGAGCCTGGGGGTCACTGTGTCCGCCCTGGCTGTTCTGGTGGTTGTCCCCCCTCGTCTGTGATTCTGACTTCTCTGCTGAAGGACCCATGCCGTGTGCCTGCTGGGGCATGGCCCTTGATCTCCACGGGGTGTCGGGACCAAGTAATGCTTTTGGGAATGGGAAGGAAAGGTTAACCTGGGGTCGGGCGGAGCGGGGGCTGGGAGGGCAAAACAGCGAGGAAGGGGTGGGGGGGACTGGACAGATGTGCAGTTTCCAGGACTGAGGCAGAGAGTCACTCGAGTTTACAGATGGGAGAATTTTCCCGTTCCATGTGCTCCATTCCAAACGGAAGCAGAAATGGATATGCATTGCTCCCCAAATACTTAATATTTACAAAGTAAGTTCCCAGGGGACAATCTGGCACATACACACCAGCCTTCGGGCAAGTCGAAAATCCCCAGTGATACAACTGGCATCACACAGCCCAGGGTGACGCTCGGGCAGGGGCACACCTCCCAGGGACACGGAGCCTCAGTCTGATCACGAGCGGACGTCAGAGAAACCAAACTCAGGGCTTTTCTACAAAATAACTGACCAATGTCTTCCCACCTGTCGAGGTCACCAAAGATAAGGAGAGACGGGACGGCCCCACATTGCAAGAGACGAGGAAGGCACGATGCCCAGACACAGTTCGGGATTCCAGAACGGGTCCCGGGACAGAACAAAAGCATTAGTGGGAACACGGAGAGATTCAAATAAGTCTCGTACCCTGTTTAGTAGTGTTGCGGCAAAAATGTAATTTCTCAGTTTTGGTAAAAACTGTGTGTGATTATTGACATAAGGGGGTCTGGGTGAAGGGACTATGGGTACCCTTTGTATTATGTTTGTGACTTTTCCATTGGTCTAAAATTCCCTCCAAATAAAAATAATAAAAATGACCCTTTGGAAAAAGAAACACTTCTCAGAGGTCCTCCCTACATCATATCCAAGAGTGTTTAATATCCCTCATCCACAGACTCCTGACCTTTCTCTTTGATTCCTTATTCACACTTGAATCATGCATGATGAAGTCATTGGTGTGCCTCAGGACACATGACAGAGGGCACTGCTGAAATCTCATAAGTAAATTACCAAATAGATGCCGGGGGAGGACGGTTTCACCTCCCTGCAGTTTAGGGAGCATTGTGTCTCCTTTGATGTAAAGGCTGAACCATGTCCTTGGTGCAGGTAGTGTCTGGATGGCTGTGGAAGACTGAAGGCCCATGCAGGTCACTGTGGTTGTCCCTAGAGACAGATGTGGGGACAGACAGATGCTCACCATTCCAGGGTTGACAGCTCTGGGCTGCTTGCAAAGAAGTGAGCTCAGCATCCTGTTGTGCTGATATGAAAGGCAATCTGAAAAAGGCGTAAACGCTGATGTCCTGCCACTTGCCCCATGGGGCTGGGTCTGAAAAGTTGGAACATGGCTCCATAACAGGGCTGGGGTTCGTGCTCTGCGGGGTGCACTGTTATGCGAAGGTTCTCACTGTGGGGAGATCCCCGCCTCCGAGAAGATGCCGATCCCTTGCTCCACACAGGAGGACACAAAGGGAGTGTATTTGTCAGCTGTTGCCACAATGATGCTGCATAACAAGCTACCCCATAACCTTAGGGCTTACGACAGCCAGCCTCCATTCCTCGCTCGTGGGTTTGTGGGTCACCCACAGGCTGGCTCATCTAGACTGGGCTGTGGTCCAGGCTGGGAGTTCAGTCCGAGTCTGACGCAGGTGTGGACGTTGTAGGAACACAGAGAGTGTGGGCTGGGAGCGATGGTATAGACCACCTGTGATACCTCCTCCAACTCTTCACGTTCTGTTGGCTTTGCTGTCTGTCTTATGGGAGCCGCACCTCCTTGATTCCCATCTGGGGAAATACCCCTGCCCATGGTGCACGATCCCGGTCGGCTTGGTCAGCCAGGTGCTCTGCCTCGGCCTGGCCATGGAAGGGGTCTTCTGACTGTGCACGGGCAGTCACGAGACCCTTTCCCCTGACCAGGGTGAGTTCAGGGGAGGGTATGTATTGGAGCTAGACAAACTGACTTCCTCTCGAGGTCAGTGACCACGTTGGCTCTTGCTATGGTGGCTACCAAGCAGGGAGGCCACAGTCTGAGACAGGCGATCCACCTCCCTGGCCACCCGTGGTAGGACAGGATGAGAGCAATGTGGACAGAAGCCGCATGTTGGGGAGCGAGGCCCTAACAACGTCACAGAGCCCCCGGGTTCCCTGGGCCTGACGCTCCAAGGTCTAAGCGATAAAAACCCTTCTCATAAAAATGAGTTTTGCTCTTTTTTTTTTTTCTAAGACACATTCAACATCCAAGTTTTACGAACTCACAACCATTATACGTGGAGAAGGAAGCAGACTTTTCAGTAATTCATCTTTTTATTTTATTTTTTTTATTTTTTATTTTTTTAAATGTTTATTTATTTTTGAGACACAGAGAGACAGAGCATGAACGGGGGAGGGTCAGAGGGAGAGGGAGACACAGAATCTGAAACAGGCTCCAGGATCCGAGCCATCAGCCCAGAGCCCGACGCGGGGCTCAAACTCACAGACCGCGAGATCATGACCTGAGCCGAAGTCAGACGCTTAACCGACTGAGCCACCCAGGCGCCCCAGTAATTCATCTTTTTAAAACATAGTCATTCAGGGGCATCCCGGTGGCTCAGTCGGTTAAGTGTCTGACTCTAGATTTCGGCTCAGGTCATGATCTCAGGGTTTGTGAGTTCGAGCCCCGCATCAGTCTCTGTGCTGACAGTGCTTGGGATTCTTCCTCTCCCTCTCTCTCTGCCCCTCCCCTGCTCACTCTCTTTGTCTTTCTCAAAACGAATAAGTAACCTTAAAATAATTTAAAAAAACATAGCTATTGATATAGAACTTACACATGGACGCTTAGCCATTTAAAGCATGTGGTTACATAGTATTAAGTAAATTCACAGAGCTGTGCACCACCCCTGACAGGCACACGGAGACCATCTCAGCAATGAACTGTTCAACTGTCTCGTCCCTCCAGAGGAACGGGTGAGACTTGATGCCCCGTGTCTCTTGTCCCTCTTCCCACACGGGTCCTCTCTGGAAGTATTGCTTTTCCCCATCAACACTGAACCTGGGCCTGACCTGCTGTGTCTGCACGAGGTTATGCCAATGGGAGCCTCCTAGGACTATGCGGTCCAGAAGGTTCCTGTTATTTACCAATCCAGGATATGTTAAAATGCTGGAATCTCTGAGAGGGAGAAGCAATTGTATTTTCGGTTTAACACTCCGCCCCCCCCGCCCCGGGAATCAGCTCATGGGAGACGCGATCCTAGGACCTGAGATTCCGGGACCTGAGGCCACACTTGGCTGCATTATTCGGGCTCACTGCATGAACCCCCGGTGAGCTATGCTGGGGAATCTGGTTGGATGCAATTTGAAGTGAATTTTGTTGGGCGATATCCGGGGACATTTCCGGTCATCACAGCTCGGGGGGGGGGGGGAGGGGCGCCATCACCCAGCGAGAGAGGCCAGAGACGCTCCCCAACATCCTACCGTGCTCGGCACAGAATGGTGTGCCTCACACTGTCAGCAGCACCAGGGCTGAGAAGCCTCGCACAAAAAGCTGAATTCTTTACCCCAACGAAACACATACATTTTCAAAAGGTATTTTTAAGGGTGAGAGCGGAGTATGCTGTGAGTGGATATTTTTTTTTTCTGGTGCCGACAGACCTATAATTTGTCCCGACACCTGATGGTAATAGGCTCTTCTCCACCATGTGAGGGAAAAAGAGACTTTACAGCTCCTTTAAGATGTCAGAGGGGAGCCCTGATGTCTGCAGAGGTCTCAGGAAAAGGAGCTCGCCCGGGAGTCCGTTCTTCTCTTATCACCCTGCAACGTGTCTTGTCTTTCTCTGTCCTGCACAGAGGATGTTGGTTCATTCCAGCAGCCTGGTGAGAAACTAACATCTGACCCATGTGACTTTGGATCCTGGGCATAAATAAGAGGGAAGGCAATTTGCTGGTGGTGAAGGCGAGCTTTGAGATGCCTGGCTCCTTGTTGACCTCTGGGCAAAATGCAACTGAACTGAGTAATCCAGGTGGAGGTCCTTCGTAGAATCTTTGAGCTCGGGTTTCGTGGTAAGCTCTGAACTTGCTGGAGAATGCCATTGCCAGCGAGACCCCACATCATCAAAGGGTAGACCACACCAAAACCGATGAGCTGGATGTGTTCGCTGGGCTCTCGGATATCAGTTCTTTTTTAATTTTTTAAAAATTTTTATTGTTTATTTACTTTTGAGAGAGAGAGACAGAGTTCAAGCAGGGGAGGGGCAGAGAGAGAGAGACACACACACACACACACAGAATCCGAAGCAGGCTCCAGGCTCTGAGCTGTCAGCAGAGAGCCTGATGTGGGGCTCAAACCCATGAACCGTGAGATCACGACCTGAGCCAAAGTCAGACGCTTCACCAACTGAACCACCTGGGGGCCCCTATCATTTCTCTTTTGCAGGTAAGGAATTTAAGGCTCAGTGCACAGTGATTTTTGCTGCCCAGTAAGTGGCAGAGCAGTGATTTAAATCAAGGAGAAAATTCAAACACTCCTCTCTTAGTCTATTTCAGAAAACCCAGAAGACTTAACAAATAATGGAAAGCTTATGCATAAAATCCAAGTATTCTGGTAACAACAAGGATTTCTGGGGGTCTTCTCTTGATTCTCTTTGAATCTTACCTTTTTCTTGCCTTGGCTTGGCCACCTTCTAACCTGACTTCTGTATGCCCTGGGTATCTTACATTGTCTCCCCCCTGCCATGATGCATGGCCACGGGCATACCGCCCCCCCACCCCCGCAAGCCACTCCAGAATGGGCTGACAATCCTAGAAGCTGGGTGATGGCCCTATACAGAGTATTTATTCAGTGCCTCTCAAAATATGTTCCGTAGATCATGAGACTGTTACAAGTGGCTTGTTTTGGAATTCTTTATTACTAGGGAAATACAGTTGAATGCCTACTCTGAACGCAGAGTCCCTCGTGATGGTAGGTAATGGAGCTAGTTGGATAAATGTGTGGGCATACGCAGCCCCAGACGTCAGGCTTATGGGGAGAGAACGGTCTTTATGGATCTCCAGGATGCTGTGAAATGACGGCCCCACGTGGTTGCCTAATAACTTGGGAGGGTTTTTTTCTTGTGCTCCTTCGGAGGGTGGAAAGAACACTGGGGGGGAGTAGAGGTGCTCAAGCGGGGGTCTTCGGCTTCCTCCTGCCGCTTGATACTGTGGCTGTGGCAGGCTTCCCTGGGAGCCCTCTGCCTGCAGAGCTCAGCAGAAGGGGAGAAACTGCTTCTAAACCAGCAAATGACAAATTTCCTTCACTTACGCGGGTGCCGGAGGAGCGGGTCAATGTGTGCTGCTGTTTAGATTAATCACAGTAAACACCGCTCCTGCGTCGACCTGTCACAGACCAACAACGGCTAAACTAGGTGTTATTTAATCATGTAACTCTGAACACCGGCCACCCTCTCTGCCCACAGAAACATGACTATCTGGTTCTTTAACAAATATCTGAAGGTTTCAGCTGCCAACGGATATTGATCGATCTCGGAGCTTCTCCCCAAAATCAATACGAGCATGTAGTCAGGCCTTCAGGCTTTGGGACGCAGGGAGCTGATGGTCTGAACTCCCCCAGCAGCCGGAGATCTGGGCACCTGGGCGGAAAGACGCGCCCGCCCTGCCCCCGCCTTGGCCGCTGGTCTTGCAAGAACGCTGTTTGCTTGGGGAAATCAGAGACGCCCCCGGAGGAGTCGCCATTTACCGACCGAAGGAACTTCCATGGGGCTGGTCCTCATCTTCCTCTCTTATCACCTAAGCGATTTTAGTGGATGATATTTAACGAGATCCACATCGTTCAGACTTCAAGCTGTGGCCCAGCAAGGCAATACCAATTTACTAAACATCCCTTCCAATTTTTTTTTTTAAACTGCTTCGTGCCACATAAGTTGCACTGCCATTGAGATAATTGGATCCTTGTGGCTCTTGATTTTTCACAGATACACTATTTTGAAAATAAATCATGAACCATCATCTTTGAATGTTAAAGTTAATTTGCACGGACTACGCCTTTCCACCTCGAGGCATGCCTGGGTCTGCCTCTCATCACAGGTGACCGACGGCGTCGGATCCTCCTTCGTTGCCATCCGAACCGCCAGGTAAAATCAGCCCCAAGTGGCCACAGTCCTTCTGACTTCTGGTCAACCATCTTGTCAGAAACAAGTAGGTCCAAATACTCAGCAACTTTGCCATCGGTTGCAACGATGGTTTCCAAACAGCATCATGTTTTCCTGGGTGTTGCCGGAGGACCTTCTGCATCCATGCGGAGAGCGTGTGAGTTGTGAGCAGACAGGACATCTCAACGACCGTTCAGTACAAAGGAATAGGCCTCTCTGATACTTGAAGAACTCCACCACATCTTTCGATAGAGAATAGTATAGGTCTTCCTTTTCCTTTTTTTAAAAATTTTTTAATGTTTATTTTAGTTTTGAGAGAGAGAGAGCAGCGGAGGGGCAGACGGAGAGGGAGACACAGAATCGGAAGCAGGCACCAGGCTCCGAGCTGTCGGCACAGAGCCCGACGTGGGGCTTGAACCCACGAGCCGCGAGATCGTGACCCGAGCCGAAGTCAGACGCTTCACCGACTGAACCCCCCCCAGGCGCCCTGGGATTTCCTTTTTCAAAACGATCTCTCTTTCTCCTCTCTCTCTCTCTCTCTCTGCCTGCAGGTAACATAAACAGAAGCACAAAGCAAACAGCTGAATGGGCCCTTGGACAGCCTTTGATTTCAAAATGCTAATGCACTCCCCTCCCTAAGTTGCCCCACACCCTGAACTGTCAAATAGAAAGTGTCAAAATTATGGGCAGTTCTCAGTGACCAGCTAACCAGGTGCGTGTCAGGACCGTAAAGAACTACAACGTACACACATCTCCCCCACATTCATTTCCTCTGCTTCCCGCGACCACGGCACCTCCAGCATCCTTCAGCAGAAAGACAGGAAGGAGGGAGAAGCATCCAGTAAATAAAAGTGCGAGTGCATTTTGCAGTCACGAAATGTTAAATAAAACGTACTTACTGCAAGGCAGGGGCGAGGAGGCAGTGGGGTGGAGACGTAGCCCAGCAAAGCAGAATGAGAGCAGGTTCTCCCAAAGCCTCCCGATGGCCCCTCTGCTGACCCTAAACTTTCTTAGAGGAGCTCTTTGGGGAGGATGCCAGTGCGTGGATGGAGAATAAGGAAGTTGATGTGAGCCCCCCACGCGACTGCCTGGAGGCAGCGTTCTCGGCCCTGGCTCGCCAGCCACGGGCCTGTGTGCGCTTCTAACTCACTGGCTCGAGGGGCGTGGAGCTCGGGGGTCCAGCTGGTGAGGAGGGGCTAGCTGACGGGGAATGACGTGGTGGGGACCGGAAGCCACAAGTGGCGGGCTCCTCTTCGCTTCTGTCAAGCAGCACCACGGCAGCACCTTGCAAAATTTAAGGAGCCCGTGCATCACCCAGGGATCGTGACAAAATGCAGGTGAAGCTTTGTGGGTGTGGGTGGGGCCAGGGTCCTGCAATTCCTTACAAGCTCTCTGGAGACTCTGTGCTGCTGCCGCATCCCCCATCCCAGAGCCACGCCTGCAGGAGCGAAGCCCCATGGGGGGAAATGCTTCTGGGTCTAGAAACATGGACGCCTGTAGAGAAACGACTTATCTTAGATCACAGGTTTTCATCTGTGGGTTCGTCACACATTTCGTGAGGCTTCTAGCGAAAAGTTGGCACCACCAATAAAGTAGAAAAATTGCAAATGACACCAGGAAGGATATAAGTTAGAGGTAAATCGACACCATCACCTCCTACCTACGTTTGATTTATCGATTGCAAAACGAGAAGGTGGATTTATAGCCACGGGGGATAATAGTCCCAAGAAAGGGCCTCGCAGACAGCTCATCATTCGATTGTGCATTCAGACTTTCTTACAAAGCACCTACTATGAGCCAGATGTGCTCACGATTCTCTAGCTCTGTCTGGGACTTGCTGTTACGGATGGTCGATTAATCACTGCGGTAAGGCAAAATACGAAATACTCATGTCCTTGCAGAAGTATCTGGGGCTTTGTCAAGACCCGATCCCATCCAAGGGAGGCCTCTGCCTACACACTACAGATCTGGGTGGTAAGAGGAACGAGAATCACCCTCTGCCCTTATGTTGATGTTATGGCCATCTCCTTGCCCTCCCTTTCATCATCATCATTATTATTATTATTGCACTGTATTTCTCTCTTCTTCCCTTGAGACTGACTTGGCGACACGAACGCTCAAAATGCAAATAGTACGAGGAAAGAATAGCAGGGGTTAGCTGAGCACTCCTGGGCATGGTTCTGTTGCATCCTGCCCACTGGGAGTTGTTACTTGCGGGATGGGACTGGATTCCGTGCCATCCCCACGGAGTGTCGTCTATTGCCACCATCCTTTCTTGGTTCCCTGTCCTAGCGACCCTCTGAAACCTCAGCCCACCATCGCAGAGGGTCAACCCGATGTTTGGGCCAGAATTTTTGCTGCCAGTGATGGAGAAGAAGGATGAATCCTTTGCTCCACTGCGGCTGCTAACTGCTCTGCCCTGCACTGAATCCAGTGTCGGGATTCAAATCATTATTCTTCTGCCTTTTTTTTTTTTCCGCTGAAGATCTCCCTTCTCCAAGATCTCCCCATGCCTGACCTCCGCTAGACCTCCAGTTAAAAGGGAGATCCGTTTTCAATGATGGGGACTTGCTGACACTCTTTGGCTACATGTATCAAATTTGCTTTTCAAACGCGCAGCTGATGGTCTTGATGTGTTTTCCTATCGCTTGTGCCACTCAGTGGTGTCTAGTTCAGCCTGGAAACATTTTCTTTGACTCTCTGTGATGTTTTCAAAGTTAGGAACAAACCCCATGCTTTTTCTTCTATTTTTTAGCCTTCCGCACAGCGGCAGGTCAAGCTGTGATCGCTGGTGGGAGCAGAGATGAGAAGCAGAGGTCCCCTGACCTTCGTGTACACTTGCTTTCCCAGAGACCGCATGAGACGCTCCGCAACGCAGAAGTGCAGCCCTGAGCCCATCCTCATTTAGGACGCAAGCTTGTGTAGCAACATGTCGGCTGGGTAGGTTAGAAGCATCAAATGGGGGCTCTCACACTGACCCTCGGAGATGAGCTCCACTGAGCTCACAGACAGTTCACTTCATTAGCCGGCTGGGTGACCTTTCGCAATTTCCTCCTCCCCACGCCAGATGAGAACCCCCGTCCGCCCCACCGGGCACTGCGGGAAGGAGCCTTTGATGTCAGCGTGGGGAACACTCTGGAATCTCGGAAGGGTGGTGGGAGAGCCAAGCGCTGAAGTAGATGGGGGGGGTGGTGGGACGCAGGGAAGGTGAGGAAGGGGCAGAGGGCAGGGGAACCTGAGGCTGCCCAGTGCTTCTGGGGCCAGAACGAGGGCTCAGAGAGGCTGTGGGTGCTCAGCGGCCCTGGGACAATGTCCAGTCAGCAGGGTGGGAACGGGGCCGCAGACCTGGACCTCCAGGTTATCCAGAGAGGAAAATCCCTCCAGCTACAGAAATCTTCCAGTTGCCCGTGGGCTCCAACCTGCTGGGGTGCCCAGCCGGCTTGGCTCTTAATAAGCCTGCACACCTGAGAGCAAAGACGGGCAGACTCGGCCCCTGTTGGGGATTTTGTCCATGTGCCGAACGGTGTGAGCTTCTTCCTTGAAAGATGCCGTGAAGTGGGCGGGTCCGTAAGTAGGAGGCAGCACGTTTTCTGGCACCTGCAGTGATCTCAAGTCAGACTGAGAGATGTGGCTTGGGTTCGCAGCGGCGAGATCCTGAACCTGACTCTGAAGCAGGCCTCCCCTTCCCTCTCCCAAAGGAGCTCTGGAGCGGAATAGCCTTCACGGCTCTGGTCTCCATACGGATTATTCCTTTACTGCACAGCAGGTGCCTGGCATCATCCTCAGCACCTTACAAATAGATGTCAACAGTGCTCCCACTTTGAAGAGGGGGATACTGAGGCACAGGGGAGTGAGTGATTTCACAACCGAGATCACAGAGCTGGGGCCGCATGGCGGCATCCCACGGTGTCACCCGGACTCCAGGCCCTCCGCCATCGGCAGCGGCCGTGTGCTGTCCCTTTGAAGGAAGGGCTTGCACAGCAGGAGCGCTGAGCCAGCAGCTGAAAGCCTGGTCCCAGGGGAGGGGCCTCCACGGGACAAACCATGATTCCCACTGCCTTGGAGATGAAGAAAAATGGACAATCCCCAAGCAGTATATAAATCCATATACAATGAGTTATTGACCATATAATTGGAGAAAATGCTCACCACGGGACTAGAAATTGTAATTAGGTCTCTGATCCCTGCGAGTCCCACAGAGAACAGTGATGTGATGCCAAGAGCGAGGCTTTAGGCCGGGACTTGGTTTCTGCTGACCATCTGCACGGGGGCATCAGAGGGACCTCCACTCTCTCACCTTTCCCGTGGGCTTTTCGGCTGTCCTTACGGAAGCAGGTCGAGCCCTGGGCAGACCGAATGAGAATCCTGCAAGCAGTAAGTGAAGATCTTGGCAAGTGGGTGCTGGTTAATGCCTTCTCGTCACTTGACGCGCAGCCCGATGACGAAGCTGCCACGGATCACCGTCGACCAGGCGGCCACGTGGGAAGAAGGCTGGGCGGCATTACAATCTATTAGCAAACACTGCATGGAATCAATATGATACCTCTCGCACTTTCTCCCACTCGAAGGTCCCGTCCAGCCGTTTCGGACACCAGTTCATCATTAGCACGAGCTCTCGAAGCCGGGGAGGGCAGCGAGCACACAGTGGGCGCTCAATACGTGTTTGCCAAATGAATTGTGCTTATTAGACTGTTCAAAGGGAGGCTTTTATCGATCGCTCTGTCTTCAGGAAGCAGGGCGGGTGAGCAGCTTCCTAACGGTAGCACAATATCTGAAGAAATTTCTGTCTCCCCTTAGGCCTGGTTTTCAAAGTTTTCACTGCAAATAATACAGCTATGTAAACCAACAGCAAGTTGGAACAGTGGCTTCTCCCAGCGTGGTGGAAGCCAAAAGCTCTCGTGCACGCAGACTCTCAGCTTGTTTAGAAGTCTGCGGTGTTGTTGTATTTCCAAACTAGGTCTAGGGGCACCTGGGGGGCTCAGCTGGTTGAGCCTCTGACTCCTGGTTCGGCTCAGGTCATGATCTCACAGTTCGTGGGATCGAGCCCCTCGTCAGGCTCTGCGCTGACAGTGAAAAGCCTGCCTAGGATTCTCTCTCTCTCTCTCTCTGCCCCTTCTCCACTCGCTCTCTCACAAAATAAATGAGTAAACTTTAAAAATAAATAAGTAAGTAAATTAGGTCTTGAATAAACAGCCTGAAGAATCAGAATCCTGCACGTCCTAAAGCTTCCGCCTGGGTGTTCTGTGCCCAGAGCCTCCCTTCGGGTCCCCAGCACGCCACCTGCCCCCACTGCCCCCGTGGCCTCCCATATCGTGTCTGCCCCGTTCCCCGGCTGTATGCACACACCTGTAAGCTTTTCTTCAGGCTTGTCTATGGGCTGCTGTTGCCGACGTATCGTGGGCCAAGCCCATCCCACCGCCTGATTTCGTACGACCTATAAGCTAAGATTGTTTTTAACACTTTTTTAGACCTTAATTTTTCATATACTTCTGGATTTATAGAATAATTGAGCAGAGAGTATGTCGAGTTCTATACACTGGCTTCCCCACCCCCTTGGCCCCGGTACACACTTTGCCCTACTAACATCTTTTGTTAGTGTGGTATGTTTTCCATGACCATGACCCCATCCTGATACGATATTATTAACCAAAGTCCGGTGCTTACGTGGGGGTTCACTCTCTGTGTTGTATAGTCGTGGAAGTTTGGACCCAATACATGGCATGGATCCACCATTAGAGCTTTAAACAGAAGTGGTTCACAGCCCCCCGAGTCTCCTCGTGCCTCACTTGCTCAAGAAACCCAAAGGAACATCACACTTCATGACATGTGAAAAGTAGGTGAAATTCAAATCACAGTGTACCTAAAGTTTTATTGGGACCCAGCCACACCTGTTGGTTTACATGTGGTCAGCGGCTTCTCTCCTGTCACAGTAGACTTGAGTCATTACAATAGAGACCATGTGATCTGCAAAGCCAAAAATATTCCCAGCAGGACTAGTTTGCTGACCTCTGGTCTAGACCATCATTTCTGGAAAGTCCGAGGTGTTGGGTCTCAGCACTTAGTGAAAGGATTTGATCGTAGGAGACTTTATATCTTGACTGAATTAAGGCACGGAACTCCCCTCCAGAATGTTAGCAGTCGTTTCCAAAGCCAGCTGTCTCCCAGAGCACTAGAGTCCTTTCTACCACTTTGCCAGTGGTGTTCATCTGTTTTGTTGCAGGGATCATCTGACCTACAGAAGGTTATCGGTTTGATGGTTTGTTGAAATGTGAGGTTAACAGAATTAAGAACCGTCCTGCTTAGTGGCAGAACGATTCCAGCATCATCTCTCCCACTGATGTCAAGGTGAAGACCATACTCCCTTGGTCATCACAGTCCTATGACCAAACACCACCTGTCTGTTGTCTACACTGCAAAACGGAGAGTCTCTGACTTTCCTCAAATTGTTTTATGTTTGTCTTTGATGCTTGGAGGTAGATATTACCACC
The DNA here is from genome assembly GCF_028749965.1 of Puma concolor. Taxonomy (NCBI): domain Eukaryota; kingdom Metazoa; phylum Chordata; class Mammalia; order Carnivora; family Felidae; genus Puma; species Puma concolor. The sequence continues at coordinate 138,457,987 of NC_141669.1, read as the reverse complement.
TGCATTTCAGATACGAGGGAACTGGGGCTAAGAGGTGTTCGAAGCCTGCCCTGAACCTCAAAGTAGTATGCAGCTGAGTCAGAGAGGTCCAGAGCTAGGCAGGTGCAAGCCCGTTTTGTTTGTCTGTTTGCTTGGTTTCGCAGCGACAAATTAACTTCCAAAGTTTGTAGGAGTCTCTTAGATAAAAAGTCACTTTCAGTCTTTTATTAAGGATTTTGACCAAGCGAGACACAGAAGAAAAGTTTGAGAAGATTTGGAAGTTCCCATGTGAAGAGGCTTGTAAGAGCAAGATAAAAATACAGGGTTTTCTGTTCCAATTAGAACTGAATGTTAGAATGAATTGCTATCAGGTCACTGTGACCCATAAAACTTGGCTCTTCTCTCTATGGGAAGCCTTTTCTTGTTTTCGCTGAAAGGGCTTTTTCTTTTAAAAACCCAGAAAATGCAAAGTAGAAGAGAGGCTGGAAAGCTCACCCCGTATCCTGTAAGGCAGCTGCAGTTGACTTCACATTCTGGTGCATCTTGCCTCCTTTGGATGAGAGATAGCAATTGATGATCAAATTATCTGATTTCAAGAACTGTTCATTGGCCATTAGCATTGTTCTCTTGGCCTGGCTGGGAGAGTCAGGGACTCTGGAGGTGGGCAAGCTCCCAGGCGACCTCAGCGTTGAGAACCGTCCCGCCACACTCAGCCGTGTGCCCAACTGGGCATGGGGTGTTTATATAATGAAAATTTTCAAGTCTGACGATGAATTGTTAAATTTATCTCTTATTGAGGCTGAAGTAGACGTTTTTGTAACACTTGCCAGAAAACCTATCTGGGTGGTATATTTCATGAGTACATGGATGTTACAGACTGAGAACCCCCACCAACGCAGGGAAGCCCCTCGTTAAGGGGATTTCCCCCTTTTTTTCATAAATGCAGCTGCTGCGATATTTCCTTCTGGCAGGAGTGTGGCAGGAGACCAATCTGAGACCACACAAATTTGTGTTTGTTTTTATGCAACCATATTTTCTCCTTCCAAAAATGGTCTCTGCATTTATCTTTAGTTTATCGTTTTAAATGCTTGTTAAAATGTGTCTCAATTTGGCCATATTTAACTGATTTTCCTTGGAATATGGGCACATTTGCCGCCTGTATTCAGAGATCTTTATTATGTTTCCAGTGATTTTTCTCTAGTTGTGTCATTGATGATTAGTTTTGTTTTGGTAGCTCTGGTATTTCCCATAGCAATGTCTATAATTCTTAGTCCTGGTTTCTTATCTATAATTATCCATTTTGTCCTATCTTCTCAATTTTTCCACCAGCGTTGTAAAAGGGCATCTCAAATTCTCAAATTTTCCCTGTGTCTGTGTGAAAATCTTAATGGGAACTTGAGAGAACCTGTTGTTTTTTTTTTTAATGTTTATTTATTTTTGAGAGAGAGAGAGAGACAGAACACGAGCAGGGGAAGGGGCAGAGAAAGAGGGAGCCCCAGAATCAGAAGCAGGCTCCAGACTCTGAGCTGTCCGCACAGAGCCCGATGTGGGGCTTGAACTCACAAACCGTGAGATTATGACCTGAGCTGAAGTCGGACCCTTAACCAATTGAGCCACCCAGGGGCCCTGAGAAGACCTGTTTTAAAGAAAGAATGCTGGGGCGCCTGCGTGGCGCAGTCGGTTAAGCGTCCGACTTCAGCCAGGTCACGATCTCGCGGTCCGTGAGTTCGAGCCCCGCGTCGGGCTCTGGGCTGATGGCTCAGAGCCTGGAGCCTGTTTCCGATTCTGTGTCTCCCTCTCTCTCTGCCCCTCCCCCGTTCATGCTCTGTCTCTCTCTGTCCCCAAAATAAATAAACGTTGAAAAAAAAAATTAAAAAAAAAAATAAAGAAAGAATGCTGACCTGCCACCATTTTAAACCCCTACTGTGTGTGTGGCCTGGTTAAAAACCTTGGGAGAGTCCTAAACCATCCTAACTGGACATACGTTAAAAAAAAAATCTTAGCCACCAAATGGCAATTAAAACCCAGGCTTAACGTTATAATAGAGAGATCCTTTCCCTTAAAGTGTAATAATCATAGGACACTTTTCTAGTTCTTGGGATAGAGAACAAAACCCAAATCCCTGATGTCCTGAGGGAGACATCTGATCAACAAAACAACTAAGCAAATTATCGAATGCATTAAAAGGTGCTAAGTACTTAGGAACAAAATAAGGATGGAAAAGTAACTAAGGCACTTGGGGGCGGGTGCGTACAAGACGTTTCTGAGTATATGCTTGTGTTCTCTGTGTTACATCTCTGGTCCCTGACACTCAGGAGCCAACACGAATACCTGTTTGCCCAAGTTCCGTGCACAAATGACACATTTCGTGCACACTAGCCACTGCGGGAACTTTCTAGTTCAAGCCCCTGCCCCATCAACACCTTTTGGACAAAGGAACGGAGCTGAGAGACATTGCTCCTTCCCCGGCTGACGGACTCGCCCGGAAGCCAGATTCCTGACTCCCGCCACATGGTAATTCACCTCTGCAGACTGACTGATGCGACAGAAACAGAAGCCACCTTCCGCTCGATCCCCTCCATGGGCAGCAAGAGGGGTGGGAGCGGCCCTGCGGCTGCTGAGGGCCACAGTCCCCCTTCAGGGTTGACCAAGAGTGGGCTGGGGGCCGAAGTGGACAGTGAGCACCAAGTAGGTTTCAAGCCTCCCAGAAGCAACAGCTGTTTCCCCCAGAGTCTGAGACGCAGCGATATCGTGCACCTTGTCCCCATGGGAAGTGGGGGGAAGAATCCCCTACCCCCGAAAATGTCCACATCCTAATCCCTGCAACCAGTTTAGCTAACAAGGCAAGAGACCCTGCAGACATGATTTCGTGAAGAGTCTTGGGATCCTGGATTATCCGGATGGGCATAGTTGAAGCAGGGGATGTGAGGACAGAGGCTGGTGTGGCAGTGACACCATCGCTGGCTGTGAAGTGGGAGGAAGGGCCACGAGCTGATGACTGCAGAAGCCTCTAGAAGCTGGAACCGGCCAGGAAACAGCCAGGAGGAAACAGATTCCCCCCTGGAGCCTCCAGAAGGACCCAGCGCTGCCGACAGCCTGATCTTGCCCCACGAGAACCACACCTGACTTCTAACCCCCAGAACTGGGAGTTGTGCTGTCTAGCTGTCCACTGGCTGGCATTTGTTGCTGCAGCCACAGGACAGCCACGGAGGGAGTTTGTTTGGGCCTCTCCCCCAGCCAAGCCGGGCCAGCGAAGCAGATACGTGGAGCCCCAAGCCACCGTCACTCTGGCTTGTGGTCTCAGCTGGGGGCTGTGGGCTCCATGGGGCAGGTATTTGGGTCTGTCTTGTTTGCTGCTGTAACCCCAGTACCCGTAATGGTGTCGGGGACACACCCCAATATTCGAGCAAGCATAGTCCTACAGAAGCTCTGTGTTAAAGAAAGGGGTTGGAACAGGCTGCTTTCACACCTGACTTTATGGCCTGTTCAGAGATAAAGCCTGAAGTCTAAGCTTCTTTAGCCCAAGGGGGACCCACCACTGCCTGGAAATATGCATTTTGACAAGTGGCCTGGAGCCCTGGGAGATTGGGCTCCTAAGTGCACACACAGGCCTCTGTGACTGGTCTCCACCTGTCTTCCACGAGAGACGTAAGTCCCACGCATCAGAAGGGAGCCACTGCTCCACAGTCCCGCCTTTTTCCTTCTGAGCAGCTGAACCGGGAATTAGTGGAGAGCAAGGGGGCTAATGAAGGTGAGGGTTCCTCTGGAAGCCGCTTCTGCAACACACAGCCGTGGTATTTACATGAAAGATACAGCGTTTCCTGCCTGACGGTCTCCTCGGTTCTAGAGCCGGGACCGTGGCGGCTGTGAGACCCCACTGTTTAAAAAAAAAAAAACAAAAAAACAAAAAAACAAAACGGTGCTTCTGGGCATTACTTTTGGGTGAAAACTGTAGAAAGGATGGGTGCACTGTCCAGACTCTCAGACGCTCCGTGACGCCGTGGCAGAACCGAGATGCTCTCTCGCCACTGACCCGCTATATAACCAGATGTCCTTTCCTTTAAAGAGATGACCTTTTGCGACAAGGGAGTAACACACCAGCTGTACTGGGGGGATTAAATCTTTGTGCTAGAAGAATGATTTATGCTCCAATAAAGCCAAACAAAACCTAATTGGGTAGGATGAGACCACCAAAAATTATGTTCACAATGAAAAACAGAACGAGAACTAATTACCCCAGTGCAGTGTTCCATTTAGCTATAATTCTACAGTCAATTAGTATTCTGTTTAATTGTACAATTAATGAACATATAAATTAAATTCATAGTTTATTTCTACCACTAAATTACTTATTTGAATTGCCTCTCTTTGGAAAAAAAAAAAAAGCGACCCAGTGCACACATTATTGAAATGACTCCGTAATGTACATTCTGGGCACGCCTTAATTGTAAAACAATTACTCCACTATTACGGCTGTGATGGGCGCTTGTGTTATTGGGAGCTGAATAATTTAATTTTCTCCTAGCAAATGAACAGGTAATAGTGTCACTGACTGACATACAATTCTCCTGGCAGATTTCAACTTCCACGAGTAGGTGCCATACCGCCCAGGGAGCGCCTGGGAAGGTGGCGAGCAGGGCAGTGGCTCCCATTTAGGATTCGTGTGGGTGAATCGCACTCGTGGTGGGTGACAGAACTTGCCGATAAGGAGATAGCAGGGCTGCTTCCCCAGCCCTGGCTAGCCGGTGAACACAGAAGGAAAGACAGTGATGATAAACACTGGGTGCCAATGGCTGCCCTACCCTCTCAGCTCCCTGGGAAGCCCCTCTTCAAGAGAACCTGCATGTCCCCAGGTGGGTGGACACTCATTCATGCACACGAGCAAGACTCCTGCCACCAGATTCTGTTGCTGGTGTGTGTTTGCCTCCGTGGCACATCTCCCCTGGACACTGGGTATGTGGGCAGCGCGGGTTCTCTCCCAACCCCTGGTTAACGGGTGTCCTGTCTTGAGAAGGAAGATGGCCCTGTCTCCTTGGCATTGCACAGCACAGGGGGCCTGAAGTCTTGCAGAATTAAGTGGGAAAGCCGGGCTCATTGGCCCTGCTGTAACAGATCCCGTGCCGACTCCCCAGTCCCGTGCCAGGACTCCCCATGTCCTGGACACACGCAGCACCCAGCCCCTCCATCCTTGCTTCTGCCAGGAGGGCGGCCCCTCCCCCACGGTGGTCCATCAAGAAATTGGTCTCTGGTCCAGGTGCCCTGCCAGCTCTCATGTTTGCTCCCACGTTAAGCCCACGCTGGGATCCCTACTGCATCAAAGCAAACGCTTGCTACATTTCACTATGAAATCAGTAGACTTGGGTGCAGAGGGTGTGGCTTCCAGTGCCAGCTCCGGCACTGCCCATGCAGGTGACCTTGGGCGAGACGCTCCGTCTTTCTGAGCCTGGCTTCCTCATCAGTGAAATGGAGATGAGGGTGTTTTCCCCGGGGGGCCCACAAGATTAAAGGAGCAAGTGTGTGGAAATGGAGAAGAACGCTCCAAAGTGCTCCTGTTTTTATGATGCAATTAGACTCGGCCCATATTATTGCCTAAATGGTGTCGAAAAGCAAAAATCCTATCAAACCAAATGACTAAGGTGACAAATGCCAACCAGAAGCTTCGGAGCCGGAATTAGATGCGTGGGAAGAAAGTGATCTGGGAACCAAACGCCCCGCGAGCCCGTTCTTTCGAGATTTGCTAGGCCCAGTCGTATGATTGATTTGGTCCGTTTTTCACGCTTGAACACAGTCGGAACGATCTGATACAAACAGAAGCAACAGGCCGGCACCCCCAGGCGCACAGCAGCGCTGCCCAGGGCTCATGAGAGCAGCGATCCGGGCGGGAGTTGGTGGCTCCTGTGACACCTGCAGACATGTGTCAGAGGAAGGGCTGCAGCAAAGGGGGCAGGCGAGCGAGACCATACCTGGACCATCGCAGTGGGAGCGGAGTCCCGAAGCCCAAGGTGGGAGAATGTGTGAGCACTGGGGCGACCTCGTGAAGTCCGGGGGGCATCAGTGGGAGAAGACTGGTGAGATGCATAGAGCAGGCTGAGTTACTCCTGCGCCTACGGATGTGTTTCTCTGCGATCCGCTGTCTGTTTGCTAATCGGCACCCGTGAAGGTTAGGCTCCTCTTCCCGCCGGGACTGGGACACAAGGGTGCCGTCTCCTTCATTATTTCCTTTCAAAGAGGCAACTTCCAGGCCCGTGAGAAAGGTTATTTCCTGGGCTGTAAAACAGCAAGAGGCTGGGGAGAAATTCTCGTACATTTCAAAGGGGCAGAGAATGAATTGCAAGTTTCCTAAAGTAAATGCTGGAGGGACATGAAAGCTGGAAACCCACAGTCGAGAAGAATGTGTCTGTGTCTATGCTCTCGCCAAGCTGAGGGCATTGTTCAGGCTGTCTTGCTTATGTGGGCGTGGGTTGTGGGCTGCAGGCTGGTGGCCTGGGGACACTGCTGGCCGCCTCTCCTCCTGTGGGCTGTTCCGTGGCACCAAGGATGAAATTTATCTCTCAAGCAATCAATCCCCCTGCCCTAAATGCCTGAGTCATAAATTCTCAGCAATAATATACAACATGTGCTGGTTCAGTCTGTGTTATTAGCTGTCTCTTAATAACCTTTGGGTCAGGGGTGTTATTGATGCTTGAGTTTAATTCAAATTATAATGGGATAAATCATCTGCCGTCTACAATCCCTGTTTATTGAATTTCGTATGATCCATTTAATTTAGGCCCTCCCAACTCCGAAGGTTGAAGCCTATTGAAAATCCGTCTCTTTATCCTCTCATGACCTAATTTATGTTTTCCCCTCTAACACCCCCACCTACTTTATTGCTGCCACAGCCTCGAAGACTCCGTGAGGCAGAAGGCGGGGCTCAGAAGGTGAACATTTTTATTGCTTTATTTGGTATCCGATCAAAGCCAACCAGATGAAAACCGACATTCTGGGATCTTCTGCAGCCCCCCCCCCCCCAGGGCTTCTGGCTCTGTCCTGCCATTTATGACCCAATTAACACTTCTAGAGCATCCACTCTGCGTTTAAAATATCTTTGAAAACACAGAGCGCTTTAGAAAACAGTGTGGCAACCACAGACAGGAGGCGAGCACAGATATCGGCCTTCCAGGAGCACAGCACCCAGTTTCCGATGTCCCCGGGCAGAGCGAGTTAGTGTTGGAACGGAAGGAAACGCGCACAGAGAGAACACCAAGAGGCGTTGGGTGGCTGGGTGGGTGGGTGGTCTCCCCCGGGGTAGGACTGGGAATGGGGAGAGCCCCCCACCAAGCCTGGGCTGGATTTGGAAAAGAGGTGGTCAGTGGACAGGAGAGAAGCGGCATGGAGAATGGATTTCTTGGAAAGGTGCCAACCGTAGGCTCGGAGCGGAAACGGGACACGGCAGGGGCTCCGACAGACACACCTCCCACAGCCGGCAACCGGGAACCTGGGTGCGCCTGGGGTGCTGAGAGGGAGGACATTCAAGAGAGAAACGGGAGCTTTCAGCATCAGAAGGTGTCTGACTCTGGCCGTACCTAGTCTGCCCCTGGGGCTGTCCTTACTAATACCAATAACTGAAGTCCCTAGCCACACCTTGGAGGCATGGAACGCAAAGGAAGGATGTTGGGTGCTTCCTCTGGCACATGATGTGATGATGGCGACAGAGCCAAGCGCTCGTTGTTTGGGACAGCAGGGGGTTCGCATAGGTGCTGATGGGAGATGTGTGTGAATGGACATCGGGACCACTTGTCCCCCACGGGCGAGGCTCTCGATCCCCGATTCTGAGTTCCCAGTCGATGGGGCCAGCCCTGTCACTGGGCACAGTCACCGCCCTGCTGACTCATGCCATTTAATCACAGGCAATTAGTGTGACTGACAGCCCTAATTAAGCCCTTACCTGAACAGGCTTCTTCCAGATGCATCATTGCAGAGAGCAGCCTGACCTACCCCTGATCTCTTTGATTTCCTGCTTTCTCATTGGGGCTGTTTGAGGTCTCATCTGAATTTCCTCATCACCTTTAGTGAACATTTTTATCCCATTTCTCCGAACGATTTTGAGATGCTGGTGCGTGGTGTTCACTTAAAAAGAAAAGAGAAAAAGAAAGAAAAAAGAAAAAGAAACCGTTTCTGTATTGTCAGTCAAGAGAACTCAACAGTACAGAGAGGGATTTTGCCTCAAAATTGCTAGATGCTTGGAACGGCCTTCAATACATCAATTTTTTTTTTCAGATACGATAATATTGCTGTTCAGCTGCAGACGCTTCTGAGGCAATCCTTCCCTTTCTACATTTAAAAAAAAATCATACCTTCTATTTTTATGAGACTTTGAAATCCTTATACAAATTAGAGTCTTTGGAAAGGATTAATGGAAGAAAAAATTACTTTGTATTTTAAAATATTTGAGGTTTTACTGACTTCTAAGATCAAATGCATTTAATAAAAAAAAAACAACAAATGGAAAATTAAATCTTCCCTAATCTCATTTTGACTATGATTTTTATGATTGACCCCAGCTCAGTGCTGTGAGGTTCAAAGCAAACTACACAGCCATCTTGAGGGTTTTCCTCCCATCATTCTGCAGAGGACGCGTATGCTCTTTATTGACAGACTGTTTAGTGAGAAGCAAGGGCTCTTGTATGTGTCCACTTTTAGGACAAAACAAATACGTAAAAATACATTCTCGATCACCGCACATTTCCCAGAGTTGAGGGTCCTTCTAGTTGTAGACCATCCTGCCTCCTCGACGTTTCTCCTGCTCCTGTCTCGTTGTCCTGGACCAGCTTCGCACCTCCGGCCATGTTTATTGAACAGCCTCCTAACCTGTCTCTCTGACTCTTGCCTGGCCCCCTGTCCTGGCCCGAAAGACGAAGGCCAAGCTCTTTACCCTGCAGGCAGAGGCCTTGTTAAACTGCCTCCTTCTACTGTCCAGCCTCCCCCATCTCGTCTGCTCAGACGCTGCCTCAGTGTCCCCGACTTTGCCCGTCCCTCTCTGGAGCCCAGCCTCACGTCCCCTTCCCACCACCTCGAGGTGTCCTGTGTGGCGTGTCGAACGCCCCGCAGACCTGCAGCCCCAGCGGGCTCCCTGCTTCTGCCTGGAAGCAGCTGGGAACGGAATAATGATCTTCCCGCTCTGAGGCCCCCGGTGCTGGGGGCTGCACTGGCTGGGCATCGTCCCCTGCGATCTGTGCTGTGGCCTGCACGCTAAGAGCTGAGTACTTCTCAAGGGAGGACCTTCCACTCAGGCCCAGTGGATCAACTCGCCCAAAGTCAAAGCCACCGGTGAAGGTTTCCTAGTGCTGGTGACCGAGGGCCGGAGTCACCTCCCTGATGTGCTAACCTGCCGAGCGCATCCAGGTAGCATGATGACATTGCACATGTTCTGCGTTGACCGGTCATGTAACACTTCCGCCTAAACGGTGGGCTGACTACGCGTTTGGACCGAGCATTCCAGAAGGTAAGGGAGTGCCTTTGCCGTAATGAGGGCTTTCCAGATGGTGAATGAGTGATTTACTGGCTACGGAAAAAAATCAAGAGGAAGGCAGCATGTGGAAAATGGGCTTGCAGCCTGTGTTCCCCTCCCAGAAAGAGCCATATAAACAGCCGTCCACACAGGAGAACACCTCCATGAGAGCTCTGGTCCCAGGGCAGAGGCCACAGCACCAGGGTGGGTGGGGGGCGGAGAATGCAAATGAGAAAACACGCGTTGAAGAGGCAGGGCCCTGGGTGACCTCCGCCTGGGTTCAGCCCCGGGAACGGCGTGAAGTGAACATCCGTCTTGGCCGCAGGTGCAGGCTAGGCTCACCCTGTTAGAACACGGACAAATGACCCGAATGACGTTTCTCCAGAGAGACACGCAAGCGGCTAGTAGGTCTATTAGAAGGTGCTCAACATCCCTGGGGGGAATGCAAATCCAAACTGAAGTGAGATCTCACCTCACATCTGTCAGGGCAGCTGGTTTTAAGAAAAACAAAAGGTGACGAGTGTTGGTGGGGATGTGCACAAAGGGATCCTTGCTGCACCGCTGGTGGGAATGCAAACTGGTGCAGCTGTCATGAAAACCAGTATGAAGACTGGTCCAGTTAAGTATGGAGCTACCATGTAATCCAGCCATCCCACTTCTGGGTACTTATCCACAAGAATTGAAATCGGGATCTCAGAGCGACACCTGCTCTCCACGTTCACTGCTGCATCATTCACAACAGTCAAGACACGGGACCAGCCTAACTGTCCACTGATGGGTGAACGGACAAAGATGAGAATATATCCACACACTGCAATGTTATTCAGCCTCTAAAGAGAAGGAGAGCCCACCATTTGCCCCAACACACGGATGGATCTCGAGGACATTATGCGAAGTGAAATAAACCAATTGCACAAGATGAATACTGTGTGATCTCACTCACGAGTGAAATCTAATATGCTCAGACTTATAGCAGCAAACCCACAGTGGTTACGGGGGTGGAGGGTGGGACTGGGGGACGTTTGCCCAAGAGGTATGAAGTTTCAGTTATGCGTAGGAACGTTCTGGAGAGGTGCCGCACAGCACACCGCCTGTAGCTAGTGATACTGTGTTGGATACTTGAAACTTTCCAAGAGGGTAGATCTTATATTAAGTATTCTTACCACAAAATTGAAAGCAATAATAATAATAAAGGGAGTGGGGGGAAACTTTGGGAGGTGACAGTGGTTTCATCCCTCAACTCAACAAGTTTATACATTTACTATGTACGACTTTTTATATGTCAATCATACCTCTGTAATGTGGTTTTGAAATTTTTGTTAATGTTTGTTTTGGAGAGAGAGAGAAGGAGACAGAGCACGAGTGGGGGAGGAGCAGAGAGAGAGACACACACAGAAGCCAAAGCAGGCTCCAGGCTCCGAGCCGTCAGCACAGAGGCCGATTCAGGGCTCGAACTCACTCGAACCGCGAGATCATGACCTGAGCCGAAATCGGACACTTAACCGACTGAGCCACCCAGGCACCCCTGTAATGTGGTTTTTAATAACGATCAATTAATGAATGTGCAGTTTAGAACTCAGCCGAGCACATAGGCTGCTGAGTCCTGTAGCTGCCAGGATCCCAATGGAAAAGAAGAAAAACGGCCACGTTGGGCCAACGTCTGAAACCCAGCTGGCCTGGTCTGTTTGCTCAGATGTGGCTTCCATGTGGAGCCACATGGAACTGCAGTTTCTGTGACGGTGAACCTGTTCCACGTGTCCCTGTTCTTTAGAACAGAGCCCAGTCCGAGTCTCCGCTGTGGGACACCTTTCAGCCACGTCTGTGTTGCCAACACAACAACTGTGACAGTAGCCTTTGCTCTGTGCTCTCAGTGGCGCTGTCCAGGTGGGCTGGTGGTGGGGGAGGCTGTACCCCAACTCCCCACGCTGAGCCAGCGGAGTGAGGACGCACTGCCATCCCAGCAGCCTCGTGGATGAGTCAAAGCCACCTTCACGGAGCACAGGCCAGGGACCTTGATGGAGGGTTTCTAGAAATCTTCAGAAGTGAACACCTGGGGGCCCCACCAGGAAACCCTTCCCTTACTGCATTAGCCTAGTATCATCTCGAGAACTGTATTTGCCACACTCCGGCTTGACCTGGGCTTCGTAGGAATCGTGACACACGTTTATTGAGCACTTACTGCATGCCCGGCTGGCACATGTGATGGCATTAAGCCCTCGCAATAACCTCATGAAGGGTTTACGGCTGTCACTCGTCAAGGATGGGAAACCTGGAGCCCTGAGCAGGAAATCACTCGCCTAAAGCCTTGGGCCCCGAGCAGCAAGGCCACAGTGGGAACCGAGGTGGGCGGGCTCCAGAGCCCGTATTCGCAGCGAAGACGCTGTGTGGCCTCCCCGTCTGCAGACTTGGCTTTGGAATCTTCCCGTCCAGAGGCTGTTGAATTCTTTTCTTCACAGGTAGTCTTGCCACAGTCGGGATATGCCGACCCGCGCTGCTCTGTGGCATGTGTTCCGACTCCCAGACACTTTTTCCAAAACGAAAATGATAGTTGGCTTGGCCTTCCTCTCTTTTTAAAAATGGAAATTGCTGTTGCCTGCACACGTTCGTCCTAAACACACACTCATTGCTACACGCATATTCGAGAAAATTCGAATGATGACGAAAAGCACAAGGTAAGATGCCCTCTGGAACCCCGGCATTAAGCCGCAACTGCTCTCGGTGGTTCGGCGACACGTTCAGCGGCCACACAGCCGCCACAGGCAGACATGCACGCGCATTCACGCGTGATCGCCTCCGCGTCGGCGTGGTCGGGACTGCAGGCCCGGCCTGCGATTCGGAGTCTGGGCTTTCACTTAGTGATGTGCCAGAGGGCTTTGTCCACGTCGCGTGGACACAGCATTCATGTGTGCAGTCCCACTGTAGGGCAGCCCTTGCCCACGGACACACACGATGTTCCTAGCTGTTATCCGATCTGATCAAGAACCTTCTACAAGTATTTTCAGCATTTGTCTTCTTGTCTCTTAAAACATGTTCCCACGTACTGACATTTCCAGAACACGGATGTGCTCTTTTGTATAATGACGGAGCCATCTCGACCCGGGTGTGGGGCTGGGGAGGGCTGGAGTGAGAGTAGCTTCCAACCTGACAAGAAAAGAGCCGGAAAACCCGCAAGTGCATGACTTTCTTGAGTCCAGCATCAGAGCAGTGAGGTTGCAAAGCAAATAACCAATCCCAGGCCTGGCGAGAGCCGGGGGCATGCCGGGGGAGAGAGGCCTGAGCGTTTGCTTACCTGAGCAGATGCCATGCAAATTGGTAGGGACATTGAATGAGAACGTTTTAAACAAGATGCTGAAGGACAGGAGTGGGTCAGCTGAGGGGGGAGAGGCCCTGGTCTGCAGGCTGGGGGGAGTCCCACCGTCCCGCTGGCTTTTCCTCTAGGAACCCACCACCTGTGCACAGAGCAGCTGGGAGAATGGAGGGATGAAGGGGGCGTGGCAGCTGAGATGCGGCGGGAATCCCGGGCTGCACCCAAGACGTGGAGCGTGGACTTCAGTCGGCAGTGATACCGGGAAAGCTCTTGGTCTTGACAGACGTACCATGGCTGTGCATGGCGTGGTCATCGGTACCATGGCTGTGAACAATGTGGACGTCGGTCCCGTGGCTGTGGATGGCGTGGACGTTGGGGAAAGCTGCGTGAATGGCATGCAAGAACCCTGTGTTCTACCTTTGCAATTTTTCTGTGAAGGTAAAATTATTTCAGAATAAAGATGTTATGGGAAAAAAAAAGAATAGTCCTCGTTTTATTGGGAAGAAAAATGTTATTATAAACTAGTCAATTAGTAAGAGATACAAATCTGGATATAATGTGGTAACTCTCTTGGCCCCCTATATCAATTGGCCTTTATTTTGAAATTCGGCATTCTTTTATTTTTAACGTTTATTTATTTTTAAGAGAGAGAAACAGACCGCAAGAGGGGGAGGGGCAGAGAGAGGGAGACACAGAATCCAAAGAAGGCTCCAGGCTCTGAGCTGTCCGCACAGAGCCCCACGCGGGGCTCGAACTCACAAACTTTAAGATCATGACCTGAGCCGAAGTCAGATGCTTAACCGACTGAGCCACCCAGGCGCCCCTGAAATTCAGCATCCATAATATGTGAGTTTGGGGGGTTGGAAGGGACCCACAAAGTTTCCCAGTTTTAACTTTTCCTTTGTGACTCACTGTGCAAATCATGGTACAGACTCCAGAATGATTCCTAAATCTGATGTCAGCTTTGGATCCTTGGGATTCCAATTTCTTCCCTTATTGGGGTGAGTTCACCCCGCAAATGAAACCACCCATTTTGTCTGAACGGACCCAATGGAAGCTGTCCTGTCCTGCTTCAGCGGGTAGGCTGGTGGCTGAGAGCTGGACACTGGTCGCCCAGCCTGCCTGCATTAGGGTAATGGTGCCATTCCTTATGACCTGGCCACTAGGGGTGAGGGACTCTTGGGCCCAGCCATTTCTCCTCTCCAACCAGGAGAATAAGAGAATTGCAGTGAGAAGCAAATGAGCCAGTACAAGAAACACACTTGGAACAGCACCTGAGGCAATTAAAATTCGTTTTATTATTAGATTAGTTTTCTTTCAGCGATGCTGTGGTAACAGATTACTCCAGCATCTGAGGGGCTGGCAACGATAAGGCTTTGATCTTGCCCAGGTTCCCGGGGTGGCCGCAACTCTGCCCCACACTTTCTCTGCCTTTGATGGTGGGGTGGGCGTGGGGGGTCCCAGAGCCTCCTGTGGGACTTGGGCATAATTGTGGACTCTCCTCCATGATTATGAGGATTATGTGCACTTTATTGACCAAAGAAGGTCCAGTGACCAAGCCTGGTGTTAAGGGGGGCAGGGAAGTAGACTCATGTTATGGGGGGGGGGGCAGTGGGAAATCAGGAGCAGTCCGTCAACCCTCCACAACTACTACAATTACGTCATCACACCCAGCGGTGCAAGTCTCCACAGCTGAGGCTGTGCGCAAAGATCTCAATAATTCTCTTTACTTTGAAGACAGCCCTCCTTCCCTTAAGTCTTATTAGTGAGACTTACAGTTTGCATAAAACAACATTTCTCTTCTGCGTGGACCTATCCATGCAGCTGCTAGAGAAAACACACATATCTGAACCGATTTTGCAAAGAATCCGCATCGCGGAGACAAAATGTTAGAAAAGATCCTTGTGACATGGTCTCGTGACAAGGTGTCCTGGCGCTCACTGCAACAGGGAGGCGGTGGCAGGGAGCCCACTGTGAGCCTTGACCCAACAAATGTTTCTTTGACCCATTTTGTCCAACTGAAGAAAAGCCAAGCAGAGCAGGTCTGAAATATCGGGGGGATTCCGATCACTTGTGCACAGAGAGAACTCCCAGCTGTCTCCCCTCCTGACTCCCAGCCACACCCCTACTGAGCCAGACCCTTGATCTGCACAGAGGCCACACAGGTAAGCTCCCTGGGCTTCAGTCCTGCAGGGGAAGAAGCTTAAGGGAACTGGAGAGGAGTACATGAGGATGTGATGATTGAGCATCGCAGATCCAAGACTAAAAGCCACCGGAGAGGTGAACTTGGGGAGAAATCACGTCTCCCGAAAGTGTAAATTCAAAGCAACAGATAATCAGGAATTGGTTCTCCAATGTCTCAAGGGTGTCATCGAGGATTTTACGTCCTGATTCACTGACAATGACATAATAATAATTCCTGGTTCTCAGGTTGGCCCTGATGAGGGTTTGGAGCACCAGTGTTTCTGAAAGCTGATAAGGAAGCAGCCATTCCGTAGGCTTAACTGAATTCTGTGTAGGACTCCCAAAGGCATTGACACTCATTCTTAGTGGCTAGCAACCTGACCCCTACCGAATAGCCCAGACTTACGGGAGACCATCAGAGTCGAGCGGCAACTTGCGCTCATCCTGTCTGAAAATTGTGTTACTCGGGAGCTGCTGAAGGCTCACCAACTTACGCCTTGAGACTGCGTGTTTGGGGTAGGACCTCATATCTGCTTGTTCATCTAACAGTTGGGAAGACGCAGTGGCCATTAGCCACTTAGACACAATTTATTGGCTCCATACATGTATATATACATAAATACGCACCCACACGTGTAAAGTGAAAAGTACACACATCCACACCCTTGTGGCACCTCCACCTGCCATTTTCTCAGGACCCTGCACCTGCTCCTTGAGCAAGACAAGACGGATGGGGGCCAGGCTTAGAGACATTTCACCACACCCGATACAGGGGGCAAGACCATCAAGACCCCAGGGAGTGTAAGACCCAGAAGAGGGGGAATAATCAAATCTGTACAACTTAAAGGCACGAGGATGTACTAACTTCCTTCCGAGCACATAGCCGTGAACTTGCGCACACAAAAGATAACGACTTAACTCTTAAACCATTACAGTCCTTTGAAGCAGACATTGTTTGCACTCTATCGACGAGATAATGAAGCGCGGAGACGTACATTTGGGGGCGTATGTGATCCTTGCATAACTTCTCACACTGTGGGAACCTGTACCGTGTGTGGACACACATCTCCACACCCACACTTCTTACCTGGCCCCGGGGAACGGAGTTCTTACTAACGATGAGGTATTCATTTCGTCGTTACAGCAAACTCGCTCACGGCTTTCTGGGATGCACGAGGTTTGCTTCCTCCTGGGCTCACCTGGGCAAGTCCCCTGCGGTCACCTCTAAGTCTTTACTTGCTCCTGCACCCCCACACCGAAAGCAGCTGGGGGGAAGCACCTCAAGCCAGCACTCCACGCAGCCTGGCGGGTTTCCACAGCTCCCCACCCCCGTCCAGCGGTTCTCAGAGTGGGGTCCCCGGCCAGCAGCATCGGCATCACCCACCGAATCAGACACTGGGGTGGAGACTCGGCAGCCTCGGTTCGGACTTCTCCCCTCCTTCCCCTCCCAAAGGACGACACCCTCCCTCCCACCCTCCCTGTGCTTACCTGGGCTGCCCATGCTCTGTTCCAAGGCCGTCCCCTCCGATCTGGCACCGGGTCTCTCTCCTCTGAGATGCTCCAGGACATGGCTGCAGCCATTCACCCATTTTTCTCGGTCCTTTGGATCATATTTACAGTGTTAAATCTATGAGTGGTATGATTCCCGTCAAAACCCAAGAAACAGACCAACATGCAGATTCTCTGGATCCCGTAGCCCCTTCAGCCCACTGTACGTTGTTCCCCGCATACTGGTTTTCTCTAAAGAGTTGTCTACTCCTGTAGCAAGTTCCTCTCTTCTCCTTCTCTGCTGATCCCATGTCATCAAGCCTGTGTATCCCCTCCTCACCATACAGCTCTGTGAAGGACTCCCACCACCCTCCACAGCTGGGCCTCCGGGTCCCTTCTCATCTTGTCTGTCTGCGACCTCTGGCACCGCTGCTCATATTCTCTTCTCTCCACTTGGCCTCTGCGACAACGGACTTTCTTGGTCCCACGCTCTCCTCACTGACATTTCTCATCTCCTGTACTGGTTACTCCTCATTTCTTTAACCTCGAAATGTTGGACCTCCTGGAGCCCAGGGCTCAGTTCTGTTCACTTCTTTAGATATTTCTACCAGGTCCCTTGGGTAGTTCTTCTCAACCTGGGCCGCTCATGGGAACCACCTGGGGAGTTGAAAACTCTCAGTGCATCCTAGATCAATCCCATCAGAATCTCTTGGGTGGAACAGAAGCATCAGTATGTTTTCCAAGCTTCACAGGTGATTGCCATGTGCAGTCAAGTTTGAAAACCACCTTCCTGAGGGATCTCATCCTGTTTACGGCCAAATCATCTATATGCTAGTGGCCCGATTCTGGAGTCCCCAAACCCCTTTCCCGTATGATCCAGACTCCCACTCAGCACCTGCAATGAGGTGCCTAAGATACGACTCACACTTAAAATGTTCCAACTGAACTTTTGGTCCAGCACCCAAAATTCAACCATGGACTTCTTCTATCTTAGCAGGTAGAAAGTGCATCTCTCCAGGTTCTCAGGCCAGAGATGTCAACTCCCTCTCTCCCTGTCCCACACCCACACCCAAGTGTAGTAAGTCCCACCCCTCAGAGTATGTCCACCATCTAACCACCCCCCACCATCCACACTGCTGCCACTGTGGGCCAAGCTGTCACTCTCTCCTGCTGGATGCTTCCAGCAAGTTCCCTCATGCTTCCAATCTCCCTTCCACTTTCTCTTTCAACATGGCCAGAACAATCCTTTCAAAAGTAAGTCAGTGCTTATCTGTCCTGTACGGAAACGCTCGCCTGGCTTCTGATGCCGCCAAGGGTAAAACCCAAGGGCGCCATTTCTTCTTTAGGGACATTTTTAAACCAAATTTGGATCTATAGCCCATCCCGTGCCACTGTTGATCAGAGATTATCAAAACAGATGGTGGAACTGTTCCCAGCTACAAAAACTGTTCTCTCTCTTCTACATGACAAGAAAACATTTTTAGATAGTTCTAGATCAGCATTTTCTAAACTTACTGGACCATGAAACATTTTTAAATTATAATATATTGATGGGACACCAAGAGGAGTTTATGAAATATAAATGTAGGCTTAGATTAAAGCAGACAGCATCAAAAAAGTTCTCAAAGGTGAATTAATAGCTTAAAGAAATGATAAAAATTTGATTCATATTCACTTTGCTTTAACACAGCACAGAACACAAATTGGGGGAAACTGCTTATGTGCAAGTTAATGAGAATAAAATATATGAACATAAAGTAATTTTTTACACTGTGCGTTTTTGTTATGAAGGAAGACGTGCTCTTGAATAGTGATTTGGGGGGTCGATTCTAAATCACACAGCTGCTTAAAATTAGGGATGATGCAGCTGAGTGTCTTCCCGTATGAAGTCCAAGATCAGGTCTAGTTCCACATTTTGTTTAATCAGAGTGAGATACGAGCATTCTGCTTCTCTGGGCATGATGTGCACAGACTACAAACATGGGAACTCTTCTCCCGGAGTTATGGGGACCAACTGAACCAGGTTGCTCCAAGACTCATTCCCCTTGGATTTTGTCTCTTCATCGATCCGCTCGTGGAATTTTCCAAACTGAATCTGGGTGTGCCGCACTTAGGAGCTCTCACTTGAAAAGTTTCGGAGAGTTCAAGAACCTCACGAGTTTTTGTGTTCGTTACCATTGCGGTTGTTTTGATAAAACTGCCTCCCTCCAGCCCCAGGTCTGTGGGGAACCAATTTGCGCGGTATAAATATTTCAGACTCCATAAATGTTGAATAATGCCACAAATACACGTTGAAATATTCAGGCGAAATGCACAACACAGAGCAGTGGCCCATCCGCTGAAGAGACACTGGCAAGTGCTGCTGGGCTCCTCGAGGTGGCGCCTTGGGCGGATGGGAGGGGTGGGGTGTGGCGGCTCTGAGCCAGGAGGCCCGGGGCCACATCCTGGTTCTGGGACTTGGCGGCTGCCTCCCAGGGTACATCTCTGTACCTCAGCTATTTTATCTGCAAAATGGGCACAGTAGTCCTGAAGGCTTAAAGATTAAATGTCTGAAGCATTAGAGGACTCACACGTTCGTGAGCATTAGATTATCTTTCTAAGATAGATTCTCGGGGAGTGATAGGAACAATGATGTTTGGTGTCTTCATACAAATGTCTACCAAATGCATTTAAAAAAAAAAAAAGAAAGTTAAAGTACGACCCTCCCTTCCTCAAAAAGTTAAAAATAGAACTACCCTGCAATCCAGCAATCGCACTACTGGGAATGTACCCAAAGTGTACAAAACCACTGATTCAGAGGGACACGTGCACCTGATGTTTAATTTTTTTTTAATTTTTATTTTTGAGAGAGAGTGGGGGAGGGGCAGAAAGAGGGATCCAAAGTGGGCTCTCTGTGGACAGCAGTGAGCCTGACAGGGGTTCGAACTCACGAACCACGAGATCATGAGCTGAGCCGAAGTCGGACATTCAACTGACTTAGCCACCCAGGTGCCCCTGTACCCTGATATTTATAACATCATTATCTATAATCGCCAAATATGGAAACAGCCCAAGCGTCCATTGATTGATGTGCGGATAAAGAAGATGTGGTGTATATGTATGTGTGTGTGTATGTAGACTTATAGAGATACACAACGAAATATTACTCAGCCGTGAAAAAGAATGAAGTCTTGCTACCTGCAACAGCACGCACGGAACCAGAGGGCATAATGCTAAGCAAAGTAAGTCAGTCAGAGAAAGTCACATACCACATGATTTCAGTCATATGTGGAATTTAAGAAACGAAACAAAGGAACAAAAGGAAAAAAAGAGACAAACCAAGAACCAGACTCTCAACTACAGAGATCACATCACACCGACGGTCGCCAGAGGGGAGGGGGGTTGGAGGACGGGGGAAATAAGTGACGGGGACGAAGGAGAGCACCTGTCGTGATGAGCACCGGGGGACGTGTGGGAGTGCCGAATCCCTACGTTGTACACCTGAAACTGATATCACGCTGTGTGTTAGCTAACTGGAATTTAAATAAAAGCTTAAGAAAAGGAAGCAGGACCCCCCTCCCACTGCTCCAAAGCAACAGTTATGGGTATGTACCCTGGATCATATCTGGGGAACTACTGTCTTGAAACAGATGCTATAGTGAGACTTTTTTCTTATCCTCAGGCACGTGTTAAGCCGTCCACTGGACACGTCTCTGGAGATAATGATAATAGCAAGTACCATTTGTTGAACACTTTCGGTCCAACCACTATGCCAGTGGGTTGGGGTGTTGGCTTCTAATTCCTAACCCGGTCCTGCAAAGCAGCCATCACATCTCCATCTTCTGAGTGAGGAAATGTGCAGCAAGGGCAATAAATGACTTGCTTTCACCCCTTGGGGGTGCTGGGCCGGGAGCCTGGAAGAAGCCCAGACCGTCCTGCCCTAACCTGATACCTCCCCTCTGCCCCGCACCCTTGGGGATTTAGAAGACTGTAAACAACAAGGCATGAGGCGCACGGAGAAGAAATACGGACAGACAGGGTGCTCGTTTGGGAAGGACCGAAGTTGCGTCCAAGAAGAGAGTCCGTCACGGTGGGGGGAGGTGGGGGGTGAGGTCCGGGGCACCCCTGGGGCTCCCGCTTGCCTTGATCCACCCCATACTCAGCCCGGGGCTCCCGCTCCTCATGGTGAAGGAACAGCACCACCTGTGGACCGAGAGAAGGGAGAAGATTCCAGGCTGCAGAGAAATTGCCAAGGGTCCCCCGGCGGGAAGTCCCAAGTGCCAGATGCCACCTTGGGGACGGTGGACCCCGAGACCCTCGATAGATGCTTTATCCTGGTTGCTCCTGACTCCATGCATCTGCGAAACCCCAGAGGCTGTGAATCTTGACTCTCTTCCCCTCCAGCCCACAACTAATTCACTGACCTGCTTTTAGCACATCAAACTTTTAGACACGTCAGGATTAAAAACCACAGAATGTGCCTGCGGTTCCCACTCCCAAATAACACCCACATTCACGCTTCGAAAGAGGACAAAGCCAGCTCCGGCTGACTCAGAAGTTTAGTCACCTTGTCTCAGTGCCTCCCCCACCCCACCCCCTGGCTCAGTTCCTGGGGCAAACAGGCAAGAGAAGCCAGAGGTACCACCTCCCCAGGGAGAAGTTTGATGAGGGAGAAGGTTGATTCGTGCCTGACATGAACACCTCCACATTTGTTTTAATTTTCTTCCCTCAGGGATACAAATATTTAGGTACGCACAGACACTGAAAAGTAAAATAAAAGCCACACATAATCTCATCTCTTGTAGATTACTATGGACCTTTAGGCTGGTATGGATCAGCCTGTAAGTATAGTTCCAAAATCTTTAAAAAACAAAACAAAACACCATGTGCATTTTCAGTGTGATAGTCCTTATACTGCTCTTTCTCATGAGCTGCTGTAGAGTAGATAATATGATGCCGTAATGTAGTTCACTAACTTCTCCATAAAAGGCGTTCACGCCCTTTCCACGGGTTTACGTTATAAATAACAATGCACCGAACATCTTTTAATGCAAATATTTGTACCTATGTTATATTTGTATAATTATTTCTTAGTCTCTAATCTTACAAGTCAAGTTTCTGGGTTGAAAGGTATGGATGTTTTCGAAGATTTTAATTTGCGTTTCTAAGCACCTCGGCAGGAATGTTGTACCAATTTAATTTTTACAAATAATTGTTAAGTGTGCCTCTTCTGAGGCCAACTTCTTAGGCTTACACTTTACTTTTTAATCTTAGGACAATATTTTTAAAAACGTTTTTAAATTCTGTTTTTGAAAGTTTATTATTTTTGAAAGAGAAAGCATGAGCAGGGGAGGGGCAGAGAGAGAGGGGAACAGAGGTTCTGAAGCCGGCTCTGCACTGTGAGCCCGGTGCAGGGCTTGAACTCAAGAACGGGTAGATCAGGACCTGAGCTGAAGTCGGATGCTCAACCGACTGAGCCACCCAGGCGCCCCAGGACAATAATGTTTCTAAACATATTAGTTTAAAATATTTTATATATTTTTAAATAGCGGGGTTGCAGATTACTTTTGTATGTTTGAGAAACACACTGACACTTTTTTTCTGAGTTATTAGTAACAGCCCATCGGCCAGCTCTCCATGAGTATATTTATTTTTCAACTTATACAATAATACCTTAATGCTCAGCATGGAAAATCTAAACAACAGGAAACTTACAGAATAAGATGTATTGTTTTTGCACCTTCTGCTCTCATCTACTTTTCACTCCCAGCAAGGAAATGCTATAAGACAAGTTCGTGGTCTTCTGCGGGGCGGTTTTCCAGTGACCGGGTGGCTGGGTTCGGGCAAGTGCAGGGAATGCTCTGAGACGTGTTACTAAATTGTCCCTCAAACGTGCACCAGTTTAACTTGTCACGAAGGTGCTGGACACTGCCTTTCCTTCAGACTCTGACCGGCACCAGATGGCTTCAATCTTAATTTTGCATTTGCAACATGACGATCCCAACTTACTGTTTAGATCTGTGAGTCCCCGATTAATTCTACAGGGCATCAACCATGTCTCCACATTTACGGAACATTCAATTTCTTCTCTGAATGTCCTTTCCAGATCCTATACCCACGTGAGGTGTAAGCAGAAACCGTGGGGGAGAAGGCAAGCAGGTGGACAGTTATTTTAATGAAAAAAGTCAGATGGAAATGAATACTAGAAGGGGGTAGTGCGTGTGTGAGTGTGTGTTGCCCACATTCCATCCCTACTTCCCACTCACATATGTGTAATTCAATATAAAATATTAAATTATTTAACACGTAATAACAAATCATCTTATATATTTTCTAAGTTTATTTATTTATTTTGAGAGAGTGAGAGGGCAGGCAAGCAGGGGACGGACAGTGAAAGGGAGAGGATCCCAAGCAGACTCAGAGCTGTCAGCACAGAGCCTGATGTGGGGTTTGAACTCATAAACTGTGAGATCATGACCCAAGTTGAAGCCAAGAGTCAGGTGCTTAATGGACTGAGCCACCCAGGTGCCCCTTATATATAAGTTAGTGGATCATAAAGAATGTAATAAATATACATATATTTAAACGTGTATTTACTTATTTACTTTGGGGGGTGGGGAGGGAGAATGTGAGTGGGGGAGGGGTAGAGCAACAGGGAGAGAGAGAATCCCAAGCAGGCTCTGTGCTGCAGCACAGAGCCCAACACGGGGCTCAAACTCATGAACTGTGAGATCGTGATCTGAGCCGAAATCAAGAGTCAGATGCTTAACTGACTGAGCCACCCAGGTGCCTAGAACATACATACATATATTGAATTTAATTTCTTCCATTACAAGAATTTAAATGAGAAACAGATGCATAGATTATATAATATCGCACCTCTAATGTGTGTAAGTGTGTGTATATATGTACGTATATGATGTCTGTTTCTTTGGATGGAATGGAACACTTGTCTTGCCCCGCGGCCAGGGGTGAGGGAGAGCTGGACGAAGAGCCTCGAGAGCCCTGGCCGCCCGCACGAACCACGCTCACTATGGATATTCTCAAACATCCACTACGTGCCCAATCCTGCTCTGGGCGCTGGGGTACCGCGAGGAGCCCCATCCAGTGTTCCTACTAAGCACTGGGGACTTCAAGATATATTAACCACAACATTGCAGGAGACCTTTGGCTACCCGTGTGACAAGAAAACGCCCAGAGACGGGCAGGGAGCGAAGAAAGGCGGGCGCCTCCGTGACCTGGAGAAGACTCCGTTCTCCTTTTCTCTCCGAGTGGCACACGGAGCTCTCAGAACACGGAAAAGCCCAAATGCTGAGCAGAGGCTCATTTGCTCTGGCTACTTTCACACGTGTGCTCTGCGTGGACTTGGGGACAGCCAACGTGAGTCCTGATGCCGTGACAGGCTATTAAAGGACATGGGTCGGCCTGGTTCTTCACTGGGGATAGTTCTGTGCCCCGGGGCCATCTGGCCATATCTGGGGACATTTTTCGTGGTCACAACTGCCAGGCAGGTGTTACTGGCAACCTGTAGGCTGTGGCCAGGGATGCTGCTGAACATCCCACAGCGCTGAGGACAGCCCTCTGCAACAGACTTACTGACCGAAATGCCAGCCGCATCAAGGTTGAGAGTCCCTGGCCTAGGCCGAGAGAATCTGTCATGCTCTGGGCTCAGATGTCAGCTGTCAGCTTACATGGCCCCAGCTTACATCATCTCCGTTGAGGAATTCCGTGCTAGGATAGCGCACAAGCCACACTTGGGGAGGACGAAACAGGTGCTTTCTGGGTGCTTCATCTAGAATCCTCTTACCACAGACTTTGTTCTACAACTCAGGGCACATTAGTTCACACAGATCATGAAAAATGGTGCCATTCACTTCATCCAGCCTTTTCGCAAAATACTTACGATCGCAAATCTGATGGTAACTGAATTGCTATATGAATTCAGCTCAGCCCGACTGATGTCATTATAATACTGAGGTGACTTCTCGGACCTTTAATCAACCAGAGGTGCCATAATCCCACCATGTAGGAAGAATTCCTTCTGTGACAATAAACAATGTCAGCAATCTATAAATAATCGGTGCTTCTGTTCCACGCTGAGGGCCTAGCTGCCAATCCATAAGGCGATGATGGTGCCACATGCAGTGGGATCCATATTTACTGAAGTATTCTTAGCACTGAGTTCCTTCTTTGCCTTTTTTTCCCCTCCCAGGCTGTAACGAATGAACGCTTGTCATTGACACTGAGTAGAGGGATTCATTTTGTGTCAAGGAAGCATGTACGTTTCCTGATGAGACACCAGCATATCCCACTTCTGCGAAGACACGGTTACGTAAAACATAATGAAAAACTTTCATTACATTTGCAAAATACACACGCGTGAAAATCTTGGTGAAATGTTGACCAAACAAGATGAAGGAGCTTGATAAGAAAATTCAAAGCATCCATTTCTTGCCTTGTTCATTCAGCACATACAGTTATTATGCACTTTCCATGTGTGTTTAGGAACCTGCATTTTATATATTACAAGGTGTGTGTTTTTATAACAATTGCATTTATCACTTTCCAAAATCATCACCGTGGAGATTATTTACAAGTGATTCCTTGTTCCAGCATAGCCCATTTTAAACGCTTTTTAGCTACAGATTCCACGTACACATGTTTTCAGGGTTGCGGAGATAGAGCGTTTGGGTAAAAAGGTGCATCCCAGATGGGCACTGTGGTGGCAGGGCTGAGTCACCCCTGGGGAGCCACATGCAGAAATCAGAACTCAACGGATGAGAGAAACAACGTGTAGCAAGCAAGATTCTTAGCCCCAGAGTTCAGGTGCACAAGAAAGACAAACACTTTGTTTAGTATTTACTTTGTTTTCAGCCACTCTGTGCTGCCTTCTCCCTCCTGGCGGTCGTCACGCGGCTCAGTCATCACTCTGGAGTGTGG
This sequence comes from Puma concolor, assembly GCF_028749965.1. Taxonomy (NCBI): domain Eukaryota; kingdom Metazoa; phylum Chordata; class Mammalia; order Carnivora; family Felidae; genus Puma; species Puma concolor. The sequence continues at coordinate 138,432,620 of NC_141669.1, read as the reverse complement.
GGTGTCCACTGCCTGCCCCACACCGCCCACACTGCAGCACAGAAGGGTCCACCACGCTCACCATCCAAGCACTCATTGTTCAAGGACACAAAGTCCTTGGATGAAGAACAACAGTGCAGACAAGACACCATTGCTTGAGTTGAATGTCAGGCTTCAAACCCTCCCTCAACCAATTACTAGTTGTGCGATCTATAAAGTGGAGATTAAACAATAGGAAATTCCTGTAAAAACTGTTGTCACGATTAAATCAAGGGCTGCATAGGAAACGTACCACCACGTTGTCAGGGCTCAAACGTACACAGAGGCATGTGTCTCTAGTCCAGAGTTGGAGTTTTTCGTGTCACGTCTGCTGCCTGCAGACCAGACTCCATCCCTCGTGAGAGCAGCCTCCTCCTACTGAGTCTCAGGGACACCCACCCTCTGTCACCCTCACAACCATCCTGCTCATGAGATGCTATCACCACCCTTTAGCACTAAGGAGACTGAGGCTTGAGAGGAGGGAAACCAGAAGCTTGCCAAGGGTTACTGCTACCGGGTGACTTTGTGGTAGCCCAAGTTGTGCAGAGGGTGACAGGAGAGTTTGAGCAACGTTTGGTAGCGACAGTAACACTCACAAACTGCTTCCCAGGCCTGGTGCCTTCCAACGCTTCCTCCCTCACCGCTCACGGCTCGGCCTGATAAGGACCATGCTGTGTGCAGCAGCAGGTGGCTGCCGTGACGGTCCTTTACCCTGCCATTTCTAAAATGCTCTGTTCTCGGGTCTAACGGCCCCCAGCGGGCCGTGGTTTGTAATTCATTAGCGCCTTGCTTCTCTATTCCAGTCTTCCTTGCCCTCCGTCACCCCGATATCAGGAACAAAGGCCTGGAGCGCAAGCAGTGAGGGGAGGAGGGCAACAGGACACTCTCACTGGCGGGCAGCCATCGTCCAGCCCCCCGGTGCCTCCCTCCCCTGAGCTGCTCCTCCACACCCACCCTCCCCCCAGCCCCTTGGTCCCCTCCTGAACTTCCCTGTCCTTCCAACTTTTTCTTCCTCCCAGCTCCTACCCACGGCCATGGGGGATCGGTTTAGAAGTGGGTGTCGGACACCAGCTGAGATAACCAGGGTCCTTCCCGTGGCTCTTGAACCGGAGAAGAGGCCATCTCCCTTCTGTGACGGAGTGTCAGGCACATTAACACCTGAGATCGGCTGGTGGCCATGTTCCCTCCCATTTGGGCTGAAAAAGAATGAAGCCAAAGGCAGAGAGAAACCATGAAGGGGCGTGCGTCCTGCCTCTGAATCTTCGCTTCCACCTGCTCCTGAAATCCAACTATTCCCCTCCTTGCCCTGTCCCCATCTCTGCCTGCGTGGACTGTGAACCAGCACGTGCTCCTTTTCGGTTAGCTGGTTGGAGCCGAGTTACTGTTACTTGCAACCGAAAAGTCTTAGCCAACACAGAGCATTTTCCATAGCTACCCATCTTCTAGATGTCTGTTCCCTGTCTGCGCTGTTTGTGAGCCCCACATTTACAAATCGCCTTTCTTTCTTTTTAAAATTTTTTTAATGTTTATTAATTTGAGAGGGGGGCAGAGAGAGAGGGAGACACAGAATCCGAAGCAGGCTCCAGGCTCCGAGCTGTCAGCACCGACGCGGGGCTCGAACCCACGGACCGTGAGCTCACGACCGGAGCCGAAGTTGGACGCTTAACCCGCTGAGTCACTCAGGCGCCCCCATGAATTGCATTTCTATACGTAGACATAATTGCAAGTCTGACTGGAACAGACTGAAGCATCAGTCTGCAGTCCAGGGACAAAGCAGCTGTTCGTACCTCTGTAATCTCAACTCTCAGAGATCAAGCCGGCTCATTCACCCACTCATCCACGCTTTCATTTAAAAAATTCTTATTCAGTGTTTTCTACCAGCAAAACTCCTGTCATGACTATAGAGACGACAGAGAGAGACCAGGGCAGGACTGACCCTGAAGGAGCTAACGATAAGACACGAAGGAGCACAACCGTGCCCCAGGAGAAGTGGACAGGTGTCACAGCGGAGGTACAGAGGAGGCCCCCCGGGAGCTCAGAGGTAGCAGGTAGCTGGTATTACTCCAGACTCGGGGAAGATGTCATGGGTAAGATTTAACGTTGTCTGGCTGACAGCTAAGCTAAGAGAAGGGTCCGAGGGCGTGAATTCCAGGTGGGGGAAGAGCACTCTTCTCACCTGAGTCATACGCCAACAAAGAGCTAGACAGAGGCCTGACAGCTACAGAGAAAAAAGGCCGCCTTTCTCCCAGAAGCCTGGCAAGCCTGTCACTGCCCAGCCCTGAATTAAGCAGACGTGCCGTCTGGTCACAGGCACGGCCGGACCCCCACAGCCCCCTTCAGAGGGAGAGACGATTTTAGCGCGTGGCAAAGATCCAGGGTGACCGCCGGGTCGCAAGGCGGACAGTGAGAGCGAAGAAAGGTGCTATTAATGATCACTGTGGAACAGCAGTCGAAAATCAAGACTGCTCTGGGCAAACGGAGTAGGCCAGAACCTTCTTGCTGCAGACAGGGAGCCCAGCTCCAAAGGGAGGAGGCTGGCCGAACCTGCTCAGATCCTTCCCCCGGCTCGTTAGCCGGAAAGCCCTGCTCCCCTGAGGACACGTGGTGGAGAGAGACCCAGGGGTCTAGAGAGTTCTGTCCTCGGTAAGCATCCAGATCGTAGACTATGTGGTCTACTAGGCATGATTTTTCAGAAGGGAACGGCGTATTTACAGTCACACACAGTGAACGGCTACGGCGGGCAAGGAGATTAGGACCAGGCAGGAGGCATCCCACGTGCCCAAACACACAGGTGCCACCACGGATCGCTCACTTACCCCGTGGCATTCCATTGGAGAACAGCCTCACATGACTTCGTGCATTCATTTAATGCCGTGAACAACCCCGCTAGCTGGGGTCCCCGTCACTGCCGCTGACAGATAAGGAAACTGAGGTTCCGAGATACGGGTGACTTGGCTCAGGATGACAGAGCTGCCGAGCAGACGGAGCTGGATTTGAACCCAGGACTTTAGCCTCCGTAATCCACGTGCCGCCCACCTCCTCCACCGAGCCCGGCTCCCCCGAGGCTGCCCTCACTGTGGCGTGATGAGAGCGTCCAGAAGGGAAAGAGGGCCGGGAGCCCTGGGCAGCTGTTTGAGAGAGAGCCACGCACGTCTGTGTGCTACTCAGGACGTCGCTTGGCTTCAGAGGGAGGCAGAACAGAATGCAGTCCCACACACCGCGCGGGGCAGTGCTCGCCTGGGCTTAATTACAGGTAGTCAGCATGGACTCAGCAAAGGAAAACCACGCTTGGTCGATCTGATAGAATTTTTCAAGGAAACAGCACAAAGAGTCAACAGGAGAAAGCCTGGCTATAATTTACTTGGACTTCAAGAAAGCGTTTGATATAGTGGCTCACAAAAGACTAATATTCTAGGTCAGCAAGTATGCAATGGCGAGGGAGCTGCCTGAATGGGTAAGGAACTTGTCAAGATGTTCGAGATAGAGAGGATAAGAGTCGGTGCAAACAGCTCAGGGAAGGGAAGACGTGACAACTGGAATTCTGCAGACAGCAGCGCTCTGGCGGGCTTTGTTCATTTCCTGACTGTTCTGTTAGCGATGGTGGAGTTAAGAGAAGGCCAGTTGGCTTTTTCCGAGGGCCTCGAGCCTTAACTTTAAATTCTTTAGTCCGAGAGATAGTCCAGAGGTACGCACAGGTCAGGAAGAAGTTTTATTTGGCAGCTGGAGCTGAAACAGCAATTTTCACTGAAGTTGCTAGAGTGAACTGAGATTCTTCTGAGGATTTAAAATGGTCTGAGCCTTAGAATGTTGGAGCTTGGGTTTTTGCCCCCAGCATTTCTCTGCCCTCCCGGCAACCGCTTTGCAACTTCTCTCTCTAAGGATGTGTGCCCTCTCCACCCTCAGCGCACACCCCCGGGAGGTTTTCATACTCACCCTTAAACGTGGGGTGCAGAACCCCAGCCCGATCGGCTCACCTGCTGACCCCCAAGGGCACAGAGCTCGGGTCAAGGGGCACACGCCTCTCGAGACGGCCCAGTCAGAGTGGACCTTGACCCAGCTTGGAGACGGCTGTGATGGACCCCTCCTGCAGGGAAGCCCCCAGGACACCGGCAGTCTTCACCCGGGGACGTCAGTCTGCAGGCTCCGTGCAGCGGGGAGGCAGGCTGGGCTGCGGCCTCTCTCAGGAAAAGACAGCGCACAGGGACGCAGGTCCAGGTGCAATCACAGCCGTCAATATTTCCTTCACGTTGAAGCTGCTTTGAGTCGGATTTTCTGTTGCAGCACGAAGAATTCTGAGGGAAGCAAACACCCCCACCCCCTAAATCCCACAGTTTATGTATTGCCGTCAGGTCTCCAGACACGGACCCTTTGTTCCAGAGCTTAACCTAGAAACCATAGAATGGGAGCAGCTCTGAATCCATCAGCAGTGATGGCCTCTGATGGTCCCGGGCCGCGAACCTCGCCAGCCCTAATGGGGTGCAAAGACCACACCCCAAGTTCTTCCAGGGAGACTCTGGAAACCTGCCCAGACCCACACGCCCGTTTCGAATTAGAGGAAATGGAAGCTAACAGCGGGTCCTCTCCACGATCCCGTAAGATCCGGTTTCGGGGCAATAACTTGACTTGATCATCTGGTATAAATCGGGTTTTGTCCCAAACGTACTATGCGCCTGATCAATTTGTCATCGTCACTCTCACCATTGTCATCAACAGCCATGCCCTCACGGCATGCTGGACAGGGTGCCGCCCGTCTCACCGGTGTTGCCATGTGGCTTCTTTGTGAAGTCATCTTAAACGTTAGCTGCTGTCATCAGCCTGGTTTATATATGGGCAGTAATTATATACTCACTTGGTCAACAGACATTGTTTCTGTGCCTATAATATGGCTGTGCCTGTGCTAAAGCACTGAGGAAGCAGTGTCAGAAAACACAGTGTTCTCCTTCCTCCGTGGAGGGTGGGGGCCAGTGTGGCCAGGTCGGGGCTTCTGGCTGCTGCTGGGGAGATAGGCAAGGGAAAGCCTATCCAGGGTCCTGAATGAGGCTGTTAGGAACTTCATTCTCTGTCTCATGGGCCACGGAGGATCATTTATGGATTTTCTTCAGGAGGAAGAGGTGATGAGTCTTGCATTTTAAAAGAACCATTTGGAATAATGTGGGGTTACAGACATTAGAAGCAACAGACAGAGTTGGGAAATACTTGGAGGTAAAACTCAACCATGTGGGAGGCATGGATTAAGGAGGATGAAGAAGAGGGTTGCCGGGGATGATGGCTGGCACTTGAATTAACGCACAGGGGGAGCATGGTACTAGGAACCAAGACAGGACCACAGAGAGAGACCCAGCAGCAAAGACCAGGGGTTCAGTTCAGGTTACACTGAATTTGAGAAGCATTTGAAATGTAGCACTGTTGAGTGTTAGATTGGGCTGGGCGATCATCTGGGAGTCTTTGGTTTATAGACAGCGATTTGAAGCACTGAAGTGGATGAGACCCTCTAGGGAAGAATAAAGAGTAAGAGTCGGACAAATAAAAATAAAGACAAATAAAGAATAAAGAGTAAGGACAGAGCCTTGAGAATGCCCACGTTGGAAAGCCAGGTAGGCAAGAACAAGGAAGGCAGATCCGAGAGGGGGTGTCGATGCTGGGTGGGGTGGGAGACGTGGGGACACAGGCAGAAAGTGGCATGCCAGTCAAGTCCCGGTCAGCAGCGAGTTAAGGCAACTCAAGCTTGAATGCACAATGGTGGCGGAATGAGGGTGTGGCTGGCGTGGGCAGGGCTGTGGTGAAAGGGAGTTCGGGGGTCAGTTGATAAAGATAGGAGAGCAGCATGTTTACAAGCTGGAAGGGAGGGTGGCCACAGAAACACTGAGGTTATGGGAGGGAAGAGAGTGTAATTTAGAACCTAAGTGTCACCTGCCAACATGGGATTCAGAACCCAAATGAAAGAGTAGACCTCCATCCAAGGAGGATGAGCTCCCTCGCCAGACCAGGAGGAGACAGGAGAAGGGCAGTGTTGGTGGGTTCAAGGACAAGCCTGCATGACCGGCCGGCCAACAGGTGCAGAGGCTAGCCTCACTTTCTGGTTAGTGTCTTACCACATCACACTCTCTTAATCACCCTGATTATCACTTGTTTCAACAGCTCCATGACTTTGAGTGCAAACAGTTCTCAACAACATAATGCAGGTGACCTTTGTGGGAATATCTGCTGGTTAGCTGGGGTCTTGGGTACCTGACCCATTTTAATACAACACATTCAGGTAGTAGCCCCACGAACGTTGGTTGGGGTCTCCATGGAGACGCTCTTAAAGATTTGGATTTCCAGGCCCCAAACTCGGGGGGTGGCGGGGGACTGGTGATGCAAGAGGTAAACAGGTGTGCCAAGGGAAGCCGACTTCTATACAATCGCCGTGTTTTGTAAGGTGTTTGGTCAGGTTTGGGAACAACGGAGTTAAGACATTATTGATGATAGGTGGTATTTGATGTGGGTTCCTGGGCAGCCCGGTCTATACAAATAGAATAATTGACGGTCTCCATCATAGGCCCAGGATTCCCAGGTGTCTACAGACATTGATTTGTCACAGAGTCCTGGGCTGATTGTTAGCTGCTGGGACTCAGCCTTCGCTGCACACTAGACTCACTGTGGGGGAGGGAGGGTTTCAGCAGCTGAATCTCCACTGAGCTGAATTTGACCAGTGGAATTTGAGTGTCTACGTGTGGGATTCGCTAGTTTTCAACAGCTTTACTGGGACATAATTTACATACCACATAGCTCATCTGCTTTGAGTATACAATTTAGTGGTTTTAGTGTATTTACATAATTACATTTTCAACATCTCAAGAAGTCTCCTAGCTAATTCTAGCGTATGACCAGACTTGAGACCTGCAGTAAAGAAATCATTCACTGAGATGTGCTTAAACCAACCATATGCTGCAAGCATGGTGGTCAACAGTTAAGGTCCAATGGATCCAGTTCTGAACCAGATCTGAATGTATCTGAAGCCGTGGCAGCCTGAAAAGGACTGATAGAAGGTTATATGTAAATTACAAGGTCTATTTCCAAGTGCCTATGTCACTACATCCATCCATTCATTCATTCAAATGATATGTAACCAATAGATACTGATCACCCGCTATGTACCAACCATTGCAATAGGTGCCAGAGGTTCAGGGAAGAAGCAGGAATGGAGTAGGTTCAGGACCCCTTGACGTCTGCAAGAAAAGGAATCATGAAGCCACCTATCATTATCCTCTGATAGAACCCACCATATGCACAGGGAATCAAAATACACAGGCCACTATCATTTAAAAGCTACCATGGGATTTTTGATTTGTGAGTTACAGGTGCCAAGTTCACCGGTGCTTTGCATGGTCACTGATGCCCACAAGCGGTACAGAGATGGACCCACGGTGTTGAAAACTCAGAGAAGGGCCTGTGGCTGCTGAATCTGGGAATGGAAATCTGTGAACCCATAGTTTAGCAAATGGCTAAACCGGGATAGGTCGGAAGCGGGAGCAGACAGTGGTGCTGTGTGGCTTGCAATTTTCTTCACAAACTCCTTTTGAACTTGAAGGAGGAGCATGTGTCTGGGCCGTGAGGGGAAGCTGAGGGGCTGGAGGGCTCTGCAGGTAAGGACTGCACCCGAACTGTCAGGTGCAGGGATATACACTGTGAGTCGCTCCAGCCCTGACAGGCAGCTTCCGTCGTGGGAAGCCCCACCAGGCTGGTTGTGTGTGATGCCTGCTGAGGTGCCCTTCCTGGGCCACGGGGAAGACTTGGCTTATGCGTGCAGGCGGAGGGGGACATAGGCCAGCTCTCTGATTTTAGACACCTTGAAGCTGTTCCCCAGTAATAAAAGACCCTGTTCTGTCCTCAAGACGTAATGGTCCTGTAAAACCGTCTCCTACCCCCACTGGAGTCCTATAACCCAGTTGAGAACATTTGTCGTCAAAAAGACCAAGTCATTCCCTCCAGCCCCAGCCTGTCTCCGCCGACACCTTCCCTACCTCACGGCGCCTGTCATGCTCAGGGAACAGCAGGGCAGATGGGGGCGGGGGCGGAGGAGGATCCAGCCTGGGTGGAGAACAACAGGCTTGTTATCTTCTCCCTCATTGTCTCCTGGAAGAAATGACCGTAGCTGCGCAGTCGGTGCGGCAAGGACTCCAGAAATGATTCATGTGTTGCTATGTTAATTAGGAGCGATCATTTTTCCGCAGAGCAACCCAGCAAATATGATGACCAAATAAATCTGTGTGCTTCAATGCCAACAGCAGCATTTAATCTGGAGAGGCACGGCTCCGTGCAGGAACCACCCGGGGAGAAGGCAGGTTCTGATTTCAAGGGAAACAGCACACCCCTGCCTGCCTCCTGAGCCGGGGAGGGGAGGCCCTGCCGGTGGAGTCTCTGAGTCTCTGCCTGGTTCTCCGGGTCGTGGCGCTGGAATCAACCGGGGGCAACAGCGACACGAATAACATGCATTCCTATGTGCCAGAAGCTCCAACTAAGAACGTTACAGGCATTATCTCATGAGACATTCTGATCGTGTTTTAGACTCATCATTATTTTCCAGAGAGGTGCTGAGGCTCAGAGAGGTGAAGGGATTTACCCCAAGATCCTCAGTAAGTGGCAGGGCTAGAACTCAAATGAGCTCAAAACTGTCAGGCACCCCCTCTAAGCTGCTAGCGGCACTAAGAAGGAGCGGAGGTTCTAGGCTGCCGGAGACGGGTCGCCGCAGGTGCCTGGTAGACTTCCTCCGCAGGATGTTTCCTCGTGCCGACCCTCAGCTCAGGAAGCGGCACCGTGGCGGTCCCTCTCCTTGCTGAGAACTTATGTCCTCTTTGCAAGGACTTCTCTACCCCATGTCCCAGACCAGGGTGAGCTGGGCTACAGCAGAGGGACGAGGTCTGGGGAATCCAAGCCTGTGGCCTTGAGAAGGAGCAGAAGGCCAGGGGTCAGAGAGGGGGGAGGCCAAGGCTGAGTCCAAAAAAGCAGACAGGTGATGGTCAGGGGCCCAGGGGCCCAGGGGCAAAGCCCTGCTGGAAGCAGAAACAAGGACAGGTGCCCAGGAGCCGTCACGCAGACACGGGGTTTGCGGTGTGCCAGCGGATACGGGTGGCATCCGGCAGCGGGGCTGAACCAAGGCCTCTTCTCCCTTTTAGAGGAGACAGAGCGTTGCCTCCAAGGACACCTGCTTCCTTCCGAGCCCAGAGACCCCACAAGTGCAACCTTACTTACAACGCTAGTCTCGAGTGATACATCCTCCCCCACAAAGATTTTCTGTTAAAAACACTTGAGAAATGCTGCGTATTCTACCCCCTTGAACAATCCAATTGCCATTGTTATGCTAACGGATCTAGGCAGTCGTCCCGCACAAAAATTATTTAACTTCACATAATGCACAATTTACTCAATATACTTGGTCCTGATTTTTTTTTTTTTTAAGAACCACGGACACCACCCTAGGGTTCCACACCGGGGAAGGCTTTGCTACCCTTGGGAACTTTGTGCGCCCCTGGGTCAGGGGCATGGAGATGTTCCAGTGGGACGGCAGAGAACATTCCAGAGCCTGGCCCAAGGTTGGCTGGAAGTCAAAACTCACCCTGGCCTGTATTTCTCTGCTTTTGCTCCTGCAACTCGAGACCCCACGAATCCCCTAATGTCCCGCCTTCTTTTATATGGAAGCAAACAGCATTGCCTTTGGGCTTAGAGCAGATTTCCTTTTGATATCTCCCTCTTTAATATGCAAATTGTACATAAGGTGGAAACATTTCTTGTTTCTGATGCTGAACCCTGGGAAGATGGCGCGAGCCTCCGTGGTGACAAGGGTTTGAGAACTTTCCGCGCCTCTGAGATTTGGGGAAGGTCATTTTCGGAACAGTTTCTGTGACATTTGAAATGGTGTCCATACTCCTGCAAGGGCACAGTGGGTCTGACAAGCGGAGAACCCCAAGGATGGATAAATAAAAAGTAATAAAAGACTGCTGCCCATTGCGGGACGGTTGCCTCCCCCCACCGCCCCCCCCCCAAGCCTTCCAAGTAGCACCTTCACATATGAAAGCCTGGCTCTTGTGCAGTGGGCTCTGGGCTGGGTGTGGCTGTGCCCAGTGACACCTAGAGCAGAATCTGGGGGAGAAGCTGGGTTCTTCTGCATGGGAACCCCGGTGCGCATTCCTGCGACTTGATTTCTCAGTTCCACCAAACACGGATGACAGACAGCACACTGTGTGCACAAAGGGCCTCAAGTGACTGTTCTGGGGGGGGGGGGGGGTGGGAAGTAGGGCTCCATGCAGGGTGGTGGACCAGCTCACTCCCCGAGGTACGGACGCCCCCAGGCAGACCTGTGAGCCTGTCAGGCCACGGGGGTCTGGGAAGCATCTGAACCCCCAGCGGGCACAGGGCTTGAGTGACAGGGACATGTGTGTGGAGGTCAATCCCCAGGGGTGGGGGGTTGCCTGCTGGACTCGGCTTGGAGGGGACCTCCCTCTGCTGCCCCTTCCTGACACCCACTGTAGGAGAGGTGATGTTCCCTTCAGGAGATGGGAGGGCATTTGTGGAAATGCTGGAATGGACGGGCTTTAAAAGAAAACTTTCTCAAAGTATTCCGTTTCGAGCTGGGCTCAAAATGCGGCGCTGCCCAGGTTGAAGTGGGGAAAAATCTAGGAGAGTGGGAAGCCAGCAGGACACCAGGTTCTCCTACTGGCTCCACCGAAATGTAAGTCACTTCCGTTGTAAGTCACTTCCGTTGTCCTCATTTGGGGCCCCAGTCCCAGCCCACAAGGCCTTACTGTGTCCTTGACCTCGGCGATGCCAACACGGTACTCCGGTGTTTAAAACCACAACCAGGCCCGTCCAGTCACCTCGCGATGGAAGCTCCAGGAATGTCACTGAACATGGAAAATAGGCTAAATTTTAGGAAAATCCAGGATCGCAAATCCCACCGCTACCGGAACCAACAAAAGTGTACTTGGAGGCGGTCGGAACTTCAAAGGCAGGAAAGACCCTCCGCTCTTGAAGGCACTGTTCTCAGCTACATCCCCTTGCAGGAAGCAGTAGCACGGAGACCCCAGAGTGAAGTCGCTTCGAGAACACTTAATATTTTGAATCCCTGCTTTATTATACACAGAAACTGCACTATGTAGATAACTTCAGTCGGATCCAAATTCCAATTTGAAAACCTAGCGTAAAATGCACTCCCAAGAATACATAATTAGACAATGTTTATTGCAGCGGCCCCGGCGCTCAGAGTGTTGAATACGGGTTAATCTTGGATAGATTTAAAACACCACCTGTTCACTTCTGTTAAAAAATATATTATAATTGTAATTTCTGTTTCACTGAAGTACTTAATCCTTACGTATTCGGTTTCATCTTTTGAATATGTAGTCGGTTTCAGAATACCTCCCATCAGTCAGAGAGCCAGCGGGCGGCCCCTGCATTGAAGATGCGGGTGTGTCTGTCTCTACGGGGTGGCGGCCAGACGGACCCACCGTTCACAGGCCTCCCAGCCCAGAAAGCCACCGCTGGGTGGTCACCAAATCCTCTTCAGGACGGGGGGTAGGGGGGAGTCCCTTAAGCCCTTCAAGGGACTGAGCGTTTGCGAATGGGGCTGACTACTTCTGCGTTCTATGGCCTGTCTCCATGAAAGGCACAGGTGAAGGACCCCTTAAACACGTGAACTTGCTTCTCAAGGACAGAGAAGTTCCATGAAAGCTTTGCCTTTGACTTTCTCGGGTCAATGTTTCCCAGATGGAAATAATCAAAACAAAGCACAAAGGTGCTTATAGCTAATTTTGCATTTGCCCTGCCCTTTCTATAAGGTTATATGCTTCCTGAATAAAGGTATATGGACTAGAAGGCATGAAGGGCTAGAAGGTGGCTTAAGGTACTTAGTTCAGCCCCTTGTCACTAAACCCAGAATCTTGGGATCATCTCCAGGGTTCCATGGGACGTATTGCCAGTAAAAGCCCAGGCTTTGGGCACACATTAGCCCGGCGACTCTCCAGTGCAGGCCACACTGCCTCCTGGAAGAAATATGTCAGTGCCTGGAGATATTCTGGTGGTCGTAACTGGGGAGGTGTTGTTACTGGATCGTGAGGGCAGAGGTCACGGGTACTGCTAAACATCCAATTCACACTACGGCCCCACCACAGAGACTTCTCTGGCCCCAAATGGCAACACAGTGCCAGGACTAGAAAAGCCTATGTTAGGACAGGATATTGTGTCCCTCCCAAATCCACATGCTGAACCAAAAGCGTCATGGTATTTGGTGGTAGGGCTTTGGGGAGGAAATTAGGATTAGATGAGGTCACAAGGGTGGGCCCCTATGAGGGGACCAGTGCCCTCGCAAGATCAGTACCCTGACCAGAGAGTTTGCACTCCATCTCTCCCCACAATGTGAGGACACACCAAGAGGCCGCCATCTATAAGCAAGAAAAGGGTCATGACCAGGAAACTAACTGACCATCACCCTATCTTGAACTTCCCAGCTTCTAGGACAGTGAGAAATTTCTGGGTTTTTTTTTCTTAAGGAAGCCCAGAAGGACAGATACAGCTTTTGGTAGCCAGCTGACCTAATGGACTTAGATATTTATTCGGGCCTCAGCTTCCTTGTATGTGAAAAGGAATGACAGTGATACCCCTCATTACCCAGGGGCTGGCAGGACTATCTGACGTGACAAACGGGAAGGCTGGGATGTTTGATGACTCTCCCTTTTTCCATTCCCCGTTCAAACAGCCACCCTCATAAATGGTGCTCAGATCACTAGTGGCTTAGACTGGATTGTAAGCCTCCATGATTAAGACCTTCTCAGGTCACACCTAGACCGCGGTGAGTGTCCAGAAAACAAGTCTCAGGGTCTTTCTTCGTTGTGTTCTACAGTATTCCCCAAGAGGGTCAAGTCAGCTCACAGCAGGCCCCTCCTCCCCTCGGGAACCCAGAGGAACCGTGGAGAAGCTGGAAACAACAGACAACAGCCATCTCTTCAGACTCTGGCTCTACGGCCAGCTGGGGGTGCTGTTCAAACCACCATGCCAGGCTTTGCCCCCTTTACCCATCACAACGGTGCCCACCCCACAGGGTTGACTCACGAGGCCTCCGACACAGCCATCTCTGAAAAAGGGCATAGAGCTGTGCCTGGCACAGAATTAGCACCATTTGCTTTTTGGCAATAATGGCCACTGCCACTGATGTCTTGGGCGCAATAAGATAGGAAATGTGGCCAAAACCAAGCCAACAAGATCAGGAACCTCTCGGAAGCAACCATGAGGTAGTCAGAGCGAGCACACTGGGAGCCACCAGCCCCAATCCCGAGCGACCCCTGAGATGCCCCTGGAAAGAGGAGCTGGTGGGGAAGAACAGAGTGGTCACCCCAGGGCTGCCTCAGCAGTTTTAAACCTGAACGACTTTGTTTTCCCCCCTAGAGACTACAAAATCCTGTGTTGCAGGAAAAGGAATCAGAATTGAAGAGAAATGGAAGAAGTGTAAGGTAGATTTAGGATATTATCTTTATAGGCTGGCCTTGTAGCCACAGGATTAGAGAAGGTTTCGGGGGAAAGCAAAAATCGTAATTTTAGGTTCCTCAAATAGACCAATTTATTTATAAATGGAAAAATCCCTCAAAATGGAATATTCTATAATGACATATTTAAAATATTTCTAAAGGTAGCCATTTTATACGGAGTTTATCTTGACTTTCTGTTAAGCATATACATCCCAAGGTTAGTTCATGCATTTTAAGAGGTTAGCCTATAGATCACAATGCGGAAGGAGGAAAGGAGCTGAGGGAAGTTTTCTCCTGGGACACACAAGGGGAGTGAGCCGGGAAAGGAAACACACACTTCCAGCACCACGAGAACAATCTGAAAATGATTACTTCTAGTCCCAGATCTGCTCACTATAACAAGGGGGAAGTGTTCCCTTTTGTGAAAGGTCTGAGTGCAGTGCTGTAACCTGAAATATAAAATGGATTTGATTCGCGTCTAACATTTAAGCATAACTAAGTAGCTTTTAGTGCCGGGTAGGAATTTGTTTACGGAAAGGTTAGGAGCAGGATTTTCAAGACGGCTGTAACGCACTCTGGGGAGTGGAGCACGCAGAAGTGTATTTCTCCTCGCCATACCCTAAGCTTTCAGATGTTTGTTCTCAATTCTGAAATGTTTGTGAGATGTTCCAGGTGTCCAGAGAAAGAGACATCAATCAAGTTGGATATCCTAGCCAACTGTTCACGTGCGCGGATGAACTGAAGGATAAAGGCCACTCTGAGTTGCTGGCGTGACCTGGGCGCCCAGAAGGAGAGGAGCACGGTCTTAGTGGGTGGTGTGTGATGGGGACCAACCAATACCCACACGGAGCTTCCCTGCCGGAGAAGACAGCCAATCAGTAACACATGAGGAAAAGCAGCACATTGCGCAGTAATACGTCAGGAAGTGATAAGGCCCATTAAAATTATATAGAGCAGGGCAAGGAGGACCAGGTGGGCAGGGAACAGGTTAGGCGGAGGGTGCTACCATTTTAAATAACATGGTGTCCACAGAGCCCATGGAAAAGGTGGAGATCTGTCAAGCAGTTGGCAAAGATGAGGAAGTGCGTTATGTGGTTTGTGCCAGAAAAATGTCCCCAGCAGAGGGAACATCGGTGTCGGCAGAAATGCAGGGAGAGAAAAAAAGAAAGGAAAAAATTCCTCTTCATGTTGAGTGGGGAGTTCTCAATAATTAATTTTTGCGGACGGTTGTAGAGCAACCCAGTTTCAGCCACTCTGAAGAGGGCGCCCGAGTTGCTAAATCTTCCCCGCAGATACAGATTTCTATGCAGAGCTTTGGTTCTAGAACGCTCAAACGTGAGGACTATCAAAAAGAAAAACTAAACACCCAACGATTTGGGTGTTAATTGAGCTAATTGGTGGTTTAGATTTGGCGCTCTCAAGATGTGTAAAATATTTATAAGAGAGTGAAGAAATGCCACGCACAGGCAGTGTTGAATACTAAATCTTTTAAATATGGAGATGGAAGGGTCATTTAGCATTTTCGTCATTTGCTTTCGTGTGAGCGTGTCAGATATTGTAGGCCGGCAAGATGGCGGACTGAATTCAGTGCTTCCACATTTGGTTTCCAAATTTGTGTTAAGGTAGAAGAAGTGTGTGAGTTACCTTTGATGTAAAGCCTTTGCTATAAGGTTTAAATGCTTCTATCCCCCATTAGTCAGATTCCTAAAACACAGGTGATGAATCGCTGAGCGCCTAATACCTCGCAGTGGAAATTGTGATAAGCAGTCATCAGTCACCTGTGGAGGCCGCGAAATGACTCTGATATTTTTCACTAACACCCAATGATTCACACCTCTTTCATAGCACACAGAATATTTATATTCTAAAAGCAAGCATAGATTTGAGATATTTGAACTAAGTTTTGTCTTTTGCTGAGGCAAATAAATTTATGGGAAATATAATTACGTACAACCACAGTAAATATCAGTGCTGAAAAAGCTTGAGAGAGATCGCCAATTGTCCAAAGAATTGTCTGTGGTATATGTATTTTTAGAGGCAACCAAGTTCACTGTACTTATGAAACTGAACAATTTTAAAACCATTTATGGGCGATTATGAAACATTCTAAGAAGCCTTGCGGGTTTGTTTTCTAGTAGAAGATCCAGATGCCTCCAGCCAGCGATGAGCAAAGCTTAGCTACAACTCATATGCTGAATTGCCAATGAGTCACTGATGCCTACGTTCCCTTTTAATAATCCACCCCCAAGGACCCCATCGTGTCTTCTCCGAGGAATCATTTACCACAGTCGTTGCTCCGAGGAAAGGTTCAATGTATTGCCTAGAGTCCCTAAATCCTACAGACGGATTAATATAAGCTCAGAAAGGCTGGTATTCTGTGTACATTCCGTGTACAGGTTCACATGCCCGTGCACGTACACTCCAGGTACCCATGCGTTGGAGTAATTCATGTTGCTTAGGTTGTGGATGGAATACCTGTGCCAACCACGGTGTATTTGAAGAGAGATGCCCGATGGCAGAGACCACAGTTCACCTGCGGAGCTTCTAGGACCACACACACCTGGTGTGAGGCAGGCTCACAGGCGTGCTTGTTGAAGCAAACAGACAACCCCAGCCTGCTAGTCAATTCTTCAACAAAATGCCAATTAGGCATAGCGCCAATACATGGACGCCTATTTTCATGACGGTAGGCTAAAATTCTCACTTTTCAGTGGCACATCTTGACTGCACGCAGGGAACACTGGGTTAGAAAAATGATCTAAATGTCCACCTGCTCACAGACATGTGGCTCAGCCTGTGTATAAAATGTGCCATATGTCCACGGTCTTCTTCCCATGACCATTTACTTTCCCGACTGGAGCACCCTGACCAGGTGCCAAGCCCTGGCAAGCAGCACATTCCTCTGCTGTTGCATCCTGGTTCTGCCCTTAGGACCATTACTAGCCTCACTCTTACACGTGGGCAGTGTCGTCGCATTGAAGGTCCTGTGTAGAAAGCTGGCTACTTCACCCACTCTGCAGGTAGTACAAAGACCACCCCGTGAAATCCAGGAGCACTCATCTCCTGGATGACTATTCTCAACTACAGTAATGAGGATTTTCCTACTGTTGCTGTTGCAAATTCAGATTTTCATCTAAACTGCTTGCTTGTGAATTAACATTTCTGAATACTAAAAGAGATGCCGAATTTTATTATCTTTGAGCTACAGGTGCTGGAAAATGTAATTGAAGTTGGCAAGTTCTGCACAGACTCCTCCCTACTCCCTAAATCTATAATCTGTATAAACGCTCTAATACACACACACACACACACACACACACACACACACACACACACACACACACACACTGTTTTTAGGGATGTGTTTAGTTCCCACGGATGCTTACACTGTCCTTCAGATGCTCTGCCTTCTTCAAGACTGACATGCAGGGGGTGCCTGGGTGGCTCAGTCTGTTAAGTGTCTGACTTCAGCTCAGGTCATGATCTCAATGTCCATGGGTTCAAGCCCTGCTGTCCATGGGTTTGAGCCCTGCGTCGGGCTCTGTGCTGACAGCTCGGAGCCTGGAGCCTGCTTCGGATTCTGTGTCTCCCTCTCTCTCTGCCCCTCCCCCACTCACACTCTGTCTCTCCCCTCTCTCTCAAAAATAAATAAACCTTAAAAAAAGACTGACATGCAGTTTTTTGCACTTCAATAGACATTCATAGGCATGGTCATTGATTCATTCACTTATTCTTTCAGTAGACTATTGATTGAGCAATTACTAAGTGCTAAAAACTGTGTAGGGGCTAAATATACATCTGGAACAAAACCATTTTCATAGCACTTACAATCTACAGGTGATAGACAACACACAAATAAAGCTATAAATAATCATATAATTACAAAGTATGCTAAATTCTATCAAGGAAAATGAAAACCAAGTGTAACCTGTAATGTTACGGATTATAGGTTCTTCTTGGACAGGTTGGTCTGGGAAGGGGATCTCTAAAGAGGCAGCATTTAAACCAAGATTAGGATGAGGGGTCAGCCCCGTGGGGAGACAGGGCACTGTCCCAAACGGACGAATCCACAAGAGGTTAGCCATGATGCTGGAAAGACTTGAATGCCTAAGAGATGTTAGGTATTTAGAAAAACCCTTCAAGGAAGCATTCTGTAAGTATGAACTTAGTCTATTTGGATTTGCTGAGGGCCATAGAATTGTCTTTCCCAATTGCCTGGCCCCCCTGTGATAAAATGTGTGCATTCCTGTTTTCAGCCATGTTGAAATAAGAATGCTTTGGGTCA
Source organism: Puma concolor (assembly GCF_028749965.1). Lineage (NCBI taxonomy): Eukaryota > Metazoa > Chordata > Mammalia > Carnivora > Felidae > Puma > Puma concolor. Next base: position 138,414,821 of record NC_141669.1, on the reverse strand, counting down.
CTGGAGAGAGGGAAGAAAACCAGGGGCCTGGATCGTATGCCCTTCCTGGGGCGGCTGTGGGCAGTCATGTGCACGTATGATGCACCCTGCTGAAGCCATAGCCAAAGCACCCAAACAAAGTCTGCAAGCCACAGTGCCCTTTTGGAGCACCATGGGATACCAGGGTTTAAAGAAGTGTGAGATGGATGCAGTGGTGGTTTGAAAACATCCATAAATTCTTTGATAATCATTCCTTGAAAGGTGGAGCCTGACTCTCCTCCCCTTGGTAACAGCTGGCTTACTGACTCATTCTATAAGTACAATGAGGTAGACGTGACGGTGTTTGACTTTGGGGACCAGATGATAAGCTCTTGCCTCCCTGGTCTCTCTCAGATCACTCTCTAGGCGATGGCAGATGCCATCCCACGAGGCACTCAGGCAGCCCTTGGAAGAAGCTCATGCAGTGAGGAAGTGGGGCCTCCAGCGCACATCCAGGTGTGGGTTCCATCTTGGAAGTGGGTTCTCCAGCCCCAGTCAAGCCTTCAGATGATGCAGCCCCCCTGACAGCTGGAGTGCAGCCTTTTGAGAGAACCCTCAGCCAGAATCCACTAGCTGAACTACTTCTGGATTCCTGACCTCCAGAGAATGTCGGATGATAAATGCTTACTGTTTTAACCTTCTAGGTTTAGGGGTAACTTGTTTCACAGTGAGACAGAGCTAATACAGATGCCAACGTAATAGTCTCCTTTCTAAGATGGCAGTTTGAGCTTTATTATTTCTTGAAACTACGACTGTTTTTAAAAACTTCGTCTATATTTTTGGGCACCTGGTGGCTGACTTCAGCCAGGTAATGATGTATCTCACCATTCATGAGCTTGAGACTCACATCGGGCTCTCTGCTATCAGCACAGAACCTGCTTCAGATCCTCTGTCCCCCTGTCTTTGCTCCTCCCTGGCTCTCTCTCTCTCCCTCTCTTAAAAAATAAACATTTAAAAAATCCCATCATATTTAATGCACCAGTATAATCAATATAGAAAGACAATCTGAATATCCGTCTTTACATGTATACATTCAATAAACACATACGTGCGCATTGAATTAGTTACAACTTAATTTGAAGATAATAAGTCAAACTATACATTAAAATTAAGATAGACTTCTTTACATAGGGCAGGTGACATAATTTCTCTGACTTGCCCTGAGCTGTAAAATTGGGCTAAACTAGAGCCAACCTTGGGTCACCTGGATGGCTTGGTCAGTTAAGCATCCCACTTCGGCTCAGCTCATGATCTCACCATTTGTGGGTTCAGGCCCTGAGTTGGGATCTGTGCTGACAGCACGAAGCCTTCTTGGGATTCTCTCTCTCCCTCTCCCTCTGCCCTTCTCTTGCCTGCCTCTCTCAAAGTAAATAAATAAACTTAAAACAAAAGTTTAGGGGCGCCTGTGTGGCTCAGTCGGTCAAGTGTCTGACTTCCACTCAGGTCATGATCTCAAGGCTCGTGAGTTCGAGCCCCACGTCATGCTCTGTGTTAACAGTTGGGAGCCTGGAGCCTGTTTTGGATTCTGTGTCTCCCTCTCTTTCTGCCCACCCCCCCAACTCCTGCTCTGTCTCTCTCTCAAAAATAAATAAACATTAAACTACAGCCAGTCTCAAGGCATTATAATCTGCTAATCACTATGCCTGACACATAAATAGTCATGTGTCGCCTGTTAGTGGTGCATTTTGAAGTATCTGGAGCAGCATCTTGGCTCAGCAGTCAGGCACCTACTTCCTCCCTCTATCTCATCGACTACCACAGGCTCAGGGTTATAGGAACAATAATGGTCAGTAATGTTTGAGGCTTAACTACATAGTGTTTACTGTTCAGATGGTACAAGAGTATTAGCACAAGAGGTAGAAGCTACTATTTTCATTACCTGCAATTTGCAGGTGAGGAAACTGAAGCCTTACTAACATAAGTCATTGGGCCAAGTTCTCATAGGTCATATGTGGCCCAGATTCCAATACAGGCAATTAGGAATCTGCTTCCAAGATCTTTTCTACTAAACCAGGTTGCCTCAGTGTAGGGAATATGATTCCCCCTCGGCGTCCTAGGAGAAAATCTTTACAGATGTCCCTTGCCCCAATGGAGGTGACCACATCCAATGTAAGTCACTGGAGAGGCAGAGAGAGGACTAAGTTTCCCCCTGGGGTCTTAGTCCCAGGGGATATTCAGAAGTGACTTTGCATCACTTGAGAGATGCAAAGTGGATCTCTAAGTCAAGGATTGGACATGAGCAACATCCAGACCCAAAGGAGCCAGTGAGGGAACCAAGAAGGACAGAGGGAAGGATTTCTAGGCTCGGGGGAGCTAAGAGAAGACAGACTATGAGTGACTTAGCTGTGTCTTCAGCAGCCACAGAAGCCAGTGACGACTGGACAGTAGCCTGGCCAGAACAGGAAACAGCACCTCCACGAAGGCCAGCCAAGATCCAGGGTCCACGAGCCACGCAGAAGTTCCCCATCCACCCTGATGCCATCTTGGAGAGGGGAAGAGGAAGGAAGCCGAACTCTCAAAACCTGAGCATCTGCATGGAAGGGAACGATCGAAGAGGAAGGGCAGCTGGCGAAATTGGAGAGAGCAGAGAATGGTAAGTGCAAAGCCCGTTTCCTGCTGGGCTGAGCCAGGGGTAGGATACTCGTGAGCAAGGTGAAATAATGTGTGCACCAGTTTAAAAGGCTACCTGTTCTTCACGCTTCTTGGAGTGGTGTGAGCACATGGCTGACCCCGCCACTCAGAAGGTCCCGCCTCGGTGTCCACGGCAGATGTTACAAAAGTGACGAGGCGTGAGGAGCTAAATGGGCAGAAAGCAACGAGGCTGGTGCTGCCCAATCCACACGTCCTTGCTCAGGGGGTTCGGGAAGAGGGATGATGTTATGGAGGTTTTCTCCAGGACAGTGAAATGAGAATCCTTCTGATGCCTGTTTCAGCCCCGACACACCCGCCATCCGGGCGCCCTCTCCCCTTCGCACTCCAGCACCCCTTTTGCTCCATCCCTGGGTTAAAACACTCCTTTTGATGCCGGGCACGGAGACGCCTTGATGAGAGTTTTCTCATGTGCCTGCAATCGGCGATGCCATGGAAAGTCACTGTGGTAATGGTTAGGCTTCTATCTACCATGCAACTTTTGATGCCCGGAATTGTTCCTCCTAAAGAAAAAGTTCTTAGGAAAAAAGCAAGTTTTGCTGTCTTATCTGAAAATTGTGTGATCTCAACACGATTCAGGAAATCGGGAAAACTTCGGGGAATGTGGCTTTTTTGAGAGAGCAGCTGCAAATGCTTTTCGCGCAGCCGAAACCCCCTTTATCTTTTCAGATATAATTTGAAGCATATTACGCCGATTTTAAAGAAGAGGTTCCCCGAATTATAAGCACATCATATAATGAATGCACTGTTTACTGTAGACAGGGGGCTTTAAGGTAAATTTGCTAAATATGGACTACGGGAAATGGCACATTTGTTTATTCACAATTGAGTTAGACAGTAAGAACTGATGAGTGTTAGGAAGCGTTAACGCAAGACATTTCCAGGTCTGGACTATCTTAGAGCAGCCCTCTCTGATAAGCAGCGTGTTCTTTCTCCCACATGGCCAGCTTTTGAGACATAATAGAAAAGAACCGTAAGGTACGAGTCTAAGGGAATGTTCTCTTACCGTGTGGAAATAAAATGAGGCTGTCCAGATATGGCTTCATACCGCTTTCTTTGAATTTGGAAATTCATCTGTGTCTGACTTTACCTTTTTTCTCCAGTTAATCACTAGAAAAAAAAAAAAGCATTTGGCAAAGTGAACTATACACTCGCAGTGTAGAGTTGGTAGCCAAGTCTCCCGCGACGAGTCTACAGAGTCTGTAGGATTCCCTATCGGAAGGTCGCACTGTTTGTGTGAAACTAACACTGCTGATATTAAGCTCCGCCTTCATTCAGGAGGGTGGCTTCTTCCTGGAAAAAGGCGTGGGCCCCCCTTGCGAATAAATCTCTTTTCTTACACCAACCTGCCTTCACTACCCAAAGGATAACAAGCAGGCCCATCTTTTTCTTTGTTGCTGAATTTGGTATTTCTGTTGAGGGCTAAGTGAACATTCTAGAGGAAATTATACTGATATTATTCTTTGTGATTTTGAACTGAAAAGCAACATGCGTCTTTGGTTTTACGTGGTGTATTTCCATATATTCTATGTGCATATAAACACCTATATCTTCTACATGACTTCTGGTATCACTGGAAGGATTTCAGTGAATTTTTATTGTTTAAGTGGAGAGCTGTTTGCGAGCCTGGCTTTCAAGTCAATGTTTTCATGTGGGAACAGAAGGTGTAAAAGTGAAAATATGTCTCACTCTTTCCTTAAAATGGGACCTAAAAACGTTTTCTAAGAATGCATCATGAAGATTTGCATGTGATTTCTTTGGATTATCTCAGGAGGCATGGAGCAGAAAGCAAAATAGTATCTGAAAAAACACCAGAGGGTATGGTCATGGTGGGTGTATATTGATCAAGTCTTAGTGGCCGTAGGGAAAAACAGGTCATGTTTTCAGAGCTTCTTTATTCGCGTTCTTCGCCCCAAGAAAAATAAATATGAATCTCTATTGCCGAATCAGAGGCAAAAAAAAAGCAATCAATTTAAGAAGTGTGGGGTCAGTAAAAGTGGAGGTGGCCCAGCACTGTCTGGAGAATTCCAAACACGGTTTGTTTGCTTCTATCCAGTCGAGTGATATGCATCCTAGTTTAGCATGTAAGGATTCAACGAAACCTAGTTCTCTGCAAAGAGCAACATGGTCAGCATCAGACCTTCACTGGATACGGAGCGCTCGTGAGGATTAGCTGGAGTGCGATCCACTCTCACATTTCCACAAGAAGGGGGTCATTAGCCCAGCCATCTGGGGCGTGATACTTCACACGAAGATACCAGCTGCCCCTCACGTCTTGGGAGGCCAGGGTCTGTGTGTGTGGTTGTGCGTTTTTAGAATTCCCCCTTGCATGGCCATTATGAACTTCCAGCAATTGCCAGCGGATCTTGCACATGACATTTGGGGGAGGTTCGTAGGAGGGAGATGGGTCCAAGTAGGACAGCAGAGCTGTCTACTACTATCCGGGCGAATGCTGGCACAATGGAAGCTGGTAACGTGGATATGTCACCTCTGTCTTTTCCAGCCTCCTTGGACCAGGTCACCCAAGAAACCCTGGACTCCTGAGTCTCTGGGGCTTCTGGGGGTGGCACTTCTCTATGGCCAGATCCCACCATGCTGCCACAGTTGAATTTCTCTTCTGTCTTGGAATTCAAAATGAAGTTTCAATGCAGGTAGCTTGAATTATTCCATAGCTACACATAAAGAGTTCTCTCCTAAGCACAGCGAAGCATTACTCTGCTAGGGCCGCCATAACAAAGGACCACAGGTTGAGTGGCTTTGGCCACAGAAATTTATTTTCTCCTGGTACTATAGGCTGGAAGTCCAAGGTCCAGAGGTCAGTAGGCTTGGTTCCTTGTGAGGCCTCTCTCTGGGGCTTGCAGGTGGCTGCCTTCTCCTCATGTCATCCCTCTGTGTGGGTCCGTGTCCTAATCTCCTCTTCATATAAGGACACCGTTCACGCTGGATTAAGATCCACCCTCAACGGTCTCTTTAAAGCCCCATGTCCAAATACAGTGACGTTCTGACATCCTGGAGGCGGGGGCTTTAAGGTTTGAATTTTGGGGAGAACACAGTTCAGCCCATGACGGTTTCTGTGTTCTGGCTCGCTGATGAATGGAAGCGAAAGTTGAACATGGACATTCAGTCGATTAACAAATAATCCCTGAGCACCAGGGAAGAAGTGAGCTGGAGAAGGTGTTAGGGTGTGGAGTGTATGGGTCCAGCCCTCAGAGAGCTTACTGGTTGGCAGACGGCAGGCGTCTCAAAGAAGGGAAATTGAGAGATGAAGTCTGGATGAAGATCCCCCTGAAATAAAGGTTCTAGTTTTCATGGAAGTTTTCTCCTGGCGCATCTTCCCTTCTGTCCATTAGAAAAAAGGCATTATTTTCTTCCCTTTTAGAGGCAACACGCAGGAGAAAGCAAGAACAAAATCTAACCCTGACACCAGCCACCTTGCCTTTGTGTGTTTGAGTTTGAAGTGCTGTTGTTTCTGGTTGAAATCTTCAAAATGGATGAGAACGTGTAACAAAGACCATGAATAACACTATCAGGATGGACCAGGATCCCGGCAGTCCCCTTCTGTGCAAACGTGATGAGGGTCTCCGATGTTATGAGAAATGAGTTTCTATTAAAGCCCAGTTTTTGTTACTTTCTCTTTCCTGGTGTTTGGCTTTCTACCATATAATGGGAAATTAGTAGAAACACATTGAAAACATCATTGTGAACAGGTGCGTGATTCAAGCAGCCGATGTTTAAGTGGCAGCTGAAGCATGAAAGCGACTACTAGCAGATAAATGTGTGTGTAATTTTAGAGTTAATAATTATGTTGCATAATTTTCTTTGGAAGAAGAGTTTATAATAACATTTTCTAAAAGTGCCAAGCAAAGTAATTACACACTTGGCAAGCCATAAAAACTCAACAATTTGGCAAATGCCTCATTAACCAAGTTCTCGGGTCAATACAAGGTTTTATTTTGTTTAAAGCAGGAGATTAATTTTTTAAAAAACAGGGCTTACTTATTTTATGGTTTCGTCATTTTTCTTGTAATTATGATTTTACTTGCTAATATAATGTTTTAAAATGTGATTCTTTCTCGAAAGTCAATATGGTAAAAATAAGACGGACATTTCATTCACGGACCTCAAATGGAGTTGATTCTAACAAGTGCAAGAAGCTTCCACTTCAGTTCCCGTCCCCAAAGAGCCACGGTCATCAGCCCCACCTTCCCATCCTATCATTGAGGCAGGACTTCAACATTTTAGTAGAACAGCGTTTTGGCGGGCATTTAGCTACCGTCTCCGGAAATCATTCTGAGGCCAAGGACATAGTTTTGTGAGTTCGTGCACATTTTTGGAAAGTACTTCACGTAGTCTTGCTTTCTGAGTCGTGTTGCCGGAAGGTCCTGAGAATGCGGAAGTTTAAACAGTTCTTCCTACCAATTCTATGGATTCAACCAGTCCTCTTTCAGGAAGCTTCCATTTCTACTGGTACACTTGCTAATCAGCGCCAGCTGGTAGCCAATTAAGTTGCAAGCCTGGGAGCACATCCCGGAAGGACGAGTGTGTGAGTCAGATGGGCCTGACTGCCCTTCATTCATTGGTTTGGTTGGTTACTTACCAGGAGGGCTCACACACATTTAAAACTATTGTTAAATAAATTCTACACATTTGTTTTAATTTTCTTACAGATGCAAAAGAAAGTAAAACCATAGGTAATGCTATCAGTTAGAGGATGTGAAACAATGAATCAGTCACAACCACACCTAGTAAATCCCCTTCTGCAGGTGGTAACTCTAAGTTTGACCCACAACTTATTTTCCACAATCCTTAGGCTTTATGTGCTCTAGTCTATTCTTTCAAAAAATGTAAGTATACTGTGCATGCTGGATCATAACTTGTTTATATCACTTAACGCTGTAACTTAGCAAATTGACACATCAATCCATAATGATTCTTCTTAACGGATCCCAGGATTTTGTTCTATGCACATACCATAACTTATTTACATATACCCTATTGATGAACATCTATGATCCATTTGGTTTAGGCACCTAATACTGCAAAAAATCCCCTGGGTATAAACCTTTCTCTGCTAAATTTTTATTTCTGTAACTTAGACATCAAAAGTAGGATTCCTCAATGCTCATCAGGAGAGTATCTGTTGGGATGAGCATCGGATGTTGTATGGAAGCCAAGGTGACAATAAAGTATATTAAAAAAAATAAAAAAATATATAAATAAACGAAAGAAAGAAAGAGAAAGAACGAAAGAGTAAGAAAGGATTCCTTAGTCAAAGGGTTGCATGCATTTTAAATTTTGATATATGTATCCAGATCACTCTTCAGAAAGATTGAGCCAATTTACGTTCCTGCCAACAGTGTATGCGAGCACCTAAGTCTCCACCACCCCTGTGTCTCTACACGTTATCAATCTTCTGGTTTGCTCTTCCATAAGCAACAAAGGTGTTCCACTGACGTTGTATTTTGCATTTAATTACTGGTGATGTGTTGGATCTTTCCATGGTTTTATTGAGTTTGGCTCTGTTTCCTGGCCCAAATAAATGGATCAACAGATTTTCCTAAGATTCAAATGATCATTATTAATACTATATTGATTATGATTATTATCAACACAATAACTCGCTAACAGTTAATGAGTGCGTGTACTTGTTATCCCTGAATTTTCATGACTATACTTCTTCATTTGTGCATCCACTAAGCATTTATTAAGCACCTACCCTGCGCCATGCTGTGCTATGAACATGAAATGGTCAGCGATTAAACAGGCCCACGGGCCTCATGGGAGCAGGCGCCTACCACCTTCCCGACAGAGGAGAATAAACTGTAGCCTTCAGGTTCAATGGCACACACCTAGCAAGTCGGAAAGTCAGATGTTAGAACCCAAGGTTTTAACATCCACACTGTAGAACAGATATGAAGAAGAACCTCTTTTACTTTTCCACGGCGAAGACTATTTTTATTCACTATGGAGCACCCCAGTCAGAATTAAATTAAAACTAATTCAGCCCCAAATTCATATGTGGGAAGGGGCGATCTCTTGCTAAAGTAACTTTTGCTTTTATGGTACAATTTATCTCACCGCTACCTTATCTGTGCCTTGGTTCCTGAATGTCCAATATGAATTATGGCATCTTCCTATTATGAGAGCAAAAAAACGCCAACAGGTGACCTCTGAAAATCATGTTTGGAAACAGATAAGTGCATTTAAGTATAATTGATTGCACAAGTAATAACGCCCAAAGTGATTACACAGTCTAGTACTTACAAAAGTAATTACACTTCAGAAAATCAAAATTAATTTGTACACTTCTGATGCACTTTTAAGGCTGTTGACATTTTATTGTAGTGCTTCTAATGAAATGAAAATTATTAATAATTGTTCCTGCTTGAGTGTGACAAATGTCATTTGGCTGGAAAGGCAGAAGCACCACTGAGCACTGCCAAATTATAATGTTGTTCAAAGTTGGGGGTGGATATTAATATTCAAAATGGTATCAGGCATCTGCATAGGCGGCAGCAGCTGATACACCATATATCCTGAAATGGACGGGGATGGATGTCTACATAATTTTCTCCTCCCCTTTAATGGCCTGGCGATTAGATTGGCAAAGGACCACACGAAGCGTGAGCATGAATCACGCTGACACACACCTGTGGAACGAGGGAGGTCACTAAGCAGATGGACACAACACGAGACAACCTTTTTTATCTGCAACCATCACCAGGGATCCCACTGGCTCTTCCGCAAGATATATTCAGGGAACGATTGTTACGCTCGCAGGCACCCAGCGACAAATGGAGGCTCATCAGCATTCATTGTGCACTTACAAAATCTGAAATTAGTCATTTCCAAAGAAAAAGGAGCCAGAGGTTCACAGATGGGTTTTAATGTAAACCAATAAAATAAAAATTAAACTGAGTAAGCCACTCAGTTTGGAGGGACCTATGAAATAGCCTTGTATGTGTATACTCAGGTTGCCCTGGACCTTAAGCGGATACTCTTCTTCTTTCCACTGTGGCAAAATACACAGAACATAAAACTTACATGGGTGACACTTAGTACTTAGTCCCTTTGTTGTACAACCCTGCCTCTATCCAGTTCCAGAACATTTTCATCACCCTAAAAAGGAACCCTGCTTCCGTTAAGCAGTCAGCCCTTAAACCCCCTCCACATCAGCTCCAGGCAACTACCTGTCTACTTTCTGCCTTTAAGCATTTGGCTTCTCTGGACGTTTCCTATAAAAGGAATCATACAACAGATGGGCTTTTGCACCTGGCTTATTTCACTCAGCACACCGTCTCTGAGATTTGTCCTCCCTGTTGCAGGAAGCAGCGTGTCGTCCCTTTTTATGGCTGAATAGTATTCCATTGTGTGCATATACCAGTGTGTTAACTTTTCCATCAGTTGATGGACATTTGGGTTGTTTCCACCTTTCGGCTGCTGTGCACCTGTCTGCACAAGGTTTTGTCTGAACACCACGGTCAATCCTGACACTCTTCAGGAAAAGTCCTCATGGAGACCAGGGAGTGCAGAACGTTCCAGCCTCCCCAACCTTTGCCTGTGACGTGGAAGAAAAGTGGCCTTTGGGGGGAAGCTCCATGTCACCTGTCCCAAATCTCCCCGGAGACTTTTCCAGCCTCAGCAGAGCACAGATGGTTTGTTCTCCTTATCTTCCCAGCTTCCCAAACAGACACGGAAAAGCCTAATGTGGCAAATATGTGAGACTTGTTTCCTGTCTCGGTTATTTCCTGATTCGGTCATGAGAAAGGGTTAGTCTGCGTAAAGGGGCTTGGACTTCGGATTAGGGGAAGGGGGCTTCACGCCTTGCTGCTTCTGAGGCCTGGCAGGCTGCCCGCCCACCAAGGACTTCAGTTTCACCCCAGCGACGTGAGCAAAGGCATCGAGATGAAGACCCAGCAAGGTGTCAGGACCCTGTGTCAGACAAGGACGCGGAACCACATACATCACGTCCGGCTGGGTTACGCAGCTGTGATGGAAGCCGGCTTGCCGAGTAAAGAGCCGCTGAGCCCAGTGCTTCCCAAATGTCCGAGTCCGGGCTTCCCAGTGGTGCGGGAGCTTCTGTCCCCTTGCAGAGGAATGGACTGCGTGTCAGGAATGCAAAGCTCGAACGGCCCAGGGTGGCCGAGCTGGGATCCAAACCCAGGCTCCGAACCTGCATTACCTTCGTGTTGCATGACCCTCAACCCCACGGGGTTCCCCGCTCGGCTGGCTCAGGAGGACAGCCCTGTTCCAGTGAGTCCTCGGCTATCAGCTCCCTCACCCCGTGGGCTCATTCCTGCCACGCAGCACTGCTGTACCCACCCCTGCCACCCCAGCCTGCCACACACTGGGGAAGCGAGGGTGGCCCACCCCTCTGTGGGCAGACCCTTTCTACTAATGATGACTGAGGGGCAAGGGGCAGCTGGCAGCTCACGAAGGACCTGCTCAAGGCTCTACTAGATCCTCCCGCGTCCCCACCTCCTTGAGGACAAAAGCTCAAGCCCTTACCTGTCCCTACAACATCTACCCCCTCGCTGGATTTCTTTCAGTTTCTCATGCACACGTCGCCTTTGTGAACAAATTCCTTTGTAAGTCTGTAGGCCCCTATTCACCGCTGAGAGGCCAGCTACGGAAGAATAGGAATATGCCTATATGCACAGTTTCTAGTACACAGCGGGTGCTTAATAATTGCTGTTGACTGAATACACATGACGGATAAGTGGGATGCTCCAGGGTTTGGAGGGAAGGGGTTCCCAGGACGTGATATTCTCAGTCTCAAAGCGAGGACACTTCCAGGAAAACCAAAGCACATCTCCTGAGCACAGAATTTGCTGTGTTGAAAGCAGGACAGCGCTGGGCTTTGACCCGCCCACATACGAGGATCTCCAAGATCTCGCTTCTGCTGATTTTCACTCCTGATCTTGCACTGTTTCTTCCCCTTCCCCTGTTGTATCAGCCACCAGGCCTCCAACAGCTCCCGGCCTTGCCTCTGTGTCCCAGCTCCGAATGCCTTCCCCTCTAACAGAAAACCTGCCACCTGTCCTTCAACACTCAGGCCGGGGTCACCTCTTCAGTGGCAGTGCTCACTTCTGATGTAACGCGGACTGTAATGTGCCTCACTCTTCCCTTCGCGCTTTACTCCTCCTTCGGCCCCAGGCACAGAATGTGCACCTGTAACCTGGTGTCCCCCTTATACCGTGTGCTCCAGGAGAGCGCGGGCCGTGTCCTGCCCGTCCACTGCCATCTCCGCCGTGCCTACTGCAGGCCTGGGGGGCCCAGCTGGGCTCGGGAAGTGGATGGTGTCCCAGATGGCAGCGGTGGGGCTGCGTGGCGAATTCTGACTCCGCACTGCACTCACACACAATCACCTGCAGCCTCAGTCACGGACCTGTGAGGTCAGGATCCCCGTCTGTGTTAGGATTCTCCAGGGAAACAGAACCAATAGGATGTGTGCGTAGAGAGGGTGCAGGGGAGAGGGAGAGAAACAGAGGCACATTTTAAGGAACTGACCCATGATTATGGAGCCTCGGCGAGTCCAAAACCTGCAGTGCAAACCAGCAGGCTGGGAAGCGGGGAAGAGGCCGTTCAGGCCCAGAGGGGGTCAGCTGGCAGGATTCCTTCCTGCTCAGGAGAGCACACACCTGCTCTGTCAAGGCCCTCCACTGATTGGATGAGGCCCACCCACATTATGGACTGTAATCTGCTTTATTCAAAATCCACCAATTTACATGTCAATCTCATTCAAAAACACCCTTCTAGAAATACCCAGAATGATGTTTAAGCAAATATCAGGGCGCTGATCCAAGTTGACACATAAAAACAGACCATCACACGTTCTGTTTCCAAATTAATACGTCCTTACACTTCAGGATCAGGAACTCAACTCAGAAAGGCAGGCAACTTTGCACCTTTTATCTGGAACCTATCAACAGAAGTGGCCACATCAGTGATGCTCTGTGGAATCACTCACACGTGGGCTAGCCCACAATAGCGGACATTCTAGAGCCACGTATGACCTTCTGCAGACTTGCCCAAACAAACTCTTCCCAGGAATGCTTGGAGTCTCCTGACAGTTTCTCAGGGATGCATAAGGATTATTCCCAGTTACTCAAGGAATTCATCAAGAGTTCTGGCTTGCTATGATTCTCTTGGGAAGAAGCGAGAAGAAGCATGTTCATCAGCTGTTTTCCTATTGTTTATTTTGTCCTGAGCAACAGTCATGGCAATAAACTAATTATCTAGAGAAAATCAATGCAGATCTGTGTTGACATGAGCAGATAAGAACACCTTTAAAAGTCTGGAACATCTCTCCAAGTCGGTGTTCTCAGGCCGGCTATAGAAGGGTTGTGTTTATCGGCATTTGAATTAAGCACTGTTAAAATAATGCAGTGTTAAATAATTAGTAAGGTCTTGACTTAGGCACAGACTTTTCAAAGTTGGCAGTTGCTTCTAATGAAAAATTAATCAAGAGTCACATAATTTTGAAGCCACAGAACCCGGTAAGCAGCCCCTGTGTTTGCATGGTCACTGTGGGGAGCTCCGCTCTAGCTGGGAACCAGGAGGCCCTGACAGCTCTCGGCAGGATGCATCTTGAACTAGGTAATTCAGGTGAAAAGCAGGACACCCTGTGTTATTAAGAGACCAGTTATGAACTCAAACGTATGGACTCAGAGGACCAGGGAGCCCCAAAATCTCCCCATCATCTCCTAAGAAAGACCTTAGGGTCTTTCTCACCGGTGCGCCCAGCCCAAGAGAGAGAGCTTCCAGAACACTGCTGGATCTACTAAGCGTCCTGCTGATCAAGGTCATTAGGTAAACCATCCTCCTGCTGAGACACACCTGTGCACACACTCACACTCATTTGCTGGCTATTGATGGATGAAGGGCCTCTGCCAGTCGACTTCACCTAGACACGCAGGCACACCTTTCAGATTCCACTGCATGGGGCTTTCTGTCTTCACGGAGACAGAGGTCCCTATCCTTGGTGGCCTCGCCATTGTGGGGGGGGGGGGGGGCGGCATGTAGCAAGCAGAGTGTCTCCCTGGGCTGGGTTCTGACCAAAATCAGGCCCGGAACCTTCTGTGCTGGGGGAGTACACGGAAGGCAGGTGCCAATCACACTTTCTCTCTTCTTCTCAGTTCGCCAGCCAACCCCCACCCCCGGGAGCAACCAGGGCGTACCGCAACCCTGTAGGCCCCCATGCCGCCTCAGCTGGGACACTGAATTTTCATAAAAAGACAAATTCTGCATGTTTGCCTGACACTAAACTTTGAGGTTTCTTTCAGGAACTTGTTCTTCAGTGAGTTTATTTGCAAATAAACCTGTTCCTGTGGCTGTTGCTTTATTCTGTGCAAAATCTATAACTGTACAAAAGCACGGACATCCTTATGTCTAGGCACGTGACTTTGTGCCCACGAGGACACAGACCTCATCCCACCGGTGTTCTGTGATCGGGAGGCTGACAGCTGTCCTAAATGGCTTCAGTCCAGGCCTTGGACGAAGGACACCTCCCCAGGTTACAGGCCAAGCACTCATGGCTGCCGACTCCCTACGGCACCTCCTCGCCGTCCTGCTCCCTGAGAAACTCCCATACGGTCGGGGACAGAATTGTATCAAGCCCCCACGACCAGGAAGAAAAAGAAAGTCACAGATGTGCTGCCCTGATGGGGCTGAACTGTGGACACAGTAAAAGCAATTGCCTGGAAAGCAAACAAGCAGACAGACGCCATTTGTTTAAACCATTACGATCGGTCTCTGTTACTTGCACTTGAGTCCAGAGAGCCTTTGGCCAAAACCAAAAGAGATTAGAACACATCCGGCGACTATGGACCCAGAAAAGCTAGATTTTCCAAGGATTTCCTTTACGACCCAGGAGAACTCCCCAACACTCTAAGCTTCCCTTTCTTTTTCTGCAACACGGGTGTTTTAGTACCTGCTTGACGAAGGGTTCGAAGTGGAGGGGTGGGAGTGACCCATATAAGAGCGTCCGTGACTGCCCAGCATTTGCCGTCACCGCGTGGCTCCCTGCACAGACTCAACTTAAATGTGGTTTTTCCAACTAGGAAGGGAAGGGGTCACCTGGACCCTGTCCCCCTTCCTGTGTCTCCTCCTCCTTTCCTCCCTCCCTCTGAAAACAAACACCAGGCAGTGAACATCCTGGCCTCCCTGGGAGGAACCCCAGGACTGGCGCCCCTGTCCTTCATCTCCTGCATCCCAGGCCTGGTGAGTCCTGGTTCTGGGAGCCAGCGAACCAATGAGGAGGGGGACAGGTTACCATGAGGCAGCCGGAGATACTGTCACCCTTCCTATTTTTGCTCCTGGTTTGAGACAGAGTTGTTCCTTTTTGTGCAGATAATTTAAGAGGTTAATAACGGTGGCTTTCGGGCATGAAGAATAATCCATTACCAGCACAACAATACTACAGTAATGTCCTACAGTGATCTTCTGTAGTAATACAGAATATTTCTACGGCAATAGATATCCTACAGACTGTTTTCTGCAGTAACATTTTGAGTTTCTTTTCGCCCAAGTTAGGAACAAAGTGGCATGTTCTTCAGAAATTCAAAAGCACCAGTCGGCCAGTGTGTGCATCAGGTCCCATTCTGGTTCCGGGATGGACACAGCCGACATCTGTGTCCTTGTTATCCAACTAACAATGAAATACCTCTCACTGGTTATTATTAAGCCATCGTGTTAATCTCCATTTAGACGCAAATAAATCTGACTCAAATTGTTTAAAAATTTTTAAGTAAAAAAAAAAAACACTGTCAGGGACTGAATTGTCTCTAACACACATGACTGTTCCTAGATGTGAAGGTTTGGTGGTAAAATACCATCTACATTATTTCCCTGCTAACCTGTCATCCCAAAAGAAGAGCTCATTTAAATAAGAATGCAGCCTCTGCAGAGAAGAGTTGTCTTGCTACAAGAGCTGCCTCCTGGATCCTGGGGCCAGACCAACGCACAAGTGCAAGGTCGGGAGGCACCTCCAAGGAAGAAACAACCCTCTGGGGTACGGCCTCTTTGGGGACGGGCGGATATGGGGCTTTCCCGGGGCCAGCGCGCAGCCTCCTGCTATTTTAAAGAAAGTGTTGCTGGAATGCAGCCACACCACGTGATTACGTGTTGCCTGTGTTCACTTTGGCACAATAACCACGACGGATGAGCGGTTTCAACAGAGACCACATAGCCCACAAAATCATGGCAGAGCGAAATAGACACTCATGACATCATTACATTCTAAAGCTTCCAAAGCTAACATTCAAACTCATTTGTTAGTCTCTGTCTTAAGAATAAACAGATCTTGGGGCGCCTGGGTGGCGCAGTCGGTTAAGCGTCCGACTTCAGCCAGGTCACGATCTCGCGGTCCGTGAGTTCGAGCCCCGCGTCAGGCTCTGGGCTGATGGCTCAGAGCCTGGAGCCTGTTTCCGATTCTGTGTCTCCCTCTCTCTCTGCCCCTCCCCCGTTCATGCTCTGTCTCTCTCTGTCCCAAAAATAAATAAACGTTGAAAAAAAAAATTAAAAAAAAAAAAAGAATAAACAGATCTGGCCCATCACAGACACACACACACACACACACACACACACACACACACCAGACTTACAGTGTCCATTTAATAACAGAAATACAATACTGCAGATTATTTCTCCTCAGTTTAATCTTTTTCTGTGACAGCAGCAATGTGTGGGCTGCACCACCTGTGGCTGAGGATTTCTCACGTCAGCGTGCATTTCTGTTTATTGGCTCATTTTATCATACAAAACTGACACAGGCTTCTTATTAATCTGTCTCCAAAGGATCAAAACGCTTTAATAAATATGTTAGTTCCTTTAGGTCTGGGAAGAAACGAAACGCTTAGTTAAATGTACTGTGACGATGAATGAAGGAAGCCTCAGGTTCCATTTAAATCTAGCACCGGCTAGATCAATCCAGGGGACCGATAAAGTAGGCAACAGCACACTTTCTTAATGGCCAATTAGGGCCCACTTCCCTAAAGCAAATACAGACGAAAGATCTGGAGTGGAATACGGGGGTTTCGTTAGATGGCTGAGTTCTCAACGGGCGTGTGTACCCTGTGTGTGGTTACGGCAGAAACCCATCGCAGGAGGAAAATGTAATGGGAGGAGCAGAGAGAGGGGGACAGAATCAGCTCCATTTTCCTGGGAAAGGGCCTTTCATCTGGAACCAGAATCATCTGGGGAGCTCATTAAAATGTGCCTTCCTGGATGGACCTGGGAGAGTCCGGGCCCTCTCCTGCCGACACAGCATTCTTTGACTCCGCTCCCTTTGCGCACAATACCTTGACAGGTAGTTCGCTCCATCAGGCAGGCTGCTGGGTCCCCCTCTCGCTCTCCAGCCCCTCCAGCATCATACTAATGGCTGTAATTGAAGGGGGCCCTTCCCGCTGTTCAGGAGCCCTGGCCCCAGCCTTCCAGATGACACGCGGGGGTCTCCACAAAAGGCCAGTGGCAGTCAGAAGGTTCTGGCACCTGTGCCCATCGCTACTCCAGGAACAAGGTGGTGTTGGAGGAACCAGCGGGAGCCACGACCTGGCAAGGCCGCGACAGCTCTCTGAGCATCCGGATCTGTCTCCAGCGCTGCCTGGTACGTCCCCTCTCGGTGCTCACCCACCGCTCGTCCTGGCTTGGGCTCAGTCTGCCTGCCACCCCGGCCCCCTTCTCGTTTTGTCATTAAAAGTGACACAGCTGTGCACACACCTTCTTCCTGCCCTCCCAGGGGTCCCAGAGACGCTTGCTCCACTGTGAGCAGACGCCCGTGGGGCCGGGCCCTCATCCCCCTCCGTGTGTACAGCCTCCCAGGGGACAGAGCTCCCCAGTCACTTACTCCCAGGCCCCATCTCCGGTGAGATCACACTGCTGTTTGGTAGCCACACAAAATGAACTAAGGAAGAGGTTCCCTGGAGAAATGATACAGGAGAGGCATGTCGGGCCATACTTGGGACTTTCATGATTCAGAAACGATGGCCAAGTACCTGGACTACGGGATGGCTCTGTTACCAGGCATCCTATTTATCTGCCCCCGTTTTTCATGTACTAGAAAGTTCTATAGCTTGCTCTTCCCTACCTCTGTAATCACAACATGAAACACATCTTAGGAGTTTCTTACTCATTCAGAGTCATGAGGTGGTTTCCCTCTTTAGATTTTGCAGCTTGAAACATGAATCTCCCTGTTCAGAAACTCCCACCAGGAGACAGAATTCAGGGAGCCTCCGCATGCATTGTAGCCACTGCAAGGGTGGTTCCTGCCTGAGCGCGGGGCCTCCGCAAAGCAGACTGTGAGGTGGAGGGTGGCCCCAGCAGGTCCCCAGGGAGCAAACCTGACTGTGAGGGAAGGAGGAGGGTCAGGGGTTTCATGCAGCTGCACACAGGAGGCCTCACCAAGCCGGCAGGGGATGCTGGAGCTGGAAGGGCCCTCTGAGTCATCCAGAAGGCTGTCCCTTTGTACCCTGAGTAGACGGCCACTGGCTGCAGGCTGCCTGGGAAGGGGTGAGGCCCTGGGGAGTTGCTCTTCGGGCAGAGGCAGTGTCCACCTGCAGACGGAGGGCCGGGGTGGGGGGAACAAGGCCTCCATCCTGACCAGAGGGTTTGGGCCACGCTCTGCGGTATCTACATGTTTACCTTTCAGGTTACAGATGCACTGCTTCCCTTTTTGTCGCAAAGCTCAGACTCTACGGAAACAAAGACATGGTCTTTCCTCCCCCTTGAAGTCAGATTTATTCCTGAAAGCCAACCGTGTCCAACGCTTTCTCCCCACCTTAGTCTGAGCCACATGATCTGCCCTGGACGGGCTTTCCCCTGAGCTGTGCCCATGTTCTGTATTATGGCCCGTTCGCCACTCAGCGGTCAGACCGATGTCACCCTCCTCTTGGGACACTCCAAGGTCCGTCATCTCACCACTGAGCTCTGAAGTCAGAGCCACGGCCCCGGGCCGAGGGACCCCACCGCCCACCAGGATTTGAACTTCTGAGCTCGACTGTTTCGCACTACGGCATCTGATGCAGAGGCCGCGTCATGCAAGTGGCAGCTCCAAGGACGATGACGACAAGGGGACAGTGAAGATAACTCTAATGGTGACAAGTGGCTCAGCCCTGGCCTGCAGCCAATCTCTATCCTGCTCTGGCTTCAGCTCTCTGTCTCAGTCGAGAGCCACACTGCCAGCCTGATTTCTGGGGAGGAGCCAGCATCACTCTGCACACATCATGGGACTCTCCCAGACTCCAGGCAGCTTTGACCCCAGAAAGAGAAAGAGGGGTCACACACGTCCCTCCACTGCAGAGGGGCTTCCCTGGGGACAGCCAGGCTAGTTTGCATTGGGATGAACTCGGTAGTTGGAGACAGTGGCAACAGTGAGGGATGAGGGCCGTTTCGCGGAAGAAGCCGTGCACATTATCTTTAGATGGGCCTGGGTGTCTGTGTGCTTCCCGGCCACGGGACATCAGGAGGAGAGGGCTTAGCTGCTATGGGTCTGACACGGCCTGCTGAGTGCCAGATCCACGCACCTGTTGGGGTGGATCCCTTTGCAAGGAATGGGGAGTTGTCCCATGAGTACGAAGTTCCAGGAAGGCAAGGTCAGTAAGTTCTAGACATCTGTTTTACAAAGTTGCGTCTTGACGACATGGTGTTGTGCACTTAGAAACGTGTTAGAAAGTAATCTCATGTTGAGTGTTGTTACTACTGAATAAATAAATAGATAAACAAGACTTTTGGAGGTTACGGATATGGCTACTACCTTGACTGAGAGAATGGCATCATGCATGCATACGTGTGTCCGCACTCACCAAATTGTGCACGTTAAACATGTGGGGGTTCCTGCATAGCAATTACACCTCAAGAAAGCTGTTTAAAAAAAATGTTTTCAACATCTCTTTAAATGGGATCCACCATCCACAGGCAGTCTAAAGTGGGTTTGGATCTCTGACAAACTTATCAGTGTAAAAAATGCCAGATTATTTGTTTTAAGTAAAATTAAGCCCAATTCTGGGAGACTGCCCAAGGCGATGCCTACCCTGTGGTACCTGCAAGGCAACACCATTTGGAAGGTGTGCCAGAGTTTAGGACTTAACTCACAAAGCACGAGCCCTCCAGGAAATGCACCTCGTCAGGCCAGCACCTGGGCAGTGATGCAGTTGAGGTCTAGGGAAGGAAGAGAATTGGGCTTTGTGAAGCGTAAGTATGTGCACGGGCCACACATCACCCCAAGTCCTCACTGTGGGGCTAGTGCACCAGCCTCACATCACACAGACCAGAGCAGCAAGTTTGACTACGCCAAGGAACCTGTCCCTGGTCTCCTTCGGCTGAACGTGACCAGGATCTACAGACCCCACAGCCTTCCCCCAGCAGCCCCCACATCTCCCCTGCCCGGGAACCAGCTCTTCTGGAGACGGCCCAGTCATTTGTCGACTTAGTCAATAATTACCCATAGGAATCCCAGCCAGCCCCGGATTTTCCCCGACGAAACTGCCCGGCTCCAGAAGCAGCCCTGCCTCCTACGTGTAGAGGCTGTGAGTTTCCCCATAGCCTCGAACTGACAGATTCCTGATCTGCTCAGAGAGCTGCTTGTGGCAGGGTAATTTATTGAGATATTAATTTGTGTTTGGTTTCTACATCTTTCCCTCTCCTCGTTTCAAGATGGTAGCCAGATCATTGTACTTCACCCATGGGAATCTCACGATTTCAGGCCAGAAGCAAAGTTATCCCCACATCCTGTCTCTGCCGATTATGAACACCCAAGCATTGTTTATAAACCCCAGGGCTGGTGAAGGCCAGCCTTCTCTGGAGGGCCGTCTCTGTTTTAAGGCAGCGCTGACAAATTCTTCATCCTACCTGGCACGCGCCGCTGTTACTGGTTTACGTCTCGTGGTCCGTTCATTCATTCCTCTGTCAAATATCCATTGAATGCCTACCTTTAGCCAGACACCACTCTCTTCAGGACTAGAGGACGGGACAGCGGCCCCTGAACCAGCTTCTCACCTGCCGAAGGCTCTAAAATCTCTAAGACCTGAACTCTACAGGAAACATCCATTCGGTGTGACATGCCCACACTTTGTTTGGGACTGGGGATAGTTTTTGATTCTGTAAAAATCACAAACAGACATACACACAAACAATATTTTCGAATGGGGATAACACATTTAGAAAACCAAATGTATAATATATTAAAAGTAGTTACCTTTGAATGCTGGCGCGATCGGTGACTTTTTTCCTATTTATTTTTTGCACTATAAATCCTTACCACGAAAAGTCTTGATGTTTTAGCAACACAACACTGCACGCGTTGACTGGGTTTGCAGTTTGTGACGACTCATTTCTCACAACATCTGATCCATGAGGTGCAAGGATTGCCAACTACATTTCTTTTTGTTTCCAAGAAGAAGCACGAATAAATACTGATATGTGTCGATTTACTTAGTGTATCTACATAATATAGTTCTGCAACACTGAAAGGTAGGTGCAGCGTGGAAGCCAGGCTACCCAAACAGAGAGAAAAAAGCTGTCCATCAGGTCCTGTGTGGTTGGGGAGTGGTTATTGGTAACACAAAAATAAGGCAGAATGGCTCTTAGAAGGGCTAAAACTTCTTGAAACTCTCTACTGGAAGAAAAATAGAGAAGAAATCCCAAATAGAGGGTGCAAAGAAACCCAAAACTTCTCAAAAGAGCCTAGAGCATTCCATAACAAATAAAACTGGCCTTGTGTCATCCAGTAACTGAGCATCTGGGGTTAGGGTGAGTTGGACCACTTGGGCTCCCTGCCCAACGTGGGGCACTGCGTTCAGGGTCTGGGCTTTGACCACGCAGGATGCAGCCCCACCCACCTCCTGAGGTCCTGCAGACTGCCAGAGCCCCACTTCTGGGCACGCCAACTGTCTGCAGGATAAAGGGGGCCCCAGTGCACACGCCAATGGCTGCAGCCTGTGGTGGTTCATTTTATGAGTCCTATGACAGGCCAAGGGGTGCCCAGATCCTTCTTTCTGCCAGCATTTGTGAGGATGTTAATGGAACAGATTTGCATTTGAATCCACGGACTCTAAAGTGGATGGCCCTCCCCAGGGTGGAAGGCAGACCCAATAGGTTGTAGAACAAAAGAAGGAATTTGCCCCTTTTTCTTCCTGCCTGCCTGCTTGAGTTGGGACGTGTCAGCTCACCTCCAGCCCTGGCTCCCCAGTTGGGATTTAAACCTTTGGACCCCATGGTCTCTGGCCCTCAAACTTGGACTGAATTATACCACCAGCTTTCCGGGGTCTCCAGCCTACAGACGGAGGAACCAACACATGAGAAACTGAGTCACAGAGGTTGAAGCAGACTGCTCTGTTCCCAAAGCTGGTGGGTACAGAAGGGACCAGGGTTAGAAACCAGGGGGTCTCACCTCAGAGCTCACACTCCTGAGCTCCAACAGTTTATCTCAGACACTTGAAGTCTTTCCTGGACCAAGACACATTCTCTGAAAACAGGACTTTTAGTGACTACCGAAGGTTTGATCTCCTGGCTACACAATGATGTCATTTAACCAAAGTCATCCTTTTATATTCAGATTATTTTCTGTATGTAATTATTGTAAATGAAATTGAAATAATAGGTCCACACTTAAGTCCTGATGCACAGCCAGTCAGGGCCGTTCTTGACCCTAAGCTCCAGACCTCGGCTGATCGGCACTGGAGTTGGAAGAATGAGAATAAGAATTTCAGAGATGAAAAGACAAGATAGGAATTCCCATTATCACCATATGGCATGGCCTCATTCAGAGAACCCAGCCCATGCAATAAAATAAGAAAAAAATCAATATGGTAAAATTATTAGCAAATAGAGGATTGAAATTTTTTGCCAGTGACATTGTCCATCTTGAACGGCCGATAAAAATCAACCCAAGTACAGAAATAATGAATATCCCCTAATGTGCTGAGTTACAAAAAAAGATAAAGATCGATAATTATATTAGCCAAACAAGCCAGGAAACAGAACTGATGAAAGGTCACATTCACAGCAGACGGGGGACTGTAACATGGGAGAAATCAGTTTAAGCAGAAATTTATAGGATCAAATTGAAGGTTATCATGAAATTAATTTTGAGGCTACATAAATAAATAATGCTACATCCTCTATGGCTGGGAAGGATCCCAATTTTACCCTGACGGTCTATCAATTATAGTAACAGGCAAATAAGATCTTTTTCTTTTGCTAGACAAAGCATCTCATACTTTATGTTAAAGAAGGAGTAGATGCTAATGGCTATTAAATTTTTTAAGTTAAGACACGAGAAAATATTGTTTGTAAAATGATAAAATTAGAGATGTCAAGCCATGCAGCGAGTTGGCAGTGATGAGGGCAACGAATCGGGTGAGAGGAGAAGGTGGAGACTGCCCAGCACTTTTTTTTTTTTTTTTTCAACGTTTATTTATTTTGGGGACAGAGAGAGACAGAGCATGAACGGGGGAGGGGCAGAGACAGAGGGAGACACAGAATCGGAAACAGGCTCCAGGCTCTGAGCCATCAGCCCAGAGCCCGACGCGGGGCTCGAACTCACGGACCGCGAGATCGTGACCTGGCTGAAGTCGGACGCTTAACCGACTGCGCCACCCAGGCGCCCCTGCCCAGCACTTTTTAACAAGGCAACAGATCACCATGTGGAATCCTGAGAGATGTCCTGACCTCTCAGCTTACCTGCACGAAAAGGGAAAGCAAACAACACCAAAACTAAGACAAGAGAACATGTCAACATCTAACTTGATTGCAGGTAATGCATTAAACTGAAAAGAATTGCATGTGTCCCCAGATATTCTGCATTTTAAGGAAATCCTAAGTAGTAAAGCAACAACCAACAGTCACAATATCATAAACTTCATATTTAGTTGTAGAAAAAACAAAATGCTTTCGATATAAAACACACTATGAAAATTGAGAGGTCTACCATACAACTGGCAAAAAAAAATGCCTTACAAGATAGGAAATGTTAATCTCTTTATATATAGTTAATTTACTAATCTTCACAAAAACAAGATAATGAGCAATTCACAAAAATAAGCACAGACAAGAATCACGACTAGCTAACAAATATATGACGCGATGTTCAAACTCAGTAACGATCAAAGGAATCTAAGTTTAAACAGCCACGAATATCATTTAAGTTGCCATGATGGAAATATGTGCATTAAAAAATATATATTTTCAAGTCTTAGTGAAACGACAGCAAGAAAAGCACTTGAACGCATTACTAGTGAATTCTTGAATTGGCCAAATGTTCCTGGACGACAATTTGATAACAGGTCTACCAAACTCTTAAAATACCGCCTTTCTTGATCCAGCAACCATGCACAGGTTCACCTGTCTGCTCATTTGACTGTATAGGCAAACATTTATTACATTTGCCTATTTTATTTATTTATTTATTTATTTATTTATTTATTTATTTATTTAGAAAGGAAGGAAGTGAACAGGGAAGGAGCAGAGAGAGGAAGAGAGAGAATCCCAAGCAGGCTCTGTGTTGTCAGCACAGAGCCCTGATGCAGGGCTCAGTCCCAAGAACCATGAGATCGTGACCTGAGCTGAGATCAAGAGTTAGACGCTTAACTGACTGAGCCACCCAGGCACCCCAAAAGTTGCCCTATTTTAAATTCTTTACTGGGATTATTTCACTTAACCTTCACAAAGCCCTGGGAAGTAGGGCTCATTGCCATCTTGCAGATGTGGACAGTGGGGTCCTAGGGGATAAGCCAGTCCTGGTAGAGGTGGCCTCCAAAGACTCAGACCCTCCGGAAGCCCAGGCACATGAGTGGCTCGTCTCCGCCCTCCTGCCACGCACATGACAAGTGCACGACATGTCCACTGCATCACTGTTTATAATGGAAAAGAAAAGAGAAAAATCACTACCGAGCTAGAGAACGGAAAATCACACAATGTGACAGCAGACTTACAGTTATAGAGCTTTTGAATTATATATTTTCAAGTAAAACAATAACTGTTTAGTCTTCTGAAAAGTACCAAAAAAATAAAAAGATGTAGAAGTAGAAGAAAAACCATACAAACATCGATCGCATTGTCCTCTACGTGGACAGTAAGGGTAACTTTTATTTGTGCTTTTGTGGGGGGGGGGGGAATCCAGATTTTTTTAATGAACATGTAATGCCTGAAAAACTGCATGCACATATGTACGCACATGCAAACACATACCAAGTGATGCCCAACAGAGCTTCAGTGCGATGTCACATCGTGTACCGCAGGTCTGGGGAGGGGCGCATACTCAGGGACACTTTTCCCACCAAACCCCGCCCAGGACTTGTGTCTTCTTTATGGCCCTCTGTAGTTACAGACCCCTTTCATAACCACCCTTGGTCCATGTGGCCAGGCAGCCGCTTGTTCCTGTGCACGTGGCGGAAGCAAACCCCAGAGGGGCTCTGTTACGGTCCTGCTGCGTTAGGTGAACTCTCAACTCCTCCTCAGCCACTACAACCTCTTGTTGCCCCTCATAAAGACATCTTGGAGCCTCTTTCCCATCAAACCCTTGGTGCTCCAAGGGCTCTAGCTGAACCAGTTTGCAAACTCTCATGACACCTAGGCACACCTGTGCCAAGAGAGCCCCAGGGTCATTTCTCATGCGATACCCCAGGAAGGTCCTCCAGGACTCTCCCATTCCCTATGGCGTAGGGTTCACATCTTTAGCAACAGATTTTTTTAATGTTTATCTATTTTTGAGAGAGAGCAAGAGAGACAGAGAGTGAGCAAGGGAGGGGTAGAGAGAGAGGGAGACACAGATTTTGAAACTAAATACTGCATCCAATCTCGATACCTGAAACCGACCAGGGTAGATCTGTTCGCGTCCCTCCGTCTGCCCTAAACTGAGCCGAGAAACCAACGGCGGGCTCTGCAGACAGTGCGGGGAAAGCACTGCCCACAGGAAAACTGGACACACCCACCGGCTTGTTGGGGGCAGAATCAGGGGCTGGAGGAATATATATTTTTTCTTTGGGGGAGGTGTGGTAGTACCTATAGTTTATGAGGGTATGGAATCGGGAGGGAAGAAGTTAAAAAGTGGTTTTGAAGGGTTTAAAATGCACTAGACAAGAGACTGAGTTGTTTTGAAATTAGTTTGAGTCACACGCAGCCACGTCACGATGTCCTGCTGCAAGAATTAAGGCTCTGCACGCACACGCTTGCAGGGACTTGGACGATGTCTCCCATGACCTCTCTGCTACGTGGTACCTGTTTCCACACGGAGCAGGACACTCACGTGGACTGAGGCCAGTAATAGCAGGAGCCAACTCTACTCACATTCCGCAGAGATGTTCTAGAACCCTGACCGGGGCTTGGCAAAGGATGGTCTCTGGAGGAGCTGGCACGTGCTTTTGTAAATAAAGTTTTATTGCAACAGAGTCACATCCATTTGTGTACCTATTACCTTTGGCCACGTTCCCGCTGCTCCAAGAGGGTTGAGTTGCTGCAACAGAGACCATCTGGCAAACAAAGGCTAAAATATTTACTATCTGAGGCTTTCCAGAAAATGTTTACTGGAGCCTCATCTAGAGCATCAGGCCAGGACTTGCCAAGGAAGGAGTCAACACTTGATTTGGCACCTTTAGCTATCAGATCTGTAACAGAGGCTGGGGAGTGGAGAGGATGCTGAGTCCCGACACCTGGGAAGAAGATCTCGTGGACTGAGGACCGATTCTGGCAGAACAGGGGCAGACAGACCCGTGTCCCCTGGAGCCTGAGGGGCTCGGTGTCCTCAGGCTTGAAAGCTAAAGGGAGGGAGGCTAGATGGGGTTTTAGGGGACACAGCAACAGTGCAGAGGGGGCCGGCTCCCACGGCACGTGTGCCACGGACCAGATGCAGGCAGAGAGGGACAGCGCACCCCGGCTGTTCTCTCAGTGCCACCTGGGAAGGAGGGCACATGAGCCGAGGACAGCTGGCAGTGCCCTGCTGGAAGCCGGGGTTGCAGGAAGAGTTGAATCCGCCTGCCAGACGCATATGCCTTCGTTTCATGAAGGTGAACCAGGAAGCAAGCTCAGCGATGGGCTCGGGTGGTCTCTGAACCACCCGCAGCCGCCTCGCAGCAGGTGAGAGCAGCTTATGGGCATCGCTGGGGTAAGTTTTCTGCCCCCTCCCTCCTGCTCTCCATTATCTTCCTCACTGCCCTGAGCCCAGGGGTCAGAGGCCACACTTGAAAGATGCAGGGAGACCGGTGGGAGGCGCTGGCCCAGCCACTTTCCCCACCACCTGCCTCCCGTGCCCCTGGGCGGGGAGGGGGGAAGCTTTACCTCTTAGGGAAGTGCGGGGTTCTGAGTATTATCTGCACGATATGTTCTAGTGACGAGGGGGGCTCTTCTCTTACTTGAAAAGATTTCTCCTTATCTGAGAATGTAAGAAATATCCCAGGGCCTGCCCTCGTTTTTGTCCAACAGATGGAGGAAAGCTGGGCCACGTCGAGCTTATTTGAACCAACAGAGGAAAAAAGAACATCGTCTACCCTCAGGAGAAAGAAAAGTCAGTGCAAGAGGAATGAGGAGGCGTGGCTAGCACGAGGGCTCCCTTGGGGAGTAATAGGGAGAGGTGGGGACTGCGGCAAATCCAGGCGGGGAGACCCTCTGAGGAGACTGGCCTCTAGCTGACTGACGCTTCCTGGAGATTCAGACGCAATTTGCCAAATGTGCTAATTCTTTAGGAGAACCTAGAGATCTGAAATTTTATGCAAAATATACACTCTTAGCCTCATATTTTCCGTTTTCTCAAAACAGGTCGCGGCCAACAGGGGGAGCACCAGACAAACTCACCCATCGATCAGACGCTGTGGCACTTCTGGGAAATGGAACAGAATCGGCACCCATATGCCACATTTTATGCGAGTGAGTGCCTTTCCTTCGAGTTTGTCTTTATCTTTTTTTTTTTTTTTTTGCATAAACATTTTACATACTACAGACATTCTGCTTCGGATTTTAGCAATGACAAATAATCGAGAAATCTTAAAGCTTATGACAAATAATAGAAAGGAAACCACAAGATAATCAACGCTGTGTGCATTCATTTCTTCTTGCCTTTGCTTGTTAATTCACTTACTTTTCCAAATTTAAAAACAGGTATTTTCGTGGCATCGACAGAAGAATCCAGCTTACTTCCCCTGTGACTCAGGAAGAAGAAATGGGGTGGAAAACATTCCACCCGACATCTATCTGGAAACAAACTCAGTGACTATACTAGGATATGATATTATTCAAATAACATTATTCTTCCGTGGACTGCAGACTCTATTAACGGCTGTTCTATAAACAATAAAACCCAGTCACCCATGAAATTCATTTCTGTGAACGTGCTCATTATGGAGACATTAAAATAAAGGAAACGTATGTTGGAACTTGATTGATATAACACTGCATATTATAAGGAAATACTCCTTGTCAAAAGAACAAATATTAGCAGAAAATAAAGCCCAATCGAATGCAAAGCTGAGATTAGGTGCTAAGTATATCACCTGAGCTAGATTTTCTCTGGGTCTGTTCACTTTCAAGTGATAGATGCAAATATGGAACTTCACATTCGTCTCCACACGGTTCCGCTCTGCAGACCCCCCAGTGTGTTTCCGGAGTGACTGGCAGGGTCCCGTGGGCCCCAGAGGCAGACCCCGCCTGTCTACACCGCCCTGTGCGGGATGACGCGGAAACGCGTTGGTTTGCTCCATGTGAAATGGTGCACACAGGTGACCTTTTCATTGGGAAGTGCGGAAATAGAAATATGACTGTCGACAACTCTTTTACTTCACACGTTCCATTTTATTCCTGGCTGGAATCAAAGTTTGCTGTGTTCTCAGAAGGCCCGGCCTGCCGAGCCCTGGGCGTTTGAAACGAAACTCCCCCGACAGGCGAGCACACAAATGCTGCCCTTTGTCCTCAGATGCTCCCGCCACTTACACGAGGGATGGGAGCTCCCAGGTTGGGCCAACCTTCCTTTTCAAAACCAGAATGGAGCGGGGAGAGGGGGCACCGTGCTCCCCCAGGGTCTCTTTGCAGAGGGTTTCCACCGCTTTCTGTCGGTGCCACACGAGAGCTCTACACCGCGGCGAGCGCCTGGCCCTGTCTGGTGCCAGACGGACGACAGCACCCTCCGAGCCGCCTCCTCATAAAGAATTAAAGGAACGCGACGGGGAGGAAGGCGTGACAGCAGAGACCGTCAGGAAGCTCCAGCATGCACATGGTTGCCATCCTTCGCTGTACAAAATGGACTCACCTGAGGGGACCCGAGTCTGACCTGATGCACTGAGGTGGTCTCAGAAGAAAACAGAGAGCTTCCCTTTCAAGTGGACTATACAGTTTATGAAACTACTTATGGACGGGTTAAGGGATGTCACTAAAACAGGGGTGCCTGTGTGGCTCAGTTGGCTGAGCGTCCAACTCCTGCTTTCGGCTCAGGTCATGACCCCAGGGTCATGGGATCAAGCCCGGTGTTGGGCTCTGCGCCCAGTGCGGAACCTGCATGGCTCTCTCTCTCTCTCTCTCTCTGTCTCTCTCTCTCTCCCGTATGCCCACAACCCGGGTACACCTCCCCGTCTGCTCTGCTTCCCTCTCCTTCTACCCAAGAGAATCACTATCCTAAATTTTATGTCGACCGTACTGTTTTTCTTCTAATTACATCCCCCCAGGTAAGTGTCTCTGAACGGTGTGAATATGCCTGTCTATTGATGAGATTATCTTCCCATGACTTTGGGCTTCACTGCCTGGTTTTGAGATCCACCCCTGCCCACAGCTGCTGCTGCACAGTGGCCCCTTTTTCTAGTACATGAAGCCATATGCCCACCCTACCGACCATAGGTATTTACAACAGGCTTATCAAAGCACAGTTAACAGAGTTACAGACCTGTCACCATTACCTAATTCCAGAAAATTATAGATCACCAAAACTTCCCTGAAATCACCAAAGACATGCCCATCAGAAGTCTGTCCCCTCCCCTGCTTCCCTAAATAGCCTTGGAAACCATGACTCGACTTTCTGTCTCCACGGATTTTCCCGTTCTGGACATTTCCTGTAAGGTACAGATGCAATCACACAGTATAAGGCCATGACGACTGGTTTCTCTCGATTATAGCACATATCAGGGTTTCATCCCTTTTTAGGGCTAAATGACATTTCACCATAGGGATCTAGGACGTCTTTTTATTCCTCAGTTGATGGCCATTTGCGTCGTTTCTACTTTTGGCTACTACAAATAGTGGTGCTATAGTGGTTTTGTGCAGATGTATGTTTTCATTTCTCCCCGGAATCCAGCTCAGGGTGGAATCGTTGCATCAGATGATAACTCTATGCTTTGCATTTTGAAGAAACGCCAAGCTGTTTTGCAAAGTGACCGCATCATCCCATCAGCATCAGGGTTCAGATTTCTCCACACCCTCGCCCGGTGCACCTTGTTGAGTTTAGTCTTCTAGCAGGTATAAACTGATATCTCATTGTGGTTTTGACCTGCATTTCCCTGCGAGTAATGGCAAATATATTTTTATTTGAATATCTTCTTTGTAGAAACTTTTGTTCGCACCTTGTCTTTATTTTTAGAACAGTTCTAGACGTACAGATTACGGAAAAATTGAAGTTCCTATAGACCTCATGCCCAATTATAACACATTACATTAGTATGGAACATTTGTTACGGTCTATGAACCAACACTGATACACCATTACTAAATACAATCCACGGTTTATTCTCATTTCCTTATTTTATATCTAATGTCCTTTTTAGGTGCAAGGTCCTATCTATAATATCAAATTACACTTAGTTGTCATGTCTTCTTTTTTTTTTTTTTTTTAATTTTTAAATGTGTATTTAGTTTTGAGAGAGAGGGAGACACAGAATCCAAAGCAGGCTCCAGGCTCCGAGCTGTCAGGCTCGAACCCACGAACCGGGAGATCATGTCCTGAGCCAAAGTCCAGCGCTTGACAGACTGAGCCACCCAGGTGCCCCTAGTTGTCATGTCTTCTTAGGCTCCTTGTGGCTGTGACCATTTCTCAGATTTTCCTTCTACAGTCCTGAGGAGCTGGCCAGGCGCACACTCAGGAAGCCCTTCTGCCGAAATCTGTCTGACTGTTGATACTGGCCTTGATCCTCAGAGGTAAGCCATGTTTATCAGATTTCTCCACAACAAAGTTACTCACCCCACTCCTTTTCCAAAACATACCTACAGTGGATTGAATTGTGACTCCCCAAAATATATGTCCTCCCAGAATCTCAGGTCTCGAGATGAGATCATTCTGGGCTAGAGTGGGCCCGAAATCCAATGGTAAGTGTCCTTATAAGAGACAGAAAGGTAGAAGGCCCACAGAGACACAGAAGAAAGTGACAGAAAAATTGAGGCAGAGACCGGAGTCTTTAGTTCACAAGCCAAGGGACCAGAAAGACTGTGGACAGCCACCACAAGCCGGGAGAGACCTGGGGCCTTCTCCCCAACAGCTTCCAGAGGAAACCAACCCGCAACAGCCTATGTTCAGACTCGGGCCCCCAAAAACATGAGACAATGAACATCTGCTGCCTTAAGCCACCAAGCTCTGTGCACCAGGTGTGCTCACTGCACTGGGCATCCTTTCCTTCAGTGCTCGGCAGACAGAGCACAGAGACACCCGTGTGCGTGCTGACCCCTGCAGACATGCACGTCTCTGAGTATTTCTGCACACACTGCCTGCATCTGCACTACGTAAACTCGAGCTCTCCCAGAAGCCCCACCCCTAACCCATCCCCACATGGGTCATTCTAGCCTCGCCCTGTTGCATCTCAGGAAAGACCCACGCCGAAGCGGGAAGCCCAGCTCCCCTCCCGCACCGTCCACCTGCTCAGTGGTTGTGGAATACGTGTGCAGCAACATCAGACCCCCCCTCACACTGTGAAGCCCTCCTC
Source organism: Puma concolor (assembly GCF_028749965.1). Classification (NCBI taxonomy): domain Eukaryota; kingdom Metazoa; phylum Chordata; class Mammalia; order Carnivora; family Felidae; genus Puma; species Puma concolor. The sequence continues at coordinate 138,383,277 of NC_141669.1, read as the reverse complement.
CCCCGGGAAGCAAGCTGACCAACCAGAGCGTGGGGCAGACGTGCATTTCCTGTGGTCCGTGATTTCCAAACTACTCCAGTGGGCACCTCTTCCACGTGCACTTGACTGGGGTTGTCTCATGCCCGTTAACACAGTCAGATTCTCTCTTCAAGGTCTGCCTTCCTTCTTCGGATTCCCCAAACTCCTAAATTTTGTTTCTAAAATTGCATAAATTAAGTTTTACTACTTGTGCTATAAATGTTTATGGGTTGTGACAAATATATGCCATCGCGTATCCCCCACGACGGTATCACACAGAACGGTTTCACTGCCTTAAAAACCCCAGCGTTTACCTAGTTGCCTTCCCTTTCCGCCCTGAGCTTGTGGCGATCCACCCAGAGGGTCCCTGCGGAGGCTCAATGGGAGGACCCTCCTGCCTCTTCCAGCTTCTGGTGGCTCCAGGTGTCCTTCGGCTTGCGGCCACGTCCCTCCAGTCTCTGCCTCTGTTGTCACATGGTCTTCTCCCCCATGCATGTCAAACTTCCCTCTGCTTTTCTCCTGTAAGGACATTGTCACTGGATTTCACAGCACGCCCGGATAATCTATAATGTTCTCTTCTCAAGATCCTTAACTCAATCACATCTGCAAAGATCCCTTTCCAAATAAGGTCACCTTTACAGTTTCCAGGGGTCGGGATGTGGATGGATCTTTCGGAGAGTTTTCACTCCGCTCACGACGGTGACCTCTCTGGTCATGGGAGAGTAATAATCTTCTCACCGTGGATGTTCCGTCTCTGCCATCGTAGAGGAGGCAGTGGAAGGAGAAAATTAAACTTCCCAGAAAATTGGGAGGCCCAGGCAGAGGTCAGGATGCCTCAGGGTCACACGGGACAAGAACCGTGGTCACCCTGACAAGGAAACCTTCACACTTTGGTCCACATCACATGGTCTCAGATGAACCAGATTCCCCACATGGCCTGAGATCAGGTCTCAGTTTCTATTCCTCAAAATGATCACACATTCAGCCTCAAGTGTCTTAATCATTCATTAAGAAATGATGCATTAGGGGCGCCTGGGTGGCGCAGTCGGTTAAGCGTCCGACTTCAGCCAGGTCACGATCTCGCGGTCCGTGAGTTCGAGCCCCGCGTCGGGCTCTGGGCTGATGGCTCAGAGCCTGGAGCCTGTTTCCGATTCTGTGTCTCCCTCTCTCTCTGCCCCTCCCCCGTTCATGCTCTGTCTCTCTCTGTCGCAAAAATAAATAAATGTTGAAAAAAAATTAAAAAAAAAAAAAAAAAGAAATGATGCATTGACTAACTGAAGTTTATGAATAGAAATGCACAAAATATGTCCAAACCAATATAAATGGTGTATTTTAGAGAGGGTACATATTTATTGCTGCAAATTCACACACACGCACACACACACACACACACACACACACACACACACACACACGCACACATTTTCAAAGCACTCCCTCCTGGTGGATAGCAGTTCGTGTCGACTGTTTGGTTTTCTTTTTGTGAAACTTCTGTACAGTAACCCAAAGAGATGGCTTTGCCTTTGGAGTGGGAACACCAAAGGGGCCGAGCATGAGAGAAGCCTTTGAGACGTGAAAAGCATAGACTGAAGTTCAGGATGGGGGATTTATCCTGTCTATTCTATAGAAAATGTCCAAGCAATGTATTTGTGGGCTCCACCCCCTGAGCCTGAGCCTGAGCCATGAGAACGTTGTGTTCTGTTCATTCCCCTTGAGATGTTTGACCAGTATAAGTTGAAACGGAGCCCAGGCCAACAGCGTCCAACTTCTGCAGTCAACTTCTCTTGTCTCGTCTTTAAGAAGACAAAGCCCCGAGTAATCCGTCCTGCTACCCAACATACAGCACAAGTGACATTTTCAGTGAGAATACATTGTCAGCTGTTTTGTCTTGCTCATTCATTGTAGTTTTGTTAGATCCTTTGTTTCTTTGATGCTCCGAATATGGCACCATTTGGCTCTAAAATCTACATTAGAAGAGCATTAATTAAAGGCAGACACATTGCAATGGAGACAGTGTTAAAATTATGCTTGAAGGTACAATGTAATTAATTTTGTACAAGAGAAACATAAAAGAGAGAATGAAACTGGAGGAAATAGCATCACAACCCACAAAATGATAATGAGAACTACAATTGTAGATCAGCCAAAATATGGAAAGACATATGGAGTAATTAGACCTGAGGGGGGGTACAGGGAATCACAACAAAGGGTCACCTGCTAAGTGCTCAGGAGTTCGACGGAGAACACATGTCTCCTGTCACCAAGCACGTTTTCCTGTGGACAGGAGGGCTTGCACTAAGCCTCTGGCAGGTGGATGAAGAAGAGGGTTATGATGCGAATTTGCTAACAGCCTGGACAATGGCACTGGAGACGACTTGACTTAGAAGCAGTCCTCCTAATGAAATTATGAAGCACAGAAGATGAACCCAGATGAAGTCTGCCTTCCGCCCAAGATGCGGCTGGAGCTCCTGTAATGCAATGGGGCCCATTATGCCCAGAGACATCAACACTACAAGGATGTAATTATTAGGGCAAACTCGATTTACACAGTCCAGAATGGTTCATGTGAATTTACTGCATCTGTATTTCAGTGGTGCCCTAGAGTATTGTGACTGAAAGTTACAGAAACCTCATGAAATGGAGTCTAGTAAAAAAGAGAATGAATTTATACAAAACACTCCTCCTGTGGGAATTCATCCCGTGACCCTAAATCACCATGATCATGACAACGAATCACTTGATAAGATAGCTAACAGGGACCAAAGGAGCCAAGACAGCCCCCTTTGGAACAAGTGTGGACCAGCTGGCTTTTGCTTTTTGTCACATGGTTTTACTGAGCTAGCATCCATGTTAGACTCTCTCATGGTTCATCTTCCACGGGGAAGGGAAAACTAAAGATATGCACTAACTGAGCTGCGAGACCACTAACGTTGGCAGTCCTCACCATGCCGCATGGCACGCAGTGTCTCCTTTGGTGGAGGAGGGAAGAAGCCTGGGATGTGGCGGGCACAGGGTGGCAGCACCAGGGACCTGACCATTTTGGGGAGACAGCAGTGCTCACCTGTGTGAGTGCCCTATGGTTGTGTTAGCAGATCTCCACAGGCTGATCATGCTTAAGACAGCACCCACCGATTACATCACACTCTCCGTGGGTCCGGGGTCCAGGCACAGCTTGGCTCAGCTGGTCTCTGCTCAGGTCTCACAAGGTGGAAACCAAGGCGTGGGCTGGGCTCTCACCTGGAGGCCCAGGTGCAGTCAGATAGGAACCCAGCTCTGCTCACACCCCTGCATGGTGAGGGCCTGGGGAGTCCTTGTGACGCAGATCTCCCCCACCTTCCAGGGACACGCCCCTCACTTCATTCTGAGCCCCCAGCACTGTCACCCCCGTACTCCCACCAGCAATGCACACACAATGACGTAAGCATTTTCTAAGATGATTTAGGACTTCTCCAACCATATGCTCTCAAAACTCTTCCTTCTACACAGCTGAACTTGAAAAGATCAATTTAAAAAGCAGAACACATGACCCTTGGGCCTAAAGGGGCTGATACTCTCCCCTTTGCTGAGCAAGGAGTGGGTGCGGAAGACTGGAAGGTGAAGGATGCACAGCCCCTGCCCTCAGGAAGACCGGCTCCCCATGATGGAGAGGAAGAGAAACAAGGGGCCAAGATGTGATTGGGCAGAATACATGACAGGGAAGATTCAGGGGATCCCGGGACCTTGAAAATGGCCTCCTGACCCAGGCAGGTGGGTGGAGGGGTGGGTGGGGAAAGCCCAGGGAAAGGAGGTGACATAGAAACCAAGACTTGAGAATCAAGATTCAGGTGAGGGGAAGGGATGGGGGAAGACAGGGTGCACACACAGTGGAAGGAAGGGCCCAGCAGCAGGTGACCAGGGAAGATAACCAGGTGGGATGGACTCTGGAGAAGGGGAGAGTGGATGACAGACAGCTCAGGGAGTTCAGGGGCATCTGCACCATCTGGGGCCCCGTTGGGCACCCTGAACAGGTGGGCCTTGACTCTGAAGGTCATGGACAATAGTTGAAACATAGGAATGGGCAGATTTGTGTGGAAATGTAAAATAAAACCCACCAGTCTCCTTCTCTCTCCCCTTGTCCCAGTAGCAAACCACTTTGGGGTTGCTTGGGCCCCTTCTCCAAAGCTCCAGCCAACCAAAGACGTGCTCGCTGCTCACCAGGGGGCTGGGAGGTTGAGGGGTGCCCATCCTAGAGCCCTGCAGCTGCACATACGACAGGAGTGTAGCCTCCCTGACCCTCCACCCAAGTGCCGCTTTGGCCGTCCCAAAAAGTATTCAGCGGAGACTCCAGGGCAGGAGCACAAGTCTTGTCTCTCTAGTCAAGGTTACGGTTTCGTCCTGGGCCCTGTTTCCTGTCTCATCATCACTGTTTGCTGCCAGACTAAGGGATGTTCCCACTGACCTTGTTCAGGAGGACTTCTCTCGCTTGGAACCTCCTGCCTGACAAGTGGGCAAATGTCAGACTGGTCCCCTGGGACTTTCGTGAATTCACCTTGCCAGAGTCCATTCAAGCCACCATACGATTTCTCAACAGTCATGTTAATTTGAAATGTAAGCAGTCCTCTTCTTTGATGCCAATCTTTTGTCAGAGCAGAAGATCCGCGATAAAAAATGATGGGAGTGGCTTTATATGTGATGTGTGTGGGTGCGGGGTTCACTTAATTTTTTTTTTCCCAGCTGGAATCTCTCAACTACTTCCATGCATTGAAATCTACTTCTGGATGTTTGGTCTGTCATTCCTGCAAACAGAGCAGGTACCGAGCTGAAGAATCAATTCGGAAATTAAGATCTGGGCGCTGGATGTCATTGTGCTGGCCCTATATCAAAGTTCTCCTTCTTCTGCAATGAATTTCTAACGCCGAGCTAGAAGTTGCTGAAGGTCTGCAAATGGCATTCTTTAGCTTTTAACTTTCACATAAAACAGAATAAAAGATTATCGCACGTCCAAAAAAAGATCTGGCTACTGCTTGTAATAAATTCCTGTGCTTGCTCCAGATGCAGAATTGGACGGCATGTTGTCAACTCATTCATTCTTCATGGAGCCCGTTTCTATCCGGGCTGCAGGCATTAAAAAAAAGATGTCAGATATGTATACATCATATTTCTCTCTATTTATACATATGCACACCCCCAGATACATCTAAATACATTCCCACAGACACACACGTACACATACACGTATTTTCTCCATCCCAACCAACTCCTCTCTCAGTGATATCTATTCTACCGCAGACGTTGCCAGTGAAATATTTCCAGGCATGATCCAGAGTGAATCTTTTGGGTCATCTTATCTCTTTCATCTGGTCCTGAATAATTTCTTTAATAGGGAATCGGGGCGCCTGGGTGGCGCAGTCGGTTAAGCGTCCGACTTCAGCCAGGTCACGATCTCGCGGTCCGGGAGTTCGAGCCCCGCGTCGGGCTCTGGGCTGATGGCTCGGAGCCTGGAGCCTGTTTCCGATTCTGTGTCTCCCTCTCTCTCTGCCCCTCGCCCGTTCATGCTCTGTCTCTCTCTGTCCCAAAAATAAATAAACGTTGAAAAAAAAAAATAGGGAATCCATTGTCTCCTGAGACAGACCATTTGATTGTTAGTGATCTCTATTAGAAATTCCTTTCTTACTTTGAGAAAATGTCTGTTTTTCTCTAATCTCCGCCTGTAAAAGGGTGCGTGGAACAAGTATGCCTATCTAACTGGCAATTATATGTAAGAGACTGAGTGACAGAGTTCTCAAATGAGGGTAAACATTTGAAAGTCATCGGCTTATCCGCAAAAATTCTAACTTTAAGAGAAGAAAGAGTCACAAAGAGTATCCTGTGCAGTGTGAAAGACAGAAGATGAAACACTAGAAAAGATCTGCCTCTGAGGGTCCACTGACGAAAGTGGAATAAGCCAAGTAGACTGTCCCACTGAAACAAGATGGCACACTCAATGGGACAGTTGAAGAGAGTTGGCGAAGGGACTATTTACAAAGATGTGGGCAAGTGAAGGAGAAGCCTCAAGAGACGGGGAATCACCACCAGGGAAGTTGGCAAACAGTGGGGGACATGTCCTGGGACAAGGCAGAGGTAGGGATGGAGAAGACTCTGCCCAGCAAGAGCTTTTGTCTTTGATCATGAAAGACACTACTGTGGCCTGGACTGAAGGGAACCAGAGGGATAATATCCACTCTCTGACCTACTCATCCCCCACTGGCTATACCCACCAGGAAGCAAGGAAGCCCGGTTGCTACAGCCCATGGGAGTCAGCACCTGAGGTACTAGCAGGGTGGAAGAGAGATCACGTAAGAGCTGGGGTAGGAGCAGACCAAGGAAAACACAGACACATGATCATAAAGGGATTGATGGAGAAAATACTTTAAGGTAAATGCCCATGTGAAGAAATACACAGAATATTCTAGAATATTCTAGATTTACTGAGATCCCTGGGAGTCAGCCACAATTTGATAAGGAAGTCACTTTAGAAACTAATATTTTTAAGTGCCCACTATGTGCCAGTTACTTTGGGGATATGGCAGTGATAAAGAGGTGTGCGTTCCCGCAGTGGGGGTCAGCCACAAATTAATGCCCTAAACCAACAAGTATGATGACAGATGGCAGAGGCCACCGGAGAAAACAGCTGGGGACAGAGAGCTCCATTACACAAAGCCCAGTTTGGCTTATTTGTAGGCTATTAAAACCGGTATCTGGAAACCAGCACTCAATGGTCACACAACAAGGCATTCAAGGAAGAGAGAACAGCTAATACAAAGGCTCCTGTAAGTAAATAATCTCGGGACATCTGGGAGCAAGAAAAATATCAGTGCATTCACCACTGTGTGGACATCAGGCAGAACATTAAGTTATGGGATGGGAAAGGTGAGTAGGAACAGATTAGGTAGGACTCTGGACACCAGACAAGGGACCTGGGTCCTCCCTGCTCTGAGTAACCAGGGGAGGGCTTCAGGCAGCAGAGTGTCATGATTTGACACAAGTTTTTAAAAGATCATTCTATGGGTGTGTGGGTGGCTCACTGAGTTGAGAATCCAACTCTTGATCTCAGCTCAGGTCACGATCTCACATTTCATGAGTCAGAGCCCCACATGGGGCTCTGAGCTGGTGGTATGGAACCTGCTTGGGATCCTCTCTCTCCCTCTCTCTCTCTCTCTGCCCCTCCCCTGCTCATGCGCTCTCTCTCTCAAAACAAAAAAAAAAAGTACAAAAAAAAGATCATTCTAGCTGGCATGTGGACAAAACAGAAAGCAAGGAGATGGTTGATAAGGCTATTTCAAGAACTGAGCAAAAGATTATGGTAGCCTGGGGTCCCAGTCCTCTGGGTGGTGAAGACAGACAAGGTGGGGGTTGAGATGAGTCTGGGGAGTGATGCCAGTATGGATCGTTGATGAAATGTGGGCACTGTTAGGTTAGCGTAAGGCCGTCTGTAGAAATATGATGTGAGCGCTGTATGTAGATTTGTAAATGTAAATATCTAATGCCTTGTAATAATTTATTTAGTCCACCATAGCCAAAATATTACCAGTCTAATATAAATATGCAACCAATATAAAAACTATTAATGAAATATTTTACATCCTTATCTTTTTGAAATGAAGTCTTTGAAATTCAGTGAGCATTTTAAGTTTACAGTGAATTGTGGGTCAGATTAGCTACCTTGCAAGGGCTGAGGCCACACATGGCCAGTGGCTGCTCTATGGGATGGCTCAGGGCTTGAGCGAGTGAGTGAATGCAGGTGCCGATTGCCAAGATGATAAAGACCAGGGTGGGGGTGAGCTGTGAAACCCCTCAGAAACACAAAGGGAGATGCCAAGCACAGAGTGGGGTGCGCGAACCCAACGGTCCAGGGGAGACCCAGCCAACAGTTGGCCGAGTGTGGATGATACATAAAGCCATGAGACTGGACAGAAGGTACAAGAACGTACCCGGAGGAGGACACGTAGGATTGAGCTCTGGGAAAGTTCGACATTAAAAGTAGGGTTTTCACCCCCTTCCTCGAAGCCGTTGTTATTTGGGCTGAATATGTATTTGTGTGTATGTGGGGGGAGGGGCGGTCCTGTGCCCTGCAGGATGTTTGCCACCATCCCTGGCCTCTCCGTCCCCAACGACAGGCCTCTCCATGACTTCCACTCCAAGATGTGACAACCAAATCAAATATGTCCCAGACCTTGCTAAGTGCCCCCTGAGGGAAATCTGCCCCTGGTTTAGCAACTTACACGTGGACAGAGGAGGAGAAGCCAGTGAGGTGGGAAGGGTGGGTAGGAGGGCTGGCACAGAGAGGGGACCATGTGTGTAGGGAAGGCGGTGTACATGATGGATCCCTTAGGGAGGGGGGCAGTTTAGCTTCCAGATGTGACTATGAAACAGGCAAAAATAACTTGAATGATGCATTTTATTTAATCCAGTATGCAGGGATGCCGGGCATTGGGCGATGAGTCTGATAATCCCTTGGAGGACACTGGGCTGCGAGGTCAGTGAACGACTCTTTGATAAAAGAGGAATAAAACGGAGCAGAAATGTCTCCAGTGGTGAGGACGTGCCCGCACGGTTCTCTGCTCATGCGCCTCTGTCCTCGGTGGGCAAAGAGGCACCAGAGAAAAACATTCCTGATCAAAAACCTCAAATTACAGAAACACATAGAGAAGGGATTAATATTTTTCTGAAAACACGATGTCATATTTATTCCACTTTCTGTGACTTATTAAATCCCCTGCTACAGTAATTATAGCCATGTATTGTTAGAGAGGTATAAACACTGGAGGAACGCATTACTGTCGGAGATGATTATTAAAACTACAAAATTTTGCCTACAGACGAACACAGGCAGAGAAGAAAATTATTAAAACTCATTTCTAGGAGCCTGCGTGTGTCCTTGGGCTGGGTTCCAAGACAGAGCAGGAAACTGATACTCTGATAATTTTCATTTACAGCACTTTTATTAACAGCATATCTTGTCTCCACCAATTAATCTTTGCAAGGTTTTACTCCTTCTTCTGAATGCGGATTGGGTTTTGATTGTCTGCTTCTTGTGACACTTGCAACGAATGCACGAACGTGTTTCTTAATCAGTTCTGCATGGCGTGTCCCTCCACAGAAACGGACTGAACTCCGAAGAGGGCAAAATAGTCCACCACACAAACTAAGGGTTGGGAGAGAAAATGCATTATTCCCACAGTAATAATGTAGTAACATGGCAGTCCCTCCCTCCATCTGTCTCCTTATCTCTCTCTCTCTGTCTCTTTCCTCCTTGTCTCTCTCTCTCTGACCCTTTCCTCTCAATGAAGACATTTCTAGGGAACGTCTAGGGACCTCTTACAAGCCCTTAGCAACCAACACCCTCTTTCCAGATCTGCTTATCCCACCAGGAAGAGGGACTGATGGCCACAGAGATGGGGACTTCCACCAGCACTGGGTTGGCCAGGGAGAAAGAGTCCTACTTTCAGGAAATCGAAGTGTCTGCAAGCTGAGCATCTCAGACCAGTGCATTCATCCAGGACAAGAGGGAGAAATAAAAAAATGCTTTGCTTAATAAATGCAGTCTTTGGCCAAGTGAGACCTATCTTCTAGCCCAGAAAATTCCTGAGCCAAGAGTTAGGATTTTGCTGACTGCTCACCAAATGGCAGAGACTTCCTCTGGATTACTCATTTGTGCATTTTGGGTGCAGGTGGAATCTTGCTGAAGTTCCTGCCCACTTAAGAGTGAGTTCCTAAAACAATGGTATTTGAAATACGCACAGGGAAATCTGGGAAGATCTGTTAAATGTGCATTTCTCTGGTCCAGCCAGAGCCTTACTGAGCAGGAAGCGGGGAAGGAGGGGCTGGGAGTCAGGCAGGAGCATCAGGTTCCTGCGACCACACAGATCTGAAGCACACCGGGGCAGGTCAGAAATCTAGTAATATTCAAAGCTGATGACAACATTTCTGGCTAAGAGTAGTCTTGGTATTTCAAGCAAAGATTTTGCATCCCTCAATGCGAAGCCAGGCCTTTTAGGTAAATTCTCTATGAAAAGAGGCTGGGCACACCTATTTGAAAATACGTTAATCACTACTTTTAACATGCAGTGCCAGCCAGAACCAGGAGCCACTGGGGCGTGATTTTGCTCCCAGGACAGGAAATAAGTTGGCAGCCCCAACCCCATTTATTCAGTGGATTTAAAATGCCAGACAAGGGCTCCCTGCTTCAAATAAGAAACGTTAATACAACTGGCTCATCCCCCCACCTGGACTGTTTACAGAAAGCGGATTTTGAAGAATGGTTCCTGTTTGAAGGACTTTTCTAGGGAATGGCTGTTGTCCCAAGAATTATATTTCCAAATTAAAGACAGGTTTTTTTTCCCCTCCTCTGCTTCATTTCTGGATAGCTGAGAGACATGGAGAAGCTAGAGATTATCATGCTCTATCAGCTTAACAGCCAAAATAAATACTTTACTTATGTGGTTGTACATCAGGCTTTTAAATATGATGGCATGTCTAATAGAAATGAATAATGAATGATGTGTTTGCTTTAGTGCTGTTGATCAATTTATTTTCTGGGTTAATGGCTCGGTGATTGGTAGGGAAAGAAAATGTTAGGAGGCTGGAAGGCAGCTATTTAGATGGGTAAGGTGAGGCACATGTAACTGTGGACAGTGGCCGAGGAAACTCTCCACCCATCCCCATGACTTTAGTCCCAGAAACAAACAAACAAAAAAGAATACTGACGTGAAAGAGAGTTTGTATAATACACATAAATAACTGTTTGGGAGTCTCAGAAAATAGAATGCTTTTTAAAAAAAATTTTTTTCTTTTTACTTAGAAATTAAAAAGTACCTTTTTCTTTAGGCAATTTAATTCTAATATTGTGATAAATTATTGCATGTTTTAGGGGTGATTTAATCTGTATATATCGAATTACTGTACACATGTCAATAAGTTATTTTGTAAGGGCTACCTGTAAATTAGAAATACATGTGTGTATGGGGCACCTGGGTGGCTCAGTTGGTTGAGCGTCTGACATCGGCTCAGGTCACGATCTCGAAGTTGGTGAGTTTGAGCCCTGCGTTGGGCTCTGGGCTGACAGCTCAGAGTCTGGAGCCTGCTTTAGATTCTGTGTCTCCCTCTCTCTCTGCCCCTAACCCACTCGCCTTCTGTCTCTGTCTCTCTCAAAAATAAATAAACATTAAAAAAAATTTAGAAATACGTGTGTGTGTGTGTGTGTGTGTGTGTGTGTGTGTGTGTAGGCATACGGATTTGGAGATCTATGCCCATTTATTCAACTTAACTCGAATTTCAGGACTAAGATTCATGCTCAGGCAACATACTCATGGAAAGACAACACATTTTTTAAGACATAAAATTCTTCTTGAATTAAAGATTTTTTTTAACAAGGACAAATAGAAGCAAAAAGATTATTGTAACTAGAACTTCGATTCACTAATTTTCCAATCACTGTTTTCCCAATGAACATTATCTCCCTTTGCTAGTAGCCAAAACCACCTTCCATTTCTGGAAAATCAAGGCAAAAGTACATGATAGGCTACATTTGGAGACACAAGAAAATGTCTCCTAATTTTAACAATCAAAAAGGGAAGAAGGACTTCCACTATGGTCCAGATAGAATCATAGGCACTGGACTTCCCTTCCCTTCCTGAACAGCTAGCAACAAGATAAGACACAGGACACAACACTGGTCTGCCTCTGGCCACCGGGAGGTGCAGGACAGTGACCTCCAGAAACCAGCAGGTTCCCATCTCACTGCCTGGGAAGATTTTCCACCACAGCAAAAGGAGGGCAGTTAAACAGAACCTAGTGGTCTCACTGGATTGAGGCTACTGACCTCAGGGTTTACAGATGTAATGGGGTCGAAATTTGTGAGGCAAAGTTCTGAAAGAGAGGGGAAAAGAGAGACAGTGCATACATGAGCTCACACACTCTGGGGACTCTTGGAGAATGCCCTCAAGACTCAGTCCTGTGGTGTGGTATGTGAGGAGGTTGCTGGTGCCCCAGGAAGGACCCCCAGAAAGGTGTGACAGTCGCTGGAGCTCACTCACGGCCAGAAATAGTTTGTCTCCCCTCACACAGTGTGGAGGAATCTCCTGATCATGCCCAAGCAGTGGCAGAGATTATCCCTGGGCTTCAGTTTGCTCTGCCCTCGCCAGAGCAACACCTAAAACAAGGGGTTTGATGTTGATTCCAAGTGAGTTAACTTTGTGCCACAGGAAAGCCAGATAATATTTAAAGAAATACAGAAAATACTTTACAGCCAAAAAAATATACAGTCCACAATGTCTGGCATTCAATCAAAAATTATCAAGCATATAAAGAAACAGGAAAATATGCCCATCAGAAAGAAAGAATGAGGGAGAAGAAGGAAGGAAGGGAGGAAGGAAGGAAGGAGAAAAAGAAAGGAAAGAAGGAAGGGGGGAAGGGGGGAAGGAAGGAAGGAGAAAAAGAAAGGAAGGAAGGAAGGGGGAAGGAGGGAAGGGGGAAGGGAGGAGGAAGGAAGGGGGGAAGGGGGGAAGGGAGGAAGGGGGGAAGGGAGGAAGGAAGGAAGGGGGAAGGGGGGAAGGAAGGGAGGAAGGAAGGAAGTCAGGAAGGAAGGGGGGAAGGGGGAAGGGGGAAGGAAGGAAGGGGGAAGGGGGGAAGGAAGGAAGGAAGGGAGGGAGGGAGGGAGGGAGGAAAGAAAGGAGGGGAGGGAGGAAGGAAGGAGACAAAGTAATCAACAGAAACAGACTGAGGAGGGACAGAGGTGACAGGTTGGTAGACAAGGATACAACAAAAGCTAGGGGGATGCAAAGCAAAGACACCAGAGTCACAAGACATGTTAAAGAAATCCTCACGTGGGAGTAATGAGACCAGGTGGCAATGTTGGTGTAGACAAAGGAATGAAAAGCGCCTTGTGTGAGCAAATGTCATCGACTTTATATTATCATTTAATCTCTTTAAAAGATATATGTTTAACTGAACGTAATAACAGCGCCATCTAGGATTTAAACACACGTAAAACGAAAGAGTTTCAAGAGCGGCAGGAAGGCTGGCGGGTGGACTGGGACACACAGCAGAATCATGTCACTGTTTCACACCTGGGATGGTCCAACTGCTGTGTAAACGCAGATGATGGTCAGTTCACAACTGTGTACTATGAGCCCTAGAGAAATCATTGTTTAGAAAACACACATAGAGCATAAGCTAATTAAGAAGATAAAGCTGAATCATAAAACCAATCAGTTAACACAAAATAAGGCAGGAAAAGAAGGAAAACAGAAGATAAAGTTGATCGATTTTTTCAACAAACAGCCCTGGAAGAAAAGAAAACAGAAAAAGAATCCCAAACTTGACCTCACGCCACACATAAAATTTAACGCAGAATAAAGCATAGATTGAAATAGATGAGCTAAAACTATAAGACTTAGAGATGAAAAAGAATACATAGAAGAAAAGTGTACTTACCTTGGCTGACGCAAAGATTTTCTTCAACTGGACACACAAAAAGCACACAATATAAAATAAATACTTGATAATTTGGACCTCAACAAAATTTAAAACTTTTGCTCCCTACAAGCCACTGTGAAAAAAAATCAAAATGCAAGCTGGAGACCAGAAAAAAGAAATTGAAATGACTTGTGTCCGGAATATATAAAGAATACTTAAAATGGAATAATAAGATGACAGCCCACTTTTTTTTCAATGAGCAAAAGCTTGGCCACACAGTTCAACAAAGACAGTGGCGAATGAGCGCATGGAGACAACGTGACATCATTAGTCATCAGGGAACGGCAGCCTAAAACCGCTACATACCATCACCCCAGAACGGTGGAAATGGAAAGCACTGGAAGGGGGAGAGCAGGAACTGCCGGGGGGAAGTAAAATGGACAACCGGTGTGGAGAGCATTCTGACCGCTTCTTACAAACAAGCACGCACCCTGCGATCCAACACTTCTACTTACGGTGACTTACTGGAGAAATGGAGCCATGCCCGCACGCAAAGGCTTGTGTGCAAATGTTCATAGAGACTTCCGGTAAGAGCCCCAAGTGGGCGGTGAACGGATTAACAAACTGAGGTCCCACCGTACAACTGGCTACTTCTCAGGGACAAAACAGAACCTGCACTACTGAGATCAGAGTGTCGTGGATGAATCTGAAAACGCTGAGTGAAAGTAGCCGGGCATAAAGGGTTATACACTATTTGATTCTTTTCATATGAAATCCTTGGAACAGGCAACGCTACGGTGATAAAAACAGATCTGTGGCTGCCAGGGACCAGGGGGCCGAGGAAAGGATTGTCAGGGAGCCTCCGGAGGTGACATGACCTGTGGCGTGACCATGGCAATGGTTACTCGGCTGTACTCGTGTTAAACTCATTGAATTGTAGGGGCGCCTGGGTGGCGCAGTCGGTTAAGCATCCGGCTTCAGCCAGGTCACGATCTCGCGGTCCGTGAGTTCGAGCCCCGCATCGGGCTCTGGGCTGATGGCTCAGAGCCTGGAGTCTGTTTCCGATTCTGTGTCTCCCTCTCTCTCTGCCCCTCCCCCGTTCATGCTCTATCTCTCTCTGTCCCAAAAAAAAAAAAAAAAAAAAAAAAAAACTCATTGAATTGTAGCTTACACTTGGTGCATTTCCCTGTATGTAAATAATAGCTCTATAAAGCTGACTACGGTAAATGTGGCAGGGAGGAAGGCAATGGAGGAAAGGTAATGACAGAAGGAGACTGAAGTCATGGCTGCCTTCGTTGTCAGAGAGGCAAACTCTGATCAGGAGCACAGAAGCTTCATTATGTTTCCAGCACTTGAGCGAAGCCAGCCCATTAGTCCGTGCTCTCTGTGAGCTGAAGAATGGTTGAAAATGGCCTTAATGATCATGGAAGAGATAAGAGTCGATGTCCTGCACCCTGCCCGCTCAGTAAATGCTATGGATGATGGAAGAAAGCGAGGAAGGAAGGAAGACAAGAGGACGCACTTAGCGCTCACAATTGTCAGTGTTTGCTCTGGGCTCCCCTCCACAAAGCTTTGAGGGGACGGCAGAGATCAAGACACATGCCCCGAAGAGGAGTCTGGTGCAGGAAACCAACTATCTATGGATAATCCTCCAAATAATTTTTAGAATTCCAACTGTGTCAATTGTACTGGAAAAGGGAATCACGTTGTAAGGGCTTTCGGGGATGTGGATCGTTTATGACAACGCTTGAAGACTCAGGTGAAAACAAGGAGGGAAATTATCCAAAGCAAAGGGAACAGCAGGTGCCAAGTCCCTGAGACAGGAATGACCACAAGGTTCTTGAGAATCCCAAGAGTCCGGGGTGCCTGGAGCTGAGAGAGCAATGGGGCAGATGGTGAGAAATTAGGATAGACCTGTAGTTCTCAATTTCTGCTGCATGCACCAATCACACAAGCAGCTTTTTAAACAATATTTAAGGCTGGGCCCCATTTCAACTAAAGAATCAGAATCTCCTTATTTAAAATAAAAGGCAAGAAAAAAGGAAAGAAAAGAAATCCTTTTCGATCGCCTCTAATTAGCAACCAGGGCTGAGAACATCTAATTATGGTAGTAGATCCGTAGTTGAAGGATGGAGGCTACGCAGACAGAAACACCTGAGCCAGTTCACGACTTGAGTCAACGTCTCCACACGCGGATCTGAATAAAGATTCAGAAATGTACTTCGAACCATTGCTCTGCATCAATCCCAAACAATTCCCCAAAGGTTGGGAGGAATATGTCACAGAAATGAAAGCCAGGAGCATAAATCCTTCCAGAAGGGCTAGGAGGGAAGGCTCCAGCTGGGCGCAAATGTGTTGCCTTAGAGAATTTGTCTTTTCTGTTTCATCACAGATGATCTTTCTCCAACTCCAACTCCAGAGGCTTCTTTCTGGTCACATTCACCCCCTTGTGAACTTCTGTGCTAAGAGCAGGTGCAGACATGTGGAGACTGCCCTGGTCTGCCCCACCGAGCCAGCAGGAGTGACAACGGACACATCCATCCTTTATTAAGATGCACAAGAGTAGGGTTGGGACCATGCACCCATCAAGTGCCCACCTGTAAAACAAACTTCTGTCCTCTCACTGAACCCTACTGATAGGTTGCTTGCTTATGCTTGAACGGATGCCTTTCATTTCAACCGACTGAGCCCCCGACACACACACACACACACACACACACACACACACACACACACACACACACACACACACAGAATGGAGCAGAGGGCTCCCTTTCTCAGACTGAACTCGCTCAAGGAAGGGCAGGCTTTGCCAAGCCGCCCTGCAGGTAAGCTCTTAGGTCACATTTCCCAGCTAAGGCCAGGAATGGTGCTTCAAAGGAAATCAGAAGGTAAACATCATTAACAAGTTTGTAGCGTATTTGAAATCACAAAGATGGCCAGGCCACCTGTCTTCAACCTGCCAGCTCCTATTAAACCATCAAAGGCTTATTTGTGTTTCTTTGATGTGGGTTGCAAGCAAAATCCTACAAATGATGGTAGATTAAATGTTATGAATGGACCCAAAAGGCACAGCTGGAAAACGTACCAATTCTCCATCTTGGGATCAAACTCTGTCTCCAATTAAATATCAGCTGCTTACAGTTTTAGCTAAGGCACAGATACTCTATAAATCGGGCAACCTATTTGAAGGGCAATTAGCAATATTTTTATGTTTATCAAAATTTATAGTACACATGCCTAGGTTTCTGCTCCGGGCCACAGTGGAGTAACTTGTAGCAGACAATAGCACCGCTGAGAACAAGAAAGAAACATGGAGAAAACCACCCAAGAATCCTGTTTGGAAGCATTAAGTGCTGCCATGGCATCGAGTGGGGCTACCCCCACCAAGCTGGTATTAGTATTCCCAGTCCCCTGCTGTGTGGACAGGGTGGGGAGGGCATGGGGGAGGGAACAGGATCTGCCGGGAGGCAGTGACATCGGCCAGCACAACTTCCTGCAACCTCATCCAACTGAGGAGATGAAGATTGTAGTGTGGGGCTGCCCGGAGACGAGGGGCTGAGAGCCTCTGGCTAAGGGGGACACTGAGAGGCGACCCCGACTCCCTGTGGGTCCGTCCTTGAAGCGTGCAGGATAACGGGCTAAGAAGCCACAGGAGGGCAGAAAAAGCAGGGCACAGTTTTCAGTGAGCTCTAGGGCTAAGAAGAGAAAAAGTTATATGAATTCAGCATCTGTGAAGGAGGAGGACAGCTGGTGAACACCGAGGTTCTCCTCCGGGACGTGCGTGGGGCAGGGCACACAGCAGCACGGGCAAACAGCTAGACCCATGGCGGAAGCCCACCCACACGGATGCGGTCACGGTGTCACAGCAAGAGTGACCGAGCGCGGAGAACAGGCGACGGATAGATACACGCTGCACCTCGTATGCATGTGGGAAGCGCCATGTGCCCTGGCTTCTAACACACACCAATCACAAACCAAAACCAGGCAGGCTGCAGATCTGAATGTGAGATGCACAGCAGTAAACGTTTTAGAAGGAAGCCTGGCACGTCCTCACTTCTGAGGCAGGACTAATGGTAGCACCTAGAGCAGAGAGTGATTAATTACTTACCCTTAAAATTGACAAAAGACACGTGACAAGAGGGCACAGACAAGACACCAGGAGGGAAAGGTATCTGCAGTACATGTGCCCGGCAAAGGCCTTTGAGCCCGTGTATATGAAGAACTCTCGTAAATCCGTAAGACAAAGACAGATGTCCCAACGGGGGGGGGGGGGGCGGGGGGCAGGAAGGACAAAGAAAGAGAGAGAGAGAGACAGAGAGAGAGAGAGAGAGAGAGAGAAAGAAAGAAAGAAAGAGAGAGAAAGAAAGAGAAGACTGAATAGTCCTTTGTCACCAAATGGCCGTTACGCTCATGAGAAGGTAATCAGTGACATTAATCATGATAAAATGCAAATTCAGCCCAAAACGTGCTGTCACTATGTACTTAGCCAGAGTGGTTGAATTAAATAGACAGAAAACACCAAACACCGGTGAGGATGTGCAGCAACCTCTTGCGGGCTGCTCGTGGGACAGTGACTGTCACAAGCACTCCAGAAGTCTCTTTGGGCGTGTCTACTGAGGCTGAACATGCTGATGATCTACGACCCACCGACTCCTGGGGACCCACCCCAGGGACACGCTCACAGAAGTGTAAGTTACCAGGCTCTGGAAATATGTCAAGAAGGTTTATAGCATTATTTGCAACAGACAAAATACAGACGGAACCCAAATATTCATCAGCAGTGGAATGGATAAACTCTAGTACTATTTATATCTTCAGGAGAACGTACAAGCACTGTCTGTCTCACACACACACACACACACACACACACAGGGACAGGTACCACAAACATAATGTACAGGAGACCACCTGCTGGGTGCTTCCGTCCCAGAGTTCATAAATAAGGGAGGGGGGCTGTGGGGACAGAGGCTAGGGAGGTGGGCCTCGGGGGGCTTACATCTGGTGCCACACCTGGGGACACCTGCTGTTTTAGTTGTGTGCTCACCTTGCACTGGGTGATAGTCACATGGGTGTGCTCTCTTTGTGTAAAGCCATTGATTTGTACACTTCTTTCTGATTTACACAGTTTCTGTAGGATCGTTCCACTTCCGTAAAAATCTTATTATAAAAAACACACGTAGCCTGTGGCCCCAAATTCCACTTCTTAGAATTTATCCTGTAGATACACTTACATGGAGTAAAGAGACACACATAAGCTGCTGTTTGGGGTTTTTTTTTTTTACAGCCTTGTTTATTATAGCCCACAAGTGAAGACAGCTTAATGTGGTTCCATTTAAATAAATTAAGGTGCATCTACACAGTGCAGGATTCTGTGGCTGTGGACAAAATGCAGTTCTATACGGGTCGGTATAAAACAATCACCAAATATGGATTAAATGCAAGAAGCAAGGTGCAAAACAGTGGGCACTCCCATAATGGCTAAATACAAGAGACAGAGGGGGAGCTCTACATATATCTGAAGAACCACAATAAGCTGGAAAAAATGGTACATTCCAGACTGAGAGACAAGGCACTCTGGTCTGAACTCACAGAGAGGTGAATCTCTTTATATTTTTTGTTCTTTTTGACTTTTCAAATGGGCATACATGGTTTTCCAGTCCCACTCCCGAGGGACACACACACACACACACACACACACACACACACACACACACACACACACAAAACCTAATGCAGAGAAAGGACACTGTGAGGAATTCATGATCATACCCTTTGTGCCTTTTGCACTGATGAATTCAAGGCATTTCTCACATTTTAAATTAATTCATGGGCATTAAACATGGTGACGTTGTGCTATTTACTGTTAGCAACTGCGTAGTCACAGAAGCCTCCAAAAGCAGCCTGGGAGGAGGCGGGGAGGGAGGCTGCTGGGAACGGAGCTCAGGAGTACAGAGTCACTTACAGACTGGGATCCAGGCAGCTCCTTACAGCCCTGCAGGGATCAATGACCACATTCACAGGGGAAGGTGTGGGCTGTGCTTGCAAACACTCATGCGTCTGTGTGTGTGCAACCTCGGGGTCCTTTACCAATTTGGTGCCATAGGGAATAAATTCAATTGCTTGAGGAGGAGTATCGTCGGCAAAGAAGAATTTTGCCTTAAGCCAGTTTGATAATTAGGTTGAAAAACTAGAGGCCAAACACAATACATATATAGCTTATAATGTTTTTAACCTATTTCACAAAACGAAACTAAGCTGGAAAGGAACAGGGAATAAATCGAAGCATAACGTGAACTTGAAAGGCAGCAGTGGAAAGGGCTCGTGAGTGCAGGCAGGCTAGGAGGGACAAGGGACCCGGGGACAGAAATGAAAACGAAAGTGGTTCTCCACAGGCCGGAGCTGGAATATTCTGAGATCTATTTTACACAGGGCAGCACAGGTAAAAGCCACTGGCATCTAACGCAGTACGTACTAGGTGCTCAGGAAAGATTCACTGAATCTGCATCTGTGTGAAATGCCCAGGAATGGTGCTACTCTGCTATACCCAAGGGCTGCTTCAAACACTGGATCAAAACTGAGATCGGGTCACAGATACAGAGAAGTGTTCGTGTGTGTATGATTCATATATGATGTGTAATGTTAATACTGCATAAATGTACATAATATATATACCTGTGTGTGTGTATATATATACAATGCATGTAATGTAGGATTTATATAATGTTACATATATTTGTATGTATTTATACGTAAAGAGACTCAGAACTGGACAGAAGTTAAAGCAGAAAAGAGAGGTTTTCTTCAAAAAAAAATATTGCAACAAAGGAAGAGAGACATCAACACAGAGCTGGGTTCAACTCTGAACACAACCAGAACAATTGGGGATTCAAAGCCAAGGGGCAAGCTGGGGAAGGGGGCATGCGGGCACCGGTGGGTGGACAGTTCCTAGGAGGAGAAATCAAGGGTGAGACGGATTCCGGCCAAGCCCACCTGACGGGATTCTCGCTGAAAGCAGGCCGGGGTGAGGGGCAGATATCCCTGAGGTGAGAGTGGAAATGAGGAGCTTGTCAGGTATCGTGGGTGGGGGATTTTCACCTCACTGACTCACCAATCCATGCCGACACTGGATTCTACACGGATGGGCCTTTTGGGGGAGCGGGGTCAGGGAAATCTGACGAAAATGTGATCAGGCAAAGAATGTTAGTTTCAAGGATATCCTTTGCAGCATTGCTTATAATAAAAACACTTTCCAACAATCCACCAGGGGATGGACCCAGAAAACAACTGCACTTGTGACTGTGTCCATGCTACAGGGTACCAAGCAGCTGCTGTCAAAAATAAGCCCGTTCTGGGGGCGCCTGGGTGGCTCAGTCGGTTGGGCATCCGACTTCAGCTCAGGTCATGATCTCACGATTCGTGAGTCTGAGCCCCGCATCGGGCTCTGTGTCAGTTCGGAGCCTGGAGCCTACTTTGGAGTCTGTGTCTCCCTCTCTCTCTGCCCCTCCCCTGCTCATGCTCTGTCTCTCTCTGTCTCAAAAATAAATAAACATTAAGAAAAAAAATAAGCCAGTTCTACACACTGAGGTGGAAAGATTTCTGAGATACAGTCACCGAGCTGCAGACCTATTGATATTTAACACACACACACACACACACACACACACACACACAAAGACGCTGTACTTCTACAAGCCCATGTTTATTTTATGAATGCATACAGAAAGGTCTGGAAGGATCAGTAAGTCAGCAGCAATGAGGGAGCAGGGAGCAGGTCTGTCTGTGATGATCAAGGGGGACTTTATTCTTTTGTGTGAGGTCTGATAGTTTTAACAAAGAGAACCTGTTTATGCGATACTTGTATATATGTTTTTTATTTAGTGAAGCAATTGATGAGACCACCTTGAAAATTATACTGTACTATTTAAATACGATGATAGCATTAGGTGCATGGATCAGTCATTATGTCAGGGAGCACCGTGTGTCTAGAGCTATGTGATCCACGGTGATTTATGAGCATCTGGAATGATGTTCATTCATTCACTCATTCATTCATTCATCCATTCATTCTACAAATATTCTTTGCATCAGGCAATACGGCGGCTTGAGACACAAAATTTACAGGCTGTTGGGGAGAAAAGCAAGACACAAGAAATGAAATTAATAGCTGGGCTTTCTGAGTGTGTAAACATGCAGTGTTCCTGGTGCTTTACGGGGTACCACTCAGTCCTCCCGGTACCCCCGAGGATTCCCACAGTGCAGGTGGGGGCACAGAGGTGGAGAGACTCACGCTGGATGACCAGGCAAGGGACAAAGCCAAGAAATGAAACCAGGGACTCTGATGTCAGAGCCTGCTTCCCCCCAGGGTCCAGAAATGATGGAAAACAACAGCACTTTACAAAGTGGAAGGCACACTCCCTGAAACTGTGGAAAGAAGCAAGTGGGAAGAGGCTGTGGGGGCTTTAAATTTCATGAACTGGCAAAAAGGATGGAGTGAAAAATCCATACTGGGGAGCAGGCATCTGCAGAAAGTGTAGAAACAGGGAGCTATGTGACACTGAGCCATCTAACCAGGAGAGAATGTTCTTGTACAGAAGCAGTAGGACCTTCATGTCTCCACTTTTGTGTATTCATCCTACAAATATTTGCCGAGTGACTGCTATGCTTTGTCCACTGGGTAGGAACTGAGTATTCGGTCAAGAGAAAAAAGGCATTGCCCCTATCTTCACAGAGCATCTGTGGGTGGGAATGTCAATACACAAACTAAGTAAAAGTTGTAGTTACAGGGTTCTGGTTCCAGCACCGGAGAGGATATCCAAAATGTCTCTGCTATTGTTGTTTAGAAATGTTGATAAAACTAATAAGCATTATTTTCAAGACACAGCCCAGAGAGCTGGAAAGAACAAATGCCTTTGGGATTGAGACCTCCACAAAACGTGGACCCTCTACAAACCTCACCCTTAGTGAAAGGACCGTACAGAAAGGCATCATCTGCCCTGAACACTACAGGATCTCATCTGTTTCTGCCTGGACCCCGCCTTGGAAGGAAAAATTAATGGTCTCCCCTGAGAATTGACCATCACAGCCTGAGTCTTAAATGGGTTTGGTGTTTAAAATTTAACTCTCAGATTACCCCCAAGTCTCCAAGCCAAGGATATCATGAAAAAATTGGTCTAAAGCCAACAACAACCCTACACATCCAGCAGAGACAAGCCCAAAATTGCTTTGGGGGAAACACACTCCCAATCAAGACACATAGGCTCCTCCAGCTAAACCCCAGTAAACATGGATTCGCAATTCAAGTTAAGAGACTCATGAAAGAAAACCCTCCACCTCCGTGAGCATGAGCGGACCCGACAAACAGCAAGACTCGAGCCCAAGCACTGCAAATAATTGAAGAATTCTATTACAAATTGAGTGTGTTCAACATGACAGGAGGCACGGAGGAGGCAGCAAAGCCGTGAGAACAGAATAAGACGTGGGACAGCAGCAAGGGTAGGTTCCAAAGAGGGCGGGTCATGGCACAGAGTCAGGGAACTGAAGACTCAACCCCCAAGGTTGATGCTGAAGGAATCGGGGGGCTGGCCGTGGAACCAGTGTCCTGTCCAGAAAGCAGCACAGGGGGGAGAGGAGCTGGAAGAAGTTGAGACTCGGGGATGCACAAAATAGGAAAAACTGGCCCAACGTACATTCGCCAAGAATTCCAGAAGGGGAGAAGAGAGGTCCGGGGTGAAGAGCAATATCCCAAAACAATATCCATCAATAATGCACTGCTGATGAAATATAAAGATGGGCACCAAACAGGGTAAGTTTGAAAAATCACATTAACAGCAACTAGAGAAAACAGACTGAACTGGGAACAGGATTCCCAACAGGCAAGGGAGGCCAGAGTGCTGAGACGTAACCTCCAGCCATCCGTCTCGGATGCCTGAAGGAAAAGAGAGAAAGTCTGCCCAGGAATTTTTCATTGGAGCCTGCATCCCACACGGTCTGAGATCAGACAAAACACAGAAGAGCCTGGGAATAAAGAACCATAGAGAGAGAGAGGACCGAGGGTGCGATGTGATGGGTTGAAGAAGTGGAGAAGGGATGTGATTGAGTCACAGGACAAAATGTGGCCCATCAAGACGAGGTTGTTGGTTGTCGTGTTAGGCTCCTTTGAAAATGAAAAGAACAAGAAAAACCCCCATGGAGGACCACAGCGGCACCTGAGGGCTTCCTTCTGCAAAGGACCATGACCTCTACACCCATTATGCATTTAAGGCTCTAATTATCTTGCTGAGCAGAGGAGGCAAGTGAAGTTTAAGAAAGTTTAAACACTTAATCCAGCTACGGATGGATTTTCACTGGGGCCAGTTGACTCCAGGGCCACTCCGTAATGGTTACGATTCCACCTCCAGAAAGCAGCCCTCCACCTGCAGGGCTCCAAAGGAGAGGAGAAAAATCAGCAGGGGCTGCGCGGGCTCCCTCTGCCCATGGTCCTGGGCGCAGACAGCCAAGGGTTCTCAGCTCCTCGGGGAGCAAAGGACCTAACACAGCTGTAGTCCTCAACACAAGTCCGTTGGCCGGGGTGTAGACAAGTACCAGGAAACACAGGTTGTGCTTGGAGTAAAACCCGGCAGCAGGAACCACAACGCTCAAGGCTCAGTGTCCTTGTTCAGCAATTCTGATCCGCAGATGACAATTAGCAATGACACATGGGAAATACCAGGTTTTACCCAGACAGAGTTTAATTGGACCTTAAATAAAGGGTATTTTCATTGTGAGAGAGCAAAACAGGAAATCTTCTACATGTTAAGCAAAGTCCTTATTAGGGGATGCTGGTCAACGTTATCCATGGAGGCTGTGAAGCCATTACTGTGGGCAAAGTGGCTCAGGTCAGCACAGGCTTGCTTGGCCAGGACAGGGAAGGCCTGGGAACACGGGCCCAGGCTGAGGGTAATATTCCACATTTGTCCAAGGGCAGAAAATCAGCTGAGAATCTTTGTGTTACAAATCCCAGAAAGACTGCTTCAAACTAGTGAAAACAGTTTCAGAAATTGTTTGATTATGGTTAAAAACAAACGAAATAGTAGGAATTTGGGGATTTGGGGATTTAAATATTCTATATCTATTTTTAAAACATATCTTCCTGGTTGAAACCTGCCTTGAAGTCCTTAAGGAACAGGCAGGAAATAAATGTGGGAAAAACAAACAAACAAACAAACATGCCCGTCTTGGTGATCTGTCACATCCAGCAGGAGTTGCCCTTGAGAAGGAGAGTAAGCTGGTGTGGGGGGCTGGGTTCCGTCCACACTACCAGCTCTCTCGCGGAGGACTCCTCTCCGTGGGTGTATAACAGCCACATCTGCTTTCCGCAGCCTCCATTGGCCCCCAGCATCTCACGCCCATCCCATGCACCACCCAGTGGGAATTTCAGCAGAATTTCCGTAGTTCCCAAGTCAAAGGGCCACACAATCTGGGAAGGTGTTTAGCCATGCGTGGTGACAAAATGTCCCCAAGAATGTGCTGCTTGGCTTGCTTCAGTAAAAGCCACGTGGAGAACACAAGGTTCACTAAAGTCGATGTCATGGTGTGTCGTAAAGAGAAAGGGTTTGAATCAGACACCCAGTAAAGAAGGTTGCCCAGTTTTGTTCTCCTCACCCACCAAAATGGGGGCTGGTGAATTTTTCCGGGAAGGCTCAGATAGGTCCTGTGGGCCGAACGGTCTCTGTCATAATGACTCACCTCTGCCATAGAAAGTGGTCACAGACAACATGTAAGTGAACAGCGTGGCTCTGTTCCCACAAAACCCTTACCGATGGGCAGTGCAATATGAATTTCATGTCATTTTCACACGTCACCAATTAGGGTTCTTGTTTTGAATTTCCCCAGCCATTAAAAAGTGTAAAAACCCTTCTTAGCTTAAAGATCGCACAGAGGGCGGTGGCTGTGACCCGTGGGCCACAGTTTGCCGACCCTTGAGCTAAAATGTGCTCTATGTGCCCGTGGGTCCGTCTTTCTGTACGGCGGCCCTGTCCACAAGCAGGGGCACATAGTAGTTGCTCAGTGAATATTTATTGGCTGGCCCAGTGAGAGAGGGGGAAGAGAATACACCGCAGAGATTGAGGCACGTGCCAGGAAGCAAAGCACGAGGAGGCACAGGTCACCTGTGGAGAGGCAGGGCGAACTCTCTCTTGCCGACGTGGGCTCAGGTGACTCCAGGCTTTACAGCATTGTGCCTGCCCTCCCCCAGCTGGATTTTAAAATGAGCTCCACCATATACTTATTTTTAGGCCTCCAAATTTCATCAGCCACGTTTGAAAATGCCATCTCTCTTCCTGTCATTAAGCCAAGGCATTATCTATGGACGGCCTACTATGTTCTTGGTGTATTTCCTCAGCACCTATCTGCAGAAGGGGTACACCCGTCAGCCGCCCCGAGTGGGGAGGGAGGGTAAACAAAGTCCCAATAATGTTCTGACCTACATGTGAACGCAGTTTAAGCCTCTCATAAAATGGGCATTATGAAGCTTATGCGGGAAGCACCGAGCAATCTCCTGGTGGGTGCACCTCCTTCCCGTCCCCCGATTTTCTGTGACTTCAAGGACATTTAGGTAGTTTGATGCAGGAGGATAAACTGGGACTGGAGCCTTGGAGAGAGATGTAGCACCGAGGCTGCAGAAAGCTGTTGCCACTGACATTATAGAGAACACGCTTTAGGCGGTAACTTCGTGTGAGGAATCCCGCAGTGTATACATGTCCCACCCCGCGCACGGAAACACGGTCGTCAGACCCAGGAGATGGAATTGGGAGTCTTCCTCTCTACAGAACACTTTCCAAGGGGCACCTGTTTGTTTTTAATAGCGGGAAGGGGTGCTAAAGAACAATCCAGAAGGCCTCAGCATAAATGGCAGGTGCTTGTGGGCAACCCTGGAAATGATCCAAATAACAGTCCAGATGTCCCCTTCCGTGTAAGAAGGAGTTGAGAAGTTTCCCAGAGTGAACCAGTTCACATTTGGATCCTAACGTCAGGTTGTCGGCTGCCTGGCGATTGCACCTGCTGGGGATTTCAAACAGGTGCAATCCATGCCGGTTTAAGTCATAAAGGGCTAAGCGGCAAAGTGAAGGGCGTGCTTTGAGTAAGAGAGACAAGGTCATGAGACTAAAGGGGGTTCCTCTGAAAGGGGTACGAGAGGTCAACGTGATTTTTATACAAGATATAACGTACGTACTTTGTGTACCCTGTCGTGTGCTATCTTTGAACACACAGCGTCGCCTGACTCCACAGAGGAAGCAGAAACAAAGGGAGGGAGAGAAGATCTCAGACCCCATGGATCGGCATCTGTGGGAGCCGAGACAATCTTCCGTCTCCAACAGTGAATCCCGCAACTGCTTGAACAGAGATGGTGCGCCGGCAGGTGGTTTGGAAATAAGAGGTTGGCAAAAATAGTAGGAGGCGCGCTGGCAGGAGAATTAGAAGTAGCCGTGGTTCAGACGTGTGATGGTGAGGAGGACACCTCAACAGTCCACCGTCCTCCTCGGTCACCGACTTCTATCCCGAACTTGCATCGCTTACCAGTCAAAACAAGCTTTTGCCAACAGCCCCACTAACTCAATCACATCTGAGAATCAAGTCCTGTCCGGCCGGCAAGAAAGACGCCAGGGTCAGCCTCTCCTTGGCTCCTGGGCTGCGGGTGTGCGGGCCACAGGAGACTCGGGTGTTTTCCCTTTTCTTCTTATCACAGCTTTCTCTCCAGGAGATGCTCTAGCAATGGAGCCCTTTTTAGTGTTCATGCCTCCAGATGGAGAGGTGTGCTAGGTGCAACTCATGATTGGATAGATTGGCATTTTGGAGCCACTGAATATTTGATTTCTCTTTTTGGGAATGACACTTTAAAGTTCAGATGACGTTCTGAGGACCTGCCCTCAAGCTCACCCTAACACCCGTGGTCCTTCTGCATGTGGAGTGATCCTGGAGCATCGATCTTTCCTTATGCTCTCCCTCTTCCGCTCCCTCCCTCCTCCCCCGCTTCCTCGTCCTTCTGCCTTTCTTCTTCTCTCCATTTCTTTTTCTTTCTTTCTTCCTACCCTAGCCAAAAATGGCCGGACTAAGGCACTGATTGCCAAAACAAGGATGGATGGACCCTCTGAGCCGGCCAGCAAGCACTGGGTGGAAGAGTGCAAGAGCGCTGGCCGGTGGACGCCTCCCACGCGAGACAGAGACCCACGGGCCAATCCAGTCCTGTATCTGAAGAAGAAGAAAGCTAGTTTGTGGAGGCCCAACATGTCACCCAAAGTGCCTCATAGTTTCTACATAACAGGATTCTCAACTTCATAAAAGTGGCATTTGAAGCCGCCAACAAAATTAAAAACACCAGCTCTAAAACCGAGAACGATCGTGACTCACTGTGCCACAGTGGAGTGGGTCTGGAGAAAAAAACAGGAAGTAGAATGGAACTATCGCGGTGTTTTGTGCCATCAGGGTAGATGCCATCCACCTTCTTCATGGAATGTGGTTATCCTGGGAAGCGGTATGCGGTCCCAACGGTGCCCTTACCATCTCCGTGAGCCAGCGCGAGCTCCCCGCAGGTGGAGTACGCGGACAGGACACGGCGGCCCCTTCCTCCCCTAGCTGTGCATTGACCCTTGTCCCCCACACACAACTTCAGATCCCAGCAGATACCAAATGGAATGCCAACATTCCTCAGCAGCTTGTTTGGGGAAAGCCTAGGACTTCTAATCATATTGTCAAAACCCAAATAAGCCAATGTATCAAGTTGTGTCTCCACAGTGTGACCTAATTATCCGAGAATCATCCCCACCACAAAAAATAATAGCTTGAAAAAGCACTTTTCTTAATCACATCAAACCCAGCTGGTAGGCTTGCCTTGCTCATTAGAAACCAACAGTTAATAAGAAGAGGTCCCCAGATGATTTAGGGGAGAAAAAGAAATCTTTCACCCGACTTGTTTAAGGTAAAGCTAAGGAAGGCCACTGGAAATCTGGGACCAGGGCTGTGGGAGGAACCATCATTTGTAGTGGCTGCTAAGGACAGTCGGAGCCGACCCACCGTGGACGGTTCTCCTGTTCTCCCAGCCCCATTAGGAACAAGCAGGACAATCGACTGTTGCTCCCACAGAGTTCTGCTTCTAGCTCCAATATCTGTACACAGGTTTTCTGAGCATTAAATGTAACTGAACTTCACCTGAGACAGGTTTGGGAAAGTCATACGAGTGAATGTGTTTTAAAAATATTTCATAATGAGGAAATGTTGGGGCACCTGGGTGGCTCAGTCAGCTGAGCGTCTGACTTCGGCTCAGGTCATGATCTCACAGTTTGTGAGTCCGAGCCCCACGTTGGGCTCTGTGCTGACAGCTCAGAGCCTGGAGCCTGCTTTGGATTCTGTGTCTCCCTCTCTCTCTGCCCCTATCCTGCTCATGCTGTCTCTCCGTCTCTCTCTCAAAAATAAATAAACATTAAAAAAAATTTAAATAGAAATATTTCATAATGGGGAGATATATATGATATGTTAAATTAAAAAGCAGATTGTAGAGACTGCCCATCAATGGCATAAAAAAATACATTCTTACCCCACAATTTCCTCCAAACCTACTGGAAACAAAAAGAAAATAAAAAAAATAATAGTAAGAGAAAAACAACTACATTATCAATGAAAAAGGAAATGGACCAAAACAAAAACATGACACTTAGCTGCCAAATACTTTGAAATCTGGACAGAGGCAGGGAAGACAGAGAAAGCTCACAGACTTCCTAAGAAGGGGGTCCCCGTGAGTGGGGGTGGAAATCATCCACCAAAGCCCGCCAGCAAAGACAAGACATCCAGGTAAAACTTGAATCTCAGATAAAAAACAGAAAAACAAAAAACAATGAATATCTTTTTGTATAAATATGTACCAGATATTGTCTGGGACATATTTTCACTAAAAATTGTCTGTTGCTCACTTGATATTCTTGAACTGGTGTCCTGAATTGTACTAAATTGTGTCAGAACAGCAAAAGAAATCTGGCTGACCCATCAGTGAGTTTCGTTTGCTTTGCACGGTGTTTTCAATTTTCTAACTTACCCTCAATATATGTAAGTAAGGAGATTTCAGTTAAAAATTTAGGTCTTTGTGGGGAGCACCTGAGCAGCTCAGTCAGTTCAGTGCCCGACTCTTGGTTTGGGCTCAGGTCACCACCTCACAGTTTTTGAGTTCGAGCCGGAATCAGCCTCTGTGCTGACAGTCCGGGGGCTGCTTGGGATTCTCTCTCCCTCTCTCTCCCTCCCCAACTCAATCACCACCCCCCTCAAAATAAATAAAATAAACATTACAAAAAAATTTTAAAAACATTTAGATTTTTGATTCCTCCTGACAAATCTGATGATATGCCCACATGGACCCCAATTCCCATCCGGCAAGACTAGGCTGGGGGTTTTCACTGTCCGCTCTGGATGCTCAGGTTTATTTGTTTGCTCTTATCCCACATAAGCCACTTAATTCACTCATATCACTGCTTAGGTCTTGGAAGCTTTGCTTTGTTTGGTGTTTGTGTTTGTTCATCTTTCCCTAGCACCTGAAGATGCGGGTTGGCAGTACATGTAAGAATGTCCCTTTAGTGACTGGCTAGACAGCCGAGGGTCACCGTGGCCACGGGCTGAACACTTCTCAGTACCCGGCCATTGTTGTGTCTGGGCTTGAGCCACCAGACTTAGAGAATCTGCTGGAAGTCAGGAAAAGCAGGATGTGCGGCCGAGGGCCTTACACAGAGCCCTGTTGCTGCCTTGGAAGACACGATGAGCTGAGATGTCTCAGCACAAAGAAGAGAAAGCCAGGGGAGAGAATGGACGGAATCTCTTAAAAGAGCCAGTGTGGCCCCTGGAAACAGTTTCCAGTAGCCCCACAGTCCTTCAGCCTTGTGTTTTGTCCTTCAGGTTTGTTGCCTTACATGAAATTACAAAAAAAAAAAAAAAAAAAAACCATTTTTGCATTAAAATAGCCTACAATCATCCATTTTTTGCAGAAGGTAATTGTTCTCTCTCTGAGAGAGCACATAATTAGCCCATAAGCTGAAGGAAGATGCAGGATGGTTAACTTCCCTGGGTGAGAGTTCAGGGGCAAGTTTTGTTTTTTTAAGTTTATTTATTTATTTTGAGAGGGGGGGGCGGTCAGGATCAGGGACGGGGCAGAGAGATGGAGAGACAGAATCCCAAGCAGGATCCGGGCTGGCAGCACAGAGCCCATCGCAGAGCTCGAACTCATGAAGCCGCGAGATCATGACCCGAGGCGAAACCAAGAGTTGAATGATCAACCCACCGAGCCACCCCGGTGCCCCCAGGTGAAAGTTTTTAAAACCTTTCTTTGCATTTTTCTGTATGGCTTGAATTTTATATAATAAGTTGTATCGTTTTTACCAAAATATTAAAGCCATTATTCTTAAGTGAACAGAATAATTTACGACTATCCAAACATATAATGTACATACCTAGAAAAACTTAAAAACCTAGTTACCCCAAAATGTTAATAATGGCTGTCTCTGGGTGACAGGATTATGGATCGGTTTTGGTATCGTTTCGCGTTTTTTGGTGAGTGTTCCATACTGTCTGCAATTAGCATGCATTACACTTACATTTAAAACGCGAAAATGGTGTTTCTTCACAAGAGACTGAGAACTGTTGCCACACTGAGATTCAGGCACAGCCTCTGGGTCTGACCTGGCTGTAGAGGTGGTGAGCAGGGAAAACTTCTCAGTTCTTTGTTTCCTTTAATGATCCTGCTGATGGCTAAGACGCCCAAGTCGCCCTAAGAACCCATTACCCATTCTAAATGGCCCCACATAGATCAATAAATATGTCCTTTTTACGAAATTACTTCAGCTTTCTTCCCACCTACCCTCATTTTATTTGGAGAGACCAGAAAGCTTCTGAAGCCGTCCGCCCTCTTGAAGTTAATGTATTCATTAGTTATAATTGCCTTCGAAACGTGCTCACTAATCTTAGTCTCCTAGTTACTTAATGGTTTTGATTGGCTGGAGAACACTTTTATCTGGGTTAATTTACTATTCATAGTACAATGATGGAGTATTCATTTTGCTACCCAGATTACAGCGGTAAATGGAGTTATATATCATCCACAGGAAAGCTACATGGGAGGTTAGTGTTAAAACGCCTTTCAGGCATCTTAAAGTAGAAAACAACATTCCTGCCAAAACTTTGTCACGCGCCGCATTTCCTGCCCGAACTTGAAGCTGTCCGTGGCCCTTCTGTGAATGGATGTGCTTCTCAACGCCCAGGAAGTACTCGCCCTGGCCCCTTAGAGCGGCTCTCTCTGATTCCAGCAGGTGTGGGATCACAGGGAAAGCGTCTCCCGAAGGAGGCAAAGACGGGAGCAGCCAGACCTCCTGGGAATGTCCAGGTTTTCTTCAACATAACCTGCCCTTGGAATTTCCTGCAACCCTTGCTCAGAACCTGACCCCCTGCCTACCAGGCTGTCCAGAGTCTGGACCCCCATCCCAGTCCAAAATCTCGTTCCTACCTTCCTGACTTCTGATGTGCAGGCTCTATCTAGGGATTCCATTCTGCCAGGACTTAAGACCTGTCCTGGCCGTATCTAAATGTCACTTTCCCCCCAAACCCCAAAGGACTTGGCCCTCCTGCCTGTGCTCTGAAATCAGAATCCTCTACCTAAAATTCTTTAGAAGAATGGAGACAGACGGTGTGCGTAATTTAACCGGTTGAAACCGGCTTTCTCCAATCCCCACCGGAACTCCTAATACTTCCATTGGAGGCCACACCATGAAATTATGACCCCCTTCTGCCTGCCGGCTATGTCAATGTCTGGACACAGGAACCCTGCCTCCTCCTGGCCCTGGAAGGCTATCTGCTTGATGTTGTGAAGCTAAATAGGAATGGGGAGAGGTCTACTTGCAGAGGCAAACAGAGGCTGGGCATCCAGGAGGGACCTAGACACACTTCTACGGACTGTTCTCCAACATAGAGAGTCAGTCACTCATTCCTGGGGACCTCAGCAAACCGTGAGAGGTACGGCTGATACGGGCTGGGGAGCCAAGAGTAAATGGGATGGGAGCTGAGAGCCTCGCACATCTGAGAAGATGACCCCAGGCGTCAGGTGTCTTCTGTGCAATGGGAACAAACTCTCGTACAGGACAAGGTGGCAGTGGAGCTGAAAACAGCGTTTGCTTTCCCCAGAGATAGGCTCTGCAAACAACCACTTGCGTTCCTTATCAGTGCCTAGAAGCCAGAGTTCTCTAGGAGTTAAAGACTGAGCGGGTACATGAGGACAGGTACGTACATCAAGTACATTGTAGCACTGCTGCCTGGCCAGTAAAACCCCCAACCCCCCCCCCCCCCAAAACAAAAAGAACTAGAAACTACGTGGATGTTCGTCACTGGGGCAAAGGTTGCTGAGTTATTATACAGCCACAGAGAAACGAGTGTGCAACAATTTTTGTAAAGGGTCTTGACTTGGAGAGACTCCTAAATGAATACGCTGTCCAGCCCATCCCTCAAAGAAATGGTGGAGAGAAGTGGAAAGAAATAGTAAGTCGAAGGATTTGAATAAAAACGTCGAGTCACCATTTGCCATGGGTTAGACCAGGCCAACAGGGACTCAGGAGACTTTTACTTTCTCCGTGTTGTTTTTGTGGGCTCTTATGACTTTTAAATAATGAACACGAATTATTTATAAACAGAGGACAGCCACTGAGGGTGTGGGAGTAAACACAAGATGTTATCTAACAAGAGGGCAGAGAGGAGCCCGTGGACGGGGTCTTACACCGCTCAGGCTGGGCCCCCAGAGCTGTGTTGTAGACACAGGTGCATAACCTGCCTGTCGGGGGCTAGGGGGTGGGGGACTCTTCCAGAGTGAAGCTCCCCGGGATTCTGAATATTCAAGAGACAGAGATAAAGGACCGGAGGCCCATCACGAGAATACAGAATGCTCGCTGACTGCAGAATGACCATTTTCCCATCCAACCTCTTGCCCTAGAGCCGTCAGCCTCTCTACCAACGATCTGGGTATTTGGGGGACCTAACATCTTGCACAAACTGAAGTACAGTCTTCATTTTGTAAACGAGAAAGCCCGATTCCCTTCAGAATAGCAATCTGAAGCAAACAGAAACATCTGTTTGAATAATGAGCTGTGTTGTTGGCATGTTCAGGAGGCAGGAGGCAGCTGGTGATCAGATACGGACATCCCGGACCCTGGCTCGGCCGCCGCAGGCAGTATGGGACGGCAGTGGGTGGGGGTGGGGGGTGTTGATTGGGGTCTGGGAAGCCTGCGCACATCTCCCCGAGGCCTTCCAAGGTCCCACGCCATCTCGGTGCCAAGATTAGCTCACCGTGGTGAGAATGATGGTGCTTTCTTGATTTTCAAGAAACCACCCCATCAGACCCGACTTGTCCATGGTCCCCTAAGTCAGCCCTCCCACCTTCGGGGAGCGATTATGGGTCTGAAGATGCATCTCAGTGGATGTTAACTGAGACAAATGTTCCGCTCTGTGCATTTTCCAATTTTAATTGAAGGAAAGTAACTAATTATCTCGGAGAAGCAGCCATTATACACTGGCTGCAGGCTGACCTTTAGCAGGAGATGCCTTAGGGCTTGTGGGGGCAGTCGATATGTTAACCAGTCATTAAAGCTCGAGATTTCCAAGGGGAGCAGAACATCTCCAACCCAGGATGGGCCCCAGCACTGGCTGCAGCTGGAGGGGAAGAACAAGCCTGTCATATTCCCGGGGAAATTGATCGGATGCGGTATTGATAGGTAATGAGGTACAGCATCTCCCGGGGCCCCCATACCCGGGGGAAGCGGGGAGCGTGTGTCTGCGCACCGTGGGCAGAGTGGCATGTCAGCTCATTTGCACAATGGCCTTCGTTGGCCCAAATCAGACAGGTGTGAGGGTATATGGAGAACAAGGCACAGTGTAAACAGATGTCTCTGGCACTTGGAGAGGCTGTGATACTGCGTGTGTGTGGAATACTGTACGCACACATACATTTGTGACGCAGGTGAAGGGCCAGGGCCTCCTGTCGGGCCCATAAAACACAAGTGAGCTCACACAGCCTGGAAACACACCCCCAGGCCAAAATACAGAGTCACTTCTAACACTCACGAGACCAGTCTTACCTAAAATGATTTCCAAAGCAGAATTCCATGATCGCAGCAAAGGACAGAATTAACAACAATAAAAACCGAGGGACTGAGCATCAGCAGGGCTCGTGTGTCCCCTTGAGTGATGCAACCCCTCAAAGGGGGTGACAAGGGGTGGGGAATGAAGCAGAGCAGTGCCCGGGCCTGGCTGGTTTGGCAACGGGCGACAAGTTCAAAGGGCACTCTTGCCTGGACATGGGACCTACCCAGTGACCAGAGCCACCCACCCCATAGTCAGCAACTCCAAGGGAGGGTCCCCAGGCTTGGCGCTTTCTTCTGAATGAGGTGAAATGTTTCCCCATCCTCCACACAGGTAGTCCAGGTGAGACCTTCCATCAGAATCACCTGCTCCTGAACCAGACCAGCCAATCAGAATCACCAGAACCCCTCCCCTCCCCCCAGGTCCCTGGTCACGTGGTGCAAATCAACCAATTAGAATTGTGGGAACCCCTTTCCCATCTCTTTTAGAGAAGTGATTATATTTTCTCCCTCTTTGCTGTCTGGACAAAAGCCAGTCTCCTTTCGCAGAGAGGGAGAGGCACAGGGTAGGGGGAGTGGAGGGGGTAGATATAAACCCTTATTGGAGGGAGGCACCACACAGAAGCCACAGCCCCTCAGCCCAGCTCCATCTGTAACTGCTGGGGCCGCTGCTCTGCTTTCTGGAGCCAGATGTTCCTGATCCCTGAGCGACAGGACTGGGTCCTGTCTCTTACATCCAAACCTACCCCAAGATGTGCTGAAAGAAAGTGGAATGTCATCAGGTTTGTCCTCATTGCTCACCTGCGCTGGGCAAACCCTATCCAGGAGTTTTAATCCAGCCTTTTTTCTTTTCTTTTCTTTTCTTTTCTTTTCTTTTCTTTTCTTTTCTTTTCTTTATTGATTTTAAGAGAGAGAGAGCAGGGGAGGGGCAGAGAAAGAGGGAGAGAGAATCCCAAGCAGGCTCCATACTGTCCGCACCGAGCCCAACGCAGGGCCTGAACTCAAGAACCCGGAGATCATGACCTGACCCAAAACCAAGAGTCGGCCACTTAACGGACCGAGCCACCCAGGCGCCCCTAATCCAGCCTTTCTTGTCCCTGACAGAGCCTCCAGGCCTTACTGTGTTCGCCCCACAAATGAGACCTCCCTCCGGGATGGGAAATAAAACACAGGAAATAAAAGACAGCTAGTAGCTGTGGGAAGGGAGAAGGTAAGTGCTTCAACACTGTGGGACCACAGAGGGCCTCCTGCCCTGGGGGCTCTGTCAGGTCAGGTGCCAGAACCCCCTGGTTGTGCCATGGGATGCGGGCCACTAGACCTCTCTGCTGGCTGGTTTTCTCCACTGCTCTGAGGGGACTGGACCTTCCTGCTTAGGGCAGGTGCCCGGCTTTCCCGAGAGAAGTTCTACCATGATGTGGATTCTCAAGTCCCAGGAGTGCACGTGGTCTCATTTTTCTCACCGACCGTTTTACTGGGACAGGCTGTGTATGCCACCCCGCCCCTCACCCTGCAGGGGACAGGCAGGTTCGTCATCCCCGTCACACCAGAGGGGAAGCAGGCTGGCCCGTGCTGTTGCAGCACTCGGTGTCTTTCCTGGTCACGATGCAGAAACGGTGGTCCCCGCTCTGGCCACTGTCCTGGCCAGATCGGCACCAGCAGGTGTGGCCCCTGCACGCAGCGGAGTCAAGATCCTGTATCTGACATAACGTTATCTCCCCCAAATTAAATCTGTGCATAGCGTGCTTGCCCTGGTTGCAAAACCGTTTCTACAAGCGTGCATTCAAATCATGTCTTCCCCTTGCAAAATCAAGAGCAGGCTTTCTCTTTCATCAGTAACTAACACTTGTGACCTTAAGCGGTGCACAGTACTTGATTAGCTAACTGATGAGGAAATGAACAATAGTAATATCTGACCTTTAAAGGGCATCGGATGCCTCATAAAAAACATTCAGCAAGAAAATACAGCACAAAACAGTCTGCCTACAACTTCACCACTTTGTCTGTCTTTCACTGTCTCCTTCATTTGGAACGCAAAACAAAACAAAATATTTTCTCGGGTGTGGAAATCTGCCAACAATCTTCCAGATCGGATGTGTTCCGCTGCCTAGGGACGGGCCGGCTGGGGAGACGGGGGCCCGAGGGGTGTGGGCTCCAGGCCGGATGCTGCAGGACTCAGGGACTGTGGTGTATATGTCCCTGGGACGACTGTGGGTTCCTACCCTGTATAGTGATGAGGACCCGGGTGCTTGTGGCCGAGCAGCGTCATTTGCAGAGTGAAATGAGGCCGTGCAGAGTCTGGCCCCCTGAAAACATGGAAGCCACGTGGGCTCCGTGACATTCAGACCCCAAACACCCAGGGGAGGGCCCGGGACTCCCAGCTGGAGAGCCAGCGCCCAATCCGTGACTCTCAGCCCATGGGCTCGGGAAGCAGCTGGGGATCTTATGAAAATGCAGATTTTGAATCAGAGGCCAGGGCTGGACCACAGTGGGATTTCTCATGGCTCCCAGGCGAGGCGGGAGCTGCCCGGCCGCTGGCCAGACTGGGAGCAGCTAGGCTGGAGACAAGTTGAAGCAGGTCCTCGTCCGTCTCAGGGACACAGGCTGGGCTGCACGGTCCTTGCGCTGGAGCTGAGCCGGGGACGCCATGCCCGAGTGAGCCTCAAACACACTGCCTCCCCCGCCCCCCCTTGCAGGGCGCCTCCCCCTACTTGCTGTCCCATTTCTGTTCCCTTCCTTCCCCTCCGCTCCTCACCTCCCAGTCCCAGTCAGGTCTGGGGGCCTCTCACACTGCCAGCACCAGTGAAGCTCTGCAGAAGGTTCTGGATGGCACAACAGTAGGCTCAGGTGGTAACGTTCACCATGACCCCAGAGCCCCACGTCCCCAGGTGGCTGTTCTCACTGGGATGCCACCACACCATCTGGATCCACGGTCACAGATGCGACTTCGCAGGGTCACTCTGGTGTGACTCCCGGGGCCCCGGGTATGCGGCGAGAAACGTGGGACTAGGGTCTCCTAAACGTGGGGACCACCACCGACCCAGCCACTGCCCCCCAGTGCATGCTGTCCTGTTCCAGCCACCCCATCTCCCCATTCCCCTGCCCCCCAACCCCGCCACCTGCAGGGCCGGCCAGAAATGCCAAGCAAGGAGGGGACCTGGATCACGCCCCTGCCAGGGATGAGTGGGCATCAGGGGCTGTGCACCCCTGCCCCCTCGCCCCGGGGGGAGCTGGGAGGTGTTTCACAAGGATCCCCGAGTCTGGTAACAAACACACCCTTTGCTGGCCCCTGCCAACCCCCTGTGATTCTTCTGGAATCTCCTTGTAAGTGAACTCTTGGACCCAACTCCTTGTCTGAAGGCCCGCGTCTGAGGGCCCCAATCGCAGAGCCCCTGGGGCACCTGTCGGCCCCCGAGCTGCAGTGACGCTGTGTCCTGGGTCCCCCACTGGCAGGTGCTTCTTTCTGGCAAAGGTTCTAAGAGAAGCGCCTTCGGGCGCCTGCTTCTGGCTCATGGAGTCCTCATATCTCCCAGGGGTGGGGGGCTTCCCTGTAGGCTGATGCAGTCTTCGGGCCCCAGAGCAGCGTGCCGAGATGCAGACAAGAGCAGATTTTGCATAGAAATCCCCTAATTTCCTCACCGAGGACATGCTGCCCAAACCAATAAATCCATTTGCTTCTTCAACATATTGTCACGTACGCGGGGCTGGCTGCGGGTTTCAGAGGAAGTGTGTTAAGTCCACGTTTGCAGAGCATGAAAGGGATGTGGAGGCTCCGTGGCAATCAATTTTTCATAAATAATACACACGTGCAGCCTCATCACATATTCAAAGCAGCAGTCAAGTGGTCGGGGAGAATGATCATTTATTCTGTTGAATTTCTTCAGAATGAATTCTGGGACAGATCAAACAAAAAAGTTATAAAATAGGAATTATAGGTAATGAATGCCTGCTTGTTGCAAGGGAATCTGAGCATCTCGTGCATAATTAAAGCAGGTGAGGTCAGGGGCAAGCTCGAGGTGGCTTTACGAGGAATCCCTCTGCATTCTTTCATGGGGCAGCAGTGACGTCCATTTACGGTACAAGGCTTCATCATTTGAAGTGACCGGAATTCAAAAGCATCATATTAATGTGTTGTGACAAGCACATTGTCAGCACAGGATGGCCGACTGGTGGCCGTGGTCTTCGTGTTTGGATTCCCTGAAGTTTTTCCTCTCTGCCCTCTTCCAGCTCAGGCAGATGGGGCTGCCCCGTGTTCTAAGGTCACCCCTCCCCTGGGGGCAATGACAGAGACTTGCCAGTGTTTGAATGGCACCTGTCTCGTCAGCAGGCAGGGTAAGGACGAGGCGGGAGAGAGCTGGAGATTCACGAGGCTTCTTGGATAAACGGTTGGTTCTAACCTACCAGGTAAGTCAGACCCTTCAGCCTCTCACCGTCACTTTCTCTACATGAGCAAACTGTCACAGAGATGTGGGTCTAGGTGCACGTCAGTAACGGGTGAGAGTCCAGGCAGGTCTGGCATTCAGACTCAGCTGGGTCCAAATATTTTTTTTAATTTTTTTTAACGTTTGTTTTTGAGAAACAGAGAATAAGCGGGGTGGGGGGGGCAGAGAGAGAGGGTGACACAGAATCCGAAGCAGGCTCCAGGCTCCGAGCTGTCAGCACAGAGCCTGACGCAGGGCTCGAACGCACAAACCGTGAGATCATGACCTGAGGTGAAGTCAGTTGCTTAACCGACTGAGCCCCCCAGGTGCCCCTGGGTCCAAATCTTGAGCCCACACTCTTCAAGCTGTGTCATCTTGGACAGTTACTGAACCTCTGTGATCTCTGCCTTCACTTATAAAATGGAGCTAAGAGGTCGGTGGGAGGAATAAGTTAGAAGGTGGGGGAAGGACTTAGCACTCTGGCAGCACATGAAGAAATGCCTTACCGAAAAGAAGTTCTCCCTGCAATTCTTGTCATCATCTGGCCAGGTGTCTCCCAAAGCACTAGGTCCTTCCTGGGTGCCCTGCACTCTGCTCACCGCAGAAACACCAATTCAGTAGAATTTTAAACTGCCTGTAACACGGGAAGCCTGCGTGGCGAAGTCGGGTAAGTGTCCAACTCTTGATTTCGGCTCAGGTCATGATCTCTCAGTTTGTGGGTTCGAGCCCCACATCGGGGTCTGTGCTGACAGCGTGGAGCCTGCTTGGGATTCTCTCTTCTTCTCTCGCTGCCCCTCCCCTGCTCCTACTCGCATGTGCAGGCTCCCCCCAGCCTCTCACCCAAACCTAACTAAATAAACACAAAAACAAATAGCCCGTAACACTGAAGAAGCCGCTGAGCACTGACACAGTTCCCATCCCACGACCTTCCAAACTCGGCTGTGCCCGTGGCCGGAGCTGCCGCGTCGAGCTTCCCGGCCTCCAGCACTTCTGCCCACGCTCAGCTGGCGGCGGGCGCAGGACAGCCCGTCGGGAGAGCGGCAGGAGGGCTGTGCAGCCGGGGACGCTCTGCCACTGAAGACCTGGGGCCCTCACTCATACAGGCGGAGCCCAGGGGTCCACGCCCAGGGTGGTCTGGGCCGTGCAGGGGCACCAGAAGCGGTGGTGGGCGGTGCAGGGCGTCTGGCGCATGGAAAGCCTCCATCACGCAGCCTCCCTGAGGCCTCCAGGGGATGCAGCGGCCTCTGTGCTGCCACTCTGCTGCCTTGCTGGGGTGGATGGGGGCGCGAGGCCCTTCTCCTGGCAAGACGGGGAGAATGACGCCGTGCCTGGGCGGCTCCTGCTCCGGGAGCACGAGAAACTTCCACCCAAGGGCCTCCGAAGTCAACAGCGACTGAGCAGGCCACCTTGGGATCACCTGGGTCCCAGATACGTAGTATGAACAGCTCTCAGCTTCCAGGGACCCTCTTGTCTGTGAATAAAGAGGCCCCCACTCCAATGGCAGCCATACAGAGGGAGTCACCGGGCCCATCTTCTTCCTGCACGTCTGGCTTCAGAGCACCCTTCACCTGTCCCCCGGGCTGGCCTCCACCAGCAAGTGGCTGCAGCATGTCGCCGCCCCGACACACAGCAGAATCCCAAAGCCGAGGCTGGGTGTGAATGCTGGTGGCAGAACCCAGGAGGCCTCGTGTCTCCAGGACCCCCGGTGCACACGTGCAGGCATGTGCCTGGCCCCCCAGGTGCGGCCGGCGCCCCTGGAGCCACGTGGACCTCCAGGCGGAGGGGCGGACGCGGGTGGAGACTCTGCGTGGAGAGAGAGAAGGGGGGGTGAACGTGGGACAGGTGGTCAGCAGTGCCCAACGGCCCCTTTTCACGCTCGGCTGTCGGCGTCTGTGTTTGGATTGCGGGCCGTTCAAAGCGAGTGCCTGCTTTCCCTCCACTAAGTCATTTGAAATTAAGTCCACACAGTGAGTATCAGTCTTTGACTTCATCGTGACAGGCTGTCCGTAAATTTAAGGCGTAAACGTGATGGTGATTTCTTTTTGTTGTTGTCGTTCTCGTAGATTTTTTGGCACCCCCTCACAGAAGCATAAAGGATTCTCTTTGTACTGGCCCCAGAAGAGCCTTTTCTTCCAAGAGAAATAGAACATCTGGAGGCACCCAGGATTTCCGGTCCCTGGCAAAACCCGCCCCAGCGTCCTCACAGCACGTCAGAGACAGCCAGCCGTGCTCGTGGCCGTGACTCTCAGCCACGTGTTGAAGAAGAGCAACAATGAAGGACCGCACAGCACTATGGGGACACTCGTAACCTGTCGCCCAGCAAACCACACCGACCTGCCACTGTCACTCATCACACCCTCCTCTTACTTCCTAACTTGTATTAAAGCTCCTAAGAGCCATGGTCTGGGAACAAGAGACAGAGAGATGGGCCGGGTTTAGGAGTTCCCTAGAACTATTTATAGGGGTCACGGCTTCCTTGAGAGGAGTATTGGCTTTTCAGGAGAAACTCAGACAAACGTTCAGAGGGAGGGAAAACAGGAAACGCCGAGGGCAGAGGGTGAGCCTTTGTGCCACACAGGTGGTGTCAGTGACACATGTGTAGCCCGATTCCATGTCCAGCAAAGTGAGTCCCTACCGCTGCTGGTCCCCTCTTTGCAGAAACAGTGTCAGGACCCTAGCCATTCTTTCTTTAAGTTTTTATTTATTTTTGAGAGAGAAAAAGCATGAGCACACGTATGTGAGCAGGGAGGGGGCAGAGACAGAGGGAGAGAGAGAATCTCAAGCGGGATCCGTGTGCTGTCAGCACAGAGCCCAATGGGGGTCTCCAACCCACGAAGCTGAGACCATGACCTGAGCCAAAGTCAGATGCTTAACTGGCAGAGCCACCCAGGTGCCCTGACCCTGGCCACGTTGTTAAGGGAAGGAGATAACACTCTTTATTGATGTTGTTAGCTTGTCACCTAACAGGACACTCTGCAGACCCACAGTCCCCAAAGCTGGGGTCTGAAAGAGCAGGGGGGCTCCTCACAATCCCGCATCCTGCTCAGCACCAACGCGGCATTCCAAATCGTGTCCACCCTCTGGCACCACTCCCCACCTCCTCCGGGTGGCCACCTTCACGGGCTCCTTCCTGCCTGTCCAGCCAGAGAGGCCCTCTCCTGCCCCAGTGTGCATCCTCTAGACCTACGTCCTCCTGTGAGGTCATAGTTGAGCCCTATTTGTCCACTAACCGGCCCAGCATCAGCCCTAAGTTTTTGACCAATACATGTTTATAGAATCCTGTCTTCCTTACGCCCATACCTATCAGCGCAATTCCACGCTTTCAAAATGCATTATCAGCTCAAGTCTTTCTTGCTCTTAGTAAATCCCTTCCCACCCCCACCTTGTGAACTTGAATTTGCGCTTACATTCTAGCAAGGTGCAAATTAATCCATTTCACAGACTGAGTTCCAGCAAATTTGAACCCTGGGTCAGTTTCCACCATTTGGTGGGATGACACATCCTCATAAAAACCACCGTAGGTTTGAGCAAATCACAGACGGGGTGCCCACTGGGAGGGGCTGGGGATGGAAGGAATGTCACACAGTTTCCATAAATAAGACCATCGGGGAGACTGCGTGGCTCAGTCAGTTGAGCATCTGACTTTGGCTCAGATCCTGATCTTGCTTTTGTGGGTTCGAGCCCCACATTGGGCTCTGTGCTGACAGTTCCGAGCCTGGAGCCTGCTTCGGATTGTCTCCCTCCCTCTCTGCTCCTCCCCTGCTCAAGCTCTGTCTCTCTCTCAAAATAAATAAAGATTGGAGAAAAATTTAAAAAAAAATCTTTGGTGTTGTCTTGCCCATGTTTTGGCCCCACTCCCCATTACCATGGCGAATTGAAAGTCTTTGGAAAGGGTGGGCACTGATGTCATGCAGTTTTGTTCCTTTCCTGGAGAAGCATCATGTCAGGCACATTGTGGGGTGCTCCCCGAGTCTGCAGCAGAGGGTCACGTTTTAGTTTGTGGGGGGATGAGTGTATTGTACATCCCACAGATGTGTAAGAAGACTTGTTTACAGCTGCATTTTCTCCTACATATGTTGAAATCAATGGGCCCCACATCTGCACATAGGGCTCGAGGGCACCTGCCGGGAAGATTCATTGACGAGGGGACCATGCTTGGGTTCTCAGGGAGTTCTGAGGTGGAACCAACCCACAGGGGACCATCTTATTCTACAGGTTAATATTTATCAAATAGAAGCACCCAGCTCTATCTGGACCAAAACTAATGGGTCTTGATTTTTTTTGCATCTTTGTTGCTATGAGAAAAGGCAAGTTAGTTTCAATCTGGGAAACACCCCAGGGTGACAATTTTAGGTGCCTTCAACCACCAAGCTCATCTTCCTCCCCATTGTTTCCAAAATGGGGCAGGATTAAGCAGAGTGCTCCCCAGTGGCTCAATGCCAGCCCCTGTGTCCTCCCTGT
The DNA here is from genome assembly GCF_028749965.1 of Puma concolor. Taxonomy (NCBI): domain Eukaryota; kingdom Metazoa; phylum Chordata; class Mammalia; order Carnivora; family Felidae; genus Puma; species Puma concolor. The sequence goes on along the minus strand of NC_141669.1, from coordinate 138,339,815 downwards.
GGGTTGGATACCGCCTTTGTGCTAACCAACAGACCTCCCTGGCTTCGCTCCGATAGGTACATGCCATCTGTCAGGGCAGGGACCCTCCCATGTAAGGATCTCAGCCACAACAGACCTGGAGATGTGTGGACACGGACCTTCGTGGTGTGGGCACTATGATCCGGGATCATGTGTTACATCCATAGCCACTGCTGTTTTCAGAGAGAAAGATAATATTGCCCAGGGCTGGCAAAGCTTCACAGGCACGATTGGACGTAAATTTCCCCCAAACGTCCATATCCTCTGAATGATAGCACCACTAATGTTGCCTTAAAAAAAAAAAAAAAAAAAAAAAAAAAAAAAAGATGTTCCAAATGCAATGTTCCCAGATTAAAATATAGTATCTATCTTTATTCACAGGATAGTTTATCTCAAAAAAAAAAAAAAAATCTCCAAGCTACATTTTGGGAAGCAGACTCAATGGCAGCCCACAAAATGTATCTCTTAGGAGAAAGACAATGAAAATACAAATAGAAGTTGTCGCCATCAGCACAGAGGAGGAGGGCTTCACAGAAGTGCGGCTGTCACCGGCTTTGAAGTCTGGGCTCTTCCAGGCACCCTGGATGGCTCTCGCCCTGCGCGGCTGCACTTGGCGGACAGAACTGCACCTGAACAAACATTCCTTGACTCTCCGCTACGCTCACCTCGCGCCAGGCACTTTGCCGCGTGCGTCATTGCCCATTACCTAACACAGAGACGACGGAAGCGTGAAGCGCGCGGGATCGAGAATAGAAACGGCGACGCTGCCTTAAGCGGAGGCACAAAGCAGCCGGAGGCCACTGTGTCGCTGTCTCTGCTGTGTGCCGTCTGCAGATCTCTGTGAGGACTGATGCTTTGAATCTTCAAAGCCTCTATGGCATGCGCACCACGACTGTCCCCATTCTGCAGGTAAGAAGCTGAAGCACAGGAAGGTTGAGAAACTTGTCTGAGGTCACACAGTGGGAGACAGAAACAGGGTTGAGATATTGGGCCAGTGCTCTTCTCACTCCGCTAGCATGTCTGGCAGACCCGCACGAGGGTATGAGTGCACCCCCAACACACACACACACACACACACACACACACGCACGCACACGGCAGCAATTTGCATCTCAAGGCCCAGGTCTGGTACCATCTCTCCCCCTGTGGTCTCTAATCAATCCCTGAATCTTCTTTTAAACAGTGTTGCCAAAGCCAGTGGGGACCACCTGACACTGCTCTAAGAAGCTGATGAAAAAATTAAGGATCTTTTCCCCCCAAAATGCACACACCAGCTGGCTTGGAATCCCATGTCCAGGACTACACGGACCCCGTAATGCTGAGCTGTGAGGCCCCAGCTAAGAACCTCTACCCTAAAGGACGCCCTTGTCCGACCTCGCTTGGTAAAGGCGTGAAGCCTTTATTGGTTTGATTTAGCTTGTCTTGTGCCAGTTCATCTTAAATTACCCCGAGATCTGCCATGGCGAAATTCTGTTGATTGCTATTAGATTTGTTCTGTTTTCATCCTGATTCATATTCAAAACTGAATTAAGTTCTGTGGAAAAACACCCATCAAATGCTTCTCAAGGAGTAGAAAGCCATTACTATGGCCCTGAGATTCCACCCTACTATTTTTCTCCACCCACCCCCCCCCCCAGCCCACTCAGCTGGAGAAAGGAACATTAACTAATTGGATAATCAGCATGCAAATGAAGGAGACCTGGATTCAAGCAGCCAGCAGGGCTGAGTTTGCACTGGACCCAGGCCGGGGGCGGGATTCTGGTGACCTCACATCTCCCAGAATCTGAGGGAGCAGGGAGCTCACTCCACCTCTCAACCTATGGCTTAAATTGCCATCTTAAGAAATTGCCCTCCTGGTTGCGTTACATCCAGATGAGACGTCTGATGTGCTCACAAGCCCAGAAGGGGGACGCATGCCCCACGCTGTGAGGCTTCCAGAGAGAATAAACGAGATGACTGCCCGCGGCGGCAGGAGGAAGTGTGTGCAAGCCTAACTCACCCCTGATGCAACCCCAATCACTCTGGGAGCAAATTCCTGCTTGGCTTCTGTTCAGGAGCTGAGCTGCTCTCTCCCTCTTTTTAATCTTTACTTTTTCATTTTTTAATTTATCATCACTGTGTGATCGCTGCCTTGCTGCTAAATTTGTAGTGAGGTGCTGCAGACTTGTGGCCTGTGTCTGAATGGGCTGGTCCCGGCAGCCCCCCTGCCCCCCACCCCCGCCCCCCGCATGCCCGGAGCCCAGAGAGGAGCCTGGCTGTGCATCCCCGAGAGGTCCCGCAGCAGCTCGCGATCTCTCCCCTGAACAGACACGGTGCACTCACCGTCTAAGGATCTGCCTTCCCTAATCTCAAATAAGAAATGAACAGTGGTTGAAATTCAGCTTTGAATCTCTCTGGTTCGAGTCAGCTGAGCCACTTCAAAAGGCTGTGAGTGCAAAGGAGGTGTGCGAGTCGGGGGAAGCTTTGCAACGTTTCAGACTTTGAACTGAAACACTTGTCCAGCGGGCCTCATTAGCCCCCCTCTCCCCACGCCACCAGCCAAGGCACCCCTTAGCCACGGGGGAGCAGGGAACAGGAGGACTGGGCGAAGGTCCCCTGTCCCTAAAGCACCACCCCTCTAAGATTCCTAATGAGGACACCCTTGGGGCTCAGGCTGAGGCTGTGAGAAGGAGACTGGCTTCCTAAAGGGGGGGCATGTGCCGGCAGAGGCGCCACGGTGTGGAAGTCCCCGGAGACAGGGAACTTCCTCCCTGGGAAGGCAGGGCATCGTCCATGTCCCCAGTGTAGAAGGGGCATCAGGCCACAGCCAGAGGGGGCCGTGCCTCCCTCGCCTACGGTCTCCCTCTGTCCTCTGCCACCAGCAGGCCACCAGCTGTGCCTCTACACCCACCCAGCCTCAACCCTGCAGAGGGGCAGAGGAATGTGACCCAAGTCTGAATCTTTACATGAAGAGACCAAACATCCTAAACTGAATTCAGTAAATCCTTGGTGTGCGAGCGTCATTCGTTCCAGAAACACGCCTGGAATCCACAGCACTCGTGTATCAAGGTGAATTTCAAGAACCATCGGCTCAGTTGTGATCATGGGACGTTCAGTGCCACGTGCGACTCGTATGGCAAGACATCGCTCGTTTATCAAGCTAAAATTTATGAGAAGTGTTTGCTCGTCTTGCAGAAGACTCACAGCACAAGTTACTTGCAATCCAAGGTTTTACCGGATGTAAATTATTTCTTCAGACCGAGCTCACTGGGCTGGGCTGAAGCTTCCCCCCCACTTGCTATATGGCAAACGGGGGACCCCCGAGGACACTGGAGCAGCCGCTTGCAAAAACGGAGCAACCACATGGTGTGTGCACATCTGAGTGAGGTGTGAGCGAGCCTGTGACCCAACGCCCACACACCGACCGGGAGCAGGGCCAGCGGGGACCCCCTCACCGGGAGGGCACAGGCCGGTAGGCATCTGTCCCGGCATGCATGGCTATGCTCGTGTCCCTGGTAACAGTGGAGACAGGGGGCATTGGAGGGGTTGTAGGGTACTTCTCCCCTCTGCCTACGGGGACTTGAGCTTTCTTGGTGCACAATGCACTCTCCCAACTGGAATAGAAAAAGGGAAGAAAGAAACTCATTGAAATCTACATGTGTAGGAGGAACACATTCATCTTGGCTTTTAGGTTATAGTTAAATTGTAGTAACTTGTAGTAATTTGTGTCCCCCCAGAGTTCCTAGATTGGAGCCCTAATCCCAAATGTCGCTGTGTTTGAAGGTAGGGCCTTCAAGGAGGTAGTCAAGGTTAGATGAGGTCACGAGGGTGGGGTTCTAATGCAACAAGACTGTGCCAGGAGCACACGCACAGAGCACAGAGCAGGGGCTCTGTGAGGACACCGGGAGCTGATGGGTAGCCACAAGCCGGGAAGGCACTTTCACGGAGACCTACTCTGCAGGCACCTTGACCTTGGACTTCCAGCCTCCAAAACCGTGAGATACAGACTCCCTTTGTCTGAGTGTCCCATCTGTGGTATTTGGTTCTGGCATTCGGAACCGAGACAACGGGCCTTCCTGAAACTTTCTTCTACTCTGTTCTCAAACGAGTTAGAAGCTTCCTTTGGTGCTTGGTATTCGCCATCACCCTGAAGGAGCACCCCACCTCAAGGTGGAGCCCCCAAATACATTTGTTAGTTTTGCGGCAGAAACGCCACCTGCTCTAGACGGAAGAGAGGCAGGGGACAGAACAGGAGGACAGAATGGTGGCCCCAGAGGCCGGGTGTTCGGCATTTTGACCGCAAATGAGCAATCGATGTGCTACGTACGTGCACGTAACGGCCAATCAGCACCAAACCTTTCTGGAAGAAATGTCTACACCCTTCTGCAGAGTGGAGGGGCTGAGTGGGGACCGAGGCTAGGGGCTTCCTGCACGTGTAGGCTAGAAGTCATGGAAAGAAAGCTGGATTTATGTGTATATATATATATACGTGTATATATATATATATACACGTATATATATATGTATATATATAATATATATGTATGTATATATATGTATATATATGTATATGTATATATACATATATATGTATATATTATATTTATTTATATTGATACATATTTATATTTATTTATACATATTTATACATATAATAAATATATTTATTATACATATTTATATTTATTATACATAATAAATATGTATATATTATATATATAATATATATTAATAAAAGACCTTAAAACCCCAAAACAACATTTTCTTCTTTTGTATCTGAACAACCAGGAAGCTGAGTGTGCATGCGGGTGCCCACGTGTGCACGTGCACACACACAACACACACACACACACACACACTTTCTAACTTGTTATTGTGAAACAACAAGCCCCCCCAGGGCTCCAGGTGGAGGAGGAGGGGTTGCTCGGTCACATTTGTAAGAAAGCGGCTGTCGTTTTCACCGGGCTGTGGTTTCCCCGGACGTGCACTGTGCCCACCCACCCCAGTCGCCAGCTCAGTGCCAGCAGGGAGACTGCCAGGCGCCTTCCGATTTCCAACCTGCAAAGGCCAACGCCAGTGAGGGAGAGGAGGAGAAGTGGGGGTCAGATCCCAAGGGAGAAGAAACCCAGGCATCTGGGGGGTAAATGGATCAGGATAAGCTTCAACTCCGACAGCTTTACACCAAGAGCAGTTACGGGGAATAAGAGAAAAGAGCTTCCCAGGGCTTTCCAGCAGGGCCAGAAGCAGCCATGTGCTAAAGTAAGTTTGTCTCCGGGGGCCACGGGGCCCGGTGGCTGGGGAGACGGGGAGGGACGGGCGGGGAGCTCAAACGGAAAGAGAGGGCGCTTTCTGTTTTCTCACTATCTTTAGTTAGTTTGCAAAGAATGTATCAGATACCACTTTTCACAGCGCAAGTTTGAAGGAGTCAATGTTACTGCTGCATCAGGCAGCCATGGTCGGGGTCCTGTCTCCTCTGCTTCTGTTCAACTCAGGGCAAGCATCTTGGCCTCTCTGAGCCTGAGTCTCAGCTGTCAAACAGGCACGATAATGACACAGAACTGGCCTCCTAGGGCTGCTTTGAAGATGAAAGGGACAGTGCCCATTATGGCCACTATAGCACATGGCCTCATAGGCCGGGAGTGCTAATCGGATGTTAGCCCTTGGTACCGACGCCCTTTGCATGGAGTTTCCTTGCCTCTTATGTTAGCTTTTGCTTCAAGTTTGCTAAACGGTGTCTCTTTGCTCTGGGGAAGTGTTTGGTCTGAAGCCCAGGCAATGAACGAACAGCCCTCTGTCACCTAGGCTGTCAGGGGACATGTCACTGTCTCCCAGAGCTGCATCCTGCCAGCCCTGACACGCACTTCTCCAGGGTCCCCGGCACACGGGCCTCCTACGAGGCCAGCTGTCGACACACACTGTAGAACATTCACTCAGCTCTCAGAAAGGCCTCCCGAGTGGGCTTCTCGGCAAAGGCTCCACTCTGTAAATTCCGGAGCAGATCGAGAGAGCCCTCGTCCTTCAGCCAAGGGTTGGAGGCCATGGAGGCAAACTCATCTGATGCTGTGAATCAGAGACTCGCTCGTCCACAAGCACTCTGGATGCAGAAGCAGTCTCTTGGCTGCTTCCAGCCCTGGGCCCATCTGCTACTCCGTGGCCAGGTTCCCGACCGTGAGGGTGGAGGTGCCAAGCCAAGGGCAGCAAGCATCCCCAGCCAACCCAAAGCCCTCTTCCCCCTAACTTTCTCTGTGGTGAACACAGTGCAGTAGGCAGGTGCACCTCTCCTTATGCCTCATCACACGTCTGGACTTCCGGGAGACCCTCTCTTGCAAAGAAGAAAGATCGAGGGCTGGGTCTAGTGGTCACCAAGAGAGCATTCGAGCACCCACAGCTGTAAAATACTGAGCTCGATTCCAAGAAGTTGTCTGTACCTTTGCCAGATGTGAGTGGACTGCTGCCTGGACAATCGTTTCCTTTTGTAAGAAGGGGAGAGCCTTCTGGAATCCTGGAATTCAATCTCTACAAGGAGCCTCAGACCTGGAGAAGGTCCAGTCTCTAAGTTGGCAAAAGACATCATTCAGGACCCCGGGCAGTCACAGGGCTTCCTGCAGCTGTTTTACATTTTCCATCTGGCCGCATAGCAAGTAAAGGGATGAAGGGGAAAATTCTGGAGCAGACATCTGAAGCGCGTGCGCTCTCTCTCTCTCTCTCTCTCTCTCTATTTTTTCTGTCTCTCTCCCTTCCCACCATGTGCCCATGTGACAGGCAAGTGCCTCATGCTCCTGCTGAAGCTGAACGGGAGCACGTGTCCAGAGGGCAGGAAGCATAACCCAGCATTAGCTCCAGGAAGGATTGCGTTTTATAAAAATCCCACCTTCCCTGTCTTTCACCAGCTTCCTAGAACGTGCAGGAGAGAGAGGAATCTCCCAGAAGTTTCCAGGGCACAAAGCTATGAGGAGCACCTTCACTATGAATTTGTTAATTGCATCAGAGATCGAGGCCAACAAGACGAACTGCATCAGTGTTAGAATACTCCCGACAGCATCCCCTAGACTCTGCTGTTTGCTCAACTAGACACAGACGTGGGCTGAATGGTCTGGCCTGACCTTGCTGACTCACCTAGCCCTCTGCTGACACCATCCATCTGTGCTGCTATGTTGGGAAAAAAGGCTCTCAAACCAGCAGTGGAAAGTTTCTGTGGGTGGTGATGCTTCCACCGGGAGTCAAGAGGTGCTGGTGGGAGAAATCCAAGAGCAAAGAAAAGACTTTGTGAGTTCAAGCTGTGGTGATTTGGAGTGACCCAGGATCATTGCACCCCAATCACTCAGTGTCATTTCCTTCCTTCTGGTTAACCTTACCTGGCTCTGATGTGTTTATAAGATGCTCTTTGTTGAGTGTCTGTGGTCTGGTAAGGAAAGAGGGGACACGGTGTCCCCACAGACAGATGCATGCTTGAATTAGGAGCCTTTTTCTGGCAAAGGTAAGCCTCTCCCTGAACAAGGAAAAAGGGGGGAGCCAGGATCACTGAGGTTCTAGATCATGCCCCTCCCTGCAAAGGGTGAGCACTGTAAGTCCTTTCTAAGTCCTACCTTGGGGAGGCCTCACCTGCCAGTGGCTCTCCTCTTGTTACCTTTGACAACTGCATAAGAAGCAAATGCCCTTGGCCAGGCACTCAGAAGAAGGTCTTTTTAAGAGAGTGATCTGGACTTAGGGGTTTTGATCTTACAGCACAGACTTACCTACTCATTCTGGAAAGCTCATCAAATTTTTCAAGACATACCGGGCCATACTAGAAATTCCTCTGTAGCCAGCACAAGCCATGAGAACACATTTTATAAATCTGTGAATGACCTTACAATGTCTTCCCTTGGAAAGCAGCCAAAAGGATCACTGAAATAAGCGTCCAGGCTTTGTACTGGCCTTGATTTGAAGTAAGACCACTGGGAATTCATACCAAATGAAGCTTCTCTGACTGTTCACAAGCAAGACTTGCTTCTAGATTTAATTTCCAAAGGAAGGAAATGCATCCTGAAGACACACTTGTTAGTGGAGAACATAAGATTATATAGGTGGTGGTCTTGAAACAGTATTCCTCATCCCCTGCCTCCAATGACATGCAAATCTACATTCAGGTGGATAAGAGAGCGAAATGGAAGGGGGATGTCATATAAGCCTAGGAATAAAATACAAAGAAATATTAAAAACTAATACTAATTACTGGGGAGGGCAAGTCTTGCTAAATTAAGTCATAAAGTACAGAAACAAGGAAGGAAAGAAAGACGTGTTTGGTTACATGAGATTCTTAAATTTCTGTATACTATGCACATAGTTTGACAGCAAAAGATGTGGAAATAACCTGAAACATACACAACAGAAAAATAATTGGTGCCTGAGATAGAAAATTTTCTATAACTCAGTAAGAAAAATCCATTCAACACAATAGAAAAAAATAGTCTAGGAATGATTCTTCATAAAACCAATCTAACTTGGACTTAAAACCTCAGCTTAAAACCAGGCAAGGTGGCCTCCTGTGCCCTCTACCAAATCCAACGAAGCCAATGGGGGGTGTTATTGAGAAGCCACCCTATTGTGGAAAATGCCTCGGTGACAGTGAGAGTGCATCACTCTAATTGGAAAGCCTCCGTCCCATGAGGGACACCCCAGAAAACACATACAACTGCTTCGATAATCCTCCAACATCCAGAGTATGTGTCACATTTCGTGTAGACCTCAAGGAACACAGTTATTTCTACCTTGATGTGACTCATTTGGGTTTAAAGACATCATCAGAGAATATCCTGAAGTCTCTCACGCTGATGGGCAGTTGTAATGAAAGCGTCAAGAACGACTTCTCCTGCCTGGCCCCCGTGCCTCCAGAAACACAAAGGGAGGCTCAGCACAGCAAGACCGAATGACTGGATGTTCTCGTTCTGTGAACTGTGGGGAAGAGAAAGTGCTGCTTGACTATGAGAGACACATTCACCGCAACCTGTTCTCTACTTAGTCTCTTCTCTGTCAAGGCATTATCCATTTTGCATGATGGAACTGTCATCAACAGATTCAATAGAACCTATTTTGTGGTCTGCCATATCTATTTTTCAGGGAAACAAAACCATTCAGGATAGAGTTTTGATGCCTTGGGCACTATTTTACACCTGGCTCGTTCCCCCCTCCTACCACCCATCCGCTATTTCCATCTTTTAGATTCCTGAATGGCAAATCCAAAGCCCCTGCAATACCCAAATCCAGCTGGAAAGTGAAAAATTAACTCTGTTTTCAAAATGTTGAATGGTTTTTGTGTGCCATGTGCTTGCTTAAGGCTTGCAGCTATAAAGCTTGGGAAAGAAATAACTTGGACACAATAATGTCTATAGTGTATTCCAACTCTAAAATGTTAGGATCCATCCAACAATAGAAATTGGCTAAATAAATTATGTTACAACCATAAGATGGAATGCTATCTGGCCATTTAATGTGATGTGGGAGAACATGAAATGACAATAGGAAAATGCTCATGATATAGCAAGAGGGAAAGCAGATTATAAAACACTATGTACTGCATAATAACAGTTTTGTTAAAAATGAAAATAACAACCATGATTGTGTACACACACCCCTATACCCATGATAAAAAAAGCCTGGAAGGATTGACATCAAAAACTCACTGTGGCTACTTGTTAGTAGTGGGAACACGGGTATGTTTTATTTTTCCCATAGTGCTTCTGTGTGTCTGAAACCTTACTAGTAAACAAATACTGTTTTTCTAATCAGAAAAAAAATAGGCATTTAAAATATAAAATTGCCAAGATGCATAATAAAAAAAATGATTTTATTGCTTCGGAGAAACTGGCCATAATAGCTAAGCTTTTTACTGTGGAAAATACACAAAACATAAAGTTTATCATTTTAACCACTTCAGGGTGTACGACACAGTGGCAGTTAAGTACTTCCACACTCTTGTGCAGCCACCACCACCATCTAGCTCCAGAACATTTTCATCACCCCAAGAGGAAATCCCATACACACTGAGTTCCCACCCCACCATACACCTGTCCCCTAAAATCTACAAATCTGCTTTCTGTCTATGGATTTGCCTATTCTGTATGTTTAATGTAAGTGGAATAACACAATATGTGGCTTCTGTGTCTTTGCTCACTTAACACAAAGTTTTCAAGATTCATCTGTATTATAGCATGTATCTGTACGCCATCCCCTTTTATATCAGAATGCTATTCCGTTGTATGGCTATACTACACTTTATTTATCTGTTCATCCCTTGATGGACATTTGAGTTGTTTCCACCTTTTTGCTACTGTATTTAGTACTGCAATACACATTTGCATAAAAGTTTTTGGTTGAACACCTGTTTTCGATTATTTTGGATATATACCTAGGAGTGGAAATGCTGGGTCATGTGGCAATTCTAGGTTTAACCTATTGAGGATCATCCAAAGTGTTCTACAGAGTGGCTCCATCACTTGAAATTCTGATCAGCAATGCACAGTGTTCTAATTTCTCCACATTCTCACAAACACTTATTTCCTATTGATTATGATTATGATTATGATTATAGCTATCCTAGTGGGTGTGAAGTGGCATTATCTCATTGTGGTTTTATTTGCATTCCTCAAATGACTGTTCATGTTGCTGTCCCATGCATTAATTGGGCTTTTAGTCTATTTGTTGTTGAATTGTAAGTGTTCTTTGTATATACTGGATACTAGACCCTTTTCAGATATATCATTTGTAAATTCTTCCTCATTCTGTGAGTTCTTTTTTTCACTCTGAATAGTGCCCTTTGATGCAGGAAAGAGTTTTGAGATAAAAAAGTATAAGTCCTCCAACTTTGTTCTTCTATTTCAAGATAGAGTTGACTATTCTATGTGCCTTGAATTTTCTTATGAATGTATGCCCAGCTTTACTACTTTTACAAAAAGCCATTGAGATTTTGATAGCTATTAAAAGGAATCCATAGATTGTTTGGGGGAGTACTACAATCTCAACAATATTGTCTTCTATCACATGAACACAGGGTGTCTTTATATTTAGCTGCCTTCATTTTTTCAGCAATGTTTTGTAGTTTTCATTGTACAAGACTTGTACCTCCTCAAATTATTCTTAAGTACTTTATTCTTTTTGATACTGTTGTAAATGGAATTGATTTCTTAATTTCTGTTTCAGACAGTTCATTACAGAAATACAACTGATTATATCATCTATGAATAGAGACAACTTTCCTTTTTCCTTTCCAATGTTGGTGTCTTTTTATTTCTTTTTCTTGCCTAATTGCTCTGGCTAGGACTTCAAGTACAATCCTGAAAAGATAGTGAAAGTGTGAATTCTTGTTTCATTCAAGTGTGATATTAGCTGTGGATTTTACATAAATGTTGTTTATTATATCGGGGAAGTTCCCTTTATTCCTTGTTTAGTTTAGTTTTTGTTTGTTTTTACCTTGAAAGGGCACTAGATTTCACCAAATGCTTGTTTTTTTTTTTTAATCTGCATTTATTGAAATGATTATGTGATTTCTTTTCTTTCTTCATTCTGTCAATGTGAGGTATTACACTGATTGATTTTGGTATGTTGAACTACTCTTGCATTCTTGGAGTGAATCCCACTTGCTCATGGTGCATATTGCTACCATTGCTACTGGCTTTGGTTTGCTAATGTATTGTTGAGGATTTTTGTGTTTTATTCATGGGCACATTAGTCTTTTTTTTTTTTATGTCTTTCTCTGAGTTTGGTATCAGGGTAATGCTGGCCCTATAGAATAAGTTAGGAAGTATTCCTTTCTCTTCCATTTTTTGGAAGAGGTTGAGAAAGATTGGTACTGATTGTTTAGATGTCTGTTAGAGTTCATTAGTAGTCACATGGTCCTGGGCATTTTTTGTGTGTTTGTTTGTTTGTAGGTTTTTGGTTAATGATTCAAATAGTTCAGCTTTTAAAAGAACCGTATTAAAACATAAATTGAAGATTTTCCTTCAAATGTTCAATTCAGTCACTTTTAACTTTGTCCATGATGTTAAGCCCATGTGATTTTGCAATCTGAATGAAGAACTTCTTCATTTAATCAAACAAATTGCTTCCAAGTTTATGCATATTCCCATTGACAATTAGTTCATAAAATCTTGGAAATGTAGGTTTCCTCTGACTTTTCATTGCACATTCAAGTCCTCTTCTATCTGTGGACCCGTTTTAGGGTTAATGACTTATTTAGTACAAAAGAGACAAATAAAATATGAATAGCTTATAATGTCAAAGTATGGAAGGTAAGTGAATAAAAATGTAATTCCAACTTTTAGACGTTAATAGCTATCAGAAGGCCAAAGTCACACTGTAAACATCACTCCATCCATTCATTACGGAATATAGTATTTATTCTATGGAATACCATGAGTGCTCCACTTAAATGCCTGTGCTGTTCATAACCCCATGTGAAGATTATATGTCCCTGGCCTCTGGGGTCCTTGCCACCCACCAGATTTCTTACCCATAAGAGCGCTCTTCATGGGGATGATCTATTAAAATGCCTTTCAGCTTTGCTCACGTTTATTGTTGCTATTGTTTTGTCATTGAAATTGTTTGGTTGCAGTGATTTTTACCCGTCCATCCCATGTAGTTCCTGATTTCAGAAAATTCTTTCTTAGTCAAATTGTTGGGCTCACACTTTTTTTTAGTCCAAATATAACAATTCTGAAAATATATCTTATACCTGTGGCTACAATGGAATTTATGGGAAATTCAGTTTCATTGCAGAAGCCGGACTTCCTACAAAACTAACCATTCACCTCGACACCTAGACAGTTGCTCAGAGAGAAGATATGCTTTGCATAAAAATAAAATGCAACTGAAGACACAATTCCCAAATAAGCAAATGAGCTAGTTCATTTGGAGGCTCATCGGTTAAAGAAGTGAGCTCCCAAAGGTCTGCTTCCTAGACATGGGGGTCACGGCCAAACCAAACTTTCCCAGACTCCGTTTATTTCTCTGTAAGATGGATATGACACTAGTTCCTACCACGCTGGATTGTTGCGAGGATTGAGTGAGAGAAACCAGCTAAATCCGTCAGCACTATCTGTGGCAGGTAGTGAATAGTCAATACACGCTAACTGGTTAGAAGTAGCATCAGCACAAACAGAATCAAGAACATCAATGTTCTGCATTTTTCTGCATATCAGATCCTCTGCAAAGGTAAGCCAGTTACCTCTAGTGCCTTCATGCTGAGCTTCTCGGCCAGCATACCCACCTTCATTCATTCATTCAACAAATGTCCACAAAATAAATGCCTGTCGGTGCTAGCCCAAGTACTGATGACGGAATAGTACCAGGTCTCTGACCTAATTGTTTACAGCAGGGGTCAGCAAACTTATTCCACTACTGGCCAGATAGCAAATATTTTAGGATTTCTGAGCCATACACCTCTGATGGAAGAGGCATTCATTTCAGCCATCGTACTGCAAGAGCAGCCATGTGTCAAAATGAATGGCTGTGTGCCAATACAACTTTGTTTACAAAAACAGGCAGTGAGCAGCATTTGGCTTGAAGTAGACGATTTAGAGATTTTCAGTATAGAGTCTAACAAAGGAAATAGTTAAATAAATACAGTCAAGTATGAGAACTACTCCGATGGTCTCAAAGAAGGCCAAGGAAGTCTTCCCAGAAGAAGCAATGCTTAATCTAGTACCAAATGGGTGCACAGAAGACAGTCAGGCAAGGAGGGAGAGAACAGCATTGTAGGCAGAGGCATGGTGTGTGCAGGGCTGGGAGAAGAAAGAGAAGTCAAGAGACAAAGACGCAGAAACAGAGACGGATGGACAGGGATGAAGTTAGAGGAGCACCTCAAACTGAACAGGGCTTGAGTGCTGCGGCCGTTGGGATGAAGCTATAGAGGGGTGAGGACCGGGTTGTGAATGGTTCTGGCACTGGGACTCGTCACCCCTCACCACCTGGCGCACATGTCTGATGAGAGCTGCATAGGGCTGGCATCCCTCCATCTGCAGCCGTTCTTGGGGCCAGGCACCTTCATGACGGACCCCAGTAAACAACTGTCTATAATACCCCAACTTCTGAGTATCCCGAACATGCCAGTGAAATCTAAAAAGAGATCAATTAAAAGAAGGGCTAAACACTCAAGGACGTTGACTTCGTTTTCAACAGAAGAAAAATTTTTGACAGTGAGATAATTGTATGCCATAATCTTTCAGTTTTTCAGGATCATGGACTAAAAAAAAGTCACTTCATGCTCATTAAGGATAAGAAAATAGATTTGCAAGATTAGCATCCTCTACATTCAGATGCACAATTTCCATGTTCATTATTGGCCAACACAACAGTCCGTTCCCAAGGAAGAGTAACGGTTTGCTTTACTTGACATTTTGAGCTCCCACATCTGAGGGCCACGTCCCAGGGGACACACATTGCCCCGTCACTTGGAAACAGACCAGTCTGTCCCCTCAGTCGGTCACCCCATGAGGCATCTCAGCACTGAGGTGGGCTCACACTACAGTGCCCTTCATCCTTTCCACGGGGTCTGAAAAGTGAGGACGTGGGTGTAGGAACATGAAGAAGACAGAGGATTCAAGAGCAGATAGTCACACTTGGCTTAAAAATAGTCCAGTGGTGGCCGGCCCTGCCTCATCATAAGTCAACACTCAGGAAAACCAACGCAGACCTCTGCATATAGACCCACATGAGCGGAAACGAGGAAAAATTCTAGCACAGAAAGCTGGCTTTTCTTCCAACCATCAAAATCTGAACATGTTCTCAAATATATACGGTAACCTATTCTCCTCTTTATTCTACTATTACCTTACATTTTAGCCTGAATTTAATTCTTAGCTCAGGATAGCTTATGAACTCATACATGCTCGTAAACAAATGTTCGAAGGAGAAGGCACAGCAGAGATGGTTTCAGCTGTTAAAATTCTACATATAAAGAGCTATTAGTGCATCGAACCTACCCTAACATTTCATTCTCTTAATGGAATTCATGCTGAATTTTGATAGCAAGAAGTAAGAGATTTTATTTTCATGAAAGCCCATTTCTGTTGCATGACATTAATACATGGCTAAATAAACACAGCATCACCAGGAAATAAATCCCAATTTGAAGTCTGAAAGGGCACTCCTATTTCTTGAATATTCTGAATGTCAACTTTTTGATGGAAAAAATAATACATAGCAGTGACTGTACACAGAGGTCTATACTGGGTATCTTTGCCGTGTGTCCCGAGTTTCATTTGTTGAATCCCTATGTTTTCTGTTCCAGAGCGTCTCGTGGCATTTATTATGTTCTCCTAAAACTGCAGCTCAGGAAGGCGTTGGAAAGGTCACTGTTTCCTGGTTATGTTTTTTAAAAGAGTTTAAGTTAATATATATGTTCTCCAATAAAAGATGATCTTTCATGTGCATTTGTTTCTGAAATTGAGGCGTATCTGTTCCTGTTCTCCGGGAGCCATTGTTCAGTTTCCCAGTGTTTCCTGAAGTTTCCCTACAGCAGGGTGCTCCCCTGCACATCTGTAATGAGGGCAACTTTGTTCCCACCTTTGTCTGTGGACAGGGGCACAGCAGCGAGGCTCAGACGGCACAGGGCTCTCGGGAGACTCTCTTCTGAAGACAATGGTACAAAGACCTTGCCATGGAGAAAGACAGAAGGTCATAAAAATTAGTGGCCTTAACGCCCTTAGTTAAAAATATAAAAGAAATCATTTATCTTCCCTTAACTTAAAGTTTTATACTAGTCCGCCTGTTCTAAAAAAAGAGAACTCTAACACTGAGCTTTGCAGCGACCAGGAAATGTCGCTATTTATTTTATATTTTGGAATTCTGGTAAGATGGTATTTTTACATACTGGTCATTTCAATTTTAATTGTTGGTGAGATTTTTTTTTTCTCATCGTGGAGGACGATGACCATCTGTCCTCTGGTTTCACAGAAAATGGAGCAAGAAAAGAAGGGCTTAATTTCTACAGGCTGGCTTTCTTCTAAAAAGGGAAAGTTCTCCAAAGTTTTGCGCTGCCACTTGGGCAAGAGAAGGCAGGGAAGTGCTGGCAGACACAGGGCAGGGGCCTGGCAGGCTCTGCTATCAAGCAGGGGGACCAGCAGGCCCATACTAGGAACCTGGTAAGAACAGAAATGCCCAGGGGAGCTGAGGGTCAGGGAAGTGTGCAGGAGGTGGGTAAGGGGAGCGGGACTAGGAAATCAAGACCAGGGAACAAGGTGAGGAAGACCGAACAACGGCTCGGTCACAGAAAGGACACAGAAGAGCTTAGAGAGTCTGACCAGGGAGGAGCAGGAGCAGGTGAGAGGCCAGGTGGGGATGCTGACAGGGCATGAGATTCAGAATCAGACGGCTCAGGGTCAAATGTGCTGCAGGGCATCTTACGGGAGACTCCTGGAGCCCCCACCGCATATCAGCACAACGCAGACTTCCATGAAGCCTTTCCAGCTTTCCTGACGTTCTTGGTCTCTTGCTCTGAGCTGTGACAGTCCTTCACTCTGCAAAACTCTCCCTCGGGCTCACCCATCGCCACCTGGTTTCTTCTTCATTATCCCAAAGCTCTTTGATCCCGAGGTACTACTTTCTTCATGACTTCTTGAGCCCAGGGACTGGTCAGGCGCACGTGTAGCCGGATCTTCAGTATGGAAGACAGAGGCAAGAAAGCAACACAGTTCCCCCAGGCCAGGACCCAACTCTGTTTTTACACTTTTATTCACTGAAATTGAAAACACACAGGGTACCACTTGACGAATTTTCTCAAATTGAATACATTCATATAACCAGTACCCAGATGAAGAAACAGAATGTGATCAGCACCCCCCAAAAGCTCCCCTTAGGCCGTCCCCTTATGCTGTCACAAGGGCGACTACTGCCCCAGTTCGGGAAGGCTTTGAGCTGAACCTGCAGACATACTCATAGTGCACTGCTCCCAGAACCACAGCTGAACATCCAGGGGACGCTGGGGCTGAGATGCCGACCAGCGAGGATCAAGGTGAGCATCAACTCCAAGCCCTGAATCAGGCCTCGAGTGGCATCCTCCTTTCATTACGAGGCTCTGGCTCAAAAGGCAGCTATGCGAGACCGAGCTTCTCAAGTGCAGGGAAGGACAGCGGGGCATTCGGTCTTGCTCAGCGGATAAAGCCAGGGGGCTGGAGAGTGACTCTTTCTTAGGGCTTCCAATTGCTCAAGACACAGCTTACTACAGCTCTTCCTGAGCCAGCAAACACATTCTACCAAGTCTCCTGCATGTGACTGTGAGTAGGTTGTTTCTTGGTGAATTAGCCCCTTGGTGTTCACACTGAACAGAGAAGGAAAATGTTCCTTTTTTTCCCCCCAAGCAAAAGGATGCAGAAAGCATCCTCAAGGGCTTGTGCTTAATATCTTCAAGGCAGAGAACAACAGGTGTACTGCCTTCCAAATGTCAAGGAGCCCTGGACGAGCCATGGAGCCCCATTGTGCAGCATTCTTTGGTCCAAGGGATGCTTCAGAAATTCTGAAAACAACACCACATTGCAAATAAACACTCTGCACTTGGAGAAGGGTGCTTTGTTCTCCAGGTCAAGGCAGCTCGCACCAGCCCCTTTGTCCTTCAGGGAAGGGATCGTCATTGCCACGGTTCCTACAAGCTGCCGTGTGTGATTATCTCAAGGGCACTTGACAATCTCACCGCCTGTGTGTCCCCAAGGACTTTGTGTGCATGAACACGGGCTCCTGTGTTTCCGCAGCCTGTGGATGTAGTCCACTGGAATCAATCGAACAAAATCAAACCTGTGATAGGGGCCCATGATCTGAGCTAGAGTCGACCAGGTGCCAGGGAGGCAGAGGGCCCTGGTGAGGGAGGTCATGTGCAGAGCCACTTGGGAAGGCTGATTCATTCGGCTCGGTGGGCTCTGGGGAACCAGGGCACGTCCAGCCCTCACCTTACCAACAATACTGCTGTGCCACGAGCGATGTGATTCTGTAACAGAGCCCAGCAGCTCACCACAACTGCGTCAGGCCCTGGAACGCTGTCTCCTTAACCTCCACAACATCCCTACAAGGAAGATACTACTGACCCCATAACATATGGGGAAAGCGAGGCTTTGAGGGATCACACAGCAGGGAAAGGCCTCAGCGGGATCCACACTGGACTCGTCTGCCTCCAGAGCCCGGGCTCTTCACAGCTGTGCTGTCCTTGGGGTGGTAACATCAACGCTGATCCTCGCACCCATGTTGGAAGGACCCACTTTCGTGGACCAGTGTCTGCTCTCAGGCTCCAAGTCACACTCGGCAGGGTCACCACCTGGCCGTGTTGCGATGTCACAGGCGGGACCCTTGGGTGATAGGAAAACGACACAGCTCTCGGCGAGAAGTGTCCTCTGTTGCTCCTGGTGTGTCAGGCTGGTCAGGGGCCTGCTTTTTCGATCTCCATTTACTCTTTTCTATTGAGGTGACATTCACATAACTTAAAACCAACCCTGTTAAAGTGTCTAATTCAGCGGCATTTAGTACACTCATAGCACTGTGCAACCACCACTCCTATCCAGTTCTAGAACATTCTCACCCCAAAAGGAACCCTGACCTATTACACAGCCACACCATTCTCCCCTCACACAGCCCCTGCCAACCACTCATTCTTCTGTCTCTGTCGATTTCCTATCAGTGGAATCACAGAGCATGTGACCTTGGGTCTGACTCCTTTCACTCCGTACGACATTTTCAAGGTCCGTGCACGTGGTAGCATGTTGATACTGTCTCTTTTATGGCTGAATAATATTCCATTAGATCGTCCCTCTTAAAAGCGAAGTAAGAGGTAATGTGGTCTCGAAGAAAGAGCATTGACTCAAGAATCTGTGAAACTCTCGTTCTTCTCACGGGATTATGGTTATCCTTCTGCATCAGACAGACCGACCTGGGTGCACACGTCACCTCCTCCGCCATGTGGCCTTACTTGAGACACCTAATTACTGTGAGGACCAGCATCCCTGCCCATTGGATAAGCATAAGTGACCATTCCTAACTCACAGAGCTATAGTGGTAGCAAAAGAGGAAAACACATATGCAAAGATTGTCAAGTTGCCTAACGTGCCATCGTGATACCTAAGATGATACATAGTTTCTCCTCTTATTTGTGGGAAAACTGTCCCACTTACATTTATAAGTTGGGAACTCACCTGTACACAGCACATGTGTGCCTGAGTTGCCCATGTAAATTAAAAGAATCAAATCCCCTATTCACTAAGCAAAGGAACTCTTTTTTTTAAAATGTGTATTTATTTTTGAGAGACAGAGAGAGAGAGAGAGAGCATGAGCATGGCGGGGGCAGACAGAGGGGGAGACACAGAATCTGAAGCAGGCTCCAGGCTCCGAGCTGTCAGCACAGAGCCCGACTTGGGGCTTGAACTCACAAAATGCAAGATCATGACCTGAGCCGAAGTTGGCGTTTAACCGATGGAGCCACCCAGGTGCCCCAAAGCAAAGGAATTCTTAGGTGGACAAAACCTATTACTGAAGAAAATCTGCTCTAAGTTCCGTGGGTGGGTTAGCCACCTTTTAAATCAACGTTTTCATCCCAGAGTCCAGCACAGTTCTTGGCTCAGAATAGGCACCCAGCATAAGTGTTTGTGTAGGCATCGGCAAAGAAAGAAGAGGTCTTACATCTGACATATTTCGAGGAACGTTCTCCAAAACCCCTGGTTCTCAGACAAATGGTAACTGGCAGCCAAGTTACAGGCATAAGTATCCTTGTAGTCAATCCAACAAAAATCCCTCTGGGGGTGGGCAGTACTGTGGCTTCTGGCTGCAAAGTCATCATCTCGCAGGAGCAGAGCTGGTAATAGGTAGGCAACGGCTCAGATCACAAACTCAGACATGGTGAATGAGGGCTGAGCAGCGTGTACAACGAGGTGAGCCCAGCCACGGGGCTCACTCGGGCACAGTCCATCCATGTTCTCTCTTCTGTCACTGGAATACTTAACAAAAACAAAACAAAACAAAACCCAAAACCCTGTCAAACTTAGTCATTTCTCAGGCATGAAGGATCCAGAGCAGAGACAGAGTCTCAATTAGAGGTGACTTTCAAAGAGCCCTTGGGTTCTAAACCATGGATCTACCGGGACACCTTCTGCCACCACCCAACGCTGCAAAACACATTAAAGAATGCTTGAGGCGGTTCTGGAAGATAAGTGGCCTGTATTTCATTCACTCACAGAGCGATCTGATCTGCGGAATTTACACCAGTGATAATCCATGCACAGTGTCGCGTTCCCTCCAATCCCAGCACCGCAATCCCAGCAAGCAGCGACCGGGTCCCCTTATGGCAGAGCTCAGACGCATAATAAAGGGAAACAGGAATAAGGAAAAGTATCAGTAACTGAAAAGTAAGGAACAGTGTACCTGGAGGTGCAAAACACACAAAGTAGAACAGGAAAAAAGACTTTCTGCAAGCCTACTGCAACAGGAGACAGGTCAGAACTCACCGGAGTGCTGAGGGCAAGAAGTGGAGGGGCTGTTAGTGCCAGGGGCTGATGGGAAGTCCTGGGGGATGGGTGAGGGCTTGTTGATGGACGGGAGGTGTCCGGCACGCTGAGTCCTTCCTGAGTTCACGCATGTCTTCTTGTGTGACTGGGCCATCTGTGTTTGCCAACTGGAGCCCATCAGCGTTTGGTCCCCACTCTCTCCAGAAGATTCCATTGCAAAGGTCCTCCAGCAATTATTCTCCTGGGTTGGAAAGACATCCATCTCCGTGGGGTAGGGAAAGCATTTACAACGATGACCTGTCTGAAGTAAACTCTCTAAGAGAGGTCCAATGGCTAGCGCCATGAAGAAGCCTGTCCACGGTTCAGTTGAGGTGAACATTACGGCCACGTTGGTCAAGGGCTTCTGAAACCCTGTTCTCGATGCCAGGACCCTCTCAGAAAAGGGCCTCCTGAGACTTTTCGGCATGGGCAAAAGTGCTGCGGTCCGGAAAGCCCCAACAAAATTTCTGAATTTTGAATTAAATTTTTGAAAGCAAAACATCACTTTACCAAACTGTTTACCTCTCTGATGCCCCCCTGAAAGGCTGAGTGGAGATACAGTTTCTTCATTTCCTGAGATTTAATAAATGCTACAAGCCCAGGCTAAAGAAAGATGTCCAGATACTGACACCAGTGGACACACTGCATCTCTCAGATATTTCAAAATATTTCTAAAGGCTGGTGAACTATATTAGGCAGAATGAATAAATAAGCATTGCCTTTGCGGCTGAGAGCCAGCTCCTGAAAGCCTTCCAGCATCATCAGTATTTAGCATTAATGGTCTTTGGTGGGGCTTTCCGGACAGCAATTAGCAATTCTGGAAAGTGAGACACACTGCCCCCTAGCCACACAGCGGACACCACAGCTCTGCAAACAGCCACGCGACGGAAATCCTCCGAAGTCACCAGACGGCAGGAGAAGCAGCGAGTGCCGAGGAAAAAAGGCAGGTTTGGGCCAGGCCGCGTGTCTTCTGCTGTTTGGACTCCGTGCTGAAGGAGCACCAATGGGCCTAATTCCCCGAGGAGCTGCACGTACCCATTGCCATTTGGCCTGGCCACCTCAGTGTTCTCAAAATCAAGAGATTTTGCGTAGAAATCTGGGTTTCCAGGTTCTTGTGGAACAGCACAGGGATCAGAGGGGGTGCACGCCTCGTGGCCTCATGGTCTCTGCACACCTCTGTTTCCCACACCTGGTCTCCCGTATGCACAGGCTGGATGTTTGCACGATAATCTAGCCCTAACTTGGTAGCGTTACATGACACCAACGATTTACTGCTGTTATTAATTCTCACAGTTCTGGGGATCAGCTGGAACCAGCTGGGTGGTTCTCACTTGGGGTTCCTTAGGCGGCGACGGTCCCACAGTGGCGGGCGGTGGAGAGAAGCTTCCTCACTTACATGTCACAATGGGCAGCCAGCCTCCGCTGGAATCTCAGCAAGGGCTCTTTGTGGGAAGGCCCACACTTGGGTTCTGCAAAGCCAGGCTTGCAGGAAAGCCACTTGGTTCTAAGAGTGAGTAACCTGATAGACGGCAGGGATGCTCTATTCACTTTCCTAACCAGGCCTCAGTGTCAACCTTGGCTGTATTCCATTAACGACCAGCAAGGTCCTCGACCACCCACGTGAAAAGGAAAGGGGTGTCAGACCCCTCCACTGACTAATGGGAGAAATGAAGAATTTGGGGCCTTGTCTCAAAACCCCTGTGGTCATTCCTCAGGTCACAAATTACATATATTCCTCCCACACGCCAAATCCACGCACTGTCCCCCATACCTGTCGAAAGCTGTTATCATGCATTAGGCTCAAGCTGGAGGTCAGGATCCTGACCTCAAATCGGGTCCAGCTTTGGATGAGGCTGCTCTTGGATCACTCCTCTGGTCCAGCTCTCTTCGCAAAGACCCCTGATCTGCAACAAGTCATCTGCCCCCACAGGAGGCACGGGGCCACCACCCCCTCTGCGACGTTCCTGTTAATAGGGTGACGTTGGCGGGCCATGGAGGCGGGCTGCCCAGTCTTGCTGCCTTCAGTGGCTGTCCCCAGTCCCCAGCTCTGCCTGCGGGCTCCCAGTTCAGCCCTCCCAAGTGTCCCTCCCTGTCATGAATATATAGCTCACATCCACAGCAGCTGGTTTCTCTGTTTGCTTCCTGAGCCAACATGTTTGGGATTCAAAGCCTTCTTTTCTTTTTTTTCCACTGTGTCTTTTCCCGTTAGTCCTCGCAGGCAGCATTTCTGTGCACAGAATGCTCTTCGATACCCTGCACATCTTTTGTGAAACTTATTGGAGTTCATGCCATTTGACAGAAGCCATGCCTGCAAATCTGAGCTGAGGCGGCCTGGTTACGATGACCTGGGGGTGGCTGGGGACACGACGGTCCAACAGGGAGAGCCTGGGAGGCCGTGGTCTGTGCAAAGGCTCTTCAATCTTTCTGCGTCCCCAAGGAAATTTTAAAGTCAGATCCATGGCTGTTTCTTTACACGATGATTTTTACCAACAGACTCCCGGGTTTGGGTTTCCCTGGAAGCTATAGCCTGAGTTGAGATTTGTGGGCTCTCTGAGAGGGCTGGGATGAGAAAGTACTGAATCTGGGACCCACCGTGTCCCGATTCCTCTCCATCTGATAAATTATTTTTAAAGCTCATCTCTTCCTTCGCTCCTCTGACTACAGTCAGCTGGAAAAAAAACATGAGGGTTCCTGTGAACACACGGCCTGAAAGCTCACTTGGTAAAGAACTGCACTAACCATTTTCTGTTTTCTATGAGCAACGATGCTGGCCACGCTTTCTGGGACAACATAGTAAGGGCCTTCCGCCTGCTTCCAATCTCCCTGTATGCCCCCCTGACAGTCTCCGCTAGGCCCTCTGCCTCCCTCGTGCCACACCAGGCTGTTATATTGAAATACATACTGTACCTTATTTTTAAGGGGTACACTGTGTTGGTTTAATGCAGGATATATTGTGAAATGATCACCACAGTCAAGTTGGTTAAAAACCCCAACATCTCACGGTTAGGATCACGTGTGTGAGGCGAGGACACTTAAGACCTACTCTCTTAGCAAATTTCAAGTGTACAGTATAGTATCGTTAACTGTAATCACTACGTTGTTCATTAGATTCCTAGAATTTATGCATCTTTTTATTTAATTTTTTTTAATTTATTTTTGAGAGAGAGAGAGACAGAGTGCAAGTGGGAGGAGGGGCAGAGAGAGAGGGAGACACAGAATTCAAAGCAGGTTCATACAAGGAAGGTAACTGTGGTGAAGAGGAAGGAACTTCAGTCTAGAAACAATGACACTTTTATGGAGCCCCTGGGTGGCTCAGTTGGTTAAGCGTCAGACTTCAGCTCAGGTCATGATCTCAAAGTTTGTGAGTTTGACAGGCTTTGTGCTGACAGCTCAGAGCCTGGAGCCTGCTTTGGTTTCTGTCTCTCTCTCTCTCTCTCTCTAAATACTAAATAAACATTAAAAAAAAACAAGCAATAATACTTTTTGCCACATTCATTATTACAGTATTACAAAGAAACCTTCTCTCTGTCTCAGAGGAACCCATTGGCGGATTTATTAAGGGGGAACATAGGCTTTCAAAGTTAAATGTTCTGTATTCAGAAGATTACAGGGGAAGGAAGAAAGGAAACTCACATCAAAAATGGGCAAGAGAATTGGGTCTCTTTGACCAGACTATGGATTTCATGAAAACAGGGTCAACATGTGACACACATGTGGGTGGCAGAGTAGATGTCACAGAAGAAAAAATCAGTGACCTAGAAGACACAGTGATACAAGCTCTGAAGAATGAAACACAGGGAATAAAAAGATTCAAAACATAAAATGGAGTATTTAGCTACATAATAATTTTAAGAGCCCTAGAATAAGAAGCAGTTCGAAGAGAAAAATATTTGAAGAAATGATGGTGAAAAATTTCTAAATTGGATGAAAACTATAAACTCCCAGATGTAAGAATCTCAATGGCCCTGAAGCACAAGAAACATGAAAGCCACACAAAGGTACAGCATAACTAATTTCTTCAAAACCAGTGATGGAGAGAAAAATCTTAAAAGCAATCAGAGATTCCAGACTAAAAATAGCTCACAGGTTCATCATCTAAGTTGTAGTTAACAAAGAGCACAGGTTCAGAGATGGGGATGTTATCTAGGAATGAAAAAGAGAAAACTGCTGATAAATGTACAGATTGTGGCAGAATCTTTAAAAACATACCCAGTTGATGGGACACCTGGGTGGCTCAGTTGGTTGAGCATCCGACTTCAGCTCAGGTCATGATCTCACCATTTGGGAATTCAAGCCCCGTGTCAGGCTCTGTGCCGACAGCTCAGAGCCTGGAGCCTGCTTCCAATTCTGTGTCTCCCTCTCTCTCTGCCCCTCCCCTGCTCACGCTCTGTCTCTGTCTCTCTCATAAATAAATAAACATTTAAAAACTTAAAAAATAAATAAATAAAAACATACTAAGTTGAGAAAAAGACACAAGGTATTTTAAAAAGCAGCCAGGGAAGAAAGAAACCTTCCATAAACAGGCACAAAGGTAAGTCTAAAGACCCCAGGGGAGAAGACAGCGGAGAGCATCTCCACTGAGGGAAAACACAAACACAAGCCCATCCACTTAGGATACTAATCAGAACAAAAGTATATTTCAAAAGTGAAGCCGGAATAGAGACACTTTATGTGTAAAAGGAAGGCTGAAAGGATTCATGATGAGCAGACCTGGTACAAGAAATATTAAAGGAAGTTCTTCGGGAACGAGGGAAATGATAATAGATGGAAACAGGGATTTACGTGAAAACCAATGAAGACCACAAGTGGGGAATAAGTGAGAAAATATATATTTACTCATTATTTAAGTCTCTTTAAGAGACTTTTAGCTGCTTAGAGAAGAATAACAACACTGAGGCGTGGTGTGTGTAACACACGCAGAGGAAAATACACGACAACAATAGCACAGAACCTGAAACTCCACCTGAGTCGCATCACTTACACAGAAATGAATAAAAATGAATCGTGGGTAGAAAGTATAAAGCACAAAACTAAAACTTGAAAAACCATAATAGGGGAGAAACACTTGGGGATTTAGGGTTAAGCAAAGATCTTGACACCAGCATAATTTGGTGGACTTCATCCAAATTAACCACTTTGCTATTCAAAAGGCCCTGTCAAGATAACAAAATGACAAATTAGAGACTGGGACACATATTTGCAAATTATATTTCCAACAAAAGCCTTATTTTACACTATATACAGAATCTGTGAAAGTCAACATTTAAAAAATCCAATTAAAAACTGAGCAAAAGATAGGAACAGACATTTCACTAAATAGGATACAAAGATGTCAAATCAGCCCATGAAAAAATGTTCAACCTCTTTTCCACTAGGGAAATGGAAATTAAAAGTATACTGAAATATCACTACACACCATCAACGCAACAGAAATTTTAAAAATAGTGATTACACCAAAAGCTAGTAAAGATTTGGAGAAACTGAATTGTTCCTACATTGCCGGTGGGAATTTAAAATGGTGGAGTTACTCTGGAAAATAATTAGAAAGTTTCTCTTAAAATTAGTGATGGAATTATCAAAGATTGAGCAACAGTACTCCCGGGAAATAATTCTAAACTTATGTTCATGTAGAAACTTATAGACACAATTCATAGCTTTATTAGCAGTAGTCAAAAATGGGAAGTACCTAAATACCCTTCAGTGGGTTAATTGTTAAACTAACTGTGGTATATCCATACCATGGAATATTACTGGGAAATAAAAAAAGGAATACTAGCAACTACTAGGGATTAATCTCAAGGGATTTACTCTGAGTGCAATAAAGCTCATCTCAAAATAGTTACATACTGTACGATTCCATTTATATAACATTCTCAAAATAACAAAATTATAGAAATAGAGAACAAATTGGTGGTTTCCAGGGTTAAGTTAAGCAGGTGGAGGTAGAAAAAGAAAAGTGCCTGTAGCTACATCAGGGCAACATGAGGGATCCTTGTGGATGTAAATGTTCTGTACCTTGGTTATACCAATGTCAATATCTTGGTGTTTATATTGAAGTATATTTTTGCAAAGTGTTGCCTTTGGTGGAAACTCAGTAAAGGGTACATGGGACTTCTCTGTATTATTTCTGACAACTGTGTTATTTCTTACAATCTCAATGTACATGTATCTCAAATACAAATTTTAATTTAAAAAGATATATTGGACTTTATCAAAATTAAGAACATTGCTTTCATAAGACACTATTAGGAAAATAAAATGTAAGCCAAGCCACAGAGTAGGAGGAAGTATTTTCAAAACATTTACCTGACAAATTATTTGTTTCCAGAATATGTAAAGAATACTTACAATTCAATAATAACAAGATTAAACAAGCAATAAAGGACACAAACAGGTAATTCACCAAAGAACATGTATATTGTTAAAGACACAGGTAAAAGAACATTCAACAGAATTAATCATTAGAGATAGTGAAAATTAAAACCACAATGAGATACCAGTGCACAACTAACATAATAGCACAAAACAAAAAGACTGAGAATTTTGAATTTTGTAGAGTGTTGGAATAAATTAAATTCTTATATGTTGCCAGTGGAATGGAAAACATTTCAGCTATGTTAGAAAATTCCTTGTCAATTTAGTATAAACATGCGTTCAACCAATGACCCAACAATTCCATTTCTAGGTTTTTAAGAAAAATGAAACTATATGTCCACATAAAGACTTCTACATAAATGCTTTATTCCTTATAGTCAAAACTGTAAGCAACCCAAATAGATGAATGAATTGTGGTTTATGTACACAATGAAAAACTACTCAGCAATAGGAAACTATTGACACGTGCAACACAGGAAGAATTTCAAATGCATATCATTAAGTAAAAGAATCTAATTTCAAAATGCTATATAGTGAATTATTCCATTTATATAATTTTTAAGTATATAAATTTCAAAAGAATTAAATCATATAGTGTATGTTCTCTAACCACACTGGAATTAGGTTAGAAATTAATGTCAATCATTGATAAAGATGTGGTTTATATATACAATGGAATACTACTTGGCAATGAGAAAGAATGAAATCCTGCCATTTGCAGCAACATGGATGGAACTGGAGGGTATTATGCTAAGTCAGTCACAGAAAGCAGCATATGTTTTCACTCATGTATGGAACTTGAGAAACTTAACAGAAAACCATGGGGGAGGGAAAGGGAAAAATAATTTCAAACAGAGGGAGGCAAACCATAAGAGACTCTTAAATACAGAGAACAAACTGAGGGTTGCTGGGGAGTGGGGAGAAAGGGAAAAATGGGTGATGGGCATTGAGGAGGGCACTTGTTGGGATGAGCACTGGGTGTTGTAGGTAAGCAACGAATCATGGGAATCTACTCCTGAAGCCAAGAGCACACTGTATATACACTGTATGTTAGCTAAATTGACAATTAATTATATTAAAAAAAGAAATTAATGTCAATCAATAACCTGATAAAAACTCTAAAGTCTTATAAATTGGAGAACACACTTTGAAACAAGCCAGAGATCAAGGAATAAATCACAAGTGAAACAGAGTATTTTGAATGATATAACACTCTACACCCACTAGGATGGTAAAATAAAAAAGACAACATAACAAGTTTGGGCAAGGATATGGCAAAATTGGAACGATCAGACTTTGCTATGTGATTGTAAAATGGAACCACTGCCATTTTGGAAAACCTTTTGACATTTTTCTCAAAATGTTAAACATGGAGCTCCTAATGACACAAGCAATTGCACTCCAAAGCATGTCTAAGAAAACTGAAAACATATTTCCACACAAAAACTTGTACACAAATTTTCCTAGGAGCGTTACTCATGATCACCAAAAAGTGGAAACAATCTGAGATGTCCATCAACATACCAGAAGATAAAGTGTGATTTCCATACAGTGGAACATAAAAAGAAATGAAGGGCTAATGAAGGAATGCAGGGCTACAACAACATGGATGGACCCTGAAAAAATTATGTAAAAGAAAAGTCCACAGTTTGTATGACGATCATATGAAATGTCCAGAATAAGAAAATCCACAGAAACAGAAAGTAGATTGATTAGTGGTTGCCAAGGGCTGGTGGGAGGCGACCAATGGGGAGTAATTAAGGAAATCAATTGACTTACCTTAGGAAATTATAAATAGGACAGCAATAATTAGTAAAATAGGAAATAGACAAAAGTAGAAAGAATTTTAACAAATTCAAAAGTTTTTTCTTTGGAAAGAGTAATAAAATTGCTAGACCCCCCTAATAATACTGTATTAATTTAATTTAATTTAACTTTTATTTATTTATTTTTTAAATTTTTTTTTTTTTCTTTTTCAACGTTTTATTTATTTTTGGGACAGAGAGAGACAGAGCATGAACGGGGGAGGGGCAGAGAGAGAGGGAGACACAGAATCGGAAACAGGCTCCAGGCTCCGAGCCATCAGCCCAGAGCCTGACGCGGGGCTCGAACTCACAGACCGCGAGATCGTGACCTGGCTGAAGTCGGACGCTTAACCGACTGCGCCACCCAGGCGCCCCTTATTTATTTATTTTTTAATTTTAGAGAGAGAAACAGAGCATGAGTGGAGGAGGGGGGAGAGGAGAGAGAAAGAAAATCTTAAGCAGGCTCCAGGCTCAGTGTGGAGCTCAATACAGGTCTTGATCCCACGACCCTGGGATCATGACCCAGGCCAAAATCAAGACTCGGATGCTCACCGACTTACCCACCCAAGTGCCCAATACTGTGTTAATTTTAAAGAGAGAGAGAGAAAGAGAACATAAGTTATTGACATAAGGAATAAAAACATGTACATCCTTACAGACCCTACAGACATTGAAAGGACAAGGAAAGAGTCCAAATATCCATCGATGGATGAATGGATAAAGAAGAAGTGGTATATATACACAATGGAGTATTACTCAGTCAAAAAGAATGAAATCTTGTCATTTGCAACTACGTGGATGGAACTGGAGGATATTATGCTAAGTGAAATTAGTCAGAGAAAGACAAAAGTCATAGGACTTCAATCATATGAGGACTTTAAGAGACAAAAGAGATGAACACAAGGGAAGGGAAACAAAAATAATATAAAAACAGGGAGGGGGACAAAACCGAAGAGATTCATAAATATGGAGAACAAACTGAGGGTTACTGGAGGGGCTGTGGGAGGGGGGATGGGCTAAATAGGTAAGGGGTACTAAGGAATCTACTCCTGAAATCATTGTTGCACTATATGCTAACTAATTTGGATGTAAATTTAAAAAAATAATAAAAAAATAAAACAAGTTAATAAATAAATAAATGGACAAGGAAATATTTAAATGGTTTTATGCCAATACATTTGACAACTTAGATGAAAAAGAAAACACAACCTACCAAAACTGACACAAGTAGAAACAGAACATCTGAATAGTCCTGCTGTTGTCTATCTGGGATGGTGAAAAAGTTCCTATATTGATTGGATCACTGTACTTGTGTCAAAACTCATATAATTACACACTTCAGATTTATGCCATTTCATGGTATGTAAACTTTGCTTTGATCACTAAAAAATAAAGGAGTAGAGCCCAAACACTTAGAACCTATCACACTCTCACAGCTCTGTGAGTAAATAGCCCTTGCTATGATTATCAAAGCATGGGGCACAGAAGAAAAGCTCAGAGACTTGTCTAGAACCTTGGGACAGTGGTAAATTTCAGCAAATATGTATGACATGGGCAAATGCAGTTTGCAACGGCAACAGCTGCACAGTTTTCAATTAAAAACCGGTTTTCTAGGGCACAGATCCAACAAGTGAAGAATGAACGGTCTATCAAATAGATACAGAGACTTCCACAGAAGTACTTTCCTGATGATGGATTCCCTGCAAAGGACCAAGTTCACACAAGTCTTGGCACAGATGAAGGGCTCCCTAGCTTCCAGCATTTTGCTAAGGAGGTGCACCCAGCAGGCATCAACAGGGCATTGAGAGGAAGAGGCACCTTTACCTGGAAGTTTGCAGCCAGGAAGAAATGCCCCAAGGGGCCCTCCACCTGTCTGAGACTCCACATTTTATCTCCTTGCTGCGTGTGATGCACAGATGACACCTAGCAACTTAACCAGACACATCGGAGCTCATTCAGCTTAACAAGCTGCACGTAGCATGAATGCTATGGGACGCCCTTCTCTAACATCATGGGTATCTGAGCATATTCAACTTCACCTTCTGGACAACTGCTCTTCTGCAATTCCACATGTCCTACAGAGGTCCCCAATTGGCTGGTAGCCCAAAGAAGGATGTCAGTAAATTTTGACTTCATGCTCTACTCCAAAGAAAATGTACATGCAGTGAAATGCACAGATCTTACGTGTGGAAGGCTCTGCATGTGATTATATGTGCATAAGGTCAGCGTGAGATCACAAGTCCCTTTGAAGTCCTATAGATCTGTGGCTTTGGGCAATGTTGCACCAAATGCGCAAGTGTGGTCGCCTGGGGCATCTGTTTTTTTTTCTCCAGCTACTGCAGTATGAAAGGCGACTCGGAGAAGCCACTGTCCAGCAGGACAGCAGTGCTACTTTTCCATCCAGAGGACCTGTGATTCCTCCCGTTGAAGGTTCCTACCCAGCAGTGTTCTCAGAGCTGTGCATTTGAATATCCTGGGAAGCTTTCGAAGATACCGATTGTGCGTCTCACCCTTAAAGACTCTGATGCAACTGAGCAGACTGGGCCCAGACATGGCAATTTTTAAAACATTTCCAAGGTAATTCTCGTGTGCAGCCAGGGTTCAGAACTCAAGTGTACAAAAACTTCCATCTTCTAAACAATTCTGGGTCCCGGCCCGGCTCTGCCACTAATCACCTGTGATACTGACAACCTCCATTTCCCTGTCCCCCCGGTTTCTCTTCTGCATAAAACAAGGGAGGTGGATTCCATCAGTTTACAAAGTTGTTTGTGCAGTGAGACTTGAAAACATCATGCCCAGGGGACCCCATCGTGGAGGGAGCTAAATTAAGAGTGTCTGTGATTGAGCAGAAACAGCCAGGAACACCTGTCCTCCCCCAGTGCTCCCTGGAAGCACTTCTGCAGAGTTCTGGGGCCTTGGGCAAGTCACGGGCTTCGTGCCTCTGACGTGCCCTGTAGCCGGACAGTAAGTCTCCACCCACCGATGGGGTCGACTTTGTGGAATGCACAGGTGCCTCCAGCGCTCCCCACACTGCCGTGTGCACCTGTCCACAGTGAGACCTTCTGATGCCTCCTTGTAGCTACTTAACTGACGGTAAAAGGGGGTTCTTCTCTTTTTCTTCCAGGGGCGCCCACAAGCCATGCTCAGAGGGTGCTTTTTTTTTTTTTTTTAACGTTTTATTTATTTTTGACACAGGGAGAGACAGAGCACGAACGGGAGGGTCAGAGAGAGGGAGACACAGAATCCGAAACAGGCTCCAGGCTCTGAGCTGTCAGCACAGAGCCCGACGCGGGGCTCGAACTCACGGAACACGAGATCGTGACCTGAGCTGAAGCCGGACACTCAACTGACGGAGCCACCCAGGCGCCCCTCAGAGGGTGCTTTTTAAAAAAAAGTTGTTGGGGCGCCTGGGTGGCTCCATCGGTTAAGCGTCCGACTTCAGCTCAGGTCACGATCTCGCCGTCTGTGAGTTCGAGCCCCACGTCCAGCTCTGGGCTGATGGCTCAGGGCCTGGAGTCTGCTTTCAATTCTGTGTCTCCCTCTCTCTCTGCCCCTCCCCCGTTCATGCTCTGTCTCTCTCTGTCTCAAAAATAAATAAACGTTACCAAAAAAAATTAAAAAAAAAAGTTGTTGAGGGGCCCCCGGGTGGCACAGTCAGTCAGGCATCCGACTTTGGCTCAGGTCATGATCTCCAGGTTTGTGGGTTCGAGCCCTGCGTCCGGCTCTGTGCCAACAGCTGGGAGCCTGGAGCCTGCTTCAGATTCTGTGTCTCCTTCTCTCTCTGCCCCTCCCCCACTTCCTCTCTCTCTCTCTCTCTCTCTCTCTCTCTCTCTCTCTCTTTCTCTCTCTCAAAAATAAACATTAAAAATTTTTAAAGATAGATAAAATAAATTGTTCACTAGAAAGTCCTGGAAGAACAAGACGATGAGGTTTCAGTCCAGCGGGGAAAGTTGGTTTGGCTCTGGCCAGCAGGGGTCAGGACGAGATGTTCCACGGGGGCCCAGTGAGGCTCCTCGTAAGTCCTGTCTGCTTCTGCTGCATTTGGAGAAAGTGCGGGCTCTGAGTCAGCAGCTCGGTGTCCAGTCATCTGTCATGCGGAACGCTCACACAAGTGTGCAAAAGACAGAGACGCGGGGATGCTCACGGCAGCGTCTGCCGGTATGCCCCTCCCATCACCATCACCCACACGGACCGTGATCTTTCCCACCCTCGGCCTCCACTCGTTCTTGGCTGGAGAGCTCTTCTCATTCCTCATCCAGAGAGCATGTGTCACTTCCTCCAGGAAGCCCTCCCTGATATCCCCGACGAGGCCACATCCACAGCCACATCTAGCCTACAGACAATAGTGGAAGCATTAATATGCGACTCCCCTTCTGGGTAGACGATTAGGAAGGATGCTGCCTCTGGCCAAACATAGCCCTGGGGACTTATGGCTTGGGGAGGGATGGTGGTGCCCCCAGCAGGTGGATACAGCCCTACATTAGGGCGCAGGGTTTGGTCAGCAAAGTGTGGGCTAGATTTCAGTCCCCTCTCATTATACACTCTTGAGAAAGCCCTTGGTCAGTACACAGACCACACAACCGTGCAGGTGGCCCCCTTCAGAGCTTCCGTGACTCATTCCCATAGCACACTTTTTGCGTGTGCTATGAACACCTATTTGCAGCGCCTACAACATTGTATTTGTGAGGTCCTTTGAAAACATGGACTGTGAAGGCAAAGGCATGTTTAATTTTGCTCATGTTCTATTCCTGGCCTAGTTCTTGATTCAGAGTAAGTGCTCAAAGATGTACACTGGACAATCAGCAGACAGGAGATTTGGAACATGAGGCATGTGGCAGTCTTGTCTGAACGAGCCTCTAACTTGTGGAGGCTGAATGATTTTCAAACCCAAAGGACAGGCTGTGTCCCAGAGGGAAGCCTCATAAAGGAGAGCCTTTTCCCTCAAATATGCAGACAGGCAAGAATCTACTCCATTTTGCTTCCAAAGCCTGCATAGCTCCTACTTGCAAAAAATACCGACAGAAAGAGCTTCCGGGGAATCTCCTCACTGAGCGTGCACATGGCTTCACATCAGCCCCAACCATCCCCACGATCTCTGCCATCGGAGAGGTGACTTCAAATTACCTAAGAAAACTGGCCATTCTTACGTTATTACAAGAAAGTAGTGAAAATTTGGAGGGGCTGGCTGGCTTAGTCAGCTAAGCATCTGACTTTGGCTCAGGCCACGATCTCACGGTTCGTGGGTTTGAGCCCCGCGTCAGGCTCTGTGCTGACAGCTCAGAGCCTGGAGCCTGCCTCGGATTCCGTGTCTCCCTCCCTCTCTGCCCCTCTCCCACTCGCACTCTGTCTCTGTCTCTCTCACAAAAATAAGTAAATAATAACAATTTTTTTTAAAGTAGTGAAAATTTAAACAAAAGGATGCGTACCCCCAGCAGCTTTTCAAACATGCAAACGTCCCTTGTTTTCTTTCACAAAGTGATGGGGCTTGGTGATATTCCTGTATTGGCGTAAATGCATTTGCCTCATCACTGAGAGCTTACTTATTTGTACTTATTCATTTCCTTTGACCTGGACTTGCCCAGTCTCCTGTGCATCGGGGGGCATGGTGGTGGCTATTACAACCGTGCTACGATAAACATCGTTGACGACCCATCTTCGCATACATACGTAAGTATCCGTTTAGGACACATAACTAGAAGTAGAATTTCTGCATCTAACTGCGCAGATACCTTTACATTTGAAGCAATAGTAGGCAAGATCTACGGCTTTAAAGCACTAGCTTGATGCATACAATTAGGCCGTGTGTGTCTGTGTGTGTCTGTGCACACGTGCTCACGCATCTACCTATTTATACACACAGTCTCCTTCCTCCTCCCCATCACAGGGCCTGATGCAGGCACCCGACCCCAGCACACTAACGATAGACACTGCCTCTCAGAAACGGGGATGGTGGCCTCTTTCCCTGGGCTCAAGGGACCCATCTCCACCTTCCTAAATGGTCGTAGGCAGCATCCTTCTGCCGCCTCACTCTCCACGGCCTCAATGTCTTCAAAAGTCACCCTCATTCTTCACAGACATTCTTGATCTTCAGCTCTCCTGCCCATCTTTACTCAACAGGGTTCACGCTCCAAAGGAGAACAATGTCTCTGCGGGAGAAATGCTATAAGCAGTTCAGGAGGGAGCAGGTGGAGAGGAGAGGGAAGCCCCAGGGGGCGTCCACTTCAGAGAGCAGGAAAGAAGGGAAACGGGGCTGGCCGAGAGGCACAGCCAGGGCAGGGCTGGGCTTCCAGCACAGGGGAAGGCTGAGCCATTCAAGGCAGAGGGGAGGACACAGGAGGAGGGGGCTCCGACCCACCGGTGCAGGGGACACGCAGGCACACCTGGGCACGGCTCCCAGGCCGATTTCGGTCTTCCTTCAGGAAAGAGCTCAACTCTGCTCTCCTGGGAAGGCCCCTTGACTCCCTTGGCTGGAACCTGCAGGCTCTGGTTAAACTTTGTGCATTCATGGGGTGCCTGGGTGGCGCAGTCGGTTAAGCGTCCGACTTCAACCAGGTCACGATCTCGCGGTCTGTGAGTTCAAGCCCCGCGTCAGGCTCTGGGCTGATGGCTCAGAGCCTGGAGCCTGTTTCGGATTCTGTGTCTCCCTCTCTCTCTGCCCCTCCCCCGTTCATGCTCTGTCTCTCTCTGTCCCAAAAATAAATAAACGTTGAAAACTTTGTGCATTCGTTCACTCATTCACTCCTTCTCTCATCCTACAAATGCCCACTGAGCACCTCCTGTTTTCTGGGTGTTGACATCATAGATTGAAAACAGAAGTGTATAAATGTGAGGGATTCTTACTCCAGCTGCACCTTCTAGAAGGGAAGAAGGGCAGGGGTGGAGCGGGCAGTGGGAGGAGCCAGGGATTGGGAATCACAAAGAACGGTGTCTCCCTTGCTCGTTCCTCAGACACTAAGCAGCACCCACTCACTGCCAGGCACGGTCTGGACACTGAGGACCCGGACGTGAACAAGCAATTTGCCCTTCCCCACCCCGCATGGTGTTCCAGTAGCTGACATGTGCAAAACCAAGAAAGGCTGTGTACCTGCAAGGACAGATACAGCCAAAGGTTAACAGAGCCGGAGAGTGATGGAGTGAGGGGGTCCCACGGAAAATAATAAGTAGGGAGGGCTTCCATGAGGGGTGGCTTCTGAGGTGAGACCAGAATAACTAGAGAGAAAATAACATCTGGGAAAAACATGCTAGTTAGAGAGAAGAGCCAGCGCAAAGGCCCTGGGGCAGGAGGAAGCCCCAGGACAAAGTGCTCAAGGAGCTGAGTGGAGGGGAGGAGAGGGCTGGGCAGCAGTGAGACAGGGGAGAGAGCAGAGAGGTAGAGGATGGGGGGGGGGGGAGGAAGGAGGAGGAGCTGGTAGGGAAGGGGGCAACGTGGGCCCTGCAGGTTGGCATAAGAATGTGGTTTTTGCTCTGAGTGTTATCCAGCAGCCAGTGGTTTTAAGCACACAAGTGACGTGGTCCAACCCATTCTGAAGAACACTCAGGCTGCTATGTTGAAATCAGATCACAGAGCAGGTCAAGGAGGTACCAAGTTCCTGCCTCCAGGGTGTTCTCAGGCTATGAATGGTGTTGGGTGGTTCCTTACGTCCCCCCTTCCAGACAGGGACTTCCAAGACAGCCCCGTTTGTCTCAGGCTCCTGGCCCTCTGCACAGTGTTGGGCGAATCCGGGGTAAGTTTTGCTGAGGGAGCAGGGGAGGAGGGAAGGAGGGAGGCGACAGTTCCGCAGTCAGAAGGGGGCCGAGTCCGTAGCATCACATTTATTTCCTAGATTCTGTTTGGATCTGCCTCCTGGTTTATCTTGCTTATTTTGCACATGACAAGCTGATAGCCATTTAGCAAATACTCGGCTCTATTTTGGGTGAGACCAGCATATGGCAGCAGGAACGACTGTGCCCAGAACCAGCTCCTGGAAGCCAAGCTCTGGCAAGCTCGTGGAGACTCAGTTCCACAAAGAGCCATGTGCTGAGAAACCACGGCTAAGAGCAGACGCAGTCATGGCCCTTTCCGTCAAAGCTCACGGCTCCATGGCAGGGGATCGGGGAAATGCAGCTGCTACAACTCTCTCAGAGCGTCGACCCACGTCCACCGGCCGGACACACCAGTGGTGCGAACTTCAGGACAGAGAGCATGTCTTCTGTTAGAGAGTCACGGTTGTGGGGGGTCACAACCGTGTTTGGATGGGGGACAGAGGGACAGTCAGTGGGAATTCATCAGGGATTCTGAAAGGATCTGAAAGAGTTTTTGACTCTCCATTAATATATATATACATATGTATGTATATATATATAAAACGAACACAGAGCTTGCATAAAAATTCAGAAAGTTCCTGAAGCCCTTGCATGAATTTCTGGAGAAGAACTCAGGCCTTCAGGACACCATCCAAGGTGGAAACCCGCGGCAGTCAACAGAATCCATGGTGCAAGATGCGGGAACGCAGTGTTTTCCAGCGGGAGCTGGGAGAACGTATATGCCTTCGCTAAACTGATCGGCAAAATATCAAGTGTGGCTTTGGCTTTATCGCTGCTTTGGAGGGCTGACCTCTTTGTTTAATGGAGAAATCCTCCCGCTCCCCACTGGACAGGCTAGAGCACACACCTTACCAGCAGGGTGGAGGTCCCCGGGCACGGCTATCTAAATTTCAGCTGCTAAGCTGCAGGCAGGTGAGTACTGTGTGCACAGTCTGACGGGCAGATTGAATGGTCCGCAGTGTAAATGGTCAGCAAAGGGAAAGTTCACAGCTCAGATCTGCTGGGGCCAACTTTAAAGGATGGGGAGGCTCAATTTCCATACTGCACACCTGGAGAGATGAGAGGATTTATTTCTGATTCGCACGAGGACGGAGTCTGGAGAGCACGGAAGGACCAAGAGACAGATCTCTACAAGGAAGTCCCTCCATGTCTGGGTCCTTTGTTCTCGTTAGGACGTCCACAAGAGCCCTTTTGATAACCCTCATGTTAAAAGGTGGGGGTAATTCCTGTCTCCTTAAGCATGGGGTGTACTTAGTGGCTTGCTTGTAATGAACAGAATGTGCTAGAATGTGGATCCTCCTGGAGCTGGCTGTGTGGTGAGGACTGGAGATGTTCGACTATCTGGAATCTCCTCCTTCATGAGACACAGGATCAGCAAACATTCACTGAGTATTGACCGTGTTCCAGGGACGTGCTCTAGGGACACAGAATCATGTAAGGCGAGGTCCCCACAAGATGGGCACTGAGACATGAGACAGACGCTGTCACTGGGCTAACCCCTCTGGGTCCACTGGGGTTGCATTAGTAGGTGAAACTCCCCTGCTTGTTCCCCCTTTTCCAGGAGCAACACACAAGGACAGCCCAGAAGCAAACACTGGGCACAAAGGGGACTTTCCCCTCAGGAGCTGGGGGACAACTCCGCATTAGGACCACTTACCAAGTAACAAGTCCCCTGGTTCCTGCTTGGGGAAAGGCCCGTCCTGCCACACAGAAAGCGGCCAACTCCTAATGTCCCAATTGGAAAAGACACTCCACTTGATAGGAGAAGATCCCCACCTGAGCATTTGGGGCAGAACAGCCCCAAGGGGGAACTTTCCAGCATCCACAGACACACAAGCAGAGGCCAGGCGACTGCCTGGCAGAGAAGACTTGATGACATTCTTGCGGGGAAGAGGGAACAACTCTATAGTTGTCCTTTATGGGACACGACGGGATCCATGGCCGCTGACCTTGAGGAGTGGAGCACTGAAAAAGGTCATGGCAACTGGTGACCTGGAGTTCTTTTGAGCCCCAACATTCTATTGAGATAACGTGGACCTGTGAGTCCACACGTGGCTGGAGGTGTGCGGGGTGGCTTTGTGCAGAGCACAGGAAGCAAGAGGAAGGAGGAACACAGGGTCAGTGCGTGGGGACGGGGAGGGAAGGGAGGTGTACTTCGAGCAGGGATGGAGGGCCATCTGGGGAGGCATGGACTCTGTCTAGGACATGACGTATAGGGATGAGACTGCGCCGCGTGTCCCCAGCACGCCTCTGCAGTGCCCCACCTCCCCCAACACGGCACTGCTCTAGGGGATTTTCTCAGTGAGCCCTCCACACACTAGTCCATGTAGCCACTGTACCCAAAGTGCTGAAGCCCAAAACCTGGACGTCACGCTTGCCAGCTCTTCCCGCAGCCTCTAAACCCATCCAACGCTGAGTCCAAGGATTCTGACTCCCAGAAGTCTGGGAAATGTGCCTCTTCTCACCGCCCGCCCCACCACGGCCACCTTCCACTCCAGAGGACCATCACGTCCTCCCCAACGGCACCCAACTTGTCCCTAGCTTCAATCCAGCCCCTGTGAAGCACCCAGGAAGTTTTCAGTCATGGGTTTGGTCATGTCCCTCTGCTGCAGAAACTCCACTGTGCCCTTGCTTGTGGGATCCGAAGAGTGCCAGCTGTGGGAGGAAGGGATTAGTGGGGTAGGACAACTAGTCTACATGGGGCTCTCCTCTGATGGAGAAAACCCTGGTCCATCGTATCCCGGATGGAGATGCTCGTCAGTGGCGTTGGCAGCCGGCAGCCCAGTGGGGCATTCTGGTCTCCCCAGCCTCACCCCCCACACAGCGGTCTCCTCCCCTGACTCCTCCAGGTCTCCTAGACAATCCCCTTCATGGCCATGCACTCAGGCCAGGCCCCCATGAGCTCGCTGCATCAGACCATAGTCACCTGTACCTATAGCACCTGCCCTTCTCCATAGCACTTGGTCCAATTATCATTTTTTACATGTATTTGTGTGATTTCCTCAAAAGTAATCCTTTCCCCTGCTCTGGACTGTATACATCAGAAAGGTGGGAGCTGGGTCTAATTTGCAACTGGATCCCTGGGCCCCAAATGGACTGGACAAGGGTCTGGAACGTCACAGAGGGTCTGGGTTGAGCTTTGGAGCCCTGACATACCCACACACCTGCAGAAGGCTGAGGTTACATGGATGCTGAAGGAACAACAGTCAGGGGAACGGGGCGGTGGGGGGGGGGGGGCTCAGTCATGAGGTCCCTTCTCTTTCTCTCTCCCAGCAGGAGGCCAGCTCAGACCTAGAGGAGAAGGCTGTGTGTCTGGGGCTGGGGGGCAGCCCCCTGGGCTCTGAAGACAAAGTGTGACAGCACAGTCATTAACCAAATGGTGTGATCTCAGAGGTGTGCACATAAAAGAATCTGAGGGGCGGCCTGGAGCAATGATCATGGGAGGCATCCGGAGGAGGCACCCAGGACCCCAGTGGGGGGAGACACCGATAATCCTTATCTCTAACCTGGGCCTCCTTCAGGCCCAGAGCCATTCCAAAGGCCAATAAACCTTTTACATTCTCACTTAAACTCCAATGTGGGGGGCGTGCTCCTTTTGTTTGGCTTTTCAAAGGGAGAAGGACAAGGCTTAAGATAAGGCTTTGGAAGCTGTGAACTTCCTCCAGGGTTAGCAATGACCAGCAGTATTTACTGAGCACTTACTAGGAGCCCACCCAGGAGTTACTTTCAGCTCCTGTGGCCACACAGGCATTGCTATTTTCCCAAGGAGGAAAGGGAGGGGTGAGAGTTTAAGCTTTCGGGGTGCATGCACGGCTGGTAGGTGGCAGGACAGAAGCTGGAGCTGCCCAGCGGCTCCCACAGAACCTGCAGACGTGTGATTGGCCACTTCCGTGTTACCTCTGTGCCATCCACGAGGATCTTGCTGTCCAGTGAGGGACACAAGAGAAGAAGGGTCACTGACATTTCACACCAGATGATTCTCTGTCCTGGGGGATGGGGGCGGGGCGGGGGGAGACTGTCACCATCCTGGGCACTACAGGGTGGTTATCAGCATCCCTGGTCTTTACCCACTAGATGTCAGGACCACCTCCCCTCCAGTTATGACCATGGAAAGTGTCTCCAGACATTGTCACACATCCCCTGGGGCAGGGGCAGGGGCAGAGTCACACCCCACTGACAGCCCTTGACACTGGGGACATGTGAGTTTTGCAAAGTAGAGACAAACTTCTAGAATGTTCTGCAAAGGAAGGCCCTGCCTTCTTATAATGGTGTACAACAGCACACATTTTAAGAACCCCGAAACCTGAGCTCTCCACACCGTCCTGGAAATTGACATGAGGGAACAGGATTTGGGGCAAAGAGAGTTTTTGAAAACGCAGATTAGTTTTCTCTCTCTGCAACCACATTCCTAGGGAAGACTCCACGCCCTAAATAACTCAAGGTGTGCCCTCCGTCTGTTCCTTGGGGCCTCTTCCCATAATATGACTCCCATATTTAAGTGCCCATGTGTATTTCTTATCAATCCTGGGGTTATGTATGCACGCAGGTACCTGTGGGCTTAACGTCTGTCTCTTCTCTCAAATGGAAAATCCATTAGGAAGAGCCCTGTGTCAAATCCTTTGTGGACCAGGGTCAAGCCTTGCACTGATCAGTTCCTCAGTAATATTGTTGAGTAGATCTCTGGGCACTGATTCTTTCAAATTCTTCCCCAAATCATCAGGATAAGTTATAAATATCCAAGTGTACACACTCACAAGTCACAACGTGGTATTTACAGAGAAGGGGGTAAGAACCTCACAAATGTAAAACCTGGGTAAATTTAGCTCCAACCTAATGGCCGTGTCATTGATTTCTGTCACACTTCACATCTTCTATTTTAAAAATAACAGTCATCACCTCCTGTAATCAGAAGTCTCCCTGTAAACTTACTGATTTGGGGGGTACTTGTTGTTTTTGAAATAACACCTGCAGAACAATCATTAGAACCTTGATTAATTCTGTGCGACACAAGGAAAAAAATGAAATACATCTTTTAAAAAGCTGCAGGGTTTTTGGTGTGAATAATTTTCATAGAGTATTCTAATAAGGGAATATACTGCTAAGTAGGAAACAGTACAAATATTAGAAGAGGTTGTCATGTGCTTGTGTGGGGGGTGCTGTGCGTATATAGTGTGTAAATGTATGTGTTTACAAAAAAGTAGATAAACTATTGCGGAGAAAAATCAGAAAACTCTTGGTATGTTGCAGAAGATGATCAGGTTGACGTTGGTTTAAAAATTCTCCCAATTCAACAATATGGTGGAGGAAAAACAAGAATGCCCAGGCGTTATGTTTAGATATGACAGAGAAGGTGAATTTACTTTGTTCCTTCCAGCTTCTTAAGAAATACCCCAAAGCTAGGAATTAAAGTCATAAGGAGACTCTGTGTACAAAAGAAACAGAGTCTTGAGTGATGGCTCCATTAGGGAAGCCAGACCATCCCCTGCATGACCACT
Organism: Puma concolor; assembly: GCF_028749965.1. Lineage (NCBI taxonomy): Eukaryota > Metazoa > Chordata > Mammalia > Carnivora > Felidae > Puma > Puma concolor. Next base: position 138,297,848 of record NC_141669.1, on the reverse strand, counting down.
GGTGAAGGGGCCTCCCGGAGAGCCCCCCACATGGAGGGAGAGCCACAGATGACCAGGAAGACCCCCTCTCCCTCAGCAGGCTACCCGGAGTGGGGGCTGTCAGTGATGCCCCAGATGCATGTGGAGAGCACTCCTGGTGAGGTGGGAGCACTTCACACTACATGCTCCTGCTGGACACACACACACACACACACACACACACACACACACACATACACACACGCCCTTTACTTTGGGTCTATTTTGGCCACTGTAATATTAACAAACTGACAAACGGGGAGGGAAAACCAGACACTGATTTCTCAGGGGCTCTCTTCCACTGAAGCCCTCCCAACCCATTTCACGATGTGCCAGAGATTTCATCAAAGTTAATGAAGAAGCAGCATGAAGGGCCAGCTGGCTTCCAGACTCGGCTTCCACTCCTACCCAAGGAGCTTCAGCCTCTTAAGATCTGAAGGGAATCCTGTTTGGAGCGTCCGAGGGGCTGTGGGGCTGCACAGAGATTCGTCTTAATTAAGCCAAATTCAGGTTCAATCACAACACCCCTTCTTTACCCATTTCACACACTTTAGAAAAGAAGCTTCTTTTTGAATCACCAGAGGAAGGCTGCACAGAACCAGGGTATGCCCGAAGCATAGAACCTGCTCCCATCTCAGGTGTGACTAGGAGATCTGGGCAACAATGGGGCAGATTCAACACAAGGAGAGCATGTGGCCACCCTGGAGAGAGGTCATGTGTTTACTTACCTGGAATGAGTTTACACCCCAGATTGAGCAAGTGGGCTCACCCCCACTCGGGGACTCAGACTGTTATCCCCTCGTCAGGCAGATTCCCAGGGTCTGGGTGTCTTAGGCGGGAACAACGGACACTTTGTTCGTCTGTCCGGTAAGTTAATATTCCACAAAATGAACGTGGGAAATGAGGCCATCTCGCGGGTATTTTAGAAACCTGCCATGCCATGGCTCGGCGCTCTTTCCAGTTCGTTCTGGTGCTAACTCAGGGTTTCCCTGCCCCGGAGGGAATGCGTGTGTCACAGTGACAGCACCGCTAGCTGTGTCCTCTCACTCTGCAAGCCTCAGGGTGCTTCTGCTACCCACGGACCGTCCCCCCCGCACCACCCCACACTTGCTCACAGTGTCGTGTTCCCCAACTCACCCTCGGAGGCCATCCAGGCCGACAAACGATGTCAGACGTGGGGATGGCTGCTCCCAAGCTACAGGGATTTGAGTCCCTGATGCTCAAGGACCTCTCCTCCTCCTCCTCTTCCTTCTTTTTAAGAATCCACATGTAAGTGATAGCATGCAGTATCCATCTTTCTTTTCCTGGCTTATTTCACTGATCATAATGCCTCCAGGTTCATCCATGTGGTCACACATGGCAGGATTTCCTTCCCTGTTATGGCTCCGCGAGATTCCATTGTGCATAATGGAATATTACATATGTCATATACAGAGAAATATTATATATCTGGAGATGCCCATTCATTCAACAGACACAGGTGGTTCCCTATGCATTCCAACCGCTGTGCATACATATTATCACAGAAACAGAGGTAGACTGGTGGATACAAGGGACCAGGGTGAGGGCGTTGGGGAGAGGCCGGACAAAGGGCGCAGAGGAGTAAGTTCTGGGGTCGACTGCAGTTAACAATACCATATCCTATACCTGACACTTGTTAACAGAGTAGACCATAAGCATCCCCATAAAGACAATGCTATGTGAGGGAGGTGATGGATGTGATCGTTCACACAATGGGTTGTGGTGAATGTTTCTCAGGACAGAGCACGGTCATGGATGTTAAGAAAGGGCTATCCCCTCCCTGGAAGAAACAACCGCAGTGGGAAAGAAAGTCGTGTCCCCCACCCTTGCCCTCTGTCGCCTGCCTCTCTTCTCTCTTCTTCGATGTAAGCCTGGGTGCATGAAGCTCTTCCTGGAGTAGGCACAGGGTGCCTGCTGCTAACTGACTAATCTGAATCAGCTACTCCACGAGAGGAAAACAGTGGGTCAGCACCCCCAGCGGTGGCGCGGGGACCAGCGGCTGCAGGGCAAGCCCCTGTGCACAGACCCTGCTCCTGAACCTGTCCCTTCCAAGGCTGGATGAGACCCTGATCCAAAAGAAGCAGTGGGCCAGAAACGGCCAACTGTGAGTGCAAACAGCACGAAGATCAGAGCTGGATGCAGGGCTTCAACCCATGAACCATGAGCCGAAGTCAGATGCTTAACTGACTAAGCCACCCAGGTGCCCCAGGCATTGGCTCATTTTTAAACACATGACATCAGAGTCCGGAATGCTACTAAAGACAACTGCACGGTGAAAGTTCCAAAGCAGAAGAAACTTCTAGAGCCAGGCCTGGTGAGGAGGGCCCTGTTACAGATGAGAAGCCGGAGCGAGCCACTCTTCCTGGTATCTGCGGGCACAGTTCATCTGCACGTTCAGCCAGCAGATGCTCACTGGCACGCCCCACTGGGCTAGGTCCTCGGCTCTGTGCAGTGGGAAGTACAAAGGTGAATGTGACTTAGTGCCAGCCTTAAGATGCCCCCCATCTAACTCGGCGGACACGTCCTCAGGGCTCGTGAAACCCTTGCATTAAACTACTCCTTTCTGCGGAGAACGATTTAAGTGCTCACTCTATGTGTGGGTGGTGTCCCTGTCCACTGGCTGTCATCTGAAGAGCTCACCTTTCTAGAAGAGCCCACTGTGAAGAGTAATGTGGGTGGGTCTCATTATTCCTATTACATCCCCCCCCCAACTCCCCCTCCACCAACAGAATTGTGTCCTGGACACTGATGCTTGGAGAAGCATGACTTTGACACGGCCTGCCCACCGATGTGCAATCAATCCCCATGTTTCCAAGAGACTGGACAGCGGGCCTGGGGTGGAGCTGTGGCAGGGGGCTACCTTGAGCTACTTTATTGTTTTTTTTAAATATATCGTCAAGTTAGCTGACATACAGCGTATACAGTGTGCTTTTGGTTTGGGGGGTAGATTACCATGATTCATCGCTTACATACAACACCCAGTGCTTATCCCAACAAGTGCCATCCTCAATGCCCATCACCCATTTCCCCTCTCCCCTGCCCTCCCTTCAAACTTCAATACCACCTCCCACCAGTCAGAGTGGCCAAAATGAACAAATCAGGAGACTCTAGATGCTGGAGAGGATGTGAAGAAATGGCAACCCTCCTGCACTGCTGGTGGGAATGCGAACTGGCGCACCCACTCTGGAAAACAGTGTGGAGGTTCCTCAAAAAATTAAAAATAGAACCACCCTACGACCTAGTAATAGCAGTACTAGGAATTTACCCAAGGGATACAGGAGTGCTGATGCACAGGGGCACATGTACCCCAAAGTTTAGAGCAGCACTTTCAACAACAGCCAAATTATGAGAAGAGCCCAAATGTCCATCAACTGATGAGTGGATGAAGAAGATGTGGTTTATATATACAATGGAATAATACTACTTGGCAATGAGGAAGAAAGGGCTACTTTAAACAAAGCCTGGTCTTCAGTGTGTGTGAGTGGTTCTCTGGGACAGGAGGTGTGTAAATGTGGCCTCTGGCCAGACTCCAGCCACGAGGCAATGAACACCCTCTGGGGTTCCCAAAAGCCCACCAGGCTGTCACAAATGGCTACAGAAAATTAAGCGGTTCTAGATCTCCCAGAGGTTCTCCTTGTGGGTACACAAGAGAAATCAAGTGAAGATAATATGGTTTTTTTTTCCAGAGCCACGTCGTTAGTAGAAAGATTTCCTAAATTTTATCTTTTAACTTGAATAGTTATTTCATGGCCATCAAAGGCTTCTCAAGCACTTTTTAGAGATGATTTTGTCTCAGAACAGAATTTCATGCCCCATTATCTTGCAATGATTGTAACTTTTACATGATCATTATTCACTTTTTTTTTTAATGGGGACATTGGGGCACAGGCAGCATTGTGAAAACACTAAGTTGTTTGCCTTACAGATGGGTTCAGAGTTGAGTGCTTTTGAAGGTGCACCTATCCTGTTTCCAACGCTGGTAATGAGAATATTGTTAAATAAAGGTAGAAATTAAAAATTCAGAATATATTTTACATAATTAGTATTTTAAACTTGTGTGATTTACGCACCATTTTAAAGAATGCTTTGCCATACTGTAATTCCCACCATAAATCTCGCCCGTAATATATACATTAAAGCACTCTGAGATTGCTCTAGAATGTGAATTACTAAGTGCTGATGAATAATTTTGAATAATGTGACTGCTTTCACCATTGAGTGGAAAATTAAGATTGTGGTATTGCTCTATTTAGAAATGATTGGTTTGCAAGAGTGAAACTCACAGCTGTTGGCCTCCTCTGAATGATGGTGCTTCCAGAACAGAGCAGAAACTAAGACTCGCTTGCAGGGTTTATCACGCTAAAATGGTCCTATGGCAAACTAATGTTTGCTTCTAGGTGCTCAGACGACCAGTAAATCTTGGACATCTCCAGGAGAAGGCTGGAGAGCCCTTGTCATGGTGTGTGAGGGTGTGAGGGGGGGTGCATCCATGGGTGCCTGGCCACACGAACTCCATGATGATTCTGTCTGGTTTGTGACGACAGGAGGTGGGCACTAAGGCGAGGGCATGGCCTCGCATGGCCCAGGGCTCCACTCTGGTCCAATGGAGAGCTTTCCCAGGACAGAGAGCTTTCCTGGGACCCCAGACTTTCAGTGCTAAAACCAGAGAAGAGTCTGGGCCCAGCGAGGACTTCTGGTCACCCTAGATGACGATGATGATGTTGGTGACAAAGAACAGCACAATGATGGTTTTAATAATACTAGTGACAGCAACTGCTAACACATGCACGGCTCCGGCTATGGGCTGGCCCTGTTCTAAACATTTCAGAATGTTAACCTCTTCGACCCTCACAACGATCTCATGCAACACGTATGACTGTTTCTCACTTTACCAATGAGGACAGTGGGGTTCAGGTAAATTAGGTAACTTCTCTAAAGTTACACTTAATAAATAAAGGGGAGTTGGTGCAAACCCTGATGGTCTGGGTCTAATGTCCAGGCTCTTGATCACTTTGCTGATATATTTTTTTTATTTTTTAATGTTTATTTTTGAGAGAGAGAGAGAGAGAGAGAGAGAGGGAGAGAGGGAGAGAAAGAGACAGAGGGAGATATGGAATCTAAAGCAGGCTCCAGGCTCTGAGCTGTCAGCACAGAGCCTGACGCAGAGCTCAAATTCACAAAGCAGTGAGATCATGACCTCAGCCAAAGTCAGATGCTCAACCAACTGAGTCACCCAGGTGCCCCTCCCTTTGCTAATATTAAACCAGCAAGAACAACCACCAGTTCTTGACTGTTTAATATGAATCGGGTTCTTTGCTGGATATTTGATATACTTTGCATGCTTAATGTTCACAAATGTTGTGCAAGGTGCAAATTTATATCCCGGCATAGAAAGATGTGCCCAAGGTCACACTATTGATGAGCGAGGCCAAGACTGGACCCACATCTCATGGACTCTAACCACGAGGTGATCTGATGCAGCAGGGGCCCCTCCTGATTGCATTGCCAGCAATCACTCCACACTGCCACATACTCACCATTCAATGGCACACACAGCTGGTGTCTCTTGAAAATGTTCTTGAAAAAGCAGTAGAGATTATTAGTTTGGGGGTATATTAATTTTATGATATCTCAAAACTTGACTACATACCCTTTTGCTGCCCATGTGACAGAAAGTACTTCTGGAACACATCTGCAGCAATGGCAGCTGTCTAAGAAAATACATTTGTGTGATTGTGTGAGTTGCTAACTAAACCGATGCCTTTTTGGAGACCACTATTCTTACTTGAAAAACAAAAAAATGACTGAGAGACAAATTGTGGTGTTTCAGACCTAGGTCTATGGAACCGGTATCAGAATTAGAATGTGGAACACGTTGGGGCACCTGGGTAACTCAGTTGGTTAAGCGACCATCTTCGGCTCAGGTCATGATCTCGCGGTTCATGAGTTCAAGCCCTGCATCAGGCTCTGTGCTGACAGGTTAGAGCCTGGAGCCTGCTTCGGATTCTGTGTCTCCCTCTCTCTCTGCCCCTCCCCTACTCACATTCTGTTTCTTTCTCTCAAAAATAAATAAAAATTTAAAAAGGAAAAAAAGAAGAATTTGGAAAACTTCCATTTCTCTCCATGAACTTTACAGCTTCCCAATACTTAATGATTTTTCTGAATAAGTCAGTGGTGATATTGATGAACATGAGATTTTGATATTGTATAATGGTCTATGTCCACATTTGGGAGATCTGCCCCAAGACTCACCAGCACTAACGCACACAGAGTCCGACAGACGTCAGCATGTTTAAATACGCCAGGGTACACTTGTGGGTTCATTACAACACCCGAGGTCATCAGTGCACAGTTTGGGAATTACAAAACCATCCAAATACATAAATGAATACTAGAAGATACGAGCAGCATTAGCAAACACCTTGACTTCATGGATCTTATAGAACACCACACTCAACAACCACAGAAGGCATGTTCTTTACAAGGGCATGCAGTGAGCTCCACGAGACAGACCCCACACTGGGCCACAGATTAAGTATCAGTTAACTTAAAAGTACTGAGATATACTGAGTATGTTCTTTGACTCCAACGGAATTAAATTAAAAATGAATAACAAGATTCCTAGAAAACACAATTCCGTATTTGGAAATTAAACAACACACCTCTAATTAATCCATGGGTCAAGGGAAAAATCAGGAAGTATTTCAAAATCAAATGGAAACAAACATACAACCTATCAGATAAGGTGGTACTTGAGGGAAATGGATAGCCTTAAATGTTTATATTAGAAAAGAAGAAAGGTCTAAAATTGATGACCTAAATTTTCCACCTGTGGATACCCAGAAAACAGAGTGCTGAGTAAATACAGGAATTATAAGGATAACGATAAAAATCCAGGACGCAGGAACCAGATGAGCAATAGAGACATTTCATAGTGCCCAAACTTGGTTCTTTGAAAAGGTGAACAAAACTGGTCTTACCTAAACTGGTCCACAGAGAAAGAGAGAGACACACACTCCCGATACCAGAGATAAAGGGAGTGCCATCCTCACTTGTATTCTACAAGTGTACACGGGAAATACGGAATACTGGAAGTAACATCGCATGAATGAAATCTGAAAGCTTACACGAATTGGACAAAGTCCCTGAAAATGCAAATTTAGCACAATTGAGACAAGATGCAGCAGAAACTCTGGATAGATCTCTGTCTTTTAAAAGGAACTGAATTTGTTAGCAAAACCATGTGTAAAAAGAAAACCTCAAGACCACATGGTTTCACTGGTGAATTTTATCAAATATTTAAAGAAGAAGGGTGCCCGGGTGGCTCAGTCAGTTAAGTGTCTGACTTCAGCTCAGGTCATGATCTCTCGGTTCGTGAGTTTGAGCCCCGTGTCGGGCTCTGTGCTGACAGTTCAGAGCCTGGAGCCTGCTTTGGATTCTGTGTCTCCCTCTCTCTCTGCCCCTCCCCTGCTCGCACTCTGTGTATGTGTGTGTCTGTCTCTCTCAAAAAAAAAAAATAAACATTAAAAAAAGGTTAAGGGTGAAATAGCACAATTTGCACATAATTTTTATAGAAAATAATAATGTGAGGGTAATAATTTCCAAATAATGTTATGAGGATAGCACACCCCTGACATCAAAAATTGACAAAGATGATATAAAAAGGGAAAATTACAGACCGATATCCCTCGTGAACGTCACACTCCTTGGCCAACATGAACACCCTGAATGCAGAAATACACAAACTGGGAGGCATGTCACAACTAAATGTGGTTTATCCCTGGATCACAAATACATCTTCACATTCCAAAGTCAACACAATTTACCCTATCAGTACGATAAAGAAGAAAACATTTGACAAAATTCAATGCTTATTTATGATTCAGAACTGTCAGCAACTTGTCAGAAACAGAAAGGAGCCTCCTTGATCTACTGAAGAGCATCTCAGAAACCCTACTGCTAACGTCATACCTGTGAGCTATGAAACGCTAGCGCACCTGAGATCAGGAGCAAGGCAGACATACCCACTTCCGCCACCTCTGCTCTACATGAGACGACAGTGTTAGGCCAGTGAGTGGGACAAAGACTGCTTCAGAGACAATCCTAAGGAATCTACAAAAAAAACCCATTAGACCTAATAAGACAATTTAGCAGAATCACAGGATACAAGCTCACTACAAAAAAAAAAAAAAAAAAATCAATTGTACTTAGCAAACAAGTAGAATATTAAGTTTAAAACTTTAAATAACAAACTCACAATATTCCATTTACAATAGAAACATGGTTAGAAATAAATTTGGTGAAATGCACATGACATATACACTGATAGCTTTCAAATATAGCTGACAGAAATTAAATAAGTCCTAAATAAATGAAAACATATAGCATGCACATGTACTTGGAAGACTTGATAATGTTAAGATATAAATTCTTTCTAAACTGATCTATAAATTCAACAAGATTTCAAGCATATCTTAGAAGAATTTTCTGAGAAACTGACCAGCTTATTTAAAAATGTCTGTGCAGATGTGAATAATTTAGAATCACCAAAGCAATCTCAAAAAATAAGAACAAAATTGAAAGTCACCTGACTTCAAGACTTACTATAATGAAAAACACAAGAAATAAGGTGCTGGTGAAGATGTGGAGAAAAGAGAGCTTCGTGCACTATTGGTGGGAATGCAAACTGGTGCAGCCACTGTGGCGAACAGCATGGAGGTTCCTTGAACAATTAAAAATAGAACTACCGTGGGGTACCTGGGTGGCTCAGTCGGTTGAGTGTCTGACTGGCTCAGGTTTGTGAGTTCGAGCCCCACATCGGGCTCTGTGAGGACAGCGCGGAGCCTGAAGGCTGCTTTGGATTCTGTGTCTCCCTCTCTCTCTGCCCCTCCCCTGCTCACACTCTGTCTCTCTCTCTTTCTCTGTCTCTCTCAAGAATAAATAAACATTAAAAAAATAAAAATAAAATAGAACTACGATATGATCTAGTAATTTCTACTGCTGGATATTTACCCAAAGAAAATAAAAAAGATACATGTTTATTGCAGCATTTACAATAGCCAAGATACGGAAGCGGCCCAAGTGTCCATCAATAGATGAGTGGATACAAAAGACGTGGTCTATGTACATATATGTATACATGTATATATGTGTATATGCTATATATACGTATACATAGAATGGAACTTTACTCAGCCATAAAAAAGAATGAAATCTTGCCATTTGCAACAACGTGGATGGAGCTAGAAAGTATAATGCTAAGTGAACTAAGTCAGTCAGAGAAAGACAAATACCATATGATTTCACTCATGTGGAGTTTAAGAAACAAACGAACAAAGAAAAAAAGAGACAAACAAAAAACCAGACTCTTAACTTTAGACAACAAACTGACGGTCACCAGAGAGGACGCGGGTAATGGGATTGGTGAGACAGGTGATGGGGATGGAGAGTATACTTATGATGAGCACGGAGTCATGTACAGAGATGTGACTCACTCACTCTATGGTACACCTGAAACTCCAATGAGAAGCGACCACACCCTCTCGAAATGACTACCACTGAAAAGAATGGCAACATTAAATGTTGATGGGTGTATCGAAGGACTGGGGCTCTCACACGTTGTTGGTCAGTGTTTCATCCATCTATATTATATATATATATAGTTTATTTACTTATTTTGAGAGAGAGAGAGAGAGCACATGAGCAGGGGAGGGACAGAGAAATATGGAGACAGAGGACCCAAAGTGGGCTATGCACTAAAGAGCAGAGAGCCCGACGCGGGGCTCAAACTTAAGAACTGAGAGATCATGACTTGAGCCCAAGTCAGATGCCTCACCGACTGAGCCCCCAGATGCCTCACCGACTGTCGGTCAGTGTTTCTAATGAAACTACATATGTACAGCGTGACCTGGCAATTCTGTGGCCCAAGCATTTTCCCAAGAAAAAATAAAAACAGGTGTCCACAAAAGACTTACACACCCCATAGCTTTATTCGCTGAAGCCAAAAACTAAAAATAATCTTGACGTCAGTGAATGGGAGAATGGATAAACACTCCGTGTGTCTATCTACACAATGACTGGGGCTCAGTAACTTAATCGAACAGAGCAGGTACATAACTTGACTGAATCCTGAAAATCATTATGCCAAGTGAAACAAGTCTACAGAAAACAGCACGCAGTATGGTACCATTTATCCAAAGTTCTACAACAGGCAAAAACAATCTAAGGTGGAAAATAACCAGGAAGCGGCTGCTTCCAGGAAGTGGGCAGGGAGCGGGAGGTGATGGGAGATGGGCAGAAGGGAACTTTCCGTGGTGAGGGGGATGTTCAGCATCTCGCCAGGAGTCTGGGTTACTTACACACGTGCATTTGTCAGAGCAAAATGGGATGATTCACTTAAAATGTGTGTGTTTAGTTTTATGCAAATTTTACCTCAAAAGAAAAAAATCTAAATCAATACTAAACTCTAGTTTATGACACGTATGTTGAAGAATCCAGGGAAATGTGCACTGACTTCCACAAGTGACTCTGAAATACATAAAAAGCATATGATGGTTTGATGCTTGGAGGGGACAGAGAGACGGACGAAGCTGTGATAAAACAAGAATAGTAAAAGCTACATGGAGGAATCTCGTGCAGGCATTCACTGTAAAATTCCGTTAGCTCTTCCGTACATGTGAAGTTTGTACGGTGGAACGTTGGAGGGGAAACAAAGTAGTGGCTGAGCGCACACTGGGCTCAGGCACTTGTGTCCCGCTCTGCTGGATGCAGCCGGCTCTGCAGACGGTGGCCCTGAGCCCTGAGCCCACCAGAGACGCCCTGTGGCCGGGCGACCTGCTCGGTGCTCCCTGGTCATCGTCCTCCCTCAGAGGGGTGCACAGCCACGGCGGGCAGGTGGGGTCCAGCACGGACGCCAAGTCATGAGAACACGGGCTCTGAAATCTGATCTCCGGGGTGGGGACTTAGTTCCATTTCTGATGAGCTGTTCAATCTCAAGCTGGTGATGTAAACCCTCTGTGCCAGAGTTTCACTGTCTGCAACGTGTGGGTAACACAGTGCCCTCCTCCTCAGGTTGTCACGAAAAACGTACCAAACCAATGCATTTAAGTGACTAAGGACAGTGAGTAGCACCATCGTCATTGTCACTGTCGCTCTGTGACTCTCATATCCTCTCCGTTCACCTCCGACACAAGGACACACAAGCACTCCCCAACTCCTTCAGCCAACATCCTAATTCCCCATAAAAGTAACCTCAGAAAATGGATGCCTGTCCCAGCAGCCAGCCCACCTCTGCCCTCAACATTCTCAAATCCCAGCATTTATGCGGACACTGGGTACAGCTCCTGGCGTCTCTCTTCCAGTAACCTCACCCTCCATGCTTCAGCCACCCATCCCCACAGCTCTCTCCCGACGCTGTGGCTGGTGAAGCCACACCACCTCCATACGATCACGTGGAGCACAGCACTCTCCAAACACCACATGTATCTAGACACGTATCAGAGCGACTCACCCGCTCTGGTCATTTTACAGCCAAACCCCAGCCATTTCTGAGAGTCTCTGAGACACAGATCCGGGGGCCTGTCTGCTGTCCCTCGCCTTCCTTCCTCATGCAGCTTGATCCCTCCGAGCAGTCAGCCCCCTTGGCCTCTGCCCACGCGGCCTATGTCCCCAGAAGACCCCTGCCCTGATTAACCCAAATGCTCTGCCTACGTGTGCCTGCACCCACCCAGCTGACCGTGGCAGTAGGCCAGCACAGGCATGTGTCCAGGTCGCTCTGGGACTCAAGGCCGCCCATCTTGCAAGGGCCGGGGGGCTGCTGGCCTCCCCTCTCCCCATGACGGCCTTCCCTCCCAGATCACCAAGGGAGACAGAAGCAACCAGAAAGAGACACAGGTCCTCCCAGCCATCGCTCGCCTGGCACCCGTGTCCCCATGTCTCCTCCGCCTGCTCACTCCTGCAAACACACACCCGTGTGCCCTGCGGAGGCTGGGGACCCTGTGTGGACACCAGAGCCCTGGGCCTCTCACAGCTTCAAGGCCACCTCTCAACCACGGTCATCCTGTCCTTCGTTACCAACTTTCTCCTCTCTACAGAATTCCTCCTGGCCACAGATGTGCCAAAATGCCTCCCACCTTGAACAAACCACGTAAGCTCCCTTCTCCCACAGCAGGTACCTCACTCTCTTCTCCCCTTTATGGAAAAGGTCTCCGAGGCTGTGACCATACTCAATGTCATCACCTCTGTTCCTCCCATTTTCCCTGAAACCTTCCCACAGAAGGGCGTTCACACCCCCTACTCCCATCACCTCCTCCAGCAAGACCCGAGGGATCCCATCACCAAATCTCACAGTCAGACTGTCACCAGGGGGGCACCCTGCATGTTCTTTCCTCTGCCCCCAGGGCACACGCTCACCTGGGACACCTCCCACCCTGACAGTCACGGTTCCGTCCTCTTCTTGCACCACTGCTCATTCCCAGGTGAGCTCGCTCAGGCTCCCGGCACCAGCTACGTATCCATCTCTGTCCTATGCTCTACCCGCAGCCCACATCACGGACACAGTCAGACAAACATCCGGGGCACACGTGGCTGTCCCATTTTTATTCCTCCTTTCAATTATACAACACAGACTGATTTAGTACCTACCACGTGCCCCACGTTCTTCTGCACGCTAGACATGTAGCAGAGAATAAAACAAACACAACTCCCCACTAATATTCTAGCAGGGGATTCTGTTCTGCTATGAAAGACAATTAACAGCGCAAATGACTAGATTACACGATATGTTAGCGGATAACAAGTAGTGCTGAAAACATACCGTGGCCACGGGGCAGGGAGCTGGGGGAGAGGGCAGGAGGATGTAGTTCTTTAGAGGATGGTTCAAGGAGCCCTCGGCAGAAGGTTACGCTTTATTTTTATTTTTATTAATTTAATGTTTATTTATTTTTGAGAGAGAGAGAGAGAGAGCAGGAGCAGGGGAGGGGCAGAGAGAGAGGGAGACACAGAATCCAAAGCAGGCTCCAGGCTCTGAGCTGTCAGCCCAGGGCCCGACGCGGGGCTCGAACCCACCAGCCGTGAGATCATGAATGACCTGAGTTAAAGTTGGACACTTAACCCACTGAGCCACCCAGGTGCCCCATTTTACATTTTATTTTTTTTTTAAATTTTTTTTCAACGTTTATTTATTTTTGGGACAGAGAGAGACAGAGCATGAACGGGGGAGGGGCAGAGAGAGAGGGAGACACAGAATCGGAAACAGGCTCCAGGCTCCGAGCCATCAGCCCAGAGCCCGACGCGGGGCTCGAACTCACGGACCGCGAGATCGTGACCTGGCTGTAGTCAGACGCTTAACCGACTGCGCCACCCAGGCGCCCCCCCCCATTTTACATTTTAGAAGAGACTAGGGAGCTGGCAGGAAGCTGGCTGGAGAGGAGTGTCGGGGGCAGCTGGACGCGGGGCTCGAACCCACCAGCCGTGAGATCATGAATGACCTGAGTTAAAGTTGGACACTTAACCCACTGAGCCACCCAGGTGCCCCATTTTACATTTTATTTTTTTTTTAAATTTTTTTTCAACGTTTATTTATTTTTGGGACAGAGAGAGACAGAGCATGAACGGGGGAGGGGCAGAGAGAGAGGGAGACACAGAATCGGAAACAGGCTCCAGGCTCCGAGCCATCAGCCCAGAGCCCGACGCGGGGCTCGAACTCACGGACCGCGAGATCGTGACCTGGCTGTAGTCAGACGCTTAACCGACTGCGCCACCCAGGCGCCCCCCCCCCATTTTACATTTTAGAAGAGACTAGGGAGCTGGCAGGAAGCTGGCTGGAGAGGAGTGTCGGGGGCAGCTGGAGGCTGCAGGGCAGGGAGGGGTATGGTGCAGAGGTCCCGGAGGCTCATGGTCAGGACGTGGAGAGGATTGTAGGGACCCTGACTTCTGCTTGGGGTGACATGAGAGTCCACGGACGGGCTCTGGGCTGAGATACAATGTGGCCCTCGCTGCTCTGCAGGCTGATGGGACATGAACTTGGGTATAGGGGGCGCAGTGAGGATGGCTGGCTGCCATAACCCAGGCAGGAGTGATGTTGGCGGCCCAGGCCAGAGGGGTGGTGCTGTGTGGGGACAGCACAGGGTTCTGGTCCAACCAGATGCGTTGAAGAATCAGCCATGGGAACCTCAGGGGCGTGTTTGTTCTCAGCGTCCCGGTCAGCATCCTCCATCGCCCCCGATTGGCCCATATTATCTCCAATCCAAATATCCACCTTTATCCATCAATCTAGATTGATTTCACAAAAATATTCTACCCCCAAAAAAGAAAACTGCAGAACAACAGAGGATTCCATTTGTGTAAAAGAAAATATTGACTTTTGGGGGGGATGTATGCATATGTGATGAATTATAAGAAAAGCAAAGAAATAATTACAGCATTTGGGGTAACAGGAGAAGGGGTACAGTTGATGGGTGTTCATGGGCTTCCTTGTGTTACCTGAGTAGGGTAGAGAATCCACTCATTGTCATTCTTGAAGGAACGCACCCAGTGTATGTACTCTTCTGTACATATGAAATATTCAAGATCGGATAAGGAAAAAGGTGCATTTAGAACGGGAAACGTTCATCTAAATCAGGCTTCTCAAATGTGCATATGTATACATATGGAGATGCCTTATAAGTACCATAGAGATGTATTATATAAATGACATTGTGGTAAATGCATACATATTTCTATAAAGGTACATAAGAAATAAAATAGCTAAAAGCTAAAAATACTACTTCTAGAAAATAAGCATACATTGCTTCTCAGCCTTTTGGCTACAATCAAGTGTAGAAAAGGAGCACACAGTGGAAGGGGTGGAGAGAACCCCAACTCACACTTCTACATCCACCCCGTCTTTGAGATCCTACTTAGAACGGTAGAAACCACACCTGTGTGTAGCATCTATCTTCTACCTTCTTCTCTACATCTGACTTTGTAAAAGTCATATATTGTATATATTACCTTTATAATATTATTAAATAGTGGTTAAAAAATGCCACCCTAGGGCACCTGGGGAGCTCAGTCAGTTAAGCGTCCAACTTCGGCGCAGGTCACGATCTCACGGTTTGTGAGTTGGAGCCCCACGTCTGGCTCTGTGCTGACAGCTTGGAGCCTGGAGCCTGCTTCAGATTCTGTGTCTCCCTCTCTCTCTCTGCCCCTCCCCCACTTGCACTCTGTCTCTCTCTCTCAAAAATAAATAAACATTAAAAAAAATTTTTTTTAAATGCTACACTCAGCAACCTTAAGATTCTGCATCAATAATCACAATGAAAGTAAAGGTATTTGAAATTCCTTGGCCCCAAACCCTGCCAAAACCAAGAATCATCTCGTCAATACCCCAGTGCTGGAGTAGAGCCTGTGGAGCTGTCCCCTCTCATCACCTCCCATTGTGTGGGAGGGACAGCCTGTGGTCACTGCATCCCCAGACATAAAGTGTCAGGAGGCGTGTTCAGGCAGCTGTCCGTGGTGCTGCACTGCTGGCCCCTTCCCAGGCCGGAGATCAGGGCTGTCAGGGTCTCTTTATGTCTAATGTGCTATAAAGGCCAATGCTGAGACGGAACTTGGCATCCGGGTCACATTTGGCACAACAAACGAGACCTTGGGCCAGAAGCAATTGACTCCACTAATTTGTTGCAAAGAGGAGTGGGGACACATGAAAATGGCCATTTCAGATCACGAGTGTCATGAATACAAATGAAAAATAAACTCACAGTATCTGCGGGTCGTGAAGCCTGTCATGCTTGGCAACTAGGAAGCGGGACTGAATTTAAAACCATAATCAGACCTGCTAATTGTTCACTCACTGCCAACCGTCTGAGAAAACAAACATATTAATATGGCTTTGACTTTTGACAAGTACTTGTGCGCATCGCCAGATGGGAGTGTACACAGAGATGAGAACACGGGAGGAGAGGAGTAAGGCAGTTTGGAAAACATCAGATAATGTATTGTTTTTGTACGTAACGTTTCCTACCTCTCAAAGAGGGCTGCTGGACTTTCACAGAGATTCCCAAATTCCTCATTAGAAAAACTTTTCGGGGGGGCACCTGGATGGCTCAGTCAGTTAAGCATCTAACTCTTGATTTTGGCTCAGTTCATGATCTCAGGGTTCATGAGTTCAAGCCCCACGTAGGGCTCTGTGCTGACAGTGCAGAACCTGCTTGGGATTTTCTCTTCCTCTCTCTCTGTACCTCTCCTGCTCTCTCTCTCTCTCTCAAAATAAACATTAAAAAAAAAAAGAAAAACTTGGGGCACCTGAGTGGCTCAGTCGGCTGAATGTCCGACTTTGGCTCAGGTCATGATCTCATGGTCCATGAGTTCCAGCCCCACGTTGGGCTCTGTGCTGACAGCTCAGAGCCTAGAGCCTGCTTCAGATTCTGTGTCTCCCTCTTTCTCTGCCCCTTCCCCACTCACAGTCTCTCTCTCTCTCTCAAAAAAAAAAAAAAAGTTAAAAAAATTGTTTTTAAAGTAAAACTTTTCTTAACACCTGCTGGCCTATCAAGAAGAGTGAATAATACAAATATTTTTAAGGATGCTGAACTTTTTTACAAAGTTTAATTTTTTAATTATTGGCTGCTTTGAGGAGCCTTCATAGGGCATATCAATTGGATCAGTAATTGTATAGCACCCTGAAAAAGTCGTTGCCTCAGAGTACTAGTGTCAGAACAAATGATTTCCAACTCATTAGAACTCAACAGAGACCAGAAGAGTGTAAGAATGAACTCTCAGGAGCTGTGAGGCATTTACATACAGCACGCCCAGTCTTAGACAACCCCACAGGTGGATTTCCCAGGGCATATTTCCAGATGAAGGAGTCGGGGAAGTCAGCCAAGTTCTTGGAATATCTCAACTAGTAAGTGCCCAACTTGGATTCAAACTCAGGTCAACCTGTGCCCATCCCAGAAGTCCACACTTCCTTTCAAGCACAGTCTTCAAACATCTTTTCTCTCTTTATGAAACATTCCAGAATTGATGCAGATTCCTTTTGTCCCACAGGTCAGTCAGTGCCAGCCCACAGAGTGATGGATTTCCTTCAGACACTAGAGCCCAAGATTCATCTTCTGGTTCAAAAAATAAAGTTTATGTGCTTCTAAAGCCCGGTGTGTATACTGGTAAGTGAGCTAGGTTGAACAGCCTTGACTCTGACCCTCATCTTCCTCGTCCTTCAGTTCATGGCACCCCTGCCCGCCCATCCCACGCCTGGACCAGTTCGGGACCCTTGTGCCGCCACCTCTGAACTGTATCCACAGTGTTCACTTTAAAGGTAAATCAGATGTGCGGGCAGAACAGTGCTCCCCACAAAGATGGCTCGTCAGTGGACCGCAGGATGTGGAGAGTACCCCGGGTCACCCAAGTGGGTCAGCCCTGAAGGTGGGAAAGGGAGCAGAGAAAGACTGGCGGGTGCACCGTCATGGGCCTTAACCACCGAGGAGGCGGACTCCAGCCCACGCGGGCCGCTAGCGGCTGGAAGAGGCCAGGAGGTGCGAATCTCCCCGGGAGCCTCCGAGAGGAATGCGACGTGCGGGCATCGTGACTTCAGCCCCGTGAGCCCACAGGTGAGCCCGGAGCTGGGAAGGGCAGTGTTGCTTGAGGCCACTGGGTTTGCCGTCATGCACGTCAGCGGATGCCACTCCCTGCTTAGCAGGCCACAGCACTTTCTCACTGCTGTTCCGAAAATCTCAGCTCCTTGCTGAGCTCAGTGGCCCCAGGTCGGGGGACCTACCTGACACCAGATCCCCTGTGTGTCACGTCCCTCCTCCCCTCTCACCGGACGCCAGGCTCAGGGCCCCTGGTGTTATGATCGGGTTGTCCCTGCCTCGGGGTCTTTGCCCTCGATGCCCCTCCCTGAACCACTCTGCCCCCTTCCTCTCCTCCAGGCCTCAATTTCCACGTCACCTTCTCAGAGTGTCCTATGCACCGGCAGCAGCAGCTCCAGGGATTGCTACAAATGCACATTCTCAAGCCCCGTGGCACGCCTGCCTCATCAGAGACTCTGGGGGTGGTGGGTCCCAGGTGCACTGGTTGACTGAGCCTCCTTTCCTCCCCTGGTTCCCCAGGGGGTGGCGGCCTCACCTATCTCCATCTCTGGTACCTAGAACGAGGCAAGCCGCACAGCAGGAGCTCAGTAAATATTTGTGGGATGGATTACTGAATGTATTTTCTAGAAGCCGCCAAGCAGGCACCACGCTATGTATAAAAAGATCAAAACAGCATGGCTCTGCCCTGCAGAACTTACAGAGGAGTGGAAAAGGTCTTTTCTCATGCAGCGTGGTGCACACCATGACAAATGCCTGTGACAGCCCGAATGAGGGCCCCTGAACCCATGTGACGCCTGGCTTGTGCCAAGCACAGGACAGATCGTGTGTGATGCATGTCCTCATCCATGAAACGTATACTGAGACAGTATACGTTTAGAACGTATACTGCTTAGAACATGAGCCCCCCCATATGGCTCGTTCAGAGCCACACCTATACCTGGTGCCTCCCATCCAGAGGAAGTCATCAAAAATGGGTTGGATGTGGGGTGCCTGGGTGGCTCAGTCGGTTGGGAGTCCAGCTCTTGATATTGGCTCAGGTTGTGATCTCACGGTTCATGAGTTCGAGCTCTGTGTGGGGCTCTGCACTGACAGCGTGGAGCCTGCTTGGGGTTCCCCCTCTCTGCCTCATCCCCACTCATGTGCACTCTCCTTGCTCGCTCTCACTCTCTCCCTCTCCCTCTCTCTCAAAATAAATAAACTTTAAAAAAATGTGTCAGGGCACCTGGGTGGCTCAATCAGTTGTCTGACTTCAGGTTAGGTCATAATCCCATGGTTTGTGAGTTTGAGCCCCGTGTTGGGCTGTGTGCTGACAGCTCAGAGCCTGGAGCCTGCTTCCGACTCTGTGTCTCCCTCTCTCTCCGCCCCTCCCTGCTAGTGCTCTCTCTCTCTCTCTCTCTCAAAAATAAATAAACGTTATAAGTATATAAATAAATGAATGAAGGAAGGAATGAATGTGTCAAATGAATGAATGGTCATAGATTCAGAAGACAGAAAAGTCTTAGAGGAATGTGGACAAGGCAACCAGGCTTGGGGTGTTCCAGCTAAAAGGTACAGCCAGAGCAAAAGCCCTGAGGGGGGGGGCAGCTTGAAGAAAGGCCAGAGGGGTGGCAGCGGGGGTGCCTCCGGTGACCGTGGGGTCGGCAAAGCTGTGGTCCCAGCTGAGGCACGCTGACCCACACCAGGCAGAAGCCTGCGGGGGGTGGGGGGTGCTTTACCACAACCCCCACGGAGAGTATTCCTGTCCAGGATTCTCCACACAGGTGAGGGGTCCCCAGTACAGGATGGGGTCCTACAGTGGGGGAGTCACTGGCCGACCCAGCCCCAGGGGCAGACGGACTGTCTTCCCCTCCCAGCAGCTGAAGACGCTGCTGGAAGGGGAGAAGAGACTCAGCCCAGAAGGTGAGTGGAAACTTCCCACCTGAACTCTGAAAATAAGGAATGGGTGGTTTGAACTCTGCTTGAAACCATGCATTGGGAGACATTTAGTCCTTTCAAGGCCATGGGCTAAATAATCTGAGGCTTTTTCAAAGAGCAGTGACTCATCTGAGATAGATTCACCACCTCACCTCACAGCTGGCTTTGTGGGGACAAATTTGATGATGTATCTCCCTTCAGTGAATTTCCAATAAAGGGTTTTGTGCACCTCTATTTATTTAAGATGAAAAATACAATAAAGCTCTTTATTATCAAACCTATCCTGATTCAGTCGAAGCCCCACAGGTAAAATCTTCACATGCCCATGTGTGTAAACAAACACGGGCACTGTGCGCGGGGACAGGCACTTCTGCACACACATGACACTGAGAACGCAACGCCATCATATATAAAATTACACCAAAACCCAGGGTACGTTTTTTCTCCTTATCAAAAATGCACTGGGCCATAGCTCTGTGAATATACTTGGTGATCTAAGCTATTCATTAAAGGTAATAGAACAGAAAAATAACTTTTGATACACAGCCATTCCAACATGTTATGTTTTAGAGTCTTTGCTAAATCACATTGTCAGAGTTCACTTTATTTTACTATTGAGTCAATGTGAAAGAATGAACCCTCTCTCTCAGAAATGTCTCTCCTTAATGCTCAGGACCTGCTCTGCTAAGTTTAATACAGTGACAGTTCCAGGCTTAATTTACTCCTTAGAACAAGCCATTAAGTATGCATTGCAGCTTTGTGCCTGCTCTGTGAACTGTCCCCTTTTCTTAAATACACAGCCACATAGTAAAGGTCCCCCAGGAGGGGATTTGAGCTAGGTTTGGTAGTTAGCAGAAAATCAGGCACAATGTGCACGCATCCAGAATCTTTCATGTGACATCAGGAATTTTGCAATCATCACCAAGAATCATAAAATACTTAGGAATAAACCTAACCAAAGATGTAAAAGATCTGTACGCTAAAAACTATAGAAAGCTTATGAAGGAAATTGAAAAAAATAAAAAGAAATGGAAAAACATTCCATGCTCATGGATTGGAAGAATAAGTATTGTTAAAATGTCAATGTTACCCAAATCAATCTACACATTCAATGCAATCCCAATCAAAATTGTACCAGCATTCTTCTCGAAGCTAGAACAATCAATCCTAAAATGTGTATGGAACCACAAAAGACTCCGAATAGCCAAAGTAATATTGAAGAAGAAGACCAAAGCAGGAGGCATCACAATCCCAGACTTTGGCCTCTACTACAAAGTTGTAATCGTCAAGACAGCATAGTATTGGCACAAAAACAGACACATAGACCAATGGAATAGAATAGAGACTCCAGAATTGGACCCACGAAAGTACGGCCAACTAATCTTTGACAAAGCAGGAAAGAATATCCAAAGGAAAAAAGACGGTCTCTTTAACAAATGGTGCTGGGAGAACTGGACAGCAACATGCAGAAGAATGAAACTAGACCACTTTCTTACACCATTCACAAAAATAAACTCAAAATGGATAAAGGACCTGAATGTGAGACAGGAAACCATCAAAACCCTAGAGGAGAAAGCAGGAAAAAACCTCTCTGACCTCAGCTGCAGCAATTTCTTACTTGACACATCTCCAAAAGCAAGGGAATTAAAAGCAAAAATGAACTACTGGGACCTCATCAAGATAAAAAGCTTCTGCACTGCAAAGGAAACAATCAACAAAACTAAAAGGCAACTGACGGAATGGGAAAAGATATTTGCAAATGACATAGCGGACAAAGGGCTAGTATCCAAAATCTATAAAGAACTCACCAAACTCCACATCCAAAAAACAAATAATCCAGTGAAGAAATGGGAAGAAGACATGAATAGACACTTTCCTAAAGAAGACATCCAGATGGCCAACAGGCACATGAAAAGTTGCTCAGTGTCACTCCTCATCAGGGAAGTACAAATCAAAACCACACTGATATACCACCTCATGCTGGTCAGAGTGGCTACAATGAACAAATCAGGAGACTCTAGATACTGCATGTGGAGGATGTGGAGAAACGGGAACCCTCTCGCACTGCTGGTGGGAATGCAAACTGGTGCAGCCGCTCTGGAAAACAGTGTGGAGGTTCCTCAAAAAATTAAAAATAGAACTACCCTACAACCTAGCAATAGCACTACTAGGAATTTACCCAAGGGATACAGGAGTGCTGATGCATAGGGGCCCTTGTATCCCAATGTTTATAGCAGCACTTTCAACAATAGCCAAATTATGGAAAGAGCCTAAATGTCCATTGACTGATGAATGGATAAAAAAACTGTGTTTTATATAACAATGGAATACTACTTGGCAATGAGAAATCTGGCCATTTGTAGCAACGTGGATGGAACTGGAGGGTATTATGCTAAGTGAAATAAGTCAGGCAGAGAAAGACAGATATCATATGTTTTCACTCATATGTGGATCCTGAGAAACTTAACAGAAGACCATGGGGGAGGGGAAG
This sequence comes from Puma concolor, assembly GCF_028749965.1. Lineage (NCBI taxonomy): Eukaryota > Metazoa > Chordata > Mammalia > Carnivora > Felidae > Puma > Puma concolor. The sequence continues at coordinate 138,275,837 of NC_141669.1, read as the reverse complement.
GGGAAAAAAAAAAAAGAGGGAGAGAGCCAAACCATAAGAGACTCTTAAAAACTTAGAATAAACTGAGGGTTGATGGGGGTTGGGGGGAGGGGAAGGTGGGTGATGGGCATTGAGGAGGACACCTGTTGGGATGAGCCCTGGGTATTATACGGAAACCAATTTGACAATAAATTTCATAAAAGAAAAAAAAAGGAATTTTGCAATCATTAAAAAGTCAACTGCATGGAGGTGCCTGGGTGGCTCGCTTGATTAAGCGTCTGACTTTGGCTCAGGTCATGATCTCACGGTTTGTGGGTTTGAGCCCCGTGTCAGGCTCTGTGCTGACAGCTCAGAGCCTGGGGCCTGCTTCTATTCTGTGTTTCCCTCTTAGCGCCACCCCCCACTTATGCTCTGTCTCTGTCTCTCTCTAAAAATAAATAAACATTAAAATTTTTTTTAAAGTCAACCATATGGCTGTTCAGATGATATTTTCTCCTGCATAGATGGACTGAGAATTAATAAAAGTGACTACATTATTTAACAGACGCAGTAAAGAGATCATCACCAGGTGAGGACCATCACTGCCACCGACGGCTTCCCCGGCCAGATATGGGGACATGTGGGGCCTTCTGAGAATGTGTAAACGCAGAGTATACTGTGCATACTGGGGCATACTGGGGGCAGGCACGGGCTGGCAATTCCCATTCACCTTTGCAAACAACGAACCGCTGCGTTCTGACTCCAGGAATGCCTGGAATACAGACTGGCTCTAATTAACAACAGAGAGAAACGCTGTGGTATAAAATCGATAGAAGAAATGCAAAATTGAACAAATAAATAATGATCAAATGGAAAAGGTATCTGTAACTCCCAGTAAATTATATTTTATGGCATCAAACACATGCAGTTTTTTTTTTCCCCAGAAGAAAGGATCTAGAATTTCCAAGGTAAGGAAATTTGGCATAAAATACGAGAGGAAGAGGGTATTGAATTTAGAAGCATGTCAGGCCCAACAGGCACAGAAGCTAAACCAAACAGTCAGGAAAGGCCTCAAATCCGAAATCAGAGCACCCCCTCCAGCATGCTAAGGGCAGAGGCGCAACAGCGTGAGCTCCGGCCACCCGGCCAGCTTTCCTACCTTCCTTCTTTCTTTCCCCAAATGCCCCTACGTCAGGACCTGTGACGGACGGCAGGATTCTGTCCTGAGGACGTAAGAGGCAGCCTCTATTCCCACGTCGCTCACAGGCCAGCGGGATCGTGGCTCAAAGACAAAGTGACACCCCACCTCAGAGCGGTTTCCCCAACTCAAAACGCAGCCAGATCTCGGCAGTGCCAGTGGGGTGAGATCCCGGGTCCCCAGCCCTCCTCTCTGGCACTCCCCCACCTGCCCCACCCCCGATCTTCCTTCTGGGCTCCCAACCAGCTTCACTCCAGCCTCAGGGCCTGCACCTGTCCCCTCCACCTGAAATGCTCTTGTGCTCCGTCACTGAGTGGCCGGCTCTCCGTCCGTCACCTGCCCCTGCTTGACTTCACGCCGGGTGAGCTCCCGTCGAGGCAAACAGACAGCCTCGTAGACAGAGGCGTCCAAGCAACCGCAGGACACGTGTGGTGAGGGCAGTGCTCTGAGGAGGTGGTTTCGGCGAGCCCCGGCTCTGTTCACCCCTTGGGCGGCACTGCTGGTGCTCAAGGTCACCCAGAGTTGCAGAGCAGGGGCGACACGGGGAAAGCCAGAATTCTCACCGTTCTTAACAACATTCAACTGCTTTTCCTCGAAACAACAACGAAAAACCAGAACACAGAAAAACTCGTGTTCCTGGAAGACTTTGATTAATTTCTAGAGTTGTGGAAAAGCTTCTTCTGACCATTTCTGCCATCTTTTCTTAGTGGGAGAGCGACATTCAGAGGTCGTTACTCTGTTGTTTCCCTTCTCTCTCCCTCTCTCTCTCTCTCTCTCTCTCGCATTTAAACTCCCCTCTTGGCTGCATCAACCTGTAGGCAGCTTCAGTACTTCCCTTTGAAAAGTCCTCCCACTTCTCTCGAGTGCTCCCCCAGCTACAGCCTCTGGAGGCATCTGACGGCGCCAGACCAGCTTCTCAGGCGCATCCACTGCTGCGTCCACTCCACGCCGCTCCTGCCCCTCGGCTGGCCCACGACCCTCCCCAGGGTCTCCAGAGGCCTCCACCTGCCCACACCCAACCGCCATCCTCCAGACCCTTGCTGGACCTCCCAGCGCCGACTTCCTTCCAGAAACACTCCTCCCCTGGCTACAGTCTCCAGTGTCCTGCCCGCTGCTCCTCGGCCTCCTGGTAAGGCATCGTCTCTTCTACCCAGCTGGCAGCCGTGGCATTCATCAGAGCCAGAGGAGGGGAGAGAGAGGAGAGACAGAGGGAGACAAAAGAGAGAGACAGAGAGACAGAAGACAGAGACGTGGAGAGATGGGGGGAGACAGAGACAGAGAGAAGAGTGGAATGAGAGACAGAGAGATGGTGGGCCTCACTCCCTCACAGGTGACGTCCTCACTGTCGCCCTGGAACCTCACCCAGACCCTGGCCTCAGCCGCACAGGAATGTGTGATTCTCACACGTTTATCTCCAGTCCAGCCCCCTCCTCTGATCTGCAGCTGGCGTCTCCCACTGTGCCCTTGACCCGTCCTCTAAACACAGGACCAGAGGGTCCGCAGTAAGTCCTGACCTCCTGAAAGCACTGACACATGACCTGGGCTGACAGACCGTCCACTCAGGCCCTGAGACCCTCTGGGACTGCTAGTCCCTACAACTTTTTCCAAATCCCCTGTAACTGGTGGCCTCACAGGCCTTTTCCCTATACCTGTTCCCCTTGGAGTGTGTCTGTGAGCAGTTCCAACATCCATCCCATTTGGAAGACAGGACCCCAGCAATAATCCCCGGAACGCTGCTCACCTGCACTGTCCTCGCCGGGCCCTTGCGACATGCTACCTGCTGACCATCCTGGCAGGGGACCTGCTCACACCTGCTGGCCATCCTGACACAGTCCTGCTCACACCAGCTCCCTGGAGCCGGCTGGGCACCATTCGTCTGAATCTGCTATCAGTGAAGTCAGCCTGTAGCTTGAAATGAGCAAATAATACAACCACTGTTGTTACACCTGAGAAGAGGTAGTTGGCACTTCCCAGTTGCCATCACTCCATGAGCACCTTCAAATGTAAAGATGCTTCCTTGCGCTGACATCGCCATGCTGAGCACCTGCCTGGTTTCAAGTCCGGAAGTCAGTCAGGAGAACCTCTCCTCTCTCTTCTCTGGAAGTCGGTCACGAGAACTTCCCCTCTCTCTGGTCCAGAAGTCATTCAGGAGAACCTCCCCTCTCTCTCGTCCAAAAGTAAGACAGGAGAACCTCCCCTCTCTCATCCAGAAATCAGTCAGGAGTACCTCCCCTCTCTCTCATCCAGAAGTCGGTCAGCAGAACCTGCAGTCTCTGGTCCAAAAGTCACTCAGGAGAACCTCCCATCTCTCTCGCCTGGAAGTCAGTCAGGAGAATCTCTCCTCTCTCTCATCCGGACGTCGGTCAGCAGAACCTCCACTGTCTGGTCCAGAACTCAGTCAGGAAAACATCCCCTCTCTCTCGTCCAGAAGTAAGACAGGAGAACCTCCCCTCTCTGATCCAGATCAGCCAGGAGAATCACCCCTCTCTCTTCTGCAAGACAACCTCCACTTTCTGATCCAGAATTCAGTCAAGAGAACCTCCCCTCTCTCGTCCAGAGGTCAGTCAGGAGAACCTCCCATCTCTCTTTCAAGAACCTCCACTCTGGTTGAGAAGTCAGTCAGGAAAACCTCCTCTCGCTCTCATCCAAAAGTCAGTCAGGAGAATCTCCCCTCTCTGTCATCCGGAAGTCAGTCAGCAGAACCTCCACTCTCTGGTCCACAAGTCAGTCAGGAGAACCTCCCTTCTCTCGTCCAGAAGTCAGGCAGGAAAACCTCCACTCTCTCTCTCGTCCAGAAGTCATTCAGGAGAACCTCCCCTATCTCTCATCTGGAAGATGGTCAGGAGAACCTCCCATCTTTGGTCCAGAAGTCATTCAGGAGAACCTCCCCTCTCTCTCATCCAGAAGTAAGACAGGAGAACCTCCCATGTCTGATCCAGATATCAGTCAGGAGAACCTCCCATCTCTCTTGCCTGCAAGTCAGTCAGGAGAATCACCACTCTCTCTCCTGCAGGAGAACCTCCACTCTGTGGTCCAGAATTCAGACAGGAGAACATCCCCTCTCTTGTCCAGAAGTCACTCAGGAGAACCTCCCCTCTCTCATCCAGAAGTCACGCAGGAAAACTCCGCTCTCTCATCCGGAGTCAGTCAGGAAAACATACCCTCTCTCGTCCAGAAATCAGTCAACAGAACCTCCCCTCTCTCATCCGGAAGTCGGTCAGCAGAACCTCCACTCTCTGGTCCAGAAGTCAGTCAGGAGAGCTTCCCCTCTCTCGTCCAGAAGTCAGTCAGGAGAACCTCACCTGTCTCTCATCCGGAAGTCATTCAGGACTACCTCCCCTCTCTCTTGCTCAAGAACCTCCCCTCTCTGGTACAGAGGTCAGTGTGGAGAACATCCCCTCTCTCTCGTCCAAAGTTAAGACAGGGGAACCTGCCCTGTCTGCTCCGGAAACCAGTCAGGAGTACCTCCCCTCTCTCTTTCCTGAAGTCAGTCAGGAGAATCGCCCCTCTCTCTCCTTCAAGAGAATCTCCACTCTCTGGTCCAGAATTCAGTCAGGAGAACCTCTGCTCCCTCCCTCGTCCAGAAGTCAGTCAGGAGAACCTCCTCTCTCTCTCATTCAAGAATCTCCACTTCTGGTCCAGAAGTCAGTCAGGAAAACCTCCCTTCTCTCTCATCCAAAAGTCAGTCAGGAGAACCTACCCTCTCTCGTCTAGAAATCAGTCAAGAGAACCTCCCCTCTCTCATCCGGAAGTCCTTCAGCAGAACCTCCACTCTCTGGTCCAGAAGTCAGTGAGGAGAACCTCCCCTCTCTCTCGTCCAGAAGTTAAGACAGGGGAACCTCTCCTGTCTGTCCGGAAATCAGTCAGGAGTACCTCCCTCTCTCTTGCCTGAAGTCAGTCAGGAGAATCTCCCCTCTCTCTCCTTCACAAGAACCTCCCCTCTCTTGTCCAGAAGTCAGTCAGGAAAACCTCCCATCTCTCTTTCCAAAATTCAGTCAGGAGTACCTCCCCTGTCTTGTCCAGAAGTCAGTCACAAGAACCTCCCTTCTCTCTCATCCAGAAGTCGGTCAGCAGAAAGTCCACTGTCTAGTCCAGAAGCCAGTCAGGAGAAGCTCCCCTCTCTCTCATCTGGAGGTCATTCAGGAAAACCTCCCCTCTCTCTTCTCCAAGAACCTCCTCTCTCTGGTCTAGAAGTCAGTAAGGAGAACCTCCCCTCTCTCTCTTCCCGAAGTAAGAAGGAGAACCTCCCCTGTCTGGTCCAGAAATCAGTCAGGAGAATCTCCCCTCTCTCTCATCCGGACGTCGGTCAGCAGAAACTCCACACTCTGTTCCTGAAGTCAGTCAGGAGAACCTCCCAGCTCTCGTTCAGAAGTCAGTCAGGAGAACCTCCCCTCTCTCTCGTCCACAAGTAAGACAGGAGAACCTCCCCTGTCTGGTCCAGAAATAAGTCAGGAGACCTCCCCTCTCTCTCACCTGGAAGTCAGTCATAAGAATTACCCCTCTGTCTCCTGCATGAGAACCTCCACTCTGTGGTCCAGAAGTCACTCAGGAGAACCTCCCCTCTCTCGTGCAGAAGTCAGTCAGGAGAACCTTCAGTCTCTTGTCCAGAAGTCAGTCAGGAGAACCTCCCCTCTCTTCCTTCAAGAGAACCTCCACTCTCTGGTCCAGAATTCAGTCAGGAGAACCTCCCCTCTCTCGTCCCGAAGTCATACAGGACAACCTCCCCTCTCTCTTGTTCAAGAACCTCCCCCCTCTCTCACTCAGATGTAAGACAGGAAAACCTCCCCTGTCTGGACTAGAAATCAGTCAGGAGAACCTCCCGTCTCTCTCTTCTGGATGTTGGTCATCAGAACCTCCACTCTCTGGTCCAGAAGTCAGCCAGCAGAACCTCCCCTCTCTCCCACCTGGAAGTCAGTCTGGAAAATCTCCCCTCTGTCTCTTTCAAGAGAATCTCCCCTCCCTCGTCCAGAAGTCAGTCAGGAGAACCTCACCTCTCTCGTCCAGAAGTCAGTCAAGAGAACCTCCCCCTCTCTCTTATCCGGAAGTCAGTCAGCAGAACCTCCATTCTCTGCTCCAGAAGTCAGTCAGGAGAACCTCCCCTCTCTCTCGTTCAATAACCTCCTCTCTCTGGTCCAGAAGTCAAGAGCACCTCCCCTCTCTCTCATCCAGAAGTCAGTAAGCAGAAACTCCCTTCTCTCTCATTCATGAGTACTTCCACTCTCTTGTCCAGAAGTCAGTCAGGAGAACCTCCCATCTCTCTCATTCAAGAACATCCACTCTCTGGTGCAGAAGTCAGTCAGGAAAACCTCCCCTCACTCTCATCCAAAAATCAGTCAGGAGAACCTCCCCTCTCTCTCTTCCGGACGTCGGTCAGCAGAACATCCACTCTCTCGTCCAGAAGTCAGTCAGGAAAAACTCCCCTCACTCTCGACCAAAAGTCAGTCAGGAGAACCTCCCCTCTCTCTTCTAGAAGTCAGTTATGAGAACATCCCTCTCTCTCTCTCATCTGGAAGTCGGTCAGCAGAACCTCCACTCTCTGGTCCAGAAATCAGTCAGGAGACCTCCGCTCTCGTCCAGATGTCAGTCAGCAGAACCTCCTCTCTCTCATCTGGAAGTCATTCAGGAGAACCTCCCCTCTCTCTCGTCCAGAGGTAAGATAGGAGAACCTCCCTGTCTGGTCCAGAAATCAGCAGGAGAACCTCACCTCTCTCTTGTCTGGAGGTCGGTCAGCAGAACCTCCACTCTATAGTCCAGAAGTCATCAGGAGAACCTCACTTCTCTCTCACCTGGAAGTTGGTCAGGAGAACCTCCCCCGTCTCCTGCCTGGAAGTCAGTCAGAATCTCTGTCTCTCTCCTTCAAGAGAACCTCCACTCTCTGGTCCAGAAGTCAGTCAGGAGAACCTCCTCTCTCTTTCATTCAAGAATCTCCACTTCTGGTCCAGAAGTCAGTCAGGAGAACCTCTGCTCCATCCCTCGTCCAGAAGTCATTCAGGAGAACCTCCCCTCTCTCTCTCGTTCAAGAACCTCCCCTCTCTTTCATCCAGAAGTAAGACAAGAGAACCTCCCCTGTCTGGTCCAGAAATCAGTCAGGCGAAACTCCCCTCTCTCTCCCCTGGAAGTCAGTCAGGATAATCTCCCCTCTTTCTCCGTCAAGAGAATCTCCACTCTCTGGTCCAGAAATCAGTCAGTAGAATATTCCCTCTCTCTTGTCCGGGAGTCGATCAGCAGAACCTCCGCTCTCTGGTCCAGAAGTCAGTCAGGAGAACCTCCCCTCTCTCTCATTCAAGAACATCCACTCTTTGGTCCAGAAGTCCGTCAGAAAAACCTTCCCTCTCTCTCGTCCAAAATTCAGTCAAGAGAAGCTCCCCTGTCTCATCCAGAGGTCAGTCAGAACCTCCCCTCTCTCCCATCCGGAAGTCAGTCAGCAGAACCTCCACTCCCTGGTCCAGAAGTCAGTCAAGAGAACCTCCCCTCTCTCTCATCAGGAAGTTGGTCACGAGAACTTCCCCTCTCTCTGGTCCAGAAGTCATTCAGGAGAACCTCCCCTCTCTCTCGTCCAAAAGTAAGACAGGAGAACCTCCCCTCTCTCATCCAGAAGTCAGTCAGGAGAACCTCCCCTCTCTCATCCAGAAATCAGTCAGGAGAACCTCCCGTCTCTCTCATCCGGAAGTCATTCAGGAGAAACTCTCTCTCTCTTATTCCAGGACCTCCCCTCTCTGGTCCAGAAGACAGTCAGGAGAACCTCCCCCCTCTCTCATCCAGAAGTCGGTCCAGAGAACCACCACTCTCTGGTCCAGAAGACAGTGAGGAGAACCTCCCATCTCTCATCTGGAAGTCAGTCAGAAAACCTCCTCTCTCTCTCATGAAGCCCCACACTGAAGCCAGAGTGTCTTAACCAAGAACAAATCAGACCATAGCCTGTTCCTGATCTGAATTCCCACTAACTTGCAAAAACGTCTCCATATTGGCCACTGGATTCCCACATGGGTCATTTCATTCTCGCAGTTCCAAGGGGACAGGTGTTTGGAAAAGGAGGAATGGCCAACATCGTTAATTGTAGTAAAGGCATCTAGTGCGGTGAGTACTAGAATGTGTGGAGTGAATTCACAGGATGGAAGCCCTCTGCATCCTGGAGCAGAACAAGTTCAGCAGCCGTCCCCTCCTAGGAAGGGAGGAAATGATCTGTTCACTGATTTCCTCTCAGCACCTACGTCACATATGGCATGCAGCTGGTGCCCAATAAGTGCATCAAATGAAAGACTGAATGTCAGGTGTGACGGGCACCATCCCAGAGAGGGCCCCAGCTGCCCAGCAGGACCCTTACCTCCGCGCCCTCTGTGGGCAAGGATGACACCATGGAGAGCATCCCACGTCTACGTACATTGTGTGAGTCAATTCAGAGAGTGTGTGATGTGTCTGCAGCTCTCTGTGAATAGCCCGTTTGCCTCTTGGTTGGCCTCACGCTCACAGGTCTTGCGGTGCCTTGATGTGGAGGACTGTGTTATAGGCTTCACCGTAAGCTCGTGATACTTTGGAGGCTTCGCTGTGAGTCTGCTCCCGGGGCGGGAGGCGGGACGCTGCCCTCATGACACACAGTTTGTTCCGGGTCTTTTTATGCAACAGTGAAACAGTACTCATTTATTCTTCTTTTTAAAAATTCCCGGGTTATAAATTAAGAAATGAGTCCTGGAATCAGGAGTAGGCTCCTGCGTGAGGTCTTGTGATTCTTCCACCCTCACCTTCCACGGTTCAGGATGAATACAGCCAATCCCAGCGCGGAATGGGAGAGTAGTGGAGGGTATCCAACCGCTGTAGGGAGTGGAAGCTGTGATTCTGAAATCATTGTTCCAGGGCTTACTGCAACAAAGGGTCAGTCAGCAATCTCCAAAAGCGACCACAGGTGAGCTGGGGAGCCCCTCGCTGCCGGCAGACTGGGTCTCAGCTTCCTGCTGAGACAGGGGCCCCGCCCTCAGTGCCCTGCCACCTGGGCTCCCCGGGGCAGCGGGGTGTTCTTCAACACAGCCCACAAGGGACAGCCTCCTCACCAGACAGATGTCACAATCTTTTGTAGGGCAATACCAGAAACGACATTCCAATCTTTGCCACATTCGGTGGCTGAAAGCAAGCCACGGATCACGTCCACACTAGAGGGAAGGGAATTCCAGGGACATGAGTTCCGGGAGGTCATCTTCTCTGCCTGCCACACCTCTAGACCCCAGTCCCCAGCAAAAGGTCTGAGGAAGAAGAACCCACAGTCCTCACAGTAAAACACGCATTCCCCTGCACCTTGCACGCCAACGTCAGTTTTAGGAAGACACGGCGAGGCAAACGTTGTTAGCCAGCGCCTAAATCATCCAGGTGTTTTTAGCCAAGTGCAAAGCTACTTATTTACCGAGTAAGAAAAAAACAATCCCGGGCCTTGTTAAGTCTTCAGCTCAGTGCCAAGCAGCATGCTTCAGTGTAGCGATGAGAACATTAAATAACAGAAACACAAAACAGCAGCAACAGCCATTTTTTTAAAAGGAATTTTGTAAATTTGAAGTCCAATATAGACGCTAATAATTGTTGTATTTACTCTGAATAACTCATCATAATGCCAAAGGTCTGGCTCATTTTTCCTGTCTGTTCGGTAAAGCATGTGTTTATAAATACATGTTGAGGTTCCCAGAGAGCAGTGTGCTCCATTCTTCATTCTGAGAGACAATTGATTAGCAGTTCCTTGAAGTCATTTTTCAAGGAATAACCATCAATATTAACAGCTGCCAGCCTTTCCCATTTATAATCAGCTAAAAACAGTTCTTCCCCATGGGGAAAATGTTTACATTTCCAACCTGGGATTAGTTTCTAACTCCCAGGGTAGGAATCAGGCATTATGTTGTGGTTCCTTAGAGATTCAGCTGTCCAAACAGCAGCTGACATGGAGAACTGTGTGCACATTTGGAAGGGGGCTGATTAGCGTGTGCACCTGCAGAGCACATACACTCCCTGCAACCTTGTGCTCCAGCACCAGCATTCTGCACGGGGCTGGACACCAGTGGGGCAGGGCAGAAGACACCCACCACTCGGGGTCGGAAGGGCCTGAGCTTGAATTCCTGCCCCCCCCCCCCCCCGCCCCCGCTAACTTACTCATGTCCCCAGGCAATTGCTTCAACTCTGAGTCTCAGGCTCCCCCGGCAAACCGTTGAGGGCCCACCACCATTTTGTGGGGTGTTGCAAGGGGAATGTGTGTGAAGTCCCGTGGCATTAGATACCATTACTTATGCTATTAGAATTTGGCAGGTGGAACTCTGCGGGTTTTGGCACTGTTTTTGAAAACTTTGTTTTATGAAAAATTCCAACCGTAGACAGAAATAGAGAGAACAGAATAATGAGCCCCATGCATCCATCAACGGGGATCGACAATTACTAGCTCATGCCAATTTGATTCGTTCCACACCCACAAATACTCCTCCTTCAAATTATTTCAAAACAGAACTCAAACATCATTTCATCTATAGATATGTCAAAATGTATCTCTAAAAGATAGAGGCTCCTTTACATGCAATCTCAATACTATACTGCACTGAAAGTAATAATCTCTTAATGCCACAAAACATCCAGTTGGGAGTTGATTTCCTGATCTTATGTATTCTATTTTTTAATGCTTATTTATTTACTCTTGAGAGAGAGAAAGAGAGAGAGAGGGAGGGTGGGAGAGAATGTTGGGGAGAAACAGAGAGAAAAGGAAACAGAGAATCCCAAGCAGGATCCCATCTGTCAGCACAGAGCCTGACGTGGGGCTCAATCCCATGAACTGTGAGATCATAACCTGAGCCAAAACCAAGAGACGGACACTTAGCCGACTGAGTCCCCCAGGTGCCCCACTCGCCCCTTCAACTTTAAACTCAGGCCAGGACTTTCCAACCCTTGAAGTGTTGACATGTGGGGCCGGGCAACGCTTTGCTGCGGGGCGTCCCGTGCATGGGAGGGTGTTCGGCCGCCTCCCTGAGCTCCGCCCACGTGATGCCAGGAGGACCCCCTCCCCTCAGTGGTGACCACCAAAAATGTCTCCAGATGTTACCAACCGTCTCCTGGTTGAAGAGGAGGCCTCACCTCCTGTGGAGAATCGCAGATTTGGAAGATGAGAGGCACTGCATCAGAAACAGTAACAGATTGCCAGTCTTTTCTAGCAGGGCGACGAAGCCCCCAGCCCCTCAGTTTAATAGTCATTTGATAGGGACTGAGCTTGAACCGCACACTCCCTGCAAACCACAGAGCACAGTGGTGGTTTGCAAGGTAACTGGCAACTCTGGGCCACGTTCCCAGTACTAGATTCAGTTCTTTAAAAGTACTGGATACGAGGTTTTGCAACAGAAAAATAGGCTTGTATGTTGTGTTTCACTGGTGGAAAGAGAATTGTTTTCTCTTAGCTGCCCCCCCTCCCCCCCCCCCCGCCCAGCTAGTCTGATGACAGCCGAGACAAACGAGTGAAGCAGGGGCCCACACGACCTCACCTGTGGGAAGAACATCCTCGTGGCAGCCCCGGGGAGATGACAACCAAGAGAGGAGCTCACTGCCATGTGCTCTCCCCGTCCCCACCCCCGCCCCCATCCCCAGCCACCAGCAGGAAGGTGGCAGCTCACTATGGGGGCGGGAGCCACGCTGGCCAGAGGTGACACTCTGTGTCCAGAACACTTGTGTGATGGTCACACCCGCCTCTTTGGGGTCCACAAACATGCCACCAGCCATCATCAAGACCGTCCTCCATCCGGCCTGCGTGTCCTGAAACTGGACAACCTTCATTTAGGATCAAGATCTGGAGACTGGTGGGGACGATGGCAGGACCACTTAGTCTTCCGGGGCCCAGATTTGAATGGTATGTGAGAGTCAGCCCAAGGCAGGCTTCTCTGTCCCCTGAGTAGGAGTTCATCCGTCTACAGGAGGCTCGTGAGAACATCCCGGCGTGTGTGTGTGCACACACACTCACACACACCTCTCGGGGATACTACAACGCTGTCAGCTCTGAGCATGCGATGCATGAACTCTACACAAATGTGTTTAACAAACTGCAGGATTTTGGGGGGGGGGAAGGATACTGATGCTATCTCTGCCTCAAACTGGTTTAAGATCACCAGTAAAGGTAAGAAGGAGTGGTCTCAAACACCAACCACCCCTGGAATACTGAGAGATTTGCCAAACTCATAGTGAACGAGAAACACAAGAGCAGAGACTAACACAGAGACATTCCTGATGTACCGAGAACCCGGAACGGCACTCTGTGCCCCTCATCCTTCATCATGGCCCTGAATCTCCACAACCATTTCAGGAACTAAGCATCAGCACTGCCCCCTTCTCAGAGATGAGAAAACAAAGGCTTGAAATCTTCCAGCCATGTTTCCTTGGTCTGACAGCTAAGAAGGAGTGTGATGGGCGCTGAGTTCTCCAATTCCACTTCCCCAATCTTATTTAATAGTGAGGATTGCTTCTGGAACATGCACAAGAAAGTAGCCAGCAGGCCTTTCATGATAGACGGTGCTTGTAAGATAAACATCGATTTGGTTGGAATGACGCCCTCCACCTCCCCCCCCCCACCCCCGTAGATATATAGCTTTTTGCTTTTAGCGTTTCCTCTCCTTTACCTGGAAAAAAAAGACACATTGGCATATCATTTGAAAAGCTTACAAATGACTCTTGCAAGTATAATAACACCACTGATCAGTAGACTTGGAGATGAGGCACGCGCTGGGATAAAATTATTTTTCTCCCAAAGGGACAACACACTTAGTGATAAAGTGCCCATCAGCAGATCCTGCCCAGCAGTGAAAACACAGGCTATGGACACATAACTAGGGAGGGTGTGCGCAGTGCTCTCAGCTGGAATGCAGAATTATTTTATTTATGAAAAAGCACTTGCGAAATTTTGCTGAGAGAGGGGCTTACTTGGGAAGGAGAGTGCTTTCCGCTCAGATTTCTTTATTGCTACACCACAGAACTCCAAGCGCTGCCCAAAAAACTGTCATCGTCAAGTCTGCGTTTCGGGGATCAGGAGCGAGCCATAAAAACTGACTCCCGGCAGGCTGCAACTTGATAACCATCCTCTAAATGAATAACCAGCTTCTTCTGTCACTCCTCGTGGTAGCTTAGAAATTAACACTCTTTGGAGTCCCAGATGTTCAAGAGAAGCCAGTGCAGTGTCACGGTGACAGAGGGAGGGTGGCCAGAGGTGGGAGATGCTTCTGTGGATTATGACAGCAGTGCCTTGTTTCCATATAGTTCCTGCTTTCAGACTGAACAGATGGAACCTTCACTCCCTACACAGTATGAGATATTCCTCCCCAAATGATCATCCTTGGTGCCATGTCCCAGGCCAGCTTTGGGCCATCGCTGTTACCCACAAGCCTGTGCCATGAAGTCTCGGGGAGGGGGAGTGAGAAGAGAGGTGCTTCTTTCTAATGCACCCTGACCTTCCTCAAGCCACACAATCCCCAGTGTCAGAGGACAAGTCCTGATGGGCCCAAGTCTTTCGTTTTCAAAGTGTGGTCCTCAGACCCCCAGGGCACCACATCGTCAGAACCACTGGGTTTTCCACCTAGAATTAAGGATTTGGGGGTACAGCATGGAGCCCCAGGGAGTCTGGACGCGGCTTATTTGCAACACTAAAGAATGAGCTCCGACCACTCAGGATAAGCTGTGAAGACTTATGGTATCTCTCTACTGATGCTTCTCCATGCTTCTCCCCACCCATCCCACACCCTGCGGGGGCAGGCAGTATGGCAGGGACTAAGTTGATGGAGGGACCATGGGGATTTACATGGTCTTGGAACTTATAAAACTTGCTCAGAGTTTTGCCTCCTGGCTCAGGCCGGGTCCAGGACACGGCTCGGTCCCCACATGGCCATAAGACCAGCTCTGAGGCCACAGGCCAAATGGTTTCCATCTTTTTTTTTTTTTTAACGGTTATTTATTTTTGAGACAGAGAGAGACAGAGCATGAATGGGGGAGGGTCAGAGAGAGAGGGAGACAGAATCTGAAACAGGCTCCAGGCTCCGAGCTGTCAGCACAGAGCCGGACACGGGGCTCGAACTCAAGGACTGCGAGATTATGACTTGAGCCGAAGTCGGATGCTTAACCGACTAAGCCACCCAGGCCCTCCCAAACAGTTTCCATCTTAATTCACCCAGCTCCGGGGCCCACCGCTGCAGCTGTGGAGGCAACTGCATCCCACACCCTGGCTTCCTCCTTGCACTTTGCTTCATGAGGCCCCAGAACACAGGAACTGGACTGTTCTCCAATTCCCTGCTGGCAAAGTGAGCTCTTCTCCACTCCTCAGTCATTGCATTGAAATTGTGGTGAGGCAGGGGACACCGGCACCCTGTTCTGGCCCCCAGGCCTGTCTGTCGACAAGAATGTGAATTAGGAACCGGTTTTCCTGCCCAGCAGAGGGGTTTGTTTTCCTACTGGGTAAAACGAAGACTCTTGTTCAGGCTCGTCCATCCCTAACACACTGTTCCAGCAAGGCACAGTAAGTATTTCAGCCTGTTAGACATCGGAGGGGCCCGTTACATGGACATAGTGTAGCAACGGGGCTCGTCCTGTCCTCCGGGAGATAAAACAGTTCTCCCATGATTCACTAACACACTCATTCACTATGTAAACGGCCAAATGGGGTTCACTGAGAAGCCAGAGGTGGGACCCTTGTCCTCACAGCTGACAAGTAGCTGTGGACAGTACCGCTGAGCTCCGAGAGACGGCAGGCAAGGACCTGGCTTCGCGCAGCACTAGGTGACCCGTCCAGACAGGGAAGGCCACTCACATGCAGGGGAAGACACTTCTCCAGGTGGGGGAGGGCTCAAAGGAGGAGGTCCAGGAGAAGAAGGGGGACATGAGCAGGGTTGGGCGGGGGCCCAGGTGGGGAACTGCAGCTGGAGTCACGAGACAGGCTGCATCTGCCCCCTCGCGGCACAAGGAAGAAGCCTGGTGACCCCGGCATTTGGTGACGTGAAGGCGTGGGCCGGGTAGGGAGGCAGTTTGTCCACATCGCTCTGCCCTATGTGTCCGGCCCATGTTGACTCTCCCAGACCCCCAACCAAAGACGGCTCAGTGGCCTCCACCTCCCGTCAGCCGGTGAATTATGATGGAGGTGGTGGGCATGGGGCCCGGGGGACGTCCCTCTGTAGGAGGAAAGGAAGGAGACAGATGTGCTGTCAGTGCTGGGCAGCAAATTATCCAGGAGGCGACGGTGGGCCTGGAAAATCCACATTTGTGCATATTCACGGAGCCTTGCACACAACATGGAAACACAAGACTCTAGCAGAGAGGAATATGTTCCTTAAAGGGGAAGTTATTCATTCGCGGAGGAAAAGCTTCACAGTTGGTAGAAAGAAAGTGGACTAAGTCATAGATTCAGAGGAACAGGATGGGCCATTGGAAACTTAAAGAGAAACCAGCCAGACAAGGAGGGGCTGGCACAGACTTGCAGAAATGTCTTGAAGACCAAAGCGGGGAAGAGGGCAAAGGACACTCAGCTGGGGCCAGACTTCCTTCACTCTCAGTTACCTGGTGACCAACCCCCTCAGGATGGAAATGATTTAACCGTGAGCAAACCCACACGTTCATGGGTGAAAATACCAGCTAGGCAGGACCACCCTAGAGGCCCTTGAGGGAGGCATTTAGAGAGGGCTGTTCACCAGGCAGGGCAGCCTGGCGGCCCGGACTGGGTTAAGTCGGGGGCCACCCACAGGCAGACCTGTTCTTCTGCTTAACTATAACAACTTCCTGCTTAGGCTGTCCGCACACTCTCATCTTCGTGTTTGCTGGACCCGGCACTGGAGACCGACAGGACCCGCTCACCTGGTGCCCGCTTCATGTTGTGGGATCGCACTAGCAAGCCCCCCCTACTTCTCTGACCTCCCCAAGGGTCCCATCAGCAGCGGGATGTGATGGTCACAGGGGAAGGGAGGCCCGCCGACAGTCATGATGACTCTGGGTGGCACATCTTCAACTGTCTGCGGTTTCAGGCCAGTGCTACCAAAGGTACTCCCGGGTGAACTCGATCTTCCCCTGTGAGCCTCCCTCCCGCACCTGGAGCGAAGGCCCCTCGGCACAGTCTACATCCCCTGTGACGTTAGACTCTCCCCATGTCCACCTCTAAGCCGGGACCTGGGGAACAGAAGAGGATACACTCTGTAGCCACGAGCCACCCAGCAACCTGGGAAGGGCAGTATGGCACATGCTCCCGAAATCATTAATAGTCTTGGAACAATCCCAACTTCTAATCCCACCGATGAGGCCCTAGCCCCCGAAAAAGCCGGATGTGCGCAGAAAGACAGAGGTAAATCAGTGCACTTGGTGGCGCGACGACACATTTTGCGTTGGCACTGCTGGGGGCGGGACGCTGCTGGCATCTGCTGGGTGGAGGCCAGGGATGCTGGCAGATACCCTGCAGTGGCCGGAACAGCTCCCGTCGCAAAAAGTAATCCTGCCCAAAGTATCAACGGTGCTGTTGCGAGAAACCCTGATGCAAAATTGTGTTCATCGCAATGATTTCGTAGTAGAGACAGACAAAAAAAAAAAAAAAAAAAAGGAAACGGCCTAACTTTTCCAACATAGAGACTTGGTTAAAATGCATTTAATAACTGGAGAATATCAAATCAAAATACCTTTTGAAAAGTTCACTTTTTAGGAAAATTTAATGGCATGAGAAAATGTTCCTGGTATATTGCCGAGTAAACCGGTCAGTGCTTCCCAAGGATTCTGGAGGAAAGATTGACAGGCGGGCCTCAAGGGAAATACTCTAAGTGACACTGTAATGGCGGATGGACGTCACTGCAGTCTGTGGAAGTCCGCAGAGTGTACCACACCGAGAATGAACCCTAAGGCCAAGTGCAAGCTTTACGGTTAATGACAGAGGATCCCCACTGACCCAGCGCCCATACTTCCTCCACCCTCCCAGGCAAGCTGCCAACAGGAGGAATGGGGGAGCAGGAGGGAGAACATACAGGGGGAGCCTTGGCACTCCCCACGTGTTTCTCTGTGAAACTAAAACTGCTCGATGAGTCCATTACTTAAAATAATGATAAAGGAGGCTACGGATATCACGCTGTCCGTTCCACTGTCGCCTTGATGACATCAAGACTCCTCACTCAACCCCCCACCACCCCCACCTTCCAGGAGGAGGACTGAGGACTGAGGACAGACACGCCGCCGGAAATTTGGGAGCAATCACCTAAGTGCAGGGATGACGGCCGGGTGCCTCTTCAGATGGGGAACTCACAGCACTGGCTCGCCTCTGTGTCTTCCACCGCCAAGGTGAGAAACGTGCATCTCTCTCTCCCTCTGAGCGCTCAACCTCTGGCGATGGGTGGCGCTGGGCCTCCCGCCCCGCCAGGAGGACGCGGGGCTCTGCCACATGCATACTGCCTGGCCAGGGGCCAGGCCGCCATCGGCCTCCTCAGACCGTGGGGGCCCGGGTTATTCGCGGAGGAGCTGGGCATTCCAGGGGACCTGCACGAAGGGGAGACTCCGTTGCCCTCCCGCGCCAGCTCACCGGGGCTCTGCGCCCGGGCTTCTGGCCAAGAGTGCCTGGGCTCGGGGAGGGTCTGGGCAGCCCAGGGTCCTGTGTGCAAACCACATCTTAATCCCTGAACCACCTCCCCAGGCTAACAGAGACTCCCGACACATCTTGCAAGCACGTGCCTGGACACATGTGCCTGCAGCTGCGAGGAAAGAACCACAGACTGAAACGTTAACGGGACTCACGCAGTGTTTAGTTTGGGAAGGTGGAATTGTGGTTCACTTTCTCCCCAACATTTTGTTTTAAAAATTTCAAGCCTAGGGGCGCCTGGGTGGCTCAGTCGGTTGAGCATCCGACTTCGGCTCAGGTCATGATCTCACGGTCTGTGAGTTCGAGCCCCGCGTCGGGCTCTGTGCTGACAGCTCAGAGCCTGGAGCCTGCTTCGGATTCTGTGTCTCCCTCTCTCTCTGCCCCTCCCCTGCTCATGCTCTGTCTTTCTCTCTCTCAAAAATTAATAAAAACATTAAAAAAAATTTTTTTTAATTTCAAGCCTACAGAAGAGTGAAAAGTACAACACTCGCATCATTCGTGTGTGTTTTATGTATCTACGTGGATATACAGATATGGGACATTTATAAGTATGTATATAGAAACACACAAATATTATATATGAATATATATAAATTATATAAATGTAATATACATTCATAAAATAATTACGTAGGGAATTTTAACAGAAGAATCACGTGTGTATATACATAAATGCACTTTTCTTCTTTTTGGCTGAAGTGTTAGAAAGCTCCTTTCAGACACCACATCCTCTACCCCTGTTACTTAAGCATTGAGCACCTGAGCACCTTCCGAGACCCAGGGCATTCTCCAGTGACATCCCTGGCCTTGGTGTTGACAGGTCTGGTCCCTTGCACTGGGGGCCCACCTGTGGGGTCAGGAGGGCACTGCGCTCCCCAGGGTTCCTCTTCCCTCCCTTCCCACCCCAGCCCCCCCCCCCCCCCGCTCCTGCCAGTCTCCCCAGGATCACTTTCCTACTGAAGCACCTGCTCACGGATCCTCTGCTCAGAGTGTGATTCCGGACACCCTGACCCAAGATGCAGTGTCACCAAGAGAGAGGTCACTCCACAAATGAGCCCTTGCAAATGCAAGACATGCTTTTCTTTCGGGTCTTCTATTTCCTTCTTGTGTTGTTATCTAGGTTGAATTTATGAAAGGAAAGCACACCCAGGGCTTCTCAGGGCAAATAAGAAACATTACCAATGTCCTCAAATATTTGAAGGCAGCTCAGGAAACGTGGAGTTCAGTGCCAACAGCTTCTGGAGGCAGCTAGGCTCGTCGCTGAGGAAGTCACACAGGGAGAACGTGTCGCTATTTCATGCTCGCAGCGCAGAGACTTGCCCCTGGAGACCATACAGGGCAAGCCCCCATCTGAGGCGTGAGTACGTCTGCAGTAGCCCACGGGGGCCCCTGCCTCTGGAGACAGCCTACCGTTTGCTGAGCTACTGCCGACTGCTGGAGACGCTTTTCTCCCTCCCGGCTGAACTCCTCTTCGGTGCCAACTCCACCCAGGGACCCCAGCTCTGGCTTCCTTTTTTTTTTTTTTTCTTTTTAATGTTTGTTTTTTATTTTTGAGGGGGGGGGGGGTGAGAGGGGCAGAGAGAGAGGGAGACACAGAATCTGAAGCAGGCTCCAGGCTCCGAGCTGTCAGCACAGAGCCTGACATGGGGCTTGAACCCACGAACCGTGAGATCATGACCTGAGCCACAGTCAGACACTCAACCGACTGAGCCAGCTAGATGCCCCAACTACAGCTCTGGTTTCTAAAGCCACAAGGGGAACAAATAATCCCTCCTTTTACATGCGAGGCTTTCAGAGGTGGCAGAAAGCTAGCTCTCCGGCTCCACCTTGTCCCCATGCTGGGTGTATGTGGCCTCGACCACACACTGTTCATTCCCTCATCCAGCAAACGCTTCAAGTGCCCACCACACATCAGGTGCCGCGGTCGGTGCTGGAGACAGAGTGGCGAACCAGACAGGCAACCTGAAGCTTTTGAACCAGAGTGTAGACAATGAGCGTCTGTTCCTCATACCGCGGGGTCCAGTCCCACAAAGTCACCCCGCAGAACTTCCGAGCCGAGGGCAGGGAGAAGACTCTTGCACCTTTCTCCTTAAAACGTTCTCCAGGAGTCTTCTGCAGAACGAAAGATCCCAAGAGATGCTCCCCAAACAGAGGTCCTAGGAGCACGTGAGATTAGCAAAGGCCGGCACATTCACTTCTGGAGTCACAGCACGTGGTGTGTTAGAAATTCAGCATCTTCCTGTTGTGCAACATCTATTTGACTTCTTTTAAAAAAAATTTTTAATGTTTATTTGTTATTGAGAGACAGAGCATGAGCAGGGGAGGGGCAGAAAGAGGAGGAGACACGGAATCCAAAGCAGGTTCCAGGCTCTGAGCTGTCAGCACAGAGCCCGACGCAGGGCTCGAACTAACAAACCGTGAGATCATGACCTGACCCAAAGTCAGACGCTTAACCAACTGAGCCACCCAGGCACCCCTATTTGACTTCTTTTAAACCAGTGTCTCCCCAACCTATTGGAACCACACAACTCAGTCTTTTTTTGGAAGAGGAGTTTTCCTGTTTTATCTCTTGCAACTAGAATGCCTTGAAGCATTCTTGCTTTGCCCTATCCTTAAAACTGGAGACAAAGTAAAACCTGGGCAGGCACTTTCCCTGCCCCCTCCCCAACTTAGGGGAGGAGACAGGAAGTTGTGTGCTGGAGCCAGGGTCTGCATGATCAGCAGGAAATGAACAGCAGGCCCTCCGGGCACATCTTGAAGGCCTCCAAGCAGGGGTCCCTGTGTCCTCAGGAAGCGACAGGAGATGGGGCAGACAGATTGGTCTATCCTAGGCTCAGGGTTTTGGCTCAGAGGGGGCCGGTACCATCACCCACTGAGACAAACCAACCACCTGTGTGTGACGGTCCCCAGTGATGCGTTTGGCATCAAGAGTCGCTTGGCCTGACTGTCACTGGAATCAGGCCCTGCAGGAATGCCCATCACTTCCTGCCGATACCACTGCCAGCTCAGAGCCCCTGGCCAAGCATCCCAGGCATTTGCGTAACCAGGATGGGGAGGGGGCCGCCCCAGCATTACCAGGACCCTTCTGGTTGTAAGTGACAGAAACTAAATACAGGCGGGTTTATTAAAAACAAGAACATTATTGGTTCCCATGACCCGGCGATTCAGCACCAGGCTGGCTGCAGGGGGCCAACCTCTGCCGTCAGGTTTATGTTCACCTCCATGGACCGCACTCTGGGGAAGCTCCCCTGGTGGTGACACAGCGCACTGGCTCCTGTCCAGGTGAAGAGAGAAGCCTTTCCTGGGTGCTGAGCACAAGTCCCAGGGCCCACTCAACAGGCCGATGAGTAGAAGAAGCTGACTGGCTAGGCCTGGGCCACGTGGGCTCTCTGTGGCCGGGGTGGAGTCAGCCCCACCCAAACCACGCAGACAAAGAGTGGGCACAGAGTGGGCCCCCAAAGGAAATTGTGAGTACCCTCACCCCAACATCCAGGAGCGGCTGTCCACTGTAGGGGAAGGACATACCTGCTCGCTGAGCCAACCGTGTCAAAGACACTGGAGGACAAATCAGATCTTTACTGTCACTCCCAGACCTTGGCTTCTTCCTCAATACCAAGTCCCATCTCACCCTGCTTCCCCCAGTCGCCTAATGATTACCTTACAGAGAAGAAAGATGGGCCCAGGACTATGCATGCTTAACAGTCACTTCGATGGTGTCCAATTCAGGGCGGGAGCAGACCTCCTCCTGGAGGGGACCCCTCAACATGCCCAGAACCGGGGCCCCAACTCTGCAGGAGGTCCGCAGGACAAGGCAGGAATCTGAGTGTGTGGCCAACGTCCCACATAATGCTCATGCACGTGGTCCTCGAACGACGCTTTGAAAAAGCCAGCCTGAATCCGTGGAGAAGTGACCAGGGCCTGGGAAATTGTTTCATATCTTTAGAAGAACAAAACAGCCCGAGGATATACATGTAATGCACAGAATCAGAGGAAAAGAAGGGCGCGACGCAAGATGAAGGAGGGCTCTGTTACTGAGGAGAAATGAAGACGTCTGAAATACCTCCTATGCCACGCGCCGAGATAAAACAATGGAAAACCCCCATCACTGGGAGAAACTGAGAAATGATGGAAACGGTTAGGTGGGCGGTTCAGTCCTCTCTGTGGAGTCAGAAGATCTACTTTGGGGCCCAGGCAGCTCTGTTCCTCAGCGCAGAGACCTTCAGTGTGTGAAGACCTTGCCTTGGGCTCAGACGTGCCCTCTTGTTAGGGTTAGAAGACCGGGAAGTAGAAGCACTGAGCGTGACGATAGAGTCTGGCATATAGACACACAGGCGTGTTTCCCTGCCTCGTATGGTGTGTGTACAGACACACACACACACACACACACACACACGCACGCACGCACGCATGCACGCACCCTAGAAGAGTTCCACTAATTGCTGTGATATGAGAATTTTAATGTTGTGCTTTATTTTTATATAAATAAAAAACACAATAAAACTGCAAGTCAGGACGGACCAGGCCGTTAACGACATGTCATAGTAACAAACGGTCTCCTGATCACAGGGGCTTAAAACAGCAAAGGTTTGTGTCTGAGGAAGCAACACGCTGTCTGCGGGTGGGTGGGAGCTCTGCTCTGCTCCCCAGTGGGACCCCGTTCCGGCACCTGCTGCTCAAGGCAGTGGCGGGAGGGAGGGCCTCGTGGATGTCACACCAGCAGTGGAAGTGACACGTGCCGACTCCACTCACAACCCCCCGGGCCACAGGCGATCACCTGACCCCTCCCCCCCACAACAGGGGACATGCCAGGAAACGTAACTCTACCAGATACATAGACAGGGACCATATTCGTAGATGTATTTCTACCATCTACAGAGAAATGAGTATTGCTTCGTACTAACGACTAGTACACTCATAAACAATAATAATATGTAGTATATGTATGCATATCACATTGCCTGTGTATACAGATAATGTTACATGTACATATACTTACGTGCACAGGTGTAGTGCACACACATACTCCCCTCTATGCATATGTGTGGTGTGTGTGCACATGTATGTGGGAGTAGGAGTCAATTCACATGGCTTAGCCCACAATAAGCACTTTAAAAAACTAAAAATGAATTATGATCCCAAGCCACGGGTCCCTCTGCAGACCTTGGGCAGTGTCTAACCCCCCCCACTGCCCCCTCCACACTCACTTCCTTGAAGAGGGGGTGGGTGGCGGGACATCCTGTCCCTGGGTCAGCTGGAGAACCGCTCCACGGGCTACGCACACATCAGCGGGCCTGGCGCCGTGCCAGGTACCAGACGTGGGGCTGTGGCAATGTGAGCTAGCCCCCGCCTTCTCGAAGTTTACGTCGCACTGGGGGGACCGATAATGTGTGAACAAACCGTCAGGTAAGACACTCTCCAATGGTGATAAATGCTCTGAAGAAAATCAACCAGGTACTGGGGGAGGGGGAAGCAGTGAGGGGGGGTGGTGGCGGCAGGTTCTTTACGTGGACAGGCAAGAGGGCTCTCTGAGGAGCTGGTGCACGAAGGAGGTGCCACCACAAAGAGGCGTGAAGGGGCGCTTGGGGACCTGCATCGCTCACCGGGCAGTGGATCCCGGAGGATGTGCTCGCAGGCCCGGCTGGGGGCAGGCGAGCTGCCAGAAGCCGTCTACCAGGTAATTCTGCCCAAGTGGGGCTGCGAGCGCTTCCTGGCCATCTACGTCTCCCCCCCACCCTTGCTCCTTTAGACTCCTGCCCAAACATGTGCGGGACCGTGCAGTTGGCCAGGAAGGATCTTCACTAAACAGCTCCCACCACCCTGAGTGATTGCTTTCCATTTGAGACAAATAACCACACAGTTCAGCTCTTTCCCAGGCAGCTCCCCGTTCCGAAGAGCCGCCTGCACATTAAAGCTTTCGATGCATGGCGCCCAGCCTGCTTAGGCCTTCTTTATGGCCTCATCAGCAGTAACCGGACGATTACAAAGGCTTCTTCTGTTTTTAAAAACAATGATTTATTGGACCCCTTCAACTCTTCTTTCCCGAGTCTGGGTATTACATGGGCATGTTTTGCTATAATTAAATTCCTAGATTCCTGTCAAGCCAATTGTTTTACCCATCCAATCTGTAACAATGCGTTTTTATTGTCTCTTATTTTTTAATTAAGATGGAAATAGATGTATTCTATGAGATCCAGGAAAGAAATAAAAACAGCCCTCCTCTCTAGTCAATCCACCCCAATCAGAGGGACCCTGGAGGAGGGAGGTAGGAATCTTCAGTGAGCTCTACTTAGCGTGGAAGAAGCCAGACATTCTGGGTTTGTCCACCCCACACTCAACAGGTATGTATTGAGCAACTACTAAGTGCTGGCCACTGAGAAGGACACAGTGGTGAACAGGACAGGATGAGACTATCCTCAAATGCTTACATTCTGCTGGGACTGACTTGTAACAAAGAAGTAAGTTTAAAACAGTAAGATGACAGTGTCCTTTATAAAGACAAGCCAACGGCATGCCTGATAGGAAGTGACAGTGACTGAAGGCTATGAAAATCAAGTGACCATGGAAGCCCTTTGGAAAATTATATTGAGATGAGATCAGAATTAGGAGGACAGAGCTAAACCAAGGAAAACACCACTGATGACAGAAAGAAATAGCAGGTTCAAAGGCTCCGGGGCAGGGAAGACCTCAGCAGGTGTTAGAAGTGGCAGAGAGCAGGAAGAATATAAGATGAGGTCGAGAAGCTTAAATGGAGTTGAATTTGCAGGAAAAAGGAAAAGAAGTGTCTTCCGGGAGCAGAAAGACAGGGAGGAAGGGACTAGGGGGGGCTCTGGAAGCAGCCCCAGCCTTGGCTGTATCTTAGGGGCACACCTGTGCAGTACACCTGCTTCACACCCCAGACCTCTTGGCCAAAGACTCTTGCGGTCCAGGACGGGCATAAAACAGCATGGACCTTCATGCTGGGACACAGGCACTCTGGCTTGGTGACCAGTGGCCAGAGCAGTTTCCTCCACACTTGGCTACGGCCTCCAACAAGGGAAGTTCTGCAAAACCCTGACAGAAGCTGACCCCCAAGAACAAGCGTGGCTGAATTTTCCTCTCACCAGGAAGGATGAAGGCTCAGCTTGGTCATTCCTTTGATGTCCAGAAAGTAAGGGTATTAGGTATTCCGTGCACTTCACAGCTGGGAACCTGATGAATCCCTGCTGCATTTGTAGCCTTGATACTAGAATGGTACCCGGTGTATCTAGGTGCTCAATAAATGATTAAAAGAAAGACTTGCCTGGATGGAAGACTTGGCCCCTTCTCCCACCCCCTCAAGGTGGCCACGTGCATCCAACGTTCCTTCTCACGTCCACCCTGGACCCACGGCTCGCCCACATTCGAGCACACCCACTGCCCCTCCCTGGGTCCCCACAGAGATGGCGACCACACACTTGGTGCCTGGGCAGCACGAAGCCTGATCACCTTCCTCCCTCCAAAGCCCCTTTCTCTGGCCCTCCTGCCCCTTGCTCCTCACTGCGCCCTTGGAAGTGAGCCGCATTCTCTGACCTTGGCCCAAGGCAGGGTCTGTAAGTCCTGCCAGGCTGCTCAGAGATTTGGTCCCGGCCTCAGTATTTGACCTATTTCCTACTTGCAACTTTTCTTCTTTGCAGGTATGCTACGAACAAAAGTAGCGCCCTGACATCCTGTCATTTAAGTCAGGGTCCACCTAGCGTGTCTAATCAAACATATGGAAGCACCGTGAGTGTCAGCAAAGGCAGGTTCCAGCTGTGGCTCTGAGGCCTGGGGTCTGGGAGGCCAGAGCTCATCAAGCTAGGAAACAGGGCCACGGCCAGCACCCCCTGGGGCCACCCTCCACGTGATCCCCGTCTTCCGTTTCGGTCTCTGCGTCTGTTACTGGATAGGAGGCCAGGGAAGTGAGTGGCTTCAGAATCCAAAAGCCCCAGGGTGATGAGGGTTCAGGCAGAACATCTCAAAGTCTGTGGGTCTCACGCTCACCCTCTTCCCGAAGACTGTCTG
The DNA here is from genome assembly GCF_028749965.1 of Puma concolor. Classification (NCBI taxonomy): domain Eukaryota; kingdom Metazoa; phylum Chordata; class Mammalia; order Carnivora; family Felidae; genus Puma; species Puma concolor. The sequence continues at coordinate 138,250,080 of NC_141669.1, read as the reverse complement.
TCTCCCTCTCTTCCATCACCTTCTAGCATCGTAGCTTGAGTAAGTGCCAGCTTCCAGAGGGCGCAGGAAAGAAGCCTGTCCATTCTACATGCATGCACCTCAGGTGTCCAGTCCTCCTGGTTTGCCCAGACCGTGGGATGTCCCAGGACACAGGACTTCCAGTGCCAACCCTGGCTTGAGTCGGCCATCCTAATATGCTTATACGCCTGTGTGTGTGCACGTGTGAGTGTATTTACACATGTTGGTCAAAGCTGCCGGTGGACTTCCCACACCTCCAGGACGCACAGTACAGGTGGAAGTCAGTCAGCGCTTTCTGGACTAGGCAGCCCTTGGTCCCTTTCCCCCGGGAAAAGTGGGAGACAGACGCTAGATGGTCCACGAGGAGAAGGAACTGAAAAGCTTCTCACAAACTCGCTACAACAGACCTTCTCAAACATTCCAAAGAAGAACTGTAGAGCTTCAGAAACCTTTCTCTCATGTTCTTAGCCAGAAAATAAAGCACAGAGAGGTGTGTGCTTGGCGCTCGTGTGTGTGTGTGTTTTCAAAAAGGTGTCTGGAGCTGAAACTTCATGCCCATGTATTAACAATAGCAGGGAGAGGGAAGAGTTTTTCTGCTGTAAGTCAACTCTCGTTTCTATTTAGGAACCATTTTTGTTTGTAGACATGGGCCCTTTAAAGGATCCATCAGGTTTTTTGTCAAAGCCAAGGCACCTTCTTGCTTGCCTACTTTTTCTTCTGATGTAGAAAGTTCCTGGATCTTGAGCCAGATTTTCTGACTGAACCAACCCTGCTCTTAGAGTTGAGAGTCTCAGGAACCAGGTAAGAGAGGCTCTTATGAGCACAAACGCTGGCCTGCCTGACACAGGAGGAACAGGGTGAAATGAGGAAAGAAGCGGCCAGGCATCTGGAAAATTCCACAGATGGTCAGTGAAACTGAAGTTGCAGCTGGCTGAGCAGGGTCCAGGTCCTCCAGTGGGGGCTGGGTCTGGGGAGGCTCAGGTCCCCTGGGCCCGGGGACCGATGGGGCACCTCTCAGAGCAAGCAGCCAGCCACACGGCCACACGTGCTGGTGGCCGACGGGGCCATCTGCGTCTCCTGTGTTTAAATAAAACGGGTGCGAACAGGGGAAGGAGGCTGAACCCGCAGCAACAAGGGGCAAAGTTTCGAGGGATGTTGAAGAATCCGTCATTCTTCAACACGGAGGCACGGAGACACTACAGTAAAGGGGGGGATTATCGAAAGAAAGAGATGCGAGTATTCACTATGCAGGTGGATCCAGAGAAAACAAGAAGCTGACGCTTCTCACCTTTGGACTTGCCTAAAGCACGGAGACCTTGGCCAGGCCCATGGATGCTCGTCAAAAACCTCTAAGTCCCTTTTGGAAAGCACTTGGTGAAAGCAAACAAGGGAATATTCTTAAACGTTACGCTCAGTTGAATCGGGGGCGAGTGAGGGAGGAGGGCGGGCTCCATCCTTTACCGACTCGCCGACCGCCAGGCACCCAACCACACCAGGGAGTCAACCGCCTGACTCAGGGCTCCCAGACGCCCATCTGTGGGACCCCACTCGCCTCTCAAGGTCTGTTTTCTCATGTGTACAATGAAAATAATGGTACCACCTTCTTAAAGTGGTTGTTGTACAAAACAGAAGACAAAGCCCTAGTGCCTGACACAGCTCAAGATTTCACCATTGGCACTGGCACGTTAGTTTCCATCATTGGCCCTTTTGACGGGATGGATAGATTTTCCCCCAACACGGTAATTATCCGGTTTATACTTTTATCTCGTGGCTCATTTGCAGAAACTTTTCTGGTGATCAGAAAAGAGATGTATAGGATCCTCAGGTTGTGTCTCTCTCCGTGTCTTAGGGCACAGAGCCAGCACGATTTTCCACTCTCAGTAACAGGTGGGTGATAACCCCCCAGGCCCAGCGTGGGCTGGTCACAGCCCCGGGCAGGTCCCCGCTGAAGCAGGAAGAGAAGCTAACAAGAAATGTTCTTTAGTCTTGCAGATACAAAACAAACCCCATGCTTTACAAACAGAAAAGAAATATAGGTTAGCTGACAGGTATACTTTATTATACGTTGTCTTGATTAGTTTCTGGAAAAATCTTCAGATGTTTTATGTTATTTTAATTATAGAGACTCATTCCAAAGTCTTCAAATATTATTTTCTCATTCCCTGCCATATATCTTTGTAGACTATTTCTCTCACATATATCTTTATAGACAATTCAAGCTCTTGATATATTTCTATTCCCCAAGTCTTCAAAGCCATGGTTTCTTCTTATTTTTTTCATGACTCGTACCCTTCAGCACGCTGAGCTTTTGATGTCAGGTATCAATTTTTAACTTTTAATTTTGTCTCCAGAAAGTAATGTAAAGAGAAATATAAAGGTTAAAATAATACTCCTCATAAGCGTAGAGCTGCAAATTTCATGGCTAAAAATGGAAAATTAATAGTACCTTTTCCTTTTAACTCTTAATGCAGTAACCAGTTCTTGATTTCAGCAGCTCAGTGAGGGCCTTTTACAAAAGGATTTTACTGTGGTTTTATGGGTTCCGCATACAGGACAGGAGCCCTTCTTAGCTGGGACATAATAATGCTACGTGGAAAATTGCCACTTTTAATGCAGCACTTTCAAATGGACTCCAACATCTCGGGTTTTTATCCTTTAAAGATTTCAAATTATCTGTGGGACCAACAGGTGCCACCTGGGACAGGAGAAGAGAAGTGTGTAAGAGAATTTCTCAGGGTGTATTTTTTGGAGATACTGTGTCAAAGACCCTCAGATGAGAGGAGGAAGGAGTCAGGAGAAGGTTCTTGCTGCTCTCGTCTCGGAGCCCATCGTGTTCCTGGAGGAGCAGAAACTCCACTGTAGACACAGGCCCAGGGCCCGACAGGAAAGAGAGGAGGGGGCTGGGGGAGAGAGAGTGTGGGCACAGAGACTCAGGGGCTTGAGGAGAGTGTGGGCATAAGGCTTGTGGGTTGAGGAGGGAGAGAGAGAGGGTGTGGGCACAGAGCCCCAAGGCCAGGGGAGAGAGAGTGCAGGCATGGAGCCCAGCTCCCTGGCTCTCTGGGCCCCAACAGCACAGACCCCTCATGAGTGGGGCGAGTGTGTTTGTGGGTGTGAATCATAGGGAAGGGCCCAGAGCCAGGGTTAGGTCAGAGGAGACAGAAAACACAAGAGAGGTCAGGGAAGGTGCGCTCAGACCAGCAAAGGGTTGTGTGGACGGTTCCTGGGTATGCAGAAACCAAGGGCCCACCGTCACCGGGTGCCAGCTGACACCCAGGTCATCCTGGGAACCCTGCTTAGCGGGGAAGCCATCTTCTGCCACTGGGGAAGAGCCGCAACAGCGGCCAGCAAGTGAAAGGGGGCAGAACCAGGATCTTGGCTCATATCTGCTGGACTCAGTGTATGAAGGTAAAAGTCACGAGGGTAATAAGCATCGTCAGTGGGACTAAACATGGATGTGTCCTTTCAGGGCACAGCTCTTGAGGCAGAACTAGGAGGCCTCCCACTTCACCAACAGGAATATTGAGGCTCAGAGAATTCAGAAATGGCCTGAGCCACGCAGCAGATAGAGCCTGGGCGAGGATCCGAACCCGCATCCATGGGACTCCAGGGTGTTTGCTCTGTCTTCACCTCCGCGCTTGATCTGGATGCAGACTGGAAGTTCTTTCCAGATTAACGGATGAAGATGTGAGAAGAGTGTCCTGAGTAACTTGTTAACATCGTGCATTTGATTAACGCAGGCCACCGTCACCACTGGGGGTCAGATAAAAAGTACAAACAGCATCCTGATATAAATATCACCTGCCAGCTTTGACAGGTGTTCAAAATTGTTCTCAGGGTGCCTGGACATGGTGGGAGATGCCCAAGAAAATCAGCAGAAAGCTTTCTGAGCCAGCCTTTGCTCTCAGCAGGCCCTGATCTCAGGTCCCACTATGCATGCTTTGGTGGAAGGGCACCTGCAGGATTAATGCAGAACAGAAGCTCCCGGCACACCACCTGCGTAATTTCCAACGAACACATTTGATGCTTGTCTTTGTCGTAGACCACAGGTTGTGCTGGGGATCATTACTTCTTCCCCTAACTACAGAAGGAATATTTATCCAGTTTTCGGGCTACTTGCCCCCTGCACGTAATAATTTAATGGGGAAAATAAGGGCAGAGGGGTAAATGAGTGGGGGGAAAACTGTTTGGTTTTTAATAGATTTTTTAACAATCCAGAAACCCAGCAAGTGAAGTGGGCTCACCCTTTCGAGTCAGAAAGCCTGGGTTTGAGCCATTCTCTAGGCAAGAAATCCCAAGTTGAACATCCTTACCCCTCGGTTTGGTTTCCTACATCTGGATCTGCAGCCCAGCCCTCCCGTGCACATCACTTAGCATGAAGACCCCTGAGTAACAATACAGCCCAGGCTCAGCCAGCAGAACCAGGAAGAGTGGAGGATGGGGGGGCGTGCCCTAGAAAGGGAGCTTCCAATAGGAATGCTGGAGGATGGGGGGCGTGTCTTAGAGGAGGAGCTTTCAATAGGAGTGCTGGAGGATAGGGGCGTGTCTTAGAGGAGGAACTTCCAATAGGAGTGCTGGAGGATGGGGGCGTGTCTTAGAGGAGGAACTTCCAATAGGAGTGCTGGAGGATGGGGGCGTGTCTTAGAGGAGGAGCTTCAAGTAAGGCCCTGACCCACCTGCAAATCCGTGCCCTCTCTATCCCCTCTGTCTAGATCTAGGACGCTGCTATCCTCTTAGCTACTCAAACCAAAACGTGTGGGGGTCTCCAATGCCTCCTTGCTGGCCTCTTCAATCCACCTCCCTGCCTGAGGTCCCTTCTGCTAACCAGTGCCAGACTGCAGCCGGACTGTGCACACGGCTTCCTGACTCCACGTTCGGTGACATCACCCAGGCAGCTTGCAATCAGCCAGCGGTGAAGTTGTTTACATCATGAAATTGTAACACTCATCGTGTTTGTTTTTAAAACTGCTGGCTTACCAACGCACCACTTCTACATCCCAAATTAGTTTGCCTCTCCCCATCCCCACCATGACCACCTGACTTCAAGTTATCACCTCTCACTTCAAAAACGGCCTTCTCCCATTCCTGCTCCTTCTAGCACACTCTCTTTACTGCAGCTAAAAAGGAATTTTAAACCTAGATTGGGCTGTCATATCCAATCCTTGCTTAACTTCTTACTAAACTTATAAGAAAAGTCTAAGCTCCTACCTGTGCCACAAGACCTGAGGGATCCAATCCTGTTTCTCTCTCCCCCACCCCCTGTGGTCCCTAGGCTTGCACCACACTGGCCTCCATTCTGTGCTGGACCATACTGACTACCCCCTTATCTCAGGGCCTTTGCACATGTCCTATCTCTGTCTAGAACGTGCTGACCAGCACTTTGCCTGCATGGCTTAAATGCTACATCTTCACAAGGTACTTCCTGGACCAGGTTTCTACTGGATGGCCACACACATCCAATGCCAATTCACTCTATTACTGTTGACTTGGGTTTGTTTATAGCACCTTCACCAGTTATAACTCTTTATTTGCTTATTTATTTGGCCTATAGTCTGGAAACTCCCTCAAAATTATAAGCCCTCAAAGGATAGGAACTATGTCTATTTTATTCTGCTAGGTATCACTATAGCCTGTTACCTAATAGACACCCAAAACAACATTTATTGGATGGATGGATGGATGGATGGATCGATGGATGGATGGATGAACATGTCCTCAGAGCAGCTGAGAGACTAGGGGATCTGAACCTGGAGGCCAAGGTGAGGCTTTAAGAAGGCTGGAGCCCTTCTGAAATCATGGAAAATCTTACGTATCTGTAGATTTTCTTTCTCAGACCCTTCCAACTGTGATCCAAAAACAGCATCCTGTATTGAAAATCACGGGAGGAGAGAGCTTTCCCTGGACTATGATCACCTTAGAATCGGTCGCTGCCTTACACTTAGCTGCTCACTGGACCTGGGCTCAGTATCATGAATAGAAAGTCAACAACTCTCCAACAAAGAGTGCTCACCAGAGAGTTCTACTGGCACCTATGGCTGTGCACAAAGAGCAGGGACCCAGGAGGAACGTCTGAAACGGTTCGAGGCAGGCTCGTGCCCTTGCTGAAAGCATCACAGCCTCCCAGTGCGCTCGGCAGAACCCCGAGCTGGGGAGGATCAGACGCTGCCACTGTGCGGCCTCTACAGGAGGCAGGCTGGAGGTCCTGGCGTCTTGGGGAGGAATCGGGAGTCGGGGCAGGGGGGGCACTGTATTGACATGGTAGCAGCTGGAGGTCTCTACCACGGATTGCCCCCACTTGTAGATCAATACTTAATGCCCATATTGATCTCAATTGGTTTCCTCACGGACAATCAGCAGTTCCAGAGGAAGTGGTAAACATTCCCCAAATAAAAGAGACAATAAGGAAATCTGAGCAGAGGCACATTAAAAGAAAAGAAGACGAAAGATTTTCTCTAAAATCATAAAATGTTTGTAACGATAACAGATAATGGAGTAGCATTATCTTCAGAATGCAAAGGTAGCAATTAAATCTCTGTTGGGCAAAATGTCCCCTACTGCCAGAGATGCACGCCCAACCTCAGAACAAAATCTCCTCTGTTGTTTTGATCTCCTACCTCTGTGATTAGGGAAGCTGCAAGGACTTGGCTGGGGGTGGCAGAGAACTCATCTATTAGAAACCTTAAGAGCAAAAGAAAAGAAAAGGAAACATGAGAACGGGACTCAGGAGGGACCGATTACAATGTAGCTCCAGATGTGGGTAGAGGAAAAGAGAATGCATTTTGCCAAACTGACAGAGCTCCTGACCTGTAGCTCCCTGAGGTCCAGCTATGATTCCCTATGGATAGGGAAAATTGTGGTGTCTCTCTAGAATTTTCCCCCTTGACACATGGCAGGTCAATTTTTCCCAGCAGAAAGCAGATTTTTGCAATAAAGCATTTTGATTTTAATTTATCCTTGTGTAAATTGGATACTCTGAGTCCAGACCCTCATATTTTTTAATACTTGATGGGTGGGAGTGGGAACATGCTGCTATTTTAAATCTCTCAGCAATTTTCTGAACCATCTTTGGGAGGGAAGACTGCTCTTTTATTTCCAAAAAACAAAACAAAACAAAACAAAGCATTCCAATGAGCCCTTTGATTTTGCAAAGGAGAAGCCAAACCCCTATTTGGGAATGGAGAGGTTCTAAATAAGGAGATGTGAAATAGCCTTGCATGATAATGTGAAGTGTGTCACTGCTGTGCATGGAACTCACCTCTGAGCTGGGAGTGTAATGTGGGAGATGAGTCTAGGACTTTGTGTGGGGGGCTAGGGGGAAGCAGGCAGCATTCTTTCTGCTGGTTCCAAAACGCTGCTGTTGATGGCAGGCAAGAGGTGGGTCCTGGGACTGGTGCACTGGATGCAGAAACATGGTATCAGGTTGAGGGTTAAAGAGAAGCACATCTAGCAGGGACCCGCGGCTACGGTGGACCTGGCTTCAGATCACGGCCTTCTTTCAACTTTGGTCCCTCCAAGCTTTCCGTGAGGTTTTGATAAACATGAAAGGAGCCTGATTTAATCCCACTTTAAGGAAACAGAGGAGGACCTTAACCCTTCTGGAGAATGTAACTGCAAAATGCTGGTGATGTGTGGAGGGCAGACCATTGGTCTGTCTGAGAAGAACAAGTACAGTGGATGTCAATGGATATAATCCTCCTCGGTTCCCTTCCCTGTCTTCATTCTCCTGGCATTACAACTTCTCTTTCTAGCCTGAAGCCCTTTGCACACCAGACTTAGCCACTCAGAATGTTGTCTCCTACTGGCTCAATCCTGGCCAATGCAAAGCTTCCCTGGGACTTTCACTGGAACCATCAGATGCTGGCTGAGAAAGTTGCTGGGGAGGTGCTGTAAGTATAGAGGGGCTGGTAGCTGGCTTTGGTCCATGTAAGGGAGAGCCCAGCTGAAGAGGAAGAATGGCTGAGTTATTTATTCCTCTGGTTTCCTCTCTGCTCCACTGTTGCAAGCTGGCTTTGTCCTCCTTCTGAAGCTCTCACTTCTGCCGTGGCTCCCTACAGCTCTTCTCCCTGGAGCCCTGTAACTGCCCCCTCCCCCACTCCTTCAGGTCCTGGGATGGAAATGGTTCTCCCATTATCACTAGCCCAGGGGTTCCTCGATGTGCCGCTCTCTGGATGATATCTCTGCTGACTCTTCTGCTTTGCCAGTTTGTGGTGTATTTCCCTCCTGAACCCTGATCTAGTAAAGATTGGGCCTCTGTGGCCAAACAAGAAACAGGCCCTTCTATTGTCAGCTGGACAATAATGGGAGTTAGTAAGCCCTAAAGAATGGAGCAGTTAGGAGCCACTTGTGTTAAATTCATCATAAACACAAGTTATGAAGCCTGGTCTTCGCTCACAGAACCTCCTGAATTCTGGGAAGTAACCACATCTATCTGAAGTTGCCTCTAAACTTCCCTTAGCATGCTCATCTAGGGCTTGCCAGTGCTGACTCTTAAAAACCAGGCTGAGAGAATGACATCAGCAAGATGGTAGCACAGGAGGTCCCCTGTTCATATCCACCCCCCACCCTCCGCTCAGCAATAATAACCTGGCATCTATCCACAGACAAAAGTGCTTTTCTGGGTGCTTTGGGATCCAGGTAGGAAATTCTGAAACCCTATGCAGTCCAAGCGCTATTTTGAGAATGCAGGCCCATAGCCAGGTGGCTGACTCACTGACTACAGTCTCAACTATACACCCAGAAACAGGTCCATGCCCCTGCAGGCTCAGCTCTAGCACCCTCTGCCATCTCTCCTGTCACCAGCCCCATATGTCAAGGGCTCTGGGAGAAGTTATACCCATATCTGCACTGGCTAAGAGGCCCATAGACCTCAGTCCCAGCTGTGTACCTTGAAATGGCCAGCCCTTCTCAGCCATACACCAAGATCAAGTGGGGATTATCCCTGGGAGACAAGGATGGTTCAATATGTACAAATCGACAAAGGTGTTATATTAACAGAATAAAGGATAAAAGCCATATGCTCATCTCAACAGACACAGATGAAGCATTTGACAGGATTCAACATCCCTTCCTGATAAAAACTCTCAACAAATTAGATTTGGAGGGAATGAACTTCAACAAAATAAAAGCCATATATGATAAACCCACATCTAACATCATACAATGGTGAAAAGCTGAAAGCTTTTCCCTAAGATCAGGAACAAGACAAAGATGCTTACATTAAACATAGTACTGAAATCCTAGCCAGAGCAATTAGTCAAGAAAAAGAAATAAAATGTATATAAATCAGAAGTTAGTTTGTCTCTGCAGATAACATCATCTTACCTATAGGAAACCCTGAAGACTCCATCAAAAATCTCTTCAAACTAAATTCAGTAAAGTTGAAGGATACGAAATTGACACACAAATATGAATTACATTTTTATACACTAACAACAATCTGTCTGAAAAAGAAAATAATCCCATTTATAACAGGATCAAACACAATAAAGTACTTAACAATAAATTTAACCAAAGAGGTGAAAGATCTGTGTACTGAAAACTATAAGATATTGATGAAAGAAACTGAAGAAAACATGAAGAAATGAAAAGATAGCCCATGTTCATGGATGGGAAGAATATTGTTAGTGTCCATAGTACTTAAAACAATGTGCAGATTCAGTGATATTCCTATCAAAATTCCAATGACATTTTTCACAGAAATAGAGAAAACAATCCTAAATTCACATAGAATCACAAACACCCAGAAAGCCAAAGCAATCTTGAGAAAGAAAAAAAAATGGAGGCATCACACTTCCTTATTTCAAACTGTTACAAAGCTATAGTAATCAAAACGGTATCATACTGGCAAAACGAAAACAAAACAAAATCAGACACATAGACCAACAGAACAGAACTGAGAGCCCATGGGGTGCCTGAGTGGCTCAGTCGGTTAAGCGCCTGACTCTTGGTTTCGGCTTGAGTCACGGTTGGCTTGGGTTTTGTAAGTTTGAGCCACGCACTGGGCTCTGCACTGACAGTGTTGTGGGGGCTCCTTGGGATTCTCCCTCACTCTCCCTCTCTCTCTGCCCCTCCCCAATTCGTGCTTCCTGTCTCAAAATAAATAAATAACCTTAAAAGAAAAAAAAAAAAAGAATTGAGAGTCTGTGAATAGATCCATGCATATACTGTCAACTAATAATATGTGACAAGGGAGCAAAGAATACTCAATGGAGAAAGATAGCGCCTTCAATAAATGGTGTTGAGAAAACCGGATATTTTCATGCAAAAGAATGAAGTTAGGATTCCTATCTTATCCCATTCACAAAAAGTAGCTGGAAGTAGATTACAAAGATTTCAGTGTAAGATCTGAAACCATAAACTCCTAGAAGAAAACATAAGAGAAAAGCTCCTTGACATTGGTCTTGGCAAGGCTATTTTGCATGTGACACCAAAAGCATAAGCAACAAAAGCAAAAATTTAAAAAGTGGCACCATATCAAACTAAAACGTTTCTGCACAGCAATAGAAATCATCAACAAAATGAAGGCAACATACAGAATGGGAGAAAATAGTTGCAAACCATGTCCCAAATAAGGGGTTAATATCCAAAATATTTAAGAAACTCATACAACCCAATAGCAAAATCATCATCATCCTCATCATCAACGTCCATTTTAAAAATGTGCAAAGGACCTGAATGGATATTTTTACAAAGACCTGCAAATAACCAACAGATGCATAAAACAGTGGTCAATACCACTAAACATCAGGGAAATGCACATCGTGGAAAACCACAATGAGATATCACCTCACACTGAGTAGACTGACCATCATCAAAATTACAAGAGATAACGAGTGTTGGCGAAGGTGTAGAGAAGTGGGAATAACCCTCGTGCACTACTGGTGGAAATATAGATTGGTACAGCCATTATGGAAAACGTACAACATGGAGTTTCCTCAAAAAGTTAAAAATAGTATTTCCACATGATCCAGAAATTCAATTTCTGAGTATATACCCAAAGGAAACAGAATCACTATCTGGAAGAGATATTTGCACCCCATATTCGCTGCAGCATTATTCACAATAGTCAAGACATGGAAGCAATCTAAGTGCCTATAAATGCATGAGTAGATGAAGGAAATATGCTCCACAGGCAGACACACATTCTCTCTCTCTCTCTCTCTCATTACACACACACACACACACACACGTGCGCGCGCGCACACACACACACACACACACACACTCAAAGTGGAATATTATTCAGCCACAAAAAGGAAGAAAACCTTGCCAGTTGCAACAACATGGATGAACCTTGAGGGCATCATCCTAAGTAAAATAAGTTGCATGGAGAAAAGCAGATACTGTGTGATCTCACTTATATGTGGAATCTGAAAAATCCAAACTCCTAGACACAAAGTAGGCTGGCAGTTGCCAGGAGCTAGGGGCTGGTTACATGGGAAGATGCTGGTCAAAGAGTATAAATTTCCAGGTGTTCGATGAATAAGTTCTGGGGATCTAACATACAGCATGGTGACTATGGTTAACAACACTATGTTGTACACTGAAAAGTTGCCAAGGGAACAAATCTTAGATGTTCTCACCATAACAAACAAGGGAAGTCTGTGAAGTGATGGATGTGTTAACTAACTTTATTGTGGTTATCATTCCACAATATGTAGGCATATCAAATTATCACAGTGTACACCTTAAGTCTGCACAATTTTATAGGCCAGTTAAATCTCAACAAACGTGAGGAAAAAAAGAAAAATAAAACCAGACCTGCCTGCTGAGCTCTCATTTATTAGCAAATAGTAGCTGATGGGTAGGAAAGCTGCTTCATCCCTCAAAGCTGAAACAATGGCAAACACGTGCAGACTCTTGTCGTGCACACGCACTGACTCAGCTCATCCCCTTCACCCCCATCCTACCGACGAGCAAACTGAGAGACTGAACCACTGCGCATGCGGACTCAGCAGGTGCCGAACAGAGGCAGGATGCGCTGAGCCTGGCGCTCACCAGCATGCTGGTGGTCTCCCCTGCCTGTGTGGACATCCCTGTTTTTCTACAAGGAACCAGCTGGTCTAAGATGCTGGCAGGTGGCTGAAAGAGTTCATTCCCAATGCCTCTTGAACACCTTCATTTAACTAGATTTGGGACCGGGAACAGTTTGCAAACTGGGTTCAACACCCGAATTTTTTTTTCATTCATTCATTGAAGTGAAAGTCACAAAATGTACAATTAATCATTGTAAAAATGAGCAATTCAGTGGCATTTAGTACATTCATAATGTTGTGCAATCAGCACTCTATCTAGTTCCAAATATTTCTGTCAATTCCAGAGTAAAACCTGTACCGTTTAAGCAGCGTCTCTCCATTCCCCTGCTGGTCTTTGTCAATAAAGTTTTATTGGAACACAGCCACACTTACTGGCTTACTTGGCATCTACAACCATTCTTGTGCTACAATAGCAGAGATGAGAAGATAACAGTAGAGACCTAATGGCCCACCAAGCCGAAAATATTACTGTCTGGTCCTTTACAGGAAACGTGTGACAACTCCGAGCAGTGACTTAGAGCACTAGCTTTGATGTGGGTTGGCATCCTCACTTGTCGCTTTGCCGTATGACTTTGGGTGCCTCCTTCTCACTCTGTGCTCCTACACAAACCAGGCAGCCAATCTATGCTCTGTGCTCTGCATGGAAAGCACTTAGCACAGAGCCCGGCATTAGGCAGGCAATCAATGGTGGTCAATACTATTATCTTGACATTTGTGCCCTTATTTGATGTTCCAAATTACCCTGGGAGCCCAGAAAGGAGATATCTTTGTCTCCATTGTACCGATGGGGAATGAGGGCTTGAAACGGATCGGAACTTGCTCAGGTCACGAACCAGTGACAGCCACAGCCACAGCCACAGCCACAGCCACAGCCACAGCCACAGCCACAGCCACAGCAAGGGCCTTGGGCTCATTCTCCCACTGCCTACACCCACCGGTCACCGTGTGCAGGGGCAGGAAGCAGAGAGAAAGAGCCTCAAACCCAAAGATCCAACTCCGATGTGTCCCAGCCCTGCCCGGCTCTGGGAGTGGCGTGTGCCAGTTTGGGCATCTCAAGAACATGCTGTGCACCCGAGAGTGGCTTCACCTCATTTCCCAAGTTCACGGATGTTGCTGACAGAGCGCCCACCTTGCAGAACCCCTGGCTGCCTCGATGTGGAGGAGATGAAAGAAAACAACGTGTTTCTATTTCATCAGTGCCCTGCTCTCCTGAGCCTTCCTTCCTCTGGTCACATTTGCAAATTAAAATTAAACCCCACCAGGAAAGGGCTCCTCTCCCCGGCTTCGTGCTGAGCTGGCTCTCGTCTCTTTGAGGTTTTCAAAGCTGCTCTTAAGCAAATTCTTTAAATCCTCTTCCAGAGCCTTGATGTGTTCACAGGGCAACTGCTCCCGGCTCTGGGGTGAATCCAGCACTTTGTAAAGTTCGGGGGTGGGGTGGGGGGGATGACAGTTCAGCTGGCCCTGCAAAAAGCCATTTTACAAGCAGTCAGCACAGCCCTGCAGCCAGAGACCTGCTTCCTCACCAGCCAACAGAGGGAGGAACTGGGAATCGGCCAGCTGATAGACGGCAATGCTCATTTCCTGGCACTTGAGCTATGGCGAGGGCTGGAGGGGACACTGGGGAATCTGCCCTAAGAGGTGAGCAAACGGCGAAATTCAGTCCTGCCTCTAACCCCCGCCTGGGGGTGTTTGCACAAAGGCAGGCAGGAGTGGTAATACTTTTAAAAGGTTGGCTGAAGCCAGAGGTGCTGGGTTTGATTTAAACTCCACGAGCCTCTTACTTAGCCAGTGATTTCTCATCCCCCCAAACACGCGTGCACCTCCTTGTCCGGGAGCCACACAGGTAAGTGGCCGGCCGGCTCGCGCTTGGAGTGGATTCAAGCGCTTTCGTCGTGCCAGTTATAAAAACCGTAATTTTGATTCTCTGACTAAGAGAAGCACACAGACTCCAGGTTACTCTAAATTTCCCTCTGGAGACCCCGGCAGAGGCTTTGCTGACATGATTTGTCTTTCTCCAGTGCCACGCAGGCAGGCCCAGAATCACAGATCACCGCTTGTGTCTCGTACACACAGGGGAGGCCAAAGCCCTGTGCCTTGTGTGACGAAAGGCAACGTGATGGCTTGGTTGGGGTCGGCGGCATGGGACAGGCCAGCTGAGCCACTCCAGGCCTACGGACAGACAACTCAGCATTCAGGTGGTAGCACCCTCTCTTCAGCTTTGGCTGCTCCCAAATTAGTGCCAAAGAGACGGCTGAGAACAACAGACACTTACTGTCTCACGGCCCTGAGGTCCAGAAGTCCAGGATCAAGGGCTGAGTGTGGCTGGTTCCCTCTGGAGGCTCCGACAGGGAACCAATCCCTTGCCTTTCTCCCAGCTGCTGGTGGCTACCACATTCCTTGCAGTCCCCAGCCTGTAGAAGCGTGACTCCAGTCTCCGCCTCCGTCTTCACACGGCCGTCTTGCCTCTGTGTCTGTGTCTCAAGCTTCCCCCTCCCTTCTTTTATGGGAACCCCAATCATTGGACTCAGGGCCCACCCTAAATCTAGGATGTTCTCACCCCGAGGTCCTTACCTTCATTACATCCATAAGACCCCATTTCCAAATGAAGTCACATTCGCAGGTACAGGGATTGCCACCTGGATCTATCATTTTGGGAAACAACATCCAACTCAAGACCACAGCCAAAGGGATATGTTAGCCCCAATGCCTGTCCACAAGCTCACTTTCTGTCCTCAGAAAAGGGACAGTGAGCAGGACAGAAAAGCAAAGAACTGAGCCAGGACCGGGGTGCTGCTGAGTCCTCCCAGCCCCACAGCTTTCTCATTGTGTGACCTCTGGCTGACGACCAGTGGCTTGGTTTGCATGGTTCACATAAGAACAGACACCAGCCAATTGGTTTGCCAAGAGATCGGAGAATCCAGGGAGGCGTCTGGCAGCTCATGTGTTCAGTGACTGCCGCTGCTTCCCTGACGACGGTGAGGTTGACGGAAAGGACAACGGGGTCATCTCTAAACCATGCTGTTCATAAGCAGTGAGGTCTTCGATTCTATTTGTGACCTGACTTAGTCATTTATTCATGAGCATTTGGGAATTAGACACCGACTAATCGAAAGCTCATCGGAAGAACGGGTTCCACACTTCCTGTTACAAGGGGGCTGGAAGGTGTCCCACGGCCAATGGCGAGTGGAGAGGGGACGGGTTTCCTCCTCAGAAATGGGCGAGGCAGGAACAGTGACACTTAGGTCCGGGCCTCTTCATGCAGAAGTTAGCTCCCCACCCAGAGGGCCTCTCTCAGAAGCCTCCCCTGGTTAACTGTTCCTACCTTCCTCGTCTACAGGGGTCGGGCTCAAAGTATGTGAGGATGAACATTCAGAATGCATAAGGCCTGCCAGATAAAATCAAGGCACACAGTTAAATCTGAATTTCAGAAAAACAACTATTTTTTAGCCTAAGTATATCCTAAATGTTGCATGGACGTAAGTTACCTGAAGAGTCATTGTTTATCTGAAATCCTAATTTAACTAGACATTCTGTGTTTTTATTTGCTAAACCTGGCAACCCTGGGATGGAGGTCGTCTGGAAACAACCGGTACATCCTGGCTGAGGGCCGGCCATGCTGGGATCCTAACAGAGCGTGGCAGGTTGCTTTGCCGAGGCTGGTGCCTCACCTCTCCTACCCTGCATGCGTCACTCCCTCATTAGAGATGGGCTCTGACACCCGTCCCCGTGAGGCAATGGTTGGGGGGCTTGTGACCTGCTTATAACCAGCAGCAGAAATGTCACAGTGTGACATCGGGGGCAACGCAGATGCCATGTCGTGGCTGGGACACTGGCTTCTGAAGCCCTGAGCCACCATGTATGAAATTCAAATATCCTGAGGCAGCCATACTGTCAGGAAGCCTGGGTCCGCAGACAGGCCACCTACAGGTGATCCAGCCGAGATCCAGGGAATTTCTAGCACCAACGGTCATCCACACGAGGAAAGAGGCCTTCGGATGACACCAGCCCCCTGCCACTGAGCCAACCCCAGTTTTTTAGTCTTCCTAATGAAACAGCACGGGGCAGAGACATGCTGTCCCTGACGTGGCCTGGAAGGATGTCTGGGAGCGTCATGGAACGGCTTTTGCATACCCCCGAGCTCTGGCGTGGGGGTGTCTGCTGCACAGCAGAACCAGGGGTCAACCAGGCCTTCAGTCACGTCCCACTTTGCTCCAGCTCTAGTTACTCTTCTCCCGTCCCCACTTAGTTCTGGACGAGGCCATGGTGGGCAGAACCACGGGCCCCCAGAGATGCCCTGAAACCCAGAACCAGTGCCTTTGTCAGCTTGTGTGGAAGGAGGATTACAGAAGGACTGAGGACTGTTCAGCTGATACATAAATTCAGTGAGGCCACAAGACACAAAAATCAATGTACAGAAACCTGTTGCATTTCTATACACTAATAATGAAATAGCAGAAGGAGAAATCAAGAAAACAATTCCATTTACAACTGCACCAAAAATAATAAAACCCCTAGGAATAAACCATCCAAAGAGGTGAAATACCTATACTCTGAAAACACTGAGGAAAGAAACTGAGGACAACACAAAGAAATGGGAAAATATTCCATGCTCATGGATAAAATGTCTATACTACCCAAAGCAATCTGCACATTTAGGGCAATCCCTGTCAAATACCACCAGAATTTTTCACAGAACTGGAACAAACAATTGTAAAACTTGTGCAGAACCACAAAACACCCTGGATAGCCAAAGTAACCTTGAAAAAGTAAACCAAAGTTAGAGGCATTACAATTCTGGCCTTCAAGATATAGTACAAAGCTGCAGTCATCAAAACAGTATGACACCAGCACAAAAATAGGCACAGAGATCAAAGGAACAGAACAGAAAACCCAGAAACAAACCCAGAATTGTGCGGCTAGTTAGTGCTGGGCACGGCAGGAAAGAACATCCAATGGGAAAGGACAGTCTCTTCAACAAATGGTGCTGGGAACACGGACAGCGACATGCAAAAGAATGAACTGGACCACTCTCTCCCACCATACACAAAAATCAGCTCAAAATGGATGAAAGACCTAAATGTGAGACCTGAAACCATAAACATCCCAGGAGACAACACAAGCAGTAAACCTCCTTGACACGGACCGCAGCCACCCTTTCCTAGACACGTCACCAGAGGCAAGGGAAACAAAAGCAAAAATGAACTACTGGGACCTCATCAAAATAAGAAGCTTCTGCACAGTGAAGGAAACAGTTATCAACAAAAAGGAAACCAACAGAACAAAAAGATATTTGCAAATGACACATCCGATAAAGGGTTAGTATCCAAAATGTGTTTCTATATTTATACACTCCAACACCCAAAAAACAAATAATACAATTAAAAATGGGCAGAAGTCATGAACACATATTTCTCCAAAGAAGACATCCAGATGGCCAACAGACACATGAAAAGACGTTCATCATGACTCATCATCAGGGAAATGCAAATCAAAACCACAATGAGCTATCACATCACACCTGTCAGGTTGGCTAAAATCAACAACAAAAGAAACAACAGGTGCTGGCGAGGATGTGGAGAAAAAGGACCCCGTGTGCATTACTGGTGGGAGCGCAAACGGGTGCAGCTACCCTGGAAAACCGTATGGAAGTTCTTCATAAAGTTAAAAACAGAACTACCCTAGGCTCCAGCAATCGCACTACTAAGTATTTATCTGGAGGAGACAAAAGCACTAATTTAAAGGGCTACATGCACATCTGTGTTTATGTAGCGACAGCATCTACAAGAGCCAAATTATAGAAACGGCCCCAGTGTCGCCTGATTGATGAATGGAAAAGGAAGACGTGGGATATATACACACTGGAATACTATTCAGCCACAAAAAAAAGAATGAAATCTTGCCCTTTGAAACAACATGAATGGAGCTACAGAGTATTATGCTAAGTAAGTCGATCTGAGAAAAACTAGTAATACCATATGATTTCACTCATAGGTGGAATTTAAGAAACAAAACAAACAAGGAGCTAAGAAAAAAAGAGACAGACAAGAATACCAGACTCTTAACTACAGAGAACACTCTGACGGTCACCAGAGAGGGGGCAGTGAGAGGATGGGGGTGAAGGAGGGCACTTGTCCTGACGAGCACCAGGTGAAGCACGGAGGTGCTGAAGCACTGTATCGCACAGCTGAAACTAACACCGTATGTTAACCAACTGGAATTAAAATAAAACTTTTTAAAAAGGTCATTAAGCTGATTGTGAGATGGGGAGATTATCTGGGTAGCCTCACGAAATCGCAAGGATAAGGAGCCGAAGCGGAAAAGTAAGAACTCTAGAGATGGCAGCACAGGAGGGACTCTGACCGGTGCCGTGGCCTTGACGAAGGAGGAAGAGGCCACGAGCTGATGAGGGCAGGTGTCTCTTGAAGCTGGAAAGGGCCAGGAAACGGATTGCCCCCAGAGCCTCCAGAAGGAACCAGCGCCCTCCCCACACCTTGACGTTAGCCCATCGGGGCCCATGCCAGACTTCTCTCTAGAACAGTGAGATACTAAATTTGTGTTCGAAGCCACTGAGTTTGTGCAACTCCGTTATAGCAGCCATGGGAAATGAATAAAGGTTCGATGCCTTAGAATTTCTGATGAACAATGAAACTTCTAACTATAAAGATGCCCGCAGGAGATGGGCCCTTCCCACCCCTCCTTCCCTGAGGCCTGGGCTCGCCTCCTCCCCACCAGCCAGGATCCACCCCACCCCCAGCCTGTAGACCTTTCTGGCCCAGTCTGTCCGCCAGACATCGAGGCCTGCCCCCACACTCACTCTCAGTTCTGCCTCCCCAAAGCTTCCCGCCTTAGTGGGCAAGGGGTCGACCACCTGCTTGTCACGCCAGTGCCACTCACCTGTCACTGGCACTTGCAGGCTACCTGCCTGGCTCCTCCCACGGCTCGCTCCTGCTCCTCCACCCTTCCCAGTACCTTCCAGGCCAACCACATGAGTCTTCTGTATTTTCTCCCCAAGTTCCGAGAGCCCCTGTCCCGACCACTTCCCTCAGCTCTTCCTCTGACAAGTTAAGGGCAAAAAGTTCCATCTCATGAAGAGAAATTGTCTGAATCCTGATGGTATTTTGAATGTGGCTTAGACATCTGTCCTGTTGCAAACTAGAGCCCACTCACAGAAAAATAAAGCAGGGCACCCAAGAACGTGCCAGAACAGCTTAGTTGGTCAAGAGACATCAGAGACTCAAACTGTACCAGGCACGCCCACCAGTAAGACACCTGTGAAAATCATTTACCCCAAAATGTGTAGGTTGGACACATATGGGCTCCATTCTCTGATTTCAAGTTTAAATGGGGGAGAAAAAGCTATTTCAGACGAATGGTCCATTTGCTGCGAACTTGCTCTTAATTCAGTCTATAAAAATGTAAAGGGATGAAATAATTTACAAATTCAGCTGCTTACACTCAGCAATAATTTACAGAAATGTACAGGATGAGGCCTCACAAGTGACTTGTTTCCCAATCTTCTTTCCATTTCCTCATGCCTTTTGAAAATAGACATTAAAGGTCAGTTTCAAAAAAAAAAAAACTGTAAATATATCACCCAGACTGAATATTACCAAAGATTCCTGTAAGGACTTGTCTTATATTATTTAACATTTTAAGCACAGTTGCTGGGGTTAATTAGATTTCCGACCCTGAAAAATTTTAAGTGCCTCTGATGACTTACTTCCAACTGAT
Organism: Puma concolor; assembly: GCF_028749965.1. Taxonomy (NCBI): domain Eukaryota; kingdom Metazoa; phylum Chordata; class Mammalia; order Carnivora; family Felidae; genus Puma; species Puma concolor. The sequence continues at coordinate 138,230,299 of NC_141669.1, read as the reverse complement.
AATTTTGTGTGAGAAACAGAAAAAGAATAACAAATAGACAGTGAATAAATACATTCTTCATATTCCTTCTTATGAGAGAATATATTTCTGAAATTTAATTAAATATCAAGATGTCCACAAGATCTATAATAAACCACTTTGCAAGACCTCTAAATGTCAAGGAAAAGCACATTTTACATGCAACACCCCGCCCCTCCCCCCCCCCGCCCCGGTAAATCTATGAAGATTCAAGACTTTTTTTTTAAACCTGCAGAACCCACAAGTACATATTTTATCTCAGAAGTACTTTTTCAAAGACTTGGGAGTAGCTTCTTGTTTGCAGTATGACAGAGTGGAAAGTATCTTAATTTATCACACAGCGGTTTGTGCCATTAGTTTTAGAGATATGCCAGAAGGCTTTAAAATAATGCAAGAGCTGAGGAGTTAAAGTTTAACGTGGCAGAGCTTGAGGAGAGGACGATAAAGAATCTCTCTGGCCGTTTTTCCGCCGTCCCCGTGCAGACACGCTAGGTCCCCGGCGATACTCAAACCGTGCGGGAAAGAAGGTGGCACTTGGGGAGGAGAAAAATGTAAAACAAAACCAAAAATAAAGCCATTTGTCAGCCCCGATGGCTTTATCACCTTAATAAGTAATGATGTCTCGGTGCCGCGGTCCCCACGTGTGGCCACATCTCCCCGGCGGCAGCAAGAGGTGAGGGGCGACAGGAACGCGACACAGAAGGCCACTGAACCACACGGGGTGGGAGCTTCACCTTTTTTGGTGGTCTCTTATCCCCTCTTCCTACATGCAGGACAAAGTCTCGCTTCACTGCCAACACGTCTCAGATGTTCGCCGATGTCCTTCACCACAAAAAGAGACAACCGGCCCGGAGCCCCTGGCAGGCCACCGACTCCGGGTAGCATTCTGCAATATGGTCCACTTTGCCCTGTTCTCTTCAGAGCGCCTTCCCTTCAGGGCAGGTGCTGCTGATCTTCCAGGCAGTTGTGCTGTAAGGCTGTGGCCCAGGACCAGGTGCAGTGATTCACCTGCTCATTAACATTTGAGAAGCACCTGTCTAAAGGAGGAGCCGGCACATTTTCCGCCAAGGGCCTGGGAGTCAACACTCAGCCTCTGCGGGCCATCTGGCTTCTGTCCCAGCTGCTCAGCTCTGTCCCTGTGGTCTGAAAACAGCCACAGACAGTACGTGCATGGCTGAGCTCCCACAAAAGTTTATTTCTAAGAACAGACAATGGGCCAGCTTTGTTCTGCAGGCTCTAGTTTGCTGACCTCTGGTCTGAAGTTGTCTCTGCAAAATCAACTTATTTTTGTTTTTTGTTTTTTTAATGTGTATTTCTTAGAAGAAAATGTGAAGCAAACAGTATCCCAGGAATACTCTGCTGTCCAGTGGTGTGCTGGTAAATGTTTAACAACTGGCGGTCCAGACGTTTAAAAAGCCCCACTTGTAGCAACTACAGATTCCCTGGGGATAAATGTTCCCACCATGGCCAATTTCCAGCTATTCACATATATCACTGAACACTAATCTATTAGGGCTCTCCAGACAAGCACACCGGTATTTATACATAAAATTTATTTATCCCATTATACCTTTACACTTATCCTATTATTTATCCTACTTAAGAGATTTAGAAGAAATTGGCTCATGTGGTTATGGAGGCTGAGAATCCCCACAACCTGCCACCTGCAAGCCGGTGACCCAGGCAAGCCCGTGGGGTAGTTCCAATCTGAGTCTGAAGGTCCGAGAACCAGGAGATCCAAAGGTGTAACTTCCAGTCCAAGGGGAGAAGAGCCAAAGACTCCCCAGCTCAGTCAGGCAGAGAGAAAAGTCCACCCTCCACCTTTTTGTCCTACCCAGACCCTCCAAAAACTGTACAATGCCCATCCAAACTGAGGTGGCCACCTGCTACATTCAGTCTAAGGATCCACATGCTAATCTCTTCTGGAAACACTCTCCCAGACACACCTGGAAGTATGAGCCAGTTATCTGGGCCCCTGAGGCCCAGTCAGGCGGATATAAATGCACCATCATGGCAGAATCGGGAAGGGATGTGCACAATCAGCTCTCTCCAGCAGTGTAAAAACCTTGAAGGTGCATCTACTGGGTGGGGTATGTCCAGCACATCTCGTCCACCTGGAGCCTCAGAATTGACCTCACTTGGAAACAGGGTCTTTGCAGATGTGACCAGGTGACGGTGAGGTCATAGTGATTTGAGGTGGGGACTAATCCAAAGCCTGGTGTCCTTCTGAGAAGGGTAAAGTTTGGACACCAAGGCACACAGAAGGAAGATGTGAGGACGGTGAGCGTTGTCTGCCCAGTAAGCGGTAACTGCATACTCACGCGGCAGGACTCAGGTGTGCGGATATGGCGGAGTCTGGGAAACACAGTGCCAGGTCACACGGGCAGTCAGTGTCACGATGGGCATTTGAGCTCAGACGTGCCCCTTACGAGAGCCCACATCCTTAGCTCTTTGACTATGTGGCTTCTCAGAGGGGAATGCAAAGGGTGATGCTATTAATCCAGCCTTGCAGGCACACCACACATGAAGGCTCGTGAGTCCTCTCTCGGTCAGTCCGGGACATCGGGGCAAGTCCAAAGGCACAGATGAGCCCATCGCGGCAGTGCCCACGGACCTCACCTCCAAGTTCAGGAGAACTTCGGGATTTCCCACATCGAGCTTCCATCCAGAACTTCCACGTCTCAGCTGCTGGACAACAGCAGACCCGAAGCTGAGCAGAGCCACCACTGAAACTGTGTCCGCTCCGGCAGGAACTGCTCCCAGGAGTTGTGCCTCCCACCACCTCCCCTCCTTGGACTTCATTTTAAAAATTCTCTGTGAATCTATTTAGAAAAAAAAACAACAACAAAACACAGATATGGCTCTTCCTTTTCTCTCTTCCTCCCCCATTTATTCCAGGAGGTTTGGCCCTGGTGGTTGTTACTCTATTTGGAAGGCAAGAGGAGGTTAATTAGCTTTTGTGACCTGAGAACTCTCAGGGAAGATGTCAACCGATTCACTAATAGCTCCTCAAAGCTGGATGCGGTTGGAGGGGCAAGGTCCAGGAAGCACGATGCTCGGCCGGTTCGGTTGTGAACTCCACCCGGCAGGGCGGGGCAGGGGCTTGCAGGATGGTGTTCCCCTGAGCAGTCCAGGTAAAGATTCATCCCTCGCATGGGTCCTGTCCCCTGGCGGCCCCCAGTCCTCCAAGCCATGATGGATTCTGGGGCTGAATCTCACACTCCATCATAGAAACCATCCCTCAAACCCACACGTGCCACATTTGGGCTCCCGAGCATCTAAAACCATGGTGCACGGTAAGCCAAGGCAGAGGACCAGTGATGTGCCAGCCACAGCCTTCTAGGTTACTGCACCTGCAGACCGCCGTGTGAGAACGGGCCACTCCAGCGTCACCTGGGAGCCTGCTGGGAATGCAGAATCCCTGGCCCACTCCAGACCCGCTGAGTGGGAGTCTCTGGACATGGGGGCCCCACAGTGTGCATCTCCACACACTCTCTGTGTCATGTGGACCAAGTCCGAGTTGTGCAGCTCAGGCCCAAGCCCCTTCTGGCCATCTGAAACCAGCACAGAAATCACCATCTGCCCCAGACAATCTGTCAATCAAGATGCAAGCCGGTGACTGTAATGGAAAGCAAGGTCTCCATTAGATTATTTTCTGTAAATTGAGATTTCTTGGCAATTTCCTTCAGCACGTCCTGAAATCACCGAGCAGGTGGAGGTCTCCTTCCTGACCCCTGGCAGCACATTTTCCTTGGCCGGCCTTCTGTCTAGAATATTGCGGTTGCCATAATTACAAACGTACTGTGGCAGTCACACGTGTGTCCTGTGTCATTTCTGCATGCTTGGCACAGAGCTCTTTCTCCCCCAGTGCCTGCCAAGTGCTGCACAATCTCCTGGCCACCATGACCCCCTTAGAGGACTCCTCTCTCTGGCCCATGAAAGCATCCTGAGCCCCTGCTCATCTCCTGCAGAGAATTCTGCTCACCATACATGTTTGTCTTCACTGGGGCTGTGAGAGCCGCGTTCTATTCATAATGACACAGAGTCCCCCAGACACAGGCTCTGGGATGGCCCCTGTGGCCACTCCGCCATGGATGTCACAGAGTCAGCAGCAACAGCAAGTGAGGCGATGGCCTGTTTCGGTTGCAAGTCCAGCCGGGTCCATGTTTTCTCCACATGTGTTGAGAAGTAATTCCTTACATGCAGTGTTTTGAGCGGAGATGCTGTCAGAGTCTAGACTTGAAGAGTCACAAGAGGAAGGGGGTCCGATTCAGGTCAGTTTGTCGGGGGCAGGACAGCCCAAGGATGTAGGAGCTTCCTGGGTGAGGGGCTGGGGCGGGACCGCAGATGAACAGGACAGAGGCAGGTTGGCCCTGGAGCCCCTCACTTCCAGGACCTCAGGAGAGCCCCAGTAATGTGTTTATGCTCACACGCTCTGCAAAACCTGCAAGGGGGAGACACTTCAACTTCAGTCTGTTCAGACCACGGTCTCGTTCTCCGACTTCCCTCCGTCACGTCTCCCTCACACCAGATGGTGTTAACGGGGCTTGGCACGCCTGGGACACACTTATTAGGGTTTAGTGGCAGCTTCGTACGAATTCACCTCCACGAAGAGCTCCATGATGCCAGCCAGCCTGGAGCGGCAAGGCCAAGCCTCCCACGTCCTCGCTCGTGGGGCCCAGGGCCAGATGCCACTTCACGACACAGGCACCTAGAACCACGAGTACACCGCAGAAGAGAAACAAGGCTTGGGACGTGTGGAGCCAGGAGCCAGGGGGCAGGAAATCCTGACCACAGGAAAGTCACTTGTGAGGACAGGACCCAGTTCTCATCAGCTGTCAGCAGCAACTAGTCAAAATGAGCATTGTCTCCCACAAGGGGTGATGCATAACGCATAGATACGAGCATCGGCACACCATTTATTTTTTTGATGGGCTGAAATGGAATTTAACAGAATTCTTGTGTCCGTAGGGCAAAAACTTGTCTGATGTGACAGTGAGCGTGTCCGTGAGTTGATCTGCATGTTGTGTGCAGTCCACTATCCATACTAACACTACTAACAACACTTTTGGGCTGCCTGGGTGGCTCAGTCGGTTAAGCATCTGACTCTTGGTTTCAGTTCAGGTCATGATGTCACAGTTCATGGGATCGGGCCCCCTGCTTGGAATTGTCTGTCTCCTCTCTCTCTGCCCCTCCCCCACTCATGCTTACTCCCTCTCTCAAAATAAATAAATAAACTAAAAAACAAAACAAAACGCTTTCACCCAACCACACTACAAGGCACATGGAATTGGCTTTCTATTCTCTCTGTTGAAACAATACCACACAATCTTTGTCACATGAGGAGGCAACAAGTGTGCAAGAGAAAAACGTAGGAGGAAAATCCATTACATAATCAGGCAACCAAGTAACTTAAAAATTCAATAGTTTTCTAGAATTTGTGATTTTTTTAAACACATCAGCTTTTTAGAATTTAAATAAACCCCTTTCCTAACCCATTTTGAAGGTCATTTTGTATTGTTTTTTAATGTTTATTGGGGGGGGGGGGCAAGAGACAGGGAAAGAGAGAGAATCCCAAGCAGGCTCCATGCTCTCAGTGCAGAGCCTGATGTGGGCTCGATCCCATAAACGGTGAGATCGTGACCTGAGCCGAAGCCAAGAGTCAGACTCTTAACTGACCGAGCCACCCAGATGCCCATATGTTGTTTTTTAATTTTAATTTTGAGCCCAGAGCACCTGTATCTGAAAGGACTGACTTGTCCATGCGTTTGCTCAGTAGGGAGCACTGGTTCCACTGCAGGTGCCATAAGGCACAGCAGCCAAAAAGAGCAGCAGGCCCTCCTCTCTAGGAGAACGTGTTCCCACGGAGGGCTCAGATAGTCAATGTGGAGACGGATAAATATAGGACTGTGTGTGTGTGTGGGGGGGGGGGGAACAAATGGAACTGGCCAGGGTGACCATCACAGAGCCCCGTGAGGGTGTGATGTTTAAGCAGAGACAAGAATGAGGAGGGACCAACAGGCAAAGCTGGGGAAAAGCAGTCCAGGCAGTGGAGTCGCACGTGCAAGTGTCCTGAGGTTACAGGGCGGGAGGGAGTTATCATGTTCTGGGAAGAGGAAGAAGGCCAGCAGGGTTGCAAGGACGGCAGGGAGGGGTGGGTGCTGGGGAAAGACGGGCTACGTCTGCCATGTGTTAGCACTCCATGTGCACAACCACTGTCACATACACATGTGACCTTGAGTAGGACTGATACAGACCCCCGTGTTCTCCCTCCGGCAAGTTTCCGAACTCGCCCTCAGCCCGCTCTGGTTACATGCAAAAGCCTTCTTGACCAGGCATCCCAGAATTCATGTGCAAGCGTGGCTCTGAGTGACAAGCCTTGCCAACGTGGGCGGAGAGCCTTTCAATTCAGGATCTTTCATGTGACGCGTCAGCCCGCTGGGTCGGCCTAAGGGCAGCCAGGCAGAGACACGGCACCATCTGGACACCTTCTCCAGACGCCAAAGCTGAATGGATTCTTTCACAACCTGGAGACCACGACCCTTCCCCGAACACCACCAGCCAATTAAAACCCCGATTTCCCTCCTCCAGAGACTTAATGCAGAACCAGTCCCTGGGTGCACTCTCAGGAGTCTGCATTCTGGTTCCTCTTTGGAAATGGTGACTCCAGCCCTGTGCTGCTCTCAGAGGGCTGTTCTTACTGGAAGGGAGGCGGTCCGGAGGGACCAAGAGAAGGTGATGTGTGCAAGATCCCTGTTTCCCAGCAGCCTGCAGTGGAAGCAGGAACACCGACGTGGCCGTCCAGGGAACCTGACACACGGCACCTGTAGATTCCACTCCAGGCGCCAGGAGAGACGCTCCCCGCGACCGGGACACAAGCTGGGGAGGAGCCCTTTGGAGCACAGCTGGGTCCTTCCCTACGAGGTGGTTGTGATTACAGTGGCTGCCACAAAAGAAAACATGGGGAGGACCACCCATCCCAGCTGCAGTGAGCGGCCACCTCTGCCCTCCGTGGGACGCCGTAGGCACATCTGCAGATACGGCTCCAAGGTCCCGAGTCTTCACGGCCTTGTCTCCCGCAGGCCTCGAACCCCCAGAAGGTGGGAGCCATGTGGTTTCAAGCAGCCCCGGCACGTGGCAGGAGCCCGGAACAGCTGAGGGAATGCAGTGAGTCAGGACCTGGCTCGAAGACACAGAGATGCCGTGGGTCAAAGGTAAAGCCGCAGCGCCTATAAAACCTGGAGCATCTGCTGGCCTGCGCTCACCTGACAGCTGTCTCCATGAGCACATAAACGCACCTCTGGGCCACCGCTGCTGCCCTGTATCTCTGAGCACACACTAAGGCATCAACACAGATGTCAAATGACCACGCCGACCGCCAGTCATATCTGGGCAGACGTCCATGAGAAATCCAACATTTGGGGAGAGAAACTGCGATCATCCAAGTGGGAAGCCCACCGGACAGAGAAGGTACCATGGGCAGGCGTGGGCAGGCGCGGCCCTACGAGACACCGTCCCACGGCACGGGGGTTGGCTGCCACCCACAAGTGTCCACGTGCAGCCAGAGTGCCCTCCACCTCTCTGTGTGGTGTCCTGCCGTTCGTCGGGGTGGCCACTACATCACAACTGACCAGGAACAAAGCGTGGATATTCCCATTAGCAAAGCCGCTGCCTGGTCTGTGGGTTGGGACAGACTTTGCGGATAGAAAACCGGAAGATCGTACGTGAGGCTCAGCGTGTTTTCTACAGAGGAGGCACAGGCACAGGCGAGACCCCCAGTGCCAGCCCCACGCCTGCCAGATGGGCCTTCTTCCAGTCAGTGCATCTTTTACTGGGTTCCCAACCCTGGGCCCAGCACTGTGCTTGGCAATGGGGGGCCTGCAGGCCTCTTTCAGCGTGGTGGTTAGTTCTGGTGAGGACGACCAACCAGAGTGACCAGCCAGAGCAGGCGTGTGAAGTGGCTGCACTCGTGATCAGTGCCACACGGGACGCCACATGGGACGCCACATGGGATGCCACACAGGACAGAGCAACAGGATCAAAGGGAAGGCCAAATTAGGGGTGGGGTGGGGGGCAGGAAGGCCTGTCAGGGGAGATAAAACCAAGCTGAGACCAGAGAGAAGGTGCAGCCGGGCGAATAGAATAGGACGTTCTATAAGCAGGTGCAGCATGACCAAAGGCCCTGTGGTGTGTGTGTGTTGCGGGGATAGACCCTGATCTGCAAGGGACCTGGAGGGCAACCAGTGTGGCCGCAGCATGGGGTGGGGGATGATCTAAGGGGGGACACCACAGTGGGGGGGTCATTGTGACCGAGGGCCTATGGGTGGGACATGGAGATACCATTCGGCGAGAGCCCAGCTTTGACAGGAGGTCTGGGGAGTAAAAGGGGAAGGCAGGTGAGATGCTTTTCACGCTGTCCACAAAAATCACGTTTGCGAAGGTCCTGCGGTATGTGCATCCGAGCCTGGCTGGCTGTGTGCTGTGTTGGGCACGGCCTCCTCAGCGGTCCTCAGGCAGGGCTCTGTTTTTCCTGAGCTGCTGCCCATCAGCATGAACTCCCCACTCCAGCTTGCTCCACCTGATGTGTTCCCACTTTCCCCAAGTCACCGGAGCTGGGGCTGGAAACGGAGGATGGGAGAGAGAACCACCTGGTGTGGAAGAAAGTTCCAGAACTGCCTGCGGATTAGTTTCCCCTTTCCAGGTTTTGTACCTTAGAAATTCATCATTCCCTTCATCCCCTTTCGGGTGACAGACAGTTCTCTCATGTGCTGCTGAGAAGATAATTCGGAATTCTGTTTATTCTAATGCGGTTCAAAATGTCTGTGACTAGCATTTGAAAATAGCTCTGGGTGTTAAATGGTGGCAGCCAGAGAGCTTCCGGAACCGGTGTCTCATCCTCTCCTGGTCTGCCAGCCGCTCCATCAGTCTGTCTGTCTGCATCTGCATGAACAGCGGGCTCCTTCTGCAGCAGCTTGTGGGGCGGGGCCCTTGGGGTGGTTTGGGATGCAGGGGGCAGGTGCGCGGGGTGCTCTCACTGGGTCACGTGCACGCTGCATGCCCGTGTGCTAAGCACCACGCTGGGCACCAGGTTGACAGCAGGGAAGGGGCCTGGCCAGGCCCTGTGCTCTAGAAGCTCAGTCTGACGGGAACACACGTTAGGGAGGGTCACTCACAGTCCCCCTGGTGAGGGGCTCCTGTCCCAGCCTCACTCAGGGAAGCCGCGAAAGATCTGGGCTGAAAGTGGCTCAAAGCCCAGTGTGAGTGAACAGCAACAAGGAAGGGGAGGCAGGGAGGTGGAGAGGCCGCTGGTATGAAGTCTGAGGTCGGAAAGCCCGGGGCCCAGAGTGATGCAGCATCCATGGGCGAGCAGCTGGGGCAGATGTGGGGAGGAGGGCAGCAAGCCAGCGGTGGGATCTCAGAGACATGAAGGCCCGGTCGGGTGGACAAAGCTGGGGTACGGAGGGGAGACCCGGGGAGCATCAGTCACGAGATCAATGTCCACACCCGCCTCCTCGGTACACCTTGGACAGGTGGGCAGGTGAGCAGCTGGACAGATGAGTCTGAAGTCCTGTACCAAACACAAGGCTCAGAATGCTATGGCCCAGCCCCCCACTTCAGCTTCTTTTAATTGCTATTTCTGCTTCCTCTGTGACTCCCAGCCATGAGGACTGGCTTCTGGTTAGTTGAATGCTAAACTCCCGCCTGCCCCAGGACCTTTGCTCATGTCTTTCCCTCTGCCCAAAACAATGGTTCTTTCTCTCCCTCTGAGAAGTCATCACTGCCCCTAGGAAGGCTTCCCTGCCCTCTCCCTCTCAAGACTAACTCAAATCCTCCTATCATTCACTCTTGCAGCCTTCAAACTTTACGTGAAATTATATTCTTAAAACCCGTTACCTGTCTTCTCTATTAAATTTCATCTCTCTGAAAAGAGACAAGGGTCACATCTAGTTTTGCTCAATGTGCAATCTACAGAACAGGAGTGAAATCAGCACTATTTAGTAGGCAAATGTGTCGACCAGTGATGCTCTGACAACCCAGCCCACGGGGGAGAGTGAGGTACGCACCCTGTAGTGGGTGTGTTTCCTCTGGACCCTGGTGGGTGGCGGGGAGAGGCAAAACTGCCTTCAATCACCAGAAAAAGTCGCCACAACCCCCTTCTCTGGCATCCAGGCCTCCGCTGATCTCTTCCCATCCCCTGGACTAGAACCATTTCGCTGAATTTGGAAAAACTAAGTCACACGGTTTGGCATTTTCTCCATAAACCAACAGGAGATGAAATATTTGGACTGAACATGTCTTGTAAACAGCTTTCAGTGTGAAAACCCAACATCAAAATGCAGAGACTACCGGCTCCCCCCAGCTCCTCGGGCATGGGCTTCCTCGTCACATTCGGGGAACATTTCCACCGGTGCCAGGGGCTGGGACACTCGAACCACAGCCACCGCAGAGCACGTCTGTCCCTCCGCGGCTGACGTCTTTATTCTACCCGTTCTTGCCCAACCGCCCAGGGGGCAGCCCCGAGAAAGGGCTCTTCAGCCAGTGTCCACCCCTGCTCCAAAGGGAGCTTCCAGGATTTGGACTGAACATCGGGAACCAGGAACCAGACTACCTGGTCCCGGTCTGCGGTAAGCCTGGAGTCACCCGTGTCTCCCAAGTTCAAGCCAAAGGAGTTCCGCTGCACTGCCAAGGCCTGCCAGGCGTTTGTCCCGGAGCCCGGCCCGGTGTGCGAACCTGCCTGGTGCGTGTCTGGGCATCGCGATGCGCCGGTGACAGGAAGACCGTGGAAATACCCAGAACGAGGAACAGCTGAATGCAGGATGCTCCAGCCAGGGACTGCCCGGCCACTGCTGAGACTCATGCCCCCAGAGGGCAAAAAGGGGAGGCACAGGGGCTTAGAGACACGGCCCGGCCCCCTGGCCCACTCTCCACCCCCCCGCCCTCCACTCAGCTCAGGAGGGTCTCCACCAGGCTTGGCTGCACAGGGAGCTCGCGGGGCAAGGGTGGACACCAATGGGTCTAACCCAGAATGCCCTCGATGGCCGAGACGCATTCATTCCCCCGAAGAAACTGGGGGTGCCACTGTCCAGACTGTCCAGAGAAGAGGGCTCAGTGCCGAAAGGGTAAGAAGCAAGTATCCACCATGAAAATCAAGTCAAAGTTCTCTCACAACACGGGTTTCCCAGCAATTCTCAATAGGATCTTGACACAGGGCGATAAAATAATATTGAGGCAACAATTTTACACCTTCCGTATTTCTCCTATTTCAGATTTAATTGACGTTTCAGAAAAGACGAGGCTCTTTTAAGGGGTGGTGTCAGGCAGGCGCTTTCCCAGGAGAAACAGAGGAAACTCCACCAGGCTCTAGGCACAGGGACACATCCCTGGTCAAGACGGGAGACTCAGATGCTGCACAGACAGCAGTCACACTTGGCAGCATAAAAACTGAGAAATTTGACATGGAAAATGCCTTTGCAGACACATCAACAGGTAAATGAAAGCCTTGTGGGTTTTTTTTGTTTTAATTTTTTTTAATATTTTTTTTTTTTTTGAGAGAGAGAGACAGAGTGCGAGCAGGGGAGGGGCAGAGAGAGGGGGAGACACAGAATGTGAAGCAGGCTCCAGGCTCTGAGCTGTCAGCCACAGAGCACGACGCAGGGCTCAAACCCACCAGCCGTGAGATCATGCATGGCCTGAGCCCCCCAGGTGCCCCTAAATGAAGTCTTTGTAAAAAAATAAATACAGACCTTCCTGGACTCACGATGGGGTTGTATCCCTATCAACCCATCCTTAGTTGAAAACATCATTAAGTCTAAAATGCATGCATACGCCTGACCTCCCACACCTCAGAGCTCAGTCCAGCCTGCCTTCCATATGCAAGAACAGTCGTGTGAGCCCACGGCTGGGCAGGACCGTTCACCCCAAAGCCTATTGGATCACGGAGTGCCGACTGCCTCGTGGAATGTACCAAATACTGTCCTGAAGTGGGAGCCAGAGGGACGCCTGGGTGCAGAGTGGCCACCAGCGTATGGGTTGGTGACACTCATGGTCACGTGGCTAACGGGAGCCCGCGCTGCCCCACATCACAGGAGAGGATCGGACCACAAATCACTAACCCAGGAAGAGATCCAAACTCGCAATCCCAAAGACGCTTTCCACTGAGTTTATGTTGCCTTCACGCCACGGAAAAGACGAAAGACGGTTAGGTCAAACCATCGGCAGTCAGGAGCCGTCCGTATTTGCAGCAGATAAGAAGCAATGGGTTAGCAGCTCCAACACGCACAGACCTCTGACAGAAAGGACAAGAAGAAACAACCCAGCCATTTGTCAATGAACAAAAGGATGTGCACAGTCAGTAAATCTCAAGAGCATCGCCAACCGATCGACAAACGTGAAAAGAATTCTCAAACTCACTCGTCTTCAGGAAACGCTCATTAAAGCCACAGGAGTCGTCACTGTACCCTCATCACACCGGCAATGATTTAGCGGAGTAGCCGCACCCAGAGCCGATGGAGATCCAGGCGGAAAGATCGCCAAGGGCTCCGCGGGGCTGGGGGAAGGTGCGCCCGGTCCCTGCAAGACCCCTGCGGCTACTGGCTCCACAAGACGAACGTGACAGTGGAAGCCGCCCTTCCCACCGCCCCGCCAGCAACACGGACCGCTCATCCCTTAACCTCTCATTCGGGAGAGCCTTCTTCAGCATATTTTGGGCACTCGCACAAACCTGTCGGACGACACACATGGCGTGCCAGAGGCTACAAGCTGCTCGGTGACACCGAGGAAGGTTCCGGAAGAAAGTCATCCCCACTCGCCGCTGATGCCACCACGCTCCCCATCTTGTAAGCAGCCGCGCAGGAGCACTGGATGGTTGCTCAGGGCCTCCCCCTGACTTAAGGAACCTGGGAGTCTAGCCAAAGACGGGCCCCCAAGGTCCTCCCAGGAACACTTACCTCCTCACCAACTCTGCCAGCAGGACACAAGGAGATGAAAGATGTGTTGTGGTCGAGGCACCTGGAGGTCTCAGTTGGTTGAGCGTCTGACTCTTGGCTTCGGCTCCGGTCATGATCCCAGGGTCCTGCGATCCAGCCCCGTTATCGGGCTCCATGAGCCTGCTTAAGATTCTCACCTTCTGTCTGCCCTCTTCCCCACTCAAGCTCTCTAAAAATAAAAAATGAAATTAAAAAATTTTTAAAAAATGACGTGTAGCAGGCTCTCTTTCTCTCCACTGGCTGTTCCTCATCCACTTGGAATACGGTGATTTTAATCCCCGAGCTTCTAACCCTGCTTTGTCCTCACGACCTTCGGCTTCTCCTCACCTTCAAATTTCTCAAAGACACAGCACCAGCTTACTGTGTGAGTTCTTTCTATTCACGCGTCCACCACTCTTCGTGCCCCGGCTTCCTCTCTCAGTAAACTCAGCGAGGCTCCCTGGACGACTGCCAGCACGTCCCTGTGGGCCACAGCCAATGCTATCCCTGGTTGGTTTCTTTGACCTTCAAAGCATCTGATCTAATAGGGAGGGTTCTTTGTCACACATCACACCTGGAGCTCGGTGGGTGCCAGACCCGTGTCTGTGGGCCAGATGAACAACTGAACAGACCAGTAAGTATGTGGATGGGAAGGGGTCGGGAAGTCCCCCGATAAGGCCCTAGCTGTATTTCCTTGACTTAAGGCAGAACAGAGGGGAACATGTGGAGTCTCTCTTTTTTAAAATTGACGTTAAAAGAAAATCCTTACAATTCTTCCCATGGCTCCCCAAAAGGGGGGGAAAGGGGAGAACTGTGAGCTCAGCTTTACAGAAAGTAAATGTGTCCCTTACACACCACTGCAGATCTCACAACTAGGTTTGAGCACATTTGTTCTGACTACCATTTACTGGAAGAAAAGCTGCTCCAGGAGAAGCCAGAAAGACCGAGTGGACGGCGAGGACCCTGCAGCCCGACTGGACCCATGCACGCCTCCCCCTCCAGACACCGTAAGCTGGCTGTGTGATCTAGCCTGCACAAGACGTCCATGCGGCACATGGCCACCTGTCAGCCATGCAAGAAACATGTGTCCGGGACTCACAAGGTGCCCGGCACTGGGAACCAGACAAGGAGCTCTCCCGCCCAGACCCCAATGGGCAGAACCACACGACGGACGAAAGAATGAAGTACAACGTACGATTGGATGGTGGCAGCAGCCAGAAGAAGGAGTCAGCAGGGAAGGGGGTGGGGTGGGCATATGCAATGGTAGACCAGGTGCCCAGACCTGAAGGGGGAAAGGAAGAGGGCAGAGGGGAGGCCCCAGCCCCGCTGGTGACAGGCCTGAGCTCTCTTCTTGCCCCCTCAGGTTCAGAGATGTTGTACCTGGTGTGCTGGTGGCACCTGGGCTTTGGTCCACACCAGTGTAATCACCCCCTCGCCTCCCATGTCACACTGTCTTGATGACCGGGGCATCTCTGTGCAGCTCTCCAGTTTCCATGGGAACTAGTGCCTGGCCTGAAGCTCAGACAGTGCCTGGGACCTGTCAACCTGCCAGGTGCTTGCCAACTCCTTCCTCCGGGCGACCGACCCTGCCACTCTGTGTTCCACAGAGGGCAGACCGACCACGAGGGATCGTGACACAGACCATTTGACTCTGGTCTCTATTGCTTCCAGAACCTTCTCAGACAAGAGAGCCAGGCCCCCTGGGCCATGTCCATGTAGACACTTTACTCCCCATGGCTCAGTTCTGCACACGGGGCTTAGATGCAGTGGGTCCCATTTCTATCTTCCCACACACACAACCCCAAAAAGGGGAGGAAAGAGGCCTCAAGTGCCCCGGTCCTGACCTCCCTGTAACCATGCATAATTTCCTCAAATATAGAAATACCCAGTCGTCACAGCCACAGCCTGGAAGGTAAGCTTCCAGAGGGGACGCAGGGGAGGGAGAGAGCCTGCCCCCCAGTGTGCACGGGTGGGAAGTGTGGGTGCAGACAGCCCGCACTCCAGGTCTACGCTCTGCTGTTAGCCAAGGTGCCCGGTGGCCTAATAGAAACAGAAACCAGGGCCGTGTAGCCCTCCCGAGTGGCAGAACGCCTGGCATGCTATCAACAGGTGTCGAGCGGAAGGAGGGAGGACGCAGAACAAGGAGCTGGAGGAGTGTCAATCTTCCTGCTGACAACAGCCGACCCAGAAAACCAGGACAGACGCTCGCGGGTCTGCCAATGCGTTAGTCAGATGCATAACTCAGACATAACTTATCCTCGGGTCATAAAAGTTGGGGGGCCGCTCCTTCCATGTCTGAATCTCATGTATAAAATTTGCGTGCATAATAACCCCTGCCAGATGCTCACAGGTGAGGGACTTCCAGCACCCACCTTCCTGGAGACAGCAGGTCACTTCCCCAGGTCACTGGTAAGAAAGTCCTCCCACCGCCTGGGCACGCATGCTGCTCACTCTCGTATATCCTTTGCTGCTGAGAAATTTAAAAGGAACCCCGGGGCTGCGGAGAGCCTCTCTGAGAAACCAACTCCCGGTGTGGGGCCCAATCTTTCCAGGTGTCGAGCATTAATGGGGCAGACCCCCCAGGCTGGGGAGCTCTGTGCTGTGGGGAAAGGTCACCCCGCGTCACTTCCTGATTGCCCCCGAGACACATGACGAAGAAGAACGCTTAGGAAGGTTAGAGCCCTTCCCAGAGGATCCAACCCATCCCAGCTGCAGAGGGTCCACTCACACAGAAGCCCGTCTGCACTCTGGGTCAGAGAGTCAACCCAAAGGCGAGGAAGACGACCAGCCTGGCCCCAGAGGGGGGCTGCCTTGAGCCCTCCAGGACCGACGCACTCCTTGGGGGCAGCCCTCCCTGCGAGTCTGCCGCCGGGGGCCGGGAGCCTTGAGAGGGAACCGCCCCCTCTCCCCGACGCGAGGAATGCGATGTTCGTGAGCATGAGACCTGAGGGCCAGGATGCCGGGTTCAGGTCCTGGCTCCACTGCCTCGCCGAACCTCAATTTCCCCTCTCTAAACTGGGAATAGTAACATCTGCTCCAGAATAAAACTAAATCAGAGAATAAGGAAGAGTGTGAACCCACCACTGTCGTACTGGTATCGACCAGGCAGACACATGCAGCAGAGGGTATGGTTCCTTTACGGCTCTTCAGCTCTTCCGATAAAGAGGAAAGCCTCAGTTCCATGGTGTTCTAGCCTTGTCACCTCACATACACTCACGTATCTTTTCAATAAAGAAAACAGATCTGGGGCTCTGACCCTTTGTTAATTAATGATCTCTAGCCAAAACGTATTCGCTTTTTATTGTATTCATCCCATTATCCCCTGTTAATATAAATGATACTAGTTTTCCATGCGTGGTACTGATTCCCTTTAAAAGAAATTCATTTCAGTTTAACAAGTTACCTAAGGAAACGTAAGTGTGTATTACCACGTGAAAGAAGCCAATCTGACTCCAATCTACGATGTTCTGGAAAAGGTGACACTAGAGAGACAGTAAACAGATTGGTGGTTTCTAGGGATTTGCGAGGCGGATGACCAGGGGGAGCACCGAGGACTTTCAGGACCGAGAAACCACTGTGTGTGGCGCTAAGTTGGCGGGCCGTGCCACCGCACATCAGTCCAGACCCACAGAATGCACAGAGCGCCAAGAGTGAACCCTCAGGTGAACGATGGACTTTGGGTGATAATGAGTCATCCACGCGGTTCATGGACTGTAACAAATCCCGTGGGCACGCTGACGACGAGGGAGGCCGCGTCAGTGGGGGGCGGGCGGCATACGGAAACATCTTTGTACCTTCCTCTTGCTCTCGATTTTGCTGTGGACCTAAAACTGCTCTAAAAAATAAAGTCTATTTTTTAAAAAGGCAACTAAGAGGAGACAATGAGTAAATAATAAAAAAGGAAATATTTCAAAGTGGAAAACCGTGAAGATGGGCTGTGGTGGCAGGAGACGTGGCCGAACCACGGAGTAAGGAAGCAAATGACTGAGGTTGGGAAAACACTGCCATTGGCACCTGGCACGTGGGACCCAGTGCTGCCCATGTGCGCGTGAAGGGTGGGAGGGAGGAGAGAAGGACCTTGAACCACAACCAGGGCACCGCACCAGGTGGAGGCAGCCTCCTGCAGGGCCTCCCGACACTGTACGCATGCACAAAGCCCCCCTAGTGGACCCCTAGAAGGTTCTGGGTGCAGCATGGCTGGAGGCTGGGTGGGGATGGCAGCACAGTCACCCCTGGCTGCTGGGCCATGTCCATTTTCCCAAGGGCAGCAGGTCAAGGAGGTGCTGGTTTCTACTCGGCAACCATCCAACCTCCAGGAACCTGTCTGGGGTGTTAAGAGGCAGTGGGGTGGTGGCCTCAGAAGCAACGCCAGGGACTATCTCCTGCTGGATGACAGCTAAGGGAGGGGCTTCCTATGGGTACAACGTCCAGGGGTGGCTTCTCAGCCTGAGCTCTTGAGCCTTCCAGGCCACGGTGGTTGGCGCTGGCCGGGCAGGCAGCCGTGCGGTGCTCGGGGAGATGTCCCCCAGTGTGAGCATCTAGGATCCCAGCCTTGACACTCCTCCCGCCTCAACCAGCAGAGGGGCTCAGTCTGGTCCTTGAATCCTCAGGGGCATAGCCTACCCCCCAGCCTTGGGCATGATGGGCAGACGCAAAAACGGCACTCTTGCACGATGCATCTGTTCAGGGCAAGGAGCACTGGGTGACTGACGACACCTGACCTGTCCTTCCTCTGCCCCTCCGGAGCTCCCTGCGTACGTTCTCTTAGCCTTCCCAGATCTGTCCTCCAGGCAAACCCATGCCCATAAAACCCCCAGGGGCCTTGTCCTCAACCACACACTTGTCCAGGTAAAACGGCACCATCTGTGTTCTCCCGCCAGCCCTGTGGGTGGAGTGGAGGAGACCAAGGGAGCCACTGGACCTCCCCTCGCAATCCCTGTCCTGCCCTCTGCACTTCCCTAAGAAACTGTAAGGCCCCTCTCACCAATTCAAGGGTGAAGCTGTTTTCACACCGAAAAGACACGGATAGACACGGTTTCCATAGGAGAGAGAGAGGGAGAGAGAAATGAGCCTGGATTGCCAAGGGCCAACCGGAATTTAATTTTTTTAACGCTATCAGGATAACCCTAGCTCTCCCCATCTCCACTTCACTCTGATTAACCTCTCTGGGACAAATACATGGAAAGAGCCCACCCCAGGCCCCGCGTACCCGATCCATTCTCCTGCGGCCACTGAGGCACTGGCTTCACAGATCAGGTGCATAATTGCGTCTCCTGAGCCGGGGCCTCTGCTGCTGCCGCAGATGCATTTGTCAAGCGACTCGATGTTACTTATTTCAACTGCCATTCGTCTCTCGCTGCAATTTTCATCGGGAACGAGCGCCTGACTGTCCACTTTGGCGGGGAACTCAATACAGAGTCAATTACTGGAAAGAAAGAAAGTGAGGAGCCTCGTGCGTCTCAGGCCATTTCTTCGAGAACGCACTTCCAGGCTCCTGGTGCCACGTGGAGGGCTGGCGGGCCCCAGCAGTGCCTCCAACCTGCGTACCCTGTGTTCCTCGGAGACCCACGCGGGATGGGACAAGCGGCAAGAACCTGAATGGCTCCTCCTCAGACTCCCACCGTTAAGACCCTGGAGCAATTTTATTATTCTATTCTAGTCTAGTCTACTCTAGTCTATTTTAGTCTATTCTATTCTAGTCTAGTCTAGTCTAGTCTAGTCCATTCTATTCTAGTCTAGTCTGTTCTAATCTAGTCTAGTCTATTCTAGCCTAGTTTATTTTAGTCTATTCTATTCTATTCTATTCTATTCTATTCTATTCTATTCTATTTCGTTCTATTCCATTCCATTCCATTCTATTTTATCAGTCTATTTGTTCCTTCTCTTCACACTCTGGGAACCACAGGGGCAGAGAAACACAGCTATTAGTTTTCAACATAATTGGACCCGGTTACGGTATGTGCGTAATACCCTCCTCCCCAGCTCTGGGAGGTTTATCTCGAGCTGACCACTGTCTGGTGGAGCCACTGGGAGCTATGTAAATACATTTTCTCTCCGGAGAAGCAGCATACTTTTGAAGGGCTTAATAACAGATACAAAAGGCTGGGCAATCTAGGAAGGAGGCGGTCACGGATTGGCTCAGCCTTCCTTCCACTTCTTCTGGATAATGTGACGGGTTTAAATAGTGCTGGGAAGTCCGCGTTGCTCAAGTTGTCATTTTAAGGCAGCTTCTTCAGGTAGCAAGCAATTATCCCATCAAAAGGGACTTAACTGTTCTCCATATTTGTCACATAAAAATGGAACTGTGCAGATACCAGGACTGAAAGACGGTCCCTATATTTTTTGTTGCTCTGACTGGATATCCCTGATGCTTTAATGCCTCCCCACATAAATCCCCGATGCCCTGTGTAAACATACAACAGAGATGTGGTGTGCATGGGGGCAGCTGCACAGGGGAGCCTTCCAGACATCCTTGTGCAAGATGGCTCCACGACAGGGTCCTCCAGGAGCCCTGGTGCTGGGAGACTCTTGGTTCGTTTCACAGTCTCGCGGGGCTCACCACCCCCAGTGGCTGACCCAGTGTCTGGCATACAACAGGTGCTCAATGAATGTGTGTGAATGAATGAAGCAGTCAACAATCCATCACCTGGGCCCCTGGTTTCATTCCAGACGAGGGCATTAAATGCCACACATAAGTCTGACTGGACGACCACAGAGAAACCAGACTCGGTCTGCAGAACATCATGTGATAACAGTGAGCTCTCTTGGCTGATGTCGGCCAGTTCAGACCCTCTTGGGGACTTTAGACAGGTTTTCCAGACTGTACACTCTGTGAGAGCAGGGACGTCCCTCTCCTGGAGCACTCTCCCGGGGAAGCACTACGGTTGTGGCACAAAGAACGATCACATGGGGTCATACCCGGGCTTTGGTTATTCCAGCCACTCTGTATTATCATCTCTGCCTCCTTCTCCTTCTCTTCCTCCCCCTCCCCCACCCCTCCGCCTCTTCCTCCTCCTCCTCCCCCTCTTCCTCCCCCTTCTCCCACCCCTCCTCCTCCTTCCCCTCTTCCTCCTCCTCCTTCCTCTCCCCCTCCTTCTTCTTTTTATTAAAAATTTTTAACATTTATTCAGTTTTGAGAGACAGGGAGAACATGTGCAGGGGAGGGGCAGAGAGAGGGGGAGACACAGAATCCAAAGCAGGCTCCGAGCTATCAGCACAGAGCCCGACGTGGGGCCTGAACTCATGAACTGTGAGATCATGACCTGAGCCGAACTCGGTTGCTTAAGTGACGGAGCCACCCAGGCACCTCCTTCCCCTTCCCTTCCTCCTCCTCCTCTCCCTTCTCCTCCCCCTCCTCCTTTTTTGAGACAGTGAGAGCAAGCAGGAAAGGGACAGAGAGAGGGAGAGAGAGAATCCCAAGCAGCCTCCTCATCAATGCAGAGACTGACACAGGGCTCGATCCATGAACTGTGAGATCACGACCTAAGCTGAATTCAAGAGCCAAGACGGTCAACTGACTGAGACATGTGGGTGCCCCACTCGCTATCTTTGAGGTGTTAGTTACTTCCCTAAACCAGAATGGACTCGTAGACATTTCATCTGTCTGCTATTCTCTCCCTCCTGGCAACCCTCCTTCACATCCACCAAGGTCCTACCCTAGGAGGCCTTCCCCAGTGACGGTGACGTGATACAAGGAAGTGCCTGCTCTGGCATCAGAGGGACGGGGCCAGAACACTAAGAACCTGCTTTGGCCATGGGGCTCGCTCCCCGTGTGATGGTGCCCGCTCGCATTCACTGCCCCTGGCTCTCAGTGTCTCCAGCTGCAGGAGCCCGTGGCACCACACAGCGGACCGGCCCCTCACTCACACAGTCATGTGACCGGCCGAGGGCGAAAAGAGCCATCAGAGGATTGGAAGCAGGGTGACATCGCCCTACTGGCCATTAGCAGGCTCCCACTGGCCACCGTGTAGACACCGAAATGGGGTAAGGATGGGCAGGAGCGGAAGTTCAGCAGCCACGGCAGTTCCGCAGGTGCCCACACGGTGTCGGCTAGAAGCTACCTATCTACGTCGGCTGGATTCTGGATGTATTTGGAAGGTGTTGGTGAAAGGCACGGCGATGGATTATGTGTGAGGTGTAGGAAAGAGGAGCCGGGATGACTCGGTGATCTGGCTGGAGCACCTGGACGGACACTGTTGAAATCCGCGAGGATGGGAAAGACTTCGCAGAGAAAGCTTCGGAGGCGGGAGCTGAGCTCCCCACGCATCAAGTGTGAGATGGGCTCCTGACGTCCAAGTAGAGACACGCCGGTGGCACTCAACTCTCAAGCGAGGGAGTGAGTGCAGAGAGAGGAGGTCCTCAGGCTTAGCACAAGGCCCTCCCCACCCGATGCTCAGGGACGCAGACGCCTGACCATCTGAAAGGCCCTGTGGCTCCTTCCCTGAACTCAGCGGCTCTCACAAAGGCGCCGCAAAGTCACCCAAAGGAGAGGAAACAAGCAACTTGAAAATGCGTCCCTTCCTCTGCCGCCACATCTCTAAATTAAATTTCAAGGACTCGCCAGGAAAATGTGCTCCTTTATGTGTTTCCATAAATCGCTCATTTCGATGCTGTATGTTTCTTTTTTTATTATAGAAGGAGCTAAAAAAAGTTAAATAATCTACATGAGCAATATTTTACCTTTTAAAAGATATTGCCTTCTAACTAGATGGAGTGCAATGAGCTTTGCAAGCAAAGCGTCCCCACACTTGGGTGTGTGAGCATCCAGGTGGCCGCTGTGTGAGACACGGCGTCTTCGTCTCGAGGGGCCAGCTGACAGCTCTCCAGGACCCTAAGGAGACCTGACCAGCAGGTAACTGCTGCTTATGCCTCAGTTTCTGTCTACACTTCTTTTTCTCTCTTGGAAGTGAGTTCCCATGTTTTCAGGATTATTTTGTGTAAGCTGACCGAACAGAAAGTCACGTTTAGAGTTACCGTCTTTGGAACAGAGAGAGAAATACACACGCATGTGCGTATGTGTGACAAAAGTAAGCCCTCTTTTGGACACTTCCTCCACTGAACAGTAACAACAGAACTGGAGTGTTTCCACCTGAGGATGTGTCAGGTGCTGTGGAGACCCTGACACGCCACCCCACGGGTAACACTGCTCTGGGATCTCTGGTCTGGGGATGACATCCTGGATGTTGGAGAGACCCGGGTCCCTGTGAGCTCCCGCCATCACAGTGCCTCCCAGAAGACTCCCTCTCAAACGGGACCAAAAACGTCCTATGAAATGGACCATTTTTTTTTTTTTTTAATTTGAGAAAGAGGGAGCATGAGCAGAAGAGGGGCGGAGGGGGGAGGGAGAGAGAGAGAAGGAGGGAGGGAGAGAGAGAGAGAGAGAGAGAGAGAGAGAGAGAGAGAGAGAGAGAGAGAATCCCAAGCAGGCTCCACACTAAGTGCAGAGCCCGACGCAGGGCTCGATTTCACCGTCCTGGGATCATGACCTGAACCAAAGTCAAGAAGAGTCAGATGCTAAACCGACTGAGCCACACAGGCTCAGTCTTGTGGACAGTCATTACCACCGACGATGCCTTAAACATCTCAACACAAAACGCTTAGACATATGCTCACTTACTGTCTGCTCACCTCTGGGAAAACACACCCCCCCGCCCTCTGGTTTCTGGCTCGCAGCTACCATGCCCGCAGCGCACTTCCCACCCACCAAACGTGCTGTGAGGACGCAGGCAATTTGAAGCATCCGCGGGTATCGCCATGAGTCAGAATTGTGACTCCTTCCTTCAATCCTTTATTGCAGATTCATGGAAACTTAATTTGAAAGAAAAATTTTACTACCTTGCCTATTTTGAGTCTTTCCAAAAATTCAACTGTTTTTATAGAAACAAACGCCTTCTTCCTGTTCGCACTGAAATGTCATTGTTTTGTGTAATATTTAGTTACGTGATGTAATGACACGAACTGGTGCAATCGACATAAACAGATGTGGGAACAGACGTAATTGGCTCTTAGCGCACACACGAGGCCAGAGCCGGAGACGCACCTGAGGACCGCAGGGGGAGGTGGCCTGCAGCCCGCAGGTGGTCAACGGTCACCGCCTGGACAGAATCTGTTCATCCCACAAATCGGTAAATGGGGGCAGACACAGACAGATGGCTTTTCTCTGGCCAGTGCTCCCTGCAAGGCTGCAGCGTCCACCCAGCGCAGTACCTGGCATAAAGTGGGCCCGTGATCCCCAGAAGGCAAGAGAACACGGAAGGGCATGAGTGCCCGCGGGCCACCCATGGGATTGGTGAGGTCAGGCGGGGGTGAGGGGGCCGCTGCGCAGGACTCGGGACAGAGACCTGTCTGAGAGCCCCAGCCGCAAGCAAGGAGCTCCGAGCCCCTCAGTCCTGGTGCTCTGGCGGCCGAACGTCCCAGGTCAGGTGCATGGGTTCATCCCCTGGGAAGAGAGGAAGATTCTGCTGCTTCCTCCAGTCTGGCATCGAGCAGCTCCACTGAGGCCACAGATGATAGAGGAGGCCAGTGGTGCGTTCGTCCCCTGGTACAATCCTCCTGGGCTCCGCCCACCTCTCTGGTGACAGCAGGTGACGGCTAGCTCTGAGACTCGGGGCTGCAGGAGCACGCTGGCCAGGGGCAGGACAGCCGAGCCTCTCCAGAGGGAAAGCATACTCTACCCGGAAAACTTCTGCTCCAGAGACACCCACAATGCAGATGCCAAGAGAAAAGTTCAACCCAGGCTGAGGGGGCCGAGGCAGGGAGCCCCGCGTTCGCTTGGCAGGCCCGGCGGCAGTGCCCCCGGCCCCTTCTCGCCTGCCCCGTCATGAAGACTCTCCTTTCCATGTGTTCTGTTTTAACCAAAGGGCCAGAGGGCTTCCCAAGCCCTCTCCCAGGAAACAATAGTTACCGATATAGGAACAGATAATATTCCTCGAGCACTCAGTGGTGCCAGGCATTGTGCTGAGAGCTCTGACTGAAGGCTCTCTGCAGAGGGTGAACGGTGCCCCCTCGCCCTCAATTACATCTGCATCCTGGAAGCTGTGAATGTCACCTCCTCTGGAAAAGTGTCTTTGCAGGTGGGAGTTATGTGAAGGGTCTCGAGAGGAGCTCATGCCAGATGTGACACAGTGGTGTCCTTATAAAAGACCAAAGAGGAGACGACGTACAGCGGAGGTGATGTGAAGAGGAGGCAGAGGTCAGAGTGACGCCACAAGCCAAGGATGGCTGGAGCCACTGGAAGTGGAAGAGGCAAAAGGATGCTCCACTAGAGCCTCTGGAGGGAGCCCAGCCATGCCCACAGCCTGATTTGGGATGCCTGGGCTCCTGAACTGAGAGAGAGAGAGAGAGAGAGAGAGAGAGAGAGAGAGAGAGAGAGTTCCTGCTTCTGAAGCCATCAAACATGGTATCTGTTACTTCGGCTGCAGGAAACCACTACAATTTCATCTGGCTCTTTCTATGGAAGTGAATAAGAAACAGCATCTTCCATCCCTCTTACAAATGCGCTCTCCTCACGTTAGTCCCAAACACCTACACGCTGCTTTCTCCAAGTCTGATCACCAGGCAAACTCGAGTGTCTTCAAGCAGCAGAACCAAGTATCCGTCTGAGACTGGGCGACTGTAACAGAAGACCACAGACTAGGGGCTGAGGAACCACAGTTTCTTACAGCTCTCGCAGCGCCCGCAGATCCGGGGTTTGGTGGGACCTGCTTCCCGGTTCTCGGTGGCTGTCTCTTAACCAGGTCCCCACATGGTGGAGGGGAGCTCTCTGGCTCTCTTCTTTGGGGCACGGATCCCGTCCGTGAGGCTTCACCCCCATGACCTGATCTCCTCCCAAAGGCCCCACCTCCCAATACCATCCCCCTGGGGATCAGGTTTCAACATTTAAATTTGGGGGACGGGGCGCCTGGGTGGCGCAGTCGGTCGGCGTCCGACTTCAGCCAGGTCACGATCTCGCGGTCCGTGAGTTCGAGCCCCGCGTCGGGCTCTGGGCTGATGGCTCAGAGCCTGGAGCCTGTTTCCGATTCTGTGTCTCCCTCTCTCTCTGCCCCTCCCCCGTTCATGCTCTGTCTCTGTCCCAAAAATAAATAAACGTTGAAAAAAAAATTTTTTTAATTTGGGGGACACAGTCTATGGCAGTATCTTAAAAGAATGGGCATTTTAAATTGTGTTTACAGTGGAATAAACGCCACATGTGACCAGTCAGGAGCTGCTGACTCAGCAGGTGCTCTGCCCCGTGCACTAAGTGGACAGAGCATCTGGGTGGTTTCGCTTCTAGCTTCCTGATACCCGCTACTGGTGTCACCTCTCTTCTCCACGTGGCCTGGGAAGAGCATATTCAAGGCAGGAATGTGGACCGTAACCCCACAGGCTGAGATCCAGACCTGGATTCGAGACCCGCCTCCACTGCCTTCCATCCCCGTGACTCTGGACAAGCTCCTTTGCACCCCAGCCCCAAATCCCTTGTCCGGGACGGAGCAGTTTACAGGCCTGGGGGGCCTGTAACCGTGGGGTCATGGTTACCATCATGTCGCCAGGCTCACTGTGTCTGCCGCAAGCCCCGCACAGCGGACACACAAACCAGGTGATGCCCCCGCGCATCCTGGATTCTGCCCACCGAGAGCTGTTCCACAGGAACCTGCTTTCCGGCCCCAGCAGGTGCAGTCGGGATGGAAGTGTGTTACATTTCACCATTTGTAGCCTCATTAATTTCTGGTTTTACACATCATAATTAAATAATTAATCACAGCACCGCTACGAGTATGACGAATAAGCATAAGAAATGGGCCATGCGATGCCCTTGGAAGGTTGGCCTGGGACTCCCTGTATTTATTCCACCCCAAACAGGAAGGCTCTGAGCCCCAAATTCTCTCCTGTGAAAGGCTGGCTCCCCCCAAGCAGGCAGCGGGCACCCCCCGCAAGCCTCCCCCAGGCCCACGCACTCCGTCTCTCTCTGGTCAGGCTGTGAGGTCACGCTTCCTGCCCACCGTCCACTCACCTGCACCCTGGCCTTTCCCTGGGGTGGAGTGCTGGTGGGGAAGGGGTGTGCGGCTGTAGCGTGATGCTCTTCAAACTTCAAAGAAATAGCCGATATCAAATACCCTTTGCCGTATCTGGAGCACTCGCTGTTCGCCATAAGCATTGTTCCATTTGGCACCATGCTTCCTCTCAAACGCCCAGTTTTAAAGAATGCAAACTCAGGCCCAAACATTACCTTCCCCTTTTAGCCTTAGCTGGAGGCAGCCTGTGTGTGTGTGTGTGTGTGTGTGTGTGTGTGTGTGTGTGTGTGTGTGTGTGATTTCCAAGTATAAGACGGAGGTGAGCTGGAGGAGGCTCTCCTTCCTGTGCAAGAGAGGCTAAGTGGCTACAAGTCTACACTCCAGTCAGTCTGCGGACGTGGCCGCTGTACCAAAGCCAGCTCGTCAGCTTACCCCTCGGCCTACAATCCTTCAGGGACTTCTTGCTTCGGTCAAGGTAAAACCCAGCACCCTCGCCACAGCCTACCAGCCCCTGCCTTCATGGCTGCCCTCCCCAGCTCTTCCAGCCCTGTCTCTGCACGGACTCACTCTCCAAATGTGGACATTCTCCTTGTCCACCTGCCCTACCCAAGAAGCCCCTTGCTGCCTCAGGGCCTCGGCACATGCCAGACCCTCTTCCCGGAATACTCTCTCCTACCACTCCCCACCCCCCCCCCCATATCACTTCCTTTTCATTTGTCTTCTCTCATGTAAAATGTCATCCCCTTAGGGGAAATGTTCCCTTACCAGCCGCCACACCCATCTAGGCCAGGCCAGGCTTACCTCTTCACGCTCCCATTATGCACGGTACCCTCTCGTCTGCAGCCCACACACGGTGACAATTTCACATAGACTGGCCTGTTTCACTTGCTTCTGCCCTGGAGACTGCTCAGCGTTACATCACGGCACCCAGCAAAGTGCCTGGTACACAGGAGACCCTCCCAGCTCCTTGCGAACCCACCAACAAACAAGATCTCCTTGTGACCTGTGTGGAGTCCACACACTAGTGAGTGTACTCACTACTCACTTGTTGGCTACTGACACAGCTGGTTTGAACTGAGGCTGCATTCGAGAACTCTAGCGACAAAGTTAATAGAAGCGATCATTGTAAGCATAACTGAGGTGTTTTAAAACCAGGTAGCAGTGTGGCATTGGGTGCCAGGCACTGAACTTTGCAGAGGGACATTCCCTCAACTGGAGGTGCTTTGAAAACAACTGAAATGTTGAGGAGACTCACAGCCAGGCCAGGGGAAGAACATGTAAGGGACGTGGCAGGTACTACAGGGAATACTGCGGGTTCAGGGAGCCACGTCTGGCCACCTAACGGTCTGTCCTCTGGGGTAGGGCTGGCATTTGCACAGTGCCTCCAAGTGAGGGGCCTGGATCGTGCTGAAAGTTTGCAAAAGAAGATCTCAACCAAACAGAAGGAGGGACAGAAAATTCCAGAGGCTGGAAGGCTAACCCACATCACCTGTGCTGTGTGGAACACCGGAGCCCCCCTGGGCCTCATTTCCACATCTGCGAAATGGGGTGATGGTGTTTTCGATCTTATAAATTATTAGGAAGATAAAATTAGAAGTGATGCTGTCTTGGGCACGTGGGTGGCTCAGTCGGTTGAGCGTCCGACTTTGGCTCAGGTCATGATCTCGCGGTTCATGAGTTTGAGCCCCGTGTCAGGCTCTGTGCTGACAGCTCGGAGCCTGGAGCCTGCTTCGGATTCTGTGTCTCCCTCTCTCTCTCTCTGCCCGTCCCCTGCCCTCTCTCTCTCTCTGCCCCTCCCCTGCCCTCTCTCTCTCTCTCTGCCCCTCCCCTGCCCTCTCTCTCTCTCAAAAATAAATAAACATGAAAAAAAAAAGAAGTGATGCTGTCTTAGTCCATTCGGGCTGCTGTAACAAAAAATACCATAGACTAGACAGCTTACAAACAACAGAAAGTGTATCCCTCACAGTTCTGGACACTGGGAAGCTCAGATCATAGTATCAGTGTACTGTTTGGGGAAGTCTTCCTGGTTCCAAGAATCTTCTACTGTGTCTTCACATGGCAGAGGGGGTGAAAGAACTCTCTGAGGTCTCTTTTATAAGGAAGAGCACTGAACCCATTCATGACAGCCCTACTCTCATGACTAATCACCTCCCAGAGGCTCACCTTCTTTTTTTTTTAATTATTATTTTTTTATGTTTATTTTTCAGAGAGAGAGAGAGACACACACACACACAGAGAATGAGCAGGGGAGGGGCAGAGAGAGAGGGAGACACAGAATCCAAAGCAGGCCCCAGGCTATGAGCTGTCAGCACAGATCCCGATGAGGGGCTCGAACCCACAAACCATGAGATCATGACCTGAGCCGAAGTTGGATGCTTAACCGACTGAGCCACCCAGGTGCCCGTCACCTTCTTTTTAAATTTTTTTTAAATATTTATTTATTTTGGGGAGAGACAGAAAGAGACAGAGCACAAGCAGGGGAGGGGCAGACAGAGAGGGAGACAGAATCTGAAACAGGCTCCAGGCTCTGAGCTGTCAGCACACAGCCCGATGCGGAGCTCGAACTCACAAACCTCAAGAAGATGACCTGAGCTGAAGTCGGACACTTAACTGAGCCACCCAGGTGCCCCCCAAAGGCTCACCTTCTAAGACCATCACATTGGGAATTAGGTTTCAACACATGAATTTTAGCGATAGTACATCCAGACCATCGCAGAGGCAAACAGAATCACTCTGCAGAGCACCTTGTGCAGGAAGGGCTCACAGCTATGGTCTTACCATCACTTGTCTCCCATCAGGGACCTCAGCTGCTTCTGAGGCCTGGCCCTTGCTCACTGGGGACCAAAGACGCAGCAGGAATAGTGGGATAATGCCCAGCACTGGGGTTGGGGACAGGTGGTGAGCCAAAGGCCCACCAATCACCAAACCTCTGAGTGCTTTCTCTTTGCTTATTAGTTTTCGGACTTTTCTTTCCATAACGACTGAATCAAGCTCAGTCAACAGTTATGCTTTTTCGGGATATTTATCTTAAAACAGCCAGAGAGAAAAGGCACGGGGTCTGCACCGCACGCTTAGGTCTTTGCACAGATGGCGGGGGGCTCCAGTCTGAGCCGCTGTCATGCTGCCTCCATTTCTTTCTCAGTAAATTTGCTTCCAGGGGAGTAGGTGTGAGCGCCAGGGGTCCCACTCCGAGCGAAATGTCCCTAAGTGTGCTCTTTGCTCTCAGCTCATGTTCACAGCCACCTGTTGTTCCCACGTGAATATTCAAGGTCACGCACCCCCCTCTGCATTTTTGGTGGACGTGTGCCAACAGCTGAAAGCCTCCTGATGGCTGCAGGAATGAACGGCAGGTCTGTTGATTGCAAAGATGCATCTTTTTGCAAAACCAGGTCTCTGGTTCTTTTAAGGCCGTTACTGAATGGAGATGTGTTTGCCGTTCACTAGGGTGTCAGACGCAGAACGTGAGACAGCAATCAGTTAACATGGTTATCTCACTTGAGAGTACACAAAAGAATTAAGAACGGCAGTTTTTTCAGGAGGAACAAATGGCATTAGTGCTCCTAAATACAATGACAAGGGTGGCACTGGGTGGCTCAATAGGCTAAGCGTCTGACTCTTGATTTCGGCTCAGGTCGTGGTCTCGTGGTTGTGACACGGAGTCCGTGTGGGGCTTTGCACTGAGCGTGAATCCTGCCTGGGATTCCCTCTCTGTCTCTGCCCCTCCCCTGCTCACATGCCTGTGTGCTCTCTCTCCCTCTCTCAGATAGAGAGAGAGAGAGAGAGAGATAGATAGATAGATAGATAGATGAATGAATAAAAATAGTAAAATAAAATAAAATAATTAAGTAAAATAAGATAATAAAATAAAAATAAAATAAAAACTACAGTAGTAACAGTAACAACACCTGGGGTACACTGAGTCCTCGGTTGGTGCCGGACGCTGTGCACACAGCCCCTCAGCTCCTCTTGTGAAACCACAGTCCAGGCAGTGGCTGTATCTGTCCGAGCCGCCTGCTCATAGACATGGCCTCGGTCCACGGGCCCAGCTTGGGCTGACCCATGGCCAACTCTCCCATGCCTTCCGCACAATCTGGCTGTTTTTCAGACATGGTCAACTGTGATCGAACAGAACACCCTACATAAATACTTAGTCATGGGGCTTTAAGTTCAATTTTTGTTGGTGATTTTCCCCTGCTCTATGCATTTTTCAGTATTTTGCCCTTAGACACGTGTACGCCTTGTTGTTGAGCAATTAAATGCGCTTACGAATTTATGACTCCTCGCAGGAACATGTGTTGAGAGCCGTGTGTGTGCGTGCTATTTCTAGAGGGTGAGCGCAGCATGCCAAACCCGCGTGCTTCTCTCCTACGAGATTCTTGTGATCAAAGTCCAGAAACTCAGACGCAGGACAGTGCAGCCAGAGAGGAATCCCATCAGCCCAGCATGCTGGCCCCAGGGCTCTCCTCTGTGCCTGAGCCCGGCACGGCCCTCCCACAGCTCAGGAAGGAGCCCGCTGGGGTAACAGGAGGAACATGCTCATGGGCTCACTGAGCTCCCCCTGCGCACCCCTCCCTGGGAGGGCTCTGGGGGCATAAACAGCTCCTGAGTCACGGTCCCTTCCGCAGAGGGCACACACAGCACCTGAGGGGTAAGACACAGACACGGGGTGGGGCTGAGCCATGTGGGGCTAGGAGATCAATGACACAAAGACCTGTTAGCCTCCAACTGTTTGCTGCGTGATGAGCCCCGCACTCCATGTCACCTCCCTTTATCTCACTTTGATCTCAGAACAGCCCCGTTAGGAGGTGATTAGTTGTGCCCCTTTCACAGCGGAGGACACGAGGCTTAGAGAGCTAAGCAACCTGCTCTAGATCTGCCATCCGGCTTCCACGGGTCACAGCCGAATTCAGACCCGGGCCTGAGCAAAGGGGCCACATACGGCCCACAACACGCCATGCAGCCAAAGGGTCACCCGGCCACGCAGGGCAGTGCAGAGAGATGCAGTCCCTCTGGGTCTGGCAGAGCATCTCAGCAAGCACCAGAGAAGATGGGGTGAGTGACCCCGAGCGACAATACCGCACACCCGTCCTCTCCCCACTCACGGTCCGTCTAGCCCTTGCCTTGCCGCTGCCCTCAAAGTCCTTCATCATTTCTCTGTCAACCGGCAACCCCAAATAACGCCATAATCCTCCCTAGGCCTGGTGCCCAGCTCCCCCCTGGATCTCTCTGACTCTAGTTCTCCAAGAGCAAACCTTCCCCAAGCCTGCTTTTCAACCACGTGGCTTATGCAGACCTTTCTGGGTCCTTCTAGGCCTTTCCGCCCACCATCCTGGTTCCCACACCCAGGCTGGGGCCCAAGCAGGCAGAGGTCACCCCCTGAAGCCTGAGCAGGGCCCTCTCAGGTCCACAAACAGATTTCTAGCAAGGGGTCCAGCAGAAAATGGGTGTCAAACTCAGCACCCGCCTTCCCTTTCTTCCTGTCCTGAGCACAGAGCTGGGAGCAGCGGACGAGGGGCCTGAAGGGAGGTGGTGGCCAGCGGCGCAATCACTCCAGCCCAGGGCCAGCCCTGGACGCTTCCCACAGGAGGGAGCCTGGAGTTCACATGCACAGGGTGGGCAGCATTTAGGTACGAATAATAAATAAACGCAGCAAGGCAGGGAGCCAGGGAACTGGCTGGCACACTGCACTCCGCCTTTAACTAGCCGGGGTCCGGCCAATGAGATTTTCATCACTGACCCGAGCCTGGAGAGAACTTACTGGTGAGACTGCGTTGGCGTTTCCATCAGAGGCTGCTGTTGTTATCAGAAGCACCTATTACCGATCGTGAAACAGCAAGCTCAAATTGGATGGGAAAATGATTTTCTACTTCATAAATACATAATGTGAGCAGTTTCTTTTTTTTTTTTTTTCAGATTGACTTATCTCAGCAAATTTTGTCTCCTTTCATGTTAAAAACCTATAGGCTGATTCTAATTTAATTATTACAAGTTCTTATTAGAATTATTGACAGAATTCATGAGCAGAATGTGAAACACCTGTTTAATCCTGCGTGGGGTGTGGAACCAGGGGCCACATCTGTCACCAGACAAGCCTTTCGTCCCCACGCGCACACGTTTTACCGTAATCGCGGGCGGCGGATGACTGCGGGTGACGCACGGACAGGAGGCTGCCTGCCGATTCCAGGTGCTAAGAAATGTTACTGCCTCCACCAAAATGTCTCATTTCTAGGGACCCGGAGGCCAGCGCTGTGGCAGAGAAGCCAGCCCCTGGAGGACGGCGCAGGTGACCGCAAGCCGCCGGGACAGGAGCACCAGGTGCTGCCAGCAGCGAGGTCAGGACGAGACCAGCAGGGTAACCCAGGCCCCAAGCTGCTGAAACATATTAAGGTTCAAGGACTGGATAAAAAGTAGAACTGTCGTATCCGGGCCAGAAGCAGGGGCCAGGCTGGGGGCCACAGATGCAGGAAGTCAGAGCACAGGGGAGACAGAGGTGGTGAGAGGTGGGGACACGGCGGGCTTGAGGAAGACCGAGGTCAGCCAAGCAGCCAGCGCCCAGGAAGGTGGGCGAGCGGCCACCACAGCCCATCACACAGTGGCAGCCATGCATGCTTCCTTTTCCTCTCTCCCTCCACCCCTCCTCTTCCCTCCTCCTCCTTCCCTCCCTTCTCCCCCTCCCTCCCCTCCTCCTTCTTCCTCTGTCTGTCCTCCTACCCCTCCCTCCTTCTCAAGGAGGCCCCTCATGGGGCCCCCATGCCTCACCCCACACCCCCGCCCTGTGACTTCCCCCATTCCCTCAGCACCTGAAAGTGTCTGTCTGTTCGCTGACCTGCCTCTGTCTCCCCACCGCCACATGCGGACCCTGGAGAGCAGGCCCCGTGTCTTGACCAGCCCTGCTTCCCCAACGCTGAGCTCAGTATCACAGACACTCAGAAAAAGAAGGTAAGAAAGACAAGGAGTGTGTCCTACCCCTGCCCCACACCGGAACACAACAAGACACCTATATATCAAGTTCATGTCTATTTTGAAAATCCAGGCTTTTTCCACCTGGTATCCTGCTTGGAATTCTTTCTCACAGGAAGGTGCCCAGGACCCTGAGTTGGGCACAGCTGACCCGACACTGTCCCAGGCAGCTTACCAGGGTGGCTGGAGCTCAAAATGCCTGTGGTTCTGGGGTGCTTGGGTGGCTCAATCGGTTAAGCACCGGACTTTGGCTCAGGTCATGATCTCACAGTTTGTGGGTTCGAGCCCCGCGTCGGGCTCTGTGCTGACAGCTCAGAGCTTGGAGCCTGCCTTTGTTTCTGTGTCTCCCTCTCTCTCTCAAAAATAAATAAACGTTAAAAAAAATTTTTTTTTTTTAATGCCTGTGGTTCTGACACAGTGAAGCTGGTAGTCTGACTGGGTCGGCAGTTAGGTCAAACAGACGCTAAATGCAATGTGCCCACGATAACATATTCTGGGTAAAATGCACACCCCATTTAACGTCCTCACATGTGCCTCCTCGTGTCCTCTCATCACCTGAACAAACCAGGAAACGTGCCTTCGCTGTCCTCCCCACGAAGGGTGAAATATGGCCCCACGGCGCCTGTGCTTCCTGTGGCTGATTTTTGTTCCTGCCATGTCACCTTGACTCTTCTGGCACTTGTGATTTAGAAGTGTGTGCTCGGCTCAGCACAAACGAATTTTCAAGGCAGACGCAGTCTTCTGTGCTGTGAGGGCCAGATGGGGTTTTTATTGACTCGTGCCACCGTTGAGCATAATCAGGCACAGGCAAGAAACAACAGCCACCGAGGAGGCCAGGCTGGCGTTGTGGCGGCCGGGGCTGGCCCGCCCCAGAGAGAGGGCCTCGTGGATGCCCTGAGCTGAGGCCGGGCAAGTCTGCACACCCACATGTGCCCTCAGCAGGGGGGCAGCGAGCAAAGGCAGGAAAGTCCAACGGCCGCTCTGTTAGGGCCGCTCCCAGACACTGCGCTGAAGCTGAACCAAGAGCCCCCAGCTATTCCCTCCTTGGTGACCGTCACCCAGGCATCCAGGCGGGCGGGGGCGGGGGGGGGTGTGGGGAGGGGAGTCCAGCGATGGGCAGCTCCTGAACCTCCAGCCACTCGGGCTGCAGAATCCCTCCCGGTGTGGTCGTTCGTGGAACAGCCGTCATGGGAGAAGCCACGCAAAGCATCTGCGTGTCCTTGATCGACAGTCCATGCTGCTCTCCAGGTCATCCTGCCGCCGGAGCTGCGACCACTCAGCCCCCTAGGTCTCTTCCCAGCACCCTCGAAGCCCCACTGCCTCCCTTGCCTCCAATCCAGATTTGTTTGCATTGATTTCAAATACAGGGAAACATACAGAATAATAATATGAACGTCCAAAAATCATCATCGGTAATTAACAAATGTTCTCAGTTTGTCATTTTGGCTTTCTCATCCTGACCCTGGAAGCAGGTTGGTTAAGAAACTGGTGTGTATCTATCCAGTTCCAAACTATAATGCTTTGCATATAAATAGAAATGAGTAAGTATACATATTTATACATAAACCATATACATTTACCTATGCACTTCACACGCATGAAAATATGTGTTATATGTGTGTGTGCATATATGTTAATAAACAACATATGGCATCGTTTTATTCTTTCTAAAATTGGTATCAATGGTGTCACGCTGTATATCATTGTATGGAACTTGTTTCTTTCTCTCGACCTTGTGTTTCTAAGGCTTGTCCAGGCTGAAGCACATTGCAGAGGGATTGGCCATGCTCCAGGAGAGGGCACAGCCCTCCAGACTGCCAAGTAGGCCCAAGACTTCAGATGCCAGCCACACACTCGGGGTCCCCAGGGCCACCATCACGTCTGACCACCTGGCTGCAAATCCTGGGGTCCCCAAGATTCCCTCAGGTTTGATAATTCACTAGAACACCTCTCAGAATGCAGGAAACACTGTATTTACAATTACAGATTTATCATAAGTACAAGGATACAAGTAAGAGCCGACCACAGGACAGAGGCAAAGTCTGGGAGGGCCCACGTACGAACTTCCAGCCACCCCCCGTGGAGTCCTGGACGGTATTACTTCCTCCCGGCTTTCGTGTACGACCGCACTGCAGAGCGTGGCTCATCCGGGAAGCTCACCCAAGCCTTTGTTTTCCAGAATCTTAACTGGGGCTTGACCACGTCCTGCCCACTTGGCTGAGATCAGAACTGATCAGAACTGATATGATGGGTCCTAAAGACCCCGTCATAAATCACACTGCTGGACTGTCAAGTGGCCAAAGCTCCCATCAAACGAGGATGCTCCTGCCGGGTAGAACCTTCCAGGGGCCTCGAGATGACATCCCTGAGGCTGAGGGTGGAGACTGGACCTGCCTGGGTACAGCTGATTCCTCACACGCACGTAGAGACCCAGTCCCTTCGCTCTACCTTCCACGTGGAGCTCCATCACCCACGCCTCCTCTTGATGCTGGATCGAATCACGCCCCTGGAACACCTCTCCAGGCCTCAGCGTGATAGCGACATCCAAATGTCCCCAGTTCAGATTCCTGGCCCTACTCCAGCCCTCTGGGAGATGATGACCAAAAATCTGTGTTTCTCTCCGTTCTTTTTTTTTTTTTAATGTTTTTTTCTTTTGAGAGACAGAAAGAACACAAGCTGGGGAGGGGCAGAGAGAGGGAGAGAGAGAATCCCAAGCAGGCTCTGCTCTCAGCGCGGAACCCAACATGGGGCTCGATCCCACAACTCCAGCATCATGACCTGAGCTGAAATCAAGAGTGGGACACTTAACTGACTGAGCCACCCAGGCGGCGCCCAAAATCTATATTTTTAATAAACTCCACCGACCATTCCGATGTTTACGAAACACTGAAAATTACTGTTATAAGCACACTCCAAGGTTTGCCGACTTAATCAGAACTATGTACGTGACCTGTGGATGTACCACGCACAGGTATTAACGACGGGCAGTTCTCTCCCCCTCCCCCAATACTTCCCAACCGCGAGCCTCATTCCAAGGTCCAAAAGCAAAATCAACAATACATGCGCCCAGATACATGGTGCTGTTTTTCCAGTAAGAGGTAATCCCAAAGTAGATTCTGACCAAACTGAATGAAAAAAAATCCTTGAATAAGATGAAGAAGTCCAATGTCTATTAATGATATTTAGGTTATTAACTTAAGCATACACATTTTTATCCCATAGAAAGTATCAACGTGGAAACATTAATTTCTCCATCTCGCGTCTGCTGAGATGACTTCATTCAGACCCCGCGCACGTCTCTCCCATCAGCGTCTCTGCCATCTCCAGGGCGCCCATCTGAATCATCTAGCATACTTTTCCAAGTACCTCATTTTTCCTTTCATCTCAGATGTTTGCAATTAAGCACTTTTTGATTCCACACATGAATGTGTTTCTGGAAATTGCTTCCTAGTCCAAGTGCGTATTTGTGTGACACAAGGACGGTTTGCTTTTCTTTTTTCTTTTTCTGATACGTGTAAATCACATGAGCTCCAGAGTAACTACTCCCGTGCTGCTTTTTAAAGTGGTTCTTGACAGACCTGTGTCCAGTAACACACAAGGCTTGGAGACGCGAGGTCCCACCTCATGGGATAATTGCCAAATCTGTGCTAAGTCGTCTTTATTGCTTTGAAAAAAAAAACCCTCCGCTACCAATCCTGACATGTGCTCCCTCGATAAGCACCCAAGCTGGGACTGAATGAGGCTCTTTCAGCCTCAAGTGTCTTCCTGAGTCAAAACTGTGTTATTCAAAATAGGGAGAGAGCTACATGAGATGAAAGGCATTTGAAAACCTGAAACACAAAGTCACTCCCATCTTCTGAGGAATGATTTAAAAAAAACAGTTCTTAGAGTGAGGCGTATGTGATAAATATCATCTCGTAGTTGAAATCTGATCATCAGGATACACAGTGAGAACATGCCACAAAAATTCGAATTCAGATTTTTAACTACGCTCTGGAGGAAAGAAACAAAAAGAAGGTAACACCGCCACACTGCAGTAGCACCCCCCCAGGCCTTGAAAATAATTTAGACCTTTTTTCTAATGCTCCCAATACTATATGAACGCGGCAAGAGAAATAGTCTATTTTCCCCTATTAGAGTCCCCCCCCAAAGGGATCTGCTGCCTCAGCAGTCACCAGGGAGAGCTTGAGAAGTCTGGAGAAGGAAGAGAGACCGCCCCTCCTCTCGGCAAGAGGGAGACCAGGCAACACGGAGGCGGGGGACATCACGGTAAGCCCAACCGTTCCCACTGATGTGCGTCCCCGCCAGCCACTCCAATGACCAGGAGCGACACCAGAGCATCAACATCCTTCCTTACGGATCCCGGCACGTCTCCCATCAAAAATACAACCGCTGAAGAGAAATCACAGGGAAGAGTTGCATTCTTCAGAGAAGGCCTGCGGAAGGGCTGTATTTCCAAGATGAGCTCTGTCAGCACAGCCGAGTCAGGGCGCGGCCAACAGAAGCATGTCCGGTGTCCCCAAGTCCAGGGACTACCTGCAGGGCATTCCCCCTCCGTCTGGAAATGGAGGGCATTGCTGGGCCACAGGTGCCTTTACACGAGGAGAAGAGGGCCATCTTGGCGGGCTCTCCCAGCCAGTGACGTCCTGTGCCTCGTACGTCTACCAGGAGCGTGGGAGTGTTCAGAGGTCACTCTGATCTAGGTTCTATTTTGCCACCCACTGGGGAGCCCCACCACTGCAAGCTTCTTAAATCTCTGTTCTAGTTAGATGTGAACTAACTGCTCCCATGCACACCCGGGCTTGGAGAAGGGGGTCGGCCACAGGACCAGACCCTGGCATTCCTCTCCAAGAAGCACTATTTCTTAGTTATTGCATACAATCTCGAGATATGCCACCGTCCCGTCCATTTTTAACAGAGGTGATGAAGCAGGTGGGACCCAACGTGCCGGGCCACCGCCACAGAGTCTGTTAATGAACGGGAGGGAGAGGAACTGTTTGGACTTCCTCATCCTGAAGCCTGAGTACCTGCACACCAACACATTAAAACCCTCCCAGCAAATGCTACCTGTTCAAGAGCTATGCTCTGAAAAAGAACGGACTACAGAGCCTGCTTCCAAAGTGTCTAAAAGTGCTGTTTCCAGACTGAGAAAATGAAGGTTACTCTGGAAGCACATGCATTTAAAGGGCCAATGTCAAAAGCGAGCGTTTAATCGACGAATACCTCTCATTAAAAAGCAGTAAGTGCGAAAATACATGCCAAGGACGTGTGCGAGAACATTCCTTCTTTCCATTCATTCTTGTCCTTCTGCAGCATACATCTAGCCTGTGCTGGTGTTCCCCAAGGAAGCATCCTAGCAGAAGCAGGAAGGTGAGACCAACAGGGACAAAGGTGTTCCGAATGCCCTCCGTGATTGAAACTCTGCTGTCAGATTTTTGGCCGTGACTCCCCCACCACCCAGTCACAGGTGCCTGTATTTGAATTTCCATAGTTACCCTCATCCCAAACTTAAAATTATAGACTTTTTCCCAGCTGCTTTTTAAATGCGACATTATAATTTTGAGGAAGCATCATACGTAATTACATTTAATAGACAGAGAATTGATGGAAACACTTAGCCAGAACAAAAAGCCCGGACCTAATTCTGTAAACATGCTATTGTACAGTAACCCCCAATGAGTTTGTTCTTAAACCTCCTAATTAATTTTTAATTAAAAAGCTCAAAGATGCTATTATACTTGTTGTTTTAAATGGCGGTCTCAGGCAAGTGGAAACGACTGAGTGCTGGAGACAAATATCTCCCATTAAAATCTGTGTTAATGAGAACGGCTGTGTTCGGGGTTTCCGAGATGGAAACAGAAACAGACACCACCATTTAAGGGAGCCATTGGATGAAGGCTTCCTTCCCTCAGCTCGTAGAGATATGTGTACATGGAGGGTGATGGGTTTTGGTATACAAGCTGTCCAAACTTTTATTTAAACATATCCTTTTCCTACCCTTTCCAAAACCAAGCTAAATATAGCTTGCCTGTTCCATGGAGAATTGTATGTCACACTTTTGCAAGCCAAAGGCGGCTTCTGCTTCCAGAGATGCTCAGTCTCTCTCCTGTCCCAATGCCTTCCTGATGGGCAATGAAACCAGTCCCCTCTTCGCTGCCCAGGCAGACACTTCCAGCCTCCCCACCTCACCATCTCCATCCCTCCTCCTGATCCAGCAGGAGCTCTGTGGTGATGCAGTCACGGAAACCTCGTTTCTCTGGCCACATGGGTGATGTCACCAGGGGAGAATTATTAATAGCACCACAAACAGCAAGGGTCTCTTTTCAACAACGCAATCTCTTTTTTTTTTTTTTTAACGTTTATTTGTTTTTTTGGGACAGAGAGAGACAGAGCATGAACGGGGGAGGGGCAGAGAGAGAGGGAGACACAGAATCGGAAACAGGCTCCAGGCTCTGAGCCATCAGCCCAGAGCCCGATGCGGGGCTCGAACTCACGGACCGTGAGATCGTGACCTGGCTGAAGTCGGACGCTTAACCGACTGCGCCACCCAGGCGCCCCTAACGCAATCTCTTTATAACAGAAGGGAAAGTGTTTCAGAAAGACCAACGCACTGCTTGCCTGTGACTCAACCACGGTCAGGACGCCATCAGAGGGGTGCCCTCTGCCGGCCTGGCTGCGCAGGGAATGAGCCACTTGGAGGGGACTGTAACTCAGAAGTCGTGGTGCCATGCTCACCGGCTGTACTCTTTAATTAAAAGGGGAAGTTTCCGTGGCTGCCGCTGCCATTGCTGTTTCTAAAATGCCCATGTATCAGTGTGCGTGTGACGGGTTTCCCCTCTTCCGGTTTTCCAAGGAAAGTTCCCAGTGCTAGCCAGCCGCAAATTCTGGGCCAGGGTCCCTCATTAGGACGAACTGTTATCTCACGTTTATGCTGCGTTCCCCCCTATGACCCAGGAGTTCTCTTCCCTGGCCCTCCTGACATTTGGGGTGGACAGCTCTCTGCTGTGGGGCCGTTCTGTGCACCGTAGCATGTTAAGCAGCATCCTTCACGTCTCCCTACTACATTGACAGTAGCGAGCCCCCAACGTTGAGACAAGCAAAAATGTCTCCAAACATCGCCAGGTGTCTTCGGGGGAGGGGCAAAATCACCGCCAGCCAGCCGGAAACGACTACTCCAGATTTAACAAAGGTGGACTCTCGGTTAAGGAAACCATCTAGAGAGAAGCGAGAGGATGAATACTGATGTGGCAGGGACGATTATTGACACAACGATTCACCATAAGGCTCTTGGATTTGCTCAGGCAATTAGGAGGAAGGCTTCGTGTTTGTTTGTTTACCTGAAGCAAGCCTGTGTGTGCATGTGTGTGTACGGAGGTACACCAGCGCATGTTTGTAGAGAGACTGGCAGGAAGTAACGGGTGTTGGGCAAGCAAGAGATCCCTTCAACTAAACGTGGAGAGCTCATTTATGCCCAGCCTGCCAGGAACATCCCTGTCTGTCTGGTTTTCTCAGAGAGCTGCTGAAATCCAGGACGAGAGCTGAGAGACCACATTAGAGTTCACCAGTGAGGCAACGCGGGATGCATGCGGGCGTGTCGTGTGGGACGGCGTGTGCCTGCACCTGCTGCGGGGGGCGCGGGCCGCAAACCACACAGACCGACCTGTGAACCCACACAGGTGCCCTCGAGTAGTTAAAAGGCTGAGGGCACATTCAGGAATTCCCCGAGAGGCGTGAGTTCTGTTCTCTTGTGCCTCACTCTACCAAACGGACGTGCTCTGAAAAGCTATGCCACGTTTTTTGCAAATTGAAGGACAATTCGCAACATTTTTTTTAATGTTAAGAAAGGACAAATTCTTTCGAGAAGGGGAGAAAATCTTTCTGTTAAGTGGAACATCTCTCTCAATTTACCTTTTTTTTTCTAAATTCGGACGTTGGAGGTTTCGCCAACAAGGACCATGAAAGACACAGTGTAGTGTTTCCGTAGCACGTGGAAAACAGAAGCGATTATACACGAGAGGAACAAGTTTTCCGGCATTCGACAGTTAGGAGAGGCGGGTTTGAGTTCTGGCTCAACCAGACAGCCACATCATGCCTTCCTTCTTGATCTTCGCAGGGCAATAAAACCTGTCCTCTTTACCTCCCAGGGTGCGTGGGGGCCACACGTGCAGGAAGGGCTGGGAGAAACAGTCATTATTTGCAAATGCTGGTGACTCTTTAGCAAGAAAACATTTCTTCCGGTGGAAGTTAGAGAAATAGCAGTGTAGATAACTGAAGACCTCTGTAGAATTAACTTCTTGGAAATTCCTCGCAGGTTCCCAGCTGCCTCAGCCCACAGCAAAGCTTATCTCCCTAGGTTTTGAGGTCACCTCCAGCCCTTAGCTTTCCCAGTTGATGACTTCTCTCTCTCTAAAAGTCCCTATTTTTAGCTGTTTTCACAGGGGCACCCAGAGGCAAATATTATACAGAAACCGCCACATTCGGACTGTGATAATCCCTACCTGCCAGCTGGGAAGTTAACCTCTGTATAAAGAAAGGAACTGGCTAAGGAATATGGCATGTGCAATTTGGGCAAAGCAATGCTAAGTCAACTGAAATCCTTTTTCAAGCATCCTCAAGCATTCCAGAAGCCCCTGACAATATGTTAATTACAAACCATTCTTATCTATTCAGAAAACCAGGGGAGACTCCTTGGCTTGAGGAAAGGCACTGTGTTGGGAGAAATAGAGCCACTTTCCTTCCCAAAATCCTGTCCCTCAGTGTGCTGCCATTCCTAAACAGAGGGCCCCAACCTCATTCACAATTCCCAAGTGATGACTGTATTTCATTTCTTCTGTGACAAATAAAATCACCAGGAAACGGGCAAGTGATACCTTGATCTCCGGCCCCTTCCAAATCCAACTTCTAGCATACGTCAGATCTCTTCGATGATAAATCTCAGTCACTCACATTTTCACCCACCTCCATCGCCAATTCTCCCACGTTCTGGAATTCTCCACCCTTTGGGACTGCCTTGCAGCTATGTGAACCCAGCAGCCCTGTGATCGTGGGCCACGAGCCACGGCTTTGCAATTGGAGTAGGACGTCAGTGAATCTCTGCATAGTCCCTGCCACCAAGCAGGACTGAGCATTGGACGAGTTTCCCCCAAGATCGGCTGAGCCTCTGCGATGCCTCACATCACACGTGGCTAGGATCTCGGGTCTTGAGGAAGGGGTGTTTGAGTTTGTTTTTGTTTCCAAACTTCACTGTGCACCAGCCTTTTCCCTTCCAGGGGAGACAGACTGGTTCTGCACATCATTACCAGCCTCAAGGGGCATTCTGGAACCTCTCTGAGAGGAGGTTCCCTACCACGGCTGTTATCAAATCCAGCATCCTAGATTCTAATAAACCACCATGTTTATGAGCAGATCACCAAGACTGCAAACGTCTACAACATTCACTCACTCTTCACCCTCTGGACTCTGCCCATGAAAGAAGTTGGATCGGGGTAGATTAAGAATTTCTAAGCCGTACTGTCTCCCTAGGGCAAGCGCCCACACATGAAGAGGACCCCACTTTACGCAAATGGACTATTCCCGAAGAACTGGGGACCTTGCGAGATCTGAGATCCATAGGTGTGCCTCATCATTGGAGGTATAATGAACATTCATTTTTAGTGTCTATCATCAATGGTAAGGTTCTTTTTTTTTAACATTTATTCATTTTTTGAGAGAGACAGAGACAGAGTGAGAGCAGGGGAGGG
This sequence comes from Puma concolor, assembly GCF_028749965.1. NCBI lineage: Eukaryota > Metazoa > Chordata > Mammalia > Carnivora > Felidae > Puma > Puma concolor. The sequence goes on along the minus strand of NC_141669.1, from coordinate 138,187,624 downwards.
GCAGAGAGAGAGAGGGAGACACAGAATCCAAGCAGGCTCCAGGCTCAGCTGTCAGCACAGAGCCCGACGCGGGGCTTGAACCCACAGACTGCGAGATCATGACCTGTGCTGAAATCGGATGCTTAAACACCTGAGCCCCCCAGGCCCCCAACATGGTAAGGTTCTTGAAATGTTAATGTTTTTTTTTCCTCTTCTGTCAAGATTGCAATTCCATATTTCAGTCCATGAGCTATGAAAAAAAAAGGCTGGCATTTCTGACTGTGTGCCATGCACTCGCTGCACAGCTTACATGCGTTAAATTCCCGGCTCTCACAGCAAGTCCAAGAGTTAGACAGTATCGTCACTTCATTCACAGATGAGAAACAGAGACAGGGAGTCAGCAACTTTCCCAGGTGCTGCGGGCCGAATGTTTGTGTCCCCCCAAATGACCCCCACAAATGCAACAGAAATGCTAATGCGTAAGGTGACAGTGTTAGGAGGTGGGGACTCAGGGAGGTGGTTAGGTCAGGGGGGTGGGCCCTCACGAATGGGCCCAGTGCCATTATAAAAGAGACCCCAGAGAGGTCTCTGACACCCTCCACCATGTGAGACACAGCAAGAAGACAGCCATCTAGGAACCAGGAAGCAGGTCCTCATCAAACACCAAACCCGCTGGTGCCACGATCTCGGACTTCACAAGTTCCACAACTGTTCAGAGTGTCTGCTTCTTATCTATAACTCATCCTGTGGCATTTGGTTAGAGCAGACTGAATGTACGGAGACACCAAGTCACTCCTAGTGAGAAACAGAGGCAGACAAGACCCCAGCCAGTCTGAGCGGGGCCCCTGTGTTCCTCAGCACGCGGTCCACCTACTACGACACCCAAGCACCTCCACTGCTCTTCCTAAGACACGCCCCCCAGTACGTGCTTAATCTGTGCCTGACACAACACTCAGCCTGGAGAAATGCCTGAGACTTCCATTCACACACCAAGACAACTGGGAGTAATAGGAGACACACCCAGCATTGAGGGGCCCCAGAAGGACTAGACTAAAGACAAGACCCGTGGGTCAGGCCAGCCCAGTAGTGCCCAGGCCCCCCGGCTCTTGCCTGTACCTACGAGTGGAGCTCCAATGTGCTCCCCACTATGACCTAGGAGAGGTGCCCTTGGCTGGCCAGTCTCTGACGTCTCTCATCAGCAGTCATGAGACTTCAGGCAAATCACAAGCAGTGGCTGCCTGGAAAAGGTTGGAGGCTGTCGTCCAGCAAGGAGTCTGTGAGGATGCAAACACGCAGAGCTAATGAACCGAGGAGAGACGCATCGGGTTTGCTTCCTTCGGCTCCGTCTACAGTGACCTCCAAGCGTTTTCATCGCTCCGGGGATAATTGATTTGTGAGCTCTTTGATTGGAAACACACCATTTTCACCAGGTGGAGGCAGCGCTCTATGGGGGCAGAAGAACATGTTTTCTCATGGGCTCTGCAGAGCCGTGCTGGAATAAATAAGACACCGCTGAGTAATGAGGTAATGACAGATTGTGCCTTAGTCTTGAAGGGCGTCATTATGTAGGAAGGACTCGTGGCTCGGGACTGTCCGCTATGGGATGCTCGACTGGCAAGCTCCAAGAAACAAGACCACAGAAGCCTGTGTGTGCCTCACTCCATCTACTTAGGCTCCTGAAATTCTGAGAGATTACGGATTGTCACCTACTCAACAAGGGGCTTAACTAGCTTGACTTTTGTTTAGTTCGTCAGAAAGACGGCTCCTGCCCCCAAGACCAACGCTTGTGGGGGGACTCAATACACTCTGACCCTAAAACGCTGACTCAAGTTACATCAAGATGTAGTCACACACATATGAGTAGTGAAGTCTCTTTGCTACAGAGGCAAAGCCTCTCTTTGCCTGCAATCCACGGATAAAACACCCTCCTGTCTGTTGCTGAAAAGGAATGAATTACACGAGGAATTGGCAATGAAAGTGCGTTTTCATTAGCATCTATTGGGTGCTAGGGAATTACCAATCAGAAGGAAAGCTCTCTCAGAGCAGCACTAAAGAAATGCATTTTCCTTCAGTTAACAGGCTGAGCACTGAGGGCTAGCAACAGGCACCTTTTGTTTCCCCCGGATGTCTCAGAAGGTGGTGGTCTTCACGACAGACGTGAAGGACCCTTGCTCCCATCCACAGCCAGCTGCCACTCGTCCGGCAGGGGAGCAGGAAACTACTGGTTTGTCTCCCCAGAGCCTGGGGGGCGACTCCCGTCTTGAAACACCCAACGTCCGCTCCGTGCCAGGCACTGGGCACCTGTTGTCAGTGGTCAGTTACAGGAACTCTCCCACTAGCATGGGTGAAATGGAAATAAACTTCACATACACCCAGAAATCTCTCAGATTCCAGCTCATGGAAGGCTATGTGCTCTAAGAATTGCCCAAGGGTTCAGCCTCCCTCCTGGGATGGAGAGTGACTGATCACTCACGGGGAGACAGGACCACCCGGTCAGGTGTGCATCCTGGAGCTGAAGTGAGTGGCCTTGGTCACGTATGTGTTTCCCTGAGCTGATTGTCTAGTCTGGGTCATCTGAGTTACCCTGTGCTGATCTGGTCAGACCTGGTCACGTATGCTTGCCTCCCTGAGCTGACTGATTAGTCCTGGCTGCGTGTGTGTGTGTGTATGTGTGTACATATGTGTGTGCATGTGTGTGTGTGCGTGTGTGTGTGTTTCCAAGCTGATTGGTTAGTCTAGGTCATGTGAGCATCCTGAGCTTGGCTTGGCCAAGGTGCCCATCCCCAAAGGGAGGTGGAGAGATTGATCCAAATGAAATGCACTCTGCACAGGAAAGGGGGGGTCCTACTAGCAGAGATGGAAGCAATACTGGGCAGGCAAGACCCAGCCTCAGCCACGTGGCTTGCATTCTAAGAGCCGTGTGCAATACTGGTGTTATCTGCATCTTACAGGTGGAAACACTGGCCCAGTGAAGGGAAATGCTTGGCCCGGCCACAGAGCTGGTGAATGGTGGTCCAGGATTCCAACCAGGGCTGTGAAAGCCCAAAGTCTGCAGCGTTTTCTGTGGCCTGCTCCACACTTCACCTCTTAGCTCTGGACTTCAAACCCTGCTAATGCCATTAACACACGACCCTCAAGAACAGGGTGCAGATACCGAGGGGTCACCCAAGGAAGGCACGTTATGAGCCTGTTTACAATCCCACATGGACAAACTATCTTCTAAAAATGCCCCGTCCCGGCCAACGGAGAGCAGGAGAGCAGGATGTGGCTCATACAACCGCGACAGGGCAGGTGGGCACACAGCGCAGGTGCAGGGATCCGAACGGCACTAAAGGTCAGCTAAAGAGCAAGGAAGTGCAGGGCAGGGAAATCGGTGGGGCAGGTTCCTGGGGCAGCTCAGAGGCTGAGGCGCCAGGAGGCAGGAAATGAATAACAAATGTGGACATCCTTATCAAAGCTGAGATCCCTACAGGTAGGTTGCTGGGACTCATCTTGCACTAGGGATGACAGGGCTCTTTCTAGCAACCCACATAATAAATGGTCCCACGGAGGAGCTTGGGTCAGATGCAAACAGAGCCCCGTGCCTGCGGCCACGTTCTGTGTCCCTTACCACTTCCCACAGACTGTCATGCACGGCCGCCATTTTTCCAACTTCGTCCTCCTCCTGCCAGCCCACCAGGTCTGGCAACAGGCACTGCTGCTCCTTGTGACCATGGTCCAGGCCCTTGCACAGCAGGTGCTCAACCCAGGGCCGGGGAATAATGTCCACGCATACTGAGCAGAGAACGGCTCCAAGGACCCAACCACATTTTTATTATTTGTGGTCTTCAGAGTCCTGGCTACAGAGACCACTGGCCTGTAGAATCCAAGAAGAATACCATTGACCCAGAAGGTGTCACCATGCTGCCCTGGTCCCAGCCTGAATCAAGGGGAACCCTCAGGAAGGCATTACGATGCCACATCTCACTGCCTTTCCCCGTTCCCTCCTTCTCCATGGGCAGAAGGAGAACCTCCCATCCACTCATGCCAGGCGCTCACTAAGTAGTTCCTGAGCACCTACTGGGTGCCAGAGGCTCAGCTACGTCCTTTGGCTACACCGACGACTGAACAGGATACACAGACCTGCCTCCATGGCAGAGCTCGCAGAGAATACGAGTGGACAGATCAACAAGGTATTTTAAGATGGCGACAATGTCATAACCAGAACCAGAGTGATTGAAAAAAGGCAACTTTCTATAAGATGCTCAGGTAAGCCTCTGACAGGAGGGGACAAGTGAGCGGAGACCGAGGAGCTGCTAGAATGCACCAGAGCAAGAGGGTCCTGAGGACAATCAGAGGGCAGGGGCAGTGGCATCTGAGACCCGTCCACTGGGCCAAATGGAAGCCCTCAGCACGAAGGAAAGGACTTTCTACAAGTATATGGCCTTTGACTCTCACTCTAAGTACGAGATAACAGAGGCAGCTTTTCTGCCCCCGAGCTCATTTCCAAGTATGAGGCAATATTAGACATTCGAGGGTCATTAATATCATTTAACAAGGTGCCCCTTAAATCCCCCTGACATGTCTTTCCACCAGGTGAGAAGCCTCTGCCTCGGGGAAGACTCAGAAGAAGGGAAGAGGGACCCTCATGCTCCTCACACACCCCTACATCCTGTTCCCAAGACCCTCGAGCACGGATGTGAGAAGGGCAGGCCCCGTCCCAGTGCCCGGGTCAGGCTTAGTGGGCACTCGGGAGAGGGATGAGCAGGTGGCCTCTGGCTCTGCACGCTGAACCCCTTCCCACACCAGCCCCCGTCTCCCGTACCGACCGCGGTGGAGAGGCGGGCCTGGGTGAGGGAGGTCCCGAGGAACATGGCCACGTCCCTGGGGACAAGAGACAGAGGCACACACTCAGGGAAGGGCCCAAACAGCGGAGCGCCGGTGCAGATGCTGGCAGTGCGGGCCGGGCTGGGGGAGCCCCGCCAGGGGGCACTGTACGGTCCTGGTGTGAAGCAAGGTAGCGCAAGAAGCCAAGCAAGGGCTTTGAGCAGATGAAGAACAGGAGACCAGCCCTCGAGAGAGGTTAGGGTGTGGGGCTTGGGTTTTACGAAGCCCAGGAAAATCAACAACAGCACCCGGGACTTGTGTGTTTCCACGTGCCAGGAATAACTCTGCCAAGCACTTTATAAACATGACTTCATTTAATCCCTGCGGAAGCAGGCAAGGTAAGAGCTGTAGGGGTCTGTTTTCTGGCCGAGGTCATATTGCCAGGAGAAGGCAAACCCTGACCACCACTGTGTTACGACCTAGGGTTCCTCTGCCTCGGCACAACTCACTTCCAGCCTGAGTGATTCTCTGTGATGGGGGCTGTGCACCGTGGGAGGGTCAGCAGCCTCCCTGGCCCCCACCCCCTCGATGCCTGCAGACATCCCCAGGTGTCCCGTGGGGAGGGGACAGCCCCCAGGTCGAGAACCACTGGTCTAAACCAGTGCTCTGTGTTCGTCGGCCCCAGAGAGAGAGTCTGGGCCAGGGTGAATGAAGAGCTGAGACCATACTTACTTGAAGGCTCTCGGAGGCTGGGGAGGAAATTAATTCGGCAGGGAGCAGATTCCACACTTCAGGTGGGTTGAGGCGTCTACAGCACTGTCAAAGATCTCTGGAGGCTGTGGGAGGCTTGCGTCCGCGCTGATGTGACAGGCTCTAAAACAAAAAGATGTCAAGGGAGTGAGCGGTGACCCTGAAGATCGGGATGCAAATGAAGTCTGCCGGCCGCAAGGAAAGGAGAGAAGGACGTGACGTGTCAGAAGACACTACGTCAGAGACCGAGAGAAGGAAAGGTTGGGAAGAGACTGATGTCCAACCACAGACGGAGAGAAGCGCGGTGCTGTGCCGCCAACGGGAAGGGCAGGAACCTGTGCGAACGGCTGACTGAACATGACCGCGAAGCCAGAACGAAGGTAGAGCTGACTTCCACAGGTACTTACTTAAGAGACACACGTGCTTATAAATACCTGTGGCCGTGTGGCCTCAGACGGAGCTCTCAGGATGAGAAGTGTGGTGTCCCAAACTTACCTGCGGCCACCCAGGGCTGATGGCAAGCAGGAGCTCAGCACCTCACCTTGACCGGAGAGGAGCCCAGAGGAGCAGGTGGTCAGGACTCCCCACGAGCCGACACCCTTGACCCGCCACCCGGCCCTGCGCCACCCACCCCGCCCACACACCCGAACCAGTGGCTCTGCCCTCCAGAAGCACCAGCTTCTTGCCCGCTGGGAGCCCCTTGCTCAGCTGCCTGCCCAGCCCTCAAGTTCAGCCAGCGCCTGGCTTCCTGAGGAACAGCGGGCAAGCCCAGCACCCCAGCATCAGCCGCTCTCCCTGAATGTTTTCTTTCAGCGTAAAAGAGAAAGCGACTCCTTCTCTTCCGGTGAATTTTCCAGGAAAGAGTCACCGTTTTCCTGGCTCCTCTCTCTTCTGTGGAAGCCTGGGAGCTCTTTACCTTTCTTCCCGGAACCCAGTGCTATTTATTCCTTCCAAGCAAGTGTTACACAAACAGTTCCCTCCAGCTGTATTTACTGTGCTCACAAGCCGTTGCTTGGACTGGGGAAATCTGAACCTGTGAATTCGTTTTGCAAAGCAGACGGATGTAATAGTTACAATGTTCCTGCCTCCGACGGAAATGTTTAGCTTAAATAAGAGAATGAGGCTGGCAGAGTTTCCACGTGAATGGACCAGGACCACCACCTGGTTTTTGGTGGAAAAGAAGCCACCGCTGGCAAGAGCTGGTGTCGCCAGGGCAGGGTGCCGTGTTTGAGTTAAGAGGGACAGATGTCGGAGGAAATCTTCCAGGGGGAGAAAGAGCTGTGACTTGGGCCCTTCTCTGCAGTCCCTACGAGGCCGCAGTTCCATCTGCCGTGACCGCACCACTGACTCAGGGCAGACGCGACCCAATGAACATGGTGCAATCATACCCCTATTATTTTTCTGTATCTCCAATTTATTCAGGGAGCAGGAGAGATATTTAACAATTACTTAGCAGCCTTCTTTACAAAACGAGAGGATGAATACAGATAACGCTGGAAAAGATTATTGAGAGCAGAATATTGAATTATCTGCGGATGGGAGCGAGTGCATGAATAATGCATTCTCCGCACCTCAGGTATCAGGGGCATCAGCCCCTCGCGGGTGTTTGAGGCCGGGCTGCTGGGCGGAGCATGGGCGGGGGGACAGCAGGGCAAAATGCTGACATCTCGGCTCTCCCCGTTTTGCAAAGAGACCAGAGCTGCACACGGAACGTGCCGTGCAGAAGCGGTTGCACGTCAACCTCTGTGCTTCTCTGCAGAGCATATTTAATTTCTGCATGGCTGTGGACAGTAATCAGTAATGAAGTCATTAAATGCAAGAGGGGTGGAGAGAGAACTGTCTTCCAACCTTCTCCATTAAATTCAGGTACTTTGGCACATCTCTAATTAAGATCGGGAGGCTTGAGTTCCAATTGACAAAGCACTCCATCCCCATGATACGCAGTCAAGAGTGCTCGAGGGCAGAGCTAATACAGTGAGCGGGTAATGGCTTGGGTAATTCCAATAAAGATTTCCAGTTACACTAGATTCTGGAGGTTAACCGGCACTACCCAGAGAAGGAGCCCGTTTCTGGGTGTGTGGCCAGGCGCCTCCCAGACTTCATGGCTCAGAAAGCTGCCCGGAACCCGAGGACACTGCCCTAGAACCCTTGCGCTCAGGACCCCCTCTTTCCAAAGGGGCAGTGTCTCTCCTCGGAGCTCCGAGATCCGCAGCATAAAATATTCCCAACTGGATTCACTCAGGGGAACAGAAAATAGTCTTGTCAAATCTGTGGGAAAACAGTGGCCAGGTAATTCCTGAGGGAGGGGGATTACATTGTTTTATTTTCCATTCATTTAGAAATTTGGAGAAAACATTTTGACATTTGCTGATTATCCCACTTTTCCCCTGAGGAACTGAGCTCGAGAGCATTAATTTTAGATCCGTATCTAAGAAACACATCTGACATGTGAGTGGGGGAGCAGGGGGTGGGGACGAGGCAGAGGACGTGGGGTGTTTGGCTATTGTAGCTTCAAGAAAGCACTTCTATTTGGGACCAGGAGAGGCACAGAGCCCTGGAGAATGGGGGGTGGGGAGGCCTGTGAACGCAGGAAGGCTCCTCCGCCACCAGGGGTCGCTCTCCACACCCATTGGCTTCCACCCATAGGTGCCCTGCCTCGCAAGGCCAGCAAGCCAACTTACCTGCCCACCTGCAAGAGACAGACACCTGTCCAGGTGAGAAACTAACTCATGGTGGGCACCAAATCAGTCCTGCCCTGACAGTCCTTTTTCAAAAGACCAGGCACCATGTAAGTCACAAAAGGCCAGGTTTTCATAAATTGTCCTTCCAGATGGTTTCTGGTGATGGCCAACATGGAAGTCATTTGCTGGCATTAAGTCTCGCTCCACAGTGTGAATACGGCTTATCTCTGTACCTTTGGATACTCCAACAGAACCCAGACAGATTCCCACTTGGGCTGTAAACTGCACTTAGGCCAAGTGGCCTCAAAAATCTCCATTAAAGCATATTCCTGAATTCTGTGCAGCTTTGATAGCCACATTATTTTCACTGGAGGGATTGCCATCTGTCAATTTTTTTAATGTGGAGTTCTAGAAGTTTATTTCACAAAAGACTTGTTACATTTCTATATCTGCCGACTGCTTTTAAGATAAATTTATAAGAAAATTTAAAAATTAACATTGCCACGTCCAGAAGTCTTCCTTCACTGCTTAAAGCAATTCAGTGAAATAGTCTGTGATGAGTATAAATAACGAAAACCATGCACAAACGTTTAGAGCAAACAGGTGAGAGCCTTCCCTGACCCATGTCCCAGGCCGGCCCTGTCCCACCCCCCAGGGCGGGGGGGAGGGGCAGGAAGCATCTGGTTTGCAAATTTTTTCAAGCCAAGTTTAAAAGTTACACTTTTGTCATGAGAAAAGAAGTGGTTTTAATAAGACATTTTAGAATTTAATAAAGTAACCAAGAAAGCAAGTAATAAAAGCAAGAGAGAGAAAATCTTGATAAAATTATCCCAATGAACATGACCACAGCAGGAATTAATCTCAAACCTACAAAGGAGGCACTGAAGCCACAGCACAGAGCCCCTCTCCAGCAAAGACTAATGAATCCCCACTCCAAGGAACAACAGACAGCGGTTTCTGCGAGAAGCATCGGTATGTTAAATAGACAGTCAGATGAAAATCTTATCACATGGGGGAGGAAAGATTATGGGGATAGAAGAAAATGCAAAATGAACAAGAAGCAAATAAAAATGGATCGGCGGCTCGTTCTGCCATTCTGGAAAACCGAGTCCTCTCTGCTTTCGGTGGCGGCTGAATTTACAAGGAATTGCCTCCTTTAGGCATAATTTCCCAAGAAGGTTCTGGGGGAAACACCAGGCACATTCTTTGTCTGACGGCAAAAATGGATGCTGCTGGGCCCTCCTCGGGACACACCTGCTGTGTGTGAGGATCCTGGCTCAGGCCAAGATGGACGCAGACCCCAGGCCTCCAGCCCCGGCACCTCAGCGCTGCTCTGCAACCTGGCACTGGTCATGACACAGAACTGGAGGTCAGCCAGATTTGGGTTCAAATCCCAGCTATTCCTCACAGAAGCTACAACACTCGGCAACATACTTAAAGTCTATGACACATGATTTACACACACACACACACACACACACACACACACACACACACACACTAAGGATTAAGTACGGCATTCTGAGGAAGGCACCTAGAATAAATACCCAACAACTAGTAGATAATGTAGTTAACGAAGAACACTGAGGTATGAAAATATGGCAGAACAGAGATTCTTAAAAGAAAATCCCAAACGCTATTCTCCCCTGTCCCTATGCACTGGCTAAGCACTAAGGAACAGTCTGGCTTTATGGTTTAGCGATTGATTCACCAGTTGATTGCTAATGAGCGTGGTGATGCCACCCTAACAGCCAAGCATTAACTGAGCACTTGCTGTGAGCTAGACTGTGTCCTCCACACCTGACAAGCATTATCTCCAACCCAATGGGACAGGCACCTTCATCAATCCTACCTCCTGACAAGAAAGCCAAGGGTAAGAGAGGTCAATTTACCTAAGTTAAGCTGCTTCTGAGATTCCAGGGCCCAAATGCTTCCCCTTGACCCCAAACCACGCCATGTACATACCAACTTTATCCAAGGACCGCCATGAGCTTGAGCCAGGCACACGGGCCTTGATCCTGGCAATTCGGATATCAGAGCCGGCACATGTGGCTGTGGCCAGATGGCAGGAGGGGCCACAGGTGAGCTTAGCTGGCACCACCGCAGGGAGGCGCCCTGGACCCCATCTGGAGAAGGCCCATCACCACCTCCGTTTTTTTCCCTTCCAGCAAAATTACTGTGATGTTTCTGTTCCCCTGGTTTGGCCCATCTTTCCCACGAGCCCACGCCTACCCCTGCCCCCGGTGCTCCCACCCTGTGGCACACTGCAGGTCTCCACTGATGACCATGAGACAGACCAGTGGCTGCCTGAGCCCCTTCTCAGTCCATGGCTCTGCCCTGCTCCTCAGCCCCGGTCTTAGGTCCTCACCTCACGCTGGATTTGCGGGGCCATGCATCTGTCCTAGCTGCAGGACGTGTGACCTGGGCCCCATCCCTGGCAATAGCATGGCCCACAGTAGCTGGGGCAGGGGGCATCGCCAGGCCTGGGTGGGCTCCTGTGTGCATGGCCTGTGATCACAAGTCTCGGACTGTCCCAGGGGATTCTGTGAGCTCACCAGAGTCCTTCAATGGGCTCATGGTCATTGAAATGAGCCACGAGCTAGAGAGGGGTCTGTTGTTTGCAACCAAGAACCATGAGCAAGATGGGGAAGTAAAGGAGATGTTTCTTAAAGATAACAGGGAACTAGTTGGGGTGGAGAGGGAGGGAGGGAGGGAAAGTTGCCAGTCTTTGTCCGACAAAATCTAGTTGTTAAACCTTTCCTGTGATCCTGTGTGTGTGTTTCCTTTCACCAAAGCCTCACATCTTTCCTGGTATATTTTCATAGGAGGCTGCTATCCAGGCTTAACCCTGATTTTTGTCCTCTACAAAAACAGCAGTTTACAATGCACGCGTGGACTTTCTTGGCAAAAAGAATTCTTGGCAATGGCAAGAAAGAGGTTTTATTTTTCCCCTGGGCTGTGCTTGGCCACGTAGGAAGGGAAGCAGGTGGGTCTCCCAGGGAGACTGAGCAAGGAAAACGGATGATTTCAGGGTCACTGGAGGGTGCCCTCTGACCCCACACCACATAATGCACCTGCCACTCTGGCTTAGTGGGTCCCGGCCTTCCCGCTCCAGGGACAGAATCTGTTGTAATCAAGTTGCCCTATTTAAGGAAATGGTGTTTGACCACAGAGACCTCCAGGTGACAAAGAGGTGGCTGTGGCGGGGGCTCTTCAGGCAGGGGCGAGGGCAAGGGCTGAAGCAGATGAGGGGGATAAAGAGGGCAGAGAGGCCGACAACGCTTCCAGGGCGGCCCTTCCAACCCAGCCATGGGAAGGGTGAGAGGTAAAACCTCCCACACAGCCTGCTGGTGGCACAAGGAAGCTGTCACTCCAAAGGTGAGGCTGTGCCCCACCGAGCTTCCAGAATCACAGCAAGAACAGAGACGCCTGCCCTCAGGACTGAAGAGTAATTTGTTAATGGAGCACCACGCGGGGGGTCTGCCCTCTGGACGGGTGCACGCAATTAGTTACCGTGCAGGTAGCAACTATCAAACACTTATTAAAATGCGGCTCTGCACCACCCCCCGCCCCAAGCGCCCCCGACTCCACGTGCCCAGTAGGCCAGCTCTCAGGGACACCCCAGCTCATTTATCCTCCAAGTCCAAGCAGCAGGTGGGGGCAGGAGGCGGGATGAGCTGGGGCATCGCGATTGTGGGTCGGGGAGACCACACTGGACGTGGTAAAAAATACATTAGTTCCAGGTTTCATTTTTGTCGCTGCAGAAAATCTTCATTAGCCTCTTGTCCAAGGTCCTGGTGGTTTCCAGAAGGATCCTGAGGTGGGGAGGGTTTCTCCTTGGGTTTCTCCTCTAAGGCAGGAGGAGGAGTGTATGTTGAGTGGCTGAAAATCCCAACAATGAGCCTTGGGGTCCACACTTGGCTCTTTACACTGTAACCTGCCCACGTGCACCGCAGACTCATGGCAACAAGGTCTTGCCCCTGAGCCTCTGATGTGGGTGAGGCCGATGCCCAGATACCCGGGATCAGCGCCTTCTGCAGGAAAGGCTGCTGCGCACAGACCCACGGTTTCCCTCCACACCCTGCGCTTGCCCCGCACACCACGCCAGGCCCTCCTCTGCCCCTCAGCACACAGCGCCAGGCCTGCAGCACAGAAGGGCCCACCCACGGCCAGCTCACAGCCAGGCTGAGGAGCACGTCCAGAGGCCTCTACCCAGAGGGCAGGGCATGGTGGCCACAGGGAAAAGGATGGGTGGTGGGTGCGAAAGGGCTCTGGAGACCAGGCGCCTGGAGGCCGGACCTGCCAGCAATATTCAGCTGAGGGCAAGAGAGGGGACGGGAGCAGCCAAGAATAGCCCTGGAAGGCGGGCAGGTGAGCAGGGCAGTGACAAGAGCCAGGGGGCCCTGCACTGATGTACTTACTGTACATGGGGCTCTTTTAACAGACCACACGCTCACGGAGGGCAGGCCTTGTAGGATTCATTTATTTTTTTAAAAAAATTTTTTTTCAACGTTTATTTATTTTTGGGACAGAGAGAGACAGAGCATGAACGGGGGAGGGGCAGAGAGAGAGGGAGACACAGAATCAGAAACAGGCTCCAGGCTCTGAGCCATCAGCCCAGAGCCCGACGCGGGGCTCGAACTCACAGACCGCGAGATCGTGACCTGGCTGAAGTCGGACGCTTAACCGACTGCGCCACCCAGGCGCCCCAGGATTCATTTAAATGAATAGCTCCCATGCCTGGAGCAGGGCCTGCCCAGCTCAGTGAGAAAGCTGAACTTGAAAAACTAGCAGGGGTCCCCATGAGCCATCTGTATACTCCTAATGAATGCTGTCTTGTCCCCACCGTCCCCATCAGCCCATCCACCAATGGCCCCGAGCATTAGGGAAGTGGGTGAGAGACACCGAGAAGCAGGTCTCCTGGGGCATCTGGGTGGCTCAGTCTATTAAGCCACCGACTCTTGATTTCGGCTTAGGTCATCATCTCACGGTTTGAGCCCCACGTCAGGCGCTCTGCTCTCAGCTCGGCGCCTGCTTAGGATTCTGTCTCTTTCTCTGCCCCTCCCGCTCTCTCTCTCTCTGTCTCTCTCTCTCTCTCTCTCTCTCTCTCTCTCTCTCTCCCCAAATAAGCAAACTTTAAAAAAATAAATAAAAGAAACAGGTCTCCGGTAAGTTGATGCCATTCAGAGCCCACCTACCCACTGCTCTGGCTCAGGCTGGTTCAGAACCTGTAGGCCCAAGGGAAACACAGCTGAGGGGATGATACGAACAGGAGCGCCTGGGGCAGCCGGCGGGAGGGGCAGGGAGGGGGTGTGATTAGGAACCATGCGCATGGATCTCACATTTGGGTCCTCCAGTGCCCCTGCTGAGGCGTCCCCTGGGATCGCCGTCAAGGCGCTGAGAAGTCCCCAGGGCAAGCGTGCACATGGGCCCGCCACAGACATCCGTCACAGTGGATCCACAGGAACAGCAATTGAATCAGATGCCCCACCATCCTCTCGCCGTGGTGGGTAATCAGGCCCCCCTGCCCTGCCATGTAGTGGGTCCAGGAACCTCCCTAAGGGGTTGGGGCCTCCTGAGAAAGGGACCTGAGGCTGACGGGCACTCGTCAGCACACTTTACAAACCCAGACTCAGGGCGGGCGGCACTGGTAATATAACCCCTCATTCCCATGTACAGATTGTAAGACTTGGCTGCCCAATCTCGGTCTCCTTGACTCCAACATCAAGACGTCGTTAACTCCCAGCTTGCCAGTGTCCGATGAGTGCTGGGCAGTGGTGTGAATGTTCTGGATGATTTCCGAGGGACTGAACAAATCAAGGGGGTCACCAGGGAATGTCTGGGGCAAAAACAAACTGGCAGCAGCACCCAGAGAACTTTCAAGTCAAAATAAAGAGGTTTCTTCGCTCTCCAGGCACCTGCTGAGTGCCCCTTACCTGCCTGGTGCCCACACAGTGTCCTGCATCGGCTAAAACACAAACTGCAGGGTCAGACCCAGGTTCGAATCCCAGCTCCACTACTAACCAGCTGTGTCACCTGGGAAATGGCTCACCATCCCCAGTGTCAGTTTCCCCAATTATAAAAAGGGAACCGCATTCTTAATAGGATTCCTATAAAGATTAAATGAAGCAAAGAACATGCCATGTTTAGCTGGGGTCTAGAGTCGGCAATGGGGACATCTGGGGCCAGAAGAGCCTGTTTGGGGCATCTGACCTGGGCACTGAGGGATGTTGGGAACATCCTTGGCCTGTACCCAGTAGATGCCAGGAGTGCACACACGTGCACACACACACACGCATACACACACGCGCAGGCACATGTGCACACACACACACAGTAGTGACAACCACAAATGTCCCCAGACATTGTCGAGTGTCAGCCGGGGGGCAGAATCACCTCTGGTTGAGAAGCATGGCCTCCTTCAGCATTATTTCCTGCTGGTCCTCATGCAGCGACCAATCAGAAGCACAGATGAGGGGCACAGACACTCGGGCCACAGCTCCCTCGGGAGGGTAACACAGAAGCTGAAGTCGGTGGGAGTTACTCTGAGCCCCTGGATGACCGTGGTACGTATCACTCTCCTAGCCCCAAAACCCGCTTCTCACATCAGTGTGGCTACCGCCGAGCCCCTGCCCGTGTTGCCAAGAGGTGCTCCCCCTGCTGCCTCCAACATCCAGGCCTGTCCCTGCCACTCCTGCCCCATCCCCCCTCGGCCCTCCACTCCTCCCCAGAGATGCCTCACAACCATGGCTGCAGCCCTGCCGTCTGCCGGGAGCTCGCAGGACACAGGGCTGGTCCCTACTTCCTTCTGGGCTCTGCTCACCCCACGCCCTTCCAGGAAGACGTTTCTGACCTAATCTAGAGCCCCTCTCTCCAGCCCTAGGCTTCTTTATTTTTACAGCATGAATCCTGCTGGATGGACCTCAGGATTCTGCTTACTGGTCTCCTGTCGTCTCGGACCTGGAACAGGGGCCCCCGTGGGCTGCCGTTTTATTTGTAGCTCCAGCCCAACTGCCTGGCTCTTAAAAAGCAGCTCAACAACATTTGCTGAACAGATCGAGGACTAAGATTGGCCAGAGTCCACTGGGGCCAGAGAAGGGAGTGTTGGCCCCCCAGACACACTCACAGGATTGATCTGATTCTATAGACGGCGGGTGGGCTCATTGTCGATTTGCCCAAAGCCAGTGAATGAGGTGGAAGAGGCTGTGACCCCCCTGCAAGGAGAGGACCCCGAGTTGGCCTCCCCAAAGCACAGCCTTTCCCGACATGGAGAAAAGACCTGACTTCAAAATCAAAAGGAACAGTAGAAATCCAAAACCCTAGCATAGAGTGGCCATACCCTGCTCGCCCTCCCCTAGTGCTCGAGATACTTTTACATCAATCCACTTAAGTGCAGCGCCTACCCGACCTTCCCCACAAAGACCTTCCCTGCAGCCTGAGAAGCTCCCCACTGGCGGGCCTTGGAGAGGACACCCCATCAGCTTGTTTACGGATCCCTAAGAGTCTTCATTCTGCTTTTATTTTCTGTGTCTCTAGCTGCCTTTCACCTCCTATCGACCTCCTGTGGCCACACGGAAGCACCCCCTTCCCCCTTCCGCCCCTTCCCCCTTCCCCCCCCTTCCTGGGGGCTGCGGGCTCCCCACCCCACACAAACCCAGCTTCCAATGGGACCCAGCCCCTCCCTGACCGCAGCCTCAAAGGGACACTAAGAAAGGAAGTTTCCAGCATGATGTGGTCACAACGGACAGGACGCTTTGCTCCCGGTACGGTTCTACCTCCTGTCATTTCTGACACGGGCCTGCCGGCAGCACCACAATCCCTGGGTGAACGCCTGGCCCATGCCTACCCAACACCCCCCCACAACGAAAGCAGAAGCCAGGTGGCCCTCTCCTCCCACAGCACATCTTCCCAAGGGTCTGGGAGCACACCACCCTCCCCCTGCCTGGCCCGCTCAGTCGACCCAGAAAATGAAGTGTGTGCCACGGCATCATGCAAAAGGGCTGGACAGGCCAGATCCGGACGATACGCCTGGGAAGATATGGCTTAAAAGAGGGCAGGGCGGGACCCTCCTGATCTGTCTGGGGTGTGCACCTGGGGGTGCACCAAGGGTCGGCGTTGGCACAGCTAGCGGAAAACAAGGCCGTGTGAATGAAGAGGAAACAAACAGATGTGCATGGTTCCAAGCATGAGTCCCAAGGGGGTGGAGCGCAAGGCGGGTGTTGGAGACTGAGCTTCCTGGACAATCTAAGGACTCTGCCAGGAGGGGGTGGGGCAGCAGACTGGGCAGGAGGGGTGGGGGATCTGGTCTCCCATGGGATGCAGGGGACACTGTGTGTGTGTGTTCCCGGGCCTCACTAACTGGTCACTAACTTCCTTTTCCTTTTATCTTGCAATCACCGTCGAAGCTACAAAAGACTGCGAGAATAGTAAAGGAACCCCAATATACCTTTTACCCCGTTTCACTAACACTTCACTTGGCCAGGTTTTACGTATGTACATACGTATGCGCGTGCACTCGTACGTAAAGTAAAACCTTGGTTTTCGAGCATAACTCATTCCAGAAACATGCTTGTAATCCAAAACACTCATGTATCAAAGGAAATTTCAAGAACCACTGGCTCAGTCGTGACCACGTGACGTTCGGCATCACGTACGACTCATACTGCAAGACATCGCTCCTTCATCAAAGTTTATTAGAAATGTTTGCTCGTCTCATGGAACACTTGCAGAGCAAATCACTCGCAATCCAAGGTTTTACTGTATTTCTAAATCATTTCAAAGTGGGTTGCACATACCATGCCCCTTTGTCAGTTATGCTCAGGGTCTGCACCCTGAGGACAAAACCATCCTCTCACATATTCACAAGTCAGTGACCAGCCTCAGGAAATTGAACACCAGTACAACACCATAATCTAAACCATGGGTCATATTCCAATGTCATCAACTGTCCCAAAAATGTCCTTATTAAACTTTGTTCCTGCACAGGATGTATTCCAAGATCACTAACTGTACTCTGTGGTCACCTCTCTTTATTTACCTTCTATTCTGGAACGTTCCTCAGCCTTGGTCATTCATGCCACAGAAGTTTTGAGGAACAGAGGTCTGTTTGTTACTTTCAGGCTGCGCATCAATCAGTTTGGGTTTCCCTGTTGTTCCTTCATGTTCATATGATGGTGCATAGACACCCCTCCAGTGGCCTTAGTGACAGAGTCAAAACCCCCAAAAACACCCAGGCATTTCTGAGTCTCAAAAGGGCTTCTTCCCGTGTGCCCGTCTACCACGTCCTGCCACTGCTGGTCTTCCGTCCGTCTTGGATCCCACCTGACCATGCTGGTGGCCTAGGAATCCACTTGGAGAAGCCACAAAGGGCTGCCATGGCCCCTGAGAAGATGCAGAGCCCTGCTCTCTTCCATCAGCCTCTTTGGGGAGGCTCGGCTCCTGACAGAGGTGAGGAGGTGAGGGGAGAGTCTTGCCCTTGCCAGTGTCTGGGCCTGAAGCTCCGACACTTGGGCTGAACAGAGGGTAGGCTCCCCCGGGGTTGATCCCACCGGCTGCTCCCACAGAGGCTCCTACCTGGTCTGAGGGCTGGGGCCAGCTCCTCACAGACAGAGCCCTCTTCTTCCCTCCCCTGCTCTCCCAGGCGGTCAACTTTTATAGGACACTCTCATACTCCTCCTCCAGGGCTCCTGTTAGTGGGCGCAGACATTCCACTATCAACACTACGGTCAGGACTTCTGGTCCCCAAGCTGCAGGGAGGCCGGGAAGCGAGGCAGGAGCAGCCCACAGGGTGCCCCACCCACACCCCCTCCTGCCAAGGCTGCTGCCTGCAAGGCATCTCTGCCCCAGCATCAACCATGGAGGGTGGGCTCAGTGCACGCACATGACCCTGTCCTCTGCCCCCACCAGGCAACGCTGAGGCGTTCCCTACACTGTCCCCACACTGTCCCCACGGTCTCTCAGAGGAGCCGCACACCCTTTCTTGGCCCCCATCCTGCCCTGCTCCCTTACGAGCATTAACATCACTCAAATCTTGTCTCAGGACAAGTCCCAAACTCAGAGCCCCTCCCTCCCGAGGAAGGTCCCTCAGGGTCTTCGGTGGCCATGCCTGACGTGGCCTAAGCCTCAGAGAGACACCGGCTGAGCCTTCTTGCGCAGACTGCTAGACAACAAAAAGGCAACCGAGCAGATTTGAAAGATCTGATTGGCTTTAGGACTCATGAATTGGGCAGCACCCCAAGCAGCAAGCAGAAGGAGCTCCAAGGAGCTGGACAAAAAGGAAGGTCCATCGAGAAGGAGGGCTGGGTCGGGGCGCCTGGGTGGCGCAGTCGGTTGAGCGTCCGACTTCAGCCAGGTCCCGATCTCGCGGGATCTCGCGATCTCGCGGGATCTCGCGATCTCGCGGTCCGTGAGTCCGAGCCCTGCGTCGGGCTCTGGGCTGATGGCTCGGAGCCTGGAGCCTGTTTCCGATTCTGTGTCTCCCTCTCTCTCTGCCCCTCCCCCGCTCATGCTCTGTCTCTCTCTGTCCCAAAAATAAATAAACGTTGAAAAAAAAAATTTAGAAGGAGGGCTGGGTAAGAAAGTTACTAGCAACAGACAAGGGCTATTGCAGGGAGGCTGCCGTCCAGGGGGAAGGCAAGGGGTCCCTGGATCCAAAAGGCCTCTTCTTTCTTTGGGGGGTGGAGAGGCCCCTGTGGCAGAGTCACTGGCACTGACGGAACATTCCTGGCTGGTTCAGACTACGTCTCTGAGGGGGGCTGAAATGCAGTTGGATTAGGCATTGAGCCCCAGTTTGGGAACTGCAGCGAAGCGACACTATTTGGGGCCTGTGGTTTTCTTTCTAACAACACCCACAGCACCCCCACCCCCACCCGCCACCCTGCTCACCTCCAACTCACTGACCTTGGGGCTGACCCCGCCCTTCAGAAGGGAGGTGGTGTCAGGTCAAACAAAACTTGCAGGCAGGTCTGAGATGCCTGAGAATTATCAGAGGCCACAGGACAGGAGGGAGGGGGCAGTTCAGGGGTCAAACTGAAACTG
Organism: Puma concolor; assembly: GCF_028749965.1. Classification (NCBI taxonomy): domain Eukaryota; kingdom Metazoa; phylum Chordata; class Mammalia; order Carnivora; family Felidae; genus Puma; species Puma concolor. The sequence goes on along the minus strand of NC_141669.1, from coordinate 138,168,371 downwards.
AGAAGGGTGTCATCAAGGACACCCACACCTTGGATGGGCTCAGAGGAGGGGCCCCTGAAGCCACGTCAGGCCCCCAGATGCTCCTGCCGTACTGCTGTACGTGGATGGCCCAGGGCTCGTCGGAGTGGATGGCAAGCATCCCTCATGAGTTATTATCAGCATCGGTAATGGTGAGACAAGACAATCCCTGGAACACTGGGAGGCGCCTCGAATTGTGATTCAATCGGAATAATCACTGTTATCGTAACAGTGAGTTAGAAAATGATTTTACGTTAAGAAACCAACGAGCGGAGACCGATTCTATGGGCGCACACGCGAGCCTGGCCCGGGTGAGTGATCGGAGGTTGAGGGTTTGTCCTGGATGTTCAGCGTGTGGGGAGGAGGGCGGGGCAGGGTGGAGGAAGACGGATATTTTCAATGCACACGCTTCTAGCACAACAGCAGCAAATCAAGGGGCAGTGCACCCAGGTGTCAGGATGTAAAGGACGGGCTGGTAAGAACCTGGGTCCTTGAACTTTCATTAACCTAGGAGACGCCGAGATTGAAAAACACCAGCGTGAGTCAGACGCCAGGCTCTCAGGACTGCTGTGGAGCCAGTGTAGACAAGAAGAGTAGGCGCATTTACTCTGCTAAGTGCATTTCCAGAAACCTCTGTTCACCCTGCAGCAACCCCATCAGTCAAGCGGCTAGCCAGGCTCGGGGACACAGCCCTGAGCAGCCCTGTACCTGGTGGAGCAGGGGCTCAAACCCCAGACTCCAAGCTTCCCTGTCCTTCCAGAGAGACAGGGCAAGAATAAACGAGTGGGGGAAAGAACTGGGTGTGTGGGAGGGGAAAACAGTGCAGAGGAGAAACCACATATCCAGCCATGTGCAGCGGGGAAGCACACAGCTGAGCTCCTATAAGGTGAACCTTTTAATTCAGAAACAATCCAGGGCTAACGGGCTTGGCTATCCACTTGCTGCCACACTGTAACCAAGGCACGGGCCTCTGACTGCTATTTCAAATGTCACAGAATGGATGCATGTGGAGTGGAATTTTAAACTGATATGTTCCTTGTTTCCCCCCTTGCATCCCTCTTCTGTCCAGAAAAAGGAGGTGTGGCCTGATGCATTACCTTCTAATGAAATTTCAACGTATTTTCAGTACACTACAATTTTAGAGAGATGAAAACATAAAAGCTCTCAAAACACTTCAAAATGGAATTAGCCCGAAACATCTATTCAGGCTGTATTTCTTTGTGACCTAGTTTGTCTACTTAAGAAAGGAAGGAGAATCTCAAAGTATGTATGGGGATGTCTCTCCCTCTCCTGGGTTCATCTGCATCAATCGAGCAGTTACTGAGCACGGAGTCGGGTAGGTGCTCTGCTAACCGCCGTAAAAGAACAATCTTAACCAACGAGCACAAGCCCCGGGAGGCGCGGGCACTTTTCCTTCTACATGAAAGGCCGGGAGCAGAGCCTCTGGGAGGCCAGGTCCCTGAGCGGCTGGCGCGCACTGAGCCAGTCTGCAGGGCGCCACCTCTGTCCTGATCTGATACCAATGTGGGTCTTTTTCTACACTAATTTTCTGTTGCTACTGCAACAAGTTATCGCAAATGGTGGCTTAGACGACCTCAGTGGATTCTGGAGGTCAGAAGTGGCTGACGCCAAGTGCGGGCAGGGTGCGCCCCCCGGGGGCCCTGGGGGGCGGGGCCTCTCCTGTTCCATCACGCTGTGGGCACAGCGCACCGCTGGCCGGCTGGCCGCTGAGGCCCGTCCTGGCTGCAGGGTCCCCTGCATGCCACGACTCGCACCCTTCCTGCATCTTCAAGGTGCACTGAGTCCTTCTTGCCCCTCCCACCCCCTCTTTCCCTTTGGCCTCACCTCCCCCACCTCTCTTGTGCCTCCTTCTTCCACGTTGAAGGGTTCATGAGGCAATGGTGCGCCTGTCCAGACAGTCCAGGAGGGCCTCCCATCCCCAGGCCCTTATTTGATCCATGCTCGGGGCTCCTTGGGCCACAGCAGAGGACGCGTCCACAGGCCCAACGGGTTACAGTGGACATCTTTGGGGGCCATTTCTCCGCCTCCCACAGGCTTCTCAGAGGCCTCTCCTTTGCCACCCTTTCAACTCCTTTTGGGAAACATCCAAGCTGCTGGGATAACGCTGAAATCCATTCCTCTCTTCTCTGATGATCCGTCCACCCCTTGCTACACTGCCCGGTCCTCGTTTTACAACAGGAGTCCACACAAAACACTTCCCCTTTGGAAGTAACAGCTGCTTCCTGGCTTTCTCGCATGTTTTTCAAGCTCCGCTTTATTCCTGGTAACAGATCCGCCTCACCCCACACCAGCACTACTGAGATGGGCTCACGCCAAGGTCTGCTCCTTCAGAACCTCCACTGGTTCCTGTCTGTTGGAGGTTTGCAGGAAGACCGTCTCTCCCCATGACATGGGATGGGCCACGGCATGAACCTCATGGTTCTGACCTCCAAGGAGGAGACCTGGTCACCACCCACCCCAATGACCTCACAGAAAGTCTCCTGGTCTGGTCACATGGGCAGTTGGGGGTCACGTGCCCAGCAGGGAACAACTCACTGTGGCCACATACCCCACCCCGCCCCGTGGTAAGGGAAGGGGGCAGTTAGCCTCACCTCAAACCCACAAATGGCTTTCTAACAGAACTGGGGAGATTACGGTAAAGAAAAGAAACCTGACATGTGTCACATTTTTCAGCACGTGAGTCCATCACTAACGACTTCACTGCTATCATCACTGCTATTCATTCTCAGCACTAAATGGAACCGGAAATTTCTGACGAGGAAAATGTCTTTTGGGGAGGGATGGAGGGACAACAGTCTTTTGCAAAGGCGTGTCAATGAATAAAAGCTCGTGCCTGAGGTGAGAACTGGACAAAAATACAAAAAAAAAACCACGGCATCCGGAGGACTTTTCCCCAGGGGCTGAGGACCTTGGTTAAGCCCACACCAAAACACAGTGACGAGGCCAATAACATTTTCAGTCATTTTAAAAAATAATAAATGATAAATCAACAAAAGGGCCCGAGCAACAGAGAAGGAGCTTCCTTTCCCCTCCTCCTCCTGGGAGAAGGCAGATGTGCAGGTAAACACTGGAGTGTGTGTGTGTTGTGTGTGTGTGTGTGTGTGTGTGTGTGTGTGTGTGCGCGCGCGCGCGCGCACTCACACACATATTGGTTACTCTGTCCCCAAACACCGTGACTCAAAATTCCGAGAATCTGAATTCTTGTGTTCTATGTCCTGCTCATCCCCATAAATGTGTTCTGAGAAGAAAAACACTTAAAACTCATCAATGTATCTTAAACTGAGATCACTTCCCTAGAAAAATAGTCTGGGGAAATTAGTGTCAAAAAATAATAGTCTATGGTTCAGTGCCTTATTTTCTTCAAAGGGGCAGAGTTCAACCCCAAGCTCACTGCAAGTAGTCGGGGTAAAAGAAAGGAGTTTGTTCGAAACCCATTCTGCATTCAAATACGAACTGTCCGAAATGTGAGTAACTCGGCGGAAGGCCGAAACATGTCTCTTCCTAAGTGGTGCTGGGCTATTTTTTCCAGGAAGGCGTGTTCTGCAGGAGCTTCGCGGCCGGCTGCTTGTATCTAACATCAGCCCTGAAGCTGATGTGCAAGAATTTGCAGTACGGCCCCTCCTCCTACTCAAGAACGTTTCCGGCATTGCTCCTTTGTACCTCCGCTTTACTACTGACATTTCCGGCAGTAATGGAGTGGGTTTGCCTCTGAGAGAACTGACTTCGTCTTCACAGGTGCCAAATGGAGTGGATGTTCTTCCCACCTCCGTTCTATAGACAACCAAGATGGGACTCAGGAAGACGGCCGTATTGAGTGTTCCGATGCCCACCTCTCCAGCATCTCCTACCTGACTCTGGTGCCAATCTCAGCAACCTCCCAAGATCACGTGGCGAGTAGGTGGGAGAGGACCAGGTCTGGCTGGCTCTAGAGCACACATTCCACTCCACCGAGGAATCTGGGGTACGTGACGGTCAAAATCTTGCAACCGATATGGCAGCTACTATTTGTCGCTGGAGCACACGTGGACCTTTTGTTACCCTTTTCTCCGCTGCAAGAAGAGAGCCGGCCTCTAGTCTGCCTAGTATCCCATCCTGGCTTTCTGGCCTCGTCACCAATACAGCCAACATGCACCCCACCAGATGCCTCCAACTCTCCGCACCTGACAGGGTGCCGCATGTAACGGGATCTGTGAGTGTGTCCCCTTCACGGATCCCGTCGCGCTATCTGAAAAAACAGTGGGAAATCTACCAGACTCTTCGCGAGAAAAGTGAAACGTGGTTCACTGTTGGCTGTTCCCTGCAGGTCAGGCCCATCCACACGTGACTCTGGAGCGGATGGGAGACGGAGGCGGCCCCTTGTTTCCTGCCCACCCGCCCTCACCACCTCAGGCGTGGCTCAGAATTGCTCCCCTCTGTGTGTCTTCCACCACAGCGGAGACGCTGCGAAGACACCGCCTTGTCCAGAACAGCGCGTCCTTCGTCAGCCCCCGTGACCTGCCGGGCCGGCACCTTGCCCCTGCTAGGACCCTATCATGTCAGCTGTCCTCTCCCCCTCCAAACTCTCCTCCACACCAGGGACAAACCTCAACAACGCACATCGGGTGCATTCTGTGGCTCTCCCTCTCGTCCCGAATGAAGTCCCAGCTCCACGGCTCTGGCCCTCACTTCAGCCGCGTCTCACCCGACCTCTCCTTCACACACCTGGACCACTTTCCAAATGGCACGCCTCACACCTCCCCCCACGGACACCATTCTGCCTCACTTCCGGTGTCACTGTGAGGACGCCACTTAACTTTCTGGATGGTAGCTTCAAACTAGAAAAAAACGGAGATCTGCTCAACTCCCTCACAAGGCTGCTTCACATCATACATGTGGTGCAGACCTCGAAATGCGTGCTACTCGGATATGTCAACAACAAGGAGCCCAGGGCAGCTGGTGACTGCGTAAGACGGGGCCAGTTATGCGACCCCCCCCCCCAGTGCCTCCTCCCCCTGCCTGAAACACGGGAACAAGAGTAGGACCTACGTCACAGCGTTGCAGTGAGAACTGAGTGGTTTAGACCCTTCGCCGAGCACCTGATGCGTGATGGACAACGAGGAATCGTCATCACTGACCAGGAGAACAAAGGCAAAAGACAGGAAGGTAAAATTAAATTTCCTTAGAACTTGCAACCTCCTTGAGGCAGGCAGAGCACAGGAACTCACGACCGCATGAAGCATAACGCATCAAGCATTAACGTTAATGCTTTGCTAGAGGCAAAAAGCCACCTTAGCTTGACAGCAGCCAGACCTCCAGGATCCCACAAGGCCTCTTCAACATGCGGACATCACCATTTTGGAAACTTCCTTTATTTCTACCTGCCCCCAACTTAAAAGTATATGAACAACTGCTGCTCACGATCCCAGTGCAGCTAGCTCTTCCTGCCCAGGGGTCCTGTCCCTGTGCCTTTAATAAAGCCACTTTTTGGCACTGAAAATGTCTCAACAATTCTCTCTTGACTGCTCACTCTGAGCCCATATCACGTCGCGTCACATCCCATCACCCACCACCACCAGCACCATCATCAAGATCATCCCTGGTGCACCAGGGGGACATCTGACCCCGTCGAAGCTCCCTGGGCTCAGCCTCATGAGCACCCGCATCAGCACTTGTCTGATCTGTGTTCCGGCACATCTCTGTACAAAACCAGTAAGTAACTGCGGGGGCTAGTTTTAGCACTCCCCGTGAACCAAGCACCGCCCTGTGACTCTGGCACACACAAAGCAGACTAATCTCTCCCCCCAGGCAAGTAGGAGACTTGGAGCCGCCTTGTCTCATCCCAGACAGCGGCAAAGCCTTTCCGTTCTCGGCATCGCCAAGCAGCTACCTCCATCCCGGAGCGTGGCGGCATCTACAGGAGGTGGGCTGGAAGGAGGTCTGGGCAGAGTCCCAGAAACGGATGAGTGTCCTTCCAGCTGGATGACCAGTGGTCAACCTCCTGACCCCAGCTGAGAGGCAGTTCCCACCACAGAGAAACAAGTTATTGGTGCTACAGTTCCTACTGCTCCCTAATAACTAACCCTGAGACTTAGCTCTTCAAAGACAGTAGTAACACCTGTTATCCCTGTTTTGGGGTGGGGGGAGTCATGGGAAGGGGACTCGGGAGCAGCTGTGCCTGGCAGTTCTCGCTCAGGGTCTCTCGCAAGACTAGTCAGATGGCGGCTGCCATGAGAGTCGCCTTCCCTCACACGCCTGGAGTCTGCACTGGGGAGACTCAGAGACAGCTGGGGCTTCGGCAACATCTCCTTTCCTATGCACCTCCCCCAGCATAGTGACTTCATGCTCCCTGGCGTGGCAGCTCTGAGCCCCAAAAGGGGTATGTTCAGCGAGAGACAGAACCAAGAAGACACTGCCTCTTGGACACCTTTTCCAAACGAGTCCCAGAAGCCACGCATCATCACTTCTGCCATATTCCCCACCCGGCTGTCACAGAGGCTGACCCAATTTCAAAAGGAAGGGACATGAGACGGACTTTCTTTTTTTTCTTTTAAAGTCTACTTATTTTAGGGGTAACCCAGGTGGCTCAGTCAGTTGAGCATCTCACTTTGGCTCAGGTCATGAGCTCACAGTTTGTGAGTTCGAGCCCTGCGTTGGGCTCTGTGTTGACAGCTGGGAGCCTGGAGCCTGCTTTGGATTCTGTGTCTCTCTCTCCCTGCCCATCCCCCACTCATCTCTCTCAGGTTTATTTTTGAGAGAGAGCTTGAGTGAGGGACGGGAAGGGAAGGGAAGGGAAGGGAAGGGAAAGGAAAGAGAGAGAGAGAGAGAGAGAGAGAGAGAGAATCCCAAGCAGGCTCTGTGTTATCAGCACAGAGCCTGACATGGGGCTCAAACCCACGAACCATGAGATCATGACCTGAGCTGAAATCAAGAGTTGGACGCTTAACCGACCGAGCCCCCCAGGAGCCCCAAGACTTACTTTCAGTGAGGCAGGGGCAGAGTTCCGTAAAAACACATGGGACAGGGAATATCAGTGTGGCCATCTGTGGAATACGCAATCTGCCATAATCTGGCTCCCAGGCTGCCTCCTGAACCTCATTCCCAAGAAGCCTCACATCACTTCCCCCCTCTCTTGCCTGACTTTGAGATCCATCCATTCCTCCGTTCCCGCTCAAGATTTGATCCGGTTTCTGGCAGTAAACTCACTCTGCGAACAGTCATCCACATCTCTCATTTACACTTAGGCCAACAGCTTCTGAACATTATTTGCCCACATGTGAAAACAGTGGTTTTCTTTCCCTGGAATGTACGTCAGATCTGTCTGGCTGGGTGGGGTGGTGGGAAGGGGAGCCCTCTGGGTTAAATGAAGAACGGGTTGTGTGTCCAAGAGCAATTGAAAATGCTCCCCCCACACACACACTCGACCCTCACTATAAACATGCTCCCATTTTAAGGTTTACTCTGTGGTCATAGAGCTAAGAGATAGAGGCGGTGAATCTGGGGTTTGAACCCAGGCAACCTGAGCCCAAACAATGTTTTAACCCCCATCCAACTGTGACCCTACCAAGGAAGTGGCCTCTGCATCTTTAAAGCCCTCATCAATCACCAGGATGACGAGCATGTTAACACAGGTTGCTGGTCCCAGACACTCAGGTCCAGGGAGGGGATGAGAATGTGCATTTCTTATGTTTTTAAAAAGATTTCATTTTGGGGGTGCCGGTGGCTCAGTCGGTTCAGTCTCTGACTTCAGCTCGGGTCATGATCTCACCATTTATGAATTCAAGCCCCACGTTGGGCTCTGTGCTGACAGCTCAGGGCCTGGAGCCTGTTTTGGGTTCTGTGTCTTCCTCTCTCTCTGCGCCTCCCCTGCTCACTCGTACTCTGTCTCTCTCTCTCTCTCTCTCTCTCTCTCTCAAAAATAAACAAACATTAAAAAAAAGATTCTATTTTTCAGTAATGTCTACATCCAACGTGTTGTTGAGATCAAGAGTCACGTGCTCTACCTACTGAGCCCCAGCCAGGCACCCCACGAATCTTCATTTCCAGTGAGCTTCCAAGTGCCTGCCTAGGTAAGCTGGTCCACAGGCCTCGCTGACAACAGTCCTGAACTCTTATACCTGAACAGCAACGCTGCCCCAAAGATCAAATAAGAGAATTAAAAAAGAAAATGTGTTTCTTAAAAAATTTTTTTTTTCAACATTTATTTATTTTTGGGACAGAGAGAGACAGAGCATGAACGGGGGAGGGGCAGAGAGAGAGGGAGACACAGAATCAGAAACAGGCTCCAGGCTCTGAGCCATCAGCCCAGAGCCTGACGCGGGGCTCGAACTCACGGACCGCGAGATCGTGACCTGGCTGAAGTCGGACGCTTAACCGACTGCGCCACCCAGGCGCCCCAAGAAAATGTGTTTCTTTTTACTCTGAATGCAGCAGGAAATAATTGCAGGAAGAATGAGTATAAGAAACCCACACCTTTGTTAAAACTTAAAAATACGGATGTTTTTGTATGCCTATGTTTTAAGTGCATATATTTTTCAGTTCACAAAATTAGTTTCCCTTTTAATAAAAACTGCATGCGATTTTAAATAATCCAAGGATGTAGACTATGATTCTGAAAAGTAATCAGCTTTATGAAAAAGTAAAAGATGAATCATCCCTGTTATTAACATCACATCACCTTAGCGGTCTGGCCAGCGGCCGTCTTCTCTCGAAGTGGGCCAGGATCCCTGCACAACAAGCTGGAGACCAAAGTGATGGAATCCCAGGCCACATCTTTCTGGGAGCCCTGTTCTCGCCATTATTATTGTAATAAGAAATGCTAACTGGCGTCAAAAGGAAATCACGTGAACTGTCTGTGCAAAAGGACTACAAAAAATTTTTTATTATTGTTATTTCAATTTCTAGATATTTCATTGTAATGAGAGAAATCACAGGCCTGGCTGAGACTTAATCTGGTATTTTGTGGTGCCGTGAGGAATATTTTTCCCTCCTAATCTCCGCTTAAAGTGTAACTAAGAGTGCCTCTATGCACCGCCGTGAACAAAAAACACAAAGGATTCAGAAAGTAATAACAAAGATAAATAACTTTGCAATAAAATTTCAGCTCCAGTAATTTCCCATTTATGTTTTCTCACTGAATCATGTAGTCCTGAGCTTTGCACTTTGCACGTGCGTGCTGCACTGTGCAGCCGTTTCATATCGGACGCTTCCCAGTGAGCCCAGTCGACACCTGCTCGGTGTGCCCGTGCAGTCGCGGAGTTCGACAGCCGCCCCATAACAGGCCTTCCTGTGCGATTTCCTGGTCTTTCTCAGGCAATCAATCTCAGCGTCTGAGACAGAATGAGTTGTCAGTCAACCTCTTCCAGCAAAGGGGGCCTCAGATGTGATTACTTAAGGCAGCTCACCCTTGGAAGCGAATGCTGAATGTGGTTTTCCCAGCTGAAACCACTGACGTGGTTTTCAGCCAGCGAGTGTGGGCCTCACCAGCAGAGCGACCGCCAAGTGCATCCGGGCACCTCAGGGAACGTTCCAGAGACAGAAAGGAGGTAGAAGGAGGGAGGGTGGGGGGCAGGAGCAGGGGGAGAGGGCTCCTCAGGTGGAGTATAGGAACAGCACTTCTGTTCTGTTGAAACAATGCCCTCAAACCCAAGATAGATTTCACCATGTATTATCACATCATATTACTTACAATTCCCATTCATAAGTTGATGGACATTGGAGGTATGTCCACTTCTACGCAACACTGCTCTGAACATTCTACGGGTTAAGTTTCATCAGCCTTGGAGAAGGGCGGAGGGCTGTGGAAAACAAACCTCCCAGGACAGAAGGGCAGCATGGACGCACCACGGCCTTCAGCAGAACCCCAGGGCTGAAGGAGCCCGGCCCGGCCTGAGCGAGAGCACTGTGCACCGAGCTCTCTGCACGGACGACCCCACTCACTCCCCTCCACAACTTGTGACGATTTCCTCATTTCACAGATGGAGAAGTTGGGGCTTTGCCCAAGGTCACATGCTAGGACTCAAATCCAAGCTGTTCCAGCCACAAAGACTAGGTTTTCAGCTAGGATGCTATGGAGATCCCAGGGTGGCTCGTGGGGGCGGCGGGGGCGGGGTGGTGTGGACCCCTCAGTGCTCGTCTCTAGCTAGCCACCCTCTGCGGGATCACCCGCCCAGTGGTTCTGTCCCCCGACACCCACCATCCAGTGTAGCCCAAATACCCAACACCAGCTGCCGAGTCCCCTGTCACCAAGCCCCAGCCAGCTCTTCAAACTGCCTTCCAAGGCAGAGTTTTAATTCTCCCACACGATCTCCCTAAACCAAATCTCATTAATAAAAGACGAGAACTAAGTTTTAACAAAGGTCTTGCCGAGATGCCTCTGCAGCAGCAGACGCTGTCAAAAACGTCCCCCTGCTCCTTGAGCAAGAAGGATTTTTCTCCACAGGGCAAAGCAATCTCCCTTCCTTCCAGCAAGTCCTTGGATCGCCAGCCCGGAAGCAGCCTGAGTGTGAACTCATATTTGTACGTGTGCTGTCACTTCCTCCCTTGTTGAAAAATACAAATCTCCCTGGTGTACTTAAAATATGCCATTAATTACCGAACATTGTCTGGGCTTGGAAAGAAAAGAAAAAAAAAGAGAGTACATAATTGGAGACTCCCTTTCACTCTCAAGATGTTCTGGGCAACATGGAAGGAAGTCACTGGAGTGTGACTGGCTGTCACCCAGAGCCGGCTGGTGACAGTGGCTGCGAGTGCCACACGGCAGAATGCTGCAGCCTCGGGAGGCGTAGCTCCCAAGACTTGGAAGCCTTGGGAGGGCAGAGAGAGACACTGACCCTGCTCAAGGAGACCCTGGGTGGTCACAGAGGAAGCGGCTTTGTTTGACCGCATGGTCTGAAAACCTGCAGGGCCCAGCCCACGCTGCAGGTGTCCAGCAGGGGACACAGGAGTCTGCTCTGGCAGAAGAGGCACCAAGACAACTCCCTCTAAGCCAAACCTTCAAAGAGGCGCCTGGTGTCCTCCCGCTCAGAGGTCTGCAAGGGGCCTGCCTTGCGCACGTCCTCCCTGTAGAGTCTCCTGCTTTCCGTTCAAGTTCACTCATGCTTGTTCCCCACATCGTCGTGCTCAACAGACAGGAGGGCAGCTAGGAGCCCTCCAGCCCCGGATCAGAGACGGCAGAACAGGAAGGCATGTGTTCTCGCTGCACCGCGTGGGCCAGCAGTTTCAAAGGCCAGGGACGGTGCCGGGACCCCAGCCACGCACGGCAGGTAGTCGCAGGCTGCTTCTCGCCCTCTCCACCGCCTTTGTGTTTTGCATCTCAGGAGCCTGAGTTCCGTGCGGTGCCCTGCAAAGCCGGGCTTAGAGACAGCCCCGTGGAGCGCTCAGGAAGAGAGGGAAGCGGGGGAAAGAGAACCCGCGGGCTCCCTGCCAGCAGCTCTGAACAATGGCGTGGAGCAGCGTGGGCCCCACACGGCTTAGATCAAGTAGAAGCCGTGTTCTTGCTCCTCCTCCATCAAGACAGCAGCCTGCGCGTCCCTGGCTGTCAGGCTTTGACTCCGGGCCGAGTGACCATCCTCCAGGAATGGCGTGCTGTGTCCACGGGGCAGACGCTGTGGGCAGAGGTCGTGTTCAGGCCACCAACCGGAGCAGTGGAAACCCGAGAAAAGGGAGAAGGGCCCACAGTGGCCACTCCCCACTGCCTGGCTGAACACAAACAGGCCCATCGGGCGACCCGCCTCAAAACAGCCGTGAGCCCTGCCTGCTCGCCTTCCCCCTGGAAGACAGTCCTGCACCTCCACTGCATGGCAGACGGCCTCTCCCTCCCCCGCTGTCCTGACCCAAGACACCAATAAACTTCTGTCTCCTTTTTTCTGCCTCTGGTGAATCTGTCACCACCCGTACCGCCGACCCCCATCTGATTGGGTCAACCCACACTTGGTGACCACCCCATCCGACCGGGAGACCCCACGCTACAAACTGAGGATGTAGGACTGGGGGGAGCCACCCTCCAGCTTCCTCGCCAGGCCCAGGGGTCTCCCTCGGCAGCTTGATTTCGCAGAGGACATTCCACGAGGTTGTCATTAAGGTGCCAACTTGTCCCCATTTGCCCAAGACTCTCGGTTTTAGCACTGAGAGAGCATACCTGGGAAACCCCTGGTCTCAGGCAAAGAGGGACAGTGGGTCACCCCAACGCTTCCTGGACACTCCCACCACACTTTTACTCATTTGTTTAATAATCACTCAGCTTTTCAGTGAGCACCTACTATGGGCCAGGCACCGTTCCAACGGTGAACACAGCTGTGAACAGGAGACAGACAACACACAACTAAAGTTGTCTAGGGACTACGATGCAGGAGCACACGACATGGTAGTAAGTAAGTGCTGGGGCCACAGATAACCCGGGTAGGGGAGAGAGCGTGCTGGCGGTGAGGCAGCATCTGTTAAATGTCAGTGAAGGCACCACCAGTGTGAGGTTTGAGGCAGGAGCTGGAGGCCGCCAGGCAGCGCCCTGGGGAGTTGGTAGATGTACAGGGGAGCACATTAGATGGCCCGTCTCTTCCTGAGACAGCTTTATCAAGCACTGAAGAGGCAGGGTGACCGCCTCTGCCAATCAGGCTTCCCATCCCCTACTGGGCACAATCCACCAGACCAGCTCACCCAAGTCAGACTGTCCTTAACCAGCTGTCCAAGCGGATCTGCTAGGTGACCCCCTGTGCATCCAAGACACCCACGTGCGGACATCGAGGTCGGGCTCCGTCGGCCGGGAGACTGTGAGCACGGCACACAACAGGGCATCCTGCCTGGCGTACACGCGCCTGAACAAAGCGCACCGAGAAGAACCCGATCCCCTGCCCCGGCGCTCGAGCAAGCAGAGCCGGGCAGGATGGGATCCGTGCAGAGCTCACGTTTCCATTCTGTCAAACCAACACGGAGCTGAAGACTCAGCAAGAGGAAGACCCTCACCAAGGTGAAAGCGACCGTTTGCATTCAGTGTTCGAAGCCTTTCCACATAACGCCTAACCTTCGCAGAAGTCCTACGACCTACCAACCCGATGGAATACGTGAACTCACAACAGTGTGTTAACTGCTGACCGAGGCTCAACCAGAATACTCAGGGACCCCGGGGCACCCGTGGGGCTCAGTCGGTGAAGTGTCCAACTTCAGCTCAGGTCATTATTATCCCACAGTCGTGAGTTCAAGCTCCGAAGAAGGCTCTGTGCTGACAGCTCAGGGCCTGGAGCCTGCTTCGGATGCTGTGTCTGCCTCTTTCTCTGCCCCTTCCCTGCTTGCATTCTCTCTCTCTCTCAAAAATAAAATAAAAACACTAAAAAAAAATTTAAGGAAAAAAAAGAACACTATGTATCCCAAGTCACACCCCGCAGCTCGGCTGGGAGACCCAGGACTTGAACCCAGCTGGTCTGACCTCCGAGTTCCTTCGAGAGTGCCACATGGATGCATTAATCCCATATGTTTTTATGAGTCTCAATTGACTAGTGACAACTTACGTGGTGACTAGGTATGCAATTACATCAACTCTGCAGCATAAACAAGTGTAAACATGCCAGACTTGGCAGAGAAGCACCAAGCCTTCAACAAAGCCTGTTCATCGGGCATGTGCCCTGAGGAACGTAGGACGCGGGCTCCGTCCACGCCCTGCCATTACCTGGTCCTTCGAGTCTCTCTGTTAAACCAGAAATGCTTCACAGCCATAAACGGGTTAACGAGGAGACAGACCAATAGGTCTAAGCACAAAAGCATTATGATATCAGAGAGCAAACCAGCAGAGACAGGTATCTGTTTGTTTATTCCTGACAGTGTCTTATGTGTTTTTCTATTAAAGGAACTTTTCTCATAGATAATTCAAAACATTATTTGAAAGAAAACGTACTTTGTTATTACTTGGAATTTCAAAAAGGCAATAATGTTGGAATCAAATGCAGATTAAAAATAAGGTCATGGAATAAATGATATAAAATCTGGCTGTTTAAGTAGAGCCACACAAAGGTAGGTGATTCATGAATTGGCTGAGAAAGAGTGTCTAAATGATGTTTTTTTAATCACCTATTATGTCCTAGGAAAATTTTAAATTGTACTCTATTTTAACTGATGGTTTAAATGATATGTTACAATCTGTGGAAGAAAATATTCATTCTGGGGGAAAGTCCCCAGAGGTGGCACTATGATGGGAGAAAAGACAAGTGTGTTAATTCCTCTGAGGCTGTACCCCTTCTTCCTTGCCACCCACACTACCTGAGCAGGAAAGACGCTCACCTCTGAGCATCCTCTGTGTCTGTAGGAAGGGACATGAGCCAGAGACTGGCCAATGAGATGTTAAGCAAAGTCTCCTAAGAGTTGGAACTCCTGAGACAGAATCAGCTGGCACAGACCTTCCCTTATTCCTACTACCTTGAACGTCAATATGATGACTGGAGCTGTGGCAGCCATTTTATTACTATGAGGAAGAAAATGGCAGAGAAGTTACCTCTGATATTGTTGAGCTACTGAACCAATGCTGACAGCTATCTGTCTCCAGACTTCTTGTCATTTAAGAACAATAAGCTTCAGGCACCTGGGTGGCTCGGTCGGTTAAGCGTCCAACTCTTGATTTCAGCTCAGGTCATGACCCCATGGTTCGTGGGTTCGAGCCCCTACATTGGGCTCTGCACTGATAGTGTGGAGCCTGTTTGGGATTCTCCTTCTGCCTCTCTCTCTCTCTCTCTCTCTCTCTCGCTCTCTTTCTCTTTCTCAAAAATAAATAAATAAAATTTAAAAAGAAAAAGAACAATGAGTTTAGTTATTCAAGCCATAGTGAACAAGCTTCTGTTTCTCTTAGCTGAAAATTTTCTTCTCTGGTATATTCCCTGCATTGTGTAAAGGGGATACAATGGCTACTTACTGTTCTTGATACTGATAACTACAGAAATAGAAGTTTACGGATTTAAAAGTAACTATTACCGTCCATAAAAAATAGGACACACAGGTTCTAGGAAAAATGATCAAAGGCAATATAATCCATATAGCAAAGAAAACAAGGAAGTGTAAATACAGAAACAGGATGACAAAATGAAGGCCAAGTGTATCAGACCCATTATGACAAAAAAGTAGATGGGTTAAACCTTCTCTTAAATGACACCACATCTCCCATTGGCGCAAACATATCCCAGTAGGTGTACACAGAGACACCGACATTAAGTGACACAGGAAGGTTACGGGCAGGACACAAGTACTTACGTATTTAGAAGAAAGTATCTCATGAGAGGTTAAACGAGAAAATCTTACCATCACGATACATGTGTGTAAGGATGGAAAGGCATCTGACGAAGTTCAACACTCATTTCTCACAAAATTTCTTAGTAAAATCAAATCAGAAGGAAGTCTGTTGTCATGGTAAAAAATAACGACCTTCATAAAATGCTACAAAGAGGAGTAAAACGCTTAAAGTAATTCATTCATGTCTGCAAAAAGGTAAGAATCCCTACCATTTTTATCATTGTTCTATTAAAAATAATTAAACATCTTAAAATGATCTACTGAAAAAAATAAGAACTAAGATTATTGTTTCCATGCAAAAAAAAAAAAAAAAAAAACAGTCTAACTGGAAAACAAAAGAGAAAAAGTTACTTAGGTACTGAAGACAGTCCAGTAAATGAACTTCTAATAAATCAGTGAGTTCCTTTATGCAAAATAACCAGCTAGAAAAATATAATAAAGATTCCATGTATAACAGCCACGAAAATATAACATACCTCAGGATAATCTTAACAGGAAATGTATAGGACTTCATGAAAAATATTATAAAATGTTGCCGAGAAATATAAAAGATGATAAAGGAATTGAAAGATACATCACATTCTTAAATGAGAAGGTATGATGTAGTAAAATATCAAACATTTTAAGATTAAACTATAAATTTAATGAAATTCCAATTGAAGTGCTAACATGAGGTTTTCCGAAGCTTGACAACATGATTCTGAAGTTATCAAGAAGAATAAATGTATAAGATCAGCCTAAAAGATACAAAAGGGAATGAGAGGGAGATGTTAGGGGAGGGAGGAGGAGAGGGCGGGAGGAAGGGGAGCAGAGGGAGCTGGAGAGAGACAGAGGGGGATGGAAGGAAATGGAGGGGGGTGGAGGGGATGAGGGGATAAAGGTTGGATGGAAAGAGATGCAGGGGAGGGAGGAATATGGGGGGAGAAGAAAGGAACACTAAATTAAAACAGACTGTTACCATCCAGAAACAATCATAGAGATCACCAGGACAGAGCCAAAATTTAGAAACAAACCCAGATATACTTGCGTGGTAGGAGTGATATTTAAAACCAATAGTAGGGGCACCTGGGTGGTTCAGTCGGTCAAGCGTCCGACTTTGGCTCAGGTCGTGATCCCACAGTCCATGAGTTCAAGCCCTGACAGCTCAGTCCATGAGTTCAAGCGCTGACAGCTCAGAGCCTGGAGCCTGCCTCAGATTCTGTGTCTCCCTCTCTCTCTCTGCCCCTCCCCCACTCACACTCTGTCTCTCAAAAATAAACAAATGTTAAAAAACATTTTAAGTCAACAGTATAAAAATGAATAATTCAATAGATGTGACAACAAGCTGATTATTTCGGAATGAAGCAAAGTTGTATTCCTGCTTCACGACTTATACAAAAGTAAATTCCTTGTGGATTAATGACCACAGAGTTACCAGGGAAGTAATAACTTGTAGAAAATATTTGTATCATATATGTACTATATTAACACAGAAAGAGATCTCCTGAATAAGAAAATGAAAAAACACGGATAAAAACTGGTCAAAAGATGTAAATAGGTAATCACAAAAGAAAAGGCAAATGTTCAATCTCATGAGACATGAAATGAATCCAAAAACAATAAAACATTTCTCACCTACAAGACTGGGAAATATTTTAAAGCTATAATACTTCTTGGTGGTCAAGTAAAGGTGAAATGGAAAATGTATAGGGCTGGGGAGTAGAAACTAGTAGGTATCACTCTGGAGACTATTTGATGCTCTCAAACTTGTAGGAAAATATTCTAAGAAATAATCGCAGACAAAGAAAAAGAAATTAAGAACGAAGATGTCAGAGATGTGATCGTTACATTGGTGAATGTTGAGAAAAAAACGTAAAGGCCCAAGAACACAAAAATGATCATCTAAATTATGACATGCTGTGTGGCCATGCCATGAAAATGTTCGAAGAATACTGAATGGCTTAGGGGAAGAGATGGGCATACAAAGTTCACTGCATGCGTAATCACCACATTGCTCGAATGGATGGTCGCTACGTGTCCACAGATGCATGTCTGTATTCAAGGATCCACTCCTTTCTTCATTTGCTCCCCAAGCTCCGTGCTGCACACACAACATGAGTTGTGTCAGAGACATCAAGACAGAAATAAACAATGGCCTCTCCCACCACTGTGAGTACCTAGGCAGCAGGTGCTAGCCCAGCTTGGAGTCTCAGTAGGTGGAGGGCAGGCAGGACCACGCCCCTCCCCCGGGGGCACTCACCAGAATTCCCTTCTCTTCCACTGGGACCTGGTCCCCAGGGTGGGAAGCCTGAGTAGAACCACAGAGTTACAGTGTCTGGACAGAAAGCTCAAACGAGGGGTTCTTCTCAGAAAGGTGTGCTTTTTTTCCCAGCTTAAAGACCAAGGCTATCCAGCATGCCAGCGTGTGTATCTGAGGCAACTCACTTCACTGAGGTTGCTTATCTGTTCAGATCCGTCAACGGCAGTAACTCACACCCCGCTGCCATTTCCTCCCCAGTTCAGGGATGTGGATGACAGGACTCCAGAGGCTGAGTACTCTCCCTAATGTGGGCAATCTGTCCCTCTGTGGGGGTCCACAGGAGCTGAAGTCCTCCAGGGTCAAGCCACATCCATGGCAGGGAAATGGGCTGCCTGCTTCTTGAACTCAAGTTTTGACTTGAGAGAAGTCAATGGTATTTAGGGGAAATACTTTTTTAACAATATATTTTATTTATTTTTGTTTGTTTTTTTAATATGAAATTTATTGTCAAATTGGTTTCCATACAACTCCCAGTGCTCATCCCAACAAGTGCCCTCCTCAATGCCCAGCACCCACCCTCTCCTCCCTCCCACCCCCCATCAACCCTCAGTTTATTCTGTTTTTAAGAATCTCTTATGGTTTGGTTCTCTCCCTCTCTTTTTTTTTTTTCCCTTCCCCTCCCCCATGGTCTTCTGTTAAGTTTCTCAGGATCCACATAAGAGTGAAAATATATGGTATCTGTCTTTCTCTGTAGGACTTATTTCACTTAGCAGAACACTCTCCAGTTCCATCCACGTTGCTACAAAAGGCCAGATTTCATTCTTTCTCATTGCCACATAGTATTCCATTGTATACATAAACCACAATTTCTTTATCCATTCATCAGTGGATGGACATTTAGGCTCTTTCCATAATTTGGCTATTGTTGAAAGTGCTGCTATAAACATTGGGATACAAGGGCCCCTATGGATCAGCACTCCTGTAGCCCTTGGGTAAATTCCTAGCAGTGCTATTGCTGGGTCATAGGGTAGATCTATTTTTAATTTTTTGAGGAACCTCCACACTGTTTTCCAGAGTGGCTGCACCAGTTTGCATTTCCACCAACAGTGCAAGAGGGTTCCCTTTTCTCCACATCCTCGCCAGCATCTACAGTCTCCTGATTTGTTCATTTTGGCCACTCTGACCGGCGTGAGGTGGTACCTCGGTGTGGTTTTGATTTGTATTTCCCTGATAAGGAGTGACGTTGACCATCTTTTCATGTGCCTGTTGGCCATGTGGATGTCTTCTTTAGAGAAGTGTCTATTCATGTCTTCTGCCCATTTCTTCACCGGATTATTTGTTTTTCAGGTGTGGAGTTTGGTGAGTTCTTTATAGATTTTGGATTTCTCCCTTTAGGAGAAATACTTTTTAAAGAAGAGACACAAATCATTTGGGCACACTAGACATTGTGTACCAGCCCAGGATGTGCATGTTATCTTGGCCCAAAACAGACAGGGAGTCACTCATACAAATCTCCTCTGCTCTTTTAATTCTTGAAAAGCCCATGCTTTATTCCATTTGCCATTTTGCAACATCTATTTTCTACATTCCGGGCACTGGACAAGGAGAGGCCAAGAGAGACAAGTCAAGAAAACCAAGACACAATCCCTGCTCTTAAGCATCCCACAGCCTCCTTGGAAAAACAAATAAATAAGGAAGGAAGCAGGGCTCTGTGAGTACAGTCAAAGATGGGGGAGTGGTGCTCTCCCTGCCCCCAGGGAGGCAAGAAAATATGCCGCAGGGAAGTGACATCTCAACTGTTAATAAGAGTTTTCAAAAGAGGCAGATGCAATTCCCTTGAGAGACACAACATGTAAAAAAGGAGAACCTGGGAGGAAGCAAGGAACCTGGGACGTGCCCGTCCTCTGACCACCTGGGTGAGTTTACATGATTTCCAGCATCCTTTGACATGACCACTAACGTCCAGTTTAGCACAGGCTGCTGTTTTTAACCAAGGATTCCTGGGGCCCAGGGGTTCTCATAAAGGCTCAGGGGACCCTGAAGCCCCTGAAATCAGCTATAAAACCAGGTATGTTTTCCTAGACTGCAGATTTCATCAGATTCTTAGGGGGTCGTCACTCTCCAAGGCTCCGGGATCAAGGAGGTGTGGTTAAATCCTTTATTTATCTTTGTATTTTTAATTCCAATATAATTAACATACAGGTACAGAGTACAGGAATTCAACAACTGTACACATTACTCTGTACTCATCACAATAAGTCTGCTCTTATTCTCCTTCACCTATTTTACCCACCCCCCATCACCCCCTCCAGTAACCATTGGTTTGTTCGCTGTAGTTAGGAAGTCTGTTTTTTGGTTTGTCTCTTTTTTTCTTGGTTCATTTGTATCTTAAATCCCACATATAAGTGAAATCATATGGTATTTATCTTTCTCTATTTCACTTAGCATTATATCCTCTAGATCCAGCCCTAGTGTTGCAAATGGCAAGGTTTCGTTCTTTTTGATGGCTAATATTCTATTGTATATGTACACCACGTCTTCTTTATCCATTCATCAGTTAACAGACATTCGGGTTGTTTCCATATCTTGGCTATTGTAAATAATGCCACCATAAACATAGGGAGGCATATACCTTTCCAAATTAGTGTTTTCTTTGGGTAACCAATAGTGGAATTCCTGGATCACATGGTAATTCTATTTTTAATTTTTTGAGGAACTTCCATATTGCTTTCCACAGTGGCTACACCAGTTTGCATTCCCAGCAACAGTGTACGAGGGTTCTTTTTTCTCCATATGGTCACCAACACTTTTTTTTTGTGTTTTTGATTTTATGCATTCTGATAGGGGTGAAGTGATATCTCATTGTGGTTTTGATTTGCATTTCTCTGGTGATGAATGATGTTGAGCACCTTTTCATGTGTCCATTGGCCATATGGATGTCTTCTTTGGAGAAATATCCATTCATGTCTTCTGCCCATTTTTACTTGGATTATTTGGGGGTTTTTTTGGATATTGAGTTGTATATTCTTTATATATACTGGATACTAAGCCCTTATCAGATATGTCATTTGCAAACATCTTCTCCCCTTCAGTAGGTTTTCTTTTTGCTTTGTTGATGTTTTCCTTTGTTCTGCAGAAGTTTTCTATTTTGCTAGGTCTGAATAGTTTATTTTTGCTTTGTGTCCCTTGCCTTAGGTGACACATCTAGCTCTTGCTTTGCTGGGTTGTGCCTTATGACAGCACATGAGGGAGAGAGAGCCACAGTATTTCCCCAATATCTGCCTATGCTTTGGTGGAGTTGGGGCCTTTGTGGAAGGCCATACGTCATCTTCTTTCACAAACGCCCTTCCGCTCTCCCACCTCAGCTCTCAGTTCCAGGTGGTAAAAGGAAGCTTACCAAGATGAAGCCCTAACCATGGCTCCTCCAATGCTGAGCCCTTGGGAAGAGCCGGGGGCAGGTGTACAGAAGCTGCAGCCAGGTGTGAGAACTCATTCACCCTCTGCCATCACCGGTGTCAGCGCTCCCGGCCTCAGATCCTCACCTGCCAACCACAGCCCCCCGGCACCTGTTGCGGGGTATAGTCAGGCAGTAGAAATGTGAAAGCACTGGGGAAAATACCAGGTAGTGAATGTGAACACAGGCGGAGGCCTCCCCACAGGTGCATGCACGGGTGACTCTGAGAATGGAGTGCTGGCTGGATTTGAGTGTCCCCCACCCCCTGTGCAGTGAGCACCCAGTCACAGAGCCCCAGTCCCCTTGCTAAGGGTGGGGGCTGCTTGGACAGCAGGCAGTGATAATAACGTCTTTGTCTAATGTTCTATACTATTCAAAGTGTATCCACGGGTATTTTGCTCAATTAATCTAATTAATCTTCATAGTCCCAATTATAGATCATTAGACAGAAAGTATAATATGTTCATCTAAGCAAAGAAAATGAGTGGTTGCTTTGCAAAAGAAGAAATACAGGTAACTAATAAATTCAAATTAAAACAAGATACTATTTTTCATCTGTCATATTGGAAAGAATTATTTTTAAAAGCTATTGCTTGACATTTTGTAAAACTTACTGAGTGACTACCACGCACCAGCTATGGGAAATCAAACAGCTATATCCTGGTTAAGGAGATTATAGGAAATGCATTACAGTGCCTTCTGGCCCTGCTGAAAACAGCTGACCAGTATCTAGTTAATGCACACTTGGGGGTTGGGTCCTGCCTGTGCTCCTGAATTCCTTAGACCATGTTATCTATGGAACATCTAACCTTGTTCTCCACCCTGCTTTCAGCATCGGCTCTTTTGTGGTCTTGGGAACACTTTGGTTTTTTGCACGTTTTCTATGCTTTCTATATGTTCTTAGTGGCAAGTAGCCAGGGACATATTGTGCAATGTTTTTCCTATCACTTGTGCCTAATAAATACGGGAGCTTGCGAGCAGCTCGGGGGGGACTTCCCTTAGCCTCCCTCCCACCTCTCTTGATTTGTGGAGTCTTGAGTAACCCTTTCTGTCATCCCCGGCTCTGCTGGACGAAGCCAAAAGCCGAGCCCATAATTGGTGACCCTGACGTGACAAGCTGAACCCGCACCAAGCAGTATGAGAGACAGGAAGGATATACAGACCTGAACCAGTCCAGTCCAGTCCTTGCCCTCAAGAGGCTTTCGTCTAGAGCAGAGCTCCTCAGCCTCTGCACAACTGGCAGTATAGACTGGGTCGCCCTCTGTTGGGGGGACAGATGCTCAGCGTCAGCATGGCCTCCACACACCAGATTCCAGTAGCACCCTACCCCCAGTTGGGATGACCAAAACTGTCTCCAGACATTGCAAAATGTCTCCTGGGCAGCAACACTGACCCCAGTTGAAAACCACTGGTCTAGAGCTAAGAAAACTGGGAAACTGCATTCATGAGCTGTTGGTGGGAGGAGTATTTTAATTGAGGGCGATGTGACAATGTGTCTTGAACTTCCTCAGACACCTTGCTCCAGTACCTTCACTTCCAGTAGCCAGGGAAACAGCAGGAGAGCTTTAGCGGAGCTTGGCTCCAAATGCAGAAAGCAAGCCTTGCTAGAAATTCTAACCTGAGTCTACACCACCCAGGATGTAGAGTTCAAGCTTACACTTCATCTAAGGTGCAGGAGTCCCACACCAAAATAAGCATCACATGTGAATCCAGGCTGATAAAACCCCTCTGTAGGGACGCTTTTACAACCAAGGCCACACGAAACTATTGCAGTCCACAGCCACGCCAGCTGGAAATAAAATCAGAAGTAAAGCTATAAACACACAGGGAAAAACTGGACTGTTAACAGAGGGCCGGCACACACAACAAGGAGAACTGGTCTTTCCTAGAACTTGGAAAAACCACAGAATCTCAAAGGGATAAAAATTTAAGATAAGCCATTACGAAAGAACAAAATATTATTAACGAAAAGAATGGTGGACTCAGTAAGAAGAACCTAACAGAATTGCTGGACATGAAAAACACAGCCGGTAACACCTGGAACTCAGAAGGGGGTACACCAGTGAGTAGACATAACTGCAGAACAGAGCCCAGTGAATCGCTGACCATGCGACCACGCAACTGAGAAAGTGGAAGTAACGACAAGAGATTACAGGGCACGGACAGCAGATTAAGAAGGTGCCATGCATATTTAAAACAAGTTACAGGAGAAGGTGACAGAGATGGAGGGAGGCAATGTTTTTTTCCCAAAACTAAGATACACAGAAATTCTATACAGAAAACATGTGAAATGTACCCATTCCCAGATGCAACACGGTAGCATGAAGATTGCCCTGAGAAAAAGAGAAAACTGTAAAAGCAGCCACAGGGGCAAGGGATTCTCTGCAAAGAAACAATAATCAGAACAGCAAACAACTTCTCCTCAGCAGTAATAAAAGTCATATGGGAATGGAACGAGACCTTTATGGCCATGAAAAAAAAAAAAAGCAAAAATTCTACATTACCATAAACTATTGTTCAAGAGTGAAGACAAAATTAAGACATTTTCAGACACATAAAGATGGAAACAAATTGCCAGTCACAGACTCAGCATGAAATAATTCTTAAAAGAAGCTGCTGACCAGTAAGAAGTGAATGACAGAAAATGAGAATCAAGAGGCCGTGATCAAAATACTGATAAACATATGGAAAACTGGCCGTTAGTGATAAAAATAATCAGGATTACCAATTTAGGGAGGTTAAAAAATAAGGCAAAAGTAAAATACTGAAAACAATACGTTGGAAAACAAGAGTGAGCGATCAAACCAAGAGGTTTAAATATCTTCACACAACCTGCAGGGAGGGCAGAGACAGGCCTGAAGTTCAGAGTTCCCTGAAGCAAGAGTGCGTGTTAAAGCATAAGGTAGCTGTTAAAAGGACTTCACCTGCATGTGGAAGGTCCAAACAAGTACCAGAAGTAAAGGGAATAAAGGAATTTTGATCAGTTATTCAGTCAGTCCTAGAAGACTCTTCTGAAAAGAAGGAAAAAAATTGTCAAAGAAAACTACAATAAAGAGAGAAAACAAAATACCATTGTTGGAACTAGGTCTAAATTCATCAGTGGTCACAGTAAACGTAAATGGATAAAATACTACAGTTAAAAGGCAGATTTTGAGATAGGATTTCTACCTAGACGCTGCTTAGAAGAGCTAAAATAACATCAAAAAAGATGGGAAAAGACTGGAAGAAGAAGGATGTCAGAAACGTGGCTGAACAAGACAAAAACCCAGTGGTCAGACGGTGGCCGGGCCAAAAAAGAACCCAGTTGACAACCGGGCATTGTCGGCAAAGCCACATACAGCCTGGCCTGTGAGGAAGTCCCCAACACGGACCCAGCATGGTCCAAAACTGAAGATGGTCGTTGAGAAGCCAAAGTTTTAAAATTCCTTGTCTAAAGTGAACTTCAGGAACTGTTGGAAAGGATCAACCAGGCTGGCCTCAAAACACAGCCTCAGTACCTACACCAGGAACACCCAAGTGCCAGGGTAGATGCATGAAAAGGTTTACTAAACTGAATGTCTTCAAAATCAAAACCTCACTAAACAAACAGGAAAAAAAGCCAGGAAAATATTCTCACGGGAGTTGTGGTGTGTCACGGAGAAAAGGTACTGTGGTCACATGTCAGTCTTGGGCTCCTCATGGAACTTAATCTGCTGCTCCTGAAATCCACATGGGTAAATAAAGGCAAAAGTGGCCAGGACAATTTTGAAGAATGTAGAAGAGGTGCTGACCTCTTTCTTCTCATTGGTTAAGACCACACTAAATTAAATACACATTATTGTCCTACGGGTAGAAAACTAGAACCTTGGAACAGGAAAACACAGAAATGACTATCTAAGAAGCTATTATGTAAGGCAAGTAGCATTAAGATCTCACGGTGAAAAGACGGATCCGTTAATGACTGATGCTGAGACAGCAAGCTAGCCATACAGATGTTATCTCTATAGATCCTCCTGCACTCAGAAACAAACTCCACATGGACTTAAGACATGGATGTTAGGGGCGCCTGGGTGGCGCAGTCGGTTAAGCGTCCGACTTCAGCCAGGTCACGATCTCGCGGTCCGTGAGTTCGAGCCCCGCGTCAGGCTCTGGGCTGATGGCTCAGAGCCTGGAGCCTGTTTCCGATTCTGTGTCTCCCTCTCTCTCTGCCCCTCCCCTGTTCATGCCCTGTCCCAAAAATAAATAAACGTTGAAAAAAAAAAAATTTTAAAGACATGGATGTTAAAAGAAAAAGTAAAACTTCTTGGACAACAACAATCACCTAACATTTCCTGAGTGATTTTCAGGCACTGGGCAATTTTTCAAGGACATTACATGAGTTAATTACACTAAGTCTGAAAACAATTCCATGAAGCCGATGCTATTACCCCCATTTTATAAATGAGAAAGCGGGGTCCCAAGGGAGGTCTCTCCCGTGTCACAGAGCTACTAAGTATGGTGGCCTGCCAGCACAGCCCTGGGCTACAATACGGGGGAATCTCTACAGAAAGGGAGTGCGTACATACTTCGTAAATGAGACGCCTGAAGCACAAACCGTAAGAGAAAAGACGGGTAAGTGAGACTAGGTTAAACCTCAAAATCTCAGGGCACCTGGATGGCTCAGTCTGTTGAGCATCCGACTTTGGCTCAGGTCACGATCTCACAGTTCGTGGGTTCGACCCCCACGTCGGGCTCCGTGCTGACAGCTCAGGGCCTGGAGCCTGCTTCGATTCTGTGTCTCCCTCTCTCTCTGCCCCTCCCCTTCTCATGCTGTCTCTCTCTCTGTCTCTCTCTCTCTCTCAAAAATAAATGTTAAAAAAAAATTTTAATAAAGAAATTTAAAAAATAAAAAAAATAAACTTCAAAATCTTTGACATAATAAGCCACATAAAAGACAAGATCTAGTTTGAAAAAAAAGTCTTTGGATTGCAACACAGCTGACAAAGATATAGCATCTACATAAAGAACTAAAAATTAAAGAGGAAAACGCACCCAGGCCAACAGGAACACGGGCGGGGACAGAAGGGCAAAGGGCAGAGCTCTGCTTGTGTTTCTGAGCCACTCGGGAATGCAAACGAAGCAGAAGCAACGAGACCTGCCTTCCACACATTCACACATTCAGATCAGTAAAGTGCGTCTTTTGACAGCACCTTGCTGGAAAAGCTGTGAGCAAAGGGCAGTTTCACACCGTGTTGGGGGGTGTGAGCAGGACAGACACACCCCAGCAGCTGTGTGTCTTGGGGGGAGCCGCCGGGAGCTCACGGGCACCCCGCCTCCTCTCCCCATCTCTGCACACTTTGACGTCAAAAAGCCTTCTATCTCTCCCTGCGTCTGCAGGCATCACTCGGTCCATCGGCACTCCACGGAAACTCCCACGCAGAACATAATGAGCCATTAAACACGACTTCGAAGACAAATGTTTAACCACAGGGGAAAACATTCCCAGTATATTGTTAAAGAAGGGTTCAAAACATTATGTACAATAATATCCAAATTCTAAGTAAAAAAATAATACAGGAAAGAGACAATATGCAAAAACTATATAATAAATATTCACCATGTTTACTTCTAACTAGCTTTATATGTACTCTTTTCCTAGTTGTAGGCCCTATTTCAAAAATTTAAATCTTCATTTCTAACAATATAATTTCCGTGATTAAAAATGGTTTTCAACAAGCTCCTGGGTGGCTCAGACAATTAAGCATCTGACTTTGGCTCAGGTCATGATCTCGCAGTCTGTGAGTTTGAGCCCCACGTTGGGCTCTGTGCTGACGGCTCAGAGCCTGGAGCCTGCTTCGGATTCTGTCTCCCTCTCTCTCTGCCCCTCTCCCACTCGCACTCTGTCTCTCTCTCCCTCTCTCTCTCTCAAAAATAAATACACATTTAAAATATATTTTAAAGAAATGGTTTTGAAGCCCATGTTTCCAACAATCTACTGCTTTGCATATTTGTTATACATATCACGTATTTAAGTTCTAAATACCCAGGTGTTTATATAGGCACACGTATATGTGAATATGCATTATTAAATACTTCTGTTTTTCCTATTCCGGGCTCTGTGTTCAGTGCTTCACCCGTACAGCCTAAGACCAAGGAGCATCCCGGAACTTGCAGGATGAGTTGCCAGGTCTGGCTGACCCCAACGCCTGCATACTGTCTCCTCATCACGCAGTCACTAGCCTGGGGAGGGGCACGGAGAGAGCTCTGACAGTCCATCTCCAGATGGGACCTGTGGATCCCCCGTGCTCGTATAGGCCTGCGGCTCCCAGTCTCCTGTGACAGTGAGAAAGGGGGCTTCTGGCCTACTCCCTCGAATCTCAGCTGGGTCCAGACCAATGTTCCAGGCCCACAGAGTGGAGGCTCCCAACCACATTATGACCACACACGTGTTTCCCACAAACAGGCCCACACAATGCTGCCTTTACAAAGTCCCAGGCATGTCATACACACGGGACCCACCGAGAACCGCCCCCCACTCTGACACAACAGCAGGCCTGCAGACCCTGGTATGTAGACCCCACGTCCTCACAGGCAGCCTGTGAGCCACGTAACCGGGAGGTCATCTGGAGACCTGGGACCACCGAGCCCATTTCACCACTTCCTCCAGCTCCTTCCCTCGCCCTTATTTACCACTAAAACACAGAACGAAAGGCACCAGAACTTCTGACGCCAAATGGCCAGGGTGCCACTTACCTTTTTCATGGCAGTATAAGGAAGGTGACAGGTGAAAGGTAATGACCAAATGTGATTGTGGATCATTCGTGGTCCATCCGTGGCTGCCTCCGCTCAGCAGCACACTCTGCCCCGGTGGGTGACCTTCGCCCAGGGGTCACAGTCCACAGACCCACGATGACAGAGTCGACAGGCCAGGCAACCCACTTCCCTTAAGCCTCCCCACGCGCGGTACAGCAGGAATGCCGCGCACAAGCCTGGGTGGGCCATCAGGGACGTGACCGTAAGTGCTTTGCACAGTGTCTGGCACAAAATAAACGCTCAGCCATTGTTTTCTGTCATCATTGTCGGAAGCAGAATTTTCTAAGACCTGGGGGCAGCCACCGTGTCAGGTCGTGGTCATGGGATTCCATGGGGTCGTTTCTGCTCCAGCTCAAACATCCCATGGCAACCGTACGTTCTCTAGGTCTCAATTCAATTCGGCAGGTGTATTCCCGGGGCCCACTGCATGCCCAGCACCACGCTAGCAAGTACCAGCAACGAAGCGGCCCCAACCTCGAGAAGGAGACAGATTAATTCACAGATGGGCAGCAGCAGCGCGGTGGACAGAGAGACAGAGGCTCAAGTCCCAGGGGCGCCTTTCGGCAGCATGGCCGCCTTGGCCACGCTCCTGAAACCTCTCCAGACCTCAGCCTCCGAGCCCTGGAGCCCTGCGGTGCAGTGTGATGACAACCCCTCCCTTGTTAGGGCGGGCCCAGCGAAGCAACAGTGCTTTCAAAGCCTTTAAACAGTGTTTGGCAGAGAGTGAGCACTTAGTAAATGCTGGTGATTATGCATGGGCAAAGCACAAAGGGAGATGAGGCGAGGCGAGGCGAGGCAAGGCAAGGCAAGGCAAGGCAAGGCAAGGCAATCTGGAGGCGGGGAAGGGGGAGGCATGGGGATGGCTTGGTCAAGGCGAGGTCTGCAGAAAAGGCAGGAGCGAGGAGTGGGCATTCCAGCGGGCAGACCCCTGGGAAGGGGGGAAGGCACAGCGTCTGGGCACCGCCGGTACCCTGTGACAAAGGAAGTTTCATCTATTGGAGAACACATAGGCTGAAGAACAGGGAGGTGTTTCTAGGGGCAGAGCAGCCCTCAAGCCCAAGCTGCGATTTTTCCATCTCGTTTCAGGACAAAGGAGCTCCTGGTTGGGCTCCCTCTGGGACTCTCTGAGCGTGAGAGTCTCTGGATGAAACAGCCACTCCTGTTCCGAAGCCCGTTTCTCCAGAAGAAAACTGTCCTAAATCTTTTGTGACTGGTGGTTTATCCTCTCTAATAACGATGCAAATTTGAGCACTGCTTTAGCGTTTGCAAGAGCTATACGTGACCCTGAAAGCAACCTCACCTTAAACTCCAGCCCTACTGGGTGGAAACCAGCTGGGGGATAAGGACCGGGTGGGCCTTGCAGCTGGTGAGGGACAGGCTGGGGCTTCTCCCCGACCCCGTGACCCCGGATCCAACTGCGTCAGTGGCACGGAGCACAGGCTGCCAAGTCCAACACGCAAATTCCAACCACGCTTCCCTCCGGCGACAGGTGCAGCGGTTCGGCTAATCAGGTAGTTCCCATGAGCCTCTGCTTTCTGATGTAGGTGATGAGCACCCGCCTTACGGGGCTGTTTCAAATGCTACATATGAGACTGTGAGCACACTGCCCAGCACATAGCAGGTAACCAGCAAGAACTGGTTGCTGCAGTAACAATAACAACGGCATTTGTTACGATTACCGCATCTGAACTTTTAGAATAGATCTTAAGTCCACGCACTTCCTGTCCTCTGCCGTCACCTTTGTCCAGGCCACCCCTACTACCAGCCTCTCACACGTGCTGCACTTCCAGTATAGTCGTGACAGGGCCGTAAGAGGAATGAGCCCATACGTTACTCCCTCCCTTGCTTAAAGCCCTGCAATGATCTCCCACTGTCCTTCCAAAACCCCTCCCGTTGAGTTCGCAGCCCTGCACGATCTGGCTCCTGTCCAGACTTCTCCCAGACCACTATGCTTC
The DNA here is from genome assembly GCF_028749965.1 of Puma concolor. Classification (NCBI taxonomy): domain Eukaryota; kingdom Metazoa; phylum Chordata; class Mammalia; order Carnivora; family Felidae; genus Puma; species Puma concolor. Next base: position 138,138,670 of record NC_141669.1, on the reverse strand, counting down.
AACCACGTTCAGCCCATTTCTTTCACTTCCTGGAAAATAGGAGGCCCGGGCCTGCCTCAGGGCCTTTGCACAGGTTGTTCCCTCTACTTGGCATTGCTCCCGTGTGTCCACCATCTTGGAATGGTTGTCTCCTCCTCGCCCCTTTGGCTTTCTCAGAGACGCTTTGTCCATAACCACCACCTGCAAAGCATCCTGCCTCAGACACCCTTTCTGTGTCACTCACTGCACTAGACGATAAAATTATTGCTTAGTCATTTGCTTTTACACTGCATTAACTCCAGTCTTGGGTACATACCCAGCAGAAATCATTACCCATATTCACCAAAAGACATGTGCAAAATGTTCACAGTGTAATTTTGATCCCCAACCCGGAGGCTCCCCGAAGGCCCACGGCCAGTGAAACGGGTAAGCAAGCTGCTGTGTGTTCAGGTAACATCGGGCCATCCAATGAGAGGGAAAAGCTACAAGTGCACACACAACATGAGCGTGCTCCACAAACACGACAGACGGGGAAAGAAGCCCGTCGCAGAAGCAGCGCATCCCTTAACACTCTGCTACGTGAAGTTCAACAAGCCAGGCAACACGAACTTATGATGTTTGGAGTCGGGACAGTGGTGAATTTGGGGTGCGGAGGGGTGCCGCTCCTGTTTCGAACCTGCTGCTTGACTGGGGCGCTGGTCACATTCACAGGGGTCGTCGCCCTGTGAAAATCCACTGAGCCACGAACTTCTCATCAGTGCACTACACTTGGATGAAAATGTAAAAACCACAAGCCTTGGTGACGACGACATGTTTGCTCCGGGCTGTCTGTGTGGCCTCTTTCAGAAGGAATCCACACATTGGCTTCCGGGGTGGAGAGTGAGGGCCCACTGGGAACGATCAGCAGCTACAAGAACCAGATGCAAGGGTGTGACATACACTGAACTATCTCCTCTCTACTTGCCACTAAAGCATCTCAAGTACAGCAAGGCCATCAGCCAGGGGCCACTCTGCCCTCACTCCAGGGACATCTGCAGGTGTCTGGGGACATTTCTGGCTGTCACACTGGGGGTGGCTACTGGCACTAGGGGGCAGAGGCCAGGGATGCCGCTCCCCAACACACAACAAAGAGCCACACTACTCTTGTTTCACCAGCAGAGAACGGGCAGGACACTGGTGCCCAAGGCCCTGAGGCTGACGAGCAGCGGACGCCACATGGGGGCCAGCGGTCCTGACTCCCGGCCTGGCCTGTAGCCTCAACCGAGTTTTCAGAGTCAAGCTGTCTAAAGATGAGCTTCAACACAGCCCACCCACCGCTCCCCTGCAGATCATGTTCAACTAAGGAAATTCTACCCGATTCAAGAGATCAGCTGTGAGAACATCTTCAGGAGCGAAGAAAAGCCCTATCTGCCTTGTTACTGCTTTCGTGTTTAGCGAGAACTTGGGAGAAAAATATGATCAGCCACAAAGCCTCTCGAGAAACTCGTGGCGTTAACGTACTGTGCCAGGTTGACATGGGTTGAATAAAATACTCGAGGAGAGGAACACTTCACGGGAGGTATAGACAGATCCTGAGTCGTTTTTCTTCATCATCCGGTGATGCTTTCCAGCGGCAGGAAGGGAGCGACACGTCTCTCTGAAGCCATTAATCTTCTTTCACCCAGAAGATCGTGTTTTGTAGCTCTGAAGCCTACACACGCCGTTAACAAAATTTCAGCAAGAAGCTTTCTGGAAATAGTAGTCAGAGCATTGAGTAATCTACACATTCAAATAGAATAGAGCCGCCAGTATGGAATATTCTTATCCAAACAGTCACCGCAGATGAATTCATACACCAGCTAGACATGTCCTGGATCGCAATGAAGTTCCAACCTGTTGTTTCCCCCAGACCTCTGCCTTCTCAGCTTAAAAGGCTGGCATATAAACGCATGCAGAATCCCGTCATTATTAAAATGCATCAAGCCCAGACTACTGGCTCTGCCGGGCAGGGTGCTGGGCGTGGGGGGCCGGAGGGAGGACAGAGAGAGACAGAGAAGACACAGGCAGGAACTGAGGCTCCCTGCCCCAGAGAACCTGGAAGACAGAGAAGAAAAAGGAAGGCACCACCTAGCGGAAGAGGACCTAAGAACACAGTAAGAAATGTGTCAGAGTAGCAGGGTCCCAGCAACTCTCAAAGACCCAGTGTCTCGTGAACGGATCTGTGTCACTTTGCAGACACTCCACATCCATCACAGACCACTCCCTCCTCTGTAACTGCAACGGAGCATCCTCAGGGGCCTTGCCTCTGTCCCGATGTGCTCATCTTTGCCGACCAAAGTGCCCGTCAGTCCCCAGGTGACAGGGGAGACACACGATCCAAGTTAGACCAGGCAGACTCTCTCCTGGCCGTAGGAAATGGAGCAGCATACCTAAAGAACAGCTAGACCTTAGTTATTTGTTCAACAACTATTCACTGGCCACCTGCTGTGTGCCAGGCGTATTCTGGGTGCCCAGGGTGCACAGGGAAGGAGACAGGTGGACGCCTGTCCCCAGGGGCCGGATATCTCCACACAGCAGGCAGGAAACAAATGCAATGACACACATGTGCCCTCAAGCAACAGTAGACACAGCAACACAAGGAAGCAGCAGCAGCAGACGGAAGAGGTGACACAAAGCGGTGGGCGCCAGTCAGGAGCACTTAGGGCCTCGACAGGAGGGGGCACTGAGCTCGGGCCTGGTCTTCCTTCCTCCTTATCATTTCTTGTTGAGGCTCCGGGTGGCTTCCGCCCCCCAGGTCAGGGGCAGTGAACCTGTGTCAGTGCAGGGCCAGATGATAAACATTTTCAGCTCTGGGGGGCGTGCGCCTCTGTCCTGACTCTGCCCTCGTGGAAGCTCCCAGAGCCCCGCATCTCCCTTCCAGCGATACCTTATTTAGTGACAGACGGCACCCTGCATCTGGCCTGCAGGCCACAGTTTGTGCACCCCTGCCCTTGTCACCAAGTCTGTGCTGGCTCTGTCCCCCCACTGTAGCCCCTGCTAATTTAGTGGGGTCCCTGCTACTCTTCAAATCAAATACTTTCCCGCCTAACCTGGAAAAGCAGATTTCTCTTGTTTGTAGCCAAGTGAACCTACTGGATCTAGAAGGCACTTCTCAAAGGAAGGAGAGCAGCATTACTTGTGAGTTATCTTACAAACGGCAGAAATCATGTAGGATTTGGCGGTGTCTTCAGGTCCCCACCCCACATTTTCTAGGTTGAGAGGGAAGGAAAGCTGTCCAAGGCCACTCAGCGAATCTAAAGTAACCAGGGCAAGGCCCCAAACCTATTGCTTTCTAGTTCAGTGCCCACATCGTAGGTCCCTTTCAGTTGGAAATAGCAGAAAACCTATTCAACGTTAATAAGACGAGGTTAATTTTTCCCACGTGTCAAGTCGGAGAAGGTGGCTGCTGATATCATTCCAGAAGTCTAAGGATATCAGGGCTGGGGTCTCCACAATTTCCCTCGGTCTTCCTTCGTAAGTGCCAAATGGTTTCCACAGCTCCAGATATCTCAGAGATGTTCGAGGCCAAAGAGAAAATGAAAGGCAAGTATTTAAATCAGTCCTTCCTCTCCCAAAAGCCAAGGTTTTCCCACAACTGCCCAAAACATTTGTGTTTATACATGACCACTCCTAAATGCTTAGGATTCTGAGGAAGTACACATTCCCTTTCCAGCCTCTGAAGCAGAGACACAAAAGGGAGAAGGGGCTTAGGAATGATTTCAGGTTTGTCAATTCAACGCATCAGGCTCAGTTTTCCTTCTACAAACACAAGACTGCAAACTGCCACTGCAAGAGCGGCTGTGATTCCAAACCCGTCAGGTAACCCTCCCTCTACGTAAATTTTTTAATGTTAATTTATTTTTGAGAGAGAAAGAGAGAAAGAGACAGAGTGCGAGTGGGGAAGCGGCAGAGAGAGAGGGAGACACAGAATCCGAAGCAGGCTCCAGGCTCCGAACTGTCAGCACAGAGCCCGACGCGGGGCTCGAGTTCATGAGCTGTGAGATCATGACCTGAGCCAAAGTCGGACACTTAACCGACTGAGCCCCCCAGGCACCCCGTGTAATCCTTATCACTAAAGCAGGGGTTCCAGAATCCAGTAGGCCATACACTTCACTCAGGGAACTTTATAAAAAACATATTCCCAGATTCCACTTGAAAACTATAGGGTAAGAATTCTGGAAACAGGGCCCAGGAATCTGGGTTCAAAGATGAACTCTTTGTTATAAATTTCAAGCTGTTAAAGTCGCCCCTCCAATCCCAATCCCAGCCCCCTATTCCCTTTCCACGGACCCCTCTGTGGCAGTGCCATATGGATCCTTCCAGAAAGAGTCTGAGCACATATGAGCACGCACCTGTATCTCCCCACTATTCTCCACAAGCAGAAACCACCTACACACTGACCAGCACTCTGCTTCCTCACCTAGGCGCACACCTGGAAATCGTTCTGCGTGAGCCCACAGAGATGCACCTCCACCCTCTTCGTGGCTACGTGGCGGAGAGTCTGTGCCTTGTCCGAGCTCTGCGAGTAACTGAGAATCAGCCCGCGGTGGGGCTGCCGGGGTGCCGGACACTAGTCGCCCCTTACCCAGCAGCAAGGACGCCTGTCTGGACATTTACTCACACAACCCTTTCCGTGAGCCCAGAAGGGAGGATCACGGTCCAAGTCCATCTTACAGATGAGGATATTGTGGCACAGACCCAACACCGCACAGACAGGATTCGCCCTGCAGTCTGGACTCAAAGTCACACCTTCCCCTTGGTCAGCATGATGTGAAGCCCCACCCAGCAGCCCCACAGAATGGCAACTTTTCCTGCGCACTTGAAGCAAGATCAAGGTCTGTTCACCCAGGATTCCCCCCACCATCATCTCCTGAGCTCTGCCCTTCTCTCCCTGTGTCAACTGCGCACCCCCTCCAATCTCCCCCAGGCTATCTCTCCTCAGCAGCTACAGAATTCACTCACCAGGATCCAGCCCTCAGTTCACTTCGTGAAAAATCAGTGGAAGCTTCTGCACAGATGCCTGGCATGCAAATTCATCCAATGCCTCGGGAACGATGACCCTTGAGCACGGACAAGACAGAAGCACTCGCTTTCCTTTCTAGGCTATGACCTTCCGAGGGTAGGGATGATGTGACATTCACCTGGTGCACCCCAGGGTCCAGCCCACAGTAGGTGTTCAATAAATGTATGTGATATTGATTTAATTCCCCAAGAAAACAGGATTCCCCCAAATGCACCTCAAAATCATGGCTGCAATGACAGAGTTAAGTTTGTCATCGATTCAGAAATTGCATGTGGTCTGGTCTGCACCATGGCAGGCCCGGAGACAGATGAAAAGCATATGGTCCTTGTTTTCAAAGAACTTTCTCTCCTATGATAAGAACAGATGTTAACAGCGTTAAGTATGGGGTAAGGCAGAATGTGGTAAATTCTGGAGCAAACATACAGGGGGGTGTGAGAGCACAGAACCGAGTAACTGCCCACTGCTGTGACTTCTTCCTGAGAGCCTGCCTCCCCTTGGACTCCGAGACCGGTGCGCATCTGACCCCCCCCAATCCAAGGAAGCTGCCAAGTGAATGAATGATAGGGACCACTGGGTGGCTGCCCAAACCATTCTCCGTGCTACATTTCAGGAAGAAGACAGCATAGCTCCATCAACCTGAGCCTCAGTCTGTGTCCGTAAAACGGGCACAGTAATATGCCTTCCTTGGGATTCAACAGGCTAATTGTGGAAGCTGTGTCACCAGAGGGGTGAAAACAGCGAATGCTCGATCTGTGTCGGCCATGACTGCACTGCCTCCTTCACTCTGTGTACGAGCAAGTCCGACCTGTTTAGGGGGGATCCGGCTCTCACACCACATCACCTGGGGTCTAGCCCATGCCTGTTTCCATGGCGCCATGCTGCCCTGGCACCACATCTCCCTGGAACCCTGAGACCAGGCGAGGTACTGGTTCTCGTCCCCCAACACACAGAGTCTCATCACCGAAGAACAGGGGAAGCCATCACAGAGAGGGCGCTGGGTACGTGCTCGCTAACCACGGACGAGCTGAAGCACAGGAAGTGCGGAATCTGCCTGGAAGTTCGCTTCTCCTCAGTTGAATTCCTCCTCTCTTTTCAGTTCGATTTCTTTCCCCGTGCTCTCTCCTAGAGGCTAGGCCAGGTAAAGGACTCGCATTATACAGTGAAATATGAACCCCATGTAATCATGCCATCTTGTGCTGATTTTAAAGCAGGTATAAGGGATGAAGATTTCTAAAACTCAATACTCACTTTTGAATATTAATTATGTGCTGGGTACTGGGGATATGCAATTTATAAAACATGCTCTGCTCTCAGAGACTCACAGAAACCATGGGGAGGGGCGGTGGGCAGTCATAAGATAGTGAAGGGAGGGCCAAGAGATAGACAAAGAGTTACGGCAGCAGGGGCGCCTGGGTGGCTCAGTCGGTTAGGCGTCCGACTTCGGCTCAGGTCACGATCTCGCGGTCCGTGAGTTCAAGCCCCGCGTCGGGCTCTGGGCTGATGGCTCAGAGCCTGGAGCCTGCTACCGATTCTGTCTCCCTCTCTCTCTGCCCCTCCCCCGTTCATGCTCTGTCTCTCTCTGTCTCAAAAATAAAAAACATTAAAAAAAATTAAAAAAAAAAAAAAAAAGAGTTACGGCAGCAGCCGCGATAAAACATTCAGTGGGGTCAGGTGAAGGCTCCAAGGAGTGACTTGGCAGAACAGAGTCTCGAAGGGCAATTAAGAGTTCACCAGGTGATCCAAGGGGAAAAGTATCGCATGAAATGGAAGGAACATTTGCCAAACTCAGACTTACAATAGCACGCAGCACGTTCAAGCGACCCCAAGCGGTCAGAGAGATCAGGATGGACCGGCCGACCTCTACCCGCCATGCCCGTGTCCCTGGCAGGCACGGCCGATCAATCTTGGCTCCGGGAGCTCTGATCCAGGATTCCTCTACATGGGGCTCCGGGTAGCCTCCCCCACAAGAGCTGGAACGAGGACAGGAAGCAAGGTCACACTGTAGGGCAAAGGGGAAGTCACTGCTACTTCTCAGCAGAGGAGCATTTTGCTCTGTCAGTGCTCTGGAAGCTCTGATGCCAAAGGAGAGGATGTGTTAGAGCAAGAAGGAGAGGGTCAGACAGGGGGCAGGGTGGACAGGGAGGGCAGGCAGACAGCAGCTCCTATGAGCCAGATCATCCCAAGAGCGGTGAGACACTGCAGGGACACAGGCTGAGGTCAGGGGACACTGGAGGAAGAAGAGGGAGGATCCGGTGTGACTGGAGCTAGAGACTCAGAAGCCCGGAAAGCCCTTAACTGGAACTGGGACTGGGACTGGGAGGAGGAGATGGGAGCCCCCACCGGGTACCAGTCTTAGGGGCAGAACCGCATGGCCACGGCTGGGGGTCTGGCCCCCACGGAGTCTGGCAGCCTGGATGCCAGTCCTGTCCCACTAACTCCTAGCAGCACAAACTCGGGCAGAATCAGTATCATTCAAGGGCACAGGCTCTGGAGTCGAGGTGCTTGGGTTCCCACTGTGGCCTGGCTGTGAGACCCGGTCGAGGCTGCCTGACTCCCCAGCACTGAGCTCAGCACATGGGGAAAACATGTGAGGCACAGAGACCATGTGGCCCGGGAGCAGTGAGCAGTGGTGTGGATCCCCCTACCCTTTCCCTCCTCTGACCTGGCCAATGGCTGTCCCCAGTGTCTTACCGCCTGACTCCACCCCCTACTTTCCTGCTTTGCTGACGCCCTACCTCCCACTCCTGGAGTCTGCTTCCGATGCAGACTCAACACTGAAGATCATCCTTCTCCTTGAACTCCAGGCCCCTAAAAACACTACTCTACTGCTGACCTCCGGCCACACTCAGCCATGACCTCCAGCTGTCCACTCCCGGACACCAGCCCAGGGTCCTCGCCTGGGGCCAGCCCTGCTCCTCACCTCACCTCACATTCTAGGTGATGCTCTGAGATGCGTCCACCTTTGCCGTCTATTGCCTTGGGCTGAAATGGAGTCTGAAATGAGACACAGTCCCACCCTGGACACATACATAGGGTCCTGCTCAGCACCTCGCAGCCGTTGTCGGTCCTGGGAGCACCAGTCACTCTCGACCACCCTTTAAGAGCCATCAGATTTTCTTCGGGTTTCTGTTCAGGGAAGGCACAGGTATCGAGCATCATGCTTGCATGGCACTGAGCAGCTGACTTTGCACGTGTGCACACTCAGGCTACACCAACCACCGAGGACCCCATTTCAGTGGAATAAGAGACTTGCACAAAGAAACAAGCTGACTTTTAACAACGCCGACAAAGCAGAGCTCTCCGCCGGTGCACACTCCACCCACCAGTCGACAGTACTCCTGAACTTGCAGACCAGAGAGGCTGCAAAGACCGGGAGAAGTTGCCATCGCCTATTTAGAGACACAGGGAACGACGGCAACATGACAGGGGCTCGCTTTGTGGCGGGGTTTCCTTACCCCTGAACAACTCAGAATCTTCACTGGGACTCCCCAAGGTAGCCGCATCCCAGAACCTTCTGTGCTGAGAGGAGGGTGTGGATGCACTTCGCCTCTGAAAGGATTCGCGGAATAAAAACCTCTAAGGGCAAAGCCTCCTCTGCTGATCGCTCCCTGCTGGGCCTCTCTCTCCTTCCAGAGCAAGTCAGGGCTCACGGTGCTCTGAAGCCCGAATGTGCCACAGAGCCCGGTGCTTTGCTGCGAGCTGGGAGGGGGGGCAACCCGAGGCACAGCAGGTCCGCAGCGCATCGTACGCATTGCCTTCGCTTTCTGCCGGCCGCTGCCACCAAGCACGGAGGAGCAGGGCCCAGGTCGGGAAACCTGACTGTGCACGGCTCCTCTCCACTTCACCCCCCCCCCAACGAACCCCAGTTTCTGCCCGGGGAAGAGAGGTTCTCTGGTTCATTGCCAACTTGGATCTGTCTCCCCGCACCCTGGAGGAGACACACCCCGAAGCAAGGGAGTGACACTCCCTCCCTTCCCAGACTCAGGGAACACCCCGTACTCCCATCATCGCTTGGCATTAACCCTGGAAATTAAGCACCAATCTGCACAGGACCACAGAGGCCATTGCCCCCTGGAAGGCTTAATTCTGCAAAATTATCATAGAGCTCTCCATTTGTTCTCTTTGTATCAAGAGGGTTTTTTTTTTTTTCTTTTTCCTTTTTAAAAGTTTTTTTTTTAGAAGTTAGAGATGGAAAAAAAAAACAACTAAGCTGAAACCTAAATTATTTCTTCTCTCCTGAAATACACTGACTGGATGCACACTGTTGGAAATTCTCAAAGACTTATTTTCAAAGGATGCAATTCTAAAGATTTCAAAAAAGATGGTCAAATATAATCTTTTCTTTTTTCTTCTGAAGAATAGTGGATCACAAAGTTATCTGAGTTTTACAGCCGGGAAGGTAAGGCATAGTCGATCTGGGTTGCCTCAGGAACCAGAGCAATTTACTTTCCTTTTGTTTTAGAATTAAGATGCTTCTCTGGGCAGGAGCGGCAGGAGCACCACCTGCAGGCCAAACCTCACAGCCCGGGTCAGGGCAGCCCGGGGGGGGGGGGGGGGGGGGGGGGGGGGCTTGAGGGGACTCCAGCACCTGCACCCCTCCCCTCTCGGTCCAGGGGGCAGATGCAGGGCTCAGCGCTCAGTCACCTACAGGATAAGTGGTGACAATAGTACCAGGATTGGTGGGGGGGGGGGGGCATGGGGGGATAGCCATCGAGGTCCAGCAGTTAGCTGCCCGCCCCTGTCCAGCAGGTACCCGCACTCTGAGTTTATCCTGTAGGGATACTCAAAGTCCAAGAAATGTTCACTACGGTACTGATTTCCTGGTGAAATATAAAATCTGAACGCTAAACAAATAGGGACTGTTTAAATAAATTAGGGCTCTCCAATGCACAGGAGCCTAGGCAGCCTTTACAAAGAACAAGGAACTTGGTAGTCAGGGAGTAGGGTGCGTCTCCACAGCAAAAGGTCGTTATGCAATCTTGCCACTGTTTTACAGAATGCAGCCTTTCTATAAAGACGCAGGTTCACAAACGTTAACACCTGTAAGTGACTGGGTCTTTGAGCGCCTGGGTGGCTCAGCGGGTGAAGCGTCCGACTTCAGCTCAGGTCATGATCTCCCAGTTCATGAGTTCGAGCCCCGTGTCGGGCTCTGTGCTGACAGCTTGGAGTCTGGAGCTGCTTTGGATTCTGTCTCCCTCTCTCTCTGCCCCTGCCCCACTCAAGCTCTGTCTCTCTTAGGAGAGGACAATGAAGGAGTTTCTCTTCTCCACTTGGCACATTTCTATCATTATCTGAATTGTGTTGCAAACCTATGCTAATTTTGGACTGCTTATATGCGTTGCTTGAGGACATAGCCAAGCAACTCTCAGAGCATCTCTGGTCCCAGCATATGTGAAATGCCTCCATTGTGCCCTCACCCCAACGCTACTGCATTGGAGGACTTAAGATGCTACATGCAAATGCCCTTTTCCCTGGGGACTGGAAGGCCACTCTTCCACCGGCTCCCGGCACCGCACTCAGGCGATGAGAGGCCGTGTGCCAGTCTGAATTTTGCCACTTAGCAGGAAACATCATTTTTGCTTCTGGGCTTTTGGTGTCCTGCTCCCCCTGGTTTCTAGAAGTTCCGCGGGTGTCTTGGGGGCCATACAGGCCTTCCCCCGCCACCTGTGCAACAGGCTGTCTCGAGAGCCCTGGGCATTTCCATGGATTTCTTTTCTTGTCTTTTTCCATTTCATCCTCTACTTTGCCTCTTTTCCATCCTTCCAGAATTTTCTGTCCGCATGCCAACCTTGTGGACCCTCCCCTCCCCCTCCGCCCCGCCCCCCTCCCCCTCTGCTGCACACTGGAACCCCTCAGGGTCTTCTGCCCACATCCTGAGCTTTCTAGTCCAGATCCCCACTTCCGACTTCCCGGACCTCTGGCTGGTGCTCACATCAGATGCTGCATCTCCCCGAACCCCTCTGTGAGTCCAGTTAGGTTCATTCTGGGTTTTACTCTGCGGAGTGACCCATCTCGTTAACAGTTTTTCTACCCTTTGCCTTCAGAGACACACGTGCCTCGTGTCGACTCTCCTCAAGTGTTTGCTGATACATGAATATTTACCTATCTTTCTGTCAATCCCTGGTTTGCTGCCTGTTCCATTTATTGACTCCTAGCTCCTGCTGGGCAGGCTGGAGACGCTGCCTCGGGAGGGGCTCCCTGTCCCTCCCCAGGCCTGAGCTCCCTGGCCTGAGCCCTCCCCAACCGCCCTGGCCTCAGGGAATGCCATTCCTACTTAACACAATGGGAAAGGGGGAGAGCTGCCCCACCTGATTTATTAAGACCCTCAGTGAATCCCGGGAACCCCCCCCCCACTTTGCATCTCCAGGACCTTTGGCTCATTTCTTACCTTCTCAGCTCCCGCCCCCCAAGTACTGGCTCTAGTTTTGTTTCCCTGGAAGTCTGATTCTATTTACTTTCTATATTTCAAGACTTTCTGGCCCTTTGATGTTTCTTTATCTTGTTTGGGTTTTTAAAATATCTTTTTGGGCTTTCCACAGGAGATAGGATGGGATTTAACATGTAAAAACTAAATAAATAAATAACATCCCTGTGGTTATACAGCCTCCTCAACGTGAAGGAGGTAAGAAAATGCACGAGGTCATCATTACAGAATTTACAGGGTGGGGATCTGTGCTTGGCAGCCCCCAGTGGGGTTACAGGGCATCCCATAGAGTTACCCAGCTTAATTCTGCTTCCTGGCATTATTGAATTTGGAGAAGTTACTCTAAATAAATCCAAATGATAAATGTCAGGTCATAACATCTTATTTTATATCAAATTCGGCAATAACTCTTCAGTTGTCAAAAGAAACATATACTCGAAATGAGCCAATTAATCTTTTTGCTCCTTTTCTCTCCTCCCCTCTTTCAGCAATAAATTGTAGCAAAGACCATCTGGGCCCTAAGTTTATAAAACCTTGTGAAATAAACAAAGTTATTTAAAAGCCTAAGGTTTTTTTTCTTTCCTATTAGGACCCAAGGTGGTCTTTCTCTTCAACCTAAAAGTTGGGTTTGGCCGCCAGGCCGTGGAGGTCTGCAGGGCGAGCCTTTCAGATTTCTCACTGAGTTCCTCGTTCACATCCAGTTCTCTCCAGACAGCGTGAGAGAAGCTCACAGAAAGAAAGCCCGGTAACATCTCACAGGCTACTTTTCCCGGGTCACAGCTTAGAAAGGAGCATCGTGACCCAGCCTTCCATCTTCGGTGTCTTCGGGCAAGGAGCAGACACCAGCTGTTGAGACGACGAAGACAACGTTGATGCCATTTTCTCTTCATCTGGCCATTTGTGCATAATCACGGGGATGCACCGGGCAATGATCTTGACAAGCAATTGAAAGTGCAAGGTGAACGCTCCAAACAGCCCTTCTAATGCAGACGCTGAAAGAGGGTCATTTCTTTGAAAGCAACCTCAACGTCAACTCAAAGTGCCATTCCCAACATGCTCTTCATGCACTTGCCACGTGAGCCCGGAAGAACTGCCTTGTCGCGGGTACTGAGACTGTAGATCAGTCTCCTGGCTTCCCCTCTTGGTCCTCTTGTGGCCATTCCCCACCCAACAAGCAGAAAGACCCTCTCAAAACCTGAGCCAGGTCTCGCCACACCCAGCCCCAAACCTGTTGATGGCTTTCCATCCTGCAAATGATACTCAAAGTTCTCAACATGGCTGACGAGGCCCTCTGTGACCCAGCCCCTGGTCCCCTCCAGCACCCACCCCGCGTCATCTTCACGTGGCTGCAGCCACCCTGGCCTGCCTGATGCTCCTCAGACGTCCTCCCAGGATGGCTTCCAAGCATCCACACTCGCTGTTCCTTCCCCTATTCCTGAAGCTTCCCCCGAGGGGGATTTGATGTTCCAACGTCACACCCACAGGGACCCTGCAACCACCTGTCAGGGGCCACAGGGACTCTGTGTCCCCCCGCCCACCAGCTCCCTCCTGTTTTCCTCACAGGGCATTCTGACTCTGACCCCATCTACTGCTTCCCTCGCTTCTAGTTTCCACAGGAGAATGGGTGTTCCATGAGAACAAGGACAACATTTGGCTGTCTAGCCATTTCTACCGCCCTGCTGGCAATGAGGACACACCCCGTGAAAATGAGTGTGCGAAGGAAGGAAAAAACACTGCTGGTTATCTAATGAACTAAATTAGGGAGTCCCTCTCACAACGGACAGGCAGATTCAATTCCCCAGTAAATCCTTTGGCACAAAAACATGGCAAAAGCACTCCCCGGGAAGTTAAACGTAGAATTACCATATGACCCAGCCAAGTCTACTCCTAGTATGTACCCAAGGAGCTCAAGGCTGGGGCTCAAATACCTACCTGCCCGCGACGTTCACGGCTGCCTCAGTGACGATGGCCAAAAGGCGGAAACAGCTCAAATATCCATCAACAGATGAATGGATAAGGAAAATATGGTATACACATATACTGGAATAATACCGAGCCCCCCAAAAAGCATGAAGTTCTTACCCTGCTACAACAGGGACAGACCTCGAAGACATGCTAAGTGGAGTGAGACACGAAAAGGCGCTGTATGGTTCCCCTCATACGAGGTACGGAGAGCAGGGAAATCCATGCGGACAAAAGGCAGCACGCGGGTCCTGGGGGCAAGGGGTATGGGCACAAAACTTCCGTTTGAGAAGATGAAAAATGCTGAGAAAGGGAGCAGTGACGGTTGCATGCTGTGGTGAACGTGCCTCATGTGATGTGCTCCACGGACGTGTGAACAGAAATACGTTTATGAATGTACACGCACACAGTGGTTATTCTATTTACCTTGACCTTGTGAAATTACATTCGTTTGTCCTCCGATTCTCATTAGACGAATCAGCACAAGAAAGAGTCTCTTACCATCCGCTTAACTTAAAATCTTAAAAAAAAAAAATCCAGATTTAACATCAGTTATTGGTTTTACAAAAATGAGTTCTGATAATTATGTGCATAAGCCACTGATGCCTCGTTTATTATGCAAGCAAGAGAAAATACGTCAGATGCTGAATCACTCTTCCCAATGTCATCTGTGAATATTACTCAAAGTTTTTATCCATATATTACTTCTGTTCCCTCAAGATAAAAAATAAAAATCGCTTCTACAAATGTTTGTCAAAATTGGGAGCACTTTAACAAATACCTTTCAATAGAGCACCTTCTAACATGTCATTAAGTATTCTCCTTTGAATACAATTTAGACCTTTTCAGTTACATCAGGAAATTCTCTAATATATTTCCATAAATTACAATAAATAATGTCCTTTTAAACTTCTGGGGGTTTGCAACTAATGTGTGATGTGAGTAATTCAAGTTAAGCTCTTTATTCTCACTGGGGGGTCCCCGGTCCTTCTCACCAGCCACACTCATTAGGGACAGAAGCAGGTCCCGACGGGGTATTTCAAAGGACTCCAGACCCGTGTGTGGTCATCCATGCTGGGTGGAAAGGAGATGGGGAAGGGAGGTCTGAAAGCCTGATTTAATGCTACTGTGGGACCAGGTCACCTCTGTAAAACCCCAGAGCAATTACAAAAGCATTTGCATCCGTAGGCACACAATAAATATTATTTGACTGGATACCCAGGGTTCCCTCAAGCCTGCTACCCACCACCTCAGGAGAGAGAGGGATTCTAGGCACCGGAAGAACAAATGCTTATTTAATTGTCATACATTTTTTTAAATGAGTTATGGCAAGATTTTCCACTGAACATGATGATGTAAAATGTTCTTTAAAAATAAATACATCAAAACTTAGAATGGTTATATTTAAGGAAATCAATACATAATTGCCCTAAGGTATAGGATTTGGAGAAAATCCACAGGGTGGTCCACACACGACTGGATTGGGGGCCATGCTAAACTAGTCAATGTTCCTTGTTTGCCATCAAACCTGGAAGCTGGGAAGGTAGAGAAGGGGTGCTGCCCAGCCCAGCTGGTGCAGGGACCTCTCAGGGCACCAGGGGGCTGGTTCTGGGTCATGGCAGAGAGGAGACTTGGTGCCTCAGTGCTGTGGGCTGGAACACAGGTGGCAAGGAGAATGCCCCCTTGTCCTCCAGTTCTGCAACGTCCTGCTGTTGGGACCCCAAGGAAGCCAGCTGACAGAGGAGAAACGGAGCTCACAGCGCCCCATGGCAGGACAAAGCCAAGTGCAGATGGCGGGCAAGGAGCCCAGAGGGGCTGGCTTACACTCCCTGCTCTTGGGAGTGAAATGGCCTCAGGCTGTCCTCCTGTCCTTCCGCACGCCCAACCATACACATCCGCACCAACGCAAATCCCTTACTCCTTAATGGAATATCTCATCATTCCAGCTCTTCTACAGATTCCTCTTATACCTGGAGCTGGGAACCACCAGCTCGGCACTGTTCCAGGTCCGCAGGATGGGCGCTAACTTGCCAACGGAAGTCTTGGCTCCCTTGCCTAGGATGGCCTTCCGCTCGCTCTAGTCGGCCAGGCCACCAAGCAAAGCTGCAGACCTGGAGGAAACCATCTTGCAGGAAGCTTACAAGCTGGCATAATGCAAACTAGAGCCCATCCACCTTGCAGGATATAGACAACAGTTTTACGGCATCAGGATCAATTCCCTATCATAGCAAGGGTTCTCAGAGAACTTGGCACCCAGCTGCACATCCATCCAGCTGTCAACGTTGGCTAACTTACTGGTCCTCGGGTGCTTCGCTTCCCACATCTGTAAAATGGGTTTAACAGTGGTGTCTACCTGGTGTTAGGTTTTGAGGGGGTTACACGAGATCATCTAGGTGAAAGGCAGAGCACTATGCTGGCTCACAGCAAGTGCCCCCTAAACGCCAGCCAATTAGGAAAGGAATTGGGGTTCAAAACTGAAATTGCAATCATGAGAAGGAAAGACAGGTAAATCCTAGCTGTGGCATGGTCTACAAAAGTCCTGGCTGGTTCTCTGCAATTGCCACAGTCATCAAAAACAAAGAGAATCTGAGAAACCGTCACTGCGCAAGGCGCCTAAGGAAACACGATGAATGTCATGTGGTGTCCTGGGTGGGATCCCAGACCAGAAAAAGGATCTGAGGGAAAATCTAGTAGATTCTGAGCAAAGCATGGACTCTAATTAATAATAATGCATCAGGGGCGCCTGGGTGGCGCAGTCGGTTAAGCGTCCGACTTCACCCAGGTCACGATCTCACGGTCTGTGAGTTTGAGCCCCGCGTCGGGCTCTGGGCTGATGGCTCAGAGCCTGGAGCCTGTTCCCGATTCTGTGTCTCCCTCTCTCTCTGCCCCTCCCCCATTCATGCTCTGTCTCTCTCTGTCCCAAAAATAAATAAACATTGAAAAAAAAAATTAAAAAAAAAAAATAATAATAATGCATCAGTACTGAGTTGTTAACTGTGACAAATGTATCACACCGATGCAGGACGTTACTAATAGGAGACACTGGATTTGGAGTACGGGAGAACGCTTTGTAGTAACAGCAGTCTGTCTGCAAATCAAAAACTATTGTAAAATAAAAGTTTTGCCAAAAAAAATAGAAAAAAAATTAAGCCTATCTCTTCCGGAGACACACAGCTGGCACCAAACGGAGCTGGTTTGGCCCCACGTGTGAGTGATGTGGGGGCCCAGCCTCCACCCTTTCTGGGCCGTGCCTAGTGTCGTTATTTGAGACAAGTGCAGACCTGGGAGACCAGAAGCTGGACAGTGAGCCCCCCAGTGAGGAGGACTCAGGTCTGCAGAATCACATACATGGCAGCACAGTGATGGAGAGGGGACCTATGGAAACAGCACCCCGCAGGTGAAAAGCAGAGTGTGGGAGACCCAGAACCTGTCTGCCTGGAGGTCACTTAGGAAAAATGCCTTATGTGTGCAGAGCAAGTGACGTCACCGCAGCAGCCAAGGCCCTGGCTTGGGAAAGGCTCTAGGGCAGGGCAGGCTCACAGGCTCGTCAGGACGGCAGCCGTCTGCCCAGAACAACTGTGAGCCTTGGAGGGACCCTCCTGCCAACGGAGTCATCTCCTCCGTGCTCAGGGCTCTCCATGTGCCCCAGGAGCCACGTCTACACAGGGGCCCTTCTTCCCCTGGCACTCGGAAGGCAAAGGTGGGATCCGTCTGGGGTTCCCGCGCTGGACTGTGGCAGATCTCATGGGAACTGTCCCTACTCTGTCCGGAACCTGGCACCTGGTCTCTCCCAGGAGCTCAAGTGTCAAAGCATGCAGTGAGGTGGGAGGCGGTCCACATCTGTGCACCTTGCCTGAGAGCCCACGGTTCGCCCTCAGCTGCTCCTAGAATCATTCTGGCATCTAACACATTCCACAGGGACTCAAGGACACCCCACCTGGACAGCAGTAGGGAGAACCCAATTTTGGTCACCGCTTCTCTTACAACCCGGACCCATGTCTGTCCTCCACTCCTCAGTGTTCGGGGAGCGGACAGATATGTCTGCCCACTGATAAGCAAGTACGCCCCTTCTGGCTGTGCCCTCATTTTGCTTTCAGAGCCCACCTATTCCCCACTGTCAGGCCTGACCCACACCCCGTTTCTAGAGATGGGTCCCCTGTCCCACATTCAATCACAGAATTTACACCAGAGGTAGACACATAACCAAATCCAGTTAAATAACCTCACCCGCTAAGAGTTCGCTGGACTTATGTGCTGTTTCTAGTCTGGTGCTGGGCTGGTCGGATGTGCGCCCCGGGCTGCTAGTGACACCTCTGCTGGGACCTCGAGAGACCCCCTGAGTATGAGGCCTCCTAGAAATGAAACCAGCATCGTGGCAGAGACAGAAAAGCAGGATAGCACCTGGGTTGGCCAGGCCTGTGGACAATTACCTCCCCTTGTCTTTGCCTAATCCTGTTTAAGCTGGATTTTGTGTGTTTTGCCTAAAAAGTCCTGCCAAATGCACTCACTCTGATGTATTGTCAAAACCGAAGCAAGGGAGGTACAGTGACGTGTGTTACACCACATGTCACACCACCTTGTTTGAAACCCGATGAGCTGGCCGACCCTCTGTCTTCAGGAAGCTCGGTGCCTGTGGGACTATTTCCTTCCCACAACGTGGTGAGGTCTCCCCACTTTCCTGGCTTTAAGAAGATGGTGACTTAAAGGAGACAAATCTGATTCAGAAAGTCTAATGCCACAGGCATCAGCACTTAGCTCTTTTCTTTAGATGGGGGGACCAAACCGGTCCTTCAAAACCCAGGAAAGGAGCACCTCCAAAACATACCATCCTTGGAACAAAGGGAATGTGTCTCCAACACGTTCAAAAAGCACTGGGTTTCAGAAAGTTGACTGTGTTTTGTGCATGGTTTCTGAGAGCCCTGCGTGTACCAACACAGACAACTCTCCAGTAGGCGGAGGTCGGCTCTCATCGAACTCAGAACAATTTTTTCTGTTTTAATAAAGTATTACGCGGGACTGTTTTTGTTTTTCCTGGAAACCAATGTACTAAAAGTTCTTTTTACAAGACTTCCTTGAAGTCTCCACATCACAATTCCAACTCAGTCGCTGGAGGTTCTCACCTCCAACAGATCCTGCTGGAACTCCCTGTGGGAGTAGGGGGAGTGTGGGGGACAGGGAAGTCCCCAGCTCATCCTCTTTGGGAACTTTACTTTGAGAACACCTCCCCTGCAAATTCCAGACATTCCATGTTGAGGAAAAACATCCCGTTTCTGGTGATTTCAAAGCCTTTATAAAAATTAAAAGCAGCTGCTCCCGATGAAGTATCTGGTCTTGCCTCCAGTGGGTATAAACACGCAAAATGACTTCATCTCTCCTTAAATAGGAACATTTCACCTCCACACAGTGGAATCTGGGGACAAGTGCCTCCTGCAGACTGTTCCCCACAAACAACCTTTTCTTAGGACTCAAAGGAATCATTTGGATACTTCTCATTTGAAGTTCTATCCTTTTGAAGTATCTCTGAACGGTTTCATCTCCTTTTGCCTTTCTTTTTGACAAACCTGCACCTTCTTAAACTTCCAGAGACATCCTAGTTTTTAGAGTAAACTCTTGGGCAATTTCTTTTAAATTTTTTTAAAATTTTTTTTTCAACGTTTATTTATTTTTGGGACAGAGAGAGACAGAGCATGAACGGGGGAGGGGCAGAGAGAGAGGGAGACACAGAATCGGAAACAGGCTCCAGGCTCTGAGCCATCAGCCCAGAGCCCGATGCGGGGCTCGAACTCACGGACCGCGAGATCGTGACCTGGCTGAAGTCGGACGCTTAACCGACTGCGCCACCCAGGCGCCCCTTGGGCAATTTCTAAGGCAATTTGAAGGGACTTCGTCTAATCTGACACACCCAGTAAGGATCTACTCATTTTCACTGGGCTTCTTTAATAGATTTTACTTGCTTTGAAAACAAATGGTGGCATGGAAATTGAAAGTAAAGAAGAGGAAATAAATGATTCTTATTTTTTTTTCACTTTAAAAAAAAGTTTTTTAATGTTTATCTTTTTTTTTTTTTTTTTTTTTTTTTTTTTGAGAGAGACAGACAGATCATGAGCAGGGGTGGGGCAGAGAAAGAGAATCCCAAGCAGGCTCCTCCCTGTCAGTGCAGAGCCTGACGTGGGGCTTGATCTCATGAACCCTGAGATCATAACCTGAGGGAGCTCTCTCTGCCCCTCCCCTGCTCATGCATTCTTGCTCTCTCGCTCTCGCTCTCGCTCTCTCAAAATAAATAAACATTAAAAAAATAATAAAGTCAAGTTAACATACCCAGAGTTTGGTAAAATGCTTTCACTGTTTCCCCATTATCTATGGAAAACTGAGCTCTCCTGGAGGCTGTGAGCCTTCTTTAAAGAGGCAAGAACTTTTACCAGAGGAGCTTGCAGCATCGTGGGCTACTTCTGCCTTCCTGCAGCCTCTGCCCAAGCTACTCGCCTCTCCGGTCTCATCGACGGTGGTGGCTGCGGGTCCCGCACAACCAGGAGACCGAGGCTCCCCACCCTCCACTGCCCTCCCCTGAGCACTGGGGGAGCCACCTCTCCCACTGCGTGCAGTCATGGGCAGGCAGGAAGTCAAGGTGCCGGGCCACTGCTTAGCAGGGTGTAGTGGGGGGACTGGAAGTCAAACTGGCACAGTCTCCATAAGCTCTCTCCACATATGTTGACTATTAACCAGAATGAAACAAGATGGGACAAAGGCTGACCTGATTCGCACCAGGTGCACTGAGCTGAGGGGCAGGATGGGGGGGGGGTCCCCTGCACCCCGGACTCTGGCTCTGCCCTGATGGTGCCCCTTCCCCAGCCTGATCTCCAGCCTCCCCACAGAGTACGGAAGCCTGCAGAACACGGCTCCCACTGGATCCTTCTCCTGCAGGACCAGAGCCTGTGGCCAGATTAAATGATTCCTTCCCACCTGGGAAGAGGCAGCCGGAAGTCCTCGTGTGATGTGGGAAACAAGGGCAAATGGAAAATCTCCTTACTCTCTGCAGCCCATGGACAAGTCCTTGGGACCCGCAGGGTGACCCTCCTCCAGGAGCTCCAATGTCCTGACAATGACACTTTGCTAGGGGCAAAAAGGAATCTCAGCCTGACCCCCCAGGATCCTGTAAGTCTACTTTAACACATAAAAATTCCTTCGGAAACTTCCTTTATCTCCACCCCCCAAGATATGTGCTGGCAATCATCCTCCAAGCTTATGGCCCCTGATATGCATCTGAAGGGTCTCATGACTGAGTTTTTACTAAATAATAATAATGACCTTTTCCTAACCCCTTTTAGCCCCTCAAGGTCCTGGAAACCTCACTTCCAAAATTCCTTAGAGACATACACTATCCCTAACCCCCTCTGAACCCAAAGGGATATAACAAGTCACTGATCACAACCCCAGTCCGGCTCTTTCTGCTGCCGGGTCCCATCCTTGTACTTTAATGAAACCGCCTTTTTGCACCAAAGATGTCTCCAGAATTCTTTCTTGGTCATCAGCTCCGGACCCCCACCACCACTCCAAAACGGCATCACGCAATACCTCAAGGCATCTCATCTCCCCCCCCCGCCACTAGCGGAAGAGGCTGCCCAGAAGAGCCCCCAACTCAGAGATGCTCCAGAGCCACCCGGCTGTGAAGAGGACGGCACAGCTCAAGTGGGAAGTGTGTGTGCCCTGCACGAGGCAGGCCAGTTTGAACCCCAGCTCTGTTACCGCCGTGTGACCAGGCGTGGGCTACCTAACCCCTCTGTGCCTCAGCTCCGTCCTCTATAAAATGCATGATCTCAAAGGCATGTTTTAAGGATTGATGACTTAACAGACATAAAGCACAGCATAGTGCTGGCCCAGTTCTCACTCCGTAAGTATCAGCAGGGTTACCCTTACTCTTATCACTGCTGTTACTGCCATCATTATTCCCGCGGCCCCCTTTAGCCTGCAAAGTCACTCTCGTTCAGGCTGTGGCCCTTGGTTTACAGATCGAAGACTGATTCCACCAGCTCCTTGTGAGCTGATCCCTCTCACATGGACAGACTCACAGAAGCCAAGCTTCTCCAGCTGAAGTGCAAGACCCAGATGCCAACATTTTGGCTGTGGCACCTCAGCTCTGTGGCTCTGTGGTTAACAACCAAACGTGAAGTCAAACCACCCAGGTTCAAATCCCAACTCTGTCACTTGCTAGCTGTGGACGGAGGGGGTGACGCCACCTCTCTAAATGTGCCCTGGATTCTCACATCCGGGTAACGTAAGGATCAGCACAAGGCAATGCAAACAGAAGGTTTCACCGGGAGCCCGGCACCTAGTAAGTGTTCAATAAGTGGCAGCAAAATGTCCTGTAATTATCACGGAATTAGAAAACGTTGCCTCTGCGGGACCAAGCCTTCTTTCACCACAGACACAGACACCAAATCATATTCGGAATATCACTTGTTAACAATGAAAAGTAACTCTGACAGAGAAGGGAAGGCGTACAGCCCCTATGACTTCTGCGTTACTCCCGGTGGACACACCAATGCGAGCCATCACAAACCATCAGCAGTCGCCTGGGGATCCTGGAATAGAAGCAGCAAGAGTTGGGGTACCGAAGAGTCAATGTCAACAGGCTGAGAAGATGCGTGGGCCTCACACGACAGGCTTTGACACTCAGGGCAGAAGTGTCTCCAAAGCCTAAGCTCTCTCTACCCGTCAGAGAGGCTCTGAATGAAATTTCTAGTGTTTGCCAGTGGGATTCCTACCTGGCTCTGCTTCCCTGATGGAGCAAACTTTCTCCCAATGGCACAAACTCACTTTACATATGTTAATAGATTCAATCAGGCCCGTCTCTCCTCTGCCTCCTCACCTGGCTTTACCTCTCCGTTCTAGGGTGTTCCATGCTATTCTATTCCTGAGGCCAACTTATGTCAGTATTTTTAAATTCTGGGAGATGAGAAAGGTACCTCAATTCAGCCTCCAAACACTGTTCATACCTAAACACTTGGGACACATTAAGTGTGCCTGGGGTCACTTCAACCTCTAAAGCTGCATGCGTAATTGAACTCAAGTTTAAACAACTACACCATGTTTCTGCATAGAGAAACAGCACCAGCTCCCATGATGGGGTGTCCTGCTACGTGGCAGAGGATTCAAGGGAATTATGCCGAGTGATACAAATCAGCCTCAAAAGACTGCACAGGGTATGGCTCCATTCATAGAACATTCTTGAAATGACAAGATTATAGACACAAAACTGGGTAGTGGTTGCCAGGGGCGGGTGGAAGGTGAGAGGTGTCTGTGGTTATAAGAGAAGCATGGAGCATGAGAGGTCCTTGTGATGGAAGTTCTCTGTCTCGACCTTGCTGGGGTCCACAGGAATCTACATGTGGCATGAAATCACAGAGGACGACGTGTGCATACACACACACAAATGGGTTAAGTAGAAACAAAGCTGGTTGACTGCATCAATGTCAGCATCTTTGACTTGATGCAGCAATATATGGCTTTTCAAGATGTTATCACTGGGGGAAACTGAACGAAGGGTGAGGGTTTCTGCACGTTATTTCTATACCTGCATGGGAATCCATATAAGGAGTAGGGAATGGCAGTACACAGTAGTGTTTCAGAGTTATTTCCGGGCCGGAGAGCTTTGGTCTAAATGCCCACTCTGCGATGTAGGATCTGTGCAATTTGTTACTTAACGTTCCAGAACCTCAGACCTTCAGGTGCACAATGAAGGTGAGGGCAGTGCCTATCCCAGAGGGTAGTTTTTGTCTTGATCTCCTTAAGTTAACCAGGGTCAGTTTCCATTTCTTACTCAAAAAAACAAAAAACAAACAAAAAACAAAACCTTTTGATGGATGCATAGGCTATTATTTTATAACAGGAAATCCAGTGACTGAGACAGTAGATGTTGTCATCTGGTTCAAGGTATAAATGACTAGTCTGCAGCAAGAAAATTCTTTCCCTGTAAATGCAGAAAAACCATATAAAATACATACAGAGAAAAGCTGAATTTTCCATAAATAAGCTTTGTTTTTCAGGATTAGAGAGAGAACTACCACGGATGGATGGCCCTGGGTCCCAGAGGAAAGGAAACCACATTTCAAGGAGGCTGGTATTTTACGATGCTTTTGCCCCGAGATTGTTGCTAGTGCACAAGCAGTGTGGACAAGAGGCCGGGATCATGGGCAGAAAGCCTAGAGAAACCAGGAGCTGGGCGGGCTCTGGGCAGAGGTGCAGGGCTGGGGACCAGCCGGTGCTGGAGGATGCCAGGACTCCAGGGACAGGGACAGAAGGGAAGCACGGACACAGTTCAAGACTATGTTCTGATTCTTCCCTGGAGACACCTGCTCGTTGGTAAGTAGGGATCGCAAACATCTAAGACCAGCAGAAAATTGGCCCCGTGTCAGGGAAACGGTAATGCTTCCAGCCCGTGAGGTGCTGTGATGAATCCAGAGCACGGGCCACTCTGGAAAAGGGCGAATGGGAAGGCAAGGCCCTGTCTGGAAATGGTAAAAGGAATTCTGATTCCCCTAACACAACTGCCCGCGACAAGCTATAACAAAATTAATATTCTTTTCCAGAAGAATACGGTAACTTACAGAGGCTCTACTCCACTAATTAATCACAATTGTTTTTAAAACAGCAAACCCGCTGTGTGCAAGACACAAAGAAAACACAGACAATGGAAACAGAGCCACAGATGATATATATATATATATATACTGCAATATATATAATATATATGTATATACTGTAATATATATATACTGTGATCTATACATATATATAATGTAATCATAATGCATGGATTTAAAAATAACTGTAACACATTCATGAAAATAAATCACAAAATAAAGAATTTTAGTGGAGAATTACAATCTATAAAATGTTGGAAAATGGGCATTCTAGAGCTCAAAAAGGCAATAACTGAAAGTACATTTTTTTTTTAATTTTTTTTTCAACGTTTTTATTTATTTTTGGGACAGAGAGAGACAGAGCATGAACGGGCGAGGGGCAGAGAGAGAGGGAGACACAGAATCAGAAACAGGCTCCAGGCTCGGAGCCATCAGCCCAGAGCCCGACGCGGGGCTCGAACTCACGGACCGCGAGATCGTGACCTGGCTGAAGTCGGACGCTTAACCGACTGCGCCACCCCGGCGCCCCGCCCAGAGGTGTTTTTAATTTTTTTTTTTCAACGTTTATTTATTTTTGGGACAGAGAGAGACAGAGCATGAACGGGGGAGGGGCAGAGAGAGAGGGAGACACAGAATCGGAAACAGGCTCCAGGCTCCGAGCCATCAGCCCAGAGCCCGACGCGGGGCTCGAACTCACGGACCGCGAGATCGTGACCTGGCTGAAGTCGGACGCTCAACCGACTGCGCCACCCAGGCGCCCCTAGTTTATTCATTTTTGAGAGAGAGAGAGACTGAGCATGAGCAGGGGAGGGGCAGAGAGAGAGAGAGGGAGACACAGAATCTGAAGCAGGCTCCAGGCTCTGAGCCATCAGCCCAGAGCCCGACGCGGGGCTCGAACTCACGGACCGCGAGATCGTGACCTGGCTGAAGTCAGACGCTTAACCGACTGCGCCACCCAGGCGCCCCGAAAGTACATTTTTTTTAAGTGTATTTACTTACTTTTGAGAGAGACAGAGACAGCGTCAGTCGGGGAGGGGCAGCGAGCGAGCGAGAGAATCCCAAGCAGGCTTGGCACTGTCAGAGCAGAGCCCGCTGTGGGGCTCAAGCTCACAAAACTGTGAGATCATGACCTGAGATGAAGCCAAGAGTGGGGTGCTTAAATGACTGAGCCACCCAGGCGCCCTGAAACTACATTTTCAATAGATGAGTCTGACTGCAGATTCAACACAAGCGAGAAGAGAGTAGGCAGCTGGGGCAGAGTAGAATGTGCCCAAACCGAAGAACAGGAAACAGGCAGGAATCGCACACGGGATGGTAAGACTCAGCACACGTATAACTAGAGGCTCGAAGGGATGAGGTGGAGAATTGGAGACAAACCCCAATTTGATGAAATCACGGCAAGAACTGATACAAAATATAAAATCTTATGCCAAAAACTTCATGAACCTTAAGAATGTGAATTTCTAAACAGCCACAGCTAGGGAGATCTTAACGAAAGCATTAAAAATCTAGGACAAAGAGGAAAACTTAAAAGCAACCAGACAAAATAAACCACCTTATCTCACAGAAGTAACAGTAAGACTGACAAGCGAGATCAAGAAAAAGAAAGCCACACCTCAGTTCTCAAAACAAAGAGAAGGGCTGCCAAGAATTAAGAGGCGTTACCTTTACTGCAGTCAACAGTAAGAGTGATGGCTGACTTGGCAACAGAAACAGCAGAATCCAGACAACAAGGAAGGACACCTTCAAAGTGGATAAAAAAGCTAACATCCAACCGAGAATTCTACGCCCAGGAAAACTGTCATTTGAAGGTGAGGACTAGATACTTTTCCAAACAAACAAAAATCAGTGAACTAACTAAAATTTGCAAGAGGTGTCTACAGGCAGAATAAAACCGAGCCCGTACAGCAGTGCAGATTCAGGAGAAGTGAAAAACAAAACATAAGTGTGTAAGTACATGGGTCAATCTCAAGAGCTCTTTAGATTACCTCTATGCCATCAGCATCATCACCACCCTGTTTTGTGGCATTGAAAATATGTTTAGATACGAAACAGAAATAACACAGAAGGTGATAAAGGTTAAACGGACTGTGTTCTACGGTCATTAAGTCACTCAGGAAGTGGTAAAAGTGCTAATTATGTCAGGCAGACACACGGCAATGCCTCCAGGATACATGTTGTAATATCTAGTTGGACCATTAGAATATAGCAACATAATGCTTAATAAGCTAAAAAGGGAGAACATAAAATCACAAAATTACATTGATTAACATAAAAACAAGTAAGAGAGGAAAGAAAATGGAACACAGAAAGGTAAAACATGGAAGAGAAAACAAGTAGTAAAACTACAGATATAAACTCAAATATATCAGTACTTATAGAAAATATACATGGACTAAATACTCCAGTTAAAGAAAACAATGTCTGATTGGGTTTTGTAAGTCTATGCTGTAAAAGAAACCCGCTTTCTGCATACAGACACAGGCAAGCTGAACATCAAAGCATGGAAAAAGACTCACACAAGTCAATCAACAGAATGTCAGGATACTATATGGACACTGGTCAAAGTCATTTTAAAGAGAGACTTGTTACTAGAAATACGCAGGGATATCTTGGATAGTGAAAGAATCTACTGGGAAGATGGGACCATGTGAAATGTATGTGCACCTAATTAACATCTATTCAAAATATGTACAGCATAATTTATAGAAATAAAAGAGGAAACAAAAAGTCTACAATTGCTTTGATAGGTTTTAACATGCCTCTCTCAGGAAATAACAGAACAGCGGACAAAATGCCAAAGAGGATACAGACGCTCTCTGCACCATGATTAACAAACCTGACCTAATTTACATGAACACTGCACTCCACAACTGCAGAATTTGCATATTTTTCAAATATATATGAGACACGTAACATATACACATGTCAAAATGAAAATGTGTGCCATGCAGCTAAGCCATGTTTAAGAGAAAATTTATGGTTTAAATGTACATGTGAGAAAGAAAAACACTGAAACATCAATGGTCTGATCATCAATCTCAAGAAATTATATTTGAAAAACCAGAAAATCCCAAGCAGAAGGGAAGGGCTACAAAGGAAAAAGCTGAACATAATCAAATAGGAAATGCATGTATAATAGGGGAAACCAACAAACCAAAGGTTAGCATCTCAAGAAGACTAATAAAATTGGGAAATTCCTACAAAGATTGATTTAAAAAAAGATAAAGAAACAAATTACCAATATGAATAATGTAAGAGATGACGTCTTTAGAGAACCTGCAGACACTAAAAAATTAATCAGAGAACATTATGAATAACTTTACCCTATAAGTATGGAAATTTACATGAAATTGGTAATATTCTTAAAGCCCAAACTTCCCAAAACTGATAAAATAAGAAACAGAAACACGTTTCTTATAGAAACACTCTTATAGAGGCCACATCTCTTATAGAGCACTTTAGGTCCAGAAAGTTTTATTGGTAAAAATGTTCCAAAAGGTTAAGGAAGAAAGTGTCAATCTTACACAAGGTCTTTTAGAGAATAGGAAAAGATCACTTCCTAACACTTGTGCATAAGGCCAGAAAAACCTCAACACCAAAACCTAACACGGACATTATAGGAAAGGAAAATTCAGGCCAATCCCTCTCACGAACATAGATGTACAATCCTTATCATGTATTAATAAATCTTTTCAGTGACATATATAAAGGATAACAAAAATAATGCATTGTGGCCAAGCTGGATTTATTTTAGAAACACAACGTTGGTTTAAAACTGGGGGGAAAAATCCATATAATTCATTCTGCAATGACTTCTGGTACCAACTACTCAGAGGGGGCCAAACCTCACAAGTCTTCCGCCAGACTGCTCTTACTAAGACCACAGCTTCGTGTCCTGGACTTTCTTTACTTCTGACCAGCAGGAATACAAAGTCAGGAGTTCCCACAACCAGCTTAAATCGATAATTCACTGGGATGACTCTCAGAACTCAGGGGAGTGCTGCACTTACAATTACAGTCTTATTATAGCAAAAGCACACAAATCAGAAGCAGCCAAAAGGAAGGACACATCAAGCGGAGATTTGGAGGGTCGAAATGCAAAGCTTCCAATCTTCCCACGGAGTCCTAGACAGCATTATGCACTTCAGGCTCTCACGTGCGACAGCACTCCAGTGTAGCCCACCCGGGAAGCTCACCCAAGCCTTTGTGTTCAGAGTCCTAACCGGGGCTTGACCATGTCCCGATGACCCAGATGGGTCCTAAAGACCCCATCATACATCACACTGCTGGACTATCCAGTGGCCAAGGCCCCATCAAACAAGGACACTCCTGCCAGGCAGGACGTTCCTGGGGCCACAGCACCTCCCCAAAACCAAGGGCAAACCTCTCTCTGGGTCAGATTAATTCTTCACTACTCAACCCCATCAACAGAATGATGGGGGGAAACATCATATGATCATCTCAAGGTATATTTGCTGAAATTCAACAACGTTCATGACCTAGAAAAGATCTGAGAAACCTATGATTTCTGATTCCATATTTAAAGAGCTTGGAGTCACCACTCTGCTCTAACAAGTAGTAAAGAGCTGACCAGATGGAAACGTGAACACCTCTCCTTGGCTCTGAAAGAGAAGGGAAGACACAGGCCACACCGTTGCCCCCACGACTGGAATGGAGACAGACAGGTGACCACAGGGAGTCACGGCTTCCAGAGCAGAGACTGGTGAGCTCTGGAGCAGGAAAATCTAAACTGTACGGAAGGAATTGCTGGTGGTGTGGAGTGGACAAAAACCCCAGGGAGACCCAGTGGCAGGGAGACCCAATCATGGCCGGCTCAAATTTTTCACTTCCAGGAGCTCAGCCAGGTCCTCACAGTAAATGCTGGAGACAAAATGCATTCCTGCCTCCAGAAGGAGGAGTAGAAAGGACGCATTCTGAAACACCTCGGAGCTCTCTGCCCTTCTTCAACAAGACCTACTCTCAGAGGACACTAGTTAACCAGGGCCTGCCCTGCTCAGGTTTTACCACAGCCTACCCGACCAGGCGAAGGAAGATACTCAGCTCCAGCTCACTCTAGCCATCCTGGCCCACCGAAGAGGGGAGAAGAAAATCCGAGAAACTCTTGGCAAGTTCCCAGTTCAGATGTACAGGCTCCCTGAGAGACTGGGGCCTAACGAGCAGAATTCGGAATGATTCCCTTCTCCCTACACCTCACCACCATGCCACTAAAGGCTGTTTATGGCAGGCCCTTTCACCCTTTTCCTTTTATGTCCAGCTATCAAGAAAAAAAATTACAAGGCACACTCAAAGGCAAAAATCACACTGTGAGGAGACAGACTAGCATAGAGTGAGACACAGCAGGAATGTTGGAACTATCAGACCAGAAATTGAAACAACTCTGATTAATATGTTAAGGACGCTAGGGGTGCCTGGGTGGCTCAGTCGGTTGAGTGACTTTGGCTCAGGTCATGATCTCATGGTTCATGAGTTGAAGCCCCACGTCAGGCTCTGTGCCAACAGCTCAGAGCCTGGAGTTTTGGATTCTGTGTCTCCCTCTCTCTACTCCTCCCCTGCTCGCTTGCACACGTGCTCTCTCTTTCTCTCTCTCTCAAAAATAAACATTTAAAAACATTTAAATAAACATAAAAAATTTTTTTAAAATATGTTAAGGATGCTAAGGAACCAGGTAGACAGCGTGTAAGAACATAAGGGCAATGTGCACAGGGCTGGAAATCCCAAGAAGCAGCAAAGAGAAAGGCTAGAGACAACAAATACTGTGACAGAAACAAAGAACACCTTTGGCAAGCTGTTGAGTAGAGTGGACCCAGCTAAGGAAAGAACCTCTGAGCTGAGGACATTGCAATGGAAGCCTCCCAGTCTGAAAAGCAAAGAAAATAAAGACTGAAAGAAACAAAACAAAACAAAAACAGAACATCCAAGGACTGAGGGACAACTACAAAAGGTGTAACATATTCGTAATGGGAATTCTAGAAGAAGAAAGAAAGGAACGGAAGAAATATTTGAAACAGCAATGACTGAGAGTTTCCCCCAAATCAGTGTCAGACGCAAAACCACACATCCAGGAAGCTCAGAAACCACTGAGCAGTATAAATGCAAAAACAAAAACAAAAACAAAAACAAAAACAAAACCCTAGACCTCAGCATGTCCTTTTCAAACTACAGAAAATAAAAGATACAGGGGCACCTGGCTGGCTCAGTCAGTTAAGTGTCTGACTTCGGCTCAGGTCATGATCTCACAGTTTGTGAGTTCAAGCCCCCATGTCGGGCTCCGTGCTGCCAGCTCAGAGCCTGGAACCTGCTTCAGATTCTGTGTCTCCCTCTCTCTCTGCCCCTCCTCTGCTCACGCTCTGTCTCTCTCAGTCTCTCAATAATAAATAAACTTTAAAAAAAATTAAAAAAAAATAAAAGATACGGAAAAAATCCTTAAAAAAAAGCCATAGAGGAAAAAAAACAAAACGCTTTACCTACAGAGAAGCAAAGATAAGAATTACATCCAACTTTTCCAAAACTGTGCAAACAAGGAGAGTAGAGTCAAATATTTCAAGTGTTGAGAGAGAAAAAAACCACCAACCTAGAGTTTTGCATTCTGTGCAATTTTCCTTCAAAAGGGAAGGAGAAACAAAGACCCTCTGAGGCAAACAAAATTGAGGGGACTTGTTGCCAGCAGACATGCCTTCAAGAGACGTGAAAAGCTCTTTAGAGAGAAAGAAAGTAATCCAGGTCAGAGACTCAGACCTGCATCAAGTAAGGAAGAGCGCTGAAGAAGGAATAAGTGAAAGTAAAATGAAAACTTTTATCTTATTCTCAATTGATCTGGTAACAGTTTGTGCAAAATAACAATGTACTTGATTACGTGTGCTATGCGTACTTCCTGCATTCTACTTATACAGGCATCTGCACTCTCTGTGAAGTACATGTACTGTTACTGGAAAGGGGACCTGAATCGTCCTAAGTATATACTGCAAATTCCTGTGCAACCACTAACAAAAGTAAAAAAAAGAAAGTATAACTGGGGCGCCCGAGTGGCTCAGTCAGTTAAGGGTCCAACTTCAGCTCAGGTCATGATCTCACGGTTCGTGGGTTCGAGTCCCACATCGGGCTGTGTGCTGACAACTCAGACCCTAGAGCCTGCTTCGGATTCTGTGTCTCCCTCTCTCTCTGCTCCTTCCCCACTCATGCTCTGTCTCTCTCTGTCTCAAAAATAAATAAAAAAACACTTAAGAAAAAAAGTAGAACTAATATTTTAAGGAGAAAAAAATGGAATCACATAAAATGCTCAGTTAAAACCAGAAAATGCAGAAAAATAGTGAAAGACAAAAATGGGAACAAAGAACACGGGTAATAAACAGAGTGCAGTAAGAAACATGGTAGCTATTAACCCAATACCAACAACCAATTCGAACCCCAATGGCCTGAATACACCAGGTAAGAGGCAGACTGTTAAAGTGGATCAGAACGTAAGACTTAACCTCTATGTTGTCTGAAGAAACCCACTTTAATTTTTTTTTTTTCAACGTTTATTTATTTTTGGGACAGAGAGAGACAGAGCATGAACGGGGGAGGGGCAGAGAGAGAGGGAGACACAGAACCGGAAACAGGCTCCAGGCTCTGAGCCATCAGCCCAGAGCCCGACGCGGGGCTCGAACTCACGGACCGCGAGATCGTGACCTGGCTGAAGTCGGACGCTTAACCGACTGCGCCACCCAGGCGCCCCGAAACCCACTTTAAAAATGAAGACACACAGAGATGAAAATTAAAAGGGATGGAGACAAATACACCATGCTACTACTCATCAAAAGAGAGCAAGAGAAGCTGTGCTAATTTCAGACACAGCAGACTCTAAAGTAAGAAAAGTCACCAGGGAGAAGTTAATGGTAGAACCCTGAAAACTTTCTGCCACGATTGGAAACAAGCTGAAGGTGGTCAATCACTATCCAAAAGTGTGCTGGAGGTCCTAACCCACACAGTAAGTGGTAAGTAAATAAATACAGCAAAACAATTGGAAAGGAAAAAGTAAAGCTCTCATATTTGATACAAATATGTAGAAAATTAAGAAAAAAATACACAAGCTAATAGAATCACTAGGAGAATCCAGCCTCACCATTACATGCATGCCGATATACAAACACAACCACATTTTCCACACCAGTGACATGTAACTAGAAATTAAAATGGAAAGAACTGATGATATTTACACTATCAGTAGGACTATCCAATGTCTAGGAATAAATCTAACAAAAGCTTTGCAAGACACCTATTGAAAAAAATATAAAAAATTACAAGAAATTTATAAGCGCTAGGTAAACGGAAGGATGTATCATGTTCATGGATTTTAAGACTTGTTTTTGAAAAGACATAACTTCCTCAACTTATGAGCATGTTAGAGATTCTATTCAATCTCACCAAAATCCCAGCAGATTTTTTTTCCGGGGTAGAGGGGTTGTGTAGACTGGCAAGCCAGTTCCAAAATGTATGTGGAAAAACAAAAGCAAAAGAAGGGCCATGGTAGGCTTGGAAAGATGCAGAAAACTGTAGGATCACAAGACCAAAAGTAGTGACCCTGTGAAGCTAAGAGGTTAACACAGTGGCACCGGTGCAGGGTAGCAGGTCCCCCCACCTGGGCACTGCTGACACTGGAGACGGACGACTCTCCCCTGGGGCTGTCCCGTGTGCTGCAGGATGGTCAGCACCATCCCTGGTGTCTACCTGTTAGATGCCTACAGTACACACACACACACACACACACACACACACACACACACACACACACATTCTTTCTCTCTCTCTCTCTCATGACAACTAAAAAAAGTCTCCAAAAATTGTAAAATGTTCCCCAGAGGGGGCAAAATTACCCCCAGGTAGCAACCACTGGAATAGATCAATAGATCCCAAAAAACTACATGGAAAATGAGGAACAGACCACACATTCCTTCATTCATGACAAAAGCAACAACGTCTCACACTATAGACAAAACTCCATTCCAAATGACTCAGAGATCCGAATGTTAAAGGTGACAATTAAAACAAAGTCTCTGGGCGACAATATACGAGAACACCTTCGTGGCCTCAGGCCAAAGATTTCTTAAATAGGACACACACTAGCACCAACCACAGAGCGGAAAGATGACATACTTTATTAAAAGTTAGAATTTCTGTTTAGCAAATGACACATTATGGAGGAAAAAGCCAAACCACTATGCTGGAGAAGATATTTCTAACATAAATATCTGACAGGAACTGCTAACCAGAATAAAGAACGCACACAGTAAGAAAAGGCACACAACCCAACAGAAAAACTGGCCGAAGACTTGAGACACTTCTCGAAAGACAATATCCACGTGGCAAGAAACACAAGAAAGGGGCTCAGCCTCGTTAGTCATCAGGGAAATGCAAATTACGGTTAGGATGAGATACTACTGTGATTCTATCTGATGGCTAGAGCGGAAAAGTCAGATGATGTCTAGCGGTACTGCGGGTGTGGAACTGAAACACTCCTGAGATGCTGGCCGATGTGTGTATTGGCAGCACCCGCCACAGCTGAGCATACACCCGCCACGGGCTGGGAGAGTAGCTGCGGCTGGTGACCGCCCAGATCCCTGTAGAGGCCAGTACCAATCGCCGAGCTTCTGTGTTTGCCGATTGATGAAGGCTCGCCCCTTTTCCAGAGAATGACTTCATCGACGGGAGCCATCTCATCCGGAAATGCCCACAGCGTGATGCGCACCCCTCGGGGCGGGCCCATGGCCAATGCCTGGCTGATTACAGGTTACGAAAGTCCTCCAGGGCTGACTGCGGTGTCGTTCACCTGGAGTCAGGCTCAGGTGGACGCCAACCAGATAGACAGGCTGGCTTGGCTTCTTGCCCTGGCTTTCCTCCTCTCTCTCTTCCTTTACAGGTTCCTCCAGAGAACAATGTTTCCATAAACCACCTGCAACGGCAATACCCTCTCAGGTTCCGCTTCTGGACACTGTGACCTAAAACAATCAGCAACTCCTCTCCTAAGTGGAATCCACTCAACACATGCGTGTGTGCATGTGCACCCAAAACACAAACAAGGATGTTCACAGCACTGCTCATCATAATAGGCATCCTGGCTGTCCAACAATAGCATAATGGATAAATCACCATCTCTTCTCACAGTGCAAACACACTACAACCACACACAACATGCATGCCTCCCCCCAGACATAATGTTGAGTAAAAGGCATCAGGCACAAAAGAAAGCATACTCCCTGATTACATTTACATAAAGCCCCAAACAATCAGAATGAACCCAAATGATATAACTTCAAGAGTGCTTGCCATCTGAGGTAGTATTGTGGGGGGCGGGGGGGGGTGCGGGAGAGATGTTCCTGAGTGCTTAGGGTACGTAAATGTTCATTAACTCTATGAGTATCATTTATATACACCTGTGTATGTGTGTCATATTGTAATAAAATGCATTTTTTAAAAAAGGTCTTATTCTGTATTCAGTAATAACTTCTACCAATGTACCACCTGCAGCAAGTTTACTGATAACACTTTTTTTTTAAATTTTTAATGTTTATTTTTGAGAAAGAGGGAGACAGAGCATGAGTGGGGGGAGGGGCAGAGAGAGAGGGACACACAGAATCTGCAGCAGGCTCCAGGCTCCACACTGTCAGCACAGAGCCCAATGCGGGGCTCAAACCCACGAACTGTGAGATCATGACCTGAGCCAAAGTCAGATGCTCAACCGATTGAGCCACCCAGGCGCCCCTACTGATAATTCTTTACAAGGGTTTCTTTCTAGTATTTTGTTACCCCTCAGGCCACTTCCCACTGAAAAGGGTCACTGGGTCTCAGGCAGGTTTTCTACATAAAAGTTAGCTACCACAGTCCAGAAAGACCTGTATCCAGGTTATTCCTAAACCCCCCGACTTCCCGACTGAGTCAACCCTGGCGCTTTTCCGACCTGCTCGTGCCTCCGGCAGATGTCCACTACATGCCCACTAGGCACCAGGCTGTTCAGGGCTCTGGGACGAAGCAGTGAAGAAGACAGGCATGGCCCTTGCTCTGGAACAGCTCACAGCCCAGACAGGGATCATACCCACAAACTATCCTTCACTGGCCGCCAGGGAGGCCTTTGGGGGCACGGTGGGATATGTTCCTTCAGAATCGTTTGCGAAAGCACATTCCTTTGTGCTGACAGCTTGTCGAGAAAGGACAAAGAGGAGCTGCTGGAAAGCTGCCGTTCTGGTTTTGTCTTCCAAGGATAATACGCAGCTGAGCACGAGACTATTGGCACTGAGCACACAGACCAGGGAGAAAAGGCTGCCTCAGATTTCACCTAAACCTCCAGCAGCTTTGTGCCCCCAAAGGGGAGTAAAGGGGTCTCCAAAGTGTCTGTGATTGAATTTCCTTCCAGCCCACCAGAACACTGCCCCAGGCTCACATTTAATTCCACTTAAAGAAAATTTTTGAGTATGACATTTCTCAGGTGCCTACACGTGTGGACACAAATCCCGTCTACACTCCAGCGTGACAACACCCGTAACAGAGAGCGAACACACAGGGGGGTGCCACCGCCCTGTCAGCTGACACCCGAGACACAGTGAGGGAAACTGGGAATAAATGTGGGCATGTCGCATGTTCCACAAAGTATCAGCTGAATCTTACGGAAGTGCTGGTCCAACCCTTTTTCTGACCTACAAAAATGGTGGCTACACGGGGTTCTACCTAACATTCACTAAGCACATTCTCTCATTGGTCAGCGGAAAGCTCAGTGGGTCTCCTTAGCCAACCACCTTTGCCACATCGATCCTGAGGAGGCTTCCCGTTGGAAACACCTCAACTACCTGCACAAACTCGGCTCCGGGGGCCAACGGGATTGAGGCGGGCCCCATCTCCTTCCCTGTATTCCCCATAGCCACCTCTCCATAAACCAGCGGAGTGACCTTCCAATAATCAAAGGCTGCGAAAGCAAATGAACTACGTAGCGAGAAACGTCCCATTTCATTGCAGACATGGCTCTGATCCTATCTGAAAGGCATCTCGGTGCAGCCTCACCCAGAACACACAATCCCAGCGCCCACACCATGGTGTATTTTCATGCCTGGCTTCCCAGGAGAAGGCATTTCTGTCACGGGTTAGAAAATGCAAGCATTTCCACCTCCCTCTTAACGATTATAACACTGTGTGTGTGTGTGTGTGTGTGTGTGTGTGTGTGTGTGTGTGTATAGATTAGAATGGGAATCAGTAGGCAGAGTAAAGAAGATGCCCTCACCAATGCAGGTGGACACCATCCGATCCACTGAGAGCCCGAATAGAAGAAAAAACGCAGAAGGAGAGTAAATTCAGTCTGTCTGCTCGTAGTGAGGCATCCGTCTTCTCAGGCCCACGGACACTGGTGCTCTGGTGCTCAGGCCTTCAGACCTGGACTGAACTATACCGCTTTCCTGGTTCTCCACCTTGTTGATGGCAGATTGTGGGACATTTTAGTCACATGAGTCAATGCCTACAGTAAATCTTTATGCACACAGAGACACAGATATACACAAAGATACATATAAGTATATATGCATATGCATGCATGTACGTATATACGCATATATGTGTATGTGCGTGTATATATATACGCACATGCATATATATGTATATATATATACAAGTACACATATATATGTGTGTGTGTATATGTATAGACACACACACATATATATACATCTGTATCTCCTATTGGTTCTTTTTCTCTAGAGAAACAGAATAGCCCTGTAATGACCCTGACTAATATACTAGGCTATTAATTAGGAAGATCTAAATAAATCCTCTGCCCTACTTCCCTTGTAGTTGAAAAGTCAAAATGTATATTCATTAGAATTAGGTTCTTAGAGTGTCCCCTGCTGTGTTGATGTCAGGGGGATTTATCTATACTTCCTGATGCTTGAATAAAATCATTCTAACCATGGGTTTTGCATATCGCTCTCAAGGAAGACCTTAATGCTCATGCAATTCAAATCGCCATTCAGCTGTCTGTAATTTCAGTGACAACTGTCCCCTTCACACATATGTACACCACTAATCAAAGACACAGCATGAGTCTAAAGGGTAGGGAGATGATCCTCCGGTGGCAAATTTAGGGATTCTCTACAGCAGTAGACTTCAAACTGAATACAAGAGGATCTTGTTAACTGAGTATACATTAACCCAATCCCCAGTTACAAGGTTGTGGAGCAGAGGGTGAGCGTAACATAAAGACAGTCACCTACAGGTGACTGTGCGAATATTAGCCCCTTTCAAACATCCCAGCCCACTTCCAGCTCCTGCCCCTGCCCACTGCACCAAGGCTTTATCAGCCAGTTCCTTCCTTCAGAGGCAGATGTTGGCAGCATCTAAGAGGATAAGGCAAATCGGTTTCAAAGGAAATGTGAAAATCTTGCAAATGATGCCGGATTTTATGAAGTAGATAACGGTGATTTCAGAAAACACGGAATCTCATCTGGAAGCCCTCACATATGAAGAAGACATGGCGGAGTCAAGAACTGAAAAGCATATGTACAACAACGACAACGCAGACATTTTGAAAGAAAAATTATTGGAATTGAGACATGTTCTTGGCAGAGTGGTCATGGCAACTTCATGAGGGGCGATTAAAACACCCACATGTCTGTAAGAGGAGGACAGGTAACCAAAACAAAGCTCAAAAGTAATTCTGATGTTGAGGCGGACATAAGGTACAAATGCTCGCTGGAGCCTCTGCGGCCGGGGTGTGGAGCTGCCCTGCAACCCCGTCACCCCTTGCGGTGGGGGATCCCGAGGTTCACCTGTGGCCTGGCCCCACGCGCAGTCTTGGAGGAGGTCACCGAGAGGACTAGCCTGCCGGCCAAGGGGAGGAATCGGTGGCTCCTGACCCCTCCCTTGTCCCTGGGAGGTGGATCTGCCCACCCTTCCCCCACGGGGAGCCCTTCCCAAGATTCAACCTTGAGAGGGTGCGAGGCCCTGAGGCCACGGGGGCCGAGCAGTGATGGAGACCAGTTGCGGCCTCTCTGTCAACGCGAGGTTCCACAGGCAGGGGCAGGATCTCCTCAACTCCCGCCCCCCCCCCCCCCCAGCGGCCTCACAGGGAGGTCCCCTTGCTTACGAACCCTGCCACCTACCTAACCACAGCGGCCTGCGGCTTCGGCTCTCCTTGTCCTCGCGGAGCACCTGTCTGCAATTTCCCCGCGAGAAGTCCCGAAGGCGCAGGCCCCACAAGCTCCGCCCCAGCTTGGGAGGGATGGAGCGCAGATGAGCCAATCAGCTGGGCCGGTTTCTGGACACGTGGCCCAGCCCCAGCGCAGCCTGAGCCACTCTCCGCGCTCGCGCTTGGCGCCGTCACCTGGGCTGGCGGGATGGCTACCGCTACAAAGAGAGAAGTGGCGGCCTTCGCCTTCCCGAGGCAAGCGCGGGGGCACCCGAGACCCGGACTGGCTGTCGACCGGCTGGGTGCCTCAGGACTCGCCCCCGCCGCGGCCGGCCGCCGCCCCAGGGCCTCCCGGTGCCTTCCTGGGACCCGGGGACCCAGAGCGAGGCGTGCAGCCGGTGGATACGTGCTTCCGGATGCTGAAGACAAAACTAAGGTAAAATGTCTCATTAGATTTTGTTCCTATTGATTACATGTGCAGGTGGTAATAGTTTGGACATCATCAATATTAAGCTCAGCTGTTTGGTTTTTGGGTGTGACGGGGCTGCTGGAATCTCGAACGTTGCACGGGTGGCACTTCTGTAGACAAAGCGGGAGTACAAGGTGGGTGAAGCGAACGCGTACGGTGGCCGGGCGGTACTTTTGTCTAACCCAGACCGCGTGGGCGCGCGGTGGGTGTAAACCCCGCGCCCGCCACGCTCTCTGAACATATACCCGAAACAAAGGATCGCTCAAGCTGCTCCTTGGGGATGCGTGCCAGGGAAAGGGGGCGCGTTTTTGCCGTCTGGATCCAGATGGACCGGCTGCGGGGTCTCCGCGCGGGTTTTGCAGAGAAGGGTTTGGAGTTCCAGGACAAATGAGGAAGGGGCGAGAAATCAGGCGAGTGTCAGAGGCACCCCCGCTGGAGAAGGGTGGGGCGACAGTGGTTATACTGAGAGCAGGATGACCTTCTGTTCCACCGGAAGTTATTTTTAATTCTTCACCTGATTTCAAGGCAGAGGTTTTCCCCCTTCTCCCCACTCTCAAGTCTAGTACAAAAAAACCCAAGTTTGCTATATTCGTATATGTTGTATGTGAATAGGGTCAGCGTATGGAACTGGTAAAGAAGTTTGGTTCTTTTTTTTCTGGATCCACGTGGAGCAAAACAGCCCGCATTCAGTGAAACTGCTAGCCAGGAGGCGGCGAAGGCGCCAGGATAGGGTCCGCACTGCTCTTCCCCGCCCCACTCACCACTCTCTCCACCTGCTGGAGACACAAGAAGGTTCCCCCGCCCCGCAGAGCATGTGATGGCGGCCAGCACTGACCTTGCTTACATCTCCGAGGACTGGGAGGTCCCAGCCAACATCAGGAACATAATAGTAAAAGCCTAGCAATAATGACAAAAAATAATACCCTGAGAATTATTTAGTAATTTCGAACTACACTAGCTCTTCCTTCAGAAATGCTTGAGATTGGCATCTATTTTGCTCTAGAGAGAACGTTCCTTATTAGGGCAAAGTGAAAAGGAAAGCAACAATACCCCAAAAGAGGCAGAAAATGAAAAGCCACAAGCTTCTACCGGCGTAGAGAATGCAATTTCTCTTTGCTCATTCAAGAGCAACTGGAATATACCGACTACTCCATAAACAGCCGCTGTGGACTCACATGCTTTATCCCCGTCATTACAACATCAGTGTGTGCTGCCGAAAATGGCCAATTCTATAGCAAAGAATCATTCCCCAGGGAAACATCTGGGCCTCGTTGCTGTAGAAAATGCTTTGGAAACAGCATTGGGTCTCCTCCCAGATTCCTTAGGCTTCTGCCCAAGATGTGACCTGAGTTGTTTCTTTCAGAGTCCGTATAAAGGACGTTTTTACCTAATCTAGTCCAAATTCCTACTGCTTATTCAAAAGGTGTGTCCCTGAAGAGTTTAATATGCCCCATCTCCTCCTGTCAACTCACCTGGTAACCCACTGTTTAAAACTAGCTAGCCATCAAGCTCAGTAACAATGTCTACGGAACCCACGTTGTACTTGGGGCTGTGCCGTGCCGTTTACAAGCAGCTTTCCGTTTTATTTTCACAGCACCACCAGGTAGGTGTTTTTTATTATCCTCATTTTACACTTGAGGAAGGGAGAAGCAGAGAAGTTGGGGGACTCCCTTTCCAGAATGGAAGAGCAGGCAGGAAGAAAGCTGGGTCCACCAGCGGGATGCTTGTCACCCACACCGTGCCCCTTCCCGATACACATGGCTTGTGGTGATCACCTGTGAGCCCATCTGGACTACTCATTTGTTAACCTGGGTTAGCGGCTTCCAGCTTCCAGGTGTAACAGAGATAGGTAAAGTCAGGCCCCTGATTTTAAGAAATTCTCCATCTGCCTGAGAATTATTTTGAAATGCAAAGGATCAAACCCTCATTTACTTGTTTTTTGAATTTGAAATGCCTTTTTGTACTGGTTTCCTGTAGTAGGGCTTGGGGTTTTGTTTGTTTTCTCTGAGCTTGGAGGCAGATAGGCCTGCAATCACAGACTGTAACTTTTTCATTGTCTCGTTTTCTATTATATTTTGAATTGAGAACCACCCTTTCTGCAAACTGTTCCATTTGCACCTGTCTGCTGCACACACACAAGCCCCAAACGATGGGGAAGTAAAAGTTTTGTCAAACCAGTTCTGTGACATTGGTGCATTTTACTGATTTCTGACTTGTGTTAGTGTCTATGTAGCCGGGTCTAAAGAGGCAGTGCAGGCTAGAATCAACTTTATTTCACTTGTACAGTTCTTAATTCTAATTGAATCAATGGTTTAAAATTAGGAGATTTTCTGTAAAAACGCAGAGTTCTGGTTCCTTTTGAAAAATCGGAAGCTCTAGTAACACAGCACTGAGCCCACATGGCGACAAGGGCCAGAGCTGAATAGTAGCCATCCTTTTTGGGAGAGTCGGCTACTTCCATTCCTCTGTCCCTGCCACCCTCTCAGGGTTTCCCCGTCACCGAGAGCATGCAGGCAGTGGTCATCGTGCATCCCGCCAGTACTCTTTTCTCCTGGTATGAGAGTGTTCCTGTACCTGCGTCTTTATCCAAAGGTGAAAACTAAAACTCAATCTTCGTGAAATAATCTTCGTGATTACTTTTTGTATCTAGCCTGCCTTGCTCATTCACTTTGCCTGATCCCCCCACATGGGTTCTGACTTGTGAGGGAGATAAATGGTATTCCACAACAGACCAGTGGGAGCATATGTCAGCAGGTCCTCCGTGGAGCATAAAAGCATGTGACTAAAAGCTCCATGTTTCCCACATGGACAAGTTGTCTCTTGCTGTGCAACAAAACCTTCTCAAACTCAGTGGCTTAAAACAGCCATCTGTTGGCTTGTGATTCTGTGGGTCAGCAGGTTGGGTTGGACTCAGCTAGGCAGCTGTTGTACTGGTCTCACCTGGGCTCAGTCACGCATCTGATCACCTGGGGGTCAACCACCCGCCTCGCGTGCCTGCAGGTCGGCTGGATGTAGGTTGAGGCAATAAAAGTCACTAGCTTTTGTGTCTTTCATCATCTAGAAGAGTAGCCCTGGCTTATTCCTGTCATGGCTCTTGTGGGGTCCTGTATTAGTTTCCCGAGTTTGCCATAGCAGAATACCACAGACTGGGTGACTTCAACAACAGAAACATTCTCTGATGTTCAAAGGCTGGAAGTCCAAGAGCAAGGTTCTGGGAAGGTTGCTTTCTGGTGAGACCTTGAGTCCTGGCTTTCAGACAGCTGCCTTCTTACTGTGTTCTCTCATGGACTTGTCTGTTTGCACACACACAAGGTGCTCTCTGTGGCATTTCCTCTTCTTCTAAAGACACCAGCCCAATTGGATCTGGACCCCGCTCTTACGACCTCATTTACCTTAAGTAGTTTTTTAAGGGCCCCACCCCCAAGTATATTCACATTGGGGGTTAGGGCTTCAAACTATGAATTTGGGGAGGACAAAGTTTAGCCTGGAACAGTTCCCGAGAGCAACCAGAAGCCAAGCCCCTGTGTAGCATTCACTGTTATCTCATTGATCAAAACAAGTTCTGTAGCCAAGCTCTGAGTCAGTGTGGGAGGGAACTACCCACATGCATGGGTACAGGGAAGCATGAGCAAATGGAGAGCCATGATAGCAACAACCCACCAGAGCCCAGGCCAATTCTCTTGAACAACCTTATACTTTAAATTGTTTTATTAAAAAAAAAATTTTAATGTTTATTTGTTTTTGAGAGAGACAGAGACAGAAGACGAGTGGTTAGGGGCAGAGAGACAGGGAGACACAGAATCCGAAGCAGGTTCCAGGCTCTGAGCTGTCAGCGCAGAGCCCAACGCAGGGCTCGAACTCGCAAGCTATGAGATCATGACCTGAGGCGAAGTCAGTCACTCAACCAACTGAGCCACCCAGGCACCCCTAAATTGTTTTGTTTTATTTTATTTTATTTTATTTTATTTTATTTTATTTTATTTTTTTAATTTTTTTTTAACGTTTATTTATTTTTGAGACAGAGAGAGGCAGAGCATGAACGGGGGAGGGTCAGAGAGAGAGGGAGACACAGAATCGGAAGCAGGCTCCAGGCTCTGAGCCATCAGCCCAGAGCCGGACGCGGGGCTCGAACTCACGGACCACGAGATCGTGACCTGAGCTGAAGTCGGACGCTTAACCGACTGCGCCACCCAGGCGCCCCATAAATTGTTTTATTTTAAATCAACGCAGTGAGAGTTACTGTGGCTCACTATCTAACATTCCCTTGTGATCTTCTGATGTTCTAGGCAGATCTTGGACACCCCTTCCTCTTCCCATGGCTGGTTGAGGGACGGACATGGACCCAGTGCTGGACAAAACAAATGTTTGCTGGGGGTATCTGTAGGGAAGCTTTTCATGCTCCCAAGGGAAAGGAGAAGAGAAAGTCCCATCTTCTTTCAGACATTGTTATGTCTGGGTATGATGATGCCTGAGTAGCTGTAGCCACATCACTGTCCACTTAAGGATGAAGTCCACACCCAGAGGGAAAGGGAGCCCAGATAAATGCAGATAAAGGCTCCTGATGTCCATGCCTGGATCCCACTTTGCCTCTGGATTTCTTCTGCCCGGCATCATATTTGTCCTTATTTAGATTGGCCTGAGTCACTGTGTTCAGTCACTTGCTGCCTAATGCATGGATAGTAATTGGTTTGGCCAACCCATGAGGAGCCATGGAGAGCACACAGGCTTCCTGAGGAGCCCGGGACCCTGTCCTCACACTGGCCTTGGGCAGGCTCCTGTCTCCACTTCCTTCTCTGAGAAATCAGAAAATTCCTATTCTATAAGCCCCAAGCATACCTTTATGATCAGATGAGATAATGCATGTGAAAACATTTCAAAATGTATAAATTGTCAAATCAATGTAAAGAAAAGAGAAAACAGCCTCTTTAAGATGAAAGGACTGACAGCTAATAGCTAGAATTATGTCATATCAGCAATCCATCCATTAAGTCAGTAAGAGGACTTGTCAAATGTGTTTACTGCTACAGAGAATGAAATAACCACATACTATATAACAGACCTCCGCCTATAATTAACTTTTCAATTAAATAAAGGCAGTGTTAGCATTGTGTGTGAGCGAAGTGGTTAAAGGGTGGGGGCAGTGAGCAGAACGAGTCTGTATCAAGTTAGGATAATTTCAGCCTCAAGAAGCCAACTTCCCCTGACTTAGGAAATAAAAGAATCTATTGGCTCAACTGTAAAGAGTCAGCAACAGGGCAACTACCAGATTTCCAGGGAAGTGTGATTCCGTGGCTCAGTGAGCGATTCAAGCACCCCACTTCCCTCTCTCTGTGCCTCTGCCTCTCATGGTGTCAGCCCCACATTCACAAATGTCCAGTCAGTAATTGCTGGATGCATGATCAAGGAAATCGTATGTGTAGTCATTGTACTTTGCTGTGGAGGAAAAAAAAAAAAGCATGGTTCGATGCAAATCTTTAAAGTATATCCCAATTTTTATAATCTTGACTCAAGGTTCTGTTATTTTTCAATATTTTGGGAGCTTCAAGAACTGGATAAGACCCAAGACTTGCTTGATCATGGAAACATCCTGTGGTACTAATGCAGCCAACGGTTAGTTCAGAAACCACTTGCTTGGAAACTCTCGTCCTGGAGTGCAGCTTGTCTTAGTTTTGGTAAACACGCATTTGCAAACCTGCATTAGCCAAGATGAGTTGAAATGCCCCAGCATCAGATCCCCACCTCCACCTCACACATAAAGAAATCTGTACCTGATGCGATAGCAACTGAGACCAATTCTAAAATCTCCCACTGAGATTTAAGGGAGTTTATAAAAAGAAGGAAGATCTTGTTTACATTAATTTGTTATCATCCGCAGTGGTTAGAATGCTCATTAGAACGGCATTTATAAAGGATTTTAAATTGGCTCAGGTCTTCTGATCCATTACATGAGTGATTTCCCTACACCAGCCAGAGATGTTAAGACAATGGTCTTTATACCCATGTAAATATTTTCATGCTGATTTCTACGTTGAAGGTTGACAGTGAGCTTG
This sequence comes from Puma concolor, assembly GCF_028749965.1. NCBI lineage: Eukaryota > Metazoa > Chordata > Mammalia > Carnivora > Felidae > Puma > Puma concolor. The sequence continues at coordinate 138,093,941 of NC_141669.1, read as the reverse complement.
GTGTATAGGAACCAGAGACCGCTAAGTGCTAACAAGCATAAGCCACATCCCCAGGGTTTTGAACAACCATGGTCTGGTCTTTCTCAGCCCAATTGAATATGTATTTCTGTACATAAGCCAAATACCAAATGGAAATCATATTAGCTATGCAGAAATATCAGCAAACCTCAGTATCCAGTCAAGCAGAAAGAAACCGCTATCAATTAAAGACTATCCTGATGCCACATAACGTCAGACAAAATAAACTCACCCATTTCAGAGATTTACACCTATGCTTCCTAGTACTAAGGCGCATTGGGACAAAAGTCTTAAAATCAAATACTATTTTTATCCTATTCACTCTGTCAGTAGATCTAGAATAAATCTCCGTTTGTTTAAACACAAAAAGTTTCCCTTTATTTGAATTATTCTTTTGAGTCACTTGATAGAAGCAGGTCATAAGACACCAGGAGCCATATATTTGTATCCCCAGTTATCTGGATGTTCTGAGACCAATTTCCAGTGTCATTGTTGGGGGGTTTCCCCCAACACACCCCTAAGCAATCCTTCAGGACTCCAGTTTGGTGGGTGTCCTATAATTCAGCTCAATTCTGACAGTGTCTGCTGGGACACAGCATCAGATTCCATGGGTGAAGGGCTCAGTCCTGTGTGACACCCTCCCCTTCCCCACTTCAGACGCCAGTCACAAGCCCAGATTGTTAACCTGACCAACCTAGATGGGGTACCAATAGGAGGTTCCGACAACACCTTCCTTGGGCTCAAATGATTTGCTAGAGCAGCTCACAAAATTCAGAAACATTTTACTTAATTACTGGTTCATTGCAAAGGATATTAGAGGTTATGAGTCAACAGCCAGATGGAAGTGCTGCACAGTGCGAGGTATATGGGAAGGGGCACGGAGCTTCGGTGCTGCCACCAAGCACACCACTCTCCCCAGCTCCATGTGTTCACCTGCCCAGAAGATCTCCAAGCCCATCCTTTGGGTTTTTATGGAGGCTTCATTCGATTGGAAGGATCCATTAACTCTTTGGCCAATGGTGATTGATTCAACCACCACTCCCTTTCCCCACCCCTGAGAGCAGAGGGTGGGACTGAACATTCCAGCCCTCTCCTCACAGGGTTGGTTCCCCTGGCAGCCAGCCCCCATTCTTGGATGCAGCCCAAAAGTCACCTCATTAAAATAACAAAAGACATCTGTAGCTCTCAACTCTCAGAAATTCCAAGGGTTTTAGGAGCTCTGGGGGAGAAAAGGGGACAAAGTCCAAATATATATATATATATATATATATATATATATATATATATATACACACATATATATATACATATATATATAATTATCAATCTCTGTATTACACCAGTGCACATTCATATATTTCTGTTTGTATCCCCAGTGCACAGCAAATCATCTAGCATACAGTAGGGCTCAACACATGTGAGCTAATGTTTTATTAGTTAAAACTACCCACCTGTACAAACTCTTGACTGAACATCTTCTCCAAATACCACCTTTCCGAGGCGGCTGACCACATCTTTACGGGTGTGTCGTAGGCATTGTTTGACCAGGTAGACAGTTCTAGGGCAGCATTTTTCATGTTCTCCAATAAAGTCATTCCATCATGTTCAACCTTTGACAGTGCTAAAGCGAGAATAAATAAGCAGCTGTTAAATGCTGCCCCTCAGGGAAGATATCTGGTGGGGATTTACTTTACCATTCCTAAATTCTCACAGAACGAAAGGTTTTGTTTTGTTTTGTTTTTCGTTTTTTTCGTAAACCTTTAAAAAACACTAAAGATCTGCCAGAAAAGGCACATCTGACAAAGACTGGCTTTGTATCCTCCTCGGAAAAAACAAAACAGATCAGGAGTTTGGCATCTGTTTTCTCATCAAACTTCTCCTCCTTCTACCCCTAAATACAGAGCACCAAAGCTTCCAAGTCAGCCCTGCTACCACTCCCTTAACCTACAAATGACCAGGCTGGGCCACACCATGTGTACTGATTTTGTATCGCTAAAGCTACTTAAAATTCTTCAGTAGATGCCTGATATTTCATTTGCCTGCCTGGCATGCATTTCCCCTTTCCAAGTAGCAGGCTATGAGTTTCTGTCAAAGAACCACCCTCCATCATTTATGGGTTGAATCCATAATATATGTTCCACAGGTATGCAGAGGACCGAAGCTCCTGGCCAAGCGATGTATTTGGGGACACAAATGTGACAGAAGCAAGGCAGACACAAAGCCGGTGTGCCTCCCCTGTGGCCGAAGCTACTGGGGACCTTTCTACCAGGTGGAAAGAGCTTGCCAGGAACTGAAGTTGGCACGGAAAACAGAGCCAAGAGACAGGAGGGACATATTCCTGGAGACATCACTGTGCATCTGGTCAACCATACCTAAGAAGCTAGCCTCTGGTTTTTCCATCCAATGAGAAAGTATATTCCTTCTTAAACAGAAAATGAGCCTATTTTTTTGAGCTGGATTTCAGTAACAGGTACCTGGAAGACTTTAGAACAACAATATCTGTAGAGAAGTCCACAGAAAGACCTTTTAGAGAAAATAAATCAATTAAGTTTTGTAAACAAGCTAATTAGATGAGGGATAGGTTAGGGCTGTTTGAGCACAATCCTTTTTCACAAACTTAATCTAATGTCTTACAGTTATAGACATTGTGGAGGTATTTATCTTGTAGTGTTCTGAAACCATCATTTTTATTCTAAAATTAGCCTAGTCCTATATCATACGTTTAGGTACACATAGGAAGTTGTGTCTTTATTAACCTCTAGTTCTTCCAAATTCCCATTCTAAAGAACTCTTAGTATTTCCCCGTAATGACAGATGAAAGTGATGAGAACATTACAGCACAATTAGTAGTTGGCCCAAGAAAACAGAATTATTCTTTGCTGCCTTTGTATAATTGTTTCAAATACTTAATATTCCCAGTGATTCTGAAGCTTTTTGCTCACACTACTTCTCTGTAGCGTAAGACGTAATCGTTGTCATTTTTTTGAAGAGTCTTTTCCATTGTAGAATTATGTAGCTGATACACCAGCTAGTAGCTGGCATATCCCCTATTAGATAGAAGTTGCTTTGGATCAACTTCACTTAATTCAGAGTAATTCAATTATTCTGAAGTGATGAATTTAGAGAAGAAAAGAGAACTATAGAGTCAGGTTAGGTTACCTTACATACCCAAGGGAATTATGAAATTCTGAAATGGAATAATGGACATATGGCAAGGATCAATAAAATAATAGACCATTTCTGAGCACTGAAAATATATGTCTCCCGTTGAGTCTTCAAAATGAAAGGGTCCCAAGGACCTAAAAAAATTAGTGAAAGTGCAAAAAATCCTACATCTGTTGGGCATTCTGGTAAGCTCATTTTTTCCAGAAATAGCTCAGCGTATATCTCCAGAAGATAAACAATTTTAAAAATAATCATAACACCATCATCACATATAACGGATAACAATAACTTCTTAATATCTTTAAATACCTAGTGAATATTAAAATTTCTCAGACGGCCTCTTTTTCTTTTTTTACATCGCCTTACTTTTTCTCAAATTAGGATCCAAACAAACCCACACCTTGCAGTTAACTAATATCTCCTAAATCTCTTTGTCTATAGGTCCTCAGCCTCTCTTTAACTTCTTTGCCATTAGTTTCGCTGATTGCATCCCTGTGGTGCCAGGATCAGTATTTTGGCAAGAAAACTCCGTAAGTGGTGTCCTCTGTTTCCATCAAGAGGTAAAGGATGTCTGGTGGTTTCCCTCTTTGTGATGCCAGTAGTCACTGGGAGCGATGACATGGTTCAATGATTTCACTTGAGGTTGAAAAATTGGGACGTTCTGATTCTGTCATTCCGTCATCATTATCGAGTGGGACTTCTTCAACATAAAGAGAAATCTTCTCAAGTAAACCATTTGGTTACTCTGAGGTACAGTGCAAAATGAAGGCAGGGAAAATGCTGGATTCTTTCCTGTTATTTGCTAGTTTTCAGAATTACAGGCTGATTCTCTTCCATCCTTCAGAAGAAACCAGTTACTGCTGTCATTACATCTTCTATGCATGGTTTTATCAGACCTGATGTGTTCCAATCCACTGTGTCATTCTTATTGGTGCTCCCAGTGAGCCATCTCTGGCTGGGGAGTCAATGTAAGCAGGCTGTCAAGCCCTCTTACCCAGGAGCCTTTTTTCTCATTTCCTTTCGTAAGATAAGATGATCCAGTATCTTCACGTACATTTCCAGCCCCGGTTCTGGAATCAGCCATTTCTCTAAGGAGCTCTGGTCTGTTTCTGTGGAAAATCTCGTTTAGTGATCCCAGTATGGATGCTAGGAGCATCTGTCGCTGCTAGATTGCTCCTGGTTTCTGGGCTTGTTCAGTGGACAGAGGTAGGAAATATGTGTTGTAAGAGAAAATGCATCGGGAAGCTATACTGATATTTCCAGCTCAAATTTAAGGTCGCTGGTTTTTATTTAAATTCTATTTTTCACTCTTAAGCTGAATATCTTATTCACTGATGACATTAACATAATTTCTTGTTTCATCCTATAATTTACTTAAGTAGCTTCTAAATAGAAACACCAATATAATAATTAACAATATAATTACTGAAAAGGAAAGAAAATTTATTTGGTGTTCTTTTTGTCCTTAACATATATCCAACTAAGATATATAGCCAAATGGTTTTTGTTTTGTTTTGTTTTTATTAAATATTTATTGTTGAGAGAGCGTACTTGTGCATTTGAGCAGGAGAGGGGCAGAGAGAGAGGGAGACAGAGAATCCTAAGCGGGCTCTGCGTGGAGAGCCCCACATGGCACTTGAACTCATAAATGGCAAGATCATGACCTGAGCCAAACCAAGAGTTGGACACTCAACCCACTGAGCCATGCAGGTGCCCCAAATGACTGCTTTTTATATTCACTTAAATTAATGCCTCCCTGTGTGGCTTAAACCATTGACTCAGTGCATAGGTTCATTTCTTTTCATTTTGTGTTCGAGTTTGAGGAAAGATTACATTAAAAGCAAAATCTCACCAAACCACAGGTAATAATTTCTTTAACATTTAACATACGTGATTCTTGTCATTTCTATACATAAATGTTATTACAAAAAATGGAATCATGGTTGCATAAGGCTTTATTTTTGCTTTATTCCCTCCAAAGTAGATCATAAGCCTCTTCCCAGGTCATGAAAACATTTCTAAATCACTGTTTTAGCAGCTTCATAGTATTCTATCGATTAGGTGAGTTGTAGCTCTCTGAGCTAACCTTCTGTTGTTGACCGTTAAAGTGCTTATGATTTTTCACAATTTTAAACAACACTGTGATGAATATCTTTGGAACCAAATGTGTTCACACATTCCCAGATTACTACTTTAGCATAAATTACCACAAATGTATTCACCGAGCCAAAAAAATAAAAAATAAAATAATCATTTTGAGACTTTGGCGTCATGCTGTTGAATTGTTCTCCTAAAGTGTTTGGAACATTCTCACATCCCTAAATTCTCACCAACGCTAGGGGTTATAATTCATTTTTTAATTTAGAAGGTAATTTAGCATATAATTGTTGATTATGTAGACATTTCTTTAAATGGATGACTGTAGGTATTCATCTATTCACTTTGCAACCAAAATGTAATTTAGCTTTTACCACCTGCCACGCCCTCCTGGACACAGCTCTGTCCACTACAGACACACCCCTCCCCTCGTGGGGCCCAGAGTCCAGGGGAAAGAAGCTTGAGTAAGTAAGTTCGGAAGGAGAAATGCAGGGCATCGTGAAAGTGCGCGATAGGGAGACCAGGCTAGTTAGGGCTGGCGGGGAGGTGGGGGGGGCGGAGCAGGAAGGATATGGAGGTTTACGCTGAGGCCCAACCCACAAGTAAGCCGTAACTTGGGACAAGCAAGTGATGTGAAGGAAGAACACCCCAAAGGGAGACAACAGCACCTGCAAAGATCCTGAGGTAGGACTCATGTCTTTCCCTAATATGCAAAGACCTCAATCATGAGACAGAATACAGGCCTATTGTAAGCAGGACCCAGTTTGTAGGAAACAGAGATGCACTCAGAAAGGGGAAAAAGGAAAAAGGAGCAGCTTCAGCAGCTTGTCTCAGACTCCGCCCCCCTCCCCGCCTCTGCTTCCAGTGTCCATCCTCCTCTCCAACAAAAGCAGCAAGAGCCTCTCCCTCACCCCTCACGTCACCCCTAACGTTCTCCCCGCCAAACCATGGGATCGAGGTGATTCACAGCAGCTGTGCATCCTGAGCAGATTAGAAAGAGAAATCTTTATAATTACACGGGCTTGCTGTTATTTAAATATTTACCAACATTAAACACCAAAGGGCTGCAAATGATCCAGGGATTCATATTGTTCTAAGCTAATATTCTTTGTACAGTATTATGCAAATTGCATAAACTTTATTTTCTTGTTGTTGCTGCAAGCAGTGTATCCCAAGGCAGCCATTCACTAAGTTGAAACAGATAAAGTTTTAATAATAAATAGTGATGATGAATAAGTCACAAAGTTTGTGCAATGCTAATGTACTCGCTCACCCTAGGGTAGTTTATTAGATAAACAAGTAACATTTCCTGATTTGCTTTTGCTCAAGTGGCATCGTTTTCCTGGAAATGTTTGCACAATAAATTATTTCAACCCATTAGGTGTTAACGGACAAATCATAGTCACTTGCAATCTGTCGTGAATTGCTGAGAATTGAGATTTAAACACTGAAATTATACATTAATTTTGCTTTACAAAAACAAAGCCGGTTAAGAGAAATTAAACTTGGTTGAAATGGGAACAAAACAGTATGTTTGATGCTGAATATTTTAAGCCTGCAAAGGAGGCTGTGAATGGTTTCATTAATATTCAGAACACTTGGGCATTCATGGCAAGGAGAAAATGCAAATGCCGGCACCCTGCCTTGGGAATACCCAAGAGCAGCAATGCAGCCTTGCAGGCAGTGTGTTTGCCCGCATGATGCCTGTGCGAGTTCAGGATGGGTCAGGGCCCTGCTCACCTGTGTGGTGATCTGAAACAGGCGGACCTGCCTGGTGGTGTCTCCAGGGCAGAAGTGATTCTGTGCAACAAGGTATCCCCTGTGTTCATAACAACCCGCTTCAGTGTAGAAGGGTGATTAGAAAGTATCTTGGAAAATAACATCCGATAGCAAGTAGCTGGGAACAACCTCGTTGTGTGTCAGAGGGACAGGGACGAGAAGAAAGTGCACCTGTACAGAACAGGTCTCCACAGGTAAGAAAGAGAAGGAAGTCAATCCATATGGTCTGAATTCAATTTCCAAGATAAGGTGTTTGTTTTTTTTTTAACTTGCAGTATGAATTTTATTTGATAAAATCGTACAGCAATGTGCACAAAACCATAAGTGGTGATGAATTTGCACAAAGTGCACACACAGTGGTACCCAACATCCATATCAAGTGTCAGAGTATTACAATACACCAGAGCCCCCTCCCGCTCTCTCTGTCTCCCTCACACCCAGGGTGACCACCATCCTGACTTCTGACATCAGAGATTAGTGCTGGAACCACCTGCCCTTTCATGTTTGGATTCTTTCCATCAGGGGTATGTCTAGGAGAGTTGTCCACATTGTTATTTACAGCTATAGTTTGTGAATGCTCA